>NC_056749.1:62560485-63870485 GCF_019279795.1 Protopterus annectens | reverse complement strand
TAATAAATGAAACTCATAAAATCGTCTAAGGCCAGCTTCGAGAGAAAAATTGCACAGGACACTAAGGATAATCACAAGGCTTTCTTTAGTTATGTTAGGAACCTGGGTGGGAATTCCCAGACATGCTCAGAATTAGTCCAAAATGACAAAAAATACATCGAACCCACAGACATTGCCAACATCCTAGCTGACAGGTTCAGCGCAAACTCCCCCCCCCTCCCCACCAAAAGGGCAAATATCTATCCCAGCAGAGTGCTGCCCCCCTGACATCTCAGATGCTCAGGTAAGAGCCGCCTTCTCCAAAGCAAAAAACACAGCATCAATGGGGACCAGACGGTGTCCTGGGCTGCATCCTACATGAACTCCAAGAAGAGCTAAACCCAAACATAAAACTACTGTTCAATCTCAGCCTTACTACAGGCTATGTACCCAAAGAGTGGCGCACAGCAACAGTGGTCCCTCTCCACAAAGGTGATGCCTCAACGGATCCTGGAAACTATCGCCCCATAAGCCTGACTAGCTTGGTCTGCAAAGCTATGGAAAGGATCATCATGGACCTCATAAATAAAGATATTGGGGACCTACAGTCACCAAGGCCATTGATGAGGGGAAGGTGGTCCACACAGCCTACCTGGACCTCGCAAAAGCCTTCGATACAATACCCCACTTGGGTATTATAGATAAGCTCACCAGCTTAAATATAAACCCCTATGTCACTAGATGGGTTGCAAACTGGCTCAAGGACAGAATCCACATGGTTAGAATTGCTGGAGCCATGTCAGACTCCAAACCAGTTACAAGTAGCGTCCCACAAGGCTCAGTCCTGGGACCTCTCTTATTCGGTATATATTTCTCGGAGGTACAGGCCAACACGGAAGGACTGTGGCTGACCAAGTTCGCAGATGACTGCAAACTGAGTGCCATAATCCACTCTCCAGCCGACACAAGCATCCTCCAAAAGGGCCTCATAGAAACAGACAACTGGTGCCAGAGCCATGGCCTCAAGCTAAATGCCAAAAAGTGTATAGTCATATCCTTTGGCAAAAAAAAAAAACAAAGTGCCCACAAATAACCACATAGGTGGTAATCCATTAAGTACAGAAGAAGTAATTAGGGACCTGGGGGCCCAAGTTGATAGCAATCTCTCATTTGACAACCACGTGGCCAAAGTGGTTAGAAAAACATTTTATATAGCCCATCTAATCATGAAGGGATTCACATCTAGATCAGGGGAGGTCATCGTGCCTCTTTACTCATCCCTCATCAGGCCCATAATTGAGTACAATGCCCCTTTTGAGATGTACCTTACCAGACACCTGCAGCAACTGGAAAGACCCCAAAAGTACCTCACCAAGAGGATCAAAAAGCTCAAACAGATGCCATGTGCTGCCCGGTTAAAGAAACTCCAGCTCTACTCAGTGGCATACCGCCTGCTCAGAGGCGATCTGTGCCTGACATATGAAGCCATGTCCAACCTGGAATTAATGGACATGCTGCACCTCAGAAAATCCAAATCCCATCGAGCTACGCGCTCGAGAGACTTGAACCTCAGCACTGAAATAAATAGGACATGCTGGAGAGACAGATTCATAACCCAGAGGCTCCCTTCACTCTGGAATAAAATCCCAGTCCAGGTTAGGCAGAGTCCCTCATTGACTCTCTTCAAGAGGAATCTTGAGTGGATGAAAGATCGTAGGTTTACCCCGGTATCACTTCTGTGTCACTGTTAGACAGAGGTACAGTATACTAACCTCAAAAAAGGGCATAGCAAAATTAATTTAAAATGGGTGGCGAAAGCCAAACACACTCTGGCTAGGCTTATAAATGCCCTAGGGAAGATAGCCTAGTATGAACCTATGAACCTATGAAAGCAGCCTGAGTCTGCTTTTACTACATACAAAAGGAAAACAAATAATGTGAGACGTCAGTAGCATCATAGAGTCACTATTCTTCCAGGTGATGTCTGAGGTTGGAAAAGGTCTCCATAGGTGCCACTCTGTCTATACAGCTGAGAGGGACCAAAGCAACATGAATAATGAACACATGTTAAATCAATAAATAAATAAGCATAGAAAAGCAGTGGGCTGTTTGAGACTGGAATACTTATTCCTTCAGTTAACTCTCCTCCATGCTAAATAACCACTGAAAGGTCAGTAATCTAGCCAGTAATGATGGCATACAGATAAGTCCCTGACTACTGCCCAGGTGACCTGGGTTTGACTACCAGCTCAGAAGCTTGGTGGCATATGCAATAAGAAAGGGCACACTTATCCTGGGAGTAAATGATGGCGGTTCACATTCATCTTGCACCATGACTCCAATTAAAAGATCCCACTAGACAGTAGAAGATTGTCATGTAGTGGGGGGGGGGTTAGGCCAGAGGATTTCATTGTGGTTGTAGAAGCCAGTGATGGTGACCCCTGTCAGGTTATACATCGAGCATGCATGTGCAGGCTAAGGAGGCATAATCAACCTCACAGTGATGTTAGTCCTCATGTCACCATTGGGGGTGGGGCAAAGGTTCATAAATAAAAAAATGCTCTTATTGCCAGGAAGATAGTGGAAGTGCCAAGTACCTTCATGGCAGCCTAGATGTCCACTTAGAGCTGTAATGGTCAGGAGGTGGAGAAGCAAAAATTATCCAAAAAAAATCTTCCTCCATATCAAAAGGAATTCTCCTAGGAAAGTTAAAAAGTAAAAAAAAAAAAAAAAAAAAAAAAAACAGAGGGGTAGGAAGTGCTACCTTTAAACCCAGTGATTTGTTTCAGAGAAGGGAGTTAACTAAATATGGAGGGAACCTTTAAACAGAAAGACAAAAATTCTGACTGGAAAGTTGATGGAAATGTGCAAATCTAATTTCAACAAAACTATTTTGTCCATAGTTCAGGCCTCACTTCACTCGAGAATGGACAATGGATGGGGGGTACTCCACCAATGGTGACCACTGCTTGGCTGTGTGCATTCTCAGTAATCTAAATCCTCTTTGCAGTGGAGCTATCCTAAGAGTAGCCATTGCTCTTTATTTTTTTTATAACAATATTGTTTTTTTTTGCCTTCTGGCAGGTAAACAGCTGCTTCCTTTTTCTCATTCCCACAACATCTTGGCACCAGGTTCTCCCAGGTTGTGCTGCACTATTTACAGTTTTATCAGGCAAAGTGACTTCTACTAAATATGGAATGATAAGCATCATATTACGGCTGGCTCTAAAGGTCTTTTCAAACTCACATCAATTGCACCTCCCATTTTAGTTGATAAACAGTGCTGTGAAGTGAGCGGTACGATCAGAATCATAGTACTCTGGCACCAGGTTAATACATTTGCAGCACTTACCATTGGCTCATCGCTTGTCTTCTCAAACTGGATGAGCCGCACTTTTGTAACCTCCCTGACATTCCTTTCTGTATCTGGATACCCCTGGGCTGGCACCCCATTAGTGTAAATATCTTCTGCGATAACACTCTGCCTCACTGCGTTAGTCTGTAATTTCTAGAAAGAGAACAAAACCATCACATGAACAGAAAACATTCTGCTGCATGCAAAACCCTCTCCCAAACCAAATTCAAAATCTCTCAGTTAACTCTTACATCTAGAGATGCATATTATGTATTATCTTTCTTGGAATAATACTGCCTTTTCCTTGTTTCACACATTTCATTTGCTTTTAATGTTGTAACAAAAATGGTCAAACATACAAGTACACGTTTTAAGGATAAAACAATACATAAATGTAAAGAAGTCACTAAACACAGTCTCCCATCTTGAAATGTTTAAAAAGATGTCACCTTCTCCTTCGACCCAGCAACCATACCTTTAGATGGTATCACTCACAGATGCTTTCAGTCCTAGTAAGAAGGTAAGGCATGCCATTAACTTATCAAAATTACATTCCAAAAAGATAATAAGGCAGACTAGTCATTCATTTGAGATTCTGGGTGCACAGAGTAGTGAAATAAAAGTTACATTCTTATGGAAAAACTGTGACTGAACCTCAGACAAAGCATCAATACATTTACTAAGATAAAGCATTAGTAGATTTACATGGACAGAAAAAAACTTGTCTTGTAGAGGAGCTGAAACAACCAAAATTACAAAGGCAACTTGTAAAGTTGTACTTCTGGTACAGTGACATGTTGTCTGACTGCTCCTGAACTCAGGTCACCAGCAGCGTAGGCTTGGAGAAAGGTAGTACTGGCCAGGAGGGGACAGAGCAAGTTTTGGAAAAGAAAAAAAAAACTTATGTTGGAGAAATGCTCAATATAACCTAAATTACAAAGACAACTTGTCAAGCTGGACCACAGCCATGGTGTCTGGCTATAGTCCTGCTGACCTGGGTTCAGATTCAGAACTGGGAAATGGAGGGTTGGCTGAGATGAGGGAGGGTGAGCATTATCCCTAGCTAGGGGAGGGCTCCATGTGCCCCTTTATACAAGATGGCTGTAGGGCTCTAGCTAGGGCAGGGTTCTATGGGCCCTTTTATACAGGATGGCTGCAGGGTTTAGTTGTATTCTTCATATCTGCAGTGAAGGAATACAGTAAAAGTACATGACATAGACAATTATGGTAGTGTACATATTGTATAAAACTATGCAATAAGGGGAGGTGTACAGTGTAAACAAACACGGTAATGTGCAAGTTGCGACAATGCCATGAAATAATGGAAATGCAACACGTGCGCAGTGAGGGTACACATGGAATTGTGTGCATTGTATCAAGCCACACAGAGAAGGGAAAGCAGCAGAGGTGTACAATGTGGACACACATGGAATTATGTGCATTGTATCAAGCCACACAGAGAAGGGAAAGCAGCAGAGGTGTACAATGTGGACACACATGGTGTCGCGTGCATTGTATGATGCCATGAAATAAGTGGAAGGCAGCAGAGGTGTACAATGTGGACACACATGGTGTCGTGTGCATTGTATGATGCCATGAAATAAGTGGAAGGCAGAAGAGGTGTACAGTGTGGACACACATGGTATTGTGTGCATTGTATTATGCCATGAAATAAGGAAAAGGCAGCATATGTGTACAGTGTGAGCACTCAGTAATGTGCACACTGTATAATGGCACACAATAACCAGAAGGCACCAGAGTTGTACAGTATGGGCACTCATGGTAATGTGCACATTGTATGATGGCACACAATAAGGAGAAGGCACCAGAGATGTACAGTTTGGACACTCATGGCATTGTGTGTATTGTATAATGCCATGAAATAAGGAGAAGGCAGCAGATGTGTACAGTGTGGGCACTCACGGTAATGTGCACATTGTATGATGGCATGCAATAAAGGGAAGGGACCAGAGGTGTACAGTATGGGCACTCATGGCAGTGTGGGCACACATTTTATTTATTTATTTAACATTTGTTTACCGGTAAAGTCTGACTTAGAGCAAAGCCAATTTTCAGCGGAGGCCCAGGGAGAAACGCTTTATACATGTCTTTGTAATGATAATGCACACTCTTATTGTATGATGTCAAGCAGTAAGGGGAAGGCAGTAGGGGTGTACAGTATGGAGACACATTGTATTCTGCACACTGAATAATGTCACGCAATAAGGGGAAGGCAGCAGATGTGTACAACACAGGAACACATGGTAGTGTGCACATTACATGAAGCCATGCAATAAGGGGAAGGCAGCAGATGTGTACGTGCACATTACATGAAGCCATGCAATAAGGGGGAGGCAGCACAGGTGTACATTGTGGACATACATGGTAGTGTGCACATTACATGAAGCCATGCAATAAGGGGGAGGCAGCACAGGTGTACATTGTGGACATACATGGTAGTGTGTACTTTGTGTGATGACACATAATGAAAGGAGGGCAGCAGATACTGTGCGTGCATGAAACAATGGTTATTGTAAGTCAAGAAAAATGGGAGAATACGGGTTGTGGGCATGCAAGTCCATTGTAAAAAGGTAACTTATCCATTGGATCAGGTGAAGGATAAAGAAGGTTGCCCCCAGTAATTCTTTTCTGTCAACACTATTTCTTCTAAATTAACTTTTATTATATATAATCATCTATTATTATTTTTTTTTAGAAAGATCATTATGCTGTAAACACTAGACAAACATTAATCGCGATAAATTAAACAAAACATGACAGTTTTAATGATATATTTACATTTTTAATGGCCAAGTAATAATATACCCAAAAGTAAAATAGCTGTACCGTGAAAGCACTAACATTAAACCTGTTGGGATTTAAGGATTACTCGGCCTGGCATCTACTTATTTTTTAAGTCAGTCATTTTTTAGTTTTTTCTGGTTTGTGTTTTATTGTCAAGATGGCCAGTGGGAATAACCAGAGTTCCCAATCCCTGTTTTCACAAGAAGGAAGCATAACTGAATCTGGAGGCTTTGCTGCAGAGGCAAATGCCGTGGGCAACCTCACTGCCCTTATTCAACAATTAACTGAGTGAGTTGATGCCCTGTTGAGGAGAATTTCTGGACTGGACATGGCAAGTACTGCTCCCTAGAGACCAACCACTATTACTAATGTATCAGGTATGCCACAACAGAACATCACCTACGCTTTTGTTTCAACGGTACCATTGAGCAATTATCTATATGAACAGTCAGGCATAGGTCAAGGCGTCCATGCAAATGTCAGGAATAATGCTGTTCAAAGAGCTGCTTCTACTCACCTTTTTTTCTGTTAAGCCCGTTATTCCTGTGGCAAATTACTATTTGAAGGAACCAACCTGTTTGGCGGTTTTTGATACAATCGCTATTTCAGCAGATAGTCCAGGGAATGTGGCTCAAAGATCTTTGCTTACTAACCTTAAAGTATTTGATCATAAACTCCTAAAATTCAAAAAGTGACAACTAGAGGTGCTTTACTTTCAGGAATGTATACAAAGGAAGTTAGTCCCAAAGGGGCTACGGCAATGGTGCCATCCAACCGGGTTAATAAAGAACTCGGTTTTCCACCAGTAACCTTTGCGCATGTTTGATCGACAAGGATTTGAGTTTTTGGAATTATTAATTAAGCACTATAGCTTGCAAATGGAGGACTTGAAAATTGAACTAGAAGTCCTCGAGCATGATATCAAACTGGATATAGACTTTGAGCACTATAAGTACGAGTATTGCCTTATATTCTCTAGTATAGATAACAACATTGTAAGAGCCATGGACATTAAAAAGAAAATATTAAATACAGATAAGCATGACTATGACACTGGGATTGCTTATCCTGGGCCACTGGATTCACAAATCAAACATAGTAGCAGTATACTTGTTGCCACGGTACCCACCCAAGGTGAACCCACCCAATCTGACGTCAACTTGGAGGACTTTCTAGTAATTGATGAGGAGAGCATGGACCATCCTCCTGTTAGGCAGAGCGAAAGCATTAGGGAGAAGCAACAGCAGGAGAAGCAACAGCATATAATCATGTTTAACCAATCAGGACCTTCCAATAATGGCATTCAGAATCAGCAGGGTTTTCACAGGGGTCAAACAAGGAAACATCAGCAGCAGCGCAATTCAGTGAACCTGAAACAGCAGTGGAGGAAGCAGAACTGACACAGCAGATAGCCTGGGCACTATGTGAAACAGTGACTGCTAATGGACCATTTATTCTAACCTGTCGAGAAGGTGATTTTAGAGTATAGAATTATTCTTCCCTAGTAGTGCCCCAAGAAATTGTTGAAATTCTAGCAAGAGGACTTACCTTTGTGCCTTCACTTAGAGCTGATTTGTCTAGAACACTACTAGATTTAAAATTGTTTCTCCGTAAGTTAAATTTGACCGTACTTTTGGGAAAATAACTTGAAAGTTTCCAGTGTTTGTAACCCGTCCATGCATGCAACTTTGTCCATGTTTGAAAAGTTATGCGAAATGGACATTAGAGCTTTGTTAAGTTAGCCAGCTGACAAATACCATGCGAAATGGACATTAGAGCTTTGTTACGTTAGCCAGCTGACAAGTACCATGCGAAATGGACATTTGAGCTTTGTTAAGTTAGCCAGCTGACAAATACCACAGATACACACACATACAGAAAACAGTACTTAACTAACCTCACTACATTTTCCTGATGGATCTACAGAAAGTACAATTGTGTACACTCACCATAAATGTAGATGTTCGAGTGTGTTCACTGCTACATTCCTAACCATTGGGGTTATCCATGCTGTGGTAGCCCTCAGTCGTTCCGAATACCAGAGTCAAGGTTTTGTGTGTCGGCTGCTGTCACTTGCAGGCTGACATCAGGTTGTCCGAGCTATAAAGGAGAGCAGGTGACGCCATTACCTCAAATTTTCTTGCCTTAACCAAACAAAGAAGTCCAAATTTAATAATTATTAGTAGCCGTGGGTTCAGAGGCCTCCATAGAAATATGTGTCTCTCTAAGGAAAGCAGATATCAGGGGGAAGGAGGGAGGAAAAGCATGACTGCAGCAATGAACACATTCAAACATCTACATTTATGGTGAGTGTAAACAACTGTACTATGTTCTTTGTGTTTCACTGCTGCAGTCCTAATCATTGGGAAGATTCCCAAAGCAGAGGAGAAGGGTGGAAGGTTAAAAAACTTAAGATTGGGTGAGCATGCTCTGCAGAACTGCAGAAGTAAACCCAGCCCTAACTTTTGAGAATAGGTTCAGATGGTAATGTTTAGTGAAGGTGTGGACTGAAGTCCATGTGGCAGCTTCCAGGATGTCCTTGGTGGGTACCCCTCTAAGGAATGCTGTGGAAATAGAGGTTGCCCTTGAGGAATGGGTTCTGATGGTCCTAGGGAGTGACTTTCCATGCAAGGAGCAGCAAAATTTGATGCAGTGTGCTATCCATTTGGAAATGGTCTGTTTGGATATTGGTTTCCCATGTGCCCCTGTTTTAAAGCTGACCAAAGGATGGTCAGTTTTCCTGAATGTCTTAGTACGATCCAGATAAAATCTGAGTTGCCTGTGCACATCCAAAGATGCAGTATCCTTTCCCACTTGTTTTGAGGGTTAGGGAAGAAGGTGGGCAGGTGGATGACCTGGTTGAGGTTACATCCAAAACCACCTTTGGCATGAAGGAGGGATTGGTTCTCAGGGAGAACCTGTCTGTGTGGAAGATGATAAATGACTCAATGGCCATTAAGGCTTGAAGATCTGACACTCTCCTGGCTGAAGTAACAGCCAGGAGAAAGGCAGTCTTCCAAGAGAGGTACTTTAGTTCTGAGGATGCTGCAGGCTCGAAGGGAGGTGGAGTAAGCTTTTCTGAAACATAGTTCAGGTCCCAGGCTGGGGAGGGCTGTCTTTGGGAGGCCTGATATTAGAGGCTCCTCTAAGGAATTGATTGATAAGAGGGTGGGAGAACAATGGCTGTTCTGTATCAAAGTGTGCCGAGATGGCAGAGGCATGGATCTTTATGGAGGAGAAGGAGTGACCTGTATTAAGAAGCTCAGCAAGATAATCTAGAATAAGAGGAATGGAGGGCAGATGTACGTCAGCCCCCTTTGGACTGGCTCCAGGAGAAGAATCTTTTCCATTTTCCAGAGTAAGATTTTCTGGTGCTGGGCCTTCTGGCTTCTGTTATGATGTCAATGACTTGCTTGCTTAGCACAGATTCCCTGTTGGTTTTGGTAGAATAAGCCATGCTGAGAGCTTGAGTGTCTGGAGGTCTGGGTGCAGCATTGCCCCCCCCCCCAGGCTAGCAGGTCTGCCAGGGTGTTGTTGATGCCTGGTAGGTATTGGGCTATAAGATGTAATCCCATGGATGAGGCTGCTAGCCACAGGTTCATGGCTAGTCTGCACAGGGGGTAAGATTGAGTCCCTCCTGTTTGTTGATGTACCACGTGACTGTGGTGTTGTCTGTTTTTATGAGGAGAGCCCCTGGTTTGAGGTAGGGTTTGAAGGATGCCAGAGCATTTTGTGCTGCTATCATTTCCTTTTGGTTGATGTGCAAGGGTAGTATTTGTGCATCCCAGAGACCTTGGGTGCATCTGCCTTCTAGGTGGGTGCCCCAGGCTATGGCTGAAGCATCTGTAGTTGTGTTCTGGTCTGATGGAGTGTTGACACCATAGGTTCTTTAGGTAACACTGAATTTTCCTCATGTGTAGTCTGGACAGAGGTACCAGGAGGATGCATGAGGCCATGTACTCTAGTGGTTGTAGGAACTTCCTGGCAGAAAGCTGGGTTTGGGAGGCCAGAGTACTGAAGTGTTTTGGTAGGAAACTTTGTTTTTCTGGGGACAGAAAGGCCATTTGCTGCTCTGTTTCCAGTAAGGCTCCCAGAAATATGATTTTCCTGGTAGGTGTCTGTTTTGATTTCCTTTCATTGATAGTGAACCCCAGAGAGATGAGTAAGGTTTTTACAAATGAGCGGTGCTGCAGGAGCAGTTCCTTGCAGTCTACCTGGATGAGACAGTCATCCAGGTAAGGCTAAATCTGTACATTGTTTTGCCTGCAAAAGGCAATGGCAAGAGATAGACATTTGGTGAATACCCTGGGAGCAATAGATAAGCCAAAGGGCAAAGCAGAGAATTGAAAGTGTAGTGATCCTGCTCTAAAGCGCAGGAATTTTCTTCATGATTCCCTTATTGGGATGTGCAGGTAAGCATCCTTTAGGACTAAGGTGACCATCCAAGCTTTGTTTGGCAGCATTGGTAGAAGCTGTTGTTAGGTAGGCATTTTGAATTTTGGGATTACCAGGAAGGTATTGCGAAAGGATAGGTGCAGGATGAAATGCCAAGTCCTCTCTTTCCTGGGAACAAGGAATAGTCTGGAATAGAATCCTTTTGCAACTTGTTCTGGAGGTACAGGTTCTACTTACCCTAGGTATATTAGGTTTTGCACTTGTTTTAGTGCTTCTGCCCACTGGTTTGGTGGTAGATCTGGGTACTCTCTTGGAGGTGGTTGTTCTTGGAAATTGAATTTGTACCACTGAGCAATAAATTTTAAGACCTATTGATCTTTTGTTATAGAGTTCCAATTTTCTCTGCATAGAGATAGCCTTCCTCCTAGCTTTTGGTGTGGTGAAGGCAGGCAGAGATAGGAAATGTAGACACTGAGAGTTTTTTTCATACAGGGTTGCTTTTGAACTCCCTGCTCTAGTGTTTGAGGGGGGCCACTGTTTTTTGTTCTATGCTGGCCCTGAGTTTGAGTCCTGGTGGGTCTGTACCTATGGGTTTTGCCTTGTGCCTCCCTGTTTGGGGCAGAAAAAGGACCAGTGTTTAGAGGGGAAATTTCTGCTGTACCTAGGAGGTTGTACTTGAACAAAATCTTTAACAGTCTGCATTGATTTTGCTTTGTCTTCCATCCTTTTAAGTACATCTTCAGTTTTCTTTCGGAACAAGCGGTCTTTGTCAAGAGGTGCATCCATGATTTTAGCTTTGACATGATCAGGGAGAGGTTGTTCCTTCAGCCATTCATGTCTTCTGATAACAGATCCTGTCACTGCTGCCCTGCTAGAAGCTTCTAGGGCATCAAATCCACAGTGCAAGGAGTGCTTTGCCACCTGAGATGAAGAGTGCAGTAATTCTGCTATCTCTTTATTGTTGGCAAAATCTGGAAAAGCAGAAAATTTCTGTTTCAAAAGTTCCAAAGTGTGCTGTTGATATTTTAACATATGGATCTGAAAGTTGAGAGCCATTATAGTTAAAGTTGCAGAGATATATACTTTTTTACCCATCTGTCCAGGGCCCTGGATTCTTTGTCTGAGGGAGTAGGATTCTTTGCTCAGGTAGCCTCGACTCCCTTAGGTTCCTGAGTAATCACCTCTGGATCTGCTATAGGATTTCTGTAGAGGAATTTATGTGAGTCTGGTATCCTGTAGTACCTGTCAGGTTTTCTGGGGGCAGGTGGAAGGGTGTCAGGGGTAAGGCTGGATTCTTGATAAATATCATCTACCACCTCCAAGATGGGTGGGATGGCCAGAGGCCTGTGCTGGGGCAGGTCCAGAAACTCTCTTAGTCTTTTCTTGGATTGAGGGAAATCCATTGATTCCCATTAGAAGTGTTCCCTGAGGGTGTGGAGGGTTTCCCCAAAGGAAAACTCCTCCGGAGGTGATGCAGAAGGAATAGATACTTCTGCATCTGAGTCTTCATAGCCAGTAAGAGGATTTTCCTCTTCAAAAACAGAGGAGTTAGAACCCACTGAGTCTAATTTTCATTGAACATCTGGAGAAGGTTCCCTTCTCCTTTTGGCTGGTGTGGCCTGATTACTCCAGATGAAAGTGATGAGATCCTCCGCCATTTTAAGCATTCTAGTTTGAGGAGGGGGAGGAGTAGTGGAATGGAGACTTTTTGCTGTTTTCTTTGGAGTAGCTCTAAATCTGGCCTGAAGAGTATCCTTCGGTGCTATCGGTGTGTTAGTCGGAAGAGAGGGAGAAGGCCTTGAAGTGAATTCCGAAGTGCGAGTGCTATCCTCAGAAGCCAGTGTCTGTATAGCGGCTCTGGACCGAACCAAGGCAGAGACAGCCAAAGGTTCATTAGACGATGTAGTTTTCTGTGGCATACAGGACTCCAAAACGGTCTCAGTAGAGGCCTGCAAAGTAATCAAGTCAGGCATCAGGGGCTGCAAAAGCACCTCAATGAATTCCGAAGAACTGACGATCCTTTTAGTGGTGGTGTCATTGGAAGGCTTGGCCTTAAGCGGTTTGTCTCTATCCTTATCTTTATGCTTTTTTGAAAGATCTGAGGTTTGCTGACAGACAGATGCCATATTGGTAATCTGAGATGGAAGATGAAAATATCTGGCTACAAACAGAGCTCTACGATGAATAGTTCTAGCATTAAAGAGGGCAGAGAACCAACAGCGGGGTATGTTGTGATCTGCGCCTAAGCAAATGACACAGTAAGAATGGAAGTCTCTGTGTAGTATTTGCTTTCCACAGGCGAGACAGTTATTGACTTTTTTGGACATCGGTTAGTGCAAGCAAAAGGAAAGATCCCCAATGGGGTACTTAGCTTTAGACGTTTTCAGCCGAAGTTCAAAATCTGGAAACAGCCGACTGGCACTGTTGCAAATTGTTTCTGCTTAGAGTACCACAGCAAGAAAGACTGAGGTAATGGTGTCGCCTGCTCTCCTTTATAGCTCGGATGACCTGACGTCAGCCAGCAAGTGACAGCAGCTAATGCACAAAACTTTGACTCTGGTATTCGGACCGACTGAGGGCTACCACAGCATGGATATCTCCAATGGTTAGGACTGCAGCAGTGAAACGCGAAGAACATTTATGATTCTCTGGTTACTTCCTAAAGCAAGGCAAGAAGTAAGTGAATGGTCTTCCTTCTTATATCTCACATGGCTTAGTGGTAAATCACTTTGGCTATGGTGTGCAGGGTCCTGGGTTCGAGACTTGCAAAGGCTGATTATTTGGGTTGGGAGGGTGGCCTAATGGTTAAGGTGTTTGCCTTACAAACACAAGGTGCAGGGTTTGAGTCTTACAAGGGATAACTGGCTAGGCTTAAAATGGCTCACAAGGGCAGTTAGCCTAGTACTAATCTATGAACCTTCGTTGTCAGTTTCAAAAACAGATTGTCCTGAGACTTCAGTCTCATCTAGTATTAAAACATAATTTTTGTGCTGTATTACAGAATGTCATCATATATATCTGGTCATCTGACTTCTAGTTCCCATACTACCCCCAGTTTCTAGAAACTGAACCAGAATATTGCACATATATGTTACCATATACACATACAGAGCTTTGCTAAGATATGCTGCAGCTTCTGCAAGTCATAAACAATTTCAAACTTCCACCCTTCCACAGTATCAATTAGTTCACCCCCAAGGACAATACGGGAGGCTTCCTAGTACAGACTTTTTTGACTCTGGCTGAGCAGAGACCTGTGAGATACAATCTTTATGGCCTAAAGTAAGTAATTTAATATCAGGATATTTTTCTAAAAGTTAGCTGGGGCTAAGATTAACCTCGTCTCTTCAAGCATCCTCTGTTAACATATATACCTTTCCTCAGTTACAACAGTGCAGTCTGATATAAATGTATATTTGTTTTGTTTTCTGTCCAGCAGGACCCAATTTTGGTATATTTTTAGCACAAGCAGCTTTACAAATACATTTTCAACACAAGCACCTGTACAAAGCAGTTCAATATGCACTGTCCTACTTCTCCTGGCATAGCAGGCAACACCTCATATCATCACATCTCTCCCTCCTTTGAAGACACAAGCTAGATTTTCAAGTGACCCTAGAGAAACATGGCTTGAGGGACATGAGCCTATTTGGAAACACATTAACCCATGCCCTGTCTTGAGAGCCCATCTACATTAGCACTGCTAACCCCATTACGGTGCTGTACTGTCATGTCATATACCTGCAACTCTAAGCTCCACCTTAATAACTTGGCATTTTGCTAGCTGGCTCAGTGTAGCCATGTTAAAGGATTGTGGTCTGTAACTACATTGAATTTCCTTCCATAAAGATAGGGTTGAAGTTTCTGTAGCGCCCATACTATGGCTAGACATTGTTTTTCTGCAGCATTCCTCCCTGGGTGGATTTTATGGCTGAGATATACAACTGGGTGCTCTTCTGCCTCACATGAAACCTGGCTGAGTACAGCCCCTACCACATGGTTTGAAGCATCCACCTGCACAACAAATTCTTTGCTGTAATCTGGACTGGCTAACTCCAAAGCCCTTAAATTTTTGGAATACCTGCTCGCAGGCTGGGGTCCGCACTACCTTGTCTGGCATGTTTTTCCACTTCAGGTCTGTGAGGGGAGGAGCTATTGTACTATAACTGTGAACCAATTTTCCATAGTACCCTGCTGTCCCCAAGAATGCCCTCACCTGCTTTTTTGGTAACACGGGCAGGCCATGCCTGAATAGCTTCCACTTTGGCAGGTTCTGGCCTGATCTTAATACTCTCCATTCTATGTCCCAGATAGGAGACCTCTGCCATACCCATCTGTCACTTACTGGGCTTAATGGTCAACCCTACCCTTTGCAGTCTGTCCAGACCTCCATGACATGCTGAAGGTGCTCATGCCAGGAATGGCTGTAAATGGCCACATCATCCATGTAAGCAGGAGCATAGCCTTCTGCTACTGGTATAGTATGATCTACTGGCCTGTGGAAGGACACTGGGGTAGTTTTCTTCCCAAAGGGCATCTTTGTGAGCTCATATAATCTGAAAGGAATCACAAAGGCTGACCTCTCTCTTTCGGTGGGAGTCAAGAGCATCTGCCAGTAGCCCTTGGTCAGATCAATAATGGTCAGATACTTAGCCCCACCCAGCTTCTCTAAGGCTTCATCTGTCCTAGGCATGGGGTAAGAATCTGACTCTGTGTGACTATCTAGTTTTCTGTAGTCCACACAGAACCTGGTGCTGCCATCTTTCTTTGGTATCAGCACCACTGGGGAGGCACAGGGACTGCTGGACTGCTGGATTACTCCCAGTTCCAAAATTTCCTGTATCTCCTCCCTCAGAGAATGCCTGTATTGCTCAGGCACCCTGTAATGGGTCTGCTTGATGGGCCTTTGGGGGTCATGTATCCACATGGTGCTGCACCAGGTGGGTACACCCAGGTTTCCCAGTGAACATGCCTCCAAACTCCTGTAACACTGCTTCAATTTCTCAAACCTGGTTAGGGGATAGCTGCTGGGAAACTGCTACCTCCTCCACTGTGGTGTCAGTCCGAGCTTCACTGAGCAAATCGGTTACCAGATCCCCTCAGACTCCTCCTGCCATACTCTGTAAATAACCAGCACAAGGGCCTCCCTATCATGGTAAGGCTTCATCATGTTAACTTGGAATGAGAACCATAACCTGCTGTCCCACAGCAGACTCCTGGGCTCAAGCATTCCTGTTGTACCAAAACGTTTTCTGCTGCTGGGCTCCTGCCAGGTTCTTCTGGGCCATGCCCATGAGCTCCCTAAGCCTTGTCCTGAGGTTTAGGACATATGCCACAACAGACTGTTTGTGGGATTCACACACACCCTCCCACTCATCACAATTAAAAAACCGGTCTGCAAATGCCCATAGCATGGTCTTTAGTGTAGAGTTTAACCTTTCCACAAGGCCATTAGTCTTGGGGTGGTAGGTGTATTTTTAGGTGCTTCACCCTACAGCTTCTCTGCCTCGATGCAGGACAGAGCCACCACGCCGCCGCGGTAATTTCAGTAGAGGCCCGGGGAGAAACACTTAACAGTTTCTTTCCTCTCTCCATCAAACTACTGAAAAACAAAAAAGAGCATTCCATATGCTTAGTTTTTATGTTATAGTAATGTCATGCACACGTTGTTACTCAATTCTATTTATATGTATAGTGTGTCTGGCCATTACATTATTATTGTATTCTATTTTTACTTTTATTTTTATTATATTCTGGGAATGAAGCATTGCAATTTCGTTCCGCTACACTGTGGTGTAGTTCTGAATAACAATAAGGTAAAAACAATAATCAAAATAAAGAAAAGTACTATCAAAGTGCTAGCCATTTATAATAATAAGATGACGTGTCTATCTTAAGACTGAAAAGACTGTTTAGTACATGGGAAGATGATGGCAACTAAGTAAAGGAAAACGTAGCAGGTTATTATTACACCTACAATAAAATGCCAGGGGCAAAGTGAGAGGGTGGTGGCAAAAGCCATCAGAATGTTTGGACATATGGAGCGAAACTCTGGGATACTAAAGGCATAATTCCACTGTACTAGTCTTCAGGCAACAACTGTGCAGATGGACTGACATACATGAGTGCATTCACTGTCGCAGTATACATAAAGTACAGTTGTGTACACTTACCATAAATGTAGATGTTTGAGTGCATTCACTGTCGCAGTATACATAAAGTACAGATGTGTACACTTACCATAAATGTAGATGTTTGAGTGCATTCACTGTCGCAGTATACATAAAGTACAGATGTGTACACTTACCACAAATGTAGATGTTTGAGTGCATTCACTGTCGCAGTATACATAAAGTACAGTAGTGTACACTTACCATAAATGTAGATGTTCGAGTGTATTCACTGTCGCAGTATACATAAAGTACAGTTGTGTACACTTACCATAAATGTAGATGTTTGAGTGCATTCACTGTCGCAGTATACATAAAGTACAGTTGTGTACACTTACCATAAATGTAGATGTTTGAGTGGATTCACTGTCGCAGTATACATAAAGTACAGATGTGTACACTTACCATAAATGTAGATGTTTGAGTGCATTCACTGTCGCAGTATACATAAAGTACAGTTGTGTACACTTACCATAAATGCAGATGTTTGAGTGCATTCACTGTTGCAGTCATCACACTTGGGTTATCCGGTCAGGGGTAGCCCTCAGTTGACCCAAATACTAGATACTTAGTATTTTTGCATCAGCTGCTGTCGCTTCAGGACTGACGTCAGGTCGTCAGGGGTATAAAAACAGGCAGCCAACGCCATTACATCATTTTTTCTTGCCCCAAATGTCAGGAGCCTCCAAATAGGGAACTAAGTTATGGTGTTAAAAACACCACCAGTAAAAAGTAAATACCAATAGCCCTGAAAGGTGTGACTGAGATAAACAGAGAAAGAGAAAGAGAGAGAGCAAGAGACAAGGGGGCTGGAGGGTGGGAAACCAGGACTGCAACAATGAATTCACTCGAACATCTACATTTATGGTAAGTGTACACAACTGTACTATGTTCTTAGTGTTTCACTGTTGCAGTCATCACACATGGGTTGATTCCCAAAGCTGAAGAAAGGGTGGAGGCAGTCAAGAAGTGTTGGGGCTGGCTAGCATCCCCTGCAAGACTGCAGCTGCAAAACCCACCCTGGATTTGGAAAAGATAGGCAGGTGGTAGTGCTTGGTGAAGTTGTGAACAGAACTCCAAGTAGCAGCTTCCAGAATATCCCTGGTAGGGACTCCTCTGAGAAAAGCTGTAGAAGGTTGAAGTTGCCCTAGTGGAATGCGTTCTAACCTCCCTGAGGGGGTGGTTTCCCATGGTGTTTGTAACAGAAATGGATGCAGTGTGCTATCCATTTGAAGATGGTCTGTTTAGATATAGCCTTGCCCTCTGCCCCTGGTGCAAAGCTGACTAGTAACTGGTCAGATTTTCTGAAGGGCAAGGTAGAATCTGAGCTGTCTGTTCACATCTAGAATGTGTAGAATCCTTCCCCCTTATTTTGAAGATTAGGGAAAAAGGTGGGCAAACGGATAGACTGATTGAGAGTCACACTGGACATGACTTTAGGTATAAAAGTAGGGTTAGTCATGAGGAAGACCCTGTCAGCATGAAAAATAATGAAGGGTTCCACAGCCATAAGTGCATGAAGCTCTGACACTCTTCCAGCTGAAGTGATGGCCAGAAGCAAGGCTGTTTTCCAAGAGAGGAATTTTAACTCTGCTGATGCTGCAGTCTCAAAGGGGGGGTAGCGTGAGCTTTTCCAGCACAAAGTTAAGGTCCCAAGCAGGGGTGGGGGCTCTTCCTGGTGGTCTTAAGTTGTTAGCCCCCCTCAAGAACTGTTTGATGAGAGGGTGAGAGAAGAGAGGAGGCTCAGTGATGTAATAAGCAGAGATGGCAGAGGCATGGATCTTAATGGAAGAGAAGGATAGGCCTCTGTGGAGTAGGTCTGTTAGGGAATCCAGGATGAGAGGTAAGGAAGGCTGTGTTGTATCTGCTCCTTTAGAGCTAGCCCAGGAACAATACCTTTTCCACTTAGCATAGGATATCCTTGTACGACCCAGCCATTCTGGCTTCACGAATGACATCCAGCACCTGCTTGCTTAAGCTGGCCACTGGAGGAGAATTCAAGGAATAAGCCAGGCAGCAAGATTCAGGGTCTGCAATTGCAGATGCAAGATCTTTCCTACCTGCTGAGTGAGGAGGGTTGGTATCTGGGGTAGATGCCATGGTGGCACCGATGACAGACTGCACAGTAGTGGGTACCAGTGTTGGCAAGGCCAGTCTGGGGCAATCAGGATTGCCTTTGGTTTTTCCTGCCTTACCTTGAGTAGTACTCTTGTAAGAAGAGGCAGAGGGGGAAATGCATAGATGGAGAGGTTTACCCACTGGAAGGGTAGGGCATCTATTTTCCAGACCTTGCTGTGAGGTACCCTGGTGCAGAACTTGCTGAGCAGGTGATTGTAGGGTGAGGCAAATAGGTCCACCTTCGGGGTACCCCATTTCTGGGTTAACAGGCTGAAGGTGTTGAGGTCTAACTGTCACTCATGTGGGTCTAGGAAATTTCTGCTTAAGTTGTCACCCAGAGAGTTTTGTTTGCCTGGCAGGAATTGAGCTTGCAGGTGAATCTGCATAGCCAAGGCCATGTTCCAAAGGTTCATGGCTAGCCTGCAGAGTGAATATGAGTGGGTTTCCCCCTGCATGTTGATGTACCACATCACTGTGGTGTTGTTGGTTTTTATTAGAAGGGGCCCTGGTGAGAGTAGGGATCTGAAGGCTGTCAGAGCATGCTGAACAGCTAGCATCTCTTTTTGGTTGATGTGTAAATTAATTTGGTTTGGGCTCCAGTGGCCCTGAACATATCTGCCGTCCAGATGTGCACACCTGGCATAGTCTGATGCAGCTGTGGTTAGGGTCTGGGCAGCATGGGGTTGTATAAAGGGGAAGTCTCTTGTTGTGGTTGCATGATGCTGCCCACCAAAGAAACTCTGTCCTTAGACAGGGTATGATAGGAATGACAGTTTCCAGGTCCTGAGAATGTTGGCACCAAAGACCTTTTAAGTATCACTGAAGTTTCCTCATATGCAATCTGGCATATGGAATTAGTAAAATGCAGGAGGCCATGAACTCTAGTGCCTGCAGGATTTTCCTTGCGGATAGCTGGCCATTTGAATGAAGTAGCCTGTCAGATAGGCTTGTTTTTCTAGAGTAAGGAATGCCATCTGGGATGCTGTGTCCAAGCTTGCTCCCAGGTATACATTTTTTTGACTCGGGACTAGTTTTGATTTATTTTCGTTGATAGTGTACCCCAGGGAGGTTAGTAGGTCCTTTACAAATATCAGGTGCTGTAACAGCTTTTCCTGACTGTCTGCCTGAAACAGGCAATCGTCCAAGTAAGGGTATATTTGAATCTTTCTCTGTCTGCAATAAGCAATGCCTGAAGCCAGGCATTTTCTGAAGACTATGGGAGCAGTGGATAAGCCAAAGGGAAGTGCAGAAAACTGATAATGCATAGATCCTGCCCTGAAACGTAGACATTTCCTGCATGAGTCTTTGATAGGGATGTGCAGGTAGGCTTCCTTTAGGTCTAGGGTGGCTAACCACGCATATTTGGTCAGCATAGGGAGAAGGTGCTGTAGGGTAAGCATTTTAAATTTTGCTACCACCAGGAAGGTGTTTAGAATGGATATATCTAAGATTGGGTGCCAGGTGCCCTCTTTTCTGTGTACCAGAAAAAGTCTGGAATAGAAACCTTGGCCTACCTGTTCTACAGGAACAGGCTGAATAGCCCTTATGGAGACCAGGGATTTAACTTTATTTTATACCTCTGCCCACTGGTTTGGAGGAAGGTCTTGGAACCCTTCTGGGGTTGGCAGAGTGTGGAAATAGAATTTGTACCCTTGGGATACTATGTTGAGGACCCATTGGTCAGTGATGATGGAGGTTCAGTTTTTTGCATGGTGGTCAAGTTTTCCTCCTAGGGGCACAAGCAATTGGGCAGAGGTGAGGAGTGGAGCTGAGAAGTCATTGTGAATTCTTTCCGTAAGGGGGTGGCTTAGCACTCCCTGTTTTAAATTGGAGGTACTCCATTGCTTAGATCTCTTCATACCCTGAGACTGTAATCTTGGGGGTCTGTTTCCCCTGAGTCTACTCTGAGATGGCCTTGAGGGGGCTGGAAAGGACCAATGTTTTGAGGTGCAATGCCTACTGAATCTTGGAGGCTGCACTTGCAAAAAATCTTTGACTGTTTGCATAGACTTAGCCTTTTCTTCCATCTTTTTTAAAACCTCTTCTGCTTTGGTGCCAAACAGATTGTCCTTGTTTAAAGGAGCGTCCAGTAATTTTGATTTGAAATGGTCTGGCAAGGTCTGCTCCTTAAGCCAAGCATGCCTTCTAAGTACAGAACATGTAACTGCTGCCCTGCAAGATGCTTCTAGGGCGTCAAACTCACATTGCAGGGTATGTTTGCTGACTGGGCTTGCAGAATGCATAAGCTCCTGTAAGTCTTTATTTTCTGCACAGTCAGGAAAGGTATAAAAATTTTACTTAATAAGTTCCATAGTATGTTGCTGGTATTTCAGCATGTGGAACTGAGTAATAATAAAAATAATAATAAGTGGAATTGCTCTAATGGCAAGAGTTGCAGAGGTGTATACTTTTTTACCTCATCTGTCTAAAGCCCGAGAATCCCTCTCTGAAGGGGTGGGATTCTCAGCTGTAGCTGCTTTTATTCCGTTAGGTCCTTGGGAGATGACCTCTGGGTCAGCAGTAGGATTTTTGAAAAGAAATTTATGAGAGTCAAGGGCTCTATACTACCTGTCAGGTTTCCTTGGAGCAGGGGGTAAAGTATCTGGAGTTAAACTGGGTTCCATAAATACATCATCCACAACATCCAGAACAGGAGGGATAGCTAAGGGTCTGTGCTGAGGTAGATCTAAAAATTTCCTGAGTCTCTTTTTGGACTGAGGATAATCCAGGCATTCCCAGTGGAAATGCTCTCTCAAAGTATGTAGGGTTTCACCAAAAGAAAAATCCTCTGGAGGGGAAGCAGAGGGAATGGATTCCTCTGCATCTGAATCCTCATAGGCAGATAAAGGCATGTCTTCATATTCAGAAACCTCAGAGTCATCGGACTCTTGGTCAGTTATAGCTGCTGGAGACAGGCCTCTTTTTCTTTAGCAGGGGAAGGCTGGCTTCCCCTAATCAGCATGATTAGGTCTTCTGCCATTTTAAGCATTTGAGATTGTGGCAAGGAAGCAGGCACTTGAGTTTGGGTCGTCGGTTTTTTAGGCGTAGCTTGTACTCTATGCCTTAGAAACTCAGTAATTTTAGAAAGAACTGAAGACGTGAAAAAAGTTGGTTTGTTTCGAATATCGGTAATGCGAAGAACTTCCTCAGAAGCTGATGCTTGCACAGCGGCTCCGGACCCATCCAAGGTAGAGACATCTGCAGGTTCTGTAGTCAAAGATGAGTCTTGTAGCATACCAGACTCCGAACAGGTCTTGGTAGCGGCCTGCAAATCCATCGAAGTGGGCATCAGGGGCTGTGAAACCACTTCACTGACTACCAGCGAACTGGCAACTAGCTTAACAGAAGCGCCATTGGCAGTTTTGGACCTGTGCGGTCTGTCTCTGTCTTTATCCTTACATTTTTTCGGAAGATCAGTAGTCAGATGGCTTACCAAAGCCATTTCAGAATACTGAGATTGAAAACTAAAGTATTTAGCTACACTAAGGGCCCAACGATGAATAGTTTGGGCGTTGAACAAAGCACAAAATCGACAGCGAGGTACTTCATGGTCTGGGCATAAACAGATGACACAGTAAGAATGGAAATCTCGCTGTGGTATTTGCTTTCCACAGGTGAGACAATTGTTAACTTTTTCTGACATTGGTTAGAGCAAGAAAAAAGGATCCCCAATGGGGTACTTAGCTTTAGAAGAGTTCAGGATGATTCAATTTCAGAAACGAAACTCAGGTAGCGGCCGACCAGCACTCGTGCGAACTGCTTCTGTTTCAGGCTCCTCGGCAAGAAAGACTGATGTAATGGAGTTGGCTGCCTGTTTTTATACCCCTGATGACCTGATGTCAGTCCTGAAGCGACAGCAACTGACACAGAAATACTAACTCTCTAGTATTCGGGCCGACTGAGGGCTACCTGCAGTCAGATAACCCAAGTGTGATGACTTCAACAGTGAAACATGAAGAACATGTACTTTTTCACAGGAGACTATACAAATGAGTTCAGAGGACGCTTTAAATTAGCACAGGACACAAGGAATCAAAGTGAAGACAAAACTGAGGGGGTGGGGAGGCAGTCTCATTGGGATAACTGTAACATATGGTCAACTCAAGTAGACCTGTCTGCCTTTTTTGTAAGCAACACGGTATTTTCATGTATAGTCTTGAATGCTGGTATTGCAGTACTTCAGATAACCAACCACTGTAGCCTTATTTGCTAAAACTGGACCATTACTGAATATACAGAACAAAAATAGTTGTACATATCTGGTGATGCGGTATTAGCAGCACATATGTAGAACAGTGAAGACAAAAAGAAAACTACTTACCAAAACCAGTATTTGAACTTTGAGTTCTGCTGCTGATTATGTTTTAGCAGATAGGCAGTACTTTAGTGAAAGCCCCTCAGCAGTACATTAATGTTAACAACACACACTGACATCTCTTTACAATCCACACCCCCTTCATCAGTGTATTAATGTAACACCACACACTAACATCTCTTTACAATCCGCACCCCCTTCAACAGTACATTAATGTAAATCCACACACTGACATCTGTTTACAAGCTGCACCCACCCTTAACATAAAGTATTCCTTCACTTAAGGGACCCAAGCAGTTACAAAGCACTGGACTTGTACTATGTATGACAATCCAAAGCACAAGACTTGTACAATGTATGACAAGACAGTCACACCTTAACTCAACCATATGGAAACGCGTAACAAGCTAGACAGAGTTAGGAGTGTACTGTCAAGTGTGTGTATGTGTGTGTGTGTGTGTGTGTGTGTGTGTGTGTGTGTGTGTGTGTGTGTGTGCGTGTGTGTGTGTGTGTGTACATACAAATACAAAGCACACATATATCCATATCTATTTCTACATTATACATACGGATGTGTGCACGGGTATACATAAAATTACACCATGT
The DNA here is from genome assembly GCF_019279795.1 of Protopterus annectens. Lineage (NCBI taxonomy): Eukaryota > Metazoa > Chordata > Ceratodontiformes > Protopteridae > Protopterus > Protopterus annectens. The sequence goes on along the minus strand of NC_056749.1, from coordinate 63,846,742 downwards.
ACTGTCAAACAGACCCCAAACTGCAGGGATTCCCCAAGGATTACACACTAAATGTGTGTGTGTGTGTGTGTGTGTGTGTGTGTGTGTGTGTGTGTGTGTGTGTGTGTGTGTGTGTGTATATATATATATATATATATATATATATATATATATATATATATATATATACAAATGCACAGCACACATATATCTATATCTACTTCTACATCATATATACGGACGTGTGTGCACATGTATATATAATATGACACTCTGTACTGTAAAACAGACCCCAAACTGCAGGGATACCCCAAGGGTTCCATTCTCAATATATATATATATATATATATATATATATATATATATATATATATATATATATGTGTGTGTGTGTGTGTTTGTATTTCTATATTATACATGAATCACTTGCTGTGCATATTGGCTGCAATTCTCTTTAATTTCATGCTGAACACATATGCCAGCAGTTTGTCATCTGTGGGAAAAAACTCTGATGATTAGTTCCTTATGTGTGCTCTTCTTGACCGAATGCAGCGTGTATATCACTTTTCTAAACTGACACAGTCATCTTCCTGTGAGCGTTTTTTCCTTGAGGGTGGTTGGCGGTAGAAAGGAAGAGCAGCTGTCACATGCTTTATTTAAGTTTGATGCTTGCCTTTGTTTTCCCTTGTAGCGTCAGACTGGTGTGCGTTATGATGCTTCACGTTCATTCTGCCCACACATTCAGTAGTCCCCACGCGCCAAGGACAGATGAAACTGAGCATTAATACTCCCCCAATCTTTGGTTAAATGTAGAAACGTAGTTTAAATCACTGTATAATACACCGCAATTCTCACCACCCCCACATGGCTCTAAAAACGTCATAAATCACCTGTAGACTTGGTGTGTTATTGACTACATATCCTTTAACACAACACAATCGTTTAAAGCATAAGTGTAGTGGCAGTTCCTTGATAAATAACATATTTTCCTCTGGAAATGTCGTGAATGCTTTATCAAGCAGTACATCCCTTATACTCTGGAGAATAACATAGTACTCACTGCTATGTACCCCTGGCAGTCAAGGTACTTTTCTGATTAACAGAGTACACCAGACATCATATCAGCTGTGACCTGTACAAGTGAACATTAACCATCTGAAATGACCAGTTTTAACAGACAAAGGATTATCTGTGTTCTTTAAAGATTTCTGCACAACTTTGGCATATTGTCAGGCAACTTACTGTGTTAGCATTTAGAGAAAAGTGAAACACAGTAGTAGCAACAGACCTTTGGTAACCTGCAGCAGGCAGGAAGATAAGACACACCGTGATCAGCTACTTTAGAAAACTGCAATAACCACACTCGCTATCTGTTGAAGAAGTACAGGTTAAAGTACCAGTGCAGGTACTGCTAAACAAAAAGGTTCCAACTCTCCTCAGCCATAAAGTCAAACTTGCCTTCATCAGCTAATAACAGGCTGACAAAAAGTAATCTGTCACTGTCTAAAGTCCACATTTAATTAAAACCTTAAAATAACTACTCAATCCTGTAAGTCAGCAAATTCATTTATAGATTAAAAATAAAACAAATATGCCATTCAGCATTTTAGTGTCTTAATAACTTAATTCCACAAAACAATGTACACTCTGAAAACAAAGCTAGCTGTTAATACTGTTTCCATGCATTTGTAAATAACAACGATTTTCAAATGACGACCCTTCTGCTTTTGGAATAAATGAAACAATGTAATCACAAAGAAAGTAATCCAGTGGTGCAGACTGTTTATCGTGGCATCAGTGTTACCCATTTAAATTGCAACAGCATAACTATATGATCTAAAGAACAACAGTAGTATAAATGCTGGGCTTCATTACTGCAGTAAAATGAAATAATACAGCCCCAGTGTGTGTGTGTGTGTGTGTGTGTGTGTGTGTGTGTGTGTGTGTGTGTGTCTGTGTGTGTGTGTGTGTGTGTGTGTGTGTGTGTGTGTGTGTGTGTGTGTGTGTGTGTGTGTGTGTGTGCGTGCGTGCGTGTGTGTGTGTGTGTGTGTGTGTGTGTGTGTGTGTGTGTGTGTTCTGAGTTATGGGATATTCCTACCAATGGACTGTAGAAAGCAAACAACTGTGAGGGGCCTAGATTAACTGAAGTACCTAGTGTAGTAGACTGTAGCGTTGTTACCTCACAGCAAGAGGTTCTCCAGTTCGATTCTCGGCTGGGCTTGGGGAGTGCCTTCTGTGTGGAGTCTGTATGTCCTCCCCATGGTTGGGTAGCTTTCGAAAGACATGCGTGCGTAAATGGGCGTGCCATCGTTGAAGGTTGGGTGTCGAGCTGGCACCACAACATTTTGTAAAAATCTACTGCCAGTCATTAGCAGACCGGAGTTCCGTTGTGGTGACCCCTTACCGGGAAAAGCCGAAAGACAAACAACAACCTAGTATAGCAGACTATTACCCTTGGTCTCAGACTTTGCTTTAGGAATGACCTGGGGCAAAAAGGGGATGGACAATTTTCCAGACAGTGGCTAATTTCATCACAAGCTCTTGTTTAAGGTCATGTACCTTTTGAAAGAGGACATACAATCTGGTAATCAGACTTTGGTGATATCCTTATCTGGAGCTACAGAGGTCAGTCTTCACTAACAGGAAGAGGTTCGTTTCTGGAACACTCATAGGTTCATAGCTAGGTACTAGGCTCTAGAGAGGTCAGTCTTCACTAACAGGAAGAGGTTCGTTTCTGGAACAGTCATAGATTCATAGCTAGGTACTAGGCTCTAGAGAGGTCAGTCTTCACTAACAGGAAGAGGTTCGTTTCTGGAACACTCATAGGTTCATAGCTAGGTACTAGGCTAATTGGCCCAAGGGCCTACGTAAGCCTAGCCAGCAAGGTTCCATAGCTTACGCCACCCAAGAAAGTTATTTTCCTGTGCCACTGTGCAGCAGAGAGACAGAAGTGATCCCCGGGGTGTATTTCCTATTTCCCATCCACTCATCAAGATTTTTCTTGAAGAGTGCTAATGAAGAACTTTGCTTGACATAGATGGTAGTCTGTTCCAGAGTATAGGAAGTCTCTGGGGCAGGAATCTATCCCTCCAGCATGTCCTGTTTATTGTGGTGACAAGGTTTAGGTCCCTAGAGCGTGTAGCTTGGAGGGATTGGGATTTCTTTAGGTGTAGCAAGTCAAACACATTCTGGTGCCTTTTCAAAGGGGTTTCAAGTTCTATGGCAAGGGAGAATAATAAAGATTTGTCTTGCTAGATGCTCACGTCTGGGGCAAGACAAGGTAATGTAGATGCATAGTTCTGAAGATGATCACATGTACAACAGAAATTTGCTTTTCTTACTACGATGTAATGTAATTCTCCATTAAATATCCATGGAGTGAGATGAAGTACAACTGGTACTTAAGTACATACAGTATTCTCTTTCCTAGAATGTGAAGTGCTTTTCATTATGTAATGGTGTCTACATTACTGACAACCACAAAAAAAGAATATACAACAGAGGCAGCTAGCAGTGTACACCACCCCCTACTACTTCAGAATGACTCTGAGGTATGCTGCAGAGCAAACCTCCTCAGAATCATAACTACAGCACTGTGAGCAATGACCATATTTAAACATTCCACTCTACATACTGTAGGAATGTTGTGTGTTGGTCAGGAACCCCTTCTGTATGTGTCTTCCAAATTCATACTGTTATGTACAAATGTGGACATCTTGCCCAGCTTTGCAGTTAATCCTGTTGGTCGAAATACTGTTTTTTCCTAGACATTACTTTGTTCACCTCAGTTGTATCCTTTTTAAGAGAACCATCATAGCTGGTGAATTTGTCACTGCAACCTTGTCCCCTCTTTTTTGCTTCCCCATTACTCTAAATATTGGCAGAAATGTACCCCCTCTATTTGTTATAACTTCTTCACTAATTTTATCAAGCATGGATATTGGGTAACCCTTCTCCAGAAACATCAGTTTTAAATGATTCTACACTGCTTTTATTATGATTCCATGGAAATTTGAAAAAGTTCAACATTGCCATCGATGTAATGAAAAAATCCTCAAATTCCTTCATATCCCCAACCCATAAAATAAAGATGTCATCTAAAAACCTTAGATGCAGCCTAACATTTGACCAGAATTTACAGGTAAAAACATAACGTATTTCCCAGCACCACAATACTGTCAAATAGCACCCCCCCACCTTTCCACTTGCATGAAGAATTCCCCTTCAGAGTAAATAACATTAGTTGTAATCCCAGGTCCACAGATTCAACTATGAGATGAATATCAGCTTGACAAAGGCTAAAACTTAAAACCAATCAAGACCTAATTCATGAGGAATAACCAAAGTAAGTCATTTGCATCAAGTGTTACAAAACTGTTGCCTCAATAAAATAAAAAGGGCTCCATGTCAGGACTACAAATGCTGAGTCCTGAATAAAAAGGGCTCCATACATTTTGGAAATATAGAGTGTATTTTAGAGCATTTATTATAACTGTAATTGCTTTAATATTGCTACAACTCAAGTACTCTAGGTTGCACTGCATCTGAAGGGTTTGTGTGTTTTAGCTGCTTTTCTGTATATACAGACTTCTCTGTATATGTAGACTAGCTACTTATTTTGCTGTATTACTGCCACCACTTAAATCATTTTTCAGTTGTGCACTTGCCTTGCTTCATTTAAAAAGTTTTAAATTGCTAATTTTGTACAGTTTTAATTGCATTTACTGTTTAGGACTACACACTCAAGTGTGTTAGCCTTTTCTGTGTTTATTTACTGTATTATTGCATTGTTTAGCCTGTTTCAACAAAAAAAATACTATCTTGTCTGCTCGTGTCCTGCCTTTCCTAGCTAGTATAGTCCAGATCCCAGGCTTTGCTTGCCTCAGGACTTTATTTTCTGTGCTCAGAGCTATCCAGACCTTGCTGTGGTAGCGGGAAGTCCTACTGCTTACCAGTGGGAGTGGTTAGCATTGTACTGCCTATCTAACGCTAGAGGAGTGGTTTCCAGCTCTGAAATTGTCATTTTATTAGCCTTTTTATGGGCTGATTTCTATCCCTTTCAACTTTCTGGCTTAAAAGCGTGTGTGTTTGCACATTTTTCACATCGTGCAGCACTGCGAGGCTACAGTTAAACTATTCCAGGTGCCAGAAAATCTGCTCTTCAAATTTTCCCTTAAAACTAGCTGGTTTCTCAGTAGTAGCACTAAAATCTGAACCCCTGTGACTAGCACTTGCTCTAGAACCTGCTGTAAAGCACTAGGAAGCCTGAACCTGATACAAGCACTCACCTCTCCTTGTCAATAAGGAGAAATTAATCATAGGCACTAAACAGCCTACAATTGCAAAGTACCTTGCAAAGGTAAGGGAAAACAGCTCTTAAACCTTACAAAAAAGCACATAAACAGGCATGTCCAAGGGTCAGCTTCTGGTGGTTTCTCCTGTCCACCTGGTGAATCTGAGCATACTGGGGCAATCCGGCAACTGCCTCATGTACACAGACACTCCTCTCCTCCTACCACCCAACACTACAACCTGCGAGAGATGCACTTACATAGCCAAACTGGAAGCAAAGCTCTCTCTGATCAAGACTGTGCCAGACAGTCAAGAGGAGAAGGCTAACACCTGCATTACACCTCTAGCAACTCACTGCCCTTCAAAACCGACACCATCAACTCCCACACATAGCAACACTAAACCCACATATGCAGAGGCCCTTAACATTAACCTGCCCAAGCAACAAGGACCTCCAAAGCCGAAACGCAAACAAACACCAGTCACAACCAAAGTGACACATAGCTCACAACACCAGTGTGCCACCCAACAACAGCCCCTAAGGCAAGACAATGTACCCAACACTTTAGTCATAGGTGACTCTATAGTCAGGTACACTGATGTCCCACTCACCAGGCTGAACAAGGAGAAAATTACAGTCAGCTGCCTGCCGGGTGCCAGGATCCGCCACATAACGCATGCACTCAAGTCACTCCACAACAAGTACAAATACGACTCTGTCATTGTCCATGCTGGAGTAAATGACTTGAGACGTACCTCCCTGGACTACATGAAAAGAGACATGGAAAAGCTCTTGGATCATGTGACCCAAGCAGGCATGACCCTAGCCCTGAGTAGCATCCTGCCTTCACCCAGAATGATACCACAGTATAAGGACAAAATGATTGACTTCAATAATTGGCTAAGCTTCTGGTGTCATTCAAAGGGGATCCAGTATTTGTCTGCCTGGGAAGACATGATCGACAAACCACGATCCTTTGCCAGAGATGGTCTGCACCTGTCACCCCTGGGATTCAGGTTACTGGCTAAAGCTCTTGCCACCCCTATAGTGCCTTTTTAGGCAAGGTTCAAAGGATAAAACCACCACTGTAACAGATACAAGCATTCAAAATCTGAAGGTAATGCTACTCAATGCTAGAAGTCTAAACCTCAAAATGCACTCTCTCGAGGCACTCCTAAAAATGGAGAACATTGATATCTGTGCAGTGACTGAGACCTGGTTCAAGGCTCCAGAGAGCACCCCAGCAATACCAGGCTACAATTATTACCACACTTTTCGGCCACAAAACCAAGACCGAAACACTAAAGGTGGAGGAGTGTCCATATTCACCAAGGATATTCACACCTCCAGGCTAGTTGCCCAACACAATGCATCTGAAATTCTCCAGGTGCAACTAACACTAGGTAAGACTGCAATCCAAACTGTAGCTTGCTACAGATCCCCCACCATACCCCAAGATTCTCACTACACCTTCCTAAACATACTGGAAAATATTAAGATACAATCAAACACCCTAATACTACGTGATTTCAACTACCCTGCCATTAATTGGGAAAACTACTCGGATACCAACTCCTTTTCCCAACGGTTCTTGGAATTCATAAATTCCAACACCCTGGATCAACTAATCCATTGTAATATCCTAGACCTGGTCACTACCAACATGGGAGATAGATGTTCCACACCAGTGATCACCCCCTCATTGGTCAGGTCTGACCATAAGCAAATCACCCTTGACATCCGCATCCCACTCCCACCCCCCAGTAAGGAAACCTCCTTAAAAAACTTCTCCAAAGCCAACTTCATGCTACTGAAGTCAGAAGTGACAAACTTCACAACACCCATGCAGACAGGATCTGGAAGTTAGACTGCAGAATCCTACACTAAGGCACTGTATGAGCACATCCACTCATGCATGAATCGTGCTATCCCAAATAGAACCAATATGCTCTTCTCCAAAAAAAGGAAGCCAATCTGGTGGTTCCCTGCTATAAACAAACTATACAACAGAAGGAAGAAACTGTTGCAGAAAAGAGGAAAATCCCAGGATGCAAAAAAACTCCCTCACCAGCCTCAGTAAGAAGCTGAGATCCCTCATAAAATCCTCAAAAGCTAGTTACGAAAATAAAATTGCCAAAGATTCCAAAGACAACCACAAGGCATTCTATAGTTATGTCAAGAATCTAAATGGCAATGCTCAGATCTGCTCTGAACTACAATAGAATGGCATTAAATATACTGATCCCAAGGATATTGCCAATATCCTGGCAGATCGATTTAGTGCCAACTTCACTCCCCTCTCGCCCCCTAAAGGGCCCATCTCAATACCAAAAGATTGCCAAATTCCGATAATCACAGCCACACAGGTAGAAGCAGCACTCTCCAAAGCTAAGAATACAGCATCCATGGGATCAGATGACATCCCAGGATGTGTACTACATGAACTACAAAATGAAGCGGCACCCCACCTAAGTGTCATGTTTAATCATAGCCTCACCTCAGGTTTCGTGCCTAGTGGGTGGCGCACAGCTACAGTTATCCCACTCCACAAGGGAGGATCCACCTTGGATCCCGGGAACTACCGCCCCATCAGTCTAACAAGCCTGATCTGCAAGGGCATGGAACGCATTATCATGGAACTTGTAAACAAAGACATTGGCAACCTCCAGACACTGGACCCCACCCAGTTTGGGTTTGTGAAGGGCCGATCTTGTCTCCTGAATCTGACTGACTTCTTCGAATTGGTGTCCAGAGCTTTGGACGAGGGTAAGGAGGTCCACACAGCCTAGCTGGACCTCGCCAAGGCCTTCGACACTATCCCCCACTCTGGAATCATAGATAAACTTACTAAGCTGGGCATAAATCCCTACGTCACTCGATGGGTTGCCAACTGGCTTACTGACAGAACCCAGACTGTAAAAGTAGCCGACTCCAAATCCAGCTCCAGACAAGTGACAAGTGGAGTACCTCAGGGTTCAGTCCTGGGACCACTCTTGTTTGGCATCTACTTCTCTGAAGTACAGACCAACATTAAGGGACTCTGGCTAACAAAGTTTGCAGATGACTGCAAACTGGGAGCCATTATTGAATCCCCAAATTATGTGGATATTCTACAAAAGGGCCTTACAGAAACAGATGCCTGGTGCAAGAGCTATTGGCTCAAGCTTAATGCCAAGAAATGTATAGTCATCCCCTTTGGAAAAAAACATGTACCCATGAACTACCACATAGGTGGCAGGACACTAAACATCGAAAGTGTGATGAGAGACTTAGGGACACAAGTGGACAGTGGTCTCACTTTCGATAACCACATCGCCAAAACAGTCAGGAAATCCTTTTACGTGGCACACCTCATCACTAAGGGTTTTTCATCCAGAAAAAAGGAGGTCATTGTCCCACTGTACTCATCCCTCATTAGACCCATTATAGAGTATAATGCCCCATTTAGGAAGTACCTCACAAAACATCTGCAACAGCTGGAAAGGCCACAGAAATACCTCACTAAAAGAATCACAGGCCTAAAGCAGATGCCATATGCTGACCATCTAAAAAAACTCCAGCTATACTCTGTGGCATATCGTCTACTCAGAGGCGATCTCTGCTTAACATACAAGGCCATGTCAAACCCTGAGCTGTTGGACATGCTCCACTTAAAGAAATCCCAATCCCTCACAGCCACACTCTCCAGGGATCTAAACCTTATCATCACATTGAACAAAACATGCTGGAAGGATAGGTTCCTGACCCAGAGACTCCCCATACTCTGGAATAGACTGCCCATACATGTCAAGCAGAGCACCTCATTGGTCCTCTTCAAAAGGAACCTTGATGATTGGATGGGAGATAGGAAATTCATCCCGGGGATCATGTCAGTCACCCTGCTAGACAGGGGCCCAGAGAAGTAAATATTGTGGAAAAAAATTCCAGGGAATTGTTATGGCTAGGCTTGCATAGGCCTTAGGGCCGATAGCCTAGTACCAACCTATGAACCCATAATGAAATGTCAAGACTACAAATGCTGAGTCCTGAATAAAAAGGGCTCCATATTGAAATGTCAGGACTACAAATGCTGAGTCCTGAATAAAAAGGGCTCCATATTGAAATGTCAGGACTACAAATGCTGAGTCCTGAATAAAAAGGGTTCCATATTGAAATGTCAGGACTACAAATGCTGAGTCCTGAATAAAAAGGGTTCCATATTGAAATGTCAGGACTACAAATGCTGAGTCCTGAATAAAAAGGGTTCCATATTGAAATGTCAGGACTACAAATGCTGAGTCCTGAATAAAAAGGGTTCCATATTGAAATGTCAGGACTACAAATGCTGAGTCCTGAATAAAAAGGGCTCCATATTGAAATGTCAGGACTACAAATGCTGAGTCCTGAATAAAAAGGGTTCCATATTGAAATGTCAGGACTACAAATGCTGAGTCCTGAATCATATTGAAATGTAAGGACTACAAATGCTGAGTCCTGAATAAAAAAGGTTCCATACTGAAATGTCAGGACTACAGATGCTGAGTCCTGCCAAGAATGAAAATGCAGGAAAAGTGCAATTATCAAACATTGCTTTTCGCCTTTAAACTTCTTTTTTATAAAGGAGGCAAGCTCTTCTTACCCCCAAAAAGTGCAGAGCAAATTCCCCGCAAACTTATATATACCAAATCCAAGACTGCAATACTTCACAGAAAGTGAAATATTCTGAGAAATGTCAACCCTGGACTTGGTATATATAAAGTCTGTATTTTCATCAACCAGTCTCCACATCCTGGGACTCAGCAAAACAGGTCCAGAAATTTCAGGAAGTTACCAATAAAACTCATACCCTGATTTCATCCAATTACTCCAGTAACACAGAGCTGTTAAGAATTAAGGTAAATTAAGTCAAAGGGACAGTCTGAAAAGCAAAACTTGCAAATGCAATGAAAAGGTAAAGTAAAAATTCATAACAGTACTAACAGTTCATCTAGGAGGCAGAGTATTTAACCAAGCTCACATCTGCAGGTTGGGGTTAATCGGATTTGCTGCAGACCTCTCCGCTAGCTTCCTACATCTCATAACATATATAACATACTCATACTCATGTAGCATAAAGTACAGTTTTGTACCTACCATAAATGTAGATGTCCGATAGGTATGCATCTGCAGTCATAACATATGGGTTGTCCTGCCTCAGGCAGCCCTTCGGTCGGCCAGATTCCAAAGTCTGGGTCTGGCCTCGGCTGATGTCACACTTTCCCTGACGTCAGAGCTTCTGGGGTATAAAGGCATCAGCCGACGCCATTTTCCTCAGTGTTTCTTGCCCCAGATACCAGGTGCCCTCTAGGAAGGCTAAATTTGGATAAAAGGTGAAAAGTTCCAAACAGTAGCAAAAAATATATGCATAAATATATATATATATATATATATATATATATATATATATATATATATATATATATATATATACAAATAAACAAATACACCATAATAGATTCCCAGCACCCTAGGAATACCACAGAGGGGAAGGAGGGAGGGTAATCCTGACTGCAGATGCATACCTATCGGACATCTACATTTATGGTAGGTACAAAACTGTACTATGTCCTTCAAGGATGCATCTGCAGTCATAACATATGGGTAGAATACCATAGCCAAACTGGGGGAGGAGGTACTAAGAGAAGGATGGTGTAGTTAAGATCCCCTGCAGAACTGCAATTGCAAACCCTGCTCGGGATCTGGAGTATAAAGGTAGATTATAATGTATGGCAAATGTATGCACGGAGCTCCAAGTAGCAGCTTCTAAAATGTCCTTGGTAGCCACCCCTCATAGGAAAGCTGTAGTGGTGGCTGTGGCCCTTGTAGAATGAGGCCTGATATTTTCAGGAGCTTTCTTTCCATGAAAAGAGTAGCAAAAGCAAATGCAGTTTCCTATCCATTTTGAAATTGTCTGTTTGGAAATTGCTCTTCCTTGCACCCCAGTTGCATATGCTACAAAAAGGTCAGTTTTTCTGTTGGTTTTAGTTCTGTCCAGATAGTAGTGTAGCTGTCTGTGTATATCCAAGGTGTGCAAAAGTTTTTCTCCTTTGTTCTGTGGGTTAGGGAAAAATGTAGGCAAATGAATAGCTTGGTTCAAGGATACCCTGGATACCACCTTTGGCATGAAAGTAGGATTGGTTCTCAGTGACACTCTATCCTGGTGGAAAATAAGAAAAGGCTGCACTGCCATTAATGCCTGTAACTCGGATACTCTTCTTGCTGAAGTGATTGCCAGAAGGAAAGCAGTTTTCCAAGATAAAAACTGTAGGTCTGCTGATGCTGCTGGTTCAAAAGGAGGTAGTGTCAATTTTTCAAGCACAAAATTGAGATCCCATGCAGGTAGAGGGGGTCTCCTTGGAGGTTTAACATTTTTGATTCCTCTCAAAAATTGTCTGAGAAGAGGGTGTGAGAAGATAGGAGGATCCATATTGTATTCTGCTGAAATTGCTGAAGCATGAATTTTAATGGAAGAATAAGACAGGCCATTGTGGAACAGTTCTGCTAAGTATTCTAGGATGTGTGCTAGTTTTGGCACTGTGACATCTGTGCCCTTTGATGAGCTCCAAATGAGGAATCTCTTCCATTTAGCTGAGTATGTCTTCCTTGTGGAAGGTCTGCGAGCCTCCAGGATAATGTCCTTGACCCTCTGAGATAAAACAGTCTGGTTTGGTTTTAAGGAATTTTCCAGGCAGTTAGTTGCAATGTTTTCAAGTTTGGATGCAGGGTCTTGAAATTGTTCTGCGTTAGAAGAAGAGGCCATAGGGGTAGAGGCCATGAGTTCACCTGACACAAGCTTCTCAGTAGCGGATACCAGTGTTGTCTTGGCCAGTCCGGAGCTATTAGTATCACCTCTGGCTGTTCCTCCCTGATCTTCAGTAGAACCTTGTACATCAATGGGAGAGGTGGAAAGGCACATGCTGTTAGGGCATTCCAGTTGAATGAGAGAGAGTCCACTCTCCATGCTTGTGGGTGGTATGTTCTTGAGCAGAATTTCTTCAGTTGGTGGTTGAGTGGGGAGGCGAACAGATCTATCTCTGGCATTCCCCATTTCTTTGTTATGAGTTTGAAGATGTCTGGATGCAGCATCCATTCGTGAGCATCCGTGGTAGTTCTGCTTAAGCTGTCTGCTAGTGAATTCTCTTTTCCTGGTATGAATTTGGCCTGCAGCTGGATGTTGAGATTCAGGCCTAGGTTCCACAGATCCATTGCCATCCGGCATAGAGGGTAGGAGTGTGTGCCTCCCTGTTTATTTATGTACCACATGACCGTGGTGTTGTCTGTCCTTATTAACAGATGTCCTTGCTGGAGGAATGGTTTGAATGCCTCGATTGCATGCTTCACTGCTAGCATCTCCTTCTGGTTTATGTGCATGCTTAGCTGTCCTTGAGGCCATAGGCCTTGGATACATTTGCCCTCCATGTGTGCTCCCCATCCTAGGTCTGAGGCATCCGTGGTAATGGTTTACCTTGTTTTTGGTTTGTTGAAAGGCAACCCTCTGTTCGACTGGCAGGCCTGAGCCCACCACAGGAATTCCTTTTGAAGGCATGGAATGATTGGTATCATGGTTTCTAGACTGTGCCTGTGTTGAGACCATACATTCCTTAGGTACCATTGTAATTTCCTCATATGCAGCCTGGCATGTGGGATCAAGATTATGCAGGATGCCATGTAACCCAGGGCCTGCAAGGCTTTCCTTGCAGTAAGCTGAGTTTGTCTTGTCAAAGTCATGAAGTAATCTGGAAGTTGTTTTTGTTTTTCTTCTGTGAGAAAAGCCATCTGAGTGATTGTGTCCAGATCCGCACCCAAAAAGGTTATCCTTTGGGATGGCACAAGTCTTGACTTTTGGATGTTGACTGTGTATCCCAAGGCCTGTAGCAGGTGTATGACATAGGCCAAGTCCTTTAACAATTTTGTCTTGTTGTCTGCTTGTATTAGGCAGTCGTCCAGGTATGGGTAAATTTGAATTTCCTGAAGTCTGCAATGTGCAATTACTAATGCCAGGCATTTCGTGAATACTCTGGGTGCAGTAGATAAGCCAAAGGGCAATGCTGAGAATTGATAATGCTCTGATCCTGCAAGAAATCTGAGGTGTCTTCTGCAATCTGGTCGGATAGGGACGTGCAGGTATGCCTCCTTGAAATCTAGAGTCACCAGCCAAGACTCCTTGCCCAACATGGGAAGAAGTTGCTGTAGGGTCAGCATTTTGAATTTTGGCACAATGAGATATGTGTTCAGTGCGGACAAGTCTAGAATAGGCCTCCATTGATTTTCTTTTCTTGGTACCAGGAATAGTCTGGAGTAAAATCCTTGGCCTTGTTCCATACATGGTACCCTTTCTATTGCTTTCATTTGTAGTAAATTGTTGATTTGTCTTAAAGCTTCTGCCTCCTGGTTTGGAGGAAGGTTTGGCATTCCGCTCCTTCTTGGTAAAGTGTGGAAGTGGAACCTGTATCCTTTGTCTATTGTTTGTAATGTCCATGTGTCCTTTGTAATGCAATGCCAGTTTTTCGAGAATAAAGCCAGCTTTCCGCCCAAGGGAGCTTCCAGTTGATCCCTGGTAGGCGTAATCAGAGCCAAGTCAATGTGTCTGTCCTGTGGTAGTGGTTGTAGTTGCAGCTGTGGCACTACTCCTCTGCCACTGGCGGCCCCTGTAGGCACCCTTTGATTGACCTCTGCCTCTAGGGCATCTATTCCTGCCCCTCTGTGCTCTGGAGGTGTCTGGAAAGGACCAATTCTTTGTAGGCCAGTTTCTGCTGAACCTCAGAGGTTGGACCTGCAGAAATTCCTTTACTGTTTGCACAGATTTTGCTTTTTCTTCCACTTTCTTTAAAATGTCCTGTGCAGGGGAGCCAAATATATTTTGTTTCTCCATTGAAGCATCGAGGAGTTTAGCCTTGACATGGTCTGGCAAGGATTGCTCTTTTAGCCAGGCATGCCTACGAATTACTGCCCCAGTCATAGCTGATCTGAATAAAGCCTCCAGTGCATCATAGCCACATTTTAAAAAATGATTACTGACCTGCTGAGAGTTGTGTACCAAATCCTGAAGGGATTTACGGTCTAAAGGTTCAGGAGAAGAAAGCTTCTTATTCAGCTGATCTAACAAAAATTATTGGTACTGTATCATATGGAATTGACAGTTTAATGCCCTGGCAGAAAGAGTAGCAGATGTATAAACCTTTTTACCCCATCTCTCTAATGCTCTAGACTCTCTTTCAGAGGGTAGGGGATTTTTGGCAGTAGCAGCTGCAGCCCCTTTTGGGCCCTGAGAAATAGTTTCTGGGTCTGCAGCATGGGCTTTATACAGGTGGAAGTGAGAATCCGGGACCCTGTAATATCTGTCAGGTTTGGCAGGGGCCGGGGGAAGAGAATCAGGTGCAGTACTGACATCATTATACACATCATCAATTACAGATAGAACAGGAGGTATGGCTAAGGGCCTATGCTGGGGCAAATGCAAAAATGTCCTTAATCTTTTTCTAGAATCAGAAAAATCCTGACCCTGCCATTGAAAATGCTCCCTCATGGAGTGCAAAGTCTCCCCAAAGGAAAATTCTTCAGGAGGGGAGGCCGAAGGAATAGAATCTTCTGCATCTGAGTCCTCATAAGGCGAGTAGGCCCCTTCCTGATGGTCTGACAAATCAGATCCATCTGAGGAGTAATCAGAGGAGAGAGGTTCAGAGGGATCAGTCCTGGGCCTTTTGTCTGGTGGAGGTTGGGAGGGCCTGTCTGGGAGAGGTTGGGAACCCCTAATTAAGGATATAAGGTCCTCAGCAAGACTGAGAATCTGAGAACTAGAGGAAGGCCTTTGTGAACAAGATTTGGAAGGCAAAGCTTTTGAAAGTTTGGCAGCTCTAGCCCTGGAGAAGGCCTTAATAGACATAGAAGCTAGGGGCCTAGCTGCCCCACGTGCAGGAGTAGAAATGTCCAAAGGAATGGTGTCGGACAAATCTTGAGCACTAGCTTCGGTAGGGATATCTGAAGCCGACTAAGCCGGGGCCTCTCTGGCCTCAGTTATAGGAGGTATGTTTTCGGTCGTAGTAAGAACCGAGGACTCGGTTTCAGCCGAAACCGAGACACTTGCAGTAGGCCTAGCCGTGGTTTCAGCCGGAACCGCGGGCCGCGAGTGTCGGTCCTTTTCCTTGCGTTTTTTGGCCATATGCGTAGTCGGAGTCTCCGACGGCATCTTATATGCAAAATCAGTTCCAAAAAATTCTTCTGCAAACTCCGACCGACGTCTAAGATTCCGTCGGTTGAAGGAGACGCAGGCTAAACAAGCTGATACGTCGTGGTCTGGGCCTAAGCAAGGAAGACAGTAAGAATGGAAATCCTTATGAGGTATTTGTTTCCCACAAGTTAAACAATTATTTACTTTGTCTGACATCGGCTGAGGCAAGAAAGAGTCCCCAACGGGGTACTTAGCTTTTTTCGAAGTCTTCGGTAGCTGAAATCTCTGGATCTGACCGACCGGCACTTGCGAACAGCTTCTGCTTCGGGCACCACCCGGCAAGAAAGACTGAAGAAAATGGCGTCGGCTGATGCCTTTATACCCCAGAAGCTCTGACGTCGGGGAAAGTGCGACATCAGCTGAGGCCAGACCCAGACTTTGGAATCCGGCCGACCGAAGGGCTGCCTGAGGCAGGACAACCCATATGTTATGACTGCAGATGCATCCTTGAAGGACATCATTTATAACATATACTCATACTCATGTAGCATAACATTTATAACATATAACATACTCATGTAGCATAACATATATAACATACAACATACTCATACTCATGTAGCATAACATATATAACATACTCATACTCATGTAGCATAACATATATAACATATACTCATACGCATGTAGCATAGCATTTATAACATATAACATACTCATGTAGCATAACATTTATAACATATAACATACTCATACTCATGTAGCATAACATTTATAACATATAACATACTCATACTCATGTAGCATAACATATATAACATATAACATACTCATGTAGCATAACATATATAACATATAACATATTCGTACTCATGTAGCATAACATATATAACATATAACATAGTCATACTCGTAGCATAACATATAACATACTCATACTCATGTAGCATAACATTTATAACATATAACATATACTCATGTGGCATAACATTTATAACATATAACATACTCATACTCATGTAGCATAACATTTATAACATATAACATACTCATACTCATGTGGCATAACATATATAACATATAACATACTCATACTCATGTAGCATAACATATATAACATATAACATACTCATGTAGCATAACATATATAACATATAACATACTCATACTCATGTAGCATAACATATATAACATATAACATACTCATGTAGCATAACATATATAACATATAACATATTCATACTCATGTAGCATAACATATATAATATATAACATACTCATGTAGCATAACATATATAACATATAACATACTCATGTAGCATAACATTTATAACATATAACATACTCATACTCATGTGGCATAACATTTATAACATATAACATACTCATACTCATGTAGCATAACATTTATAACATATAACATACTCATACTCATGTAGCATAACATATATAACATATAACATACTCATACTCATGTAGCATAACATATATAACATATAACATACTCATACTCATGTAGCATAACATATAACATACTCATGTAGCATATATATAACATATAACATACTCATACTCATGTAGCATAACATTTATAACATATAACATACTCATACTCGTGTAGCATAACATATATAACATACTCATACTCATGTAGCATAACATATATAACATACTCATACTCATGTAGCATAACATTTATAACATATACTCATACTCGTCTAGCATAACATTTATAACATATAACATACTCATACTCGTGTAGCATAACATATATAACATATAACATACTCATACTCATGTAGCATAACATATATAACATTTAACATACTCATACTCATGTAGCATAACATATATAACATTTAACATACTCGTGTAGCATAACATTTATAACATATAACATACTCATACTCATGTAGCATAACATATATAACATTTAACATACTCATACTCATGTAGCATAACATTTATAACATATAACATACTCATACTCATGTAGCATAACATTTATAACATATAACACTCATACGCATGTAGCATAACATATATAACATATAACATACTCATACTCATGTAGCATAACATTTATAACATATAACATACTCATACGCATGTAGCATAACATTTATAACATATAACATACTCATACTCATGTAGCATAACATACATAGCATATAACATATAACATACTCATACTCATGTAGCTGCCCATAGTTTTTAGCCTCAACTTCTCTGGCACACCACTATTACTGTAACCTACAGGTAGCATCCAGTTCATCTGCTAGAGTATCTCAGGCTCAGTAATCACATTTCTAAAAGTCTCCATGACCTGGTTAACAACATAAGAAGACTCCTTCATACCACCAAAATATGACCATACTGCTATCCTACCAAATAATTTTAAAACATTTCATGGATGCAAGTTTAATTACAGTGCATCAAGGTAAGGATCGGGCACACTGAAACCTCCCTCATCTTTAGATAAACTTCATTTATCCCAAGAAAGACTAGCCTTACCTCCATCCCAAAAGCAAGTTGAACATATTCTTACCTACCTTCAGAAAGATAAAAAAGAGCATGTGAAGGGAAACATTATAACAGAGGAAACACACTTCATTATAAGAGGAAACACAGAAAAATTCAGTGCGTCAACACTCTCATCCATCTTTCGGCCTACCATCTTCAGTCTTCTAAAATCATTTGTAAGCCTTGTTTAAGCTCCTCTTAAAACTAATTAACAGTTTCTTCTACCACGTTATCTAGCCAAACCCATTGAATATTTAAAATATGCACCCCCCCCCCCATTAACAGTAGTATTTTTTTAATCCCGAGACATTTTTTCTTGGTTTTACTGATCTTACAATCAAAAGAAGTCCTGAACCCATCCAAACTTTGATAAAAAAAATAATATAAATCCTCACCAAGTAGAATCCTATATGGTTTTACTGATCTTACAATGAAAATAAGTCCAAAATTCATCCAAACATTGATAAAAGATAATGCACATGTTCAGCAGGTAGAATCCTATAAATCATAAGCAAAAAAAAATAAAAATTTTACTTCTTCCTCCACATCTTATAATCAGGCAACCAAGATTGTCTAATTCTTGTTGTTAAGTGTTCCAATGAAACCGTAAACAAAAGAGGAGACATCATGTTCCTTGCCAAGTCCCTCTAAATAAGAAAAATTTAACAAGACTGAATAAAATTTCACCTTTGCTTTGGAGTATGTATAAAACTGCTCTAAACAAATCACTCAGTTCCTGCTTATATGTAAATGCCAGCAAACCCTTCATCGGGTAGTTCTGCTCTACACTATCAAAGGCTTTCTCGGCATCTGTAATCACTAAAATATTCCACTCCCCTTGGGCCCTCTTCATTAATAATCCCATTTTCAAAATATTAACAGAGGTTTGTCTGCCACCAACCAACCACAATGGTCACCCTATATAAACTGATGATTAAAATTAAAAAAACACTTCCTGCCATAGTTCAACTCTGAAATGGGCCTGTATGAGAAACACGGGCAATGGTACTTACCTGCTTTTGGTACAACTGTCGCTTCTGCCCCCTTCTAACAAAGAGATAAATATTTATTCTGTAACACTAAGCTGAACAGCGTAATCAAATGTATAAGTAGTCTATCCTTACAAACTCTCTTTTCCTCAGTCAGAAAACCATAATTTCCTGGCATTTCCTTTATGGTGTCACCAATATTGTTTCAGCCATATTCAGACTAGCCGCCATACCTACTTGTTCGGCAGTCGCCTGCGGTAGATTCAGTGCTGGAAACAGCCACATCTAACTACAGGATGCCTTGAACATTACGGTTCCTGGGACACAGAAACCTATCTCAGCAGCTAGTGCATTCGAGGCTTTGGACCATATCTTTGACGGTATGCTTTCCTTAACATAGAACACACACACACACTCACTTGCACACTACATGGGCAACTATGAGTGAAACAGAGAATGGCAGCTCATCTACTGCACGCCTGTGGGAGGCCAGAGGAAGCTGAAGCGACTGGACAAAGTCATAGATGCAGGAAGGGCATGCAAACTCCACAGAGAATGCACCTCAGGTAGACATCTGCCTGCTCCACCTGAGTGGATTCGACAGTAATCTTGAAACATCAGTGTAATAACTGCTGGATCCATGTATAACATTATCATTACCCCTTCATACACATAACTACTACTCTCTATGGTCCGTATTGCTTTCAATAGTATATCTAGGGCCTTTCTATATACTGTGCAATTAAAACAAAAGTCTCTTAAGGCTTGCTTCAAGAACTAATAATTGCTATCCAACGGTGTGTCACTTTTTCTAGTTCAGTTTTGTCAGTTGCCCTCTCTGAATTCTATACACTCTCATAATACCTAATTTGGACCTCCACTGATTTAGCTCATTTCACTTTTAGAAAATCCTTTCCCTTTTTCCTACTAGCTTTTATACGTCAAACCTTTCTCTTTTATTCCTCTTTTAAACTACTTAATTTCAAAACTGAAAAAATTTTCCTTCATCCACAATATGTCCATTTTATTTTCTAAGAACTAGTCTACAATTTTAATTTTCAATTGCACCTATATGTTTCCTGCCTACTATTGTGCACTGCAAGCCCCAAAGCTACTACAAAATAATAACTGTGAGTGCGGACTATTCTTTAATCAAACCAGAAACATTTACACAATCCAGAAAGCAATGGCCAAACCTGAGTACAATTCTGTGTATGGCAAGGCAGTACTGTTGAATAACGCTGTAAAATACATGAGTGGCTCACGCAAAGCTGACTATCTTGTACCATTTGTAAAATACACTCTACCTTACTAATTAAGATAAGCTTTTAGGCCGCATGGCTGTTTTATGCAGTAATTTCAACTAGTGACATTTTACTTTCCTATGTTATCTCTTGTATAATCGTTTCCGCAGTTTCAATTCTCCTTGGAAAGTTGCTGATATTCACGTAGAGCCCCCTTTTTGCCTTATGAGTGATACTGCGTCGGTTGCTGTCTCCTTTTCCATGACGTCAGGTTGTCAGGGGTATAAAACATGCAGCCAACACCATTTTATTCAGTTTTTCTTGCCCCAGATGTCAGGTGCCCCCCAAATGGGGAGCAAACATATATATATATATATAAAAATAAACAGAAATATATGTAAACGCACTTTTAGCAACATAAACTTTACCTTCATCTAAAAGCAAATACAGCACAAAGGCTTTAGAATATAGTGAAGGAAAGAGAAGTTATAGAAAAGGGGGATGGCGGGTGGGTAACCCTGACTGCAACAGTGAATGCACTCGAACATCTACATTTATGGTACATGTACACAACTGTACTATGTTCTTCGTGTCTCACTGTTGCAGTCATTACATTTGGGTAGAATCCCAAAGCTATGGATGGGAGGATGGAGCTAAATAGCATTAGGAGTGGCTATAAGGCCCTGCAGAACTGCAGTGGCAAAGCCTGCCCTAGATTTGGAGAAGAGAGGCAAATGATAATGCTTTGTGAAGGTATGAACAGAGTTCCAAGTAGCAGCTTCTAGAATGTCTTTGGTTGGAACTCCTCTGAGAAAAGCTGCTGAGGTAGAGGCAGCCCTGGTGGAATGTGACCTGATCCCCTTGGGCACAGGTTTACCATGGTGCAAGTAGCAGAAATGAATGCAATGGCTTATCCACTTAGAAATAGTCTACTTTGATATAGCCTTCCCCTCTGATCCTGCAGCAAATGCCACCAGTAGTTGCTCAGACTTTCTTAGAGATTTAGTCCTGTTTAAGTACAATCTTAGTTGTCTGTGTATGTCCAATGAATGCAGAATCCGCTCCCCCTTGTTCTGTGGATTTCGGTAAAATGTTGGCAGGTGAATTGTTTGGTTAAGAGCCACACTGGATACCACCTTAGGCATAAAAGAAGGATTGGTCCTGAGGGACATCCTGTCCGGGTAAAATGTAATAAAAGGCTCCACAGCCATGAGAGCCTGTAGTTCTGAAACCCTTCTTGCTGAAGTGATTGCCAAGAGGAAAGCTATTTTCCAAGATAAAAATTTTATATCCGCAGTAGCTGCTGGTTCAAAAGGAGGCAGGGTGAGTTTTTCCAGCACAAAATTGAGGTCACATGCAGACGTTGGTGATCTTCTGGGAGGCCTTAAATATTTGGCCCCTGTAAGATACTGTTTAAGCAGAGGATGAGAAAAGAGGGGAGGCTCCGTGTTGTAATGAGCCGAGATGGCAGAGGCATGGATTTTTATTGAAGAAAAAGATAGGCCCTTGTCAAGTATCTCAGTCAAATATTGTAAAATCTAAGGGACATTGGGCTTTGCTGTGTCTGTTCCTTGTGCTTGGTTCCAAGCACAGAATCTCTTCCATTTATCAGCATAAGCTTTTCTAGTACTAGTCCTTCTGGCTTCCAAAATGACATCCATCACAGATTCACTGAGAGGTGTTGTTTCAATAATTAAATGATCAGCCATGCTGCAAGGTTCAGAGTTTGGAGCTGAGTGTGCAGAATTTGACTGTTCTGCTGAGACAGTAGATGAGGTATTTGAGGCAAGTACCAAGGAGGGAGTTAAGACATATTCCTTAGAATTGGGTACCAGTGCTGGCGAGGCCAGTCCGGAGCAAATAGGATCATTTTTGTTTTTTCCTGTCTGACCTTTAGTAAGACCTTGGAGAGAAGAGGCAGAGGGGGAAAGACATAGACTGATAGGTTTTTCCAACTGAAGGATAGGGCATCCACTTTCCATGCTTGTCTGTGATAAGTCCTTGTGCAGAATTTGTCCAGTTGATAATTTTGGGGAAAGGCAAAGGCAAATAGATCTATGTCTGGGCTCCCCCATTTCTGTGTTAACATGCTGAAGATTTGTGGATCCAGTTTCCAGTCATGCGGGTCCATAAGATTTCTGCTTAGGTTGTCTGCCAGAGTATTTTGTTTTCCTGGCAGGAATTGAGCTTAAAGATGTATTTGGTAAGTCAAAGCTGTGTTCCACAATGCCATGGCTAGTCTGCAAAGGGGTAGGAATGTGTACCCCCTGCTTGTTTATGTACCTCAAAACTGTGGTGTTGTCCGTCTTTATCAGTAGTTGTCCTGGATGAAGTAAGTCCTTGAAGGCTGTCAGAGCATTCTGAACAGCTAGCATCTCTTTCTGGTTGATATGCAGATGCATTTGTTTTGGGCTCCATTTGCCCTGAATGCATCTCCCAGCCAGGTGGGCCCCCCAAGCATAGTCTGATGCATCTGTAGTTAGGGTTTGGGTGGCAGGGGGTAGAGAGAATGACAGTCCCTTGTTCTGGTGATATGTCTCTGCCCACCAAAGGAACTCTATCTGTAGACATGGTATGACAGGAATCATTGCTTCTAGATCCTGAAAATGTTGACACCATAGGCTTTTTAGATACCACTGTAGTTTCCTCATATGCAGTCTTGCATAAGGAATTAGGAGAATGCAGGAGGCCATAAACACTAGGGCTTGCAGTATTTTCCTTACAGACAGCTGTGTCTTTGTGGCCAGTAGTTTGAAGTAGGCTGTCAAATGAACTTGTTTTTCTGGCGTGAGGAAAGCCATCTGGGAAGTTGTGTTCAAGCTTACTCCCAGGAATACAATTTGTTGGCAGGGTACAAGATGTAATTTCTTTTCGTTTATGGTGTACCCCAGAGAAGTTAGCAATTTCTGTACAAAAGCCAGATGATTCAATAGTATGTCCTGGCTTTCTGACTGAATTAGACAATCGTCCAAATATAGGTATATTTGAATATTTCTTTGCCTGCAAAATGCAATGACTGGAGCTAGGCACTTTGTGAATACCCTGGGCGCAGTAGATAAGCCAAAGGGCAGTGTAGAGAACTGATAGTGCATGTAGCCTGCTTTGAAGCGTAGGTATCTTCTGCAAGATTCCCTTATTGCGATGTGCAGGTAGGCTTCCTTTAAATCCAGTGTTGCCAGCCAGGCATCCTTGCCTAGCATAGGAAGCAGCTGGTGAAGAGTTAACATCTTGAATTTTGGGATCACCAAAAATGTGTTTAGGATAGAGAGGTCCAGGATAGGACGCTAGGAGTTGTCTTTTCTGGGCACCAGGAAAAGTCTTGAGTAGAAACCTTGTCACCTTTCCTCTTATGGGACAGTTTGAATAGCCCTGATACTTAAGAGAGAGAATTTGCTTTTGAGCCTCTGCCCACTGATTTGGGGGTAGATCTGGCCAACCGTTTGGGGTTGGTAACGTGTGGAAGTGGAATCTGTATCCTTGGGATTCTATATTTAAAACCCATTTGTCCTGGGTAATGAGTTCCCCATTTTTTGCCTGCATGGCGATCTTCCCCCCTAAAGGAGTAGTCAGTTGTGCAGGGCTTGGAAGATTTAAAGTTAAGTCATTGAGACAGTTTACCAATGTGGGGAGTCTTACCACTTCCTGATTTGGAAGTGGGAGCCCCCCACTGCTTAGTCCTGAGAGTACCTTGGGACTGAAGCCTGGGTGTTCTGCTGGTTCTGAGTTTGGACTGAGAAGGTCTGGAAGAGGCAGTAAAGGACCAGTTTTTAGAGGGCCAATGCCTGCTAAATCTGGGAGGCTGTACTTGCAGGAAATCTTTAACAGTTTGCATAGATTTAGCTTTATCCTCCATCTTTTTAAGTACTTCTTCTGCTTTGTTGCCAAACAGGCGGTCTTGGTTTAAGGGAGCATCCAGCAATTTAGCTTTAACATGACCTGGCAAAGATGGCTCCTTAAGCCAAGCATGCCTTCTAAGTACAGACCCAGTGACAGCAGCCCTGCAAGATGCCTCTAGTGAAACAAAACCACACTGCAAAGTATGTTTTCCAAGTTGTTCAGCAGAATGCATTAAATCCTGTAAATCTTTATTTTCAGCACAGTCAGGAATCAACATCATTTTCAGTTTAAGCAATCCAATAATATGCTGCTGATGCTTTAACATACGAAACTGGCAGTTTAAGGTCCTAATGGCCAAGGTTGCAGAAGTGTATACCTTCTTATCCCATCTATCCAGCGCCCTGGAATCCCTATCAGAGGGGGTAGGATTGTTGGCAGTAGTAGCCTTAATGCACTTCGGTCCCTGTGAAATGGTCTCAGGATCCGCAGTAGGACTTTTTAAAAGGAACTTGTGAGAGTCAGGAACCCTGTAATATCTATCAGGTTTTCTGGAAGCAGGAGGTAAAGGAGTCAGGGGCCAAGCTAGATTCCGAAAAGGCATCATCAACAATGTCTAGTACAGGGGGGATAGCTAAAGGCCTGTGTTGGGGCAGGAGTAAGAAATCCCTAAACCTCTTTTTAGAGTCAGAGTAATCCTGGCTTTCCCAGCAAAAATGCTCCCTAAGAGTGTGCAAGGTTTCACCAAAAGAGAAATCCTCTGGGGGTGAAGCAGAGGGGATAGAGTCCTCTGCATCAGAATCCTCAAAGGTAGATAAGGGTAAATCCTGGTCATCAGAGGAGACAGAAATTTCAGAATCCTGGTCAGAAGTATCATACGCAAATTCAGTCCTAGGTCTCTTAGAGGGGGAAGGTTGGCTTCCCCTGATTAAAGTAATAAGGTCTTCAGCCATTTTTATCATTTGTGTTTTAGGCATAGGGGCCTAACCATGCGGTCTGGGCATTGGTTTCCTAGTCATGGATCGAGGTTTAGGCCTAGAAGATGGCATCAGTTTAATATGCAAGTCAGTAGGCCTGAGAACACCCTCAGAAGCCGGTGCCTGCACAGCGGCTCCGGACCCATCCAAGGTAGAGACATCCGCAGGTTCCACAGTTGAAGCATCTCGCAACATACCGGACTCTGAATGGGTCTCAGTAGAGCTCTGTGAATCTGAAGTAGCAGGTATCAGGGGCTGCGAAAGCACCTCACTGAGTACCGGCGAACTGGCGACTAGCTTAGGAGAAGCGTTGTTGGTAGCTTTGGACCTATGCAGCCTGTCTCTGTCTTTGTGCGTTTTCGGAATGTCGGTAGTCAGGTGGCTTACCAAAGACATATCTGGATAATTGAACCAAGTACTAAAATATTTAGAAGCATAAATATACCGACGATGAATAGTTCGTGGTTTAAATAAGGCACAAAACTGACAGCGAGGTACGTCGGGGTCAGGGCCTAGGCAAGGAATACAGTATGAATTAAAATCTTTATGAGGTATTTGCTTTCCACAAGAAATACAATTATTGACTTTTACTGACATTGGTTTAGAGCAAGAAAAAATTTCCCCAATGGGGTACTTAGCTTAGTTGAAGACTTCGGTTCTGAAACTCAAAAATGAAAATTTCAGGAGTTGGCCGACTGGCACTTGCGAACTGCTTCTGCTTCAGGCACTGCACGGCAAGAAAGACTGATGTAATGACGTTGACTGCATGCTTAATACCTCTCACTACCTGACGTCATGGAAGATGAGACAGCAACCAATGCAGGACACAAGACTTTGATAATCAGGCCGACTGAGGGCTACTACAAGCAGATAACCCAAATGTGATGACTGCAACAGTGAAACACGAAGAATATCATATTTTACACATCCTCTAATGCAGTCTCACCTTCAGTAGTAATATCATCCGTCACATCACCCAGCCTTTAGCAAACTCCCACCTTCAGAAGTAATACCAACTATCACATATCTTGAAGCCACTAAAACAATCTCACCTTTAGTAGTAATACCACATGTCTTATGTCAAGGAGCCTCTAACACAATCTCACCTTCAGCAGTAATACCATCTGTCACATGTGACACATTCTCCAAAAGAATATCACCATCATTAGTAATACCATCTGTCATAAGTCATGAAGCTTCTAACAAAATCTCACCTTCAGTAGCAATACCATCTGTCACACATAATGCAGTCTCTGACACAACCTCACCTTCAGTAGTAATACCATCTGCTACATGTGATACAGTTTCTAACACAATCTTACCTTCATTAGTGATACATCTGTCACATGCCATGGAGGCTTTAACACACTCTCACATTCAGTAGTAATGCCACGTGTCACATGTCATGGAGGCTTTAACACACACACTCACATTCAGTACTAATACCACGTGTCACATGTCATATAGCCTCTACAAAATTTCACCTTCAGTAATAATACCATCCACCACATACCATAGAGGCTCTAACACAAGCCACAATCTCACCTTCAGTAGTAATACCATCTGTCACATATCATGCAGTCTCTAACACAGTCTGACCTTCAGTAGTAATGCCACGTGACACAGCCTCTAACACAGTCTGACCTTCAGTAGTAATACCACATGTCACATATCATGCAGTCTTTGGCACACTCTCACCTTCAGTAGTAATAACGTGTCACATGACACCTAGCCTCTAACAGTCTAACCTTCAGTAGTAACACCACCTGTCACATGTCAAGCAGCCTCTAACACAGTCTGCCCTTCAGCAGTAATGTCATCTGTCTCATGTCACGTAGCCTCTAACACAACCTGACCTTCAGTAGTAATGCCATGTGACATAGCCTCTAACACAGTCTGACCTTCAGTAGTAATGTCATCTGTCACATCATGTAGCATCTAAAAAAAATGGTCCCACCTTCAGTAGTAATACCACCTGTCACATGTCACGCACACCCTAATACAGTCTTACCTTCAGTAGTAATACCATCATCATGTAGTCTTTAACACATTCTCAGCTTCAGTAGTAATAACATGTGTTACACGACACCCAGTCTCTTAACACAGTCTAACTTTTAGTAGTAATACCATATGTTACATATCATGCAGTCTTTAACACATTCTCACATTCAGTAGTAATAACAGGTGTCACCTGACATCTGGCCTCTAATAGTCTGACCAAAACAGCAGCGTGTTTTGCACACTACTGTTTTTGGTACGTTTTTAATAAATATTTGCATTTTTAGCATTTCTGAAGCCTGAGTTCTTTGTTGTTTTGGTCCGTTTTGTTTTATTCAGGCTTGGTTTGCCTTAGTGCTGGTCTGTTTTTGTTTTTTTTACATGTCACGTAGCCTCTAACTCAGTTTGACCTTTAGTAGTAATACCATAAGTCACATGTTAAACAGCCTCTAACACAATCTTAACTTCAGTAATAATACCATCTGTCACACATCAGGCAGCCTTTAACACACTTTCATCTCCTGAAGTAATACAATCAGTAACATGTCACAAATCATCTCTATACATGCCACTACATTTAGTATACTTATCCCTTTATGCAGGACATCATGTTAACACAAGTGGCTGCCCATGAAATGAGTTCAAGTTAACTAGAACTACATTATATTACATTTCTACGACTGCAGAAGGAGAAACAAGTCCTTCTAGCCTGCCTTTAAATACATAACTTTCTTGTTCATGGTCATCCTCTCACATCTCCCTGTCATAATCCTGTGTGCCAATATCATATTCCCATGTCTCTTCTAGTTTCACGTGAATAATGCTCTAACTCTTTTAGTCTCTGACCACATTCCTTCCCCTCCATCTCCAATATATTTCTGGTAGCTGTCCCTTCTAGTGGTTTGATGCCATTTTCCTTATAAGGTCTTCAGGACTGCAATCATCACTCCAGGTGTGGTTTTATCAAGGCCCTGTAGAGTAGAAGCATTACTTAATTGCCTCTAAAATCCATTCCCTTTAGGATACGCCCCAGCATTCTGTTTGCTGCTGTCATTGCCCTCTAGCTCTACTCCAGGTACACCAGTCCAGATGCGATCAATACCCCTAGATCTTTTTCTTGCTCTGTTACTATGAGTTGTATTCCTCCCTGCTGACATTTCACACAAGATAGCTGTAGTCCAAGTCCAGTACTTGGCATTTGGTTGTCCCAGCTGCCATCCTTCTGCCTATTTATTCATCCTTTTCAAATCTGTCCCCAGACTCTCCCCCGTCCTCCACTGCTGCACCTATTTTTATGTCATCATTACTGACACTGTTGCTCTCACCTTAACCTCCTGTGTCCTGCCACTCATCCATGCAGCTCTCCAGTTCTATACCCACCTGTACGGTTTTTGAATTGACAGACGTACATTAACAGTGCTATATACCTTAACTGAGGTTACTGTTTTGAATTCTAACAAAGGCACTCTGGTACAGTCTTCACAGACCACACTAAAGTTATGATCTAGCTGATTATAACTTATTACTTTAAGCCCTCACGAGTTTAGGAATAAGCCTAATGCAAATACATACCAAGACTACATACATTTCCTGGGACAAAGTGATTTCTATCTGAGTGGTTCTTAAGGCTCCCGATTGTAATTATGAGATCTGTAACTGCAGAACTATGAAAACAATTACAAAAATACAGAAAAGCAAAATGTTGACAATCCCTGTTCTCCTTTTAAGTTGTTTTTCTGAGAAGTCCCTCCCCCATCCTCTACTACTAACATATACTAACTCAGAGATCTTCATACTTTGGAGAAAATTGAAAACTCCAAGATACAGTGATCTCTCAGTACACAATTTCATGCATTCAGTCTTGCCCATCCAAGATTCACATTAATTACTCTTAGAATTACAAATGGTTAATGTTTTTTTTACTAATTGTTATTGAACAAATGACATTTCTGACAGGAGTTTTATTCACACAACCAACTTCTGACTCTCTACTACAAAAAGCAATCTCTGACTTCCCAGAAGTAGATCTGTGTCCACCTGAGGCATTTGTGGGCCCATATGTATTTCCTATGGCACTCTAATGGATCCCTGAAACAGAGGCTTGCTGTCTTTTATTCCCTCAGTTCCATCACCATTTACATAGGACATAGTTTTTCTTGCTTTGCCATGCATGGCTACCAGATGGACACATGAAATAAGACCTTGTGCAGTTGTCATTCATTGTCCTTAGACACATAAGATGCTCAGTTGCATTCACTTATTGCCCAACTGGGTACAAACATTCAGGAATAAAGTGTCACTACTGCATTCATTGTCCTTAGACACACAAAAGGCAATCTCTGACTTCCCAGAAGTAGATCTGTGTCCACCTCAGGCATTAGTGGGCCCATATGTATTTCCTATGGCACTCTAATGGATCCCTGAAACAGAGGCTCACTGCCTTTTATTCCCTCAGTTCCATCATCAAGTTACACCAGACATACTTTTTCTTGTTTTGACGCATTCATTTATTGTTCAACCGGGTATACGAGGGTCTCAGACTCATTTCAGTGTGTGTGTGTGTGTGTGTGTGTGTGTGTGTGTGTGTGTGTGTGTGTGTGTGTGTACCCTGCTAGTTTCCAGCTTAAGATTGCAGATTGGCATCTTTTATTTTCTGACTATGACATGTTCACCTGACACCAGGTTTTACATCTGTATCTGTTACTGAAATACAATTCAATTGTGTAATGTCAAAAAAGTAACAAATATTAAAAACTATAACACAAACCTAGCCAAGCTACAGTTTTCACTGTGTGATACCTTAAACCTCCTATAATAGAGGCCCATGGGATATATGCAAATGGCCGCTTAAGAACATCAAGTGTTTCAGCAATATGGTTTATGAATGCCCATGACTTTTAACTTTTTAAGTTTTTGTGGCTACATTCAGGCCAATAAAGCCATGCATGTTTTCAGCCTTCTTATGACCTTGTCAGCAGAGCATAAGTGGAATGTTTGGGTATACTTTACAAACACAGGGACTATAAAGTACAGTTTTGTACCTACCATAAATGTAGATGTCTGATAGGTATGCATCTGCAGTCATCACATATGGGTTGTCCTGCCTCAGGCAGCCCTTCGGTCGGCCGGATTCCAAAGTCTGGGTCTGGCTTCGGCTGGTGTCGCGCTTCACCCGACGTCATAGCTGCAGTTCTTCGGGTATAAAGGCATCAGCCGACACCATTTTCCTCAGTGTTTCTTGCCCCAGATGCCAGGTGCCCTCTTGGATGGCTAAATTTGGATAAATGCCAATGTTTCCAAATAGTAGAGAGCAAACACATAAAATAAGCATGTATGTACATATATACAAACAAATACACCATAATAGATCCCCCCCAAGCTAGCTGAAGGATGGCAAATACCCTAGGAGTACCACAGAGGGGAAGGTGGGTGGGTAATCCTGACTGCAGATGCATTCCTATCGGACATCTACATTTATGGTAGGTACAAAACTGTACTATGTCCTTCAAGGATGCATCTGCAGTCCTTACAAATGGGTAGAATACCATAGCTAAACTAGGGGAGGAGGAAAAAATGAAATATTATGGTGTAGTTAGGATCCCTTGCAAAACAGCAGTGGCAAAGCCTGCTCGGGATCTAGAGTATAAAGGTAAATTGTAATGCTTGGCAAATGTATGCACGGAGGTCCAAGTAGCAGCCTCTATAATGTCCTTGGTAGCCACTCCTCATAAGAAAGCTGTGGTAGTGGCTGTAGCCCTTGTGGAGTGAGGCCTGATGTCCTCTGGAGTTTTCTTTCCATGGTAGGAGTAACAAAATCTAATGCAATTTCCTATCCATTTGGAGATTGTCTGTTTTGAAATTGGTTTTCCTTCCTTTCCTGTTGCATATGCTACCAGAAGCTGGTCAGTTTTTCTATTGGACTTGGTCCTGTCCAGGTAGTAGCGTAATTGTCTATGTACATCCAAGGTATGCAACAGTCTTTCTCCCCTGTTCTGAGGGTTGGGAAAGAATGTAGGTAGGTGGATAGCCTGATTTAAAGACACTCCGGATACCACCTTAGGCATAAATGTAGGATTTGTTCTCATGGACACTCTATCTTGATGGAAGATCAGGAAGGGTTGCACTGCCATTAATGCCTGTAGTTCAGAGACCCTTCTTGCTGAGGTGATTGCCAGCAGGAAAGCAGTCTTCCAGGATAAGTATTGTAATTCTGCTGTTGCTGCTGGTTCGAAAGGGGGAAGTGTCAATTTTTCTAGCACAAAGTTCAAGTCCCATGCTGGCAATGGTGGTTTCCTGGGAGGTTTTACATTTTTAATTCCTCTCAGAAACTGCCTGAGCAGAGGATGTGAGAAGACAGGAGGATCTAAGCTGTATTCTGCTGAAATGGCTGATGCATGTATCTTGATGGAAGAATAGGACAGGCCTGTATGGAAGAGCTCTGCCAAGTACTCCAGGATGTTGGCTATGTTTACCAGTGCCACATCTTCTCCCTTTGCAGTACTCCAAATGAGATATCTTTTCCATTTTGCTGCATAATTCTTTCTTGTTGAAGGTCTACGAGCCTCAAGGATTATATCTTTAACCCTTTGGGATAAATTTGGGTTAATTGTTCTTATGTAATGTTCCAGGCAGTCAGCTGCAGAGTTTTCAGGTTTGGATGCAGGATGTTGTAGTTGTTCTGTGTTAACAGCAATGGGATCAGAGGTAGTGCCCATATTTGTTCCCGAGACATGCTCCTCAGCAATGGGTACCAATGTTGCCTTGGCCAGTCTGGAGCTATCAGAATGATCCTTGGACGTTCCTCTTTGATCTTCAAAAGCACCTTGTGCATCAAAGGAAGTGGTGGGAATGCGTATGCTGTCAGGTTCTTCCAACTGAAAGATAGGAGTCCACCTTCCAAGCAAGTGGGTGGTGTCCTTGTGCAGAATCTCTTTAGCTGGTGATTGAGTGGGGATGCAAATAAGTCTATTTGTGGTAATCCCCATTCTCTTGTGATGGCTTTGAAGATGTCCGGATGCAGCATCCATTCGTGGGCATCCGTGGTAGTTCTGCTTAGTATATCTGCTAGAATGTTTTCTTTTCCCGGTACAAAAATTGCTTGTAACTGAATGTTGTAGCTCAGAGCCACATCCCATAGGTCCAGTGCCAGCCGGCATAGAGGGTATGAATGTGTGCCTCCCTGTTTGTTGATGTACCACATAACTGTGGTGTTGTCTGTCCTTATCATCAACTGACCTTCTTGGAGAAATGGTCTGAATGACTGGATTGCCAATTTTACTGCCAGCATTTCCCTTAGATTTATGTGCAGGTGCAGCTGGTCTTGAGTCCATAAGCCTTGTATGCACTTGTCCAGCATGTGTGTCCCCCAACCGAGGTCTAATGCATCTGTCATGATGGTTTGGCTTGGTTGACTGTTGCAGAAGGGCAATCCTGTGTTTGATTGACAGGCCTGAGCCCACCATAGGAACTCTTGCTTCAGGCATGGGATTATTGGAATTTTGGTTTCTAGGCTGTGCTTGTGTTGAGACCACAAATTCTTTAGGTACCACTGTAGCTTTCTCATATGCAGCCTGGCATGAGGGACCAGAATTATGCAGGATGCCATGAAGCCTAGGGCTTGCAGTACTTTCCTTGCAGTTAGATGGTTCTGCTTTGTTAATGCCAAGAAGTAGAGAGGTAGTTGCTCTTTCTTTTCTGCAGTTAGGAATGCCATTTGTTTTGATGTGTCCAGCTCTGCACCCAGAAAGGTTATTCTTTGGGATGGAATCAGCCTTGACTTTTTTATATTGACTGTATATCCCAGGGCTTGCAGCAGGTAAATGACTCTTTGTAAGTCTTCTGTTAGCTTGCTTTTGTTGTCCGCTTGTATCAGGCAGTCATCCAGGTAGGGGTAAATTTGGATTCCCTGAAGTCTGCAATGAGCAATTACTGATGCCAGGCATTTCATGAACACTCTGGGCGCAGTAGATAAGCCAAAGGGCAATGCTGAGAATTGATAATGCTCTGATCCTGCAAGAAATCTGAGGTATCTTCTGCAATTTGGTCATATGGGGATGTGCAGGTATGCCTCCTTGAGATCTAGAGTTACCAGCCAAGACTCCTTGCCCAGCATGGGAAGAAGCTGCTGTAGGGTCAGCATTTTGAATTTTGGAACAATGAGGAATGTGTTTAAAGCGGACAGGTCGAGAATAGGCCTCCATTTGCTCTCTTTTCTTGGTACCAGGAAGAGTCTGGAGTAAAATCCCTTTCCTTGCTCCATAGATGGTACCTTTTCCACAGCTCGCATTCTTAATAATTGAGATATTTGTTTTAGAACTTCTGCCCTTTGAGTAGGTGGTAGGTTTGGCATTCCTCTCTTTCCTGGTAGAGTATGGAAATGGAACCTGTAACCTTGGTCTATAGTTTGCAAAATCCATTTTTCCCTTGTGATGCAATGCCAGTTCTTTGAAAACAATGTTAGCTTTCTGCCTAAGGGTGCTTCCAGTTGTTCCCTGGTAGGCGGTGCCACAGCCAAGTCACTGTGATTGTGTTGTTGTAGTGGTGGTGGCTGCGTCTGTGCCTCACTGGTTGTTACCTTGCCACTGGCGTCCCCTGTAGCCACCCCTGGATTGGTTTCTGCCTCTTGAACGCCTATTCCTGCCTCTCTGTGTCTTAGAGGAGTCCGGAAAGGACCAATTCTTGGAGGGCCAGTTCCTGCTAAACCTTGGAGGTTGAACCTGTAAGAAATCTTTCACTGTTTGTACAGATTTCGCCTTCTCTTCCATCTTTTTTAGTACCTGCTGTGCAGGGAACCAAATAAATTGACTTTGTCCATGGGAGCATCTAAAAGCTTTGATTTGACATGGTCTGGTAATGCCTGCTCTTTCAACCATGCATGTCTCCTGATAACTGTGCCAGTCATGGCTGATCTAAAGGAAGCCTCCAGTGCATCATAGCCACATTTTAAAGAATGGTTACTAACCTGCTGTATGTTATGTACCATTTCCTGAACATATTTCTTATCTAAAGATTCTTCAGAGGACAGCTTTTTAGTTAACTGGTCTAGCATAAACTCTTGATATTGAATCATATGAAATTGGCAGTTCAAAGCCCTAGCTGACAAAGTAGCAGAGGTGTAAACTTTTTTACCCCATCGATCTAAGGACCTGGATTCCCTTTCAGAGCAGAGCGGGTTTTTAGTAGATGTAGTTGCTACAGCTTTAGGGCCCTGGGAGATAGTCTCTGGATCTGCAAAAGGAGCCTTGTATAAATGGTGATGAGTGTCCGGGACCCTGTAGAACCTATCGGGCTTAGCAGGGGCCGGAGGTAATGAATCAGGAGCAGTGCAAGCATCATTAAATGCATCATCTACAACAGAAAGAACTGGAGGTATAGCTAAAGGCCTATGCTGTGGCAAATGTAGAAAGGTTCTAAGCCTTTTTCTGGAGTCTGAGAAATCTTGGCCCTGCCACTGAAATTGTTCCCTCATAGCATGCAAGGTTTCCCCAAAGGAAAATTCCTCAGGTGGAGAGGCTGAAGGAATGGACTCTTCAGCATCAGAGTCTTCGTAAGGAGAATAAGCCTCAGGCGGGTCTGTATGTTCTGAGTCATCAGAGGAATCATCTGTGGATACTGGCTCTGGGGGCTCTGCTCTAGGCCTCTTCTCTGGAGGTGGGTGAGAGGTCCTGTCTGGATGAGGCTGGGATCCACGAATTAAAGAAATGAGATCCTCAGCCAAAGAAAGCATATGGGAACTGGTGCTGGGCCTGTGAGAGGGGGGCTTGACAGGCACCGTTTTTGAAGCTTTAGCTGCTTTAGCCCTGGCAAAGGCCTTAATAGACATGGCTGCAGGAGGCCTAGCAGCTCCACGTGCAGGGGTTGAAATATCCAAGGGAATAGTGTCTGATAATTCCTGGGAAACCGCAACTGCAGGTTGGATTTCAGAAGCCGATTCCACCAGGTTAGAAGAGGCCTCGGTAGAAGGCATGTTTTCGGCTGGGAAAGAACGCTTGCTCGGTTTCAGCGAAACCGAGACACTCGTGGTTATTTAACCGCGGTTTCGGCCGAAACCGCGGACCGCGAGTGTCGGTCCTTTTCCCTGCGTTTTTTGGTTATTTGTGAAGTCGGAGGATCCGACGGCATGATATAAGCAAAATCAGAGCCGAAAAACTGTTAAGCAAACTCCGACCGGCGTCTAAGCGTCCGTCGGTTAAAAGAAGCACAGGCTAGACAAGCTGCTACGTCGTGGTCTGGGCCTAAACAAGGTAAGCAGTAAGAGTGGAAATCTTTATGAGGTATTTGTTTCCCACAAGTTAAACAGTTATTCACTTTTTCTGACATCAGCTGAGGCAAGAAAGAGTCCCCAACGGGGTACTTAGCTTTTTAGAAGTCTTCGTAGTATTCGGTAGTAGTAATCTCTGGTTCTGACCGACCGGCACTTGCGAACAGCTTCTGCTTCGGGCGCCACGTGGCAAGAAAGACTGAGGAAAATGGCGTCGGCTGATGCCTTTATACCCGAAGAACTGCAGCTATGACGTCAGGTGAAGCGCGACACCAGCCGAAGCCAGACCCAGACTTTGGAATCCGGCCGACCGAAGGGCTGCCTGACGACAGGACTACCCATTTGTAAGGACTGCAGATGCATCCTTGAAGGACATCTGTACTATGTCCTTCAAGGATGCATCTGCAGTCATAACATATGGGTAGAATACCATAGCCAAACTGGGGGAGGAGGTACTAAGAGAAGGATGGTGTAGTTAGGATCCCCTGCAGAACTGCAGTTGCAAACCCTGCTCGGGATCTGGAGTATAAAGGTAGATTATAATGCTTGGCAAATGTATGCACGGAGCTCCAAGTAGCAGCTTCTAAAATGTCCTTGGTAGCCACCCCTCGTAGGAAAGCTGTAGTGGTGGCTGTGGCCCTTGTGGAATGAGGCCTGATATTTTCAGGAGCTGTCTTTCCATGAAAGGAGTAGCAAAGAATGCAATTTCCTATCCATTTTGAAATTGTCTGTTTGGAAATTGCTCTTCCTTGCACCCCCGTTGCATATGCTACAAAAAGTTGGTCAGTTTTTCTGTTGGTTTTAGTTCTGTCCAGATAGTAGCGTAGTTGTCTGTGTATATCCAAGGTGTGCAAAGTTTTTCTCCTTTGTTCTGTGGGTTAGGGAAGAACGTAGGCAAATGAATAGCTTGGTTCAAGGATACCCTGGATACCACCTTTGGCATGAAAGTAGGATTGGTTCTCAGTGACACTCTAACCTGGTGGAAAATAAGAAAAGGCTGCACTGACATTAATGCCTGTAACTCGGATACTCTTCTTGCTGAAGTGATTGCCAGAAGGAAAGCAGTTTTCCAGGATAAAAACTGTAGGTCTGCTGATGCTGCTGGTTCAAAAGGAGGTAGTGTCAATTTTTCCAGCACAAAACTGAGATCCCATGCAGGTAGAGGGGGTTTCCTTGGAGGTTTAACATTTTTGATCCCTCTCAAAAAAGTACAGTTTTGTACCTACCATAAATGTAGATGTTCGAGGATTCCATTGCTGCAGTCCTGACTATTGGGTATAGTCCGCGTCCCAGTCGGCCCGAATACCAGAGTATAAGGCTGACGTCGGTCAGGGCGCATTAGACTGACGCCAGAACGTCAGGGTACTAATGCGCATGACCGACGTCATATCCTCAGTCTTTTCTTGCCCCAGATGTCAGAAGACCCAAAAAGACAAGTCCCAAAACAACCTGCACCAAAACATGTATAATATATACAACAATATATATATATATAAAATATAAGCATGTAAACTCACCTACACAACCACCCCTAAACACAGAGGGGAAGGAGGGAGGGTAAATTGGACTGCAGCAATGGAATCCTCGAACATCTACATTTATGGTAGGTACAAAACTGTACTATGTTCTTCTTCCATTGCTGCAGTCCTGACTATTGGGTAGAATCCCAAAGCAGTGGTAAGGAGGCTGGCAAATTATAAAGTAGTAGGAGCTGACAACATGCCTTGTAAAACAGCTGTGGCAAAACCAGCCCTAGTCTTAGAGTATATAGGAAGGTGATAATGCCTAGAGAAAGTATGCACTGAACTCCAAGTAGCTGCTTCCAGAATATCCTTAGTTGCCACCCCTTAGAAATGCTGTTGAAGTGGCAGTAGCCCTAGTGGAATGAGGCCTAATCCCAGCTGGAATCTCCTTGCCATGATGGGAATAACAAAATGCAATGCAAAAGCCAATCCACCTAGAAATAGTTTGTTTTGACACAGGCTTGCCCTGTGAACTCAAAGCAAAAGAAACAAGTAACTGCTGAGACTGCCTAAAATTCTTAGTCCTGCTCAAATAATAACGCAATTGCCTGTGTACATCTAAAGTGTGCAAAATCTTTTCCCTTTATTTTGAGGATCTGCAAAAACGTAGGCAAATGAATAGTTTGGTTTAAAGCCACACTAGAAACCACCTTAGGCATAAAGGAGGGATTAGTGCGTAATGATACCCTGTCCTTATGGAAAATCAAAAGGGCTCTACTGCCATAAGGGCCTGCAACTCAGACACCCTTCTTGCAGAAGTAATAGCCAACAGAAAAGCAGTCTTCCATGACAAATATTTCAATTCAGCAGTAGCTGCAGGCTCAAAAGGTTGTAGAGTAAGTTTTTCCAACACAAAATTGAGATCCCAAGCAGGAGTAGGAGCTCACGGGGGTCTTATATTCTTTGCCCCTCTAAGAAACTGCTTGAACAAAGGATGCGAAAACAAAGGTGGGTCACAATCATAGTGAGCTGAAATTGCTGCAGCATGAATCTTTATGGAAGAGAAGGACAAATCTTTGTCCAATAATTCAGTAAGATATTGAAGAGCCACACTCAAATTAGGCTCTGAAATCTCCAAATTCTTTGCTGTACTCCAAAATAAAAATCTCTTCCATTTTTCTGTACACTCTCCTAGTACTAGGCCTTCTAGCTTCCATAATCACATTTAAAACTTGTTGAGGAAGTTGAGACCTGCTGTGTTTCAACACAGAATATGCCAGGCTGTTAGATGAAGAGAGTGAAGCTTGACATTGAGCAGATGACCGTCCTTCTGAGATAACAGATGAGGAATCAGAGGTAAAGGCCATGGAGGCTTCTTTACCAGACTCCGTAGAAGTGGGTACCAGTGTTGCGAGGCCAATCTGGAGCTATCAAAATCATCCTTGGCCTGTCTTGTCTGACCTTTAATAGTACCTTTGGAAGAAGCGGTAGAGGTGGAAAGGCATACACATGAAGGTTTTTCCAACTGAAAGACAGAGCATCCACTTTCCAAGCTGTGTGATGAAACCCCTTTGTGCAATACTTTGGCAGCTGGTGGTTTAGTGGAGAAGCGAACAGATCTATGTCTGGAGTTCCCCATGACACTGTCAGTTTCTGAAATACATGAAGATCCAGTTTCCACTCGTGGGGATCCATGATTTGTCTGCTTAACACATCTGCTAAGGAGTTCTGTGCTCCTGGCAGAAACCTTGCCTGAAGAGTTAGTTGCAAGCTTAGCGCAGTCTCCCATAAAATCATTGCTTGCCTGCATAGAGGATAAGAATGTGTTCCCCCTTGCTTGTTGATGTACCACATGACAGTTGTGTTGTCTGTTAGAATCAACACCTGCCCTGGAAGAAGTAACTCCTTGAAAGCCATTAGTGCAAACTGGACTGCTAACATCTCCTTCATGTTGATATGTAGATGCTGTAGTCTGGCAGGCCACTTGTCTTGTATCCACTTTCCATTTAGATGAGCTCCCAAGCAATGTCCGAGGCATCTGTCGTTAGAATCTGACTTGCCTCTGGCGGGTCACAGAGAGTCCCTTGTTTAGGTGACATTCCTGAGCCCACCACAAAAATTCCTTTTGAATGCAAGGTATTATTTGAATGACAGTGTCCAAATCCTGGCAGTGCTGTGTCCATACATTTTGAGATACCATTGTAGCTTCCTCATATGCAGTTTGGCATTGGGAAGCACCAGAATACAAGATGCCATGAACCCTAATGCTTGAAGGACTGTCCTTGCAGTCAGCACGGACTGATGAGATAGTTGATGG
Organism: Protopterus annectens; assembly: GCF_019279795.1. Lineage (NCBI taxonomy): Eukaryota > Metazoa > Chordata > Ceratodontiformes > Protopteridae > Protopterus > Protopterus annectens. The sequence continues at coordinate 63,807,679 of NC_056749.1, read as the reverse complement.
AAGTAAAGTGACAGACTCTTTTGTTTGTCCGGGGTTAAAAGGCCATCTGGGCTGCTGTATTCAGTCTTACACCCAGAAAGCACATGTCTTGAGAGGGTACTAGACTGGACTTTATTTCGTTCACAGAATACCCTAGGCATCTTAGCACTGCTATAACATATTCCAGATGCTGTAGAAGGTCTTCCTTTTCTTGAGCCAGAATCAGGCAGTCGTCCAAGTAAGGATAGATTTGAATTCCTTGAAGCCTGAAGTAAGCTATCACTGGAGCCAGAACCTTTGTGAATACTCTGGGCGCAGTAGATAAGCCAAAGGGCAATGCAGAGAACTGATAATGAGAATTTCCAGCTCGAAACCGCAGATACTTTCTGCAACTTAGCCATATAGGCACATGAAGGTAAGCTTCCTTGAGATCTAAAGTTACCATCCAGTGATCTTTGCCCAGCAGAGGTAAAAGCTGTTGTAACGTCAACATCTTGAACTTGGGAATGTCCAAGAACGTGTTGAGGAGAGATAAATCCAAAATTGGTCTCCACATGTTCCCCTTCTTTGGTACAAGGAACAGGCGAGAATAAAATCCTAGGCCCCTCTCTGACACAGGGACTGGCTGAATGGCCCCTATGTGAAGTAACTGTAAAACTTGCTTGTGAGCCTCTTTTCTTTGTAGAGGAGGAACGTCTGGCATGCCTTTGAAAGGGGCATTGTATGGAAATAAAATCTGTAACCGTGGTGAATGATATCCAACACCCATTTGTCTTGAGTAATTAAATCCCAATTTTCTTTGAAAGAGACAGTCTTCCCCAAAGGAGCTGCCAAGCGTGAATCTGCTGGCAGCTGAAGAAACAGGTCATTGGGTCTGTTTCTGAAAGGACTGACCCCTGCCCTCACCAGAAGTCTGTGCAGGTGAACTCCTGTTCTAGGTCTAAAAGAACTTTGAGCCCTGCCCCTACCACGTCTAGACCTACCCCTAGACTGAGAATCATAAGCAGGATATGTCCACCCCTTAGCAGGCCAATTTCTACTAAACTTCGTGGCTGTACCTGCAAAAATCTTTAACAGTTTGCATAGACTTAGCTTTGTCCTCCATTTTCTTTAAAACAGCTTCCACAGGCGAACCAAACAACACATCAGACTGTAAAGGAGCATCCAAAATCCTTGTCTTAACATGCTCAGCTAAATTCTGATCCTTCAACCAGGCATGCCTGCGAAGAACAGAGCTGGTAGCAGCCACCCTCGAGGAGGCCTGTACAGCATCAAAACCACATTGCAAAGAATGCTTACCCACTTGTTCAGACACATGAACCAAATCCAGCAACTCTTTACACTCAATACCTTCCGCCAAAGCATCCACCTTAGATTTCAATTGTGAAAGAAGGTAATTCTGATATTTTAACATGTGAAACTGACAATTCAAAGCTCTCATGGCTAGAGTGGAAGAAGTATACACTTTCTTTCCCCACCTATCCAAAGCCCTCGCCTCTTTATCAGTGGGGACAGGATTTTTAACCACAGAAGCTTTTACACCCTTAGGCCCCTGGGAAATAGTTTCTGGGTCCGCCCTAGGACTCTTAAACAAATATTTATGAGCTTCGGGCACCCTATAATACCTATCAGGCTTAACAGGAGCAGGAGGCAAAGAGTCAGGGTTCAGGGAAGCCTCTGCAAAACATCTTCCACCACATTCAACACAGGAGGAATAGCTAAAGGCCTATGCTGGGGTAAAACAAGAACTCCCTAAGCCTTTTCCTGGAGTCAGAGTAATCCTGGCCTTCCCATTTAAAGTGCTCCCTCATGGAGTGCAAAGTCTCTGAAAATGAGAAATCCTCAGGTGGAGCAGCTGTAGGAGTGGAATCATCCACATCAGAATCAGAATAGGTAGGATACTCCTGCAAATCTTCCACAGAAGATTCTGAAGCCTCAGAACACTGTTCAAAACTCTCAAACTCAGATTCCACCCTAGGCCTCTTATCAGGCGGGGCATAGAACCCCTAATCATAGTAATCAAATCTTCTGCCATCTTAAGCATATGTTTCTTAGGTACAGAACCTGAAATGGTAGGAGAAGCCCCACTGAAGCTGAAGTAGGCCTACCTCTCATAGAAGTTTTGGCAACAGAAGGAGGCCCTAACTACCTTGGGAAGAGAGGGAAGAACAGTCACCTGAGAAGCCCCTCAGCCTGGCCTACCTCCTGAGAAGGCACATCCTGTAAGAGTATAGTTTCTGCCTGGGACTCCATGGAAACTCCTGGCAAAACCTCCGGCTCCACTGAGCCTTGCAAAGAACCGACGTCCGGGACTGCGGTTCCTGAACCCTAGGCTTGAGTGTGTTATCCTTGCGCTTCTTGGAGGCAGCGGGCGTCGGGGCCTCGGACGGCAGTTTATAATTGCAAGGCTTCCCAAACACTAACCTGGCACAGTCTAACCTCCTCTTAATAGTCGTTTGTTAAACCCTAGCACAAGAGCGGCAACCAACAACGTCGTGCTCAGGCCCTAAACAAGGTATACACAAGGTATGATAATCCCTATGAGGTATCTGGTTCCCACAAGAAATTCAGTTATTCACTTTTTCTGACATCCGGTAAAATACTGAGGCAAGAAAAACCAAAATGTTCTAGCGGGTACTTAGCCAACTCTGTTTCGGTCTGAAACTCCGGTTTCGAAATATTTCAGTCGCCAACCTGCATTTGTAAGGACTGCAGATGCATCCTTGAAGGACATCTGTACTATGTCCTTCAAGGATGCATCTGCAGTCATAACATATGGGTAGAATACCATAGCCAAACTGGGGGAGGTACTAAGAGAAGGATGGTGTAGTTAGGATCCCTGCAGAACTGCAGTTGCAAACCCTGCTCGGGATCTGGAGTATAAAGGTAGATTATAATGCTTGGCAAATGTATGCACGGAGCTCCAAGTAGCAGCTTCTAAAATGTCCTTGGTAGCCACCCCCGTAGGAAAGCTGTAGTGGTGGCTGTTGCCCTTGTGGAATGAGGCCTGATATTTTCAGGAGCTGTCTTTCCATGAAAGGAGTAGCAGCGAATGCAATTTCCTATCCATTTTGAAATTGTCTGTTTGGTTTTCTGTTGGTTTTAGTTCTGTCCAGATAGTAGCGTAGTTGTCTGTGTATATCCAAGGTGTGCAAAAGTTTTCTCCTTTGTTCTGTGGGTTAGGGAAGAACGTAGGCAAATGAATAGCTTGGTTCAAGGATACACTGGATACCACCTTTGGCATGAAAGTAGGATTGGTTCTCAGTGACACTCTAACCTGGTGGAAAATAAGAAAAGGCTGCACTGACATTAATGCCTGTAACTCGGATACTCTTCTTGCTGAAGTGATTGCCAGAAGGAAAGCAGCTTTCAAGGATAAAACTGTAGGTCTGCTGATGCTGCTGGTTCAAAAGGAGGTAGTGTCAATTTTTCCAGCACAAAATTGAGATCCCATGCAGGTAGAGGGGGTTTCCTTGGAGGTTTAACATTTTTGATCCCTCTCAAAAACTGTCTGAGAAGAGGGTGAGAGAAGATAGGGGGATCCATATTGTATTCTGCTGAAATTGTTGAAGCATGAATCTTAATGGAAGAGTAAGACAGTCCATTGTGGAACAGTTCTGCTAAGTATTCTAGGATGTGTGCTAGGTTTGCCACTGTGGCATCTGTGCCCTTTGATGTGCTCCAAATGAGGAATCTCTTCCATTTAGCTGAGTATGTTTTCCTTGTGGAAGGTCTGCGAGCCTCCAGGATAATGTCCCTGACCCTCTGAGATAAAACAGTTTGGTCTGGTTTTAAGGAATTTTCCAGGCAGTTAGTTGCAATGTTTTCAAGTTTGGATGCAGGGTCTTGAAATTGTTCTGCGTTAGAAGAAGAGGCCATAGGGGTAGAGGCCATGAGTTCGCCTGAGACATGCTTCTCAGTAGCGGATACCAGTGTTGTCTTGGCCAGTCCGGAGCTATTAGTATCACCTTTGGCTGTTCCTCCCTGATCTTCAGTAGAACCTTGTATATCAATGGGAGAGGTGGAAAGGCATATACTGTTAGGGCATTCCAGCTGAATGAGAGAGAGAGTCCACCCTCCAGGCTTGTGGGTGGTATGTCCTTGAGCAGAATTTCTTCATTTGGTGGTTGAGTGGGGAGGCGAACAGATCTATCTCTGGCATTCCCCATTTCTTTGTTATGAGTTTGAAGATGTCTGGATGCAGCATCCATTCGTGAGCATCCGTGGTAGTTCTGCTTAAGCTGTCTGCTAGTGAATTCTCTTTGCCTGGTATGAATTTGGCCTGTAGCTGGATATTGAGATTCAGGCATAGGTTCCACAGATTCATTGCCATCCGGCATAGAGGGTAGGAATGTGTGCCTCCCTGTTTGTTTATGTACCACATGACCGTGGTGTTGTCTGTCCTTATCAACAGATGTCCTTGCTGGAGGAATGGTTTGAATGCCTCGATTGCATGCTTCACTGCCAGCATCTCCTTTTGGTTTATGTGCATGCTTAGCTGTCCTTGAGGCCATAGGCCTTGGATACATTTGTCCTCCATGTGTGCTCCCCATCCTAGGTCTGAGGCGTCCGTGGTGATGGTCTGCCTTGGTTTTGGTTTGTTGAAAGGCAACCCTCTGTTGGACTGGCAGGTTTGAGCCCACCACAGGAATTCCTTTTGAAGGCATAGAATGATTGGTATCATGGTTTCTAGACTGTGCCTGTGGTGAGACCATACATTCCTTAGGTACCATTGTAATTTCCTCATATGCAGCCTGGCATGTGGGATCAAGATTATGCAGGATGCCATGTAACCCAGGGCCTGCAGGACTTTCCTTGCAGTAAGCTGAGTTTGTCTTGTCAAAGTCATGAAATAATCTGGAAGTTGTTTTTGTTTTTCTTCTGTGAGAAAAGCCATCTGAGTGATTGTGTCCAAATCCGCACCCAAAAAGGTTATCCTTTGGGATGGCACTAGTCTTGACTTTTGGATGTTGACTGTGTATCCCAAGGCCTGTAGCAGGTGTATGACATAGGCCAAGTCCTTTAACAATTTTGTCTTGTTGTCTGCTTGTATTAGGCAGTCGTCCAGGTATGGGTAAATTTGAATTCCCTGAAGTCTGCAATGTGCAATTACTGATGCCAGGCATTTCGTGAATACTCTGGGCGCAGTAGATAAGCCAAAGGGCAATGCTGAGAATTGATAATGCTCTGATCCTGCAAGAAATCTGAGGTGTCTTCTGCAATCTGGTCGGATAGGGACGTGCAGGTATGCCTCCTTGAGATCTAGAGTCACCAGCCAAGACTCCTTGCCCAACATGGGAAGAAGTTGCTGTAGGGTCAGCATTTTGAATTTTGGCACAATGAGATATGTGTTCAGTGCAGACAAGTCGAGAATAGGCCTCCATTGGTTTTCTTTTCTTGGTACAAGGAATAGTCTGGAGTAAAATCCTTGGCCTTGTTCCATAGATGGTACCCTTTCTATCGCTTTCATCTGAAGTAAATTGTTGATTTGTCTTAAAGCCTCTGCCTTCTGGGTTGGTGGAAGATTTGGCATTCCGCTTCTTTTTGGTAAAGTGTGGAAGTGAAACCTGTATCCTTTGTCTATTGTTTGCAATGTCCATGTGTCCTTTGTAATGTAATGCCAGTTGTTCGAGAATAAAGCCAGCTTTCCGCCCAAGGGAGCTTCCAGATGATCCCTGGTAGGCGGAATCAGAGTCAAGTCATTGTGTCTGTCCTGTGGTAGTGGTTGTAGTTGCAGCTGTGGCACTACTCCTCTGGTTGGCAGGCTGCCACTGACGGCCCCTGTAGGCACCCTGTGATTGACCTCTGCCTCTAGGGCTTCTATTCCTGCCCCTCTGTGCTCTGGAGGTGTCGGGAAAGGACCAATTCTTTGTAGGCCAGTTCCTGCTGAACCTCGGAGGTTGGACCTGCAGAAATTCCTTTACTGTTTGCACAGATTTTGCTTTTTCTTCCACTTTCTTTAGAATCTCCTGTGCAGGGGAGCCAAATAAATTTTGTTTCTCCATTGGAGCATCAAGGAGTTTAGCCTTGACATGGTCTGGCAAGGATTGCTCTTTTAGCCAGGCATGCCTACGAATTACTGCCCCAGTCATAGCTGATCTAAATGAAGCCTCCAGTGCATCATAGCCACATTTTAAGAAATGATTACTGACCTGCTGAGAGTTGTGTACCAAATCCTGAAGGGATTTACGGTCTAAAGGTTCAGGAGAAGAAAGCTTCTTATTCAGCTGATCTAACAAAAATTCTTGGTACTGTATCATATGAAATTGACAGTTTAATGCCCTGGCAGAAAGAGTAGCAGATGTATAAACCTTTTTACCCCATCTCTCTAATGCTCTAGATGCTCTTTCAGAGGGTAGGGGATTTTTGGCAGTAGCAGCTGCAACCCCTTTTGGGCCCTGAGAAATAGTTTCTGGGTCTGCAGCATGGGCTTTATAGAGGTGGAAGTGAGAATCCGGGACCCTGTAATATCTGTCAGGTTTGGCAGGGGCCGGGGGAAGAGAATCAGGGGCAGAACTGACATCATTATACACATCATCAATTACAGTTAGAACAGGTGGTATGGCTAAGGGCCTATGCTGGGGCAAATGCAAAAAAGTCCTTAATCTTTTTCAAGATTCAGAAAAATCCTGACCCTGCCATTGAAAGTGCTCCCTCATGGAGTGCAAAGTTTCCTCAAAGGAAAATTCTTCAGGTGGGGAGGCCGAAGGAATGGAATCTTCTGCATCCGAATCCTCATAAGGCGAGTAGGCCCCTTCCTGTTGGTCTGACAAATCAGATCCATCCGTGGAGTAATCAGAGGAGAGAGGTTCAGAGGGATCAGTCCTGGGCCTTTTGTCTGGTGGAGGTTGGGAGGCCCTGTCTGGGGTGAGGTTGGGAACCCCTGATTAAAGATATAAGGTCCTCAGCAAGACTGAGAATCTGAGAACTAGAGGAAGGCCTCTGAGAAGTAGATTTGGCAGGCAAAGCTTTTGAAAGTTTGGCAGCTTTAGCCCTGGAGAAGGCCTTACTAGACATAGAAGCTGGGGGCCTAGCTGCCCCACGTGCAGGAGTAGAAATGTCCAAAGGAATGGTGTCGGACAATTCTTGAGCACTAGCTTCGGTAGGGATATCTGTAGCCGATTCAGCCGGGGCCTCTCTGGCCTCGGTTGTCGGAGGTATGGTTTCCGTCATAGTAAGAACCGAGGACTCGGTTTCAGCCGAAACCGAGACACTCGCGGTAGGCCTAGCCGTGGTTTCAGCCGAAACCGCGAGTGTCGGTCCTTTTCCTTGCGTTTTTTGGCCATATGCGTACTCGGAGTTTCTGACGGCATTTTATATGCAAAATCAGTTCCAAAAAATTCTTCTGCAAACTCTGACCGACGTCTAAGAGTCTGTTGGTTGAAGGAGGCACAGGCTAAACAAGCTGATACGTCGTGGTCTGGGCCTAAGCAAGGAAGGCAGTAAGAATGGAAATCCTTATGAGGTATTTGTTTCCCACAAGTTAAACAATTATTTACTTTGTCTGACATCGGCTGAGGCAAGAAAGAGTCCCCAACGGGGTACTTAGCTTTTCAAGTCTTGGTAGCTGAAATCTCTGGATCTGACCGACTGGCACTTGCGAACAGCTTCTGCTTCGGGCACCGCGCGGCAAGAAAGACTGAGGAAAATGGCGTCGGCTGATGCCTTTATACCCCAGAAGCTCTGACGTCGGGGAAAGTGCAACATCAGCCGAGGCCAGACCCAGACTTTGGAATCCGGCCGACCGAAGGGCTGCCTGAGGCAGGACAACCCATATGTTATGACTGCAGATGCATCCTTGAAGGACATCCAAGCTGATGTCCATAACCATTAAGGTGCCTGCAAAATATCCCAACTAACATCTAAAGCAAAGAGTAAAAAGGTCACAGGCAAACCAATTAGTAAAAACTGCAAGAAAAACCTAGTTTTCACTGTGTGTCATTACATCCGAGTGACACCTCCAGGTGCATTTGCAGTTAACTCCTGCTGATGCCTCTAGGCGTCAAACATCGCTTGCTCATATTTGTATTAATAATTCCAAAACCTTGCTATGTACAAGGGTTTAAAAGATTTCATATTAAAGCTTACACAATGGCAAACTGAGCTGCATTAATATTTGACCTCTGTCTACTGCAGGTAAAGAGATGTGATATTAATATATATAGATATAATTTTCACATTTTTCTAAACATCTCAACAACCAATTAACACAGAAAGAACTCCTTAGCCTCATCTGAATGCTCTCAACTAAATTAATAAAATGCGGCTGACATTATGTGTGTAACTTGAGTGGTTAGTGACATACTATAAATTGTTTCAAAATATTACAAACTTAATAGTTAGTGGGTTTACTGTGAATTATAAAATTCAGTTTAAGACCTAGAACCTAAAGAATACTACCACTATAAATATACTTTGATCTGAATGTTTTTCCATTTATACTTCTTCCCCGCTGTGGTTCCAGAGATATGAACATTTGTTTGAAATATGAGGACATAATTTGATTCTTTCAAAAGGCTTAGGCTCCTCCCATTGGAAGTTACAGTGCAAACTTCCTGAGATCCATTGGAGTGAAGGAGTTAAACCTCCTATAATGGTACAGCATAACATATTGTCTGTAGGCTAGTGCAATTCTGTAACAGATGCAATGCCATGTGGTCAAAAAGCAAGCCACTTCAATTAAAAAGGAAAACCTGCAATAAAAGAAGGTGTCATCAGCAGCATATGTCAGTGCTTTGTAAAATAGCTGCATAGCCATAAATGTGGGAGGCCACTAGCATGCATTATAATGAGCACCCTACGCTGCTCCAAACACAAACTTCTGGCAGAAGAACTATTGATTTTATTTATTTAGTTAAAGTTTGTTAACAGAGTTGTTGGGCTGGTATCTCCTTACCTGGGTCACATATGCAATTTTTAAAATAATTATATGTAATTAAGAACAAATACGTAGGAAATAATTAGGAAAATAATATACCGGAGACAAATTGAGAATATATCAAACAGTTGAAGAAGTAAATGTGATAAACATCAAACACCACACTGGCAAAATTAGAGAAACATACAGTTTCACAAGGAACATCTGAAGGCAACAGAGCCTCATAACTCAATTAAAATTAAATAATTAAGAAAATTGTACTTCACTTACAAACTGCAAGCTTAAATTTTAATTATGTCCAAGTTGTCAACACAACTCAGGTTTATCCAAAATAGATATATTAACAACTCGATAAAGCTGCAATACAAAGATTACAGGATTCTAGGTTGGCACAATTAACCAGTTTCCTTAAAGCAGGAGCATTTCCGTTCCTGAACCAAATGAGACTTAAAGGAAAGTGAGATCTTACAAAGTGGTAGTATGGACAGGATGACTACTCCATGAGGCAGGATCAAGCTTTAAGAAAGATTTTTACAAATGGTTAAAGAGAATTAGGGCCCATTTCATCTGATGGCAGAATTACTGTGTATAGCATAGAGGGATTCACTGCAGGCAGTACCTCTCACTAATTATCTTAAGTGTTGAGCAAGAAGGAAGAGCTGGACAGAATGAGAAGCCATTTACCGCCTTTAATAGTTGTGCAGTGGTGTTCTGTGAGACTAGATAAGTAGGGAAGTGGATTTAATACAGAAAACCTCAAAAAATATCTACCAACTTTTGAGTGGTCTCCCATCACCAACTTAAAGAACCCCAGATTAGATGCTGCAGCTCTTATATATACCCTCCATCTGCAAGACAAATTATTTGCTCACACAGTGCCTTTTCAAATACAGGAAACCCCCCTGGCTAACCACTGAACTGAACTGAAAGCTCTGCTTAGACTTAGGGACAATGTATGGTCATCATGGAGACAAACCTCCTCATCAGAAAATCGTACTGCATTTACCCTCCTATGTAACCTAGCTAAGCAAGAAATACACAGGCACAAAACCAACTATTTCAAACACAAACAACTTGCTCTGTCAAACCCAAACATTTTTGGTAAGAAGCAAATATTCTCACAAGCCGAAAATCCACACATCCCACCTCCTCCCTATTCACAATCCAGACCTCTCAAAGCTGACTCTCAACCTCTGACCTTTTCAAGGAATTTAGTGACCATCCTAGTATCACAACCTCTGCTCTCCCTGCAACTCACACAGCCTCCCTCCTTTATTCCCCCATCTTCAGTTTTAAGAAAATTACTCACAAAGTCCTTGACCCTTACTAGAAAACCTACCTCTGGTGCAGACAACCTACTCCTTTGGTTTACCTCACTCTGCAAAGTTTTCCTTATGACACCTCTTCTACCATGCTTAACGTAAGACACAATTCCAGACATATAGAAAACGTACAGTTGTGTAAGAACTTGCCATAACAGTAGATGTCCTACTGTTGCATTTTTCTTAACATATGGATTTTCGTCCACTGACATCCAGCCGGGGTACGTATGCACTGGGGTATAAAGACGGACGTATGCATAAGTACCTCAGACCATCTCCAAGCCAGCAGCCTAAGACTACTGAGAGAGGAGACGGTCAGCTAGGAGGCGCATAGCTTGAACAGGTAAGTAAATTCCCCTAACAGCAGGATACAGGTGATAGCTTACAACTAAGGGAAAGAGTAACACTGGAGCAAAGGAAGGGAAGAGAAGAGAAGGGAAGGGAAGGGAAGGGAAGGGAAGGGAAGGGAAGGGAAGGGAAGGGAAGGGAAGGGAAGGGAAGAGAAGAGAAGGGAAGGGAAGGGAAGGGAAGGGAAGGGAAGGGAAGAGAAGGGAAGGGAAGGGAAGGGAAGAGAGAAGAAGGGAAGGGAGGAGGGGAAAGAGGGTGGGAAGGAATACTGCAACAGTGAGCTGTTAATACATCTACCGTTATGGTAATACCTTGCACAACTCTACTATATCATGACTGAAATCACTGTGTCAGCATTCCTAGCACATGTGTGATTCCCAGAACTGAATGCGGTAGAAGGCAGGATGGTTGGTTAATGGGAGAATGAGCTGTCTAGGAGCCCAGATAGGAAAGACCTGTATCTGAAAAAGAACATTAATCTTGTAGTGTTTGATGAAGGTGTGCACAAAGGACCAGCTGGCAACTTCCATGATGGAATGGGCATCGACACCCTCGTGGAGTACTCCAGAAAAGGGTACTGCCAGAGTAGAATGTGCTTCTGGTCAGCAGGCAATCATTTACCATATGTTTTTAGCAGAAAGAGACAGCCTTTAATATCCAGGATGTGGTAGTTGGGTTCCTATTACATGATCGAAGACGCATTCTGAAGAATGCGTCTTGATCGAAAGTAAAAGAACGAAACGGCAAAATAGCAAAGTGGCTTTTAAGTGAATTCTTTCCCTGGGAAAGACTTTGCACAGCCGCTACCATTATTTTGCCATTTTTGGCACTGTAGTATGATCTCAGAGTTGGTATATTTAAATAAGGGGGTGTGGGGGGCAAAGCTCCCTACTTTATCTAATGTGTTTTTTTTTTGGAACAGCGATTACTTTTCCCTTGGAATTGGAATTGGAAAAATGTAGACAGTTGAATAGCCTGACTGAGGGACAGCTCCTTCACTACCTTAGGCATGAAAGGATTTCTCGAATCAGTGTCAGAGGAGGTAAGACATAGAGGAACCTCCCTGACTAATGGAAGGAGAAGGCGTCTGTCCTCCAAGCTAAGGGAAAAAGGATTCTGGTGCAGAACAGAGGAAGCTGGTGGTTCTCTGGGAAAGCAAAGAGGTCTATCTGTGGTGTGCCCTACTGGTGCCTGATTGTTTTGAAGACCCTCTTTTCAGGGTCTATTAGTGAGGGTCATCCAGTGACTTGCTTAAGGCGTCCACCAATACACTCTCCTGTGAGGGAATATATGTGGTTGTCAAGAGTCATGTTCATTTGTGTGGCTAAGTGCCATGCCTCCTGCACACTGCATAAGACCTTGTGCCTGCCCTGTTTGTTTAAATACCACATAACTGTGGTACTGTCGGTTTACACCATGAATGTGCCTGATTTCCAAAGGTGGGGCAAGATTTACAGTGCTTGCAGAAGAGCTCTCAGTTTTTTTCAAGTTGATGCACTCCATCAGAAGGGGAGAAGGCCATTTCCCCTGCACTCGATGAGATCCCATTCAAGCCCCCTATGCCCTGTCTGAGGTATCTGTGTGAAGAACTTAGTTGGGTGGGACAGGGGTGACCAGGTGGGGAAGACCCAGGTAAAGCATGACCTTCTTCCCCCACCACAGCAGCTCCTTTTGGAGGCAAGATAAGAGAGGGATCAGGTACTCAGGGGCTGGGAATGCTGGGACCACACAGATTTCAGGTACCACTGAATTTTCAATGTGTGTAGTCAGGCCAGAGGGAGCACGGGGATGATAGCTGCCATAAAACTCAAGTGCCTGAGAATCTTCTTTGTTGTACAATGTGTCAGTAAGTACAGGTTTTGGAAGAATCTGGCCAGACTGAGAACTTTTTCCTGCTGAAGAAAAGCAAGCATTTTGCAAGCGTCTAATCTGCAACCCATAAAAAACAGGTCCTGCATGGGCGTGAGATGGGATTTTTTAAGCTGATCGTGAATCCCAGGAATGTCAAGAGATGTATCATGTAAAGTACATGCTCCAGGAGGACGTCCATGGAGACAGCTTTGATCAGTAGGTCATGCAGTTAAGAGAAAGTCTGAATTCCCTGTGTATAGCAGTGAGCCAACACTGGAACAACATTGTAAACACTTTTGGTGCTGCAGAAAGACCAACGGGCAAAGCAGTCAACTGAAAATGTGATCAGCCAAAAAATAATCTGAGGAATTTCCTGCTAAAAGGTCAAATGAGAATGTGAAGGTAGGTATCCTTTAGGTCTAAGGATACCAGGAAGGTGTGAGGAAGAATGAAAGTGAGAAGTGTGTGAAAAGATAGCATTTTTAAAATAGGGACTTTCAGTACAGTGTTTAGAAGAGAGAGAGAGCCAGAATAGGACTCCATTGTCATTCCTTCCTTCCTTGGTACTAGTAAGATTACGGAATAGAAACATTTCCCTATGAAGCATGTTGGAAATCTTTCTATGCTGCTCTGGTCTAGTAGGTCATGAATAATAGGATTGAGCAGTGGTAAAAAAATGAATAAGCAAAGCAACAGTACCAATGACCCAATGATGATCAGTCCGATCCACAACCTGCAGTAGGGCTGGGTGAGATAATCTGTGGTACTAGTGCATACATCCACCTATATACCTCTATGCATATGAGCTGAGGTCATGCGCTGAACATACACCCTTAGGAAGGTAAAATTTTGGCTGGATGTCAGTGGACAAAAAGCCATATGTTAAGAATACTGCAACAGTGACTTCAGTAAGGAGATCTGCTCTTGCTAAACCCCTTCTCAAACAGCGTCAGCCAGAAAATATCTCCCACTTCCACCCAATCTCCATCGTTCCTATAGTTGGGAAAATACTTGAAAAACTAATCTACAACCAAGTGTCAACTTAATCCAACAGTACCACTTCCTCACTCTTAAAAAGAATCTACAACCAAGTGTCTACTTAATCCAACAGTACCACTTCCTCACTCTTAAAAAGAATCTACAGCCAAGTGTCACCTTAATCCAACAGTACCACTTCCTCACTCATAAAAAGAATCTACAACCAAGTGTCACCTTAATCCAACAGTACCACTTCCTCACTCTTAAAAAAAGAATCTACAACCAAGTGTCACCGTAATCCAACAGTACCACTTCCTCACTCTTAAAAAGAATCTACAACCAAGTGTCAACTTAATCCAACAGTACCACTTCCTCACTCATAAAAATAATCTACAACCAAGTGTCACCTTAATCCAACAGTACCACTTCCTCACTCTTAAAAAGAATCTACAACCAAGTGTCACCGTAATCCAACAGTACCATTTCCTCACTCTTAAAAAGAATCTACAACCAAGTGTCAACTTAATCCAACAGTACCACTTCCTCACTCTTAAAAAGAATCTACAACCAAGTGTCAACTTACTCCAACAGTACCACTTCCTCACTCTTAAAAAGAATCTACAACCAAGTGTCAACTTAATCTAAGAGTACCACTTCCTCACTCTTAAAAAGCATGGATTATGGGCTGGCTGGAGCAGAAAGACTGCACTATGGTCACTAACAGACAAGATCCTTCTTAACATGGATAAAGGTAACCTTTCAGCAGTTCTCTTCATTGATCTTACCAAAGATTTTGATCTTAATAACCACCTCACACTCATTCACTCCCTTCAAGAAAATGGGTTTAGCCCCAACATTATTGCCTGTTTACAACATTTCTTAACAAATAAGCATTTCACAGTCAAAACAGGCTCATCCCCTATCAACTCAAGTACCCATTACCAGAGGAGTGCCTCAGGGATCCACACTCACCCCACTGTTGTTTTCAATCTTTATTAACAAACTGTCCTCTGACTTTGCTAACCTTATTACTCACATTCAGCTATTCAAAACCAGCTTGGCCAAACAACCATAAGGTACTCCTAAACCCCTTCAAAACCAAAAGTTTGATATTTGGAACCTCAGAAAAGCTGAAAAAATCCTAAAACTGTTAACATCATAGATCTCAATAACTCATCAATAGAAAAACCACATTATTTAAATATTTAGTTTTATGGCTAGACTAGTCACTTAGTTTCCACACTGAAAACATTAGGGAAAAAAATCAGTTGTCTTTCATTCTGGTCCTGAAAATATCTCCCTTTCTCCCCAGATGAGCTACAGCTGCAATAGGCAAAGGAGTCCTCCTTGCTCAACCTAAAGTGAGGATCCCCATCCTAGCCACAGTCTCTAAAAACACTCATCTACTCAACAGGCCATTGAAAACCAAATCTGCCAATTAATTTCCAATCCCCCCTCCTAAACACTAATGTACCAGCCATTCCAAAGCCAAATGGTCACCAGTCCCGTACAGAGTTGTCCTACTCCTAGGATATTTTCTTTTCAAATTACTTCCAATGCATTCCTTTCTCCCTTCATAACATAACCACCTCCTGCAACCTTCCCAAACTATCCCAATTAATTATCTCACTCCAGACAACAGAAACAGCTATTCCTTCTCCATTCTTGCATCTACACTCTGGCAATCCCTCCTCCTCATCTAAAATAAGTCTCCTCTTTTCCCACTTTCAGAGCAAAACTCAAAAGACAACTCCATCAAAAATCTAACTGCAAATGCTTTTCCACTGGACACATCACCTAACTCCTTCATCACTTACATCACTTCTACTTTGACCCTCTGTTCTTGCCTGCTGCTTCCCTCTCATATTTACTACTAAAATTAATCCACATTTTTTTCTATTCTGTTAACATTTACACATTGTTTCAATTGTCTATGGGATTCTCTACCTTCTGTGATTATCTCATGTTTGGGAATTTGTTATTTTTTTAGTGCATTTCTTGTCCCATACTGTTCATAGGTTCATAGGTAGGTACTAGGCTATCTGCTTGAGGGCATTTATAAGCCTAGCCAGAGTGTGTTGGCTTTTGCCACCCCATTGATTAATTAACTGATCCTCTGTCAAGCAGAGCCAATGAAGTGATCCCAGGGGTGTATTTTCTGTTACCATCCACTCGTCAAGGGTTCTTTTGAAGTGAGGGGCTCTGCCTAATGTAGTTTGGAATTTTGTTCCAAAGCATGGGGAGTCTCTGTGACAGGAATCTATCTCTCCAGCATGTTCTATTTATTGTTGTGGTGAGGTTTAGCTCACTACAGCGTGTGGCTCGCAGTGACTTGGATTTCTTTAGGTGGAGCATGTCCATCAATTCTGAGTTGGACGTGGCTTTGTAAGTCAGGCAGAGATCACCTCTGAGTAAGCGATATGCCACTGAGTACAGCCGGAGTTTTTTCAGTTGGGCTGCATAGGACATATGTTTGAGGCCAATAATCCTCTTGGTGAGGTACTTTTCTGGTCTTTCCAGCTGTTGGAAGTGTCTTGTGAGGTACATCCCAAATGGGGCACTGTACTCTATGATGGGTCTGATGAGTGACTAGTAGAGGGGCACTATAACCTCTTTATTTCTAGATGCGAACCCTTTAGTAATTAGATGGGCCACATAGAAGGATTTCCTAACAACTTTGGCAATATGATTGTCAAAGGAGAGATTACTATCTACATGGGTCCCCAGATCTCTTATTACCTCTTCTGTATTAAGGGGGCTGCCACCTATGTGGCAATTCGTGGGTGTTTTGTTTTTCCCAAACAGGATGACTATGCATTTTTTGGCATTTAGCTTGAGGCCATGACTTTGACATCAGGTGTCCGTCTCAGTAAGGCCTTTTTGGAGGATGTCCGTGTCAGCCAGAGAGTCAATTATGGCTCCCAGTTTGCAGTCATCAGCGAACTTGGTTAGCCATAGTCCTCCTGTGTTTGCCTGTACATCTGAGAAGTATATGCCAAACAGTAGGGGTCCCAAGACCGAGCCTTGCAGGACACCACTTGTGACTAGTTTAGAGTTGGACCTGGAGCACGCTATTCTTACAGTGTGAGTTCTATCTGTAAGCCAGTTGGCAACCTATCTCATGACATAGGGGTTTATGTTCAGGCTGGTGAGTTTTTCTGTAATACCTGAGTGGGGAATGGTGTCAAATGCCTTGGCGAGATCACGGTAGGCTGTGTGAACCACCTTTCCCTTGTCTATGGCCTTGGTGACTGTCTTGAAGAAGTCAACCAGGTTTAGTAGGCATGATAGAACAGTTGTGTACACTTACCATAAATGTAGATGTTCGAGTGTATTCACTGTTGCAGTCATTACATTTGGGTAATCTGCTGGCAGGATGTCCTCAGTCGGCCTGAATTCCAAAGTCTTGGGTCCTGCGTTGGTTGCTGTCCTCTCTTCCATGATGTCAGGTCGTCAGGGGTATAAAACATGCAGCCGACGCCATTTTCTTTAGTTTTTCTTGCCCCCAATGTCAGGTGCCCCCAAAAAGGTAGCAATATTGTATATATATATATATATATATATATATATATATATATATATATATATATATATACATACATACATGCATCAAAATGAACTTTACCTTCATCTACAAGCAAATACACCATATACGTTGTAGAAGATAGAGAAGGAAAGATAAACTGTAGAATTACAGGGGGAATGGCGGGAGGGTAACCTGGACTGCAACAGTGAATACACTCGAACATCTACATTTATGGTAAGTGTACAAAACTGTACTATGTTCTTCATGTTTCACTGTTGCAGTCATTACATTTGGGTAGAATCCCAAAGCTATGGTTGGGAGGCTGGTGCTAAACAGCATTAGGTGCGGCTATAAGGCCCTGCAGCACTGCAGTGGCAAAGCCTGCTCTGGACTTAAAGTAGAGAGGCAAATGGTAATGCTTTGTAAAAGTGTGAACAGAACTCCAAGTAGCAGCCTCTAGAACGTCTTTGGTTGGTACTCCTCTAAGAAAGGCTGCCGAAGTAGCTGCAGCTCTGGTAGAATGAGACCTAATGCCCTTGGGCACAGGTTTACCATGGTGTAAGTAGCAGAAACGGATGCAGTGGCTTATCCACTTTGAAATTGCCTGCTTTGAGATAGCCTTTGCCTCTGATCGTGCAGCATATGACACTAGTAATTGTTCAGTTTTTCTTAGAGTTTTTGTCCTGCTAAAGCAGAATCTTAGCTGTCTGTGTACATCCAAGGAATGCAGAATTCTCTCCCCTTTGTTCTGTGGATTTGAATAAAAAGTTGGCAGATGAATTGTTTGGTTAAGAGCCACAATGGAAACCACCTTAGGCATAAAAGTAGGATTTGTCCTCAGAGACACCCTGTCTGGGTAAAATATGATAAAAGGCTCTACAGCCATGAGGGCCTGTAGCTCTGAAACTCTTCTTGCTGAAGTAATTGCTAGTAACAGAGCTGTCTTCCATGATAAGAACTTTATATCAGCGGTAGCGGCTGGTTCAAATGGATTAAGGGTGAGCTTTTCCAACACATAATTGAGGTCCCATGCTGGTAATGGTGATCTTCTAGGAGGCCTTAGGTTTTTGGCTCCTCTAAGATACTGCTTTAGTAAAGGATGAGAAAAGATTGGTGGCTCTGTATTGTAATGAGCCGAAATGGCAGAGGAATGGATTTCGATTGATGAGAAAGATAGGCCTTTGTTAAGCATCTCAGTGAGGTATTGTAATATCTGAGGAATATGTGGTTCTGCTGCACAGTTCCTTGTGCTTGATTCCAAGCACAGAATCTCTTCCATTTGTCAGCATAAGATTTTCTAGTACTAGGCCTTCTGGCTTCCAAAATGACATCCATCACAGCTTTACTGAGAGGTGTCGTTCATATGATTACATGATTAACCATGCTGCAAGGTTCAGAGTTTGGAACTGAGTGTGCAGAATTTGACTGTTCTGCTGAGTTAGTAGATGAGATATTTGAGGCAAGTACCAAGGAGGGAGTTAAGACATATTCATTAGAATTGGGTACCAGTGCTGGCGAGGCCAGTCCAGAGCAATTAGGATCATTTTTGTTTTTTCCTGTCTGACCTTTAGTAAGACCTTGGAGAGAAGAGGCAGAGGGGGAAAGACAGAGTCTGTTGTTGATTGTGCAGGATCTGATTGTTTTGCTGGGACAGTAGCTGTGGTCTTTGAGGCAAGGTCCAAGGTGGGTATTGAGACAAGTTCCTTAGGATTGGGTACCAGTATTGGTGGGGCCAGTCCGGGGCAATTAATATCATCTTTGGCTTCTCTTGCCTGACGTTTAGGAGGACCTTGGGTAGAAGAGCAGAGGAGTAAAGGCGTAAACTGATAGGTTTTTCCAGCTGAAAGATAGGGCGTCCACTTTCCATGCTTGTCTTATATTAAGTCCTTGTGCAGAATCTTTTCAATTGATAATTTTGAGGAGAGGCAAATAGATCTATGTCTGGGCTCCCCCATTTCTCTGTTATCATGCTGAATACTTGTGGATTGAGTTTCCACTCGTGAGGATCCATAAGGTTTCTGCTTAAATTGTCTGCCAGAGAGTTCTGTTTTTCTGGCAGGAATTGAGCTTGAAGATTTATTTGGTGGGTCAAAGCTGTGTCCCACAGTGCCATGGCTAATCTGCAAAGGGGGTATGAGTGTGTGCCCTCTTGCTTGTTTATATACCACATGACTGTGGTGTTGTCCATCTTTATCAGTAGTTGTCCTGGATGAAGTAAGTCTTTGAAGGCTGTTAGGGCATTTTGAACAGCTAGCATCTCTTTCTGGTTGATATGTAGATGCATTTGATTTGGTGCCCATATGCCCTGAATGCATCTTCCTGCCATGTGGGCCCCCAGGCATAATCTGATGCGTCTGTTGTTAAGGTTTGGCTGGGAGGGGGTAGAGTGAAGGGC
Source organism: Protopterus annectens (assembly GCF_019279795.1). NCBI lineage: Eukaryota > Metazoa > Chordata > Ceratodontiformes > Protopteridae > Protopterus > Protopterus annectens. Next base: position 63,788,402 of record NC_056749.1, on the reverse strand, counting down.
CGTCCCATGTTTTGGTGACAGGCCTTTGCCCACTATAGAAACTCCTGTTGCAGGCAGGGGATGAGAGAAGTCATTGTTTCCAGACTGTGTGAATGTTGACTACATAAACTTTTTAGGTACCATTGAAATTTCCTCATATGCAGTCTTGCATATGGAATTAGTAGGATGTAGGATGCCATGAAGCCCAGAGCCTGCAGAATTTGTCTTGCAGAAGACTGGGTTTTGTTGCCATCAGTTTGAAGTAAGTAGTGAGTTGCCTTTGTTTGTCTGGCGTGAGGTAAGCCATCTCGGCAGTTGTACGCAAGCTTGCTCCAGAGGGTACCAGTTGTGATTTCTTTTCATTTATTGTGTACCCTAGGCATTTTATTTATTTATTTTTATTTTACATTTGTTGACCAGGATAGTCCAACTGGATGCATGTCAATTTTCAGCGGAGGCCCGGGGAGAAAAGCTCCAAGGGTAAGCAGATACAGCATTACATAATACCAGCATTACATATTACAAACAGACTATTTACAGAGATTACATAAGTAAACAAGTTAAACAAGTTCCACAGGTTACAGTTAATCCTGAGCGCAAGTCAGGATTAAATTAAATTACACAGTAAACTGGTTAACTGATTTTTACACATTCTAGAGAGAGTTAGCCAGGCTTGATACATTGACATAGCCAGTTAAGTGACAAATGTTGTTTGAGTCTAGTTTTAAATTGACCTAAGGTGGAAAGTAAGGTAATACTAGCTGGAAGAGAGTTCCAGGATCTACTTACAGAGTTTGCAAAGTGTCAGTCACCGGCTATGTTATTAATTTTGCTAGTCTGAATTAGTAGTTTGCTATAGGATCGAAGTGGTCTAGGATTGTTATAGGGGGTGATAATATTTTTAAGTGCAGGAGTATTGTCTAGATTATACAGGATTTTATATGCCATAATCAGTTGGTTATACTGTATTAGGCTGGGTAGTTCAAGCCACCCAAGCTGATTTAGATTGATGCAATGATGTGTCCTAAAAGGCAGCCCAGTGGCAAACCTGACAATGTGGTTGTAGCAAATTGAGAGTTTGTTAAGCACAGTCTTGTTTAAATTCGAGTGTATAGGGGATGCATACAGAAGGGTTGAAAGAAGGTGAGAGCGAGCTATGGCAATTTTAGCTGCATTTTTAGGCGTGCTAGAATCCTTTTCACAAATGCCAGGTGTTGTAGAAGAGTGTCCTTGTTCTCTGCTTGAATGAGGCAGTCGTCCAAGTAAGGATATATTTGAATACTTCTTTGTCTGCAAAATGCAATTACTGGTGCCAGGCACTTTGTAAACACCCTGGGCGCAGTAAATAAGCCAAAAGGCAGTGCAGAGAATTGGTAATGCATTAAGCCAGCCTTGAATCTGAGGTAGCTTCTGCATGACTGTCTTATTGGGACATGCAGGTATGCCTCTTTTAAGTCTAAAGTCACCAGCCAAGCATTCCTGCCCAGCATGGGCAGAAGCTGTTGTAACGTGAGCATTTTGAATTTTGGAATGTCCAGGTATGTGTTCAAAATCGATAAATCCAGAATTGGCCGCCAGGCCTTGTCCTTTCTGGGTACCATGAACAGTCTTGAGTAAAAACCTTGTCCTTTTTCCTGTTCTGGTACTGTCTGAATGGCCCCCATATCCACGAGGGACGTAACCTGTTTCTTTGCCTCTGCCCATTTGTTTTTTTGGCAGGTCTGGCCAACCATTTGTCATTGGCAGAGTGTGGAAATGGAATCTGTATCCCTGTGATACGATGTTCAGTACCCACTTGTCCTGGGTTATTAACTGCCAGTTTTGAGCAAAAAGTGCTAATTTTCCCCATATGGGTGCTGCCAAAAGATAAGTGCTTGGTGTAGGCAGAGGGAAGTCATTGGGATTGCTTTCTGTAGGTTTGCGCTTTATCTCCTCCAGATTTGGAGGTGGATGCGCCCCATTGCTTTGACCTGTATGAGTCTTGAGCCTGGTACCTGGAACTGTTAGTGCGTCTGGATTTGCCCCTTTGAGCTCTGTCTGACACAGGAAAGGACCAATTTTTTGTAGGCCAGTGTCTACTGAATCTTGGTGGCTGCACTTGTAAGAAGTGTTTAACAGTTTGCATAGACTTAGCTTTGTCTTCCATTTTCTTTTAAACCTCTTCTGCCTTAATACCAAACAGAGAATCATGCTGTAAAGGTGCATCTAGCAATTTAACTTTAACATGATCAGGCAAATTTTGTTCCTTTAACCAGGCATGCCTCCTAATCACAGATCGAGTAACTGCGGCCCTGCAGGAGGCCTCTAAAGAATCAAAACCACATTGCAAAGTATGCTTTCCAACTTGTTCAGCTGCATGCAATAATTCCTGCAAGTCCTTATTTTCTGCACATTCTGAAATCAACATCATTTTCTGTTTCAGCAATCCCATAACATGTTGTTGGTACTTAAGCATATGGAATTGACAGTTTAAGGCCCTGATTGCCAAGGTTGCAGATGTATAAACCTTTTTCCCCATCTGTCCAGTGCCCTTGAATCTCTGTCAGAGGGGGTAGGGTTTTTTGCTGTTGAGGCCTTAACTCCCTTTGGATCCTGTGAAATAGTTTCAGGATCAGCAGCTGGATTTCTAAATAAAAAATTATGAGAGTCAGGGACCCTGTAATACCTGTCAGGCTTACTGGGAGCCAGAGGTAAAGAGTCAGAGGTCAGGCTTGACTCCGAAAAAATATCATCCACAATGTCTAACACAGGAGGAATGCCTAAAGGCTTGTGCTGAGGAGAAGGAGGAAATCCCTGAGCCTCTTTTTTTATTCTGAGAAGTCTTGACTCTCCCAGTGAAAATGCTCCCTCAAAGTATGCAAGGTTTCTCCAAATGAATAATCCTCAGGAGGAGATGCAGATGGAATAGACTCCCATCAGAATCTTCATAGGGAGGTAAAGATAATTCCAGATCAGAAGAGGAATCAGAAGAAACAGAAACCTGGTCTGAAGATTCATAGTCAGTGTGTTGTCTAGGCCTCTTATCTGGAGGGGGATGGGTACCCCTGATCAAGGTAATAAGGTCTTCAGCCATTTTGATCATCTGTTTTTTTAGGCATAGAGGCCTGTGCACGAGGCTCAGGCATCATTTTTTTAGTTTTAGAAGGTGTCTTTGCCTTTGGTTTTGCAGCTTTCGTCGGTTTGATAAAAAAATGTTGAGGTCTGAATACACCTTCAGAAGCCGGTGCCTGCTCAGTGGCTCCGGACCCATCCGAGGGAGATACATCCATCGGTCCAATACCTTGAGTATCTTGCGGCATGCCGGACTCCACATGGGTGTCGGTAGAGGCCTGCGACTCGAAGGTAGCGGGTATCAGGGGCTGCGAAAGCGCCTCACTGAGTACCGGCGAACCGGCGACTGGCTTAGTAGAAGCTTCGTCGTCGGTTTTGGATCTCGACTGCCTTTCTCTGTCCTTTTCTTTGCGTTTTTTTATGTACTCTGGTAGTCATATTGCTATCCAATGACATCTCTGTGTAGTTAAATCTGTTTCCAAAATATTTAGATGCAAAAATATACCGATGCTTAATACTGCGTTGGTTAAATCTAGCACAAAACCGACAGCCAGGTACGTTGTGATCAGGGCCTAGGAAAGGAATACAGTATAAATGGAAATCCTTATGAGGTATTTGCTTCCCACAAGTAATACAATTATTAACTTTTTCTGACATCGGTAAAAAGCAAGAAAAAAGTTTCTCCAATGGGGTACTTAGTTTTATTGAAGACTTCGGTTCTGAAACTCAAACGCGAATATTTCAGTAGTCGGCTGACTGGCACTTGTGAAATGCTTCTGCTTCGGGCACCGCGCAGCAAGAAAGACTAAAGAAAATGGCGTCGGCTGCATGTTTTATACCCCTGATGACCTGATGTCATGGAAGAGAGGACAGCAACCGACGCAGGACCCAAGAATTTGAAATTCAGGCCGACTGAGGGCAACCTGCCAGCAGATTACCCAAATGTAATGACTGCAACAGTGAAACACGAAGAACATCTGCCCTTAACAAAGCAGAACTGGGTCGGGTCAAGTGTCTGGAGGTTTCCAATCTCTTTGTTAATGGGTTCCAAGATGATGTGCTCCATAGCCTTGCAGACCAGGCTAGTCAGGCTTATGGGGCAATAGTTACCAGGGTCAGTTGTGACTCCTCCTTTGTGGAGCGGAATAACCGTTTCTGTGCGCCATTCTATGGGCACATAGCCCATGGAGAGGCTGAGGTTGAACAGCGTGTTTAGGTGGGGGGTTAGTTTGTTCTGTAGTTCGTACAAGACGCAGCCTGGGACACCATCTGGCCCCATTGATGTGTTTTTGGCTTTTGAAAGGGCTGTTTTCACCTGTGCTTCTGTGATTTCCGGGACACTACACTTTTCCGGTATTGTTGTGGGCCCTTTTGAAGGTGAGAGGGAGGTGAAGTTTGCACTGAATCTATCTGCTAGTATGTTGGCAATATCAGTAGGTTCAGTATATTTTGTGCTATTTTGCACTATCTCAGAGCATATCTGCAAGTTGCCACTTAGATTCTTGACATAGCTAAAGAAGGCTTTGTGGTTATCTTTCGAATCATTGGCTATTTTTCTTTCAAAGTTAGCCTTGGATGATTTTATGAGGGACCTTAGTTTCTTGCTGATACTGATCAGAGATGTCTTTCCTTCTTGGGATTTGCTTTTTTTCTGAACTGGTTTCCTCCTTTTGTTGTATAACCTGTTTATGGCAGGGGTCCACCAGACAGGTTTCCTTCTCTTAGGGGAGTGAGTCTTGGTCTTGCTAGGGATGGCACGATCCATGCATCCTTGTAGCTGCTCATAGAGTGCAATTGTAAAGGATTCTGCATCTTGGGCAGTGTTATCCTTTAACGTGGGGGCTGTGAAACTTACCACCTCTGCCTTAAGTAAGGTGAAGTTTGCTTTAGAAAAGTTTTTCATTGTGGTTTCCTTAGTTGGGGGTGGTGGTGGGGTGTGGACATCCAGAGTGATTAGTTTATGGTCTGATCTAACCAGTGACAGGTTGACCTCCGGTGTGGAACACCTGTCGCCCATGTTGGTGATGACCAGGTCCAATATGTTTTCACCTCTGGTAGGGGAGTTTACCGGCTGATCCAGGGCATTTGAGTTGATAAATTCCAGGAAATGCTGAGCCTGGGAGTTTGTACTCAAGTAGTTTTCCCAGTTAATGGTAGGGTAACTGAAATCGCCCAATATCAGGGTGTTTGGTAGGACCTTCATGTTTTCCAGTGTCTCCAGAAAGGCGGAGTGGTGGTCCTGGGTCATGGAGGGTGATCTGTAGCAGGCCACAATTTGCATTGCAGATTTGCCTGAAGTTAGCTGCACATGGATGATCTCAGAGGTATCATGCTGCGCCACTAACCTGGAGGTGTGAGTATCCTTGATGAATATGGATACACCCCCTTCTTCTGTGTTTCGGTCTGTGTTCTGTGGCCGAAATGTGTGGTATGAGTTGTAGCCCAGTAGTGCTGGAGTGGTCTCTGAAGCCTTGAACCAGGTTTCAGTTACTGCACAGATGTCGACGTTCTCCATACTTAGGAGTGCTTCGAGCGCATGCATTTTGAGATTTAAACTCCTGGCATTGAGTAGCATAAACCTCTTTTTTTTACTTGTGCTGTTTACGGTGGTGGGTTTGAATTTTGAGCCTTGCCTAAAAAAGGCACTATGGGGGCAGCAAGAGCCTTGGCCAGTATTCAAAAGCCAAGGGGTGACAGGTGCAAGCCGTCTCTTGCGAAGCAACGCGGCTTGTCGAGCATGTCGTTCCAGGCTGACAGACACTGGATCCCCTTTGAATGACACCAGAAGCTTAGCCAATTGTTGAAATTGATCATTTTTACTGAGATATCATTCTTGGTGAGGGCAGGATGCTACTCAGGGTCAGGGTCATACCCGCCTGGGTTACATGATCAGAGAGCTCCTCCAAGTCTCTTTTCATATAGTCCAGGGAGGTACATTTCAGGTCATTCACACCAACATGAACAATGACAGAGTCATATTTGTACTTGTTCTGGAGTGACCTGAGTGCTTGTGTTATGTGGCGGATTCTGGCTCCCGATAGGCAGCTTACAGTAACCTTCTCCTTGTCCAGCCTAGTGAGTGGGGAGTCAGTGTGCCTGACTATTGAGTCACCTATTACTAATGTGTTAGGTATGTTATTTCACCTTAAGGGCTGTGATTGTGCAGCACATTGATTTTGTGTTTTATGTGTTGCCTGGTTTGTGACGGGAGGTGCAGGTTTTGTGGGTGTCTGCTTTGGAGCTCTCTGATGCTTTTGCAGGTTTTTATTTAGACCCTCCAAGTATGATTTTGTGTATTTATGTGTATTTTTTGCCAGTGCTGGTTTAGTAGGTCTATGTGAGGCTGGAGGTGTGGTGCAAGTGTTAACCTTCTCCTCATGACTGTCTGTTCCAGTCTTGGGTGGAGAGACCTTAGTCTCCAGTTTGGCTGTATAATTGCATCTCTCGCATATGTTAGTGTTTTGTGGTAGGAGAAGAGGGTTGTCTGTGTACATGAGGCAGTTGTAATATTGCCTCAGGATACCCAGATTCACCAGCTGGACAGGAGAGTACACCTAAAGTTGCCCTTTGGTCATGCCTGAATAGTAGGGTGAGCTGCTTAGTCGCTTGGTTGGTGAGGGGTGGATAAAGACCCTTGCCCTGCTAGGCTGTCAAGTGTCGGGGTATATTAGTGCTTGCTATTAGGTCTGAGCAAGTGCTGGACTGTAGGATGCTTTTTGAGTGCTTAGGTTGAGAGTTAGACTAGTTTCAAGTGAAAAACTGAAAAGGAGACTTAGTGGAGCCGGGAATAATTTAACCCTAGCTAACCAGTGCTGCCCGGCACACAAAACCATGCAAACGCGTTTTTTAAACTACTAACTTCTGGGCTGGAACCACTCCTCCAGGGACAGATGGCTGCTCAAAGTTCCCCTCTCTCACAGGTGAACAGAGAAACTTCCCTCTATCCAAGTAAGGTATGGGCAACTCAGAAACTTACAACACAGCCCTGAATTCAGCACTAGCCTGAAAACTGGACTATACTAGCTTAGAAAGGCGGGAAACAAGAATTTTTTTTTTTTTGAAAAGATAAGGCAAAAACAGTAAAAAGTACACTTAAAACAGCTTTAAACGACTACAAGCGATCAGAAAAGGCTATCTCACTTTAGTGCGTAGCCTATTTATTTAAACAAAAGACAACTTTTTAAAAGTGCAGGCAGTCAAATAAGTACAATATGTGAAAAAAAACAAGCTTTTAAATCACAATAAGTGCTGGAAAAATCAGCGTTTAGGTGGAAAACAGTTAAGTGCAGCAAGAAAATACAGAAAACTGATAATCACTCCAAAGTCTGTCTTTTAAGCTAGAAGGCTTGTATCAGTTTAAGGCTTTCTAGTGCTTTCCAGTAGGTTAGTTACAGGAAAGATGGGAAACAAGCGCAGATGTGGTCTTTTAAACCAGAAAGTTGAAAGAGATGGACAACTTCCCGAATGATCAATAAACTACAATTCCTGGGCCAAGAACCACTCCTCTTGTGGTAGACAGGCTACCTAGTACTTACCACTCCCACTGATAAGCTAGAAGACTGCACTCCAACACAAAGGTTTGGGGGGCTCAGAAGCTTACAAACAGTCCTGGATACAGCAAATCTGTACCTGGACTAGACTAGTTACGGGAAAGGTGAGGATCAGGCGCAAACAATGGCTTTAAAACCAGAAAGTTGAGAGAGATGGAAAAAACTGCCAATAAACTACAATTTCTGGGCCAGAACCACTTCTCTTGTGGTAGATAGGCTATCTAGTGCTTACCACTCCCACTGATAAGCTAAAAGGCTTCCCTCCAACACAGAAAAGCTTGTGGGGCTCAGAAGCTAACCAACAGTCCTGGATACAGCAACTCTGTATCTGGACTAGGCTAGTAACAGGAAAGGTGGGGACAGCGCAAGTGCGGCTTTTAAACCAGAAAGTTGAAAGAGATGGGGAAAAATTGCCCAAACGGCCAGTAGCTACAATTTCTGGGCCAGGAACCACTCCTCTTGTGGTAGATAGGCTACCTAATGCTTACAACTCCCACTGATAAGCTAGAAGGCTTCCCTCCAACACAGAAAGGCTTGGGGGGCTCAGAAGCTTACAAAGAGTCCTGGATACAGCAAATCTGTACCTGGACTACACTAGTTACAGGAAAGGTGGGGAACAAGTGCAAATGCAGGCTTTTAAGCCAGCAAGTTGAAAGAGATGGAAAACTGCCTAAACGGCCAATAAACTACAATTTATGGGCCAAAACCCACTCTTCCCATGGTAGATAGGCTACCTGATGCTTACCACTCGCTTACCACTCCCACTGATAAGCTAGAAGGCTTCCCTCCAACACAGAAAGGCTTGGGGGGCTCAGGAGCTTACAAACAGTCCTGGATACAGCAAGTCTGTATCTGGACTAGATAAGTTACAGGAAAGGCAGGAAACAAGCTAGGAATTTTTTTTTACAGAAAAGCAGCTAAAACAGCAGTAAATACAATTCAAATGCAGTGCAGGCTAGCACATGTGTATCAATATTACGGCAAATACAGTTTAATTAAATGCAATTAAATTAACAAATGACTTATGGGTAAACTTTAAGAATGAGGTCGTAGGATGCAAATAATCTAAAAATGTTTTTGTATCTTCTCCATTAACCTCCCATGCAATAAAAATGTTATCCAGAAACCTGGCACAGAATTGCCAGGGTGGCACATTTTCATTGTTGAATATAAAACATTTCTCCCATTCCAATAAAACAATATTTGCAAATGCAAGAGCACATGGCCACTCCTTTCTTTTGCTGGAAAAACTGACTGTCAAGATGAATGAAGTTATTCTTGAGTACCATGTGTAATAAAGCATCTAGTACATTTATTTCACTGGCACTAAAACCCCTTGATTAATGTATAAAATTATGAAACATCTCCACACCCGCGTCTTGTGGAATTACATTAAATAAGTTAACTATATCTATAGTAACAAATGCCAAAGTAGGGCTGTATTTTACCAATCTTAACTTGGACATTCTTTGTACTGTCATCTGGGAAAAACCCTGATCATATGTTTTTGTTTTTTGGTATCGACATTATTCCTAAAAATTTACGGGGGCGACAGTGGTGTGATTTGATAGAGTGTAGTGAGTTGCTCTGGCAACTGAAAGTAAACGACACTTCACCCCCAGGTTTAAATGATTCCATTTCTATAGTCAGTGTTCTTAGACTTATGTCTTATTATGTTTGAAATCAAGCTTTATTTGAATGTATTTATTTGTTATATGCAACATATATATTTATTTATTTATTTATTTATTGACATTTGTTAACCGGGTTTGTCCAACTGGGCTTGTGGCCCATTTTCAGTGGAGACCTGAGGAGAAAACCTCCAGTAATACATTTTAAAACAAGTACAATTTTAAACAATATTGATATAATAGCAGTTATAGCAAAATGATTCACATATGTTGGGATATATGCATAAAGTTAAAGTTGCATTAAAAAGAAGCTAAGTAACAATTTTACATTGATATAGTTCAATAGGTCAACAATTAACATTTTTTCTTTGTATAAAATTGTGCAAATGCATGTAGACACATTGGAGAGAGAGGTGTAATGAGATACATAATATATATATATATATATATATATATATATATATATATATATTATTTTTTTACAAATGTATACATCTATTTAAATATATGTAGGCAGTATTTTTTTACTATAGCAGTGCTTTTATTGTTCTAGTATTTTAAGAGGAGGGGCAATAAGTCAAGTGATTTAATTGGGGTATTTAAGCAGGGTGTGTATAGTGTTTCATTATTTTGATGAAATTTTGTTACATTCTTACAAAAGCGCTCAGTCTATCGGTATTGAATAAAGTGGACTTTGTGGTAATGCTGCTGGCTTGGTGATTTCTGCATTTTAACACACAAAAGGAAGAACAAAAAAAAAAACAATAACAACCCAATTCCAGGCAAGAACCAGCAGAAATCCAAGATGATTAAATTTTTAATCCAAGGTAAACGAACGTAAAACAAGCCACAACACACAGTCTCGTAATCCAGTTAAGTGTGTTTTCACTCTGCAAATGCAAAGCTTCTTCAGAACTGAAAGGACAATTACATCAAACACTTTAAATACAAATCTAATAATTGAGTAATTAGTTTTCTTAAAAAGATATATGTGCATACTTAGTGTTAAATAAATGTTAAATGTTGAAATCTCATACCAATTTGTAATGTTATATCAAATATACATCTGTAAATGCATCAAAAAAATCGCTTTACATTTTCTTCCTATAATGCAGAACAAAAATACTAATACGGTTCCTATGAACCAGAATGCACTGGACTTGTGTCCACAAAAATAAACCTATCACTAAAGAAGCTATATTTTATATATAATACAATAAAAATCAACTAATAAAAATAAAGCTTCACAAAATCAAATACATAAATCATATTTCACATGTCATAATAATTACTTAATTCCCTAAATGAATACTAAAAGTCATGGAATTCAGAAAATATATATGTAAATATATTGTGTATATATTGAATGCTAAATCTATTAATAAACCTAACTCTAAAAATAAACCAATTTGGTCAATACTGTTATAAAAATAAAAAAACTTTAAAAACGACATGTTCCCGTACTTTTAAATACTATCACAACTTAGCTCGCCTTAATTTTAAAACACTAGTAATACTGATATAATCATTTAAACTGGGTGACCTCCCAGCATCAGTTTTTACCTGCCAAAACAATTCCCTAAATTCTACCCTGGACTCCCAATTACCCACTCTTGGGTCCATAGTTACTTGCTCTAATACAGCAAATTTGATTTTCATGTTGGGACAAACTAAAGAATGTTTAAAAAAGGCATTGGACTCTTTCTTCTTATTAACTTCAAATAAATGTTCATAAATCCTTTTTCTAAGGGTACGTGTACTTTTCCCTATATAAAAACTATTACAACTAACACAAATGCCAATATAAACTATTCCCTTCGTACCACAATTGTAATAGTGAGAAGCCTTAAATCTTGTTTTACATTTGTTTACCTTGGATTAAAAATTTAATCATCTTGGATTTCTGCTGGTTCTTGCCTGGATTTCTGCATTTTCTTGTGAGTTTTACTTTAGTTCTTGGTCTGTTCTGTCTGAAAATCCTGAGCTACCAGAAAAGACTATAAGCACTCTCTCTTTATACAGAATTGTATAGACTTATATATCTATGCCTTACCTTCACATGCTAATAGGGACCCAGTAGTCCTGCATCTCTTGTTTCTTTACAAAACAAATAGTCCCACAAATACCAGAACCAGGGATCTAAATTTTCATCAGGAAATAAATAAAACACAGTGGACAGAGTTCATTATGCAATGCCTCCCTCACTCTGGAACATTCTCACTCTCTAAATCAAACAGTGTGAGACATTATCTTCCTTCAAGATGATTAGTCAGATACCCACAAATTCATCACAGCTTGAGATGCCTGACTCTCCTTGAAAAAGGTGTGTACAGTCTAAATGTGGGTACTGGCAAAGCATAAATTGTTGCAAGTCCCAATCGCCTTGTATTTCCTATGAAGCTGTCAATCAGCGCATATGTCAGAGGGTGGTCTATAGATGTCTGTGGCTGCTTCAATATAAAAAAAAAATTCCTAGACTTCATACATTATTCCAGACATGAATGGGGCTCCTTGGTCACTAAGAATAATTCAGCTAATTAATACTCTACACAATGAAGGACTAGTTCTTTTGCTCTGGACTTTGCATTAACTTTTCATAGGGGGTACAACCTCAGGAATTTTTGTTGCACAGTCAGTGATTAACAGGATATCCTGACAACACATATTTAATTATATAACACGACCTTCAATGTCCATGGTTGTTCTCTCCTATAGGACTTCTACAATAGGTAATAGGTAATATCAAAGGACAAACAAACCAGTTTGGGTGCTGTTCTTTGACATTTTGGGCAAGCTGCTGAAAAATGTTCTATAGCCTTCTATCCCAGGCCATTAAAATCTATCTAAAATCCTAGCTTTTGTCTTACCTATTCCTAAATGGGCACGTATAATATAGAAAGCGCATCCACCTCCAACTTATGCCTTTTCTAACCCAAAACCATCTTCTTACACCTACCCAACATGGCTTCTGCCCAGGCCATAGCACTATAACCGCTCTACTGTCTTTCGTATAAACTGTCAATCAAGCCAGAGATTCAGGAATCTTGGTTTCTACTGTCTTGCTCGATCTGTCTAAATCTTTCGATACTGTTTCCCACAAACACCTTTTCTATCATCTCTCAAACCTCCATCTCTCACCAAACACTTTATCCTGGTTCTCCAGCTACCTATCAGACAGATCACAGGCAGTTAAATGGAATAACTCCACTTCTTCCTTCTTACCCACCCCAACTGGTGTACCACAGGGGTCCATCCTTGGGCCTATGCTTTTTAACATCTTCATTAATAACTTTCACACTGCTATTCCTGATGCGAAAATCATTCAATATGTAGACAATTCAACCTTAGTCTGCTCTGCCTCAAACCTCTCTGAACTGCTGACTAAAACCCAAACTGCGTTTTCAACCACCGAAAACTGGATGCGTCAAAACCACCTCTCTCTCAATGCTAATAAATCTAAAATTCTACTACCCCCCCCCCCCCACAAAGACTTATTCCTATGACAAAAATGCTTTCAAAGTCCTTAGTCAAACCAACTCACCTATTAGAAGTGGTTCCCTCTGCTAAACTACTCGGCATAACTATTGATGAATACCTCAAGTTTGACATCCATATCCAACAAAATATCAAGAAACCCCCACCAAAAGCTAGGTATGCTATATAGGAATAATCTCTTTCTCTCAAACTCTACTAGGCATATTCTGGCCACTACTTATCTTCTTCCCTCTTTATTATATGGAGCCCCTCTCCTAACCAACCTGTCCTCCTCTATCACTGCCAAACTAGAAAACTGCTAGAATAAAATCTCTAAATCTGCTACCAAATCCAGAAATTCCACCCATCATTGTCTTACCCTACAATCTCTGAATTGGCTAGAACTCCCAAACTACCTAAACTACCTCCAACACACCACTGCACACAGACTTGTATTTCACCCTACAAATTGTTACGCTGTAGCAAATATCCTTCCCCCTTACACCCCCAACTGAACTCTCAGATCTGAACATCAAAACTTAATTGCTATCTACAAGCCTAAATGTCCTGCTGGCCAACTTCTTCTCCTCTCTGTCTTAATAGGTAAGACATGGAATTCTTTCCCTTCCACGCTAAGAACTATACCAAACTCAGAAAACTTTAAAACCCAGCTTTTCAAACACCTGTCCACTAAATGGAAATGTATCTGCCTTCACCTTAACTAAATCTAAGTACATGCCCCTAGGTGTTTTTTCTCCCAGGTTCCTAAGCTCTCTAAATATCCCATAGCTACTTTACTATGAGTGTATCTAAGCTCTCTATATCTCCTAGAGCTACTTATCCCATGACACAACTGGGTAAATATTGTAAATAGCATCATACTTTAAATGAGTGAATGTAAAGTGTTTCTACATTTACTTTAAAGGTGTGTATGTAAAGTGTTTCCACACCTACTACATAAAAGAGTATTTGCATAAATGAATCTGTATAACCCTTAAGATCAACCACAATTATTTTTTGTTTGACTATGTGTGACACTGAATATACATATGTTGTAAACTGTTCTATATAATGTATCTTTTATATTTTTGTATCTCTTGTATCTGTACTGTATTATGTATCTTGGAGCTTTTCTCCCTGGGCCTCCACTGAAAGCAGGTCATTTGGGCCCAGTTGACTTCCCCGGTAATCAAACTGGAAATAAATAAATAAATAAATATGTACTAACATCATTGCAAATGATCTAAAATGTCTAGGAACTAATAATTTAGTATCTGTTTGTTGGTTACCCTGTACAGCAGCACCTTTCCTTGCTCACAGCATGAGTATGAAGGGGCTGCTCTGATTGGTTCCTTTGGGGATCCTTCTTTGTTCAAGGCATGAGTATGAAGGGGCTGCTCTGATACGTTCCTTTGGAGATCCTTCTTTGTTCAAAGCATGAGTATGAAGGGGCTGCTCTGATTGGTTCCTTTGGGGACCCTTCTTTGTTCAAAGCATGCGTATGAAGGGGTTGCTCTGATTGGTTCCTTTGGGGACCCTTCTTTGTTCAAAGCATGAGTATGAAGGCGCTGCTCTGATTGGTTCCTTCGGGGACCCTTCTTTGTTCAAGGCATGAGTATAAAGGGACTGCTCTGATTGGTTCCTTTGGGGACCCTTCTTTATTCAAAGCATGAGTATGAAGGGGCTGCTCTGACTGGTTCCTTTGGGGACCCTTCTTTGCTCAAGGCATGAGTATGAAGGGGCTGCTCTGATTGGTTCTTTTGGGGACCCTTCTTTGTTCAAGGCATGAGTATGAAGGGGCTGCTCTGATTGGTTCCTTTAGTTCCACATGTACTATGGCTACAATGTTTACAACTCTAATTAGTGTATAATTACAATTTTATAATTTAACCAAATCTTTTTGAAATTGCTATGGGTTATCTAGAGGTCAGCCAAGTTAGCATTATATCATTCATCAGTATTCAGACATGATAGCATTCATCAGTATTTGGACAAGATAACATTCATCAGTATTCTGACATCATAGCATTCATCAGTATTCTGACATCATAGCATTCATCAGTATTTGGACATGATAACATTCATCAGTATTCGGACAGCATGTACAGCTGCTGTCTCTTGTATAACTGCAGGAATGGATATCCCATCCAGTTAGTTCATCCTCGGTAAAAGGTAACTCAGGAAAACAATGTTACATTTCTGGTTCTGACTGTCACTTTGCCTAGTGCAGAAGGGAGAAGCTCGGACTCTGATCAAGTAGCCCTTTCCCTTCCGTTTCCTTTCTTTCTTAGTTCCCACCTAGTTCCTTTAGGGTATTTTTAATGATGGATCCTTCCCGATCAGCCCCTGCACTGACCACTTTTATTACTTTAATATCATACTGAGTCCATGATTGCTGTTTCTCAGAATACTCTCTTTTCTCCATGTCATGGTGATCTTGGAGTTGGTACACACAAGTTGGGGGGGGGGGGCATGGCCCCTGTAAAAACAGAAATATTCAGCATTTCATCTTCTGTATTTTCAGTCTTTTGGGACTCAGCATTGTGAGTCTTGACATTTCAATGGGTAGAATTATATTATTTTTCCATGGTGAAAGCCACTGCAGTATATTTGTTGAGAATTTCTGCCCTTTGCTTACTATCCATATAATTACAATTTTCCAAAACTACTTCACCAGTTTTCCTCCCTACCTTCTTTCACTTCAAGAAGGCTTGCAGACAATCTTTTCCCCAGATCCAACCTCTTTTTAAAGTACTTAGTTACACTTTTCTGGCCTCCACATAACACCCCTCCCAATTTTTCTCCTGTTACTATATTTTCCTTGACTCACTTCTTTTTTTTAATTTCTGCAACCGTCCTTAACCAATTTTTCCACATTTTTGATATCTGTGTATTAACATATTTCACCATTCTTACAGACATTTTCTCTCCTGCCACTGTCGCAGATCCTTTTATAAATTCCTGCTGTCTCTGACTGTCCAAGACCCATCTATAAATTCCTGCTGTCTCCCACCGTCCCAGACCTGCCTATAAATTCCTGCTGTCTCCCACTGCTCCAGGCCCATTTATAAATTCCTGCTGTCTCCCACTGCCCCAGACCCATTTATAAACTCCTGCTGTCTCCCTATGTCCCAGACCCATTTATAAATTCATGCTGTCTCCCACTGTCCCAGACCTGTTTATAAACTCCTGCTGTCTCCCACTGTCCCAGATCCATGTATAAATTCCTGCTGTCTCCCACTGTCCCAGACCCGTGTATAAACTCGTGCTGTCTCCCACTGTCCCAGATCCATGTATAAATTCCTGCTGTCTCCCACTGTCCCAAACCCGTGTATAAACTCCTGCTGTCTCCCACTGTCCCAGACCCATGTATAAACTCCTGCTGTCTCCCACTGTCCCAGACCCGTGTATAAATTCCTGCTGTCTCCCACTGTCCCAGACCTGTGTATAAATTCCTGCTGTCTCCCACTGTCCCAGACCCGTGTATAAACTCCTGCTGTCTCCCACTGTCCCAGATCCGTGTATAAATTCCTGCTGTCTCCCACTGTCCCAGACCCGTGTATAAACTCCTGCTGTCTCCCACCATCCCAAACCCATTTATAAATTCCTGTCTCCCACTGTCCCAGATCCGTGTATATACTCCTGCTGTCTCCCACTGTCCCAGACCCATGTATAAATTCCTGCTGTCTCCCACCATCCCAAACCCATTTATAAATTCCTGTCTCCCACTGACCCAGACCCGTGGGGTTCGAAGGGTGGCCCAATGGTTAAGGTGCTTGCCTTACAAACACAAGGTGCAGGGTTTGAGTCTCACAAAGGATAATTGTCTAGGCTTAAAATGGCTCGCAAGGGCATTTAGCCTAGTACTAATCTATGAACCTATGAATCTATGAACTCCTGCTGTCTCCCACTGTCCCAGACCCGTGTATAAACTTCTGCTGTCTCCCACTGTCCCAGGCCCATGTATAAATTCCTGCTGTCTCCCACTGACCATGTGACAATTGTTGTGTTTACTGACTAGTTCCTTGTCAGTTGTACTAAACTGGCTGAAGTAATAGCTTTTTCCCCTTTACATATACTGACGCATGCACAGAATGATTCCTTTATACTCAGTCCTCCCCCTAAATGCCTCCCCATCTTTACTACACAAGCATCTCCTCGTGTAAACACTTGTGTGGTCAGTTTCCTCGTCCCATCTTTACTACTCAAACATCTCCTCGTGTAAACACTTATGTGGTCAGTTTCCTTGTCCCATCTTTACTACACAAACATCTCCTCGTGTAAACACTTGTGTGGTCAGTAACCTCGTCTATGTCCCCCTCAGTGTGTTTAATTTTCTTTACTTGCACATATTTATTTCCCCTTGTCTTAGCAAAACACTTTATTAAGTTCTTTTATACTGTGTGTTTATCCCAACTTCCCTAAATTTATTTTATCTTTCATACTATGTACATTTTCAAAAATGTTCATACCTTCAAGCCTTGTGGCTTTCACATTTGACCCATGTATCAGTCTCTATACATCAACTGATGAGACACATATATATGTCAAGTATCTGCATCTCAAAACTTCCTAGTCTTCATATGCAGTCCCAGTATTTTCTCTTGTATATTTAATGGCTGTATTTTTATGTCCATTTTTGCCACTTAAGCCCTTGAGTTCCTGCATGATTTCATATTGGGTCTTTGTGATTTCCAGTCAACACCCCCAAGTAGGTTTACTTCTTTGTGGCCTCTTGGTCAGTAAAGGGCTTCAGCGTGAGGCGTAATGTCTTTTAAAAACAGTCCCCCCATTCAAGTCCTCGTTGTTTGATTTATTAAGTGACCATTAAACAAGCTTAGAGCTTATATTACACCAGTTTTCCTCTTTCTGGCTTCTTTTATTACTTCCACCTTTTCCTGCAATTTTTGTTACCTCCAGAACAGTGTAAAAAAAGTCTGTCTACTTCCTTCTCATGTCCATCTCTCCTCTGGTTTCCACTGCTTAGTTACCTCTGCCTTGCCCGTCTTCTCTGGTCTTCCATGTTCTTAGTTTGCAGGTCTTTTGATAAACTCCATAGCCTCTCCTGGATTACTGAACACTTGTGAAGATTCTGAAGAGGACTGGATACAATAAAGTACAGTTGTGTACACTTACCATAAATGTAGATGTTCGAGTGTATTCACTGTTGCAGTCATTACATTTGGGTAATCTGCTGGCAGGTTGCCCTCAGTCAGCCTGAATAACAAAGTCTTGGGTCCTGCGTCAGTTGCTGTCTCCTCTTCCATGAAGTCACATCATCAGGGGTATAAAATAACCATTTTAATCAGTTTTTCTTGCCCCAGATGTCAGGTGCCCCCCAAATGGGGAGCAAAAATTATATATATATCTATATCTATATATATATATATATATATCTATATATATATATATATATATATATATATGTATGTATGTATATGTAAGCATGTAATTTAGAACACAAAAAAATGACCTCCAACTAAAAGCAAATACACCAAAAAGGCTTTTGAGCATAGTGAAGGAAAGAAGAGGTATAATAAGAGAGAAAAAAGGGAGCTGGTGGGAGGGTAACCCGGACTGCAACAGTGAATACACTTGAACATCTACATTTATGGTAAGTGTACACAACTGTACTATGTTCTTCGTGTTTCACTGTTGCAGTCATTACATTTGGGTAGAATCCCAAAGCTATGGATGGGAGGATGGAATTATACAGCATTAGGAGCAGCTATAAGGCCCTGCAGGACAGCAGTGGCAAAGCCTGCCCTGGTTTAGAAAAGAGAGGTAAATGGTAAAGTTTAGTGAACGTATGAACTGAGCTCCAAATAGCAGCTTCTAGAATGTCTCTGGTAGGAACCTCTCTGAGAAAAGCTGCAGAAGTAGATGCAGCCCTGGTGGAATGGGATCTGATCCCCTTGGGGACAGATTTACCATGGAGCAAGTAGCAGCAACGAATACAATGGCTTATCCATTTTGAAATAGTCTGCTTTGAAATAGCCTTCCCCTCTGCCCCTGCAGCAAATGCCACCAGTAGTTGCTCAGACTTTCTTAGAGATTTTGTCCTGTTTCAAGTAGAATCTTAGTTGTCTGTGTACATCCAGTGAATGCAGAATCCACTCCCCTTTGTTCTGCGGATTTGGGAAAAAAGTTGGCAGGTGAATGGTCTGATTAAGAGCCACACTGGATACCACCTTAGGCATAAAGGATGGATTGGTCCTGAGGGCCACCCTGTCCAGATAAAAGATAATGAAAGGCTCCACACAGCCATGAGAGCCTGTAGCTATGAAACCCTTCTAGCTGAAGTGACTGCTAAAAGAAAGGCTGTCTTCCAAGAAATAAATTTTATGTCTGTGGTAGCAGCTGGTTCAAAAGGAAATAGGGTGAGTTTTTCCAGCACAAAATTGAGGTCCCATGCAGGAGTTGGTGCTCTCCTGAGAGGTCTTAAATTTTTGGCCCCTCTGAGGTACTGCTTTAGCAGGGGATGAGAAAAGAGAGGAGGCTCTGTGTTGTAATGAGCCGAGATGGCAGAGGCATGGATTTTTATAGAAGAAAAAGACAGGCCCTTGTGAAGCATCTCAGTTAAATATTGCAGAATCTGAGGAATATTGGGCATTGCTGTGTTTATTCCTTGTGCTTGGTTCCAGGCACAGAATCTTTTCCATTTATCAGCATAAGATTTTCTAGTACTAGGCCTTCTAGCCTCCAGAATGACATCCATCACAGGTTTACTGAGAGATGTGACTGGTGAAATTAATTGATTAGCCATGCTGCAAGATTCAGAGTTTGGAGCTGAGTGTGCAGAATTTGATAGTTCTGCTGAGACAATAGATTAGGTGTCTGAGGCAGATACCACGGAGGAAGGTGTGACATATTCCGTAGAAGCGGGTACCAGTGTTAGCGAGGCCAGTCTGGAGCAATCAGAATCATTTTTGGTTTTTCCTGTCTGACTTTTAGTAAAACCTTGGAGAGCAGAGGCAGAGGGAGAAAGGCACAAACTGATGGGTTTTTCCGGCTGAAGGATAGAGCATCCACTTTCCAAGCTTTTTTGTGATGAATTCTTGTGCAGAATTTGTCTAACTGATAGTTTTGGGGAGAGGCAAAAAGATCTATGTCTGGGATCCCCCATTTTCATGTCAACATGCTGAAGATTTGTGGATCCAGTTTCCATTCGTGTGGCTCTATAAGATTTCTGCTTAGTTTGTCTGCCAGACTATTTTGCTTTCCTGGCAGGAATTGAGCTTGTAGATGTATTTGGTAAGTCAAAGCTGTGTTCCACAAGGCCATGGCTAGTCTGCAAAGAGGGTAGGAGTGGGTACCCCCCTGCTTGTTTTTGTACCACATAACTGTGGTGTTGTCTGTCTTTATCAGTAGTTGTCCAGGATGAAGGAAGTCCTTGAAGGCTGTCAGAGCATTCTGTACAGCTAGCATTTCTTTCTGGTTGATATGTAGGTGCAGTTGATTTAGGCTCCATTCACCCTGAATGCATCTCCCTGCCAGATGGGCCCCCAAGCATAGTCTGATGCATCAGTAGTCAGGGTTTGGGTGGCAGGGGGTAGAATGAATGACAGTCCCATGTTTTGGTGACAGGCCTCTGCCCACCATAGGAACTCCTGTTGCAGGCAAGGAATGAGAGGAATCATTGCTTCCAGGCTGTGACAATCTTGACTCCATAAGCTTTTTAGGTACCATTGAAGTTTCCTCATATGCAGTCTTGCATATGGAATTAGTAGAATGCAGGAAGTCATGAACCCCAAAGCCTGCAGAATTTGTCTTGCAGATAGCTGGGTTTTTGTGGTCACTTGGTTGAAGTATGTTATCAATTGAATTTTTTGTCTGGCGTGAGGTAAGCCATCTGGGCAGTTGTATTCAAGCTTGCACCCAGGAATGTAATTATTTGAGAGGGTACCAGTTGTGATTTATTTTAGTTTATGGTGTACCCTAGGCATGTTAGAAGCCTTTTGACAAACGCCAGATGTTGTAGAAGAGTGTCCTTGTTATTCTGCCTGAATTAGGCAATCGTCCAGATAAGTATAAATTTGAATGTTTCTTTGTCTGCAAAATGCAATCACTGGTGCCAGGCACTTTGGGCGCAGTAGATAAACCAAAGGGCAGTGCAGAGAACTGGTAATGCAAATAGCCTGCTTTGAAGCAGAGGTATCCTCTGTGAGATTCCCTTATTGGGATATGTAGGTAAGCCTCTTTTAAGTCTAGAGTTACCAACCAGGCATCCTTGCCTAGCATAGGCAGTAACTGTTGTAGAGTCAGCATCTTGAACTTTGGAATGTCCAGGAAGGTATTTAGAATGGATAAGTCCAGAATTGGATGCCATGATTTGTCTTTTCTGGGTACCAGGAAAAGTCTTGAATTAAAAACCTTGTCCTTTTTCCTTTTCTGGTACTGGTTGAATAGCCCCCATATCCATGAGGGACATGACTTGTTTCTGGGCCTCTGCCCACTGATTTGGAGGCAGACCTGGCTATCCATTTGGAATTGGCAATGTGTGGAAATGAAATCTGTATCCCTGAGATACTACATTTAAGACCCACTTGTCCTGGGTAATTAGATGCCAATTTTGAGCATGAAGTGCTACTTTTCCCCCCAAAGGGGCTGCCAAAAGATAAGGGCTGCCAAAAGATGGCAGGGGAAAGTCATTGAGACTGTTTACCGCAGGGGGGTGCTTTGCTACTTCCAGATTTGGAGGTGGAGGCACCCCATTGTTTATTTCTGTACGTTCCTTGTGACTGAAACCTGGAGCCTTTGGAGTGTCTGGGTTTGACCTGAGTGGCTCTGTTGGGTACTGGAAATGACCAATTCTTAGTAGACCAGTGTCTACTGAACCTGGGTGGCTGCACTTGCAAAAAATCTTTTACAGTTTGCATAGATTTAGCTTTGTCTTCCATCTTTTTCAAAAAACTTCTTCTGCCTTATTACCAAACAGACTGTCCGGTTGTAAAGGAGCATCCAACAATTTAGCTTTAACATGATCAGGCATATTTTGCTCCTTGAGCCAAGTATGCCTTCTTATCACAGATCCAGTCATGGCGGCCCTGCAAGAGGCCTCCAAGGAATCAAAACCACACTGCAAAGTATGCTTTCCAACTTGTTCAGCTGAATGCAATAAATCCTGTAACTCTTTATTTTCCACACAATCAGAAATCAACATAATTTTCTGTTTAAGTAAGCCCATGACATGCTGTTCATATTTAAGCATATGAAATTGACAGTTTAAAGCCCTGATTGCCAGAGTTGCAGATGTATGAACCTTCTTACCCCATCTATCCAGCGCCCTGGAGTCTCTATCAGAAGGGGTATGATTTTAGCAGTAGAAGCCTTAACACCCTTGGGACCCTGAGAAATGGTTTCAGGGTCAGCAGTAGGGTTTTTAAAGAGGAATTTGTGGGAGTCAGGAACCCTGTAATATCTGTCTGGCTTACTAGGAGCCGGAGGCAGGGAATCAGGAGCCATGCTGGATTCTGAGGAAACATCATCAACAAAGTCTAGGACAGGAGGTATAGCCAAAGGCCTAAGCTGAGGAAGAAGAAGGAAATCCCTAAGCCTCTTTTTGGATTCTGAAAAATCCTGACTCTCCCAATGAAAATGTTCCCTTAAGTTATGCAAAGTTTCTCCAAAAGAAAAATCCTCAGGAGGAGAAGCAGAAGGAATGGATTCTTCTGCATCAGAGTCCTCATAAAGAGGAATAGAAAATTCCTGATCAGAAGAGGAATCAGATGAAATGGAAACCTGATCTGAAGATTCATAATCAATGCCTTGCCTAGGCCTCTTAGCAGGAGGGGGTTGGGAACCCCTGACCAAGGTAATTAAATCCTCAGCCATTTTGATAATTTGTTTTTTAGGAATAGGGGCCTGAACACTTGGCTCATGCGTCAGTTTTTTAGACAAAGAAGTTGGTTTTGGCCTTGTTTTTGATGATGGCGTCGGTTTAATATACAAATCTTTATGCCTGAAAACACCCTCAGAAGCCAGTGCCTGCTCAGCGGCTCCGGACCCATCCAAGGGAGAGACATCTGCGGGTTCAATACTTGAAGAATATCGCGCCATACCAGACTCCAAATGGGTCTTGGTAGAGGACTGCGAATCAAAAGTAGCAGGCATCAGGGGCTGCGAAAGCACCTCACTGAGTACCAGTGAACCAGTGAACTGGCGACTGGCTTAGGAGAAGCTTCGTCATCGGTTTTGGACCTTGACAGTCTGTCTCTGTCTTTTTCTTTGCATTTTTTGTGAATTCCGGTAGTTGGATTGCTAACCGACGACATTTCAGGATAGTTAAATCTTGAGCCAAAGTATTTAGAAGCAAAAATATACCAACGCTTAATAGTGCGTTTGTTAAATTTAGCACAAAACCGACAGCAAGGCACGTTGTGGTCAGGGCCTAGGCAAGGAATACAGTACAAATGAAAATCCTTATGAGGTATTTGCTTCCCACAAGTAATGCAGTTATTAACTTTTACTGACATCGGTAAGGAGCAAGAAAAACTTTCCCCAATGGGGTACTTAGCTTTAGGTTGAACACTTCCGTTCTGAAACTCGAAAATGAAAATGTCAGGAGTCGGCCGACCGGCACTTGCGAACTGCTTCTGTTTTGGGCACCGCGCGGCAAGAAAGACTGATTAAAATGGCATCAGCTGCATGTTTTATACCCCTGACGACCTGACGTCATGGAAGAGGAGACAGCAACCGACGCTGGACCCAAGACTTTGTTATTCAGGCCGACTGAGGGCAACCTGCCAGCAGATTACCCAAATGTAATGACTGCAACAGTGAAACATGAAGAACATCTGCCATCTCATCCTTTTTTTTTCTTGCACGCTTTCATCACAGGGACAAATGTGTTCATTTTGTACCACCAGTACGGAACCAATTCAGGGATGAAGTTCCACAAAAACACCACCACATTGATAAAACACAGGTTTATTTAGCGCTTTCATCAGATTACATCCACTGACTTCATCAGAATAATCTACAAGTTACACACCCATTTAAATACAAACACAAGATATAACACAAGACTGTGTCAACCAATAAAATACACAAATCTATTGTGCAACAGCAGGTGTTCCTAGTAAAAAACCTTACTAGCAAAACTGTTATAGAAATCACATTTATTTCTAAAAAAAAAATCTGTAAAAATAAAAATATACATAATACCACAAAAAAAAAAAAAAAAAAAAAAACAGTACTTAGTGCAACCACAGTTCTTTCCAAAAACTATACATCATATGAATGTAACCTAACAATACTAATGTCATTGAGTCCTGGGGGAACACAGGCATTTAATCTTACCTGCCAACAAAGTTCCCTGAACTCTAAGTAATCTTCCCAAGGACCTCCCCTAGGGTCTTTCTTTACCCCTTCCACAACTTAAAAATGAAAGGAGCGTGAGGAACATTTTGAAATGTGCTTAAATAAAGCATTATTACCGTTACCACTTCTGATGTCCCTGTAATGCTCAAAGATTCTGTCCTTGAAACTCCTCTTAGTCTTGCCTACATAAAAGCAACTGCAGTGAAGGCACAGGGTAGCATAAACCACCTCTACTGAATAACAGGAACATGTCCCATTAGGTTTAATAGGAATGTAGTTGATTTTAATATAATCACTGTTCAAAATCGAAGCAGTGATGGCAGATTTGGGACCAAAAATGTGGTTGTTGTTCACAATGCCATCATATCGTACTTTGCAATTATTTTGTCCAAAGTGCAAACACTTATGTTGCTGCACTTCTTGTAACCTGGCTGATCTATGGCTTCTGTCTCAGCAGATTGCTTCTGAAATTCTCTCATTTCCACGTGGTCCAATCTTGGTGTTATCCGTGACAAAATCAATCCTACTATCCATGGGCCACAGCTATATTAAACAGCTGTGGTTCCAGACGTGACCTCTGGATCACTTCACTGGTGAGCTCCCTCTTCCGTAAACCCACCACCCACCCGGCACTCCTGTTTCCTTCCTGACAAAATGTGCTTGATCTGCCTTAGGACACTATGCTGACCCTCAGTTTTTCCATCAAAATTCTATGCAGGACTGTGTCAAATGCTATAACAAACACTACAACTATCAATGTCACTGTTTTCTCTATCTCTCTGTCTCCCCTCAGCATAAAACTGCAAGACATCTGACTAACATGACATTTGTTGCATGAGACCACACTGGTGCCCCCTCAACAGCCTTTTACTTATGCAGTCAGGCTACTTCTAAGTATATTTTCCATTACCTTCCCAGGACTGCAAGGAATCTTGTACTTGTCTGTAGTTCCTGGGACCTGCTGCAGACTCTCCCTTATGTAAACTCAACAGTCACTCTTTGAATCCAGGCTAGTTACAGAAACATCCAGTACAGCAGAACTACTTCAGTCTTGGCAGAATCTCCATGAAAGAAGTACTAATAACACAAACAATCCACCGGCACCGGGCCCACTAAATCAATAGGAAGTCACTGCAGCAGAATTCATGGGCTTCTTAAAACCATTGTTAAAATACTTGCAAAAGTTGATGAAATTTCCTACGCAATGCATCATTTCTTGCATAATAAGCAGATGCTGTACCTCAGCTTTCCTTATTGCCCGTTACTACCATTTGCTAACACGTGTGATGAATTTATGAAATTATGTCGTTTGTGCCACTCATTCCAGCTGTGCTGAAAAAGTTTCACAGGGAACAATCCACATTACTGGTTATCAAACAAATAGGAAAACATACTTTTTATTTTACTGAGGAATGTATGACTTTAAAGACAGTAAACCAAAATCCATTTTAAACAGTGTAGACAAACTGCAGCTAAACTTAGCTTATGTCTTAATCAAAGAGTAAACTACCAGAGCTGATTATATATATGTAAGGGTTATACGGTGCCAGAGCTGGGTGGAAGGTTGGCAAAATGGTTAACGTGTTTATCTTACAAACAGAAAGTGCAGGGTTTGACTGACAAATGGGGTAATCGGCTAGGCTTAAAATGGCCCACAAGGGCAGTTATCATAGTACTAATCTATGAACCTATTATATCAGCATTGCACACTACCAGAGTTGACGTACATGCAGGGGTTATACACTACCAGACCTGATGTACATGCAGGGGTTATACACTACCACAGCTGATGTACATGCAGGGGTTATACACTACTAGAACTGATGTACATGCAGGGGTTAAACAACACCAGAGCTGATATACATGCAGGGGTTAAACAACACCAGAGCTGATGTACATGCAGGGGTTATACATTAACAGAGCTGATGTACATACAGGGATTATACACTACCAGAGCTGATGTACATGCAGGAGTTATACACTACCAGAACTGATGTACATGCAGGGGTTAAACAACACCAGAGCTGATATACATGCAGGGGTTGCACAACACCAGAGCTGATGCACATGCAAAGGTTATACACTGCCAGAGCTGATGTACATGCCGGAGTTGCACAACACCAGAGCTGATGTACATGCAGGGGTTATACATTAACAGAGCTGATGTACATACAGGGATTATACACTACCAGAGCTGATGTACATGCTGGAGTTATACACTACCAGAACTGATGTACATGCAGGGGTTAAACAACACCAGAACTGATGTACATGCAGGGGTTATACATTACCAGAGCTGATGTACATGCAGGGATTATACACTACCAGAGCTGATGTACATGCAGGAGTTATACATTACCAGAGCTGATGTACATGCAGGAGTTATACATTACCAGAGCTGACGTACATGCAGGGGTTATACACTACCAGATCTGACATACATGCAGGGGTTATACAACACTAGAGCTGATGTACATACAGGGGTTATACACTACCAGAGCTTATGTACATGCAGGGGTTATACACTACCAGAGCTGATATACATTCAGTGGTTATACACTACCAGAGCTGAAGTACATGCAGGGGTTATACACTACCACAACTGATGTACATGCAGGGGTTACACAATACCACAGCTGATGTATATGCAGGGGTTATACACTACCAGAGCTGACATGCATACAGGGTTATACACTATAAGAGCTTATGTACATGCAGGGGTTATACACTACCAGAGCTGATATACATTCAGTGGTTATACACTACCAGAGCTGATGTACATGCAGGGGTTATACACTACCACAACTGATGTACATGCAGGGGTTACACAATACCACAGCTGGTGTATATGCAGGGGTTATACACTACCAGAACTGATGTACCTCCAGGGGTTATACACTACCAGAGCTGATGTACATGCAGGAGTTGTGCACTACCAGAACTGATGTACCTGCAGGGGTTATAGACTACCAGAGCTGATGTACATCCAGGGTTATACACTACTGTTAGAAAAATGTGTATTTGAATATATGAGAAATGCTAGTTTAAAAGCAAAGTAGTATATAATGCATTTTACTCTATTAATCATATAGCAGAGAGGATTAATTCATGTTTAAACGTAAAGTAGTTTTGAAACTGCAGTGTGGCTTGAAGCAAGCTGACCTTCGACCCTGGCAGATGCTAGCTTAACAAGTTTTAATGTTTATGCTTTTCACAAGTGATTATCTGCTGAGTCAGGAAATTAAATGTGTGAAATAATGAAATCTTCTGCTCTTTCCTGCTGGGATGATTTGGTCTTGTACATGTATTACTGAGATAGCATGCAGCTGGTGGGAAAATGTAATAGTGAACAAAGATGTGTATTAAAAGACTGAATCTGCTATTGTATTCGAACTGATATGAAACCTTGAAGAAGTAACTTTACAGAAAGACATTATGTCTGACCAGGTGGACAGCAAGGCCGTATTGTTACCAGAGGAAAACTTTTTTAAAATATACAGCATCAGCAGTTTTTATGAATAGAGGACTGTAAGCTAAAGTGATGTAGATGCCCTGTGACATACCATGTCAGTAAGGTGGGCACAGCTTGAATGTTAAACCTATATAAAATTGTGTGCTTCCTGTTTCATGTTAGACAAAATTCTGTACTTGTACGTTTTTTGCCTCCTCGTGTACACTAGTAAACTTTTGAATCTGAACCTCCTGTGTATTGAATTCTTGATTTTATTTAACAGATTGGTCCTTCGGACCAGAATTCCCTTGGACAGCTGCAGATCACAGTCTACCGGTAGTCGAATACTGCGCAGAAGTTACCAAAATGGTTCTTCTTGGGTGAAAAGACCTCCGAGTGAATTGTCGTTTAAAGAGGCTGGCCACTTTCTGATCTGTGGCCGAAGAGCGGATATTGGACGATTCAATACCGGAGGCTCAGAAGAATTTGCCTTTTTTCTGTTTTAGATCAAGGACTAGGTTACAGTATATTGTTAAGATTTGTTTTGCAGATCAGGGACAAAAGGAAGTACTGTATATTTGGTCATAGATCAGGGAAACAGAATAAGGTAGGCAGTTATTCTAGATAAACTGTGAACAGGAACTAAGAATTTGATATCAAGTGATAAAAAAAGGGTTACGTAACATTTTCTTTGCCATGGGAAATCAGTGCACTAAAACATCGCAAGATCCGCCCCTAACCGAAGACGCAAAACACATGCAATTACAACGTTCTGATAACGTTAGGTATTATACGAAATGGGTTAACAAATATGAATTTGATGGTAAACTACATAAAACTTCACTGGTTAAACTCCTTAAGCAGCTTAAATCTGATGCAGGAGGTCAGGCAAAAAAGCAACACCAATTAGGCATTCCTCAGGCACACAGGTGGATTGAGGAAGCAAATCGTAGAGAACAGAAGCTGAAACATTCAAAAACATTATTTTTAGACAAAGAAGATAATAACTTGGTAATAGCAACAGCTCCTCCTCCTCCTCCCTTGCCCCCTCCCTTACCCTTTTTCAGGATATGAAGCGAGTGGACAGGCTGGTCCGCCTCCACGTTATCCTGAAGTTTCAGCAAGACCACAACCATTTGTTAGAGATCCTATTGAAACTAGGTCCCGAACACGTAAAACACATAGGGACACAGAATCATATCAAATAGAGAGAAACCTACAGGATGAGAGTGAGGAAGAAATATGCCCATTTATAGAAGTTCCACATCCTCAGGCAGGACAGGAAGGGCAAAACCCAACACTCTTAGTATATAGACCATGGACACCGGAAGATATCCGGAAAGCTACTGAGGGAATCCCCCATCCGAAAGTTAATTTTACGAAATTTTTAGAAG
This sequence comes from Protopterus annectens, assembly GCF_019279795.1. Taxonomy (NCBI): domain Eukaryota; kingdom Metazoa; phylum Chordata; order Ceratodontiformes; family Protopteridae; genus Protopterus; species Protopterus annectens. Next base: position 63,759,550 of record NC_056749.1, on the reverse strand, counting down.
ATTTACAAGGCATGAGGTTGAGTTACCACTTGAATGGGGAAGAAGTAGAAAAAGTAGTAAGACAAATTATAGGTCCAGATTGGCACATGATTTGTGGCACCTGGAATCCTCGTAATGCAGAGCTTAAACCACTCCCACATAGTGACGCAGAGTTAGACAACAGAGTGAAAGGTCTTACAGACCAAATCTCTGAGAAATGGAAACCTAGAGCAGACTGGACTCGCATTAATCAATGCGTACAACAGGAAAATGAGACAATAGATGGGTACTATGCTAGATTATTACAATGTTTTAATAATCATAGCTGAATGTCGGTTCCTGAGAACCAAACAAATGATTCCCCATATGAACAATTGAAAAATGCATTTTTGAAAGGTTGCATTGCACCTATTAGTAGCTTCATTACGAAGCATATGATAGACCATCGAACTGGGAGGCTACAAGCCTTACTTGAATACGCTAGACATGCTGAAAGACATTTTAATAGTAAAAAGAAAAAGAAGGCACAAATCTTCACTGCTGCAGACGGAGCTGAAGTGTTTGTGTTACAGTCAGGTAAAAAGGGCAGGAAGAATGCTCAGGGAAACAAACAGTTTGACAAACGATCAGAAGATTTTGAAGAGAGGAAAAAGAGAGGTGAATGCTTCAAGTGCGGGAAAAAGGGACATCTAGCAAGGGATTGTAAGCAAAACAAAAAGGTAATAACAGAAGATACGGGAGATGAGGACTGACATATGATAGTGAAGATACATCATGTGAAAGTCAGAAATCATCAGGAAAAGTTAATAAACAGAAAACAAATGTAAATGTGATAGAAGGAGTAGAGGAAGTGCAAGTAGATATGGAGGATGAAGAAAGTGAAATTTTGGACTTAGCATTATTGAGCTTAGAGCTCTACTTAGCAGATACGAAACCGGAAGTTACACTTCTGGTGGAGGGAAGGGAAGTCAAATTCCTGTGTGACTCAGGAGCGTCACGGACCCTGATACACCCCTCCAAGTTACCAGAACATTCTGAATCACCTGATTATATACTAGTGAAAGCAGCAAACAGACAGCTATACAGGGAACCACTTTCCCATGATATAGCAATAACTGACCCTGTTTCAGGTATGACCCAGAGAAGTAAAATTGTTGTTTCTGCGAAGTGTCCAGTAAACCTATTGGGCAGGGACCTTATGCAGATATTTGGCATAGCAGTAGTTCCAACTGTACAAGGTATGGAGGCACAGAGACAAATGGATACCTTTGTAGTGCGATCGGAGGGTGAAACTTTTTACTGGTACAGCCAGGACCTAGTCATGACTGGTCCAGGGGCAGTAACCGAGGAACTGATGAACGTAGCCATCAGTAAAGCCCCCTCCCTTGACACTGATCGACAGCATTTGTTACACTGTACTCTATTATTACTGTATTACACCAGGACCTGATAGAGAGTATGAGCAAGAATTGTTCAGAAATCGTGCAACTAGACTAGTATTGCGTACTTTGTACTGGGATACTGAGGGGAACAGTGTAGTTAGCTGTTCATTACCTCAAGAATTCCTTGCATTATATAGATCAAATCAATTACCACATGTCAGCTTGACAAAGAACAAAAGTGTAAAATGGGCAGACTTAGGAGAAAAAGTAACAAGATGGGAAAAACAGACTGATTTAGAACTATCAGAACAAGGGATACAAAAACAAAAACTGAATTGGTTGACACGGACACATCCAGCTGTACACTTGCAATCTACCGAGGACAGCTGATTAGCATTTCTATTAGAAGAAGAAGAAAAGGCCTTATGTGAAATTCCAACAACTCTTTGGTGAACAGGCAAGTCAGATGTAGGACTTATTCGAACAGCAGGACCAGTAACAATTACCCCAAAGTCAGCTTTTAGACCACAGAAAAGACAATACCCTTTGAGAAAGGATGCAGAAATAGGAATTAAGCCTATAATAGCAGCATTACTCAAAGAAGGAGTACTGGTAGAATCTCCTGATTCACCATGTAATACATCCCTATTTCCTGTTAAAAAAGCAAACAGGGAATGGCGGATGGTACAAGATTTACAAGCTGTAAATAATGCAATAATACCTAGAGCACCTACGGTGCCAGACCCACATACTTTGTTAAACGATTTAAAACCGCAACAGAAGTATTTTTCTGTGGTAGATATCAGCAATGCTTTCTTCTCGATACCCATACATCCTAATAGTCAATATTGGTTTGCATTTACATTTCAGGGTAAAAGGTATACATATACTCGACTACCGCAGGGATATTGTGAGAGCCCAACAATATTTGCACAAGAAATGGCTAGCAACCTGGCAGGGTCTACCCCACCAGGAGGTAGTCAAATTCTACTTTATGTAGATGACATCTTGCTAGCAGCCCCCACCCAGCAACAATGCAGGGAGGATACTGTAGTGTTTTTGAAATTTTTAGCAACACAAGGACACAAAGTAAACAAAAGTAAGTTACAACTTTGGAGAAAACAAGTTAGATACCTAGGATATGTAATATCCAATGAAGGTAGAATATTAGATGAGGAAAGAAAAACAGCGATTTTGCAAGCACCCAAACCAGCAACCAAGAAGGAAATGATGTCTTTCTTGGGTACAACTAATTTCTGTCGGAGCTGGATACCAAATTATGCTTTGGAATCTGCTCCACTGACCGACTTGATATATAAGACACCAATGGCAGCACAAGATATCTTACAATGGACACCCGAAGCAGAAACGGCTTTCTAGAGGTTAAAGCAGTTGATAGCTTCTTCATTAGTTTTAGGACTTCCAAATTATCACAAATGGTTCTTTCAGACCGTAGATTGCAAGCAAGGATATACGACGTCAGTATTGACGCAACAACATGGGGACAAGCAACGCCCCATAGCCTATTATTCATCGCAGTTAGACCCAGTGGCGCGATCTTTGCCTCACTGTGTACAAGCATTAGTTGCAGCTGCAATGGCAGTACAGGCTTCGGCCTCAGTGGTGTTATTCCACCCTCTCACATTGAGAGTGCCTCATGCAGTTGCAATAATTTTACTGCAAGAAAAAGTGGCATACCTTTCTCCTGCCAGACATCTTTCATGTATGACTATACTGCTGAGCCAACCTCATATGACAATTGAACGATGTACGACATTAAATCCATCAACATTACTTCCAACTCCAGTGGATGGCACACCACACAGCTGCCTGCAGGAAATTGAACAGTTAGCTTTACATAGACAAGATCTCACAGATATGCCTTGGATAATGCCGAGGTGACATATTACGTGGACGGCTCATGCAGAAGGGGTCCTACAGGGAAGAATCTGGTAGGGTATGCAGTAGTTACAGACACTGAAATTTTAGAAGCCCAATCCTTACCACATAACTTATCTGCACAAGCAGCAGAATTGATAGCTTTGACGCGGGCATGTACTTTAGCAAAAAACAAGTGTGTAAACATATATACTGATAGTCAGTATGCTTTTTCTACAGTACATGTATTTGCGCAACAATGGAAAAATAGAGGAATGATAACATCTAGTGGAAAACCTATTAATCATGCGCAATTTATTTTGGAGTTATTAGAATCTATTCAGTTACCTACCAAAGTAGCTATTTGTAAATGTGTAGCTCATACAAAACAACAGGATAAGATTTTTAAAGGCAATGCACAAGCTGATGCAGCTGCAAAGCAAGCAGCCTCAGACTCAGAAACTTTACTTTTGAATGAGGAATTACAACCCTCTGAGATTTTAGCTTTAGACATGTTAAAAACAATGCAGATGCTTACTACAAAAGCAGAAAAACAAAAATGGGTAAAACGAGGTGCAATTCTAGAGAATGGATTGTACATTTCCAAAGAGAGAAAACCGATATTGCCGTCTAATTTATTTAGATATGCAGCTTTGTTGTGCCATGGGCAGTGCCATGTCTCAAAAGGGGGGATGGTACAATTAGTAATCCGAATATTCCAAACATATGGATTCACAAATTACACACAAAAATTTTGTGCAGCTTGTCATACTTGTAACAAGCACCATGCACAAAGGACATTTAAAATCAAGCAAGGAAGTTTTCCTATACCACCATATCCGTTCCATACTATTTGTATGGATTTCATAGAATTGAGTAAGTGTGAAGGGAAGAAATACTGTTTAGTTATTGTAGACGTTTTCCAAATGGGTAGAAGCTTTTCCAACCAAAAACCCAGATGCAGAAACAGTGGCGAAAGCCCTGATAAAAGAAGTAATCCCTAGACTTGGCATTCCGGAAAGGATTTATAGTGACAACGGCACTCATTTCATAAACCAGACAATTCAGCAACTTGGGAGATTTTTTGGTATCTCCTTAAAGAACCATTGTGCCTACCACCCACAGTCAGCAGGACTGGTGGAAAGGTACAATGATACCCTCAAAAATAAACTTAGGAAGCTAGTTGAGGAAACCCAAAAGAATTGGATACACTGTCTGCCTTTGGCACTGCTGAGTATGAGAACGGTTCCAAATGTAAAGGGTTTGACTCCCTTTGAAATGTTTTTTGGGAGAGCATATTATGTGCCTCAGTGGAAAGCTCTCATGCCTGCAGAGCAAGAGGCTGACAGTTCATTAGCTAGTTATATGAGGAAACTGTTAACAAATAAATCTGTTTTGCAGTTTAACTCTTTTTCAGATAAGGAACAGACCAGACCGGTGGAATCTGTCTTGGCCCCGGGGACGTTTGTGTGGCTGAAAGTGACGAAAAGGAAGAACTGGGCGAGTCCAAAGTGGGAAGGACCATACCAGGTTCTGTTGGTAACGCCTACTGCAGTTAGAGTGGCCGAGAGGACGTCCTGGGTTCATTTGACACACTGCAAACCAGTAAAGAACTTTCAACTTGATAAAAACTTTGTGGCTGATACACAACCAGACCGAGATGGCCAAAAACAAAGCGAACAGAAATTTAGATCAACCCCAGAGATGTTGCATAATCATTTTGTTGAGTATACATTTATTAACTGTAATTGTGACAATTTTCCTTTTGTTCCGGTTTATCCTACACACAACCACACAAGTGAAAGTGGGAAGACGTGACAAAACGTCTATAGACTGGCATCCAAATTTTAACACATACCTAGCCATGAAACGTGTATATGCAGAGACTATGAACATTTCAAATTGCTGGGTTTGTACAGCTATACCAACAGCATATGGAGGACTGATAATGTCCGCTGTCCCTTTAGGGATAAATGAGACTTGGGAGAATTTACTTTTCGATACAGGAACTGTGAGATCACAGGACAAAATAGCTTTATTTTTACCTGTCACACAAAAAGGAATTGTATGTTTTTATAAAAATGATACTCTCCAGGTGGGCTGGAGCAATTGTAATATAACCATATCTTACCGATGTTATATTAAGAATAGTAATGGCAATACTTTTTGCAATACTAATTATGACTCATATTTGAACTCATTGAAAACAACCATGAATGACATTCACAAGAATCCTATTTTGTTTAAACAATTGTCAGTTATAGATCAGAAAATGTTTCATGCAGGGCTAATGCGTATTAGTACTAAAGTAGAAAACTGTTATTTTATTTGTGGGAAAAAGGCATATAAATGGTTACCTGAGAATTGGTCCGGCAGTTGTTTTTTGGGTTATTTGGTTCCGGCAATAAGACATACTGCAGAATTACCTTTGGGTAAGATATGAAACGTGAGAGAAGCAGCTCGAAAACCCAAAGGTCCAGTTGAAAAACCTGTGAATCCAGTTGGAAAGATTGAAGCTGGCTGGAAAGATCACAATTCCGTGAAAGACAAAAGCAAATTGACTCATATGGACTTGAGTGACAGTGTTATATCTTGGGCAGGAATATTCCCAGCCTATGGAGCAGTCAAATTGATCTGGGAGCTGAGGAAGTTGTCGAAACTTCTCGAAGTAATGAGTAATGCAACTTTTTCTGCCCTAGAACTGGTGACTGATGAACTGAATGCAATGAGAACTGTTGTGGTACAAAATCGAATGGCTCTTGACTTCACCCTAGTGGCGAGAGGTGGTACGTGTGCGCTTATCAAAGAAGAATGCTGTGCGTATATACCAGATAACAGGCATGAAATTAATAACCACCTAGAGGTAATTCAGCAAGTGTCAGCCATGACTGAACCAGGCCCAAACCCATTGAAGGACTTTTTCCAGAATCTATTCTTCATTCCTAATGAATATTCTGATTGCCATTTGTGTGGGTATACTCCTAATAGGAGCATGTGTTTGCTGTGGAATTCCCTGCATGAAAAGATTAATCAAAGATTTTATTGATGCATCTGTTACTGAAACTTTGTACCAAGATATTGAGATTGAAAAATTGATCTCAGATGACATTTTTTCTGAAGTATAGATTGAATGACTCACCTAGCTGAAAATCCTAAGTGGAAGAAGTTGGGAGATGAAATGACACTATGCATACTTCAAAATAGAATAAAAAGTATTAATGGGGGGGGGAATGTTAGAAAAATGTGTATTTGAATATATGAGAAATGCTAGTTTAAAAGCAAAGTAGTATATAATGCATTTTATTCTATTAATCATATAGCAGAGAGGATTAATTCATGTTTAAATGTAAAGTAGTTTTGAAACTGCAGTGTGGCTTGAAGCAAGCTGACCTTCGACCCTGGCAGATGCTAGCTTAACAAGTTTTAATGTTTATGCTTTTCACAAGTGATTATCTGCTGGGTCAGGAAATTAAATGTGTGAAATAATGAAATCTTCTGCTCTTTCCTGCTGGGATGATTTGGCCTTGTATATGTATTACTGAGATAGCATGCAGCTGGTGGGAAAATGTGACAGTGAACAAAGATGTGTATTAAAAGACTGAATCTGCTATTGTATTCGAACTGATATGAAACCTTGAAGAAGTAACTTTACAGAAAGACATTATGTCTGACCAGGTGGATAGCAAGGCCGTATTGTTACCAGAGGAAAACTTTTTTAAAATATACAGCATCAGCAGTTTTTATGAATAGAGGACTGTAAGCTAAAGTGATGTAGATGCCCTGTGACATACCACGTCAGTAAGGTGGGCACAGCTTGAATGTTAAACCTATATAAAATTGTGTGCTTCCTGTTTCATGTTAGACAAAATTCTGTACTTGTACGTTTTTTGCCTCCTGGTGTACACTAGTAAACTTTTGAATCTGAACCTCCTGTGTATTGAATTCTTGATTTTATTTAACAACTACCACAGCTGATGTACATGCAGGGGTTACACAATACCACAGCTGATGTATATGCAAGGGTTATACACTACCAGAACTGATGTACCTCCAGGGGTTATACACTACCAGAGCTGATGTACATGCAGGAGTTGTGCATTACCAGAACTGATGTACCTGCAGGGGTTATACACTACCAGAGCTGATGTACATCCAGGGTTATACACTACCACAGCTGATGTACATGCAGGGGTTACACAATACCAGAGCTGATGTACATGCAGGGGTTATACAATACTAGAGCTGATGTATGTGCAGGGGTTACACAATGCCAGAGTCGAGATACATAAAAGGTTGTACAGTATCAAAGCTCATATACATACACAGTTGTACAGAACCAGAGCTGTTATTCATACAGGGGTTATACTGTACCAGTGGTGATGTCTATGCAGAGGATGTACACACCAGGGTTGATGTACGTGCAGGGGTTAAACACTACCAGAGATAATGTATGCGCATATGTGCAGTGGTTAAACACTACCAGACGTAATGTATGTGCCAGAGTTAGATGCAGGGGTGTGGTAATGAAGTGGCATAGGTGCAGGGGTGCAGTAGAAGAAGTGACGTAGGTACAGGAGTGCATTACTAGAACTGATATAGGTACAGGTGTGCAGTACAAGAACTGGCGTAGGTACAGGGGTGCAGTACAAGAACTGGTGTAGGTACAGGGGTGCAGTACAAGAACTGGCGTAGGTACGAAGGTGCATTACTAGAACTGATATAGGTACAGGTGTGCAGTACAAGAACTGAAGTAGGTACAGGGGTGCAGTACAAGAACTGGCGTAGGTACAGGGGTGCAGTACAAGAACTGACGTAGGTACAGGTGTGCAGTACAAGAACTGGTGTAGGTACAGGGGTGCAGTACAACAACTGGCGTAGGTACAGGGGTGCAGTACAAGAACTGACGTAGGTACAGGGGTGCAGTACAAGAACTGGCATAGGTACGAAGGTGCATTACTAGAACTGATATAGGTACAGGTGTGCAGTACAAGAACTGAAGTAGGTACAGGGGTGCAGTACAAGAACTGACGTAGGTACAGAGGTGCAGTATAAGAGCTGACATAGGTATTGGAGTGCATTACTAGAAGTGATGTAGGTGCAGGGGTGGAGTACAAGAACTGACATAGATATTGGAGTGCATTACTAGAACTGACATAGGTGCATGGGTGCAGTACAACAAAATAATACAATGCAGTGATACAACATCAGACAAATACCAGTTTCACTTTTCTTTACTACAGTCATCTATACATTTTTTTTCTGAAAGCATGGATATTCTCACTATGTCTTATCTTCTCTGGAAAAGCATTCCGCTGGCCAAAAGACCTTTCAGTAAAATAGCTTCTTGTTTTATTTTAATTCTGATTGTCTTTAATAACTTTATATTTGCTGAGTTTTATCTCTTTCTTGGCCTTATCTATTTATGTATTTACTTACATTTGGTTACTAGGGTAGTGCACTGATCTCAATGGACCATTTGCACGCACAGCCCAGGTGAACAGAACCACATTACAAATGAACAAAACATATTTACTGATATAAGGATATGCTAAAAACAAACACATACACATATTTACAGATGCAGGAATATGCTGCAACATTTACTTCAAGAAATAGTTAACAATGTCAAAACATGGATGGAAAATGGAATTATGTTTAGCAGAGCTTTATGGATAAGATTTAGCCATAATGACCGAAGTGGCTTATGTACAGGGATAGCAGCATGTCATTATACAGAGAGGTATGAAGACATTAGAAGAGGCAAGTGAGAGCAGAGACAGATCCAGCAGAAGGTGACATAGGCAGTCACCTTGGGTCCCATGGCCAGGCATGGGACCACTCTGGCCAGGAGGCTTAAAAAATTATTTTAATAATATATTTAAAAAAATTAAACTTCTTGCATTGTTGTGGCAGTGTCTTCTTCTTTAAGGAGAACCATGTGTGTGCCGCACTCATGCCACCATGGAAGTAAACACATTCTACACTTGCCCAGAGTTTAAACTAAGCCATTCCATTAAGAGAAAAGTTGTGTGTGTGTGTGTGTGTGTGTGTGTGTGTGTGTGTGTGTGTGTGTGTGTGTGTGTGTGTGTGTGTGTGTGCGTGTGTGTCTGTCTGTCTGTCAGTGTGTACGTGTAAGTATTTTAAACTGGGGAGAAAGTGTGTGTGTACATATGTACGTGTATGTGACTGTATGTAATTTAAAAGAATAGTTGTGTAAGAACGTACCATAACCTTAGATGTCCTTCTCTTCATGTTACAGTATTCATTACTGTAGGGAGGTTACTGCCTGCAGCACCAGACATCTGGCCAGTATACCCAAGTCTTAGCAGCTAGGGTACGGGTGACGTTTGATGTCAGAGCCATAAACTGATGTTGGCTATAAAGGTAATGTCTGCACATACCCAATTCAGAATGGACTGCTGCATACAGTAGTACCCCTGGAAGCAATGAAGGGGAAGAAGGAAGCTTTTCCGACCCACATGTAATACCAGGCCAAAGGGTGCCTCATAAAAGCATATGAGGTTTGGTAGATTGAGAGAAATCTGTCCCCTCAGGTGGCTAAACAGGTAAAGAAGGGGTAGGAGGGTGGGACTGAATATTCCAACATGGAAGAGAAGGACATCTCAGGTTATGGTAAGTTCTTACAACTATTCTATGTCCTTCAATTCTCATGTTGCAGTATTCATTACTGTAGGGAGATTACCAAAGCTTTAGGTATGAGCCTGGGAGGAGGGATGAGGTCCTTGGTCTATTAGGCCATGTAGAATGGACCTAGCAAAACCAATTCTGGCCCTAATATCTGGTAAAGGTATGGACTGATGACCAGGTAAGCAGCTTCTAGGATAGAAGCATAGTCTACCCCCTTGAAGAAAGCAGCTGAGGAGGCAGCTGCCCTCGTGGAATGAGCCCTCATGCTTTCAGGTAGGGTTTTGCCATGAAAATAGTAGCATGCAAAGATAGCCTTAGATATCCAAGAGATAATCTGTTTAGAAACTGCCTTTCCCAAGGCTCTTGGGTGAAAGGAGACAAATAGCTGGTCAGACAATCTAATGGGTTTGGTCTTGTTCAGATAATACCTGAGTTGTCTGTGGACATCTAGGGAATGTACAGTTCTTTCAGAGGCATTTTGAAGTTGAGGGAAGAAGACAGGAAGGTTAATGCTCTGATTCAAGGATAGCTCATTAACCACCTTAGGCATGAAGGAAAGGTTAGTCCAGAGGGAGACCCTCTCTTTATGGAAGATGAGGTAAGGCGGGATGGCTATCAGGGCTTAGATTTCAGATACCCTCCTAGTGGATGTGAGGGCCACCAGCAGTACTGTTTTCCAGGTACATAGCTTCAGTGAAGCAGAGTGGGCTGGCTCAAAAGAAGGTAAAGTGAGTTTTTCCAGGACAAAATTCAGGTCTCATGAAGGAGGTATTGGTTTCTGGGGGGATCTGATATGACCCCTTTTAAAAAGAGCTTAACCTTTAATCTGGATGCAGAGGAGGTACCAAAGGAAGACAAGTGGAAATGGCAGACAAGTGGACCTTAAAAGAAGAGTATGTTAGTCCAGAATGAAGAAGCTCACACAAGTAAGAAAGGACTATGAGTACAGGAGTGAGTAAATGGTCCTGTTTTTTTCTTATGACACCACCTGGAGAATCTTTTCCATTTTGTCACATAACTTCTCCTGGTAATGGGTTTCCTGGCCTCCTGCAGGACACTGAGTACATCCCCTGAGTATAGGTGCCTGAAGGGGATCAGAACCCTATCGTCCATAATGTGAGCCTGAGATTGTTCACATGAGGGTGTGTTAGGGACCCCTCATCTTGTGTGAGTAAGTCCAGATGGTGGGGAAACCTGTGGTGATTGCCTTTGTCTAGTAGATGAAGAAGGGGAAACCAATGCTGTCTTGGCCAGAAGAGAGTCACCAGCAGGATTTTTGGTTTGTCCCTCTGAATCTTCAGGAGGACCTTCTGAATCATTGTGAAGGGGGAAGGCATAAAGGTACATCCCTGCCCAAGAAAAAGAGAAGGCGTCCACTTTCCAGGCCTGGGGATCTGGATCCCTTGTACAAAACAGAGGCATCAAGGTTCTGGGAGGAGGCAAACAGGCCTTCCTGAGGAATACCCCACTTGTGTACAAGATCTAGCAACACCTCTCTTTGAAGCAGCCATTCATGAGAGGGTGCAGAAGTTCTGCTGAGAGTGTCTGCCATAGCATTCTCTGCTGAAGGAATGAAAACTGCTTGAAGGTGGATTTGCAGAGAAGAGGCAAGAGACCAATTCTGTATGGCTAGGCTGCAAAGACTGTAAGACCTTTTTTCCCCCTGCTTGTTTATGTACCATATGACAGTCATATTAATACATAGAAAGTGACTACTTTCAAGCTCCCTGGTAGGAGGGCTGGTTGGAAGGCCTGCAGCGCTAAGTAAAGGGCCCTCATCTATTTGATGCTGATCTGATCCCTTTGCCTTAGTGGAGACCACTCTCCCTGCACTTTGCATAGCTTTTGCTGGTGTTGTAAAACTGCCCCTCATCCCAGGTCTGAAGCATCTGTGAAGATTTGCTGTGAGAATGGAGGCAACTGCAAGGGCATGCCTTGGTTGAGATTGATGGCTGTAATCCACCATTCCAACTCTTTTTTTCAGGCATGGTAGTAGGGGGAGGGAGATATCCAGAGGATGAGAATGTTGACTTAAACGAGTCTTTAGTACCCACTGGATCTTCCTCATATGCAGCCTCACCAGAGGCTGGTGTCAAGGATCCCATGTGGCCCAGGACTCTCAGGAATTCTCTGGCTAAAAGTGTTTGAAGGAAGAGAAGCTTCTGAAGGTAAAGAGTGAGGTCTTTTACCTTCTGGCAGGGGATGAAGGCTGCCATCTTGTCGGTTCTTATCCTGCATCCTAGAAAGATTAGGTCTTTTGCAGTGGTCAGGTGGGACTTCTCATGGTTCACAGTGAACCCTAGGTCTGCCAGGGTTCTGGTCACTATGAGTAGGTGATGTTTCAGGGTGTGAAGGTCTAGGTGAAGTATTAACAAGGTCGTCTAGATATGGATATATATGAATGCCCTGTGTTCTGCAGTGGGTAATCACTGGTGCTAGACACTTTGTGAACACCCTGGGGGCCGTGGACAGCCCAAAAGGCAATGCATTAAACTGAAAATGTAAGGAACCTACTGAGAAACGTAGGAATTGCCTGTAGTAGGGGTGAATAGGAATGTGAAGGTAGGCGTCCTTCAGATCCAGAGATACCATAAAGGCCTGGTGGGAAATAAGGGGTAATAGCAGCTGCAAGGTGAGCATTCTGAAGGTGGGAACCTTGAGATAAAGGTTGAGTATGGACAAATCTCGAACTGGTCTCCAAGGACCATCTTTTCTTGGGACCAAAAACATCCTTGAGTAAAATACCTTGTTTATCTGGTGTAGCAGGACCATTTCTATGGTGCCCTGGGCTTGAAGTTGATCCAGAATAGAGGGGAAAAGATGGAGCTGACTTGATTTGTGTGCTATCAGTGTAGGCATACAGGTCTCTAATAAGGGTGGCGGTTTGGACGAAGTGGGACTCGTGCTGAAATGATAGTGTGCTGTCAATGTAGGTATACAGGTCTCTAATAAGGCTGTCAGTTTTCAGTGTAGGCATACAGGTCTCTAATAAGGATGGCAGTTTAAACAAGGTGGGACTCGTGTTGAAATGATAGTGTGCTGTCAGTGTAGGTATACAGGTCTCTAATAAGGGTGTCAGTTTGGACGAGGTGGGACTCATGCTGAAATGATAGTGTGCTGTCAGTGTAGGTATACAGGTCTCTAATAAGGGTGTCAGTTTAGACGAGGTGTGACTGATGTGCTGAAATGATAGTGTGCTGTCAGTGTAGGTATACAGGTCTCTAATAAGGGTGTCAGTTTGGACGAGGTGAGACTGATGTGCTGAAATGATAGTGTGCTGTCAATGTAGGTATACACGTCTCTAATAAGGGTGTCAGTTTGGACGAGGTGTGACTCGTGCTGAAATTATAGTGTGCTGTCATTGTAGGTATACACGTCTCTAATAAGGGTGTCAGTTTGGACGAGGTGTGACTGATGTGCTGAGAGCTGGAAATGGTTTCCCAAATACAACTGTACTACATTTCTTTGCATTTAATTTGAGCCATGGTTGAGATTAGTACACCTGTTGAAGTGTCTGAGTGTCCATACGAAAGTGGATGATGTGTCTGAGTGTCCATACGAAAGTGGATGATAAAACTCCCAATTTATTTTATTTGCTTATTTGTCTTTATTGACCAGAAAAGCCCAATATGGCAAAGATGATTTTTACTGGAAGTCAGAAGAAAAAAAAAAACTCCAGAGGGACACATTTAAGACTCTCAGTACAGAACTAATTTTTACAGAAGTACATTACACAGATAGTCTATAAGGCACCGCAATGCAAAGAGGTAATTGCTCTGTACTGACACCACAAGCCTTTCTTCTGTGGTGACATTATACATAATACCAAATTAAATGGATAAAACATTTAGTATACAAAAAATATGGGTGTGGTTGCAATGTGTGGTCCTTCGCATTTCCTTACAGAAGTTTCACTTCTACCACATATGATGACCATGCACATATTTTTTTTTGTTTGAGTTTTGATTCTGCCTGTATAAAGTCACCATGTTTAAGCAAAACTGCTCATTATGTAGTGGCAGTTGGCAGTACCCTGTGTGGATGCAGACACCTGGAATTTCAATTTTTCCTATAGAACAACTACTCTAATTTCCCAAATCCGTATCTGTACACTGAACAGCTAGGTTCTGTAATCAGCAGGCAGTTTGTGCAGTGAGAGTCTAGTTTCCATGCTGAGAAGTACCAGTCCTCTTGAGAATGATCCTAGGCAGTTTTAGCCAATCTCAGTAATCTACCCTCCTACAGTAACCCAGCTAACCAGCTGAGAACCTCCCTTATACCATGCTCTGTAGGATTCAGTAACCCAACTAATCTGCTGTGAAACTCCCTTATACCATCCTCTGTAGGACACAGTAACCTAGCTAACCAGCTGGGAACCACCCTTATACCATCCTATGTAGGATACAGTAATCCAGCTAACCAGCTGTGAACGTCCCTTATACCATCCTCTGTAGGATACAGTAACCCAGACAACCAGCTGTGAACGTCCCTTATACCATCCACTGTAGGACACAGTAACTCAGCTAGCCAGCTGTGACCCTCCTTTATACCATCTTCTGTACGATACAGTAACCCAGCTAACGAGCTGTGAACCTCCCTTACACCATCCTCTGTAGGACACAGTAACCCAGCTAGCCAGCTGTCAACCTCCCTTATACCATCCGCTTTAGGACACAGTAACCCAACTAGCCAGTCATGAACCTCCCTTATACCATCCTCTGTAGGATACAGTAACCCAGCTAGCCAGCCGTGAACCTCCCTTTTACCATCCATCCTCTGTAGGCTAAGCATCTAAGATTCATAGCCATGGACATGCACATCTGTGATACCTCTACAGCTGGCCTTGTGGACATGGGTATCCTGAGGCAATGCAGCAACTGCCTCATTTACACTGACAACCACCTAATCCTTAAACATATGAATAAAATATGTGAAAGATGTAGTTATACAACGTCATTGGAGGCAAGGCTCTCACCTCTAACAGCACCTACACTACCAAATGGGTTATCAGTAACACAACACACACACACACACACACACCACACACACACACACACACACACACACACACACACACACACACACACACACACACACACACACACACACACACACACACACACACACACACACACACACACACGCACACACACCACCCACCTCACACAGTACAGACCAGTCACATAGACCCACATATGCTGGCACTCTTAAATGTAATCTCGCCAAACCACAAACACCTCCCATACACTACATACACACATAAAATGTCCTCAGCAAGCTCAAGAGCACGCCACAGAAACAACACCCAACAAGATAACAACTGCCACAACCTATGATGTCTCAACTTCTAAGCCCATAAGGCATACCACTACACAACCCAGTATTCTGGCTATAGGAGACTCCATTATGAAACACATAGACATTCCACTCTCAAGGCTAAGGAAAGAAATAGAGACAGTCATGGTCCTGCTTATCAGGGCCAGAATCCATAACATCATTCATGCACTCAGGTCACTTAACCCCAAGTACAAGTATGACTCTGTCACAGACCACGTGGGTTTTAGTCTGAGTGCTCAGTCATGTCTCTCTGTTCATGTAGTCTAGGGAGACATGTCTCAGATCATTATGTGCCCCAGGCTAGTATGAACCTAGCATTGAGCTGAGCACCATTCTAATTTCTCCTAGGATGATGCTGCACAATCTGCCAGTGTTACTGCTCAATGCTAGGAGTCAACCTGCAGGCTGTCCCCACCATGGGGAATGTAGATGTCTGTGCAGTCACTAAGGCATAGTTTAAAGCCATAGAGACCACCATGGCAGTGTAGGGCTACAATACCGTCTACACATTTATAACAGCTACTGTACAGGAAGGGAAAAAAGGTGGAGGTGTCTCTATATACATTAAAACACACTTCAAGGTCAGTCCGTTGACTTGACAGACTTGGACTTCTCTACTTCCAAATCACTATAAGTAAAATCCAATACTACATCTTTGCAAGTTATAAGTCTCTCTCAATGACCCAGGAAAATTATAACTGGGGGGATCTGGCTAAATGGTTAAGGTCTTCACCTCACATGCACAAGGTACAGGCTTTGATTCTGGTCTTGGATTATTGGCTCATAGGTTGGTACTATGCTATCAGCCCTAGGGCCTATACAAGCCTAGCCATAACAATTCCCTAGCTATTTCTTCCCACACTGTTTACTTCCCTGGACCCCTGTCTAGCAGGGTGACTGACATGATCCCCGGGTTGAATTAACTTTCTCCCATACAATCGTCAAGGCTCCTTTTGAAGAGGGCCAAAGAGGTGTTCTGCTTGACATGTATGGGCAGTCTATTCCAGAGTCTGGGGAAGCCTCTGGGTCAGGAACCTATCTCTCCAGCATGTTTTGTCAGAGAACCAATTACTACACTTCTCACAGGTTCATAGGAGTGTACTAGGCTAATGGCCTGCGAGCCTTTACAAGCCTAGCCCAAAAGATTCCCTGGCAACATGCCACCTGATGTTATTTCCCTGTGCCTCTGTCAATTCCTATAGAATCTCCCTTTTTAATTTCTCCAAGTCTTTTGGGTTTCTAATACCATGACGGGAATGGACCTCATTCCTAAGTCAAAGTACGATTAAAGTTAATGAAATTAGTATTGCTTCACTCTTTGATGTTAGCCAAAAGTGCTCTTCGCTGCACCCGCAATGTGCCCAGTAATGACTCCTGCAATTCGTACAGTGTTACATGAATTGGTGACATATCTAAATATGATTGTAAATTCTTTTTTATAAGACCAGTTGCTGCTACTACTATTGGAACTGTCTGGGTGGGTATTTTTCTTCCACATGGCTCTCGTTTTTGCCTGCAGATCGAGGTATTTTATGACTTTGTGTCTCTCTGTACGCAAGACACTGTAGTCACTAGGTGTGGCGATTTCAATGATCAATGCTACTTTTGTCTTCTTTTCTTGGATGACTATATCCAGTTTTCTAGCATCTATCTTTTGGACTGTTGGTATTGGGTGATCCTATGTGATGTAAACTTCATCATTTTCTATGATTCTCTGTGGTTCATGTTTCCAGTGCTTTTCAACCATTTCGATACCATAATGTTGCAATCTCCAGTGTAACAATCTTGCCACATTATTATGCCTTTCAGTATACAGTCCCTCTGCCATTAGAGAGTCGCAACCAGCAATAAGGTGTGTGACTGTTTCCAATTCGGTTCCACAAAACCTACATATGTCTGTTTCTCCTACATCTTCAATGGACTTTAACCAGCGTGTACGTAGCCCACTGTCTTGGGCTGCCAATATTAACCTTTCATTTCTTGAGGTAAGTTCACCTCTCCTTAACCATTCCTGCATTCATTCTTGATCAACATGAGGTTCTTCTGGAAGTTTCCTATACTTACAACTATATTTATGTGTTTTCCTCATTTCTTGCCTTCTCATCTGGTCCTTCACCTTATATTCTTTCTTTTGTTTTTTGGGACATTCAGTTGCTGCCTTATTTTTATCCACTTCTGGTTTGATTTCCATTCCTGCTTGACGTCGATATGCTTCTGCTAAATTAGGCAGAGATGTCATCTTAGATTTATTCTCCTCATGTTTCAAAACTTTCACCACATTTGGATCTTGTGAGGTCAGTAGATATGTGTGGAGTCCCACAATTGCAGATCTATACATGTAATCAATTTCAAGTAGGCCCATCCCACCTTCAGAACGGGGAATATATAATCTTGGTATACACTGATTTTTATAAATCATTTGGTGAGCATGAAGCATCCTTCTTGTTTTAATATCCAATCTATCCAACACTTTTTGGGGCCAGTCAGTCACTCCAAAACTGTAAGTTAGGACAGGAAGAGCAAATTGATTTATAGCTTGGATCTTATTCCTAGGTGTCAGTGCTGTTTTCAGGATTAATTTAAGTCTTCTAAAGTCTGTTCGGGGTGTGCATATAAATAGTTCTTACTCATGGCTAGAGCCTCGTGTAAAGAAGTTAATACTTTAAGCCAAAAGTTAGATACTACATCTGGGCCTGTGGTTTTCCAATTAGAGTCTTTTCTCAACTTTGTTTCAATCTCTCTGGCTGTTATTTCATCCCACCTCATATCCCGTACCTTTAAACCTCCTATTCTTTCTTTCACTTCTTCTATCCATTTAGTATCTTTGTTATGTTCCACAGGATCTTCATAGATAATTCTCCAAAATGTATCTACTTCCTCTTTTTTTCTGTGATCTATCAATGCCTTTTACCTTATTTCCCAATTCTCTATAAAACTTTTTTGGGTCATCAGTAAATTGCTTATTTTGTGCTTTTCCCTTATATTTATCTTCATATCTTCCGAGTCTTTCCGCCTGTTTTGAAATTTTTAGTTTGTTATCTCCAATAGTGCATAATAGATCCTGGTCTGTTCTAATAGTGCGCACTGCTTTTATCACATCTATCTTTCTTAATATTTTTGTTGATCTGTTCTCTCTTCTATAATCTTCTAACAATGACTCTTCTTGTCTTAGCTGCTTTATAGTTTTCTGTATTCGATATTTCCATGATGGTATTTGCTTTCGACCCCCCCCCCCCTTTCCCTCGCTACCTTATGTTCCTGAGGTAGAATTTTATCAGTTATTAATTTAGCAGCACAGTAATATATTATGCTTACTTCTGTTATATCGCATGGGTCTCTATGGACAGTGGTAATTACTGTGTTCATTTGTTTTATCAAACTTCTGACTTTTGGGGTTTTATTAACCTTCTGCAGTCTATTTCTCTCATTGATCTTGATATATCTGTCTTTGTGTATTAAATCAAGCAACTCTTCTCTTAACTCCTTTTCTTCCATACTGAGGGCACATCCCTTGTTTTCCATTTCCTGCGGGCATTCTATAGAAAGTTCTATAACATCTCCCTGTGGCACATTCTCTTCAATTTCATCCTGTGTTCTCTGTTGTTCTGTCATATGGGAACTCACTGGCCTATCACTCCTCAGCATTGACTGCATCAGAGTTTCCACAGTTTCCTGTTCCTTTCCTTCCTGTCTAGCTTCAAATGAATGTTTATACTGGTTTCTTGCGGAAGGCTCCAAAATATCTTGATATGGCACCTGACCTGTTGCTTCCTGTTCCACTAGTTTCCCCTTAATCTGGGTATCCATTGCTCTATCCTGTTGTGGTGCTTTCTGCATTTGATTTTCTACACTGAATCCTTCTCTTTGCAGCTGTTCCATTACCTCAATTTCTATTTCTTTGACTTCTCCATTACTAATCTCTTTTTCTACTTTTCCTCTTAGTCTTCTTATTTTTTGTATTATAACATTTTCCGTATCTGGATTCCTTTGCCTCTGTTTATCTTCAAATATCTTTGGTGCTGCTCTTTTTGTACTGGTTAGTTTTGCTTTTTCCTTTGCATAAATATTACACCATATTAAATCTGTTTTCCTTTCCCTGTCTATATTTCTTCTTGACGTCTCCTGATCTTCTTGCTTTTCCTTATTCTGGGGACTCACTTCATCATGCTGTGATGTAGTCTGTGTTAGACCTTCTACATTAAATCCTTCACTTCACAGGCACTCCATAACTTCAACTTCTATTTCTTTGACTTCTACTTTACTAATCGTCTTTTCCACATTATATCTTTGTGCTTTTAGTCTTTTTGTTGTGAAATTTTCCACATCTGGATGCCTTTGCCTGTATTTTTCTTTGAATATCTTTGAAACTGCCTTCTGTATAACTTGGTTTCTCCTTCGCATAAATATTGCACCATATCAAATCTTTCTTTCTTTCCCATGCCCAGATTTCATTTTTATATTTTTCAAATATCTCTAGGTTTTGTTGTTTATATTTTCTCACTTCCTCAGAGGCTTCTTTTTCCAAAGAGATTAAAGTTTCTTGATCTACATACTGTTTTTCAAAAGTCTGTTGTATTAATGAAAGCAAATTTTTATTTGAAGCTTGTGACAGTTTTTCCTGCGGAAGCATTTTTCTTTCCTCTAATTTCTCTCTTAATCGTTTTGTATATCTTATCTCTAGAAATTCTGGGCTTTTTACATAATAGTAACAATACATAATGTCTTTCTAATCCTCAATAGTCCACTCTGTCATATTTATGGCTCTTTGGCCAAACAATTTTTGTCGTTTTTGTGGACTACTACTTCCTTCCACAACAGGGGGGCCATCCTCCCCCTGAGCCTGGCCTGGCCCCATTGTAGGAATATTTACGCATTTTGAGGATTCTACACTGTCATTTTTTCCAGTCCTGGCACCAGTGAATTACAAGGACTGGGCACTTCTTTATCCTGGGTCTTGTGCATCCAGCTATCTTTTTTTATTTTTGATTTACTTCTGTCCATGATATATGCTATATAAATGCAGCCTATATATCAGTGTCGCCTCAGTGAGATTTTGAGAAAAACAGGGTCCACCTCACGAAGGTACTCACCAAGACTTGAGGATGAATTCAGTTTCAGCACTACTACGCTCCTTTTCCTTGCTGACTTTTCATCTCTCCATCAGGACCCCCTACATAGGTTGTCTGATGATTCTCTAGTACTTTTTGATAACCCCAAACATTCCCAGAGGTAGTTGTCCCTAAATGCCCTATATACCTGAATAAGATCTCCTCTTAAATATCTGTAAGAGAGACACTGTACAAGTTCAGATATTTTAGTCTTTCATAATAACGTTCACATCCATGGATGCCCTTGGTATATTTATGCTGTACTCTTTCCGGTTTACTCATGCTTGTTTTCATATAAGGTTTCCATATTGTTATTCCATACTCAAGTTTGGGTCTAATGTAACTAACAAACAATGACTTCATTATTTTTAATTTCCTAGACTTTATAAATCTTTTTATACAATGTACAGTTCTATAGCTATCATTAACCAACTGGTTGACATGATTAGAAAAACTCATAGCTAAATCTACCCATATACCCATGTCCTTAAATAAGTCTACAGTTTCAGTTTCAATCACTGTGTGCTGTATTAAATATTCACCTTTCAATTTATGTCTCCCAAATCTCAAATGCTTAGTTTTTAATGCATTTATCAGCATATTATTCTCCTGTGCCCAAATGGTGAATTTAGTCAAGTTATTTTGCAGACATGCCTTATCTGTAACACTTGTAATCAGTTTACCCAATTTCAGGTCATCTGCATACAGACTGTAGAACACCTCAGATGAAAATGTTAGGTCTGAAAGATACAATCTAAACAGGTAAGGGCCTAGGAAAGAGCCCTGTGGGACACGCTGACTGTAACCAAGGATTTCACCTGTCCAGTTGCTGTATGATACTTTCCTTGTCCTATTTGTTAGCCTTGCAGTTATCCATAGGTTCATAGGTTGGTACTAGGCTATTGGCCCTAGGGTCTATACAAGCCTAGCCATAGCAATTCCCTGGATATTTCTTCCCACAATATTTACTTCCCTGGACCCCTATCTAGCAGGGCGACAGACATGATCCCCGAGGTGAATTTCCTATCTCCCATCCAATCATCAAGGTTCCTTTTGAAGAGGGCCAAGGAGGTGCTCTGCTTGACATGTATGGGCAGTCTATTCCAGAGTATGGGGAGTCTCTGGGTCAGGAACCTATCCCTCCAGCATGTTTTGTTCAGTGATGACAAGGTTTAGATCCCTGGAGCATGTGTCTCTGTGGGATTGGGATTTCTTTAAGTGGAGCATGTCCAACAGCTCTGGGTTTGACATGGCCTTGTATGTTAAGCAAAGATCACCTCTGAGTAGACGATATGCCACAGAGTATAGCTGAAGTTTTTTTAGATGATCAGCGTAGGGCATCTGCTTTAGGCCTGTGATTTTTTAGTGAGGTATTTCTGTGGTATTTTCTGTTTCCAGCTGTTGCAGATGTCTTGTGAGGTACATACCAAACGAGGCGTTGTACTCTACAATGGGTATAATGAGGGATGAGTATAGTGGGACAATGACCTCCTTTTTTCTGGATGAAAAGCCCTTAGTGATGAGGTGTGCCACACAGAAGGATTTCCTGCCTGTTGTGGTGATGTGGTTATCGAAGGTGAGACCACTATCCATCTGTGTCCCTAAGTCTCTCATCACACTTTCGGTGTTCAGTGTACTGCCACCTATGTGATAATTCACACATCTTATCAAGAGTACATCAACACCTAGTTGTACTAATTTATTAATCAGTGTTTTGTGTATGACCCTGTGAAATGCTGAAGTTAAATCTATATAAATTACATCACAGCACATTTTTTTCATTTATAACTATTATATTGTTATAGTACATCATGTTACAAGTGGTAATAGATCTATTTTCAACATATGCACGCTGATATATGGTTTCAAGTCCCAGCCTATCCAATTCTGACAATAACTTATCCAATATTACCTTCGCCATTATTTTTCTACAATATGAAAGTAGACTTAAGGGTCTATATGACTCTGGGTTTGTCCTACTCCCCTTTCCCTTAAAGACAGGTTTAATAAGTGCATGTCTCCAATCTTGAGGAATCTCCCCATATTTTTATGACCTAGTGAATAATAGATATCTATGTTTGAGGTAAATGTAAAACCAGGGACACCTGGAAACCCTAGAACTTTGAAGAATTACTCCAAGGCAAACTTCCCACTAGTAAGTGACACCCCAAATAATTATCAAGCCCCCCAACCTTGAGAATACTGGTAACTATGCAGAAGCATTCACAGAAACCCTGTCTAACCATATCAATAGCTGTATAGAAAATGCTGTACCTACCCAAAATAAGTGCAGGGCTGGGGCAAAAAACAAGTTGTTCTGGTGGAATCCCAACTTTGAACCAAAAAGCAGTCCAGCACTATGGTAAACTGTTGGATTGCAGGAAAAATTCCACGACCAACAGATAAAGAAAGTCCAAATAACGGACATCAAAGTCGGTGAGAAAGCAGTTTATTACTCCACAAAGCTTTCTTTTAACCATATTAGTGAAACAGGTTAGGAGTACACTTTTCGTTTTAGAGTTACTGACGTTATAATGAAAAGGAAAAGAAGAGGTAATAACGCTACAGCGGTGCGTGAATATGAATGGATCGCCCGTTTAAATGCTGACTCTAGACCATGCTTAAATTCAGCTACAAGCATCAAACCTATACTAAAAAGGAAGCCAAATACCTTGGAATATTTTGTAATGTTTTATGCATACAGATTTTTTATATGTATAGGCTTCATATGACTTTAAATTTCAGTTGTACTTTGACTGATTGATTGATTGAATGTGTTTTCTATTGGGAAGATGTACTTTTTAAATTGTATATAATGACTGTTGGTTTTAATTAGCATACACACACTGAAGAAGAAACTTTTCCAGAAAGCTTTGTGGAGTAATAAACTGGTTTCTCACAGACTTTGCATGTCTGTTACTTGGGATTCCAACTTTAACAGGTTATACAACAAAAGGAAGAAATTCATGGCAAAAACGAAGAGGGGTAATACCCACAGCAAGGTAAAAACTCCCTCTTCAGCATAAAAGCATAAGCAAATAACTCACGGGGTTAAGAATGTCAACAGAAGACAAATATGAGACAAAAATAGCCACCCGGGTCAAGGACAAGCACAAGGCTCTCTTCATTTATGTCTGAAATCTCAAAGGTAATAGACGGGAACGTACCAAATTAATTGTAAACGGTGCCACTTGCATGGAACTAGAAGTTATAGCTAATCTCCTGGCTAACAAATTTGGCTCAACCCTTACTGCCTTCAACCCCCCCCCCCCCAGTATTCCTCAGTAAAGTTTGACATCCATCTCACACCCAATCATCACTAGAGATCAGATCCTCAAAGCGCTCTCCAAAGCCAAGAACAATGCATTGAGGAGTCCTTATAATATTCCAGAATGCCTTCTCAATGGCATGAAACATGCTCTAAATGTCCCACTAGAATATCGATTAAACCAGAGCCTCCAAATGCGATTTTAATTAATGAATGGAGGACTGCAATGGTTATACTGATGCACAATGGAAGCCCATCTACAGACCAGGGAAACTACTGACCCATTAGCCTGATGAGCCTGTTGTGCAAGGCTATGGGGAGGGTAAGTAAGGACATAATTAACGATGACACAGATAACCTACAAACACTGAGCACTAGTCAGTTTGGGGGGCAAATCTGGGCATATTGCCTACCTCAAACTGGCCAGGTATTTCACACAATTAATAAATTAGGTATTCACTCATATGTCACCCACATGGATAGCCAGCTGCCACAGCGACAGGATCCAAGGAGTCATACTATGGGAATCTGCCACCACAAAAGAGGTTGGTTACTAGCAGAGTGCGGGGGCCACTACTGCTTGGCATCTACTTCTTTGAAGTCAAGACTAATGTCAAGGGACTCTGGCTGACTAAGTTTGCAGAAGAATGCAAATTGGCAGTAGTCATTGATTCCCCCCAAGTTACTAATATTGTCCAAGAGGGCCTCTCACGACATCTGCAACAACTGGAAAGGCCGCAGAAATACCTCACTACAAGAATCACAGGCCTAAAGCAGATGCCCTATACTGTCCGTCTAAAAAAACTCCACCTCCACCTATACTCTGTCACATATCGTCTACTCAGAGGCGATCTCTGCTTAACATATAAGGCCATGTCAAACCCAGAGCTGTTGGACATGTTACACTTAAAGAAATCCCAGTCCCTCAGAGACACATGCTCCGAGCCTCTAGACCTTGTCATCACAATGAACAAAACATGCTGGAGGGATAGGTTCCTGACCGAGAGACTCCCCGGACTCTGGAATAGACTGCCCACACATGTCAAGCAGAGCGCCTCTTTGGCCCTCTTCAAAAGGCACCTTGATGATTGGATGGGAGATAGGAAATTCACCATGGGGATCACTTCATTCGCCCTGCTAGACAGGGGTCCAGGGAAGTAAATACTGTGGGGAAGAAATAGCCAGGGAATTGTTATGGCTAGGCTTGTATAGGCCCTAGGGCCAATGGCCTAGTAGCAACCTATGAATATCTGGTGCCAGAGTCATAGCGTAAAACTCAGTGCTAAGAAATGCATCATAGTACCTTTTTAGTAGATGGCCAACCCTGCAAGCAACCACATTGACAATACATCCCTAACAGTAGACCATGTAGTCATGGGCTTGTGAACAGAAGCAGACAGAGATTTGCCATTTGACCAACGTGTTTCTACTGTGGTGAGGAAATCATTCCACATTGCAAAATTTATAAGTAAAGGTATGGCATCTAGGTCCAAACAAGTCATATTCCTGTTCTACTCTGCCCTCGTAAGCCCCATCATTGAGTACAATACCCCCTTTGGTATGTTATTCACTAGGCATATGCAACAATTGGAGCATACACAGAAAGTTCTCACAAAAAGAATACACGGGGAAGAAAAAATGTCCTATGCAGACTGCCTCAAATGATTGCCCCTTTATTCAGTTTCCTACAGGCTGCTGACAGCAACCTCTGCCTAGATACAAAACTTCCTCAGATCCAGCTCCATTTCACCTATTACACATTCAGAAAGCAACTAGCATCAGAAACACCCGATGTAGGGACCAAAACCTCGCCAACAAAATAAATAGGATGTGCTGGAAAGACAGGTATGTGTCTCAGAGGCTCTCCCTTCTTTATCTCTTTTCATCCCCGTGAGTTCTTCCTTGCATTTATTCAAGCAGAACCTGGACCACCAGATGGAGAACTGCAAATGCAGCTCTGGTCTGCTACCCATGTCCAGAGAGAGAAAGCCTGTAATTGTTTGTTCACCTAAAAACATATACTCTCCACAGAACATTTGGGAACTATTATCTAACAAATTTTATTCTGGGGGACCTTAGGTTTAAAATGGCCTATTGGGTCATTAGGCTAACCTTCTACTATGATACTACAATACTATGATGATTACATATTCAATTATAATATAACACTATTAAGATTTTATATATATATATATATATATATATATATATATATATATATATATATATATATATATATATATATAATTACACAAGACAGATAAATAGATAAAACCACTGGGTAAACTGTTATGTCTTGAGCATCAAAGTTGCTGTCTGAGCCTCCTTAAAACCAAGAAAAAACAGCCAATAACTGTAGCTAATTATCGATTTCTAAACACATTATAAGTGCTTTATTACTTCAAGGTCTCAAACGAGACAGGCTGCAGTTTGTGGTTCTAGTTTCTTGGTTTTAAGGAGTTCAGTGCTAAAGATGTACCATTTTTTCCTGTGGTTTAATGTTTTTCCTTAAGGGTGGGAGGCATCTTATCACGTAAGGCTGGAAAAGTATTTCACCTCAATACAAGGATTTGTTCTTATATATATGGTTTTCTATCACAAACTTGAAGCCCACACGTCGAAAGACCAAAATGCTAAAGACCACAATATCAAACTCCTGGGCTTGTCCCCCTGTTGTAGCTATATTAGCACTCATTCCTGGCTTTACACTTCTAGGGGGGATTTGGTATTTAAGAGTTTTGGAAATAAACATAAGTTTCAACATTTATATCACCAAAAACTCCGGTTTCCTCCCACATTCCAAAGACATGCATCTGGAGCATTTCTCCCCGGGGCTCCGCTGAAAACAGGCTCTGTGGAACCTAGTTGGACTTTCCCGGTCAACAAATGATAAATAAATAAAAAAAATTTAAAAAACTCTAAACACCAAACCTGGAAAAGAATGGAAAAGAGAAAATTTCCTTTTGCAACCTCACATTAAAATACTCTACAAACCTAAGCCCATGTTTGTCTGAATAGGTTACGGATATCAGGCATTACTAAGGTGGTTGGGGGCAGTCTGAAGTAATGCATTCTAACCCTAACATTACAACTTACTTAAAAAAAAAAAAAAAAAACAAATTTCCATAATACTACCAGTAAACGAGACTGGCCGAGGCACACACTTCACAACACTAGATCCCTTCCCAAAGCCTTACACTAATCTGCATACATGCACAGACATTAAAGCTACGCTCTTACTTCCCCAGCCCTCAAACACTTGCACACATACTAAAGCTTTGCCCTTACCTCCAAGCACATGCACAGACAGTCTCAGCCCTACCCAAATCCTAACTACCTTTTTCTAATGCAGGTTAGAATTTCTGAAGGTATGACAGTCAAACATTCTGCAAACCAAACTGCCCCTTCATTTATCAAACAAATGTACATTAAGGGAACCATACATACATACATGCACAAATCTGACAGGGACTTGAGTAATGTGTCAGAAGGTACTCCTGTGTACTTTATAATCAAATCCTGAACAATTCCTGTGGCATGTTAAGGAGCTGCAACTTAGTTTTGTACAGTTCTGATATGTGTGATCACCAAATGAAACACAGTAAAAGAAACCAGTGGTCATACAGCAGCTATTAGGGCTCACCTAGTTGACTTTCTATCACTAACGTCATGTACTAAGCAGAAAGCAGCAACCCTTTGTAAAATGTGGAAAAGTTTATTTCTGACATTGTTCAATTCACAGACTCCTTGGTCGTACATTTTGTTTAATAACGGTACACAGACAATGACAGAACATATTAACGGATAAAACAGCAGAAATTAAAAATACACAGAATGAATTCATGTGTTGAAACTAAGGGCAGGGTACAACTAATGTAGCTTAAGACCATTATCTGAGCAAGTCCAGCTGCTGAAGGCTGACCCAACCCACTCAGTCCTAATTTATTGAAAAGTGTTCAAAGTGCTGTTCGAGTACAGCAGTAGTGCACCTCTAATCAAGCATGACTACATCTGTTACTATTCAATGAGAAAGCTGACGAGGTTATGATAAAGAAATGTGGGTAAGCCTGCACACCAAGCAAACTAAATTCAAAATCCCTCTAATTAAGAAAACTACACAGGAAGTACTTGCATATATCAATAAGAGATTCTTCATGAGTTGTGCCAAGCTGTCTGCTGCACCAGAGAAGGCGATACATGAATGATACAGCCTGCCTTCAAAAATGTCCAGCTTTTATGCATTTAACTTCACAGATTATGCTCCCATGTTGCAGAGAACATGAGGTACGGAATTAATATAAGTGGTAAGTACAGAATTAATATAAGTGGTGTCCTGAATAAATCAAGAAGTTACTTGTCTGTTAAGATGCAGCAGAAATGTTACTTTATTTATGATCACTAAGTGGCATTTTGTATTACCTGCTGGCAAAAGACAAGGACAGACAAAGCCTCTAGGACACACACACACATATATTTTATATATATAAAATCTTGCTGTTTCTTCTCTTCTATAACTTCTTCAAATACATACAACACTACTAGTGTCTGCATTGCTGAAGTTAAGCATGTGATGCTCTGCACATTATTAATTCCTTTCAAATACAGCTACAACTGAGAAAGTACAGCTCTGTCACAGTCAGTTCAGGATTAACTACTTTTTGTCCTAGACTCTTGGCAACACTGACCTCTTACAGACCTGACAGATTACTCCTGTCTCAGTTTGACATTGATAGCAGGTTCATTTTAGCTGCACTGGGGTTGCTCTGGGTATAGCGAGCTTCAATAATACAACAGTGTCTTCAGATCTAGTCAGTTTGGGATCTCTTTCAGCCTTTTAGTACATTTATAATTCAGGAAACTGAATAATATCTAGGACTAACAACCCTCTCTTCAATACACAAAAAGAGAGATACTGACCTGAATGGCTCACTATAACAAAAATTTCTTCTAAAATGTGTAAACAAATGCAAAAAAAGGTAGCTTGGTCCTTACGTCAGGCTTGCTTTTCTGAAGGAGTTGCTCCAGGTACAGGTCCGACAGCACCGTCCGCAGGCTGTTGACACTCTCAAACATAGCAGCTGGCTCATTTCGATTTGAATTTAGTGTCATGATAAAGATGGTCCTGCAGTAAAAAGAAAAAAGGCATGAACAGCAAGGTCTATGAGTGAACAGTGCAAAAAACTGAAATATTAAAAATCCTAAAGCAGAATTTCCTGAATGTAGAGCTCATCTACCTGGGAGCTGTGTCACTCAGGGATACAGAAATGGAAAGGAAGGAAAACAGCCACGAGGAACACCTAAATTCCCAGGAAGAGCCTTACAGTCAAAAGTCCAGGGAGAAAAAAAACACAGAAGCCAAAGAGCAAGACGGAGTTGTTTTTTACACAAAGGAAATCCAGCTTGATACAGCTGACAGAGCAAGTAAACAAGGCTTGTGTCGGCTGACAGCTTTGTGTGGGGGAGGGAGCTCCATGTAAAACCAGCTTCTTCAGGTCCTGTGTGCTTATTCAGTGCAGCCCGGCCAGTACCACAACAGACAGAGGACGGGGAGGGAATGAGAAGCTGAAAGGATGAAATTCAGAAGTAGTGTTATTGAAAGGCAACCCAACCCTGCTAGATAGAATGTGCCCTGTTAAATTCTTAACTTACTCTTACATAAGACTATTGTGTTGAAAATTTTAGTTTAGTATTTTCCATTTGTAGGACTGTGGTTATTGTGTGCCTCCCTGCATAATCTTCATAAAAACTGTAGAATGTGTTGTAAGAACTTTTGATAATCTGCTGTTACTGCACATAATGCACATTAACAGTACAGCCCAGCCCAAGAACAAAATAAGGAACAGAAACTTTTTTTCCTAATTACATTTCAATGTCAGCAAAAAGTAACCCAAAGCAGGGCTACTTGTCAGAAGATAGCACGTCAGATCATGCCCTAAGTATTGTTAGACACTCCAACCAAGACAAAAACTAGGGTAAAGGCCAAGGATATTTACTAATGTTTCAGATATTTGCAGTTTGGCAAAGACAATGTGTGAACAGTTAATGCAGACGCTTCCAGATGATTAGTGTAATTTCACTGGTTCCAAGACTGCTAACACAACGTTTACTACTATCTATTACCAATGCACAGCCTTTGTATTTGGTTGCAGTTATATCACACTACAAGGGCCCAAGCAATAAGATAAACAACTAAAGCAGTAAGCAGACAGAAGATGCGAGACAAAGGGAAGTGCACAGCATGCAGGAACAGCCGTCACCCTGAGAGATGCATCTAAAAGCAACAGACAGTATAACAGCAGATCACAGCTGTCCAGTAACAACTAAAGTCAGGAATAACTAGTGAGGAAGCAACAGGCCAGCAATAAAAAACAGAATACAGTAATAATTACAAAACAAATTTATTATTAAATACATATTAATTTAAAAAGGAAAGCCTGAGTCACCAGTGGCAGCCAAAAAGCTAGTTTACGTACAAGACAACAAAAGCAGAACTTGCTCGAAGAAATGCCTGTTAATGCATTCGTCAGGGTTGTGTCACTTCAGGACACTGTATGCAGTGCGGTTAAGGTAGGAGATTCTCCTGCAGTGCTATTCTAAAGGCATGGGCGTACTAAAAGTGGGGAGAAATCCCACAATATGTGGCCAGGAACAAAATGGATTTAACAGCCTGCTGCTAGTGTGGTGTTATGACTATATTACATGAAACAATCAAATGTACGTTCTGTGGTTACTTTGTGTTTGGGAATCAGTTCTGTTTTATATTTTTTTGTGAGTATTCTTTCACCCAGACTGTGACTGCAATTGGTCTGTTGTGATTAGAATACTACCCCAGTAAACAAACTTAAATAAAAAATGAGCAAACAGGACTAAAATTGTAGCATTATGGGTCAGTGTTACAATCTCATCTTCGCAGCTCCACTGGCCTTGGGATCAGAGATGAATTGTAGTCACTCTGTGTGGGGTCTTCTTGTTTGTCCAATAGCTGACTTTTCTCTGGATAATCCAGCCCTTCCCCACTTCCTGAATACATGCTAGTTAAGTCATTACACCAAATGCTCCTTCTACACACACACACACACACATATATATATATATATATATATATATATATATATATATATATATATATATATACACAATAGCATATATATAATATATGTATTTCATTGACAACAGGCTCACAAGTCCAGCCCTGATGGAGCTGCTATAGATCTGCAAGTCAAACGGCATGAGGGTCACATGATCTAGGGATTGAAATTTAGTCAGTAACTCAAACAAAACATGTGGGAAAGACAGATACTGTATATGTCTCGGAGACTGCCCCTTCTTTGGAGCAGACTTCCTATCACATTAAACAAAGCCTTTTCCTGGCCCTCTTCAGATGCAGTTTGGATCAATGGCTGGGGAACTGCAAATTCAGACCTGGGGTAGTGCCTATATC
Source organism: Protopterus annectens (assembly GCF_019279795.1). Taxonomy (NCBI): domain Eukaryota; kingdom Metazoa; phylum Chordata; order Ceratodontiformes; family Protopteridae; genus Protopterus; species Protopterus annectens. Next base: position 63,728,509 of record NC_056749.1, on the reverse strand, counting down.
CCTTCTGGACAGGGGGAATCTGCAAGATAGTTAAGGCATAGGCAGCACTCCATGCCATCCTCTCATGCTCCTAGTGGCCATATATTGGGTAAAATCAGGTTATATTGGCTAGGCTTGTAAGGGCTCTTAAGCCATTATCTTTGTAATTTCCTGTGAACGTATGAATCTATACTATATGTCTATGTATTATAGTCGAATGAATCAAAAGTTGATGTTGACACTATCGACAGAATACACAGCACTCTACATGTGCCAAGCAACAGCCTTGACCCATGCAAAAATAAAATTTTAGAAATAAACTGAAAGCATTCTTTGCAAGGAAGCAAGCCCCTTACACCCCCAACACCCTCCCTGCTAATTATATATACTAAATCTTAGATCGAACAATATCGGGGAAAGGGCATATTCCCCTACTCCAAATATTGTGTGATTTCGCATAACTTTCAACCATCTGCTTAGTCAACCAAATTTTGTTGACTAAACAGATGTCGACCAACTATAGTGTCGACAATATTCAGTGCCCAAATATGCATATATGTTAATTTATTAGAAATGCACAAGCATTGAAACACAGATGATCAGTGTTGATATTTTGTACATCTAGTTACCCAAAAACCCAAAAATTAAAAAAAAAAGATTTCAAAAGAAAAATGTTTCCTTTTGTGGTTGAAAATTACCACTAAATATATGTTGAAAATAGATCTATTACCACCTGTAACACGATGTTCTATAACAATATAATAACAGCTATGAATGAAACATTGTGCTGTGATGTAATTTATATAGATTTAACTTCAGCATTTGACAGGGTCATGCACAAAACACTGATCAATAAATTAGTACAACTACGTATTGATGTACTGTTGATAAGATGGATAGCTGCATGGCTTACAAATAGGACATGGCAAGTATCACACACCAACTGGACAGGTGAAATCCTTGGTTACAGTCAAGGTGTCCTACAGGGCTCTGTACTAGGCCCTTACTTGTTTAGATTGTCCCCAGGATTTACTAATCTTCTGTGTAAGACTAGATTAGTCTTACACGGAAATGCCAGTCTAAGAGTATGACAAGAGCGCGCCATGCATATTAATGAGGGTGCTCTGCCTCAACTCTAAAGCTTACACGGAGCGTGGACAAGTGTAGGGGGTGTATCGGACTGCCAAGCAGTCCAAAAATCCACGCCCCTGCACTGACAAAACCCACAAAATGTCAAATTACATGAGCGAGTCCGCTCACATGTGTACATTGTAACACTACACTCCCCCATATGTTAAACCTCGTACAAATTTAAAAATTAAAATAATTTTTTTTTTGTTTTATTTCCGATATAGCTGCCCGTATTTGCGCGTGTTTGTGTGGGATTTCCCATTGCTTAGCTACAGTTAGCAGCTTAGACCAAAGAGGATAATCAGAAAAAATATGCAAATTAAGCAAAATAGTGATAGCGTAGTGGTTAGAGCCTTCGCACAAAGAGGAGGCATTCCCAGTTGGAGTCCCACTACTGCACGTTCCATTTTCTGTTGGAAATCTGTATACAAAAATATTTCCTGACATTTATCATGTATAAGTTTTGTAAAAAGCATTCAATTCAAATGTTATATGTAGTAGTGAATAAATTTTTTATATATATATATATATATATACATATATATATGGATTCACTTCATAACACTGAAACTTCAAAATACTGAAAATGACAAAACTTCATAATACTGAAGACCAAAATACTGAAAGCTCAAAATACTGAATACTCAAAACACTGAAACTCAAAATACTGAAAGCACATATTATGCATAAACTCAGCTTAAACAACATAAATCATAGCAATTTCTACCAAATATATGCAGGGGGGCAAGCCCCCTGCACTTCACACCCTGCTAATTATATATATCTACTCCAAGATTGCACTTAACTACACTATGTGCAATCTTGGAGTTGCTATATTTAATTAGCAGGGGATGTGGGGGGCGCAGCCCCCCACATGGGGGGTGCAGGGGGGCTTGCCCCCCTGCATATATTTGGTAGAAATTGTTATGATTTATGTTGTTTAAACTGAGTTTACGCATAATATGTGTTTTCAGTATTTTGAGTTTCAGTATTTTGAGTTTTCAAGATTTTGAAGTTTCAGTATTTTGGTTTCAGTGTTTTGAGTTTCAGTATTTTGATATTTCAATGTTATGAAGTGAATCCATATATATATATATATATATATATATATATATATATATATATATATATAAAGGTGAAATGGTTACATTCTGAGGCATGAGTAACTTATTTTAAGCAATATAAAGCACTGCTAAGCACATTTTAGCAGTATTTAGCATATTTAAAATCAATTGCTCGTAGCTGAGCACTGCGTTAACAAGCGCAATGTATTTGCATGTAGCTGCACACCGCTCTAACCAGCACAACGTCGAGCAACGTTGGGTAATGTTGGGCAAAGTCAGCTAAACACGGCTACACCTCCTTTACTGTACCTTAACCATTCAGGTCTGGCCAGTAGGAAAATAAAAAGCAGTGACAGGGCTCAAACTCAGGATACTGTACACTATAGTCACAGTACATAACCACTAAGCCATGACAGCATTTCATAACTATGCACTTTCAACAGCCACATATCTATCAAAGGAATATTAAACATTGCCAACATCAGCAAAGCAGGTGTGTCTACAGCTGAGTTTTTTCAGAACTGGCCAATCACAAATAAGTGCGGAAAATGAGGCATATTTAAGCTCCACGGGTGGAAATACTTGCCATAACTGGTTGTAGCTCCCTTCTGCAGTCAGCATGGCTGGTATTGGAGAAGGCACTCGATTTTGAGCATAACGCTGTGGCATTGAGGAGACCAAAGTAATGGTTTGGCTCCTTGTCCACAATCATGAGGAAAGACTCCTACGGGGCCAGTACCAGGGCACCTAATATAAAACGGAGGCCTGGAACAGTCTTGCTCATGATCTCATGAGTGCCACTGGCGTTCCTCGGACTGGTGAGCAGGTCAGGCACCATAATTCTGACCTGAAGCGACGTAAGGAGGATCAACTGGACCAGTGGATCCAGGAGGCCCATGGGATGGCAAATGCCCCAGTACTGAGTAAGTAGCCATTGCATTAAGTAGTTAAGAATTGCTATGCTTGTCTATACTATGGATAGGTATGTCTCAATATCACTGCATTTACTTCACAGCTGCAGGTGTCCGGGCTATGAATCAGCAAGCCCATGAAGATAGGTTGCATCACCAGGCAGGTTAGTAATTATTCTGCATGTACTGTTATATAAAATAAATGAGAGAGCCTTCAAAAAGTGTTTTAACCCAATAAATAAAGGTGTAATAATCCTTTAATAAATGTATAATTCCTGAAGTGCGTCTGTGTCATTTTCTTTGATATGTTGTTTTACTGTTGCATTTTACAAATAGTGCTGTTGTATTAAGCAGTGTTAACCCACACTTGGGTAGGTCCATATAAAGTGGAAGAAGGGAGTGCCAGTAACTTTTATGCATATTTACAGCCCTCAACTGTTGGTTCATGCCCAGCATGTACAGGTTAATCTGGCACATGAGTAGCTTGGTATTGTGTTCCCCAGAAATGTCAGTGCGCTGCCAGAAATGTAGGGACCTGTTAACATATAACTGATATTTTCACCTGAACATATCTAGATAATTATATGAAAGTAGAGCTGTCAGTGTACCATCTCAACAGTAGTGTGTGTGAGCAACTCTCAAAATATGTAGCAGTAACATCTGCATCTTGGACAGTTTGTATGTAAGATACAGCTCATGTATATAATGATCTAGCAAAATCCAATTGCACAATATAAGGACATTGGGTAGTGTAATAATACATGTAAGGGACAGATAACTGCAGTTAATAGTAATGTAGTGAAAACTAGAAGGATATACAAATTGTTAATTGAGCTATCCTTTTCCACTCTACTGTATGTGCATAAAAAATGCAATTCCACACCTCAATCGGTATGTCTAATCGCAAAACATTTGTTGGGACATATGTCCTATTGGTTTATAAATATTAGCATTCATTTCTATGCATGTGCCCTGTTAAAATACCACAATATTGGTGGCTTGTTGCCATCAATTCAACCTGCATGCTGTTGTAATGTCCACTATTGTTCTACATATGCATGTGTTATGCTTGCTTTTCAACTGTTGAAAATCTGGTGTGCTGGGTTAATGGGAATACTTCTGCATGCTGTTATAACTAATTGGGAATATTGTTGATTGTTACTAACCCATATCTTTATTAAACCCTCCAAAACATAGTTTGCATGGGAAGGCCGGTCCCAGCGGACCCACCTCAGCTGGCCATGGCACCTGGCACCAGCAGGTCCGGTGCCCAGCCTGGGACCTCCTCCTCCGTTGGCCCTGTGCCACCTTCGGGTGGAAGCACTGCAGGGGATGGGGCTCGCCACCCCCCTGTGCAAGCGTGGGCAGAGGAGGGCCACCTATCACCCTTTGAACAGTCTGGGCTGTGGTGCATAGAGAGATTGAACGTTCTATTGCAGAACCTCTACGCCAGCTTGAGGTAGAAGAGGCACAACTTCTGTGTCAGCCCGCCCATCCTACACAGCCCCCAGCATAGCCACCCTCTGGGCTGTGAAGGTGAAGTAGTGACTGCCCATGGGTGGGGACCTCAGTCCCACTGTTTCCATCTGTGGGATCATGGGCTTGCGATTTCCAAACATCCCTCCCCATCAAAGGTGTTCACCCACCACATGTGTCATATACCACCCCTGTATGCTTCTTGTGTGTCTTGTCTGTTTACCTCCCCAACCTACCTCCCCAAATATACCTACTTCCCCTACCCCACATTCCACTCACCTGAAAAAAAAGGGCAATCTGCTCCCAAAAAAAAATTATGCCCCATAGATAGCTGCCCATTTTGCACACATGTCCACTGGACACATAAAATGTAATTTAATTGGCATTACAACATACTTTGTTGTCCTCGCCCCTCTCTCAGGGGTTGAAGGTTTCATATCTACCTCCAAATTTATTCCATATGCACAGCTGTTGCTGTTAAAGAAATGGGCAGCTATGGACCTTCCCTACACCCGTCCTGCACATCATGAGCTACTTTCCATACTGTCTTTGTGCCCCTTTTTCACCACTTTCCTATCTCATTTTTCTTTTCTTTCAAAGAAATGAGCACGGGGGTTAGCGGGAGTAAGCACTATTAAGCAGTAGTTAGAGAGTTTGAGCGAGTGTGCGCTTGTTTGTGCTTAGCTAAGCATTGCTAAGCATCGCGCAAACCCGCTTACAACTGCTTAAAACTTCCTTAGTCACTCTGTATGTGAGGGCCCTTGTTCTTCTCAGGAGCAAAATAAAACACCTCTGTCAGTCTCGAACTCTGGACCTTGTACACACTACACAACATGAAATACCACTAAGCCATGGTAGATATACAACAAGTTGGTGCTGAAATAAATATATCGTGCATCAGAATGAGTGAATGTAAAGGAAAAATAGGAATGCCATACCACACAACTTGTTCTGTGGATCTTTACCAACAGTTGTTGTGGGATTACATTACATGACTGTGATAAGAGAAGCAGACATTCTAGCAGGAAATAATGTTGTACTATCACTTTACAACCCCACACAGTATCACAGCAGGACAAACACTGGCATATTTGTTTAGGGCAGAGGCCATACCTCCCAACTGTCCCTAATTTTCAAGGATGTCCCTGATTTTGACACAAATTTTAGCTCTGTCCCTCTGAATCCCTCCTAAAACTACTAACTTTGGCCAGAAAGGTGGTGAATTACACTTAATGAATCTTCTTCTTCTTTCGGCTGCTCCCGTTAGGGGTCGCCACAGCAGAGCAACTGTTTCCATTTCTTCCTGTCCTCTGCATCTTGCTCTGTCACACCAACCGCCTGCATGTCCTCTCTCACCACATCCATAAACCTTATCTTAGGCCTTCCTCTTTTCCTGTTACCTAGCAGCTTCATCCTTAGCATCTTTTTCCCAACATACTCTACATCCCTCCTCAGCACATGTCCAAACCAATGTAATCTTGACTCTCTGGCTTTGTCTCCAAACCTTCCTACCTGGGCTGACCCTCTAATATACTTATTTCTAATCCTGTCCATCCTCGTCACACCCAGTGCAAATCTTAACATCTTCAACTCTGCCACATCAAAGCTCTGACTCCTGCCTTTTTGTCAATGCCACTGTCTCCAACCCGTATAACATAGCTGGTCTCACTACCCTCTTGTAGACCTTCCCTTTCACTCTTACTGGTATTCGTCTGTCACAAATCACTCCACCCACTCCATCCTGCCTGTACTCTCTTCTTCAACTCTCTTCCACACTCACCATTACTCTGAAATGTTGATCCCAAGTACTTAAACTCATTCAACTTCACCACCTCTACTCCCTGCATCCTCACCATTCCTCTGTGCTCCCTCTCATTCACACACATATATTCTGTCTTAGTCCTGCTGACCTTCATTCCTCTTCTCTCTAGAGCATATCTCCACCTCTCCAGGGTCTCCTCCACCTGTTCCCTATTCTCACTACAGATCACAACATCATCTGCAAACATCATAGTCCACGGGGACTCCTGTCTGATCTCGTCTGTCAACCTGTCCATCACCATTGCAAATAAGAAAGGGCTCAGAGCTGATCCTTGATGTAATCCCACCTCCACCTTAAATGCATCCGTTGATCCCAAGTACTTAAACTCATTCAACTTCACCACCTCTACTCCCTGCATCCTCACCATTCCTCTGTGCTCCCTCTCATTCACACACATATATTCTGTCTTAGTCCTGCTGACCTTCATTCCTCTTCTCTCTAGAGCATATCTCCACCTCTCCAGGGTCTCCTCCACCTGTTCCCTATTCTCACTACAGATCACAACATCATCTGCAAACATCATAGTCCACGGGGACTCCTGTCTGATCTCGTCTGTCAACCTGTCCATCACCATTGCAAATAAGAAAGGGCTCAGAGCTGATCCTTGATGTAATCCCACCTCCAAATGCATCCGTCACTCCCACCGCAGACCTCATCGCTGTTACACTACCCTTGTACATATCCTGTACCACTCTTACATACTTCTCTGACACTCCTGACTTCCTCATACAATACCACAACTCCTCTCTAGGCACCCTGTCATATCCTTTCTCTAAACCCACAAAGACACAATGCAACTCCTTCTGACCTTCTCTGTACTTCTCCATCAACACTCTCAGAGCAAACATCGCATCTGTAGTGCTCTTTCCTGGCATGAAACCATACTGCTGATCACTAATCATCACCTCCCTTCTTAACCTAGCTTCCACTACTCTTTCCCATAACTTCATGCTGTGACTGATCAGTTTAATCCCTCTGTAGTTACTAAAGCTCTGCACATCACCCTTATTCTTAAAAATCGGTACCAAAACACTTTTCCTCCATTCCTCAGGCATCCTCTCACTTTCCAAGATTTCATTAAACAATCTAGTTAAAAACTCTACTGCCATTTCACCTAAACACCTCCATGCTTCCACAGGTATGTCATCTGGACCAACAACCTTTCCGTGCTTCATCCTCTTCATAGCTATCCTTACTTCCTCATTGCTAATCCACTGCACTTCATGATTCACTATCCGCACATCATCCAACCTTCTCTCCCTCTCATTCTCTTCATTCATCAACCCCTCAAAGTACTCTTTCCATCTGCTCAACACACTCTCCTCACTTGTGAGTACGTTTCCCTCATTACCTTTTATCACCCTTACCTGCTGCACATCTTTACTAGCTCGGTCCCTCTGTCTAGCCAGTTGGTACAGGTCCTTTTCTCCCTCCTTAGTGTCCAACCTTTTATACAACTCTTCATACGCCTTATCCTTAGCCTTCGCCACCTCTCTCTTTGCCATGCACTTCATCTCCTTATACTGTTGTCTACTTTCTTCATCTCTTTGATAATCCCACTTCTTCTTCGCCAACCTCTTTCTCTGTATACTCTCCTGTACTTCTTCATTCCACCACCAGGTCTCCTTGTCCTCCTTCCTCTTTCCAGATGTCACACCAATTACAATTACACTTAATGAATAATGACAATAATTAAGAGTTAGACACTTTGTTTACTTCAGAAAAGGTGTATTAATTCATATGCTCTGATTCTCCCAATGTTTCAACTTAATGGCACTAATATTTTAAAGGTGTCTCTGACTTTTTCTTTACTTTTCCTTGAGTCTGTTCAAATATGTACCTGAGTGTTTGAGAGGTCTGGCAGAGGCAGAAACACAGGCATATCAGCCTTTCTGCTGTTACACACTGTGCAAATAGCTTTGGAAGGAGTTTCGGAAGCATACCCTTATGTAGGAATACAACACTGAAATACAAATGGATGTAGCCATGTACTGGTAGCAACCAACTGTAAGAATGCCATTGCTCTATTGCTGAAAAGACCTGTGTGGTGCACAGACAAAAAATAACAGGCTATTCTCTGGCTACCATGTGCATAGGTCCACAGTTGGGAGATACGCAGACAGACTACTTGCCTTGATAAACTAACATGTACACAGCAACCCTGTAAGTCCAGCAAGATAAAATCCACACAATAATACTTATGCTCTCTGTACTTCTGCACCCCTACCCAAGTGTAGAATATACCTGTGTGTGCAGGGCCTACCGAGGATGTAGGTAAGTATACTCACTGTACTGACATGTGTAGGTAAGTATACTCACAGTACTGACATGTGTAGGTAAGCATACTCACAGTACTGACATGTGTAGGTAAGTATACTCACAGTACTGACATGTGTAGGTAAGTATACTCACACTACTGACATGTGTAGGTAAGTATACTCACACTACTGACATGTGTAGGTAAGTATACTCACAGTACTGACATGTGTAGGTAAGCATACTCACACTACTGACATGTGTAGGTAAGTATACTCACACTACTGACATGTGTAGGTAAGTATACTCACAGTACTGACATGTGTAGGTAAGTATACTCACAGTACTGACATGTGTAGGTAAGCATACTCACAGTACTGACATGTGTAGGTAAGCATACTCACACTACTGACATGTGTAGGTAAGTATACTCACACTACTGACATGTGTAGGTAAGCATACTCACAGTACTGACATGTGTAGGTAAGTATACTCACAGTACTGAAATGTGTAGGTAAGCATACTCACAGTACTGACATGTGTAGGTAAGTATACTCACACTACTGACATGTGTAGGTAAGTATACTCATAGTACTGAAATGTGTAGGTAAGTATACTCACACTACTGACATGTGTAGGTAAGTATACTCACACTACTGACATGTGTAGGTAAGCATACTCACACTACTGACATGTGTAGGTAAGTATACTCACAGTACTGACATGTGTAGGTAAGTATACTCACAGTACTGACATGTGTAGGTAAGCATACTCACACTACTGACATGTGTAGGTAAGCATACTCACACTACTGACATGTGTAGGTAAGCATACTCACACTACTGACATGTGTAGGTAAGATACTCACAGTACTGACATGTGTAGGTAAGCATACTCACAGTACTGACATGTGTAGGTAAGTATACTCACACTACTGACATGTGTAGGTAAGTATACTCACAGTACTGACATGTGTAGGTAAGCATACTCACAGTACTGACATGTGTAGGTAAGCATACTCACAGTACTGACATGTGTAGGTAAGTATACTCACACTACTGAAATGTGTAGGTAAGTATACTCACACTACTGACATGTGTAGGTAAGTATACTCACACTACTGACATGTGTAGGTAAGTATACTCACACTACTGACATGTGTAGGTAAGCATACTCACACTACTGACATGTGTAGGTAAGTATACTCACAGTACTGACATGTGTAGGTAAGTATACTCACAGTACTGACATGTGTAGGTAAGTATACTCACACTACTGACATGTGTAGGTAAGTATACTCACAGTACTGACATGTGTAGGTAAGTATACTCACATTACTGAAATGTGTCCAGTTTGTCTGAGCAGCTTGTGCTAATATCAACACTAAAAAAGCGCAAACTGTTTAGAACTGAGTAAATGAATATTCACAGTATAGCAGTTCACAAACAATTCTTGTGCTAAAGGAATACATCTCAATAACTAGCTTTGTATGGCAGTTAATTGTAAAAGTTGAAAAGAAAGTACATCTTTCCATGTATCTTGGGGTAGAATTTTGAGGGGTGAATACATTTCTACACTGACAAGTGGGTACTGGAAGCAGCAACATTAGGTCTGAATACAAAATGTAAATCTCTGGCTACACCCCTGGCTTCTTATATAAGAACTATACCAACCTTCTGTCTTAAACAATGATGTCCACAGCAAACAAGGATGATCTCCATCTTGGAAAGCTGAAAGGGCCACGCCTACCTGAGTTAGCAATTTATAGTACTGGGTTGCTATGACGGTGATTACTGCAATTACTACACAGCAGGCTGCATGCAATTAGCAAGTGGTGGTTACTAATTGGTGCAGAGGCCATCACATGCTCATGTGCAAATACCTACAAAAGCAGGCTGCAATCTCTGCCAACAAACTCAATCACTGAGAGAGTGAGAGAGAGAGAGATCAATGATAGAGAGAGAGAGAGATCAATGATATATATAGAGAGAGGGAGAAAGGTATGTGAAAATATGTATTTACTGGCATGTAGTAGATGTTATTGAAGAATAATCTACATAATGTGAACCATTCATATGTGGCAGCAGTCCTTATTTATGCATAGATGTTCTGCTTAACTACTGCTATGGACAATACAGTGTGTACCTGTGGGCAGTGGGACATACCTGTGAAATGTGTAGCTCAGCATTAAATGTCAAAGATCTGATCCATGTTATCTGTGTTCTGTACAGTAGTGTGGCCAATGGCTGTAGGGGGGATTAGCGCTGAGATTATATAAACACGGGTGTGACAGAACAACACATGCATGATAGTCATATTAAAGTGTAGCTTAGCATTGGCTACTGATGTAGCAGTCTAGTATGCTTATCTTGCATTTGTAGCTATATATATATATATATATATATATATATATATATATATATATATATATATATATACACCCCCCCTAATGTTAGTGTGTGTTCATATGTGACACCTGTTTGTGTTGCAGCAAGGCCCAACAGTTCCGCTGTGAGGTACAGGGACTTACAACAGTGTGCACCTTGTGTGTGTATGCCACACACATACAGAGAAATATATATGTGTCATACATATTCACATCTGTATATGTGCATAGAGCAGGGGACATACTGTAACTGTTTGTAAACGGTGGAGATATATATGTTGGTGAAGGTTAGTATGCGCATATTTGTATGTAGGTTTTAGTGTGTGACAAACAAGACAGCATACAGTGCTGGTATATGACATGTGGTAGTTTGTTCAGTTGGCAATGTTGAAGCCAGTGAGGCCTGCTAAAGCTACCTGGGCTGTGAACACCTTCAATGCATTTATCCCAAGACTGTGCGATTTTATTACATTACTGTACACCTCACATCCTTTGCATAATTGATATTCTCACTATGAAAGGTGAAATGTATATGTGCCTATATATATATGTATATGTACACCAATGGATGTGTATGTGTATATGTATATATCTAGATATATATATATATATATATATATATACTCATACACACCTACATCTACTTGTTGCAATAGATTCTCTGTACTGTTAACTGACTGTGATGGTCAATGTGCTTGTGAATACATCAAAGATATGTATCTGTGGGATAGCTTAGTGGGAAACTGTTTATGTCATGGTATTATGGGTCCTTGCTTTGATCCCAGCAAAAGCTGTGTATTCTGTTGCTAGGCAGAAAAAGTGCTATTGCATACAGTGTAATTAAGTCCCTTGGTTTTAACTAGGGTGTGTCACTGGAGGCTAAAGCACTACATCTATGATTATTGATGGGTACTGATGTTGAATCCAAATCCTGTGTGTACTGTAGTACTACTTGAATCCCTGGGCCTGTACAGCAAAGTATGGTGCATGTCCACATTGCTTGCATCCACTGTTTTGTGTGATCCCTGTATTCATCACAGATTACATTTCTCAAGATTAAGGTTGTATAAGTACTGACACACAGTACTGTATAGTACACACTGAAAGCTTATCTGGGTTGTCATAACTTTGTGTCCTGTAATTATGTCTGATGTGTGTGTTGGTATATCTGTAACATGTCCTTTGACATATGTGTGGTAAAACATATAACTGCGTATCTAGCAACATTCATAGTGTACTACAGCAGTATGCAACCTATATTCCCAATTGTGCACATATTTTGGACACTGGTTTGCCATTAACAAGTTGAGTGGTATAATAGTAATACATTTACTGGACCTTACACTCATTGAGATGGATGATATATTTCTTTACACATCAGCTTGATGTATATCTGCTGTGGCTAGGTGGTGCATCATGCTGCATACAGTGTGCCAGGTTCTCTTGTATAGTCTTATATAGTGATTTTATTTTGTTGCTGTGCAGAACACGGTTCATTATACTGAGAGTGAGCCAGGCACTTCCAAGCAGTTGTGGGGTGAGCAGTGATATGTGGCAGTTAAAGTGTTTCACTCTCGGTTAGCTAATAGGTTGCTATATATGGCAGTTCAGTGATATCTGTACTGCATAATGTTAAATGTGTGATATGACTTGCTCAGACATATTTTCGTATTTATGTCTTCCAGGGATCATGGCACATCGCAGGAACCCCAGTTACAGTAGTGCTGAAGATGACATAATTACTACCAGTATGATTCAGCACTACAGTCTCATGTTCTCACAAACCAGCCAGGACCAGCAGGACCATACTGCAATGTGGCAAGATGTTGTCCACAGGGTAAATGAAGTAGGCCTGCATAACTGGACATATGAGCAGGTACGCTACCACTGCAGTGATTTCTCAGACATGTCCATCAGCGTGCTGCTGCTGTGCGGAGACAACAGCTTGCAACAGGAGGTGGTGTTAATATCCATCCCCCCTCACCAGAGTGGAGGAGCTGCTCCTGAGCCTGGTGGCACCTGCCCAACAACAACAGCAGCAGACATACACCATGATGGAGGTTGGAGCCACCCAGCAAGCACACATGGAGCATGCAGGTAACATGGCATATCAATAGACTACTGTTATCTGTATTCATACATCATGCATATGTGAGATGTGGAGTGTGTCGTTAAAAGATGTGGAGCCTGTTATTGTGCAATACTGATCATTTGGAACATAATCTGTAGCCCTGTGAATGTAAACTGTTGTTGTACTGTAAGATTGCAAACACACAGTAGTAATGCCACAGTTGTGGCCACTGACAAACTGTCTCATCTCTATGTAGGTCCCTCTGGGGTGACATCAAGGCAGCGGACAGATGGTGGTGAGTGTGTTCTACATTTATTATTGTAAATAAAAAGTGCATGTCATAGTTAAGGTGTAGGCCATGTACACATGTAACACACCTATCCATAATGCATGTTGTGCATGTTTGGTGTAAGACCACGCACATCTCACTAATGTGATTAGCTGCCTCAAACACATGCAATACCCAGACCATCTCAATCAAATGCGGCTAGACTGTAGTGACCATTGGATAGGACAGTTGATACTCAACATGGACATAACATACACATCTATGTCATACACAGAGCATTTTAACATGCTACACATAAAGGACTCCCAAACCCTCTGTAAAGACACACTCCAGTATCCAAAATCTCATCCACACATTACACATAATATACCTGAGGGGTGAGGCCTATCATGGGGCATTTAAACACTCTGCAACACCCTACACCTTCATGTCAGGGAATGCTCCTTATTGGCCTCCTTACAAACTCATGTAACAACTGGTTGTGAAATGGTGAATGTAGCCAAGGTAGTACAGTTCCAGTACAGCATGAGTAGTGCTGGTTTGGGAAACATTTGTAGCCTTGAGTGACCACATGATGCTTCATGATGATGGCCTATGATACTGTACCCCATCCAGTTATTGTAACCACAGTACTACACATAGCTTTCATTGTTATACACCTTGCTATACACCTTAATGTTGCATGTGTGCACACATATGCACCTCTAAACAATATGCATACCAATCACCATTTGCAAAACTGACACATATATGTCTTGTGATGCTATTGAGTGGCTAGGTCATATGACACACATTGAGTATGTGTAGTGTTTAAATATGCAGTTGTGTTTTAGCATGCCATGTCATGGATGACACTGGCATGTCCACAATATGATCTACACTCACCATAAGTACCGTACATTGGGTATGTGGCCGAATGGTATTCCATCAATTATCCATGCACCACTGATGATGTTGTGTGAATACTCATCATGCATGTGCTAAAAATGCGTCTACAATTATTTGCTAAAGACACAGAGGCTGTAATCAGCATTGGATACCTATCTGACACACAGATACACATCCAGCCACGGTATGTACACCTGTTTGTTATGGTGCACAGTACATTACAGAGTTTTGAATACCTGCACAGCAATGTTGTTTCCATGTATGCATTGTGTTCCAGGGGGAGGCCCATCACCTAATAACAAAACACATGCATCAAAGCCATGTATGCTGTTAGTAACAAGGACTGTCTACACTTGTACTGCATGCTGCTGAGCAACACATGTCCAGCATGCTGACATGTGTGATATGACTGTTTTGCTTGTGATACTGTACCCCACATCACCTGCTATTATGTATGTTCTGAGATTGCTGGTGTCGTGTGTGTCTGCTTTAGGGAGGAGTGTATTTTTGTGTGTATGCATGTGTGCATGTGCGCATGTGTGCATATGTGCATGTGCCCATGTGTGCATATGTGCATGTGTGCATGTGCGCATGTGGTCTGACATCATGTTCAGGTCTTAAAGTGTGATTCCTGTTTTCCTCTCATAGGTGCTGAGGTGGGACTGGTTCAGTACAGCAGGGAACCTGATGTCACTGAGACAGACAGTGATCATGAGGATAGGTGTGTTGAGGCACAGGCAGGTTTGTCAGGGTCTGTTGTTGGGCCACCAGTTGACAGTACACAAGTCTCCACCCCATCCATGCACACAGTCATACTGCCTGTACATCCATCATCACCACCATTGCCCTTAGCTGAGGGACAGTGCACGGTTGATACTGGCCAGGACTGTGGTATCTATGGCACATGTATCAGGACACAGCAGCCATAGCCAGATGTCTGGAATGGTACCACATAGGCAGATGCCCAGGAGTTCTCGTCAGAGCACTGCTGGTCATCATGCCCCTGGCAGACGTGCCACACCTCTTTCTACCACACGTAAGTTCCAGGCTGTCATGGAGGCACAGACACGAATGGAGCAGTACACCACACAGGGACTAAGGGCATAGAGGGCTCATAACACTTCTGTAAATGACAGTTACTGTGACCTAGCAGGTGCCATACATAATTACACTGAGGTCATTGATAGATGTTGGGGTGAGACATTGGATGTCCTCCACAATGTCATGTCCATGTGTCAGGACAGTGCAGGATGGTTAAGACATTGACGTGGATGTATGCCAGCAACATCAGCAGCTGGAGGTCGCCGTGGACATCCAGCAAGTCACAGCTGCTCCCGTAGTGCCAGTACCAGCCCCAGCAATGTTGGGGGGGGCTGTCCATAGACTGCCCTAGAAGACCACGTGGCTCTGGCCAGTCCCAGAAGGGACCTGGATCCGGTGGACATATGTCAACCTCTTCGGATAGTACCTAGTCTGGATTAGTACCTGATACTGTCTGTAGCACCTCTGCCAGGCACAGTTTCCATATCTGTGGCCAGAGATGGTGATCTGTAAAGCCTGCCAGGTAAAGTCTCTAGCTGTCTCACAAATCCCCGTATATGGCAGCCACATGGTGGAACTGTGTGCATGCAGACACACACACATAAACCAGACACCTAGGGCAAACACATACCCGCACACTTTACATCAACATTGGCCCATAACAGTACTCATGGCCCTCACACACACACACACACACACACACACACACACACACACACACACACACACACACACACACATCGATTGTATGGCTCAGTGTAGGCCTCTGGCAAACCAACAACACACCCTGTGTATATGATGAAACCTGTGCCACCTCCTGTCATCTGTAACATTGATGCAGGAACAGGCTAACATGGTGCTGATGCACAGGGTGACTTTAATAAAGTATAGCAATGGTTGCATGTGTAGCATGTTGTCAGCAGTAAAGTGTAATGATATCCTTGAAGGTGTAGCTGAGCAGGCATGATGCATTAAAGCTGTAATTAGCAATGTTGTATTGTTTCCACCAGTGTTTATTCCAATTGTGTTTTGTTTGCCCAAGTGCCACTTGGCTGATGTGTGTAGTTGTGTCAGCATGTGTTATACAGTGGACAGTAAGTGTGGGGTGTGTGCAGCACAGGTTTGCAGGTGTACATTTGTGAACATGGTGGAGGTGCACTGTCTGCATGTACGTGCATATTGGACACATGGGCAGGGTGACATGCCCTGTATTGGCCAGTGTTAACACTCCATACTTTCTATTGGTGGCCAGTATGCATTGTACTACACACATTTTGTAACTTGAGTACACGTGTGTGTGTATGACACGGGCTGACACTGTGCTGTGGGTGATGCTGTTGTTGCTATCTGTCATTGGTTTGCATTACTAAGGTTAACACTGTCCCAGCTGCATAATCCTTTATTAATGCACACTGTTCACCTACAGGGTTGCATGGACCGTGCTATCACAAACACAAGAAATTATCACTTATACAGTAAAAGTGCATTAGTCTCATGGACCCCTGCCATAAACTAAACATATAATAGAAGGTGTGAAGTTGTACTAAAAAAGAGTTACATACCAAGAAGGGATAACCTCTCTGGTCAGTATCATTGGGAAAATACAATCCCTCAATAAACATACAAGGCAAGCTTCAAAATACAAAATGGCAAGGATTCCAAAGACAACACTAAAGTTTTCTTCAGTGTTGTTCATAATCTACAGGGGAAACCTCAGACCGGGTCACAGTTAATGCAAATGGTTACAAAGTACATTTATTTGACTGACATTACCAATTCCTTGTCAGACAGTTTGAATGCGGATTTCACCACCCTGTCATTACACAAGGGCCACATTTCCAGACCTGAAGAATGTAAAACCTAATGATTCACAGATACTCTAGTTAAAACATCTCTTTAACAAAGTAGACACCACAGTGGCAATGGTACTGGACAGTGTCCCTGGCTGTGTCATACACAAGCTGACATACGAAGTCACCATTCACCTAAATGCTCTGTCCAGATGCAGCCTCTATACAGGTTATATACTTGTGGAATGACACACAGTAATGGTGTTCACAGTTCACAAGGGTTGAGTTACAATGTCTTCTTCTTCTTCTCCTTTTTGATGCTCCCATTAGGGGTCACCACAGTACATCATTTCTTCCTGCCCATTGCATCTTGTGCTATCACACCATCCACCTGCATGTCCTCTCTCACTACAGCCATAAACCTCATCTTAGGCATTCCTCTTTTCCTGTTACCTGGCGGCTTCATCCTTAGCATCTATTTCACAATATACTCTGCATCCCTCCTCAGCACATGTGCAAACCAACTTAATCCTGCCTATCTGGCATGGTCTACTAACCTTCAAACCTGGCCTGACCCTCTAATATACTTATTCTTAAACCTGTCTACCCTCGTCACATCCAGTGCAAATGTTAACATAAATTGATTAAGGGTAGAACTACAACAGGTCCTGGAAACTCTCACCCTATAAGCCAGACCAATGTTATCTGGAAGGCTATGGAGCACAACATTATGGAACTCATTAACAGAGACATTATGAACCTGCAAACACTGCACCATACCCACTTAGGTTCTCTAAAGGCCAGATCATGGCTCCTACACCTAGTAAACTTCAAGCCAGTCAACAAGGCTATAGGTGAGGGAGGGGAGGTCAACACAGCCAAGCTATAGCTCACCAGCAATTCATACCCATCCCACATACTGGTATTATACATAACCTCAACAGACTGACCATAAACGATTGTTAGATGATGGCTTGACAAATGACGCACAGATGTAGGACACACAGTAACATTTGCAGCCTCCATGTACTATTCTATGCCAGTAACAAGTGGTATTCAACTGCACTCAGTCCTGGGACCACTCCTATTTAGCATATAGCTTTCTTAGGTACAGGCAAACACAGCAGGGATATGTCTGCCCACGTTTGATGACAATGCATACTGTGGGCTATACTTTATTCTCCAGATGACACACACATCCTCCAAAAGGGTATCAAAGTCATGCTGTAAAGCTACACGCCAAAGAAAGCATAGTTATCCACTTTTAGAAAACAAAGTATCCCCAGAGTACCACATAGGTAGTAGGCCCCAAAATGTGGAACAGGTATTAATGTATACATAGAGCCATGTGTGATAATCACATTACCAAAGAATTTTGGAAATCCCTCTGTGGAGCACATGAGGGTTTTCATGCAGATCCACAGAGGTTGTTGCACACCTATAATGATTAGTCATCTTTGCCAGACTTTGCTTGCTTTGGAACAGGTTTCAAATATACCTCAAGCATAATCCCTCACTCACACTCTTCAATAGAAACAATGATGAGTGGATGTGAAATGGAAGACATAGCCCAGGGATCACTGCAGTGGCTAAGCTTATCACAAGCATACAGAAGTGACCTAAGGTCTGGAAAGCACCAGCACGCTCTGGCAAAGACAACAGATGCATTCATGGAGAAAGCAGAGTACCCATCTATGAAATACTTGAGGTCACATGTATGTATATGGATTTGCCCCACAGCTACCTTACATGCGTAATGCACATACAGTTGTCATTGTGATATGTCATACACTAGAAAAATCAAAACCCACTCCACATTGGTCAACGGTGTCACACACCTGGAGCACACACAGTCAGCAAATGCGAGATTCAAACTTTCCTAACTACATTATGATACTACAGCAGTATGCATTTACACGACACGCTCTACACTTTACTGGGATTTCACCTTTCCACAGGTATATTTGTAGGATAGTGACATCATCAGACTTGACAAAGATGAGTATACCACTTTTAAGGGGTGTGAGTAGTCTCCAAAAAGGTTGCTCCTTCCCAAAGGGGCACACACACACACACACACACACACACACACACACACACACACACACACACACACAGTTGGCAAGTGCAGGATTCAAACCCCTACCTAACTACATTATGATACTACAGCAGTATGCATTTACACGACACACTATACACATTACTAGGATTTCACCTTTCCACAGGTATATTTGTAGGATGGTGACATCATCAGACTTGACAAAAATGAGTATATCACTTTTAAGGTGTGTGAGTAGTCTCCAAAAAGGTTGCTCCTTCCTAAAGAGAGACACACACAGTTGGCAAGTGCAGGATTCAACCCCCTACCTAACTACATTATGATACTACAGCAGTATGCATTTACACAACACACTATACACATTACTGGGATTTCACCTTTCCACAGGTATATTTGTAGGATGGTGACATCATCAGACTTAACAAAGATGAATATATCACTTTTAAGGTGTGTGAGTAGTCTCCAAAAAGGTTGCTCGCTCCCCAGGAAATGGACGGACACACACACAAAGTGCGGTGTTCTTAATCCAATCTAAGTACATCTTTACACTTCAGCAAGCAATATGGAGTTACAGGGTACAATACAGACATTACTTGCTGACAGTCTGCACAAAGGTTTTTTTCACATTTGCTAACCTCAGCAGGCTTATCATACTAGGTGTATTGTGAGTGTATTGTATGCATAGCCCATGACCATATCATATATGGGTTGATGCACCACATGCTGGCACACACAGGGTCAAACCTTGAGTAGCATCTTACCTTCACCTACATGATACTGCAATATAACAGAAAGATGATAAACTTCAACAATTGGCTGAGCTTTTGGTGTCATTTAAAGGGGATCCAGTCTCTGTCTGCCTGTGATGACATGATAGACAAGCCTTGTTGCTTCACTACAGATGGTTTGCACCTGTCGCCCCTATGCTTCTGAATACTGGCCAAGGCTCTTGCTGTCCCCATATTACCTTTTTTAGGCAAGGCTCAAAGGTTCATAGGTAGGTACTATGCTATCGGCTCTGGGGCCTATACAAGCCCAGCCAAAAAGGTACCCTGGCTTTTGCCACCCAAGAAATTTATTTTCCTGTGCCACTGTCAAGCAGAGACACAGAAGTGATCCCCAGGGTGAATTTCCTACTTCCCATCCAATCATCAAGATTTTTTTGAAGAGTGCTAATGAGGAGCTTTGTTTGATATAGATAGATAGTTTATTCTGGAGTATGTGAAGTCTCTGGGACAGGAATCTATCCCTCCGACATGTTCTGTTTATTGTAAGGTTTAGGTCCCTAGAGCATATAGGTTCATAGGTAGGTACTAGGCTATCTGCCCAAGGGCATTTATAAGCCTAGCCAGAATGTGTTGGCTTTCACCTCCCTTTTAAATTAGTTTCCTGAGCCTCTGTCTAGCAGGGCCACTGAAGTGATCCCAGGCATAAATTTACAATTTCCCATCCACTCGTCAAGATTCCTCTTGAAGAGAGTCTGCAAGGGGCTCTGCCTAACATCAACTGGGATTATATTCCAGAGCGAGGGAAGTTTCTGGGACAGGAATCTATCCCTCCAGCATGTCCTGTTTATTGCTTTGCTGAGGTTTAATTCACTAGAGCGTGTGGCTCTAAGAGATTTGTTTTTCTTGAGGTGTATCATGTCCATTAATTCTGGGTTGGACATGGCCTTATATGTCAGGCACAGATCACCTCTGAGCAGGCAGTAAGCAACCAAGTAGAGCTGGAGTTTCTTTAGTTAAGCTGCATAGGGCATCTCTTTGAGGCCCATGATCCTCTTGGTGAGGTACTTTTGTGGTCTTACCAGCTGTTGCATGTGCCAATTAAGGTGCATACCAAATGGGGCATTGTACTCTATTATGGGCCTAATGAGTGATGAGTAGAGGGGCACAATGACCTCTCTTGATCTAGAGGTGAACCCTTTTGTGATTAGGTGGGCTACATAGAAGTAATATCTAACCACTTTGGCAATGTGATTATCAAAGGAGAGGTTACTATCTACCTGGGTCCCCAGGTCCCTAATTACATTTTCTGTACCTAGTGGATTACCACCTATGTGGTAATTCATGGGCACTTTGTTTTTTACAAAGGGGATGACTATGCATTTTTTGGCATTCAGCTTGAGGCCATGGTTTTGACACCAGGTATCTGTCTCTGTAAGACCCTTCTGGAGGATGTCTGTGTCAGCCAGAGAGTCAGTTATGGCCCCAAGTTTGCAGTCATCTGCGGACTTGGTCAGCCATAGTCCTCCCATGCTTGCCTGTACCTCAGAGAAGTATATACTGAACAGGAGGGGTCCCAGGACCGAGACCTGTGGGATGCCACTTGTGACTGGTTTAGAGTCAGACATGGCACCCGCAACTCTGACCATGTGTGTTCTATCCGTGAGCCAGTTGGCCACCCATCTCGTGACATAGGGGTTAATGTTCAAGCTGGTAAGCTTGTCTATGATGCCAGAGTGGGGAATGGTGTCGAAGGCCTTAGTGAGGTCCAGGTAGGCTGTGTGGACTACCTTCCCTTCATCTATGACCTTGGTAACTGTTTCAAAGAAGTCAACTAGGTTTAGGAGGCAGGATCTGCCTTTAACAAAGCCGAATTGGGTAGGGTCCAGTGTCTGGAGGTTCCCAATGTCTCTGTTTATGAGTTCCATGATAATTCGCTCCATAGCTTTGCAGACCAGGCTGGTCAGGCTTATAGGGCGATAGTTCCCAGGTTCTGTTGTGGCACCACCCTTGTGGAGCGGGATGACTGTTGCTGTACACCATTCTTTGGGTACTTAGCCTGTGGAAAGACTGAGTCTGAACAGTGAATTTAGGTGTGGGTTTAGTTCCTTTTGGAGCTTGTGTAAGACGCAGTCTGGGACAGCATCCAGTCCCATTGATGCTGTGTTCTTAGCTTTGGAGAGAGCTGTTTTTACCTGTATGTCCGTGATGTCTGGGACTCTGCATTCTTCTGGGATGGACACAGGCCTTTTTGGGGGTGAGGGGGGGGGGGTGAAGTTTGCACTAAACTTGTCCACCAGGACGTTGACAATGTCAGTTGGTTCAGTGTATTTTTTGCCATTTTGCAGTAGCTCAAAGCATAAATGAGAGTTGCCACCTAAATGTTTGATATAGCTAAAGAAGGCTTTGTGGTTATCTTTAGATTCCTTGGCAATTTTTCTTTAGAAACTGGCCTTGGATGATTTTATGAGTGATCGTAGTTTCTTGCTAATAATGATCGGTGATGCCTTTTTGGAATTTTGCTCTGTCATGTAGTAGTTTCCTCCTTTTGTTGTATAGCTTATTTACGGCCAAGGACCACCAGACTGGTTTCCTCTTTTTGGAGGAGTGAGTCTTGGTTTTACTCAGGATGGCTCAATCCATGCATCCCTGTAGATGCTCATATAATGCACTTGTAAAGGATTCTGCGGATTGGATAGCATTATCCTGTAGCAAGGGGGTTTTGAAACTTTCCACTTCAGTCTTGAGAAGTGTGAAGTTTGCTTTTGAAAAGTTTTTCACAGTGGTTTCCTTGACTGGGGGTGGGGTCGAGATGTGGATGTCTAGTGTGATTACTTTATGATCTGATCTTACCAGCGAGGGGTTTACCTCTGGTGTGGAACACTGATCCCCCATGTTGGTGATGATCAGGTCCAGTATGTTGCCACCTCTAGTGGGCATGGTGACCAGCTGGGTCTACTTCTAATGACCGAAACGCCGATTCGCCGACAGGGAAATAACCGATGCCAGAAAACCGACAACACACAAACCCGAAACACCGAACACCATAACACCGACACACTACACGTAAACAACACAGTACACTACAACACATATCCACTAGCCCTAACCCAAACCCTAACCCTAAGGTCCGACACTACCGCACACTCTCCCTACCTGCACCCTAACCCTAACTCACTTACACACCCCGAACCCCAAGCTCCGACACTACCGCACACTCTCCCTACCTGCACCCTAACCCTAACTCACTTACACACCCCGAACCCCAAGCTCCGACACTACCGCACACTCTCCCTACCTGCACCCTAACCTAACTCACTTACACACCCCAACCCCAAACTCCGACACAACCGCACACTCACCTATCACACACCCTAACCCTACATCCCTGAGTATTGCACACTTACCTGTCCGCTCCCTACTCCTAAATCCCTCACTATCGCATACTTACCAGGTCGCGCTTACACATTCCCCTTGTCGGTCTTCCGTCTGTCGGGATTCGAGCGTGTCGGTCAACTGCATTGTCGGTAGCTTCGTGTCGGTTATTTCCCTGTCGGCGAATCGGCGTTTCGGTCATTAGAAGGAGACCCGACCAGCTGTACCAGGGCATTTGAGTTTATAAACTCTAGGAAGCATTGGGCAAAGAAGTTTGTACTTGAGTAATTCTCCCAGTAAATGTTTGGGTAGTTGAAATCTCCTAATATCATGGTGTTTGGTAGGACCTTTATATTTTCTAGTGTTCTCAGGAATGCTGAGTGAGGGTCCTGAGACAAGGTAGGTGATCTGTAGCAGGCTACGATCTGATAAGCAGCTTTGCCCACTGTTAGTTGCACTTGGATGGTCTCTGAGGCCTCGTGCTGTGCCACTAACCTGGAGGTGTGGGTATCCTGTATGAAAATGGATACACCCCCTCCTTTTGTATTTCGGTCCGGGTTTTGGGGCCGAAGCTCAGAGAGATTGGGATTTCTTTAAGTGGAGCATGTCCAACAGCTCTGTGTTTGACACAGCTTTGTATGTTAGGCAGAGATCACCTCTGAGTAGGCGATATGCGACAGAGTAAAGCTGGAGTGTTTTGAGACGGTCTGTGTAGGGCATGTATTTGAGGCCGCTAATCCTCTTTGTGAGGTATTTGTTGTAGATGTCTTGTGAGGTACATACCAAAAGGGGCATTGTACTCTATAATGGATCTAATCAGTGATGAGTAGAGGGGAACAATGACCTCTTTTTTTTTGCATGAGAAATCTTTTGTGATGAGGTGTGCCACGTAGAAGGATTTCCTGACTACTGTGGTGATGTGATTATCAAAGGAGAGTCTACTGACCACCTATGTCCCAAGGTCTCTTATCACACTTTCAGTATTAAGTATACTACCGCCTATGTTGTAGTTCATGGGTACAGAGTTTTTACCAAAGGGGATGACAATGCACTTTTTGGCATTGAGCTTGAGGCCATGGCTTTGACACCAGGCATCTGTCTCAGTGAGGCCCTTTTGTAGGATGTCCACATCGTTAATAGTTTCGATTATGGCTCCTAGTTTGCAGTCATCTGAGAACTTCATTAGCCAAAGACCTTCTGTGTTAGCCTGTACTTCTGGGAAGTAGATACCAAACAGGACAGGACACAGGACTGAACCCTGTGGTACTCCACTTTTCGCTGGTCTGAAGTTGGACTTGGAGTCTGCTACTTTCACAGTGTGGGTTCCGTCAGTGAGCCAGTTGGCAACCCATCTTGTGACATAGGGATTTATACCTAGTTTAGTGAGTTTATCTATAATTCCAGAGTGGGGGATGGTGTTAACTGCCTTGGCAAGATCTAGATAGGCTGTGTTAACCACCTTACCCTTGTCTACGGCTTTGGTGACTGCTTCAAAGAAGTCTATCAGGTTTAGGAGACATGATCTGCCTTGTACAAACCCGAAATGGTTGTGGTCCAGAGTTTGGAGATTACCAATGTCTTTGTTTATAAGTTCCATGATGATACGTTCCATGGCCTTGCAGACCAGGCTCATCAGGCTAATGGGGCACTAGTTCCCGGGGTCCATGGTGGCTGCCCCCTTGTGTAGTGGGATAACCGTCGCTGTGCGCCATTCAGCAGGCACAAAGCCTGAGGTGAGGCTATGATTGAACATGGTACTTGGGTGTGGTGCCAGTTTGTTCTGTAGTTCATGTAGAATGCAGCATGGGATGTTATCTGATCCCATGGATGCTGTGTTCCTGGTTTTGGAGAGTGGATTTTACCTGTGCAGCCATGATTACAGCAACTTTGCATTCTTCCGGTATAGAGATGGGCTCTTTCATGGGTTAGAGGGGGGTAAAGTTAGCACTGATGCTATCTGCCAGGATGTTGGCAATATCAGTTGGGTCTGTATATTTAGTGCCATTGTGCTGTAACTCAGAGCAGATCTGAGTGTTGCCATTGTGATTCTTGACATAGCTATAGAATGCTTTGTGGTTGGCTTTAGAATCAGTGGTGATTTTGTTTTCGTAACTAGCTTTGGAGGATTTTATCAGGGATCGCAGCTTCTTACTGAGGCTGACCAGGGAGCTCCTCCACTCATGGGTTTTACCCTCTTTTGCAACAGTTTCTTCCTTCTGTTGTGCAGTTTGTTTATGGCAGGGGACCACCAGATTGGCTTCCTTTTCTTGGAGGATAGCGTCTTGGTTCTGTTTGGGATAGCATGATCCATGCACTCATGTAAGTGCTTATAAAGTGCAATTGTGTAGGATTCAGTAGTCGTAACTGTATTGTCCATCTGCATGGGTGTCCTGAAGTTCACCACTTGTCTTAAGAATCATGAAGTTGTGTTTGGAGATATTTTTTAACATGGTTTCCTTAATGGGGGGTGGGGGCAGAATGTGGATATGTAGGGTAATTAGCTTATGGTCAGATCGGACCAATGAGGCATTGACTTCAGGTGTGGAACACCGGTCACTCAGGACAAACCAAACCCCATAACCAACACAAATAACCACAAAGTGAGCTAAATGCTACTCATTGCCAGAAGTCTCAGCCTCCAGATGCACACACTCGAGGCACTTCTCAGTATGGAGAATATTGATATCTGTGCAGTAACAGAGACCTAGTTCAAGGCTCCAGAGAGCACACCAGCACTACCAGGATACTACTCATTCCATACCTTCCAGCATCAGGACCTGGATCATAGCACATAGGGTGGGGATGTATCCATATTCATCAAGGATACCTACACCTCTCTCTACATGCTCTCTACAGGATATGTACCCATAGAATGTTGCACAGCAACGTTCTTCCCACTCCACAGGGGTGGGGCCAGAAAAGACCCTAGGCATTCATGCTCTATGAACCTAATGACTCTGATCTGCAAGGCAATGGAGCCAATCATAATGGAAGTCAACAATAAAGACATTTGAACCTTCACACAGTTGAGCACACTCAGTTTGGCTTCGTCAAATGCAGATCATGCCTCCTGAACTGGGTGGATTTCTTTGAGACAGTTACCCAGGCTACAGATGATTGAAATGAGCTCCACACAGCCTACCTATACCTCGCTAAGGCCTCTGACACCATTCCCCAGTCTGGTATCATAGATGAACTCACCAACCTGGGCATGAATCCATACATCACAAGATGGACTGCAAACTTACTATCAGATAGATCCCACAAATTGAGTTGCTGGCTACATGTCAGACTCTACACCGGTAACAATTGGTGTCCCCCAGGGTGCAGTCCTGGGGTCCCTCCTGTTTGGTATAGACTTCTCAAAAGTACATGCCAACACAGGAGGGCTGTTGTTGACTAAGTTTGCTGGGAACTGTAAAGTGTTTGCCATAATAGATTCCCCGGATGACACAAATATTCTCCAGAAGGGACAGATGTGTGGTGTCAGAATCATGGCCTCAAGCTCAATGTGGAAGAATGCATAGTAATCCCCTTTGGTGAAAACAAAGTACCCATAAACTACCACATAGGTGTTACCCCCTTAAAATTGACAAGGTAATAAGGGATCTGGGGACACAAGTAGTCATCTTTCCTTTGACAACAATGTTGCCAAAGTGATTGGGAAATCCTATGTGGCCCACCTAATCAACAAAGGGTTTGCATCAGGATCAAAAGAGGTAGTGGTGGCCCTCTACTCTTAAGTCATCAGACCCATCATTGAGTACAATGCACCATTTTGGATGTACTCAACTAAGCATATCCAACAGCTGTAGAGACCACAGAGGTACCTCACCAAGAGGATTACTGGCCTCGAACAGTTGTGTTATGCAACACAACTGGTAAAACTAAATCTGTTCTCCTTTGCGTACCACCTATTCAGAGGCACACTCTGCCTAACATACAGAGCCATGTCCAACACATAACTGTTGAACATGCTCCATCTACGGATAACAAAATTGAGTCGCACTACACACTCCAGGGATATGAACCTCATCACAACAATGAATACAACATGCTGGTGTATAGAGTACCATCCCAGACACTTGCCTGACTGTGGAACAGAGTCCCAATGTACATCAGACAGAGCCCCTTGCTGACACTCTTCAACAGGAACCTTGATGAGTGGATGGGAAACAGACAATTCACACCAGGCATCACATCAGCAGCCCCACTAGAAAGGGGCTTAGGGTACTAACTATTAGAACTAAGGCTTGGGAGACTACCCAATGGGGTGATGAAAGCTGCACAACTTGCCTAGGCTAATATATGCCTTTGTGAGGATAGTCTACTACATACCTATGAACTTATGTGACAAGTACATGTCTACAGATAGTAGATGTGTACTTCATTGTACAGTCATGTTGTACAGTAGGCACATGGACCACATACACTGTAATGCTTACAGATACTGGTGGTTGTTATGTACAGTGGGTGAGATGTGCACCTCATGTCTTTTGTGCCATTGGGATGTGTGCTGGGTGGCACAGTCCTGGATGGCTCCCTGTCATGGTCACCCTCTTACACACATCTCTGCCCATCCATCTTTGGCTTATTATACTGTGTTTCTTATATATATATATATATATATATATATATATATATATATATATATATAGGTACATAGGTAGGTAATAGGCTATCTGCCTGAAGGCATATATTAGTATGGCCAGAGTGTGCAGCTATCACCACACATGGGGTTAGTTCCCTAGGCCTCTGTGTAGTAGAGCTGATGAAGTGATCCATGGTGTGACAGTTCAGTTTCACATACACTCATCAAGGGTCCTCTGGAAGAGTGTCAGTTAGGGACTCCGCTTAATGTAGGTTGGGAGCCTGTTCCAAAGCAAGAGAAGTCTGTGAGTTAGTAATATATCCCTCCAACATGTTCTATTTATTGTTGTGATGATGATATCCCTAGAGCATGTGGCACATTGAGCTTGGGTTTACTTCAGATAGTGCATGTACATCAGTTCTGTATTGGACATGGACCTGTCTATTGGGCAGAGATCCCCTGAGTAGACAGCATGCAACAGAGTATAGATTGAGTTAAATTCAGTCTTGTTGCATGGGGCAACTGTCTGAGGCCAGTAATCCTCTTGTTGAAGTACTTCAGTGGTCTTTCCAGCTGCTGAAGGTGCCTAGTCAGATTCATCGCAAGTGTGCCGTGATACTCTCTGATGGGTCTGATGACTGATGAGTAGAGGGAACCTCCTTTAACCTACATGCAAAGACCCTGGCAATCTGTGGGAACACATAGCATGATTTTCTAACCACTTTGTGAATGTGTTTCTGGAAGTAGAGATGACTATCCACATGTGTCCATAGATCCCTTATTATTACCTCCATATTTAGGATGTTGGCACCTATGTGGTATTTGTATGACTGTAGCTCGAGGCCATAATTTTGACACCACATCTGTCTGACTGAGGCCCTTTTTAAGGATGTCTCTGTTGTCCCAAGCATCAGTTATGACAACCTTTTTTCAGTCATCCACAAACTTTGCAAAACATAGCCCTCGTGTGTTTGACTGTATTTCTGAAAAGTATACACCAGACAGGAGGGGTCCCAGGACTGAGCCATGGGGGACAGCAGTTGTTACCAGCTTGAACAGGAGACCACGATTCTTACCTTGTGGGATCTATCTGTGCCCCAGCTGGTAATCCATCAGATGACATACGTGTTTATGCACAGGTTGTTGATTTTGCAGATACATGTGTGTGGGATGTTGGAAAAGGGCTTTTCAAGGTCTATGTAGGCCGTGTGGAGCTCATTTAATTGATGTATGTCTTGGGTGACTGCCTTGAAAACTGTCTAGCAAGTTTAAGAACCATGATCTGCCCCTGATCAAACCAAAATGGGTAGGGTTGGGTGTTTGTAGGCTCCCAATAGCTCTGTTTATGAGTTCCATAATGATGGACTCCATGGCCTTGCAGATCAGGCTTATTAGGCTTATAAGAGTATAGTTCCCATGGTCTGTTGGGCACCAATACTTGTGGAGTGTGCCAAACATTGCTGTAACCCATTCAACAGTTTCATATCCTGTACACAGGGTGAGTCTCAACAGACTGTTCAGGTGCAGGGTCTGTTTGTTTTGGAGTTCACGTATGACACAGCCAGGGAAACCATCTCATCCAATAGATGCCATGTTTTTAGGTTTGGATAGAGCTGTTTAACCATTGTATATGTGATTTCTGGGTTTTCACAATCTCCAGGTATGGTAATGGGCCCTTTTGTCAGTGAGAGGGGGGTAAATATGTATGAACCTGTCTGACAAGATGTTGGCGATGTCTGTCATGTACATGTATTCATTTACAGTTTGCACGGACTCAGAACATATATGAATTTACATTGATATTTATGACATAGCGAAAGAAAGCTTCATGGCTCTCTATGGACTCTTTGACAATATTTTTGCCAGAACATGGCATGGATAATGTTAGGAGTGCTCATTGTTTCTTGATGATACTGATGGCTTGGATAATGTTAGGAGAGCTCATTGTGTCTTGATGATACTGATGGCTTGGATAATGTTAGGAGAGCTCATTGTGTCTTGATGATACTGATGGCTTGGATAATGTTAGGAGTGCTCATTGTTTCTTGGTGATACTGATGGCTTGGATAATGTTAGGAATGCTCATTGTTTCTTGATGATACTGATGGCTTGGATAATGTTAGGAGTGCTCATTTTGTTCCTTGATGATACTGCTCGGAGATTTATTGATAGTCTTTGCATTTTCACTTTCTTTGAACAACTTAAGTACTTGTAGTACATAGTTTGATTATGACAGGGGTCCAATATATTATATGGGTCTGTTTTCATATCACTGTGTGCGCAAGGCAGGATTGGTGAATAGTGACAAGTGTCTGGAGTAAGAACTGCAACTGCCAGATATGTGTGGCCCACTGCTGTACTCAGACATGGCCTAAGTGTGTGAGCATGCCCAGTATGACCTTTCAGTATGTTGCTGACTGAAATTTGCTAAATTTGTTTTTAGTGTGTATGAAAATGCCCACTATGGGCATATATACTATATGTGTGTGAAAAATCAAGTTGGTTTTTACTTCAGGGCTCACCTTTGTGTTATACATCGACAGAAAGCACGCTGTGCCTGCAGGGCTTCCATGAGTCAATTTGCATAGACTTATCAACATTTCTACATACAGGGGTGACAGCTATTATTTGTACATTTTTACCCAGGGGGGCACACCTGATTGTTATTGTGGGTGTACATAGGATGAGGGGTACACCTGACACTTATACACATTTGCTAGGCCTGCACTGCTATGTCAGGTACTCCATTTCATTCTGTACATTTGCCTATCATACTGGCTTGAGGCATACCACTGTATTACAGACCTTAGCTTCCAGTTACATGCATATTAGTTTGTGACTTCATAGCCTACCCAACCCACATCACACTGCCTGGCCTGCTGCTATCTGTCAGCAAAGGCCTGGGGGGAGGTTACTCATATGCCTCTTCAGAGGGCATGATACAGCATTTGCTTGTGTTTGCGTTTGTCTACAATTATCCTGCTGGCTGTGACTGTTAGGTATGTGACCCCCCAACTGGTATGTGTGAGTGATTTAAGTTGTGTCTGTGCCAGTGAAATGCTGTCATGGCTTAGTGGTTCAGTATTGTGACTATAGTGCACAGTATCCTGAGTTCAAGCCCTGTCACTGTTTTTTATTTTCCTGCTGGGCAGACCTGACTAATTAAGGAACAGTAAAGCAGGTGTGAGCGTGTTTACTTGACTTTGCCCAACATTGCCTGATGTTGCGCTGGTTAGCGTGGTACGCAGCTACGTGCAATTGTATTTAAATATGCTCAATACAGGTAAAATTTGCTTATCAGTGCTTTATATTGCTTAAACTAGGGACTCATGCCTCAGGTGGTGCTGCAGGGCTGCCTATGTCAGATGCACATATTACACTCCCTATACATGTTTGAAAACAGGTAGTGTCAAGTTCGGCATCCCTTTTACTGTATGTGCGAGTCAGAGAGAGGTGTCATTTCCAGGGTTCCTACTGAGTCAGTGTATGTGCTATGCATTGCCTCTTTGCCAAGGCCAGGGCATACTGGGCATACCTACTTCTGTCTACTGGGGCAGGCTCAGGTTGTTCCTCCTCTGAGTCACGCTGTGCCTGTGCAGGCTTTGGCAATGGTGGGGGGCTGTATGGCCCTGCCCCATGTTGTTCCTGCTGCAGCTGTTTCCGCAGGATCATATTGTGTAGCATGGCACATACCATGACAATTTGGGTACATGTAGTTGGTGAGTACTGCAAGGCTCCACCAGAGGTGTCCAGGCACCGGAACCATGACTTGAGCATCCCAAACACATGCTCAGTTATGTTTCTTGTTTGTGCGTGTGCCTCATTATGGAGTTCTTGTTCAGGTGTATGTGCATTTCTGATGGGTGTCAACAGCCATGGCTCCAGTGCGTATCCAGCATCTCCCACCAGGTGACCATCAGGGATGTCCCCATTGGCAAATCTCTGGTACAGCTGTGTCAGATGCCAGATGTGAGAATCGTGATAACGTCCAGGGCAGCCAGCACACACATTCATTATTATGCCCTGGGCATTGCACATGACCTGGCAGTTGATGGAGGGGAAGCCCTTGTGGTTGATGTAGTCCCTACCCCGCTCATCGGGTGGTGCTTTGATGTGTATGTGCGTGCAATCTATTGCACCCACCACCTCAGGGTATTCGGCTATTTGGTGGAAAAGATGCATATTGCTGGCCAACGCCTCACGGGAATTGGGGAAATATACATGCTCACTGACATGTGCTGACATGGCATCCAGGAACTGGTGCAGTACCCTGGGTGCTGATGCCTGTGAAATCCCCATCATATCACCAGTTGGTCTCTGGAAGGTACCTGTAGCTAGTATTCTTAGGCCAACACATACCTTGGTATCCACTGGGATGGGTTCCCCTCTGTTGGTTCTGTGTGTGAGGCGTGCCTGGCACAGCTCAACAATTTGCTGCAGGAGGTCTCTGTCCACCCTATAGTGCTCCACTATCTCCAGCTCATGTAGCCCCAGGTAGGTTACCCTGGTTCTGTACACTCTTCTCCGTCTCCTCACTGTGGGTTGCTCAGCAGCATTCACATCACCACCCTCAGCACCTTGCACATGTTGGTTTATGACAGCAAGAGGAGCCCCTAACATTTTGTCTGACTTTAATGTTTTTAAGCTTTCCCTCTTTGTATACTGCAGTGTTGCAGAGTTCTTGGGGAAAAACAGGGAAGAATGCTGTTTGCAAAGTTTAAAGTGCTAGGCTGGGCTGGGCTAGTCTGCTACCTGTGTAATTGGCTGATTCTGATATATTTCACCTGGCAGCTCTGCTAGTTCTCCTTAACTTCCTACTACTTATTTTCCTTCCTTTTCCCTTTCTGTTTCCACTCGAGGCAGCGCCGCACGCACACACGGTGTGCTCGTTTGCAAGAAATTTCAGATATTTCCACAGTGTGCACCTTTGGTTTCTGGTTTTCAAAAAGGACATCTGTAGACACGCCTCTTGCAATCCTGAGCAACTCAGGGCAAACACAAGACACTGTGCTCCAATTAGCTTACCGCCTTTCTGACACACCCCCTAATGATGTTACCTATATTCTACTCTACTACTCACCTACTCCTACACTTACACTCTTGGGACATGGCTCACATGCTGGGGAAAATTGGGACTCACTATCCTTATCCTCATTTGCATAGGATTGCCTACTAATGCATGGTTACATCTCTCATACTGAGCTTGCCCCCTTAGCAACCACCACTCAGTGGCCATGTTGTCTTCAGCCTGCCATTCACCTGCATGGCAGGATAAGCTTTTTAGTGAAAATGGATATTTTTGGTTATTTTTAAATTATTTTCTTGTTTTTAAAGCGCTGCATGCTTGCGTGGTGCTGCGCTACGCTTAAACATCGGAGATCACGGGAAAAAAGTTAGATTTTAATAATTTTAAACATTTATAAATGCCAATGGCCTTATATTGGGCCATTGGCATGCTTCCTCAACTGTATGCATCATTTATTTGGAGCTGTCATAGCTCCGTTTAGCTATTTGCAGAACGGTACTCCATTACCAATGTAGTACATTTCTGCAGATAACACTAATCTTCCACGGGCAGGTTAGTGTTTCCTGGATTGCAAATTTACCTAATTTGCATAGCTTTCAGCAGCAAATGAGGTAATTTGCATACCATGACACTGTCCGTGCAAGAGTAGCTTTAGCAGTTCTCGTGCACGCCCCTGCTGGCTGTACCTGGATCGCACGGCAGACATATTGCCTCCGTGAGCTACTACACTCTTCTTGCACTCCGTGTAAGCTTTTGTAAATCTGGCCTTGTATCTTTCAGACCTTACTTTTTCATCTGAGGTGTTCTACAGTCTGACTATCTGAAATTGGGTAAACTGATTACAAGTGTTGCAGATAAGGCATGTCTGCAAAATAATTTGACTAAATTGACCATTTGGGCACAGGAGAATAATATGTTGATAAATACATCGAAAACTAAGCATATGTGTTTTGGGAAAACATAAACTGAAAGGTGAATATTTAATACAGCACACAGTGATTGAAACTGTAGACTCATTTAAGGACCTGGGTATATGGATAGATTCAGCTCTGAGTTTTTCTATTCATATCAACCAATTGACTAATGATAGTTATAGAACTATAGGTTGTATAAAAATATTTATAAAGTCTAGGAAATCAAACATAATGAAGTCATTGTTAGTTACATTAGACCCAAACTTGAGTATGGAATAACAATATGGAAACCCTATATGAAAACAAGCATGAATAAACTGGAAAGAGTACAGCAGAAATATACCAAGGACATCCATGGATGTGAAAATCTTAAGTTATTATGAAAGACTAAAATATCTGAACCTGTACAGTGTATCTTACAGATATTTAAGAGGAGAACTTATTCAGGTATATAGGGCATTTAGGGACAACTACCTCTGGGAATGTTTGGGGTTATCAAAAAGTACTAGAGAATCGTCAGATAACCTATGTAGGAGATTCTATAGGAATGAGAAGTGTACTAATTGGTTCTCTGACAGAGTAGCTGATGCTTGGAACAGACTACCAAATTACATTAAAGCAAGTACTAGTTTAGATATTTTTAAGAACAGCCTGGACATTTATTATGGGAACAAGTGTTTTGGGATATTGGCAAGCTAGAAGGGCTTAATGCCCATGCATGAAACATATGTATGTATTGTATGTATGTATGTATGTATGTATGTATGTATGTATGTATGTATGTATGTATGTATGTATGTATGTATGTATGTACTAAATTCAAAATAATGTCTGAATAGTGGCAGTATTATGGAAAAGGGGGTTATATGGTAAGGTGTTGGGATGGGATTAAGGACAAGGTTTGGGATAGGGTTAGCATGCCGGGGGGGGGGCATATCTCTCAACCTGCAGATACAAATACTGACAAGTAAATATCTTTCAAAAATAAGGCATAAAATACATTACAGTAAATCAAACCCTTAGATCTAGTATTTGATGGTCCCCCACACTATATAAATGGATTTTGACATGGACGTAGTGGTGGAGTCTTCCCTAAACACCACCCATTCTAAAATCTGCCCTGCTCAGAGGACTGTATCTTGTGGGGGCCTGGGATAGTGTGGTTATTATGTCTTGAAAAGTAGATACATCCAGCATAAAGTAGCAGAAATTCTGAATATCGACTAGCACATGACGCTTCCGGCTTCCTCTAGGAATGTGGGATACTACTCAGGAACACGTTTACAAAACAGCGAGCGACAAAAATGCTGGAAAAATCTGAGCAGCTTATCAAAGAGTCAGTGTAAAATGTTATTTTATTTGTATTTGTTTCCCAGGAAGAGCACTGCTCTCCATGGACCACTTTCAGACTCAGCCCGGGGCAGTATCTGGCGAGAGAATCAAACCCTGGACCATGGAACCACAGGAAACAGCTCGCTAACAGCTCCTTACTCTTCTGCACTAACTGCCAGACCAATGTGCCAACTTCCAGACTTCTGTTCCAGCTGCCAGACAACTCTGTAGACTTTAATGAAATGTATTGCAAATTTCTACCACACAAGGTTGTTTTATATTTGCTTCTCAAAAAGGGAGATATTCAATGTGTGTCCTCTCTCTTTAAACTAATAGTTGCCACTAGTATATTGGGCTTATAGTATGGCTTTCTGTATACTAGACAGCTTCACAAATCATGTGTGATGACAGGGATTCAGAAATTTGTGTGAAGAGGTAAATCAGGCCTGAAAATAGGAATAGTCCTCCAAAACAGGGGCAGTTGAGAGGTCTGATGGGCTGATTTGCAAAGTATTGTTGACATGCACGATCCCTGACTATTTTCTTCTCTCACCTGCACTGCTTCAGGTAAGTTTTCTCCTTCTCTACAGGGTTCTATGATTCCAAAGTTTTATTATGTGATCCTGGTTCATTATCTCCATGTACCATGTAGCCAAGGCTGAGATTCGACGTTTAATGAGCTGCAAAAACTACGCTGCTGCTGGATAAATACACACATTTGGTACGGACTTGTGTGTCAGTAGTTATTCTCTATTCATCCTGGAATGTTGTTAGCTTTGTAACTTCTGTTAGTCACATGTATGAGCTTTACACGTGGTAGGTGGAGTAAAAGGAATAGCATTTTAGGCAATATCACCATTTTTACTGTAATTAATCTGCATAAGAATAGCAAACACACACATATCCTCTAACAATACAATAATCCAACCCGAAATCCACACAAAACTCTTGGTGTCATCATTGATGATGAACTTAAATTCAACCTGCACATATTCAAATGCATAAGAAAAACACACCAGAAACTAGGTTTACTGTATCGCAACAAAAAAACTTCTAACCCCTAAAGCCAGACTCTCCCTAGCACAGGCACTCCTCCTCCCCTCCCTCCTGTACGCTGCCCCAGTTCTTACCAACATTCAGGCCACAACCTTGAACAAACTTCAACAAACTTACCATAAAATTGCTCGATTTATTACAAACTCTTCATATAATTCACATCACTGCCTGGCCCTAAACTCTCTTCAATGGCTTGAACTCCCCCAACAACTCCTCCTACCGCAATTTCAAATGTTACACTTCATTCTATACAAATCTTCATCCTGTCCATCTCTGTCATCCATAGTCTCTACCTATTCTCCACCTCGGACCCTCTGTACTTCTAACCAGCAACTTCTGGACATCTACCAACCTAAGAAAACTGCCCATGTTTGGAACAAACTTCCTTTAGACATATGTTCCATCACCCAACCATCACACTTTAAAAATTAACTCACACTTTATCTACTTAACACCAAAACTTGCCCCTGTCATGACCCAACTTAACCTCCCCATACCCCATATACATATCTAATAATCTCTCCCCTTTCACCTAGTACCCTACTAGGTGGGTACTTGCTAAATCCAATCAACAATGCTGAAAGATATAATTCTTATGTAAATATATGCTTTCTTTGTAAAAAAATATATATATGCTTGCTTTGTTCATGCCCTCTACTTTGTTTCTTTAACTTGCTGTATGTCAAATTTATGTAATTCTTTTGATTTAAATATTTTTATATTCTGTAATTTTTTTGTGAATGGAGCTTTTCTCCGCAAGTCTCCACTGAAAATGGGCCACAAGCCCAGTTAGGCCAACCCAGTTAACAAATGTTAATAAATAAAAAAATAAATAAAAACAAAGCTTGCGCAAATGCTTAAACGATTTTATTGATGTTGTGAGGCTGCCAGTCCAGCTATCTGGAATTTTGTAAATAATCACGTCATTTGTGAATATTAGTATGATCCATAGGCTTGTCTTACAAATGTAAGAGAACTATATGTTATATGTATATTAAACTACTGGTGCAGAAGTGTGTGTTGAACTGTATGTTATTATACTGAGCTTCAAGAATGTAACCACAGTGTACCCTACTGAAAAAGAACAGAAATGTATATAAACTATATTAATAACTGTTAGATAAATTGTTAAAATCAGACTGTAAAAAATCATTCACAATAACAGACAGTAATGCAGGATTCTCAGGTATCTACTGTATACGTATTCTCTAATGTACATTAGGAGGCAAAAAACCATACACAAACTTGTACAGAATTTTGTCTAACTTTATTCAGGAAATACCTGCCATTTTATATGTTTTACAATCAGCTTTTGCCCACCTCACTGACGTGGTCAGTGACAGGGTCTTTACATCATAGTAACTTATGAAAAAGTGCTGAGATAGTGTTTTTCAAAAATCTTTTTCCCATGAGAATATTACAGCCTTGCAAAGCACCTGGTCAACCACAATGTCCTTCCGAGGATGTAGCCAATTCAAGGCTCTTAGATTAGCTCGAATACAATGGATGAATGTCTCTTTAATACATTTCT
This sequence comes from Protopterus annectens, assembly GCF_019279795.1. NCBI lineage: Eukaryota > Metazoa > Chordata > Ceratodontiformes > Protopteridae > Protopterus > Protopterus annectens. Next base: position 63,690,796 of record NC_056749.1, on the reverse strand, counting down.
TTGTCTCTCTGTTCGCCAGCTGGACATTATCTCTGATAGTGCGCACAAGGCCATTCTTCTGGTGGAAGCAGGAAAAGATATACATGCACACAGATTCATTATTTTCTAACTTTGCAAAATAATCTTTCATTGACAGACATGAGCCAGCCGAGCTGGTTACTGTCAGGGTCAAGTTTCTAATCACACTGCAGCTATGCTTCAAGCAATAATATGCAAGTTCATTTCTACTACCATTCTAGTAAAACAGAATTAAATGCATTACATATTATTCTATTTTTCAATCTTTGCACTTCATATATGTTCAAGTACATTTATATATGTCTGACCACACAGTTTTATATATGTCTGAATGTTTGAATACATATTTTCCTAACAGCTTATATGTGAATACATATTTTCTAACATTCTCCCTCCTGTTAATGCATTTCATTCTATTCGAAACATAAACAATATCATTTCATTTCTTAGCCTTTTCCTTTTCAAGGACTTTCAGCTAAGTAAGTCATTTATTTTATATTTCAGAAAAAGCATCATCTGAAATTAATCTTTTAATTTCAACACTTTGGTAAAAAGTTTTAGTAACAGATATATCAACAAATTTTTGATTAATCTTTTCATGCAGGGAATTTCACAGTAAACACATGCTCCTATTAGGAGTATACCCACACAAATTAAATGTTTAATAGGATGGAACCCCACCCCCCCAAAACAGATTCTGGAAAAAGTCCATCAGTGGGTTTGGGTCTGGTTTAGTCATTGCTGATACTTGCTGAATTACCTCTAGGTGGTTATTTGTCTCGTGACGATCCTCAGGGATAAAAGCACAGCATTTTTTTTCGTGTACAACCTCTTGCCGTTAGGGTGAAGTAAAGAGCCATTCGATTTTGTAGCACAACAGTTTTTATTGCATTCAGTTCATCAGTCACCAATTCTAGGGTGGAAAAAGTTGCATTGCTCATGACTTCTTGACAGCTTTTTCAGCTCCCAGATCGATTTGACTGCTCCATAGGCTGGTGGTATTCCTGCCCTGGATATAACACTGTTGCCCAAGTCCATATGAGTCAATTTACTTTTGTCTTTTACTGAATTATGGTCTTTTCAACCAGCTTCGATTTTACCAACTGGATTTACAGGTTTCTTAACTGGACCTTCAGATTTTCGAGCTGTTTTCCTTACGTTTCGTATTTTACCCAAAGGTAGTTCTGCAGTATGTCTTATTGCTGAAACCAGATAACCCAAAAAACAACTGCCGGACCAATTCTCAGGTAACCATTCATATGCCTTTTTCCCACAAATAAAATTATTACTTTGGTACTAATACGTGTTATCCCTGCATGAAACATTTTTCTATCCTTAATAGACAATTGCTTAGTTAAGACTGGATTGTCACATACTGCATTTAATGTAGTTTTCATTGAACTCAGATATGAATCATGGTTAGTATCACAAACAGTACCCCACTTTTGACTTTAATGTAACATTTATAAGACATTATTATATTACCATTACTCCAGCCCACCTGGAGGGTATCACTTTCGTAGAACATACAACTCCTTTTTGTGTGACAGGTAAAAATAAAGCTATTTTGTCCTGTGATCTCACAGTTTCTGTATCAAGAAAACTTTTCCAAGTCTCATTTTATTCCCAGAGGGACAATGGACATTAACAGTCTCTTATATGTTGTTGGTATAGCTGTACAAACCCAGCAATTTGAAATGTGCATAGTTTCTGTATGCACAAGCTTCATGGTCAGGTATGTGTTAGTTTGGATGCCAGTCTATAAACAGTTCATCACGTCTTCTCACTTTTACTTGTGTGGTTGAGTGCAGGGAAAAACCACAATAAGAGAAAAATTGTCATATTTGGTCAACAAATGCACTGCCAAAGAAAATAATTATGCAATAGTTCTTGGGTTGCTCTGCTTTTTGTTTGCTTTACTCTTGGCCATTTTGCCCTTGTGTATCAGTCACAAAGTTTTTATTCAGCTGAAAGTTCTTTTGTCTGAAAAAGAGTTAAACTGCAAAACAGATTTATTCATTAACAGTTTTTTTATATAATTAGCTAGTGAACTGTCAGCCTCCAGCTCTGCAGGCATGAGAGCTTTTTACTGAGGCACATAATATGCCCTTCCAAATACTACTTCAAAGGGGATCAAACCCTTTACATTTGTTACTGTTTTCATGCTCAGCAATGCTAGAGGTAAACAGCAAATCCAATTCTTCTGAGTCTCACTCATCAACTTCCTTAACTTGTTTTTTAAAATCCCATTGTACCTCTCCACCAGTCCTGCTGACTGTGGGTGGTAAGCACAGTGATTCCTTAAGGAAATCCCAAAAAAATCTCCCAAGCTGGTGTATTGTCTGATTAACAAAATGTGTTCCATTGTCACTATAAATTCTTTCCGGTATGCCAAATCTAGGAATGATTTCTTTCACTAAGGCTTTTGCCACTGTTGCTGCATCCGGATTCCTGGTCGGAAAAGCTTCTACCCATTTTGAAAACATATCTATGATCACTAAACAGTATTTTTTCCCTTCACATTTATTCAGTTCTATAAAATCCATACAAATAGTATGGAACGGATAGGGTGGTGTCGGAAAGCTCCCTCGCTTTGGTTTAAATGCTCCCTGTGCATGGTGTTTGCTACAAATATGACAAGCTGCACAAAATTTTTGTGTATAATTCGTAAATCCGTATGTTTGGAATGTTTTGTTAACTAACTGTACCATCCCCCCTGTTGAGACATGGCTCTGCCCATGACTCAACAAAGCTGCATATCTAAATAAATTAGATGGCAATATTGGCTTTTTCTCTTTGGAGATGTACAGTCCCTCTTCAAGGATTGCTCCTCGTTTTATCCACTTTTGCTTTTCCGCTTTTGTAGCTAATGTCTGCATTGTTTTTAACATTTCTAAATCTAGAGTTTCAGAAGGTTGTAGTTCTTCATTTGAAAACACAGTTTCTAGGTCTGAGGCAGCTTGCTTTGCAGCTGCATCAGCCCGAGAATTCCCTTTTGAAATTTTATCCTGTTGTTTGGTATGGGCTGCACATTTACAAATAGCTACTCTAGTGGGTAACTGAATAGAATCTAACAGGTTCAAAATCAATTGTGCATGATTAATCGGTTTGCCAGTGGATGTTATCATTCCTCTGTTCTTCCACTGTTGCGCAAAAACATGCACTGTAGAGAAAGCATACTGACTGTCAGTATATATGTTAACACATTTGTCTTTCGCTAGAGTGCAGGCACGTGTCAAAGCTACCAATTCTGCTGCTTGAGCAGACAGGTTATGTTGCAGGGTTGTGCTTCTATGATTTCATTATCTGTCACTACTGCATAACCCACTAGGTTCTTTCCTGTAGGTCCTCGTCTACAGGATCCGTCCACATAAAATGTCACCTCTGCATCAGCTAAAGGCACATCAGTGAGATCTTGTCTAGGTGTGGTTATTTGTTCCATTTCCTGTAGGCAACTGTGTGGTGTGCCATCTACAGGAATTGGAAGTAATGTCGATGGATTTAATGTTGTGCATCGTTCAATTGTCATGTGAGGTTGACTCAATAGTATGGTCATACAAGAAAGATGTCTGGCAGGGGACAAAAATGCTATTTTTTCTTGCAGTAAAATTATCGCAACTGCATGAGGTACTCTCAACGTGAGAGGATGAAACAATACCACTGAGGCCGAAGCTTGCACTGCCATAGCTGCTGCAACAACTGCTTGTACACAGGGTGGCAATGATCGTGCCACGGATCTAACTGTGATGAATAATAAGCTATGGGGCGTTGCTTGCTGCCATGTTGTTGCGTCAGTACTGACGTCATATATCCCTGCCTACAATCTACAGTCTGGAAAAATCTCTTATGGTAATTCGAAGCCCTAAAACTAACGATGAAACTATCAGTTGTTTTAGTCTGCAAAAAGCCGTTTCTGCTTCCGATGTCCAATGTAGTATTTCTTGTGCTGCCATTGGTGATTTAAATATTAAATCAGCCAATGGAGCTGTTTCCAAAGCATAATTCTGTATCCAACTTCGACAAAAATTAGTCGTTCCCAAGAAGGACATCATTTCCTTTTTGGTAGTTGGTTTAGGTGCTTGTAAAATTGCTGTTTTCCTATCTTCATCTAATGTTCTACCTTCTTTGGATATCACATATCCCAGGTATTTAACCTGCTCTTTCCAAAGTTGCAATTTATGTTTATTCACTTTATGTCCTTGCTCTGCCAAAATTTCAACAATGCTATTGTGTCTTCCCTGCATTGCTGCTGGGTGGGGGCTGCAAGCAAGATGTCATCTACATAAAGTAATACTTGACTGCCCCCTGGTGGAGAAAATCCCGCCAGGTTGCTAGCCATCTCTTGTGCGAATATTGTTGGACTTTCACTATATCCCTGTGGTAGTCGGGTGTACGTATACCTTTTGCCCTGAAATGTAAATGCAAACCAATGCTGGCTGTCAGGGTGTATAGGTATTGAGAAAAACACATTGCTAATATCTACCACGGTGAAATACTTTTGTTGTGGCTTCAAATCATTTAACAAGGTATGTGGGTCTGGCACCGTAGGTGCCCTTGGTATTACCGCATCATTTACAGCCTGTAAATCTTGTACCATCCGCCATTCCCCGTTTGCTTTTTTAACAGGAAACAGAGGAGTATTACATGGTGAATCCAAGGATTCTACCAGTATCCCTTCCTTAAGCAATGCCATTATGATAGGTTTGATTCCCTGTTCCGCATCCTTGCTCAAAGGATATTGTCTTTTTCTTGGTCTAAAGGCAGATTTTGGTGTAATAATTACTGGACCTGCTGTTCGAATAAGCCCTACATCCGATTTCCCTGTTGACCAAAGAACATTTGGTATCTCACTCAAAGCTTTTTCTTCTTCTTCTATCAAGAACGCCAATCAGCTGTCTTCACTCTGTTGTAAGTGTACAGCTGGGCATGCTTGCGTTAACCAATTTAGTTTCTGTTTCTGTACTCCTAGGTCTGATAACTCCAAGTCAGTTAGTTTCTCCCATCTTGTCACTTTGTCACCCAAATCTACCCACCTAACATTCCTGTTTTTGGTTAGGCTAACATGCGGTAGTTTATTGGATCTGTACAATTCCAAGAACTCCTGAGGCAATGAACAACTCACCACACTATTGCCCTCAGTGTCCCAGTATAAAGTCCGTAGTATTAATCTATTTATGGATTCCTGAACAATTTTTGTTCATACTCTTTATCAGGCCCTGATGTGCTACAATAATATAGGGTACAATGTAACAAATGTTGTTGATCAACATCGAGGGGAAGCACCTTGCTGGTGGCTACATTCATCAGTTCCTTGGTCACTGCCCCTGGACCGGTTGTAACCAGGTCCTGGCTGTACCAATAATAGGCCTCACCCTCCGATCGTATCACAAAAGCGTCAATTTGTCTCTGTGCCTCCATACCTTTTATGGTAGGGACTACTGCTATGCCAAAAAGTTGCATGAGATCTCTTCCTAATAGGTTCATGGGGCATTTAGCAGAAAGTACTATTTTACTTCTCTGGGTTATACCCGAGACAGGATCAGTTATCGCTATATCATGGGAAAGTGGTTCCCTGTACAGTTGTCCATTTGCTGCTTTCACTAATATATAATCGGGTGACTCAGAATGTTCCGGTAACTTTGAAGGGTGTATCAAAGTTCATGATGCTCCTGAATCACACAAAAATTTGATTTCTCTCCCTTCCACCAGAAGTGTAACTTCCGGTTTAGTATCTGCTAAATAGAGCTCCAAGCTCAGTAGTGCCAAGTCCAAAACTTCACTTTCCCCAACTTCTACATCCGGTTGCATGTCATTTGTTTCTTCTATGATATTTACATTATTCTCCTGCTCATTAGTCTCTCCTAATGACTGTCGAGCAGTATAACTGCCATCTAGTCAATCCTCATCATCCTTATCCTTTTTTTCCACGGGTGCCCTACTCCTGCAATCCCTTGCCAAATGTCCCTTCTTACCGCAATTGAAGCACTCACCTCTTTTTTTCCTGTCCTCATAGAACTCTGAGTTTCTGTCAGAACGTTTGTTACCCTGAGCATTTCGCTTACCCTTTTTGGCTGTTTGTACTACAAAAACTTCCGCACCGTCTTCAGCTGTGAAGACCTGCGTTTTCTTTTCTTTTACTGTTAAAATGTTTTTCAGCATGTCTAGCATACTCTAACAAGGCTTGGAGCCTACTGCTCGGTGATCTATCATATGCTTCGTGAAGCTATTGATAGGGCAATGCAACCTTTTAAAAATGCATTCTTTAACTGTTGTTCATATGAGCTATCATTTTTTGATTTTCAGGAATAGTCATACCACTATGGTTATTGAAACATTCTAATAATCTACCATAGTATGCGTCTACTGTTTCATTATCTTGTTGCACGCATTGGTTAATACAAGTCCAATCTGCCCTAGGTTTCCATTTTTCAGTAATGCGGTCTGTAAGACCCTTCAATCTAGTATCTAGTTCTGCGTCACTATGTAGGAGTGGCCTGAGTTGCGTCCACGGGCATTCCAGGCGCCACAAATCATGTGCCAGTCCGGACCTAAAATTTGTCTAACTACTTTTTCTACCTCTTCCCATTTAGGTGGTAACTCAATCTCATACCCTGTAAATCTTGTACAAATTTTTCAAAGTTAATTTTTGGATGGGGAATTCCTCTGTAGCTTTCCGGATGTCTTCCGTGTCCATGGTCTATACACTAAGAGAGTTGAGGCCTGGCCCTCCTGTCCTGCCTGTGGGTTTGGTACTTCAATTAATGGACAGATTTCCTCACTCTCATCTAATGAATTTCCGCATGGTTGAACATCTATAAATGTTTGACGTGTTCGGGATCTAGTTCCGATAGGTTCTCTTACAAATGGTTGTCTTAATACCCCTGTTGTCTCCGGATAACGTGGGGGGGGTCCAGCCCGCCCTCCCGCTTCATATTCTAAGTAAGGCATCGGAGGAGGTGGTGGGGGAGGGGCCGATGCTACTACCGTATTATTATCCTCTTTGTCTAAAAATAATGCTTTTGCATTCTTATTTTTCTGTTCCCTCCGGTTCACTTCCTCAATCCACCTATGTGCTTGAGGAACACCCAGCTGTCGTTGTTTTTTTGCCTGACCCTCTGCGTCAGATTTTAACTGTTTCAAAAGTTTTACTAGTGATATTTTATCTAATTTACCATCAAATTCATACTTATTGACCCATTTTGAAAAATGTCTCACATTATCTGCTCTTTGCAATTGCATATACTTTGCATCTTCTGTTAGGGGTGGGTCACGTGACCCCTTAGTGCACTCATTTCCCATGTCTCTCTAAAAAAAAGACTGTTACGTAACCCTTTCTCTTGTACCACGTGGTATCTTATTCCCCGTGTCCACAGTAGTGTCTAGAATGACTGTTTTACTTTGCTTTGTTTATTCCCTGATCTATGACTCAAGATACAATACTTCGACTATCTCTCTCCCTGCTATCACAAACCTTAGCAATAGCACAGTGTAACCTGGTCCCTGATCTAAAACAAAGACTAAGAGGGGAATTCTGCTTACCTGAGCCTCCCGCTTACTGCTATGCTTCCTTTTAGGATCCAGTTTTCCGCTTTTCGGCCACAGATCAGACAAGTGGACAGCCTCTTTACATACGACAAATCAGTCGGAGGTCTTTCCTTCTTCTGCGCAGTTTTCAGTGCCACCTATACACTCTGACCTGCAGCTTACCAAGGGAATTCCGGCACGATTAGGACCAAAATGTTAGATAAATTGTTAAAATCAGACTGTAAAAAATCATTCACAATAACAGACAGTAATGCAGGATTCTCAGGTATCTACTGTATACGTATTCTCTAATGTACATTAGGAGGCAAAAAACCATACACAAACTTGTACAGAATTTTGTCTAACTTTATTCAGGAAATACCTGCCATTTTATATGTTTTACAATCAGCTTTTGCCCACCTCACTGACGTGGTCAGTGACAGGGTCTTTACATCATAGTAACTTATGAAAAGTGCTGAGATAGTGTTTTCAAAAATCTTTTTCCCATGAGAATATTACAGCCTTGCAAAGCACCTGGTCAACCACAATGTCCTTCCGAGGATGTAGCCAATTCAAGGCTCTTAGATTAGCTCGAATACAATGGATGAATGTCTCTTTAATACATTTCTTTGTCTCTCTGTTCGCCAGCTGGACATTATGTCTGATAGTGCGACAAGGCCATTCTTCTGGTGGAAGCAGGAAAAGATATACATGCACACAGATTCATTATTTTCTAACTTTGCAAAATAATCTTTCATTGACAGACATGAGCCAGCCGAGCTGGTTACTGTCAGGGTCAAGTTTCTAATCACACTGCAGCTATGCTTCAAGCAATAATATGCAAGTTCATTTCTACTACCATTCTAGTAAAACAGAATTAAATGCATTACATATTATTCTATTTTTCAATCTTTGCACTTCATATATGTTCAAGTACATTTATATATGTCTGACCACACAGTTTTATATATGTCTGAATGTTTGAATACATATTTTCCTAACAGCTTATATGTGAATACATATTTTTCTAACAATAACAAAAGTTGGAACATACAGAGTTAACTTGCAAAACTTCAGGAAAATAAGTTAAAAGTGTTTTAAGATGTGCTATAAAAAAGTTAGTTTCAGTGCAGCAAGCAAACACAATGTCTAAAGCTAGACATTTTCCTGTTGTCTGGAAACAGAAATAATTACTAGGTTCCAAATGGAAAAAATTTTTAATTGTTTTACGACTTCCAGTTCTAGGCAAATTTCTGAGAGATAAGTATTTTTCACAGAGAAATGTTAAATTCTGTTGATTTTTGTTTAGCCTGGGAACTGGAGGCAGGTGACAAATAGTGATATCATCCAGCTGACCCAGCAGTAATGTTTTAATATTAATTTGGGAACTTTCTTAGAGATTTGGCATTTTGTATCTTGTCTTGGTTCTGAAAACATCCATTCAGCACTTCTCATCTGTATTTGCCTTGCTCTGTAAGTAAGATATAGGTATAATATTTTGTTTAGAGATAGTAATATAGTGAAGATTAGTTTAGATGTTTTCTGTATTTATGTGAGACTGTCCTGCAGTGTTGTTTTAAAATATTTCCTGTGATTCTGAACTCTGTTGTCACTGTGTTGAGTTATTGAGTATTGTCTTCTTTTATTATTTATTAAATATATTTAAACCTTTTAATTGTGGCTGGTTTGTTTAGAGACATTTAAGCTCTTAGAGTACTTGCATATGTTGTATTTGGTGACACTGTATAGGCCACTCCTAAATAGCCTTAAAAGTCTTGGTCACACTTACCATTTGGATAATAGTAACATCACACAGTAGGATTGGTCACCCTTTGCTAATGGCCTTATAGTATCTGAAAAGTAAGAGTGGTTGGTGGCAGCTGGTACTACCTTATAGTCTGGGCAGAAGGGAGCATAGCTAGTGAATCTGTGCCAGCCTTCCCCAGGAGTGTCTGTATTTTTGTATATAAATGAAATCTCAAAGTGTGTGCGTGTGTGTGGTTTGTGTGTGTGAGCTACTTGGGCAGGGACACAAAGCACTGGTGGGACAGAGAGAGTGCTGGGAGGACATGGCTTGGAAACCTAGCTAAGGGCTCAACTCTATAGGTGTGCCAGTGGGGAGTCTCATTAAGGATCTGGAGAAAGAGGAAGAAACCTACCCCAGACTGACTGTGATCGCTGTGTGCTCTTAAGGGAAATTGTACTTTACTGTGTGTGTACTTATCCTCCCAATGTGCACATCCTTCACTGGTGCTAGTGGTGAGGATTGAGGATCCTTGATTACTGGGCCAGTGCAAGGGTGTCACAGATGTATTAAACCCCATTTGGATATCCTATTATTATTATGGGATTATAATGTTATTATGCCATTATAGTGCTTGGCATCACAACAGTGATTTAGGAAGCAGAGAATAAAGTTTGATAGTCTGTCTCCTTGTTGAGCATCAACGCATTTTCTCATCCAAGGTCAACTGGCTTCTGGTCACTGCCAGTAATCTATTATTGTTAAACTTTCACATTTAAACTTGCTAGCTGTTTATGAGAGGGCTTTGCATTAGCCATCTTTCAAGCATGTACTTTGAGAGGAAGTTTTGTCCACAGCTGTACCAGCTTCAAGGACCATCCTACCTGTCCAGCCTATATACTTACTATTATGAAAGGCTATGAGACTCGAAGTTCTCCTCAAAATGGAGAATGTTGACATCTGTGCTGTAATGGAGACCTGGTTTAAAGAGGCAAAAAGCACCCTGTGCTCCCAGGCTACAACTCATTCCATACCTTTCAGCCCCAGAATACGTCTGGAAGCTCCAAAGATACTTCAGGTACAACTAACACTGGGTAAGACGGTGATAGAAGTCATAGTCTGCTACAGAACCCCAAACATGTCCCTAGGCTCTCACTCCAAGTTCCTAAGCACCCTGGAATCTATCAAGGTCCAAACCAATACTCTCATACTGGGTGACTTCAACTACCCTTCCATCAACTGGGAAAACTATTCAAGTACGAATGTACAGGCCCAACGCTTTTTGGAATTTATCAGTTCCAATGCCCTGGACCAGCTCATTCTGATCCCCACTAGATGAAGCAACATCCTCAACCTGGTTTTCACCAACATGGGAGACCATTGCTCCACACATATAGTCAATTCCTCCCTGGTTAAATCTGAACACAAACTGATCACCATGGGAAATCTTCATCTCACCAACACCCCCCGCTAAGGTGACTACCGTTAAAAACTTTTCTAAAGCCAACGTTGGGCTCCTAAAACAGAGGTGGCTAACTTCTCACCACCCATGTCAATGGAAAATAGCTGCATGACTGTCAAATCATATACCAATGCACTGTACGAGCATGTACACAAATTCATGGACCTTGCCATACCAAATAGAACTAAGAGACTCTCCTCCAGAAAAAGGAAGCCAATCTGGTGGTCCCCAGCCATCAATAAACTACAACATAAGGAAGAAACTGTTGCACAAAAAATGAAGTCACAAGACTGTAAAACCTCCCTTATCAGTCTCAACAAAAAGCTGAGATCCCTTATCAAATCCTCTAAAGCCAGCTATGAAGGCAGAATTGCAGCTGACACCAAAAACAACCACAAATCCTTCTATAGTTGTATCAAAAACCTCAAAGGCAATACTCAGATTTGCTCTGAGTTACTGCACAATGGCACCTCCTATACTGAGCCAACAGATATAGCCAACATACTGGCCAACAGATTCAGTGCCAACTTTACCCTCCCCCAGGGCCCTATCACAATACCAGAAGAAAGCCTGGCACCCACCATTTCTGCAGCACAGGTAAAAGCTGCATTGTCCAAAGCCAAGAATACAGCATCCATGGGACCTGATAATATCCCTGGCTGCATCCTACATGAGCTACAAAATGAACTGGTTGTACCCTGTTCAATCACAGCCTTACCTCAGGCTATGTCCCTAATGAATGGCGCACTGCTACAGTCATCCCGCGCCATAAAGGGGGAGCAACTACAGACCCTGGGAACTATCGCCCCATTAGCCTGACAAGTCTGGTATGCAAAGCTATGGAACACATCATCACAGACCTGCTTAACAAAAATATAGGCAATCTACAAACTTTTAACCCCACACAGTTTAGCTTTGTCAAGGGGGGATCCTGCCTGCTGAACCCGGTTGACTTCTTCGAGGCAGTCACCAAGGCTGTGGATGAGGGTAAGGCCTACCTTGACCTGGCCAAGGCCTTTGATACCATTCCCCACTCAGGTATCATTGATAAACTTACCAAACTAGGCATCAGAAAACCCCACACCCTCCTTCAAAAGCCTACTTAAAACATACCTCTTCACCAACCATCTTTGCAACTGTAATTGACCCCCTGAAGCCTCGTCTACTTACTATTTCTACACCCCATCTGTCCTGGACAACACAAACAACACCATCTAACTATATATATCCATGTGTGAATAAAAAAAGGAAGCCAATCTGGTGGTCCCCAGCCATCATTAAACTACAACATGCACATGTGTGTATGTATATATGTATGTGTGTGTGTGTGTATATTTATATATATATATATATATATATATATATATATATATATAAATATAGTGTATATGTGTGTATGTATGTATGCATATATGTGTATGCATGTGTATGCATACATATGTATGTATACTCTTACATGTATATTTGCTTGAATGTTGTTGTGTCTTTTGGCTTTTCCTGGTTAGGGGTTGCCACAGCGGAACTCCGGTCCACTAATGATTGGTAGTTGATTTTTACGTGCCGAGTTACCAGCCCTGATGCACAACCTTCAACGAAGGTATGCCCATTCACGCATGTCTCCATGCAGAAGACGCTCCAGCTGAGAATCGAACCGGACAGCGTCTTACTGTGAGGCAACAATGCTACCGCAGCACCACCACTGCGGGTATTTTCTGGAAAACTTAAACATTTATATACTCTTATTCAGTTGTGAAATATCTTGCAATGCTCTACCAGGTTCTTATCTACTCTCATTGTATAGTCTGTACACTTGTATTTTTAGCCAAAAGGGGAAATGTCCTCTTATTGTATACTAACAGCTGTAAAGCTGTAAAGTACCCCTGATATAAAAAACGCTAAACGCGCGTTTTTTGGCTTGTACCTACTCAGCACAGATCCTCGTGGTGGCCAGCAGAGTAATCCAAGCTTCAGAGAGCTAAAAAAGCGACTTTACCTGATTTAAGTATAATTTTTGTGGCTTTCCACTTCTATTTATCTAGCAACTGTATTTCGCCTGCTTGCTGATACACTGTTACTGTTTTTCTGCATTTATTCTGTTTTTGCACTTGTTTCTCAATTTGTTACTTTTAAAATCTGTAACTGTTGCAAATTGTTTGTGTAGGCTGTGATAGCCGATTTATAGCATTTATAAGTGTTTACTGTATCTGTTTCTGCTTGTTTTCTGAAAAAAAAAAACAAAAAAATATCTCTTGTTTTCCCGCCTTACTAAGCTAGAATAGTCCAGTTTCAGAGCTTGCTGATCCCTGGGCTTTGTTTGCAGTTCCTGTTACTGAATCTTTACCTAATTTGGAACAGAGGAAGTTCCCTTGCTTACCAGTGGGAGTGGGGAGCATTGAGCTGCCTGTTGGTCCAGTTTTGTGAGGTTTCAGCCAGCAACTTGTAGTTTATTGGTCGTTTTGGGCCAGTTCCTAGCTTCTTTCAGCCCCCTGATATAAAAAACGCTAAACGTGCGTTTGCGCGGTTTAGCGCGGAGCTGCTACCGTTGCACACTAGGGCAGCGCCGGTTAAGCAGATTTAAACTATTTGGGCTACCTAAATTCCACTCTTCAAATTTTCCCTTAAAGCTACCTTCCTCGAACTATACTACTGATCTAATCAGCGTATACTATAACTAAAAAGATCATCTCTACTTGACTCCAAGTAGACTATTCTCTATCTGTTAAGCCTAGCACTTGCTCCTACAGTACTTATTACCTTGATACGGTGCTCTTGTCATAGATAGTACCCCAAAAGGCAAACCCCATTTCTCGGTCATCCACGCCCCCTGGAATCTTCTTTAAAGTTTTTTTGTCTATTCCTTCTAGCATGTCGAGGGATCAGTTGCTAGTGTCCTCTCCTGCTCAGCTGGTGAACCTGGGAATATTGAGGCAATGTTACAATTGCCTCATGTACACAGACAACCCTCTCCTCCTCCCACAAAACACAAATACATGCGAGAGATGCAACTATACAGCCAAACTGGAGGCTGAGCTCTCTCAACATAGGACTGGCAAGACCAGTCAGGAGGAGAAGGTTACCACACACACTATAGACCCAGTCTCACATAGTACCATCACAACCTCAAATCATACACATAAACACACAAAGACATACTCGGAGGCTCTGATCAAAAATCTACCAAAACAGCAGAGGCCACCAAAGCAGACACCCAAACAACCACCACCTCAGAACACATCACCTGCAACACATAGACCTCACAGTCAGAGTGTCAAACAGTCACAGCCCTGAAGGCCAAACAAAATGCCAGACACACTAGTCATTGGTGACTCCATAGTCAGACACACTGACGTCCCGCTCACCAGACTGAGTAAGGAGAAGGTCACAGTAAGCTGCCTGTCGGGCGCTAGAATCCGCCACATAACGCAAGCACTCAGGTCTCTCAACAGCAGGTACAAATACGACTCAGTCATTGTCCACACTGGTGTAAACGACCTGAGACGTACCTCCTTGGACTACATGAAAAGAGACATCGAGGAGCTCTCTGATTATGTAGCCCAGGCAGGTATGACCCTGACCTTGAGCAGTATCCTACCTTCACCAAGAATGATGTCACAATACAGAGATAAGATGATCAGCTTTAACAATTGGCTTAAACACTGGTGTCATTCAAAGGGGATCCAGTGTCTGTCTGCCTGGGATGACATGCTGGACAAGCCACGCTGCTTTGCAAGGGACAGCTTGCACCTGTCACCCCTGGCATTCCGGATATTGGCAAAGGCTCTTGCCACCCCCATAGTGCCTTTTTTAGGCAAGGCTCAAATTCTAAACCTACCACCCTAGAACACAAAAAAGGAAATAAACTAAGGGTAATGCTGCTCAATGCCAGAAGTCTGAATCTCAAAATGCACGCACTCGAGGCCCTTCTCAGTATGGAGAACATCGATGTCTGTGCTGTGACAGAAACCTGGTTCAAGGCTCCTGAGAGCACCCCAGCACTTTCAGGTTTTACCTCATATCATGCGTTCCGGCCCCAAAATCCGGACAATACCAAGAAAGGAGGGGGTGTATCCATATTCATCAAGGACTCCCACACCTCAAGACTGGTTGCAATGCACGATGCATCGGAGACCATCCAGGTGCAATTAACCATAGGCAAGACTGCTCTGCAAATTGTAGCATGTTACAGGCCACCCTCACAAACTCAGGAACCTCACATGGCCTTCCTGAAAACACTAGAGGGAATAAATGTATCAACAAACATCATCATACTAGGTGACTTCAACTACCCTAATATAGACTGGGAACACTACTCAAGCCCAAACACCCTAGCCCAAAAGTTCCTGGAATTCATAAACTCAAATGCCATGGAACAACTAGTTACCATCCCCACAAGAGGAGATAACATACTTGACCTCATCATCACGAACATGGGAGCACAATGTTCAACACCGAAGTATACCCCTCACTGGTGAGATCAGATCACAAACTAATCTCGCTGGAGGTCCTCATCCCACCCCACCTGAAATAAAAGACCACAGTAAAGAACTTCTCGAAAGCCGACTTCACACTTCTAAAGACTAGTGTGGTCTCCTTTAAGGCCGACGAGCCGGCGGAAAACAGTACACATGCCGCTGAATCACTTACAAATGCCTTCTACCAGCACCTGCAGGACTGCATGGATAAGGCAATCCCAAGCAAAACAAAGACTCTCTGTACCAAAGGCAAGCGTCCAGTCTGGTGGACCCCAGCCATAAACAAACTCTACAACAAAAGGAGGAAGCTACTACAAGATAGAGCAAAATCCTTAAAAGGTAAGACACCCTTGATCACTATAAGTACTAAGAGCTCTCATAAAATCATCCAAAGCAAATTTCGAGAGAAAAATAGCTAAAGACTCAAAAGACAATCATAAGGCCTTCTTTAGCTATGTTAGAAACCTGGGAGGAAACTCCCAGATATGCTCAGAACTAGTTCAAAACGATGTGAAGATTACTGATCCTACGGACATTGCCAACATACTGGCTGACAGGTTCAGTGCAAACTTCTCCCCCCCCAAAAGGAGAGATATCTATACCAAAAGATTGCAGCCCCCCAAACATCTCCAACGCCCAAGTGAGAACTGCTCTCTCCAAAGCAAAAACACAGCATCCATGGGACCTGATGGTGTCCCCGGCTGTGTGCTCCACGAACTCAATGAGGAATTAAACCCACAGCTAGGACAGCTGTTTAATCAGAGCCTTACCTCTGGATACGCACTCCAGGAGTGGCGCACTGCAACTGTGGTCCCACTTCACAAAGGCGGTGCCTCCACCGACCCTGGAAATTACCGCCCATTAGCTTGACAAGCCTTATCTGCAAAGCCATGGAGAGGATCATAATGGACCTCATAAATAAAGACATAGGGAATTTGCAGACTTTGGATCCAACCCAGTTTGGCTTTGTCAAAGGCAGATCATGCCTTTTAAACTTGGTTGACTTTTTCAAACAGTCACCAAAGCCATTGATGAGGGAAAGGCAGTCCATACAGCCTACCTCGATCTGGCAAAGGCCTTCGATACAATACCCCACTCAGGTATCATTGAAAAACTCATCAGCTTAAATATTAACCCATACATCACAAGATGGGTTGCAAACTGGCTGAGTGACAGAACCCACAGGGTCAGAGTTGCTGGCACCATGTCAGACTCAAAGCCTGTCACTAGTGGTGTCCCACAGGGCTCAGTCCTAGGCCCACTCTTGTTTGGCATCTACTTCTCCGAAGTACAAGCAAACACAGGAGGGTTATGGCTGACAAAGTTTGCAGATGACTGCAAACTGGGCCATAGTAGAAAACACATCTGACACAGATATCCTTCAGAAGGGTCTCACAGAAACGGATAACTGGTGCCAGAGCCATGGCCTAAAGTTAAATGCCAAAAAATGCATAGTCATACCCTTCGGGAAAAACAAGGTTACCCCTAGCTACCAAATAGGTGGCAATCCACTGAGCACAAAAGAAGTTATCAGGGACCTGGGGACCCAGGTTGATAGTAGTCTGTCATTCGACACCCATGTAGCTAAAGTAGTTAGGAAGACCTTCTACATTGCCCACCTTATCATGAAGGGATTCTCATCTAGATCAAGGGAGGTCATTGTCTCCCTCTACTCATCACTCATCAGACCAATGATTGAGTACAATGCCCCATTCGGAATGTATCTGACCCGACACTTGCAGCAGCTGGAGAGGCCACAAACGTTCCTCACCAAAAGGATAAAGGGTCTCAAAAATCTGTCCTATGCTGCCCGACTGAAAGAACTCCAGCTCTATTCAGTCGCTTACCGCTTGCTCAGAGGTGACCTTTGCCTAACATACAAGGCCATGTCAAACCCAGATTTGATGAATATGCTTCACCTCAAAAATCTAGATCCATCAGAGCCACAAGGGCGGGAGACTTAAACCTTGACACGGCTATTAATAGGACATGCTGGAGGGATAGATTCATCACCCAAAGACTCCCTATGCTGTGGAACAAAATCCCGGTATATGTGAGGCAGAGCACCTCGCTGGCCTTGTTCAAGAGAAATCTTGACCAATGGATGGGAGATCGCAGATATACCCCAGGGATTACCTCAGTGTCACTGCTCGACAGAGGCACAGCAAAATAATGGGTATAGTTCCCCATACTAAAGGGGTGGCGTAAGCCACAAAACTATGGGCTAGGCTTGTAAATGCCCTTGGGCAGATAGCCTAGTATGAACCTATGAACCTATGAACCTATAATCTGTATGCTACTACTCTGTAATGTTTCTTTTGTAAATGTATCTTCTCTCTGTAAACTTATGGAGTTTTTCTCCCCAGGACTCCGCTGAAAATGGACACTTGT
The DNA here is from genome assembly GCF_019279795.1 of Protopterus annectens. Taxonomy (NCBI): domain Eukaryota; kingdom Metazoa; phylum Chordata; order Ceratodontiformes; family Protopteridae; genus Protopterus; species Protopterus annectens. The sequence goes on along the minus strand of NC_056749.1, from coordinate 63,673,185 downwards.
TGTCCAGTCGGACTATCCTGACAAAAAAAACGTTAAATAAATAAATAAATCCTTACATCACTGAGGGGGGTTGCAATTTGGCTCACAGACAGGCCCACAGAGTGAAAGTTATGGATTCCAAGTCAGACTGTCAACCAGTCATGAGTGGAGTCCCACAAGGCTCGGTCCTTGGCCCTCTACTGTTTGGTATGTACGTCTCAGAAGTCCAGTCAAACACATAAGGATTCTGGCTGACCAAGTTCGCTGATGACTGCAAGCTATGAGTCATTATCAACTCCCCAAGTGATGCAGACATTCTACAAAAAGGCCTCTCTGAGACCAATGCCTGGTGTCGGAACCATGGCCTGAAGCTTAACGCCAAAAAATGAGCTTTGGAAAAAACTCAGTTCCCACCAATTACCACATTAATGGGAGTCCACTGAAGGGGCCATAAGAGATCTGGGCACCCATTACGACAACCACCTGACCTTCGACCACCACATTGCCACTGTGGTCAGAAAGTCCTCCTATGTGGCACATCTTATAACCAAAGGTTTTGCATCCAGGAAGTAAGAAGTCATCATCCCTCTCTACTCATCCCTCATTAAACAAGTCATCAAAAATAACACTCCATTTGGCATTTACCTGACCAGACACCTACAACAGCTGGAGAAGCCACAAAACTACCTCACAAAAAGGATCCTAGGCCTTAAACACATGTCCTACATGGACAGATTCAAGAAACTTCAGCTGTTCTTAGTCTCTTATCGTCTGCATAGAGGTGATCTCTTCTTGACTTAAAAAGCCATGTTCAACCCAGCCCTACTTGAAATGCTACACCTAAAGAAATCCCAATCCCCCCACACCACATGCTCCAGAGATCACAACCGCATTACCATAATGAACAGAACATGCTGGAGGGACAGGTTCATCTCCCAAAGACTGCCCATACTCTGGAATAAGCTTCCCATTCATGTCAAGCAGAGCACCTCGCTGGCCCTCTTCAAGAGAAATCTTGACAAGAGGATGGGTAACAGAAATTTCACTCCAGGGATCATTCCAGTTGCCCTACTGGATAAGGGCACTGTGAACTAACATCGGGTGGCACGGTGCTTGGGCAATTTTTTTTGGGCCAGGCTTGTAAAGGCTCCAGGGCCATTAGCCTAGTACACATCTATGAACCTATGAGACCTTCAGAATGGCTCCCACACAGCACCTCAAAGAAGCCTACAGTTGTCATTGTTTTTGTAATTTGGGCTAGTGGACATCGTTTTTGATGCTACGTATATACAAAGGGACCTTTTCACAGTTTACATTTGTGTCATGTTTGATATGAGCACTATATAATTAATACATGGTTAAAGATACTGTTCCTGCTCAACCTTTCTAGCAGTTTTAATGATTATAGCTTTTAGTTTCTCTGCCTTTCTTACTGTACATTTGCTTTAATGTTTTATTTATTAATTATATATTTGTCTTTTTGTAACATATTTGTGTAAGCTGGCACTACTGTTTTGACCTGGGTCATGGCTGAAAAGGCTCCCTGGACTACTCCAGCAACCCAGACGGATACATATTATATAAACAAAGAAGCTAAAGAATGAATGACTAAATAAATAAATAAATGCACACACATACAAACATAAATACATACATACGTAGTACTGCTGCACTTGTAAGAGTGAGTTGCATGCCCAGATAAACAGGATACAAACAATATTGCACAGAAAATGTAGCCAACTCAGCTTAAAGCTGTTAACATATCATGTGCAAAGTCAAGACCGATTGTCAGTTATGGAAGGGAAGAAAATTCTTTTAATATCACGAGCAATTGTTGATGATTTTCATACTAGGAAACAAAGTGTTGTACCAAGTTGTCACAGGTAGGCTGTTGATAATCAGCTGACATGATAAAAGTGTCAGGAATAGAGTGTGTCTTTGTCTTGTCCCTCTGTTTAACTGGAATGGTAACACCAAATCTCCATTACTACAAATCTGAGCTAAGGGGGGGGGGTGGCATTGTACAGGAACTTGGGTCTCCCCTGTGATGCCAGAGAATAAATCTACCACTGTTTTCTGAGTCAGACTGCAATAAATCTTAGACCTTATAAATCCTGCAAACTAAAAATATGTCACTGAATCAGCAACATGTTTTTCAGTGGCATGAAAAGGTGCGCAAACTTCTTACCTTTATCTACGCAACGTCTAAACAAGTACATGAAGTGCAAACTTCTTACCTTTATCTATGCAACATCTAAACAAGTATATATAGATTAGTAAGTCATTAATAAACAATGCAAATGAAATGGAGACAAACAGTTGAAAATATGTTCATTCTTAATATATAAAGTAGAAGTAGTAATACATTTAGTCTAAGTATTTACAATAAATCCAATATTTGTACTCAGGGCAAAAGAAATGTGGGAATGATGTAATTATTCAATTTCATTGTATCTGTTTCTGTACTGGAAGGAAATAAGCCAAATAAGTGAATGAACAAGCATCAGGGAGAGAGCTAACCTGGATCTAGTGGTGTGAATTTGTTTTCTGCAGTTATATCTCTTCCTGTGATATCTTCTAAAAATGTAACCACTCTAGCTTAGGGCTCAGGGATTATTTTCATTAAGAAATAGCTAGGAAAGGTTTTAGCTGTGGATAGATGTTTTTTTCTTTCCTGTAATCTGTTTGTTCAAAGCAATTATACTCTGTTTTCCCTATGGCAGTTTGTATTTCTTTTTACCTTTAACTGTTTACATACAAAAGAACAATATAAGTAGTAATGGGTAAACACTTCTGCTTACTCACTTTTAAAAAAAGTTAGTGGCTGATCATCTACTTACTTATTTATGAACTAATTAAAGGGTATTAATTGCAAAATGGTGACACTGTTGCTATCTGCTCTAACTGGCCAAACTATTCGGCTACACATTACTACTCGTGTTTGTAATTATTTGGTTTATTATCAAGTCTGGAACACATACTAGTAGTTCCTCAGTCAGGTAATCTGGGGTGGTTAGTAATTTACTATCTCTGGCCAGGACAAAATTCTGTAGTGCTAGACAATATTGCCAGCTTTTATTTGGGAATTAGTGGGTGTGTGTGTGTGTGTGTGTGTGTGTGTGTGTGTGTGTGTGTGTGTGTGTGTGTGTGTGTGTGTGTGTGTGTGTATTTGTGTGTATGTAAGAGATTATTCAACATACAATTAGTATTAGTGATAAAAGGCAATAAATCCCAGACAGGTTGTGAGAAAGGGGTCTGGTGAGCTAGGCCAAAGACTCAGCTTGGTGGGATGTCCAGTGTGAAGCACATTTTTGGGTGTGAATCTGTAGGCCCATAATCAGACCAACAGTGTACGTTTTCTGCAATCTCTTTAGGTCAAGCTGTACTTGATGAATTGTTTAGTAATTCATATTTGTGTGTTACTTTATAGTGTAATTATTTAGTACCAGTGGTATGACTCAAGAGACCAGAGCACTGGCTGCCATCAGATTCTAGAATTAGACAGCTTATTTGTGAGCAGTAAAGAAGATCCAAGCATCATATTCTCACCAGTCTACAGTACCATACCTCATATTTCTGGAGAGCTTCTCAGACCAATTCATCCATCCATCCGTCCAGCCATGCATCTATCCATCCACCCACAACACCTTTTTCCCATTTCTGCACATGGGGTTTGGGTGTCACTTTAACAGTGACAATTCATATCAAAGAAAAATATTTCATGGAAATTCACCATCAAAGCTGCCTGTGTCAGATGGACAGTGATAAAGCAAATCCTAACTAATTTTGCCTCACCCCTATTACCTGACAAAGCCTCCTTCATTGGACTGAAGCTTTAGGAGCAAAATTTTCAATTCCCCTGGCAAGGATTTTCATAAAAAGTTTAGACTCGAAGGATAGAAGCTGTCCTATGACTGGCTAGGAGCAAAGTATCTTTAAGTCATGGCTAACCAGATACTGTAAGCTATGGGCTTCAATGTGTTTGTCTTGTTGAACTGCTTGATTTGCTTGGGGCTATAAGGCTGTATAAAAATTAGGTGCAAGCCTATTCAGGCCCCTAGTGTTTTCATTCCTTAAACGTTCAGCTGTCACATTAATCCTTGCAGGTCTAAAGGCCTCTCTAAGGTGATTCACTGTGCAATATCTAGCTGTGATAAATACATCTTTCCCCAAACTCTGCACAGTCTGACTCATCTCTGCTCTTGGATAGCTGGTGTAATCACTGGTAAAATTGTGCAATGATGGCAGTAATTTAAGTAATACCAAATTAATCTTTTCTTGCTCTGTCAACTATTCTGTCATAGTATGTTGGTCTTTCCTATCACTGAGTCTGTTTGAGTAAAGAAGTATATTTTGCCAAATGAAGTGGTTTAATACCATATTGTTTCTAGTGAATGTTTAAGTATAAAAGTGTTACACTTTGTTCATACTTATTAAAACTGCAATAGTAACTCATTACTTTTAAATTTAGACATTATATATTCTCTAAGTTGATGAATTTTAGTCTGAGATGTTTATGTTCCTGCCCAATTTGTTTTCATGTCCCTTTTATTCAGTGCCTTGATTATGTCACTAACGTACAGGTTAAAATGCTGTCAAACACTAACAAAAGTTAGAGTGTTGATTTTTTAGCATGTTATATCCATCTGGAAAGAGCCTTTACATTCTTTGGTACCTCCATTTACAAGTCTTGTCCAGTTCAACACTTTTCAGGATTTACACAAACATTACACATCAAGTTAAGCAAAAAAAAAAAAGAGAGAGATCAAGCCTAGTCTACTTGGAAAGCCAGCTGTTCTAATCAACCAAAGTACAATTCTTAAACTAAAGAGAGATGCATGAATTACTATTGCTTCCAAAAGGACAAGATGGAAATCCCAGCCTATTCTACTATTCTGGCAAATTATTAAATCAACTAGCACAAACTATTTCTCAAAAGAGCACAGTAAAACATCATGCATACCGAACACTGTAAATGATCTTAGGGATTACATTTCATCCTCAGTCAGACTGCTAAATCCCCACCAGTATCTAAATTGTCCAACCTTTATATTTAAAATCATCACCAGAAAATCAGTTGAAAACTTACTTACATGACACATACAACCACACTTTTACTACCTTTATCATAGGCTGACAGAAGTTGTCCACAGTTTATTTTTGTTTTGTTAGCATTTAGGGAGCCCCAAACAAGTGTCCAACTGGGGGCCCTCTACAGTTCCAGTTTAGGTATCACATTGCCACTGCTGCCCATCCTAAACACTCTTTTAATTCATGCTGCAAAGCTCTAAGAGTTGTATGCACAGACTGCATTGTAGCTCTATCACTGCCACAGGCCTGTATGCCACACACTGTTGGCCCACCTCACAAAGGGAGTAGTACACACAGACTGCACTGTAGCCACAATGCTCTAACATTACCACAGGCCTGAGTAATACATGTTGTTGTACCACCTGACAGAGGGAGTAGTACACACAGACTGCACTGCAGCCACAATCCTGTAGCATTACCACAGGCCTGCATACCACATGTTGATGCCCGACATCATAGAGGGAGTATTTTGCACAGATTGCATTGTAGCCACAATGCTCTAAAATTACCATAGGCCTGTGGCCCATGTCACAGAGGGATTAGATCACACAGACTGCACTGTAGCCATGATGCTCTTAACATTACCACAGGCCTGAGTTCCACATGTTGTTGGCCAACCTCACAGAGGAAATTTCAGATTGACTGACATTCAGTTGCAATGATATTATGTTAAAACAGCCTTGTGTAGAGGTATGGCTACAGGTGAAAGGGTGCCCTAGGTGAAAGGCTCTATGGTGCCATCTCACTGCCTATTGCTCAACCCACAACACACATCCCCCAGTGCTCCATCCTCTTTTCTCCCATCGCATGCTTTCCTCACAAGGAAGATAATTTTTTCTTCCTTCTTTCACATTTTTCCTTTACTTTTCAGTTTTGTTCAGAAGTCATGACCATCTAGATGTTCTGATGTATATTTTACAGTTTTTTAAATAACTTTTTAATCCAATGATGGTCTGAGCAAAAACATGACTAAGGATAGAAATTCAGTGCTGCTGTTCAATCTGACTTTTCTTTGCATCCTTTCGGTACACCCTAACTGCCTAAGACAGCAGAGCTGTAAGAAGGAAATTAATTAAGCAGGGGGTATGGGGGCAGAACGCCTCCAGAAACCAGGGTTACAGATGCTCTGAGGTATATTTTAGAGCATTTTCCTAACCTTTTGAGCCTGTGGAGGCCTAAGCAAAAATAAAGACTAAGAGAAGACATTTATTTATTTTATTTTATTTTATTTATTTTACATTTGTTGACCGGGCTAGTCTGACTGGATACATGTCCATTTTCAGCAGAGGCCTGAGGAGAAAAGCTCCACTAAATACTAAGTACATTACAAAATATTACAAATGTTTATAAGTAACAAATTAGAAAATCATAACATCACACAGAATGCAAGATAGATTCAGGAGAAGCACATTTCGATGAGCAGTTAATACCATATTAGCAATTTTACATAGAATGTACCTAGGTCGATTAGTACTGTAAAAGGAGAAGAAATAAGACAGATACTAATAGGAAGAGTGAAGGAGAGATGTAGTATGAGAAAGAAAAAGGTTAGCCTGGTGTACTGCAGGAACAAAGCCAATGATTTAGGTAGTACAGTTTAATTTTCTGTTTGAATTGAGGCAGGGATGTAGTCAAAGTTATGTCACAAGGTAAGAGACATTCTGTCTTATTTTTCCATACAGGCAAGAAATAAGTTGTCCAAGGGGTAATGTTCAAAGATGACAAAATAGTAGTTCTCAATAAACTATGACGACAAATGTTTGAAGACATACATAAATCATATCTGGGAATGCTGTCTGCCTCCCTATGCTCCCCCCACCCAAAATGCCACCTGTGCATCTCTCTGGTGTTAGACCAGGATTAAAGCATGACTAACACCTACAGCAGTTACACAGCACACCTGTAGGAGGTAGAACAAGCATGACTACAACCTACAGCAGTTATACAGTACACCTGTAGTAGGCAGAATAAGCATGACTAAAAACTACAGCAGTTACACAGTACACCTGTAATAGGTAGAACAAGCATGACTAACACCTATGGTAGTTGTACAGTACACCTGTAATAGGTAAAACAAGCATGACTAACACCTACAGCAGTTATACAGTACACCTGTAGTAGGCAGAACAGGCATGAATAACACCTACAGCAGTTATACAGTGCACCTGTAGTAGGTAGAACAAGCATGACTAACACCTACAGCAGTTATACAGTACACCTGTAATAGGTAGAACAAGCATGACTAACACCTATGGTAGTTGTACAGTACACCTGTAGTAGGTAGAACAAGCATGACTAACACCTACAGCAGTTATACAGTACACCTGTAGTAGGCAGAACAAGCATGAATAACACCTACAGCAGTTATACAGTACACCTGTAGTAGGTAGAACAAGCATGACTAACACCTACAGCAGTTATACTGCACACCTGTAGTAGGTACAACAAGCATGACTAACCTGTACAGCAGTTACATACAGTACACATGTAGTAGGTAGAACAAGCATGACTAACACCTACAGCCGTTATACAGTACACCTGCAGTAGGTAGAACAAGCATGACTAACACCTACAGCAGTTATACAGTACACCTGTAGTAGGTAGAACAAGCATGACTAACACTTACAGCAGTTATACAGTACACATGCAGTAGGTAGAGCAAGCATGACTAACACCTACAGCAGTTATAGAGAACACCTGTAGTATGTAAAACAAGCATGACCAACACCTACAGCAGTGATACTCTACACCTGTAGTAGGTAGACCAAGCATGACTAACACCTACAGCAGTTATACAGTACACCTGTAATAGGTAAAACAAGCATGACTAACCTGTACAGCAGATATACAGTACAGCTTTAGGAGGTACAACAAGCATGACTAACACCTACAGCAGTTATACAGTACAGCTTTAGTAGGTACAACAAGCATGACTAACACCTACAGCGGTTATACAGTACACCTGTAGTAGGTAAAACAAGCATGACTATCACCTAGAGCAGTTATACAGTACACCTGTAGTAGGTATAAAAAGCATGACTAACACCTATAGCAGTGATACTGTACACCTGTAGTAGGTAGAACAAGCATGACTAACACCTAAAGCAGTTACACCGCACAACTGTACTAGGTAGAACAAGCATGACTAACACCTACAGCAGTTATACAGTACAACTGTAGTAGGTAAAACAAGCATGACTAACACCTAAAGCAGTTATGCAATACACCTGTAGTAGGTGTAACAAGCATGGCTAACACCTACTGCAGTTATACAGTACACCTGTAGTAGGTAGAGTAAGCATGACTAACCTGTACAGCAGTTATACGGTACATCTTTAGTAAGTAGAACAAGCATGACTTACACCTACAGCAGTTATACAGTACACCTGTAGTAGGTAGAACAAGCATGACTTACACCTACAGCAGTTATACAGTACACCTGTAGTAGGTAGAACAAGCATGACTAACACCTACAGCAGTTATACTGCACACCTGTAGTATGTAGAACAAGCATGACTATCACCTACAGCAGTTATACAGTATTTTATTTTATTTTATTTTACATTTGTTAACCGGGCTAGTCTAACTGGATACATGTCCATTTTCAGTAGATGCCCGAGGAGTTAAGCTCCAAGTTAGGACAAAAAAAAAATTAATACAATAAAGTATAAGGATACATGAGCAAATATGAAGTGTTAACAGTATGCATAAACAGGTTATCACAGTAAAATACAGTACACCTGTAGTAGGTAGAGCAAGCATGACTAACACCTATGATAGTTGTACAGTACACCTGCAGTAGGTAGAACAAGCATGACTAACACCTACAGCAGTTATACAGTACAACTGTAGTATTAAAACAAGCATGACTAACACCTAAAGCAGTTATGCAATACACCTGTAGTAGGTGTAACAAGCTTGGCTAACACCTACGGCAGTTATACAGTACACCAGTAATAGGTAGAATAAGCATGACTAACCTGTACAGCAGTTATACGGTACAACTTTAGTAAGTAGAACAAGCATGACTTACACCTACAGCAGTTATACAGTACACCTGTAGTAGGTAGAACAAGCATGACTTACACCTACAGCAGTTATACAGTACACCTGTAGTAGGTAGAACAAGCATGACTAACACCTACAGCAGTTATACTGCACACCTGTAGTACATAGAACAAGCATGACTATCACCTACAGCAGTTATACAGTATTTTATTTTATTTTACATTTGTTAACCGGGCTAGTCTAACTGGATACATGTCCATTTTCAGTAGAGGCCCGAGGAGTTAAGCTCCAAGTTAGGACAAAAAAAAATTAATACAATAAAGTATAAGGATACATGAGCAAATATGAAGTGTTAACAGTATGCATAAACAGGTTATCACAGTAAAATACAGTACACCTGTAGTAGGTAAAACAAGCATGACTAACACCTAAAACAGTTATGCAGTACACCTGTAGTAGGTAAAACAATCATGACTAACACCTACAGCAGTTATACTGCACACCTGTAGTACGTAGAACAAGCACGACTATCACCTACAGCAATTATACAGTACACCTGTAGTAGGTAAAACAAGCATGACTAACACCTAAAGCAGTTATGCAGTACACCTGTAGTAGGTAAAACAAGCATGACTAACACCTACAACAGTTATACAGTACACCTGTAGTACGTAGAACAACCATGACTAACACCTACAGCAGTTATACAGTACACCTGTAGTACGTAAAACAAGCATGACTATCACCTACAGCAGTTATACAGTACACCTGTAGTAGGTAAAACAAGCATGACTAACGCCTAAAGCAGTTATGCATTACACCTGTAGTAGGTAAAACAAGCATGACTTAGACCTACAGCAGTTATACAGTACACCTGTAGTAGTTAGAACAAGCATGACTATCACCTACAGCAGTTATACAGTAAACCTGTAGTAGGTAGACCAAGCATGACTAACACCTATGATAGGTGTACAGTACACCTGTAGTAGGTAAAACAAGCATGACTAACACCTACAACAGTTATACAGTACACCTGTAGTACGTAGAACAACCATGACTAACACCTACAGCAGTTATACAGTACACCTGTAATAGGTAGAACAAGCATGACTAACACCTACAGCAGTTATAGAGTACACATGCAGTAGGTAAAACAAGCATGACTAACACCTAAAGCAGTTGTACAGTACACCTGTAATAGGTAGAACAAGCATGACTAACACCTACAGCAGTTATACAGTACACCTGTAGTAGGTAAAACAAGCATGACTTAGACCTACAGCAGTTATACAGTACACCTCTAATAGGTAAAACAAGCATGACTAACCTGTACAGCAGTTATACAGTACAACTTTAGTAGGTACAACAAGCATAACTAACACCTACAGCAGTTATACAGTACAGCTTTAGTATGTACAACAAGCATGACTAACACCTACATCGGTTATACAGTACACCTGTAGTAGGTAAAACAAGCATGACTATCACCTACAGCAGTTATACAGTACACCTGTAGTAGGTATAAAAAGCATGACTAACACCTATAGCAGTGATACTGTACACCTGTAGTAGGTAGAACAAGCATGACTAACACCTAAAGCAGTTACACTGCACAACTGTACTAGGTAGAACAAGCATGACTAACACCTACAGCAGTTATACAGTACAACTGTAGTAGGTAAAACAAGCATGACTAACACCTAAAGCAGTTATGCAATACACCTGTAGTAGGTGTAACAGGCATGGCTAACACCTACGGCAGTTATACAGTACACCTGTAGTAGGTAGAATAAGCATGACTAACCTGTACAGCAGTTATACGGTACATATTTAGTAAGTAGAACAAGCATGACTTACACCTACAGCAGTTATACAGTACACCTGTAGTAGGTAGAACAAGCATGACTTACACCTACAGCAGTTATACAGTACACATGTAGTAGGTAGAACAAGCATGACTAACACCTACAGCAGTTATACTGCACACCTGTAGTACGTAGAACAAGCATGACTATCACCTACAGCAGTTATACAGTATTTTATTTTATTTTATTTTACATTTGTTAAACGGGCTAGTCTAACTGGATACATGTCCATTTTCAGTAGAGGCCCGAGGAGTTAAGCTCTAAGTTAAGACAAAAAAAAATTAATACAATAAAGTATAAGGCTACATGAGCAAATATGAAGTGTTAACAGTATGCATAAACAGGTTATCACAGTAAAATACAGTACACCTGTAGTAGGTAAAACAAGCATAACTAACACCTAAAACAGTTATGCAGTACACCTGTAGTAGGTAAAACAATCATGACTAACACCTACAGCAGTTATACTGCACACCTGTAGTACGTAGAACAAGCACGACTATCACCTACAGCAATTATACAGTACATCTGTAGTAGGTAAAACAAGCATGACTAACACCTAAAGCAGTTATGCAGTACACCTGTAGTAGGTAAAACAAGCATGACTAACACCTACAACAGTTATACAGTACACCTGTAGTACGCAGAACAATCATGATTAACACCTACAGCAGTTATACAGTACACCTGTAGTACGTAGAACAAGCATGACTATCACCTACAGCAGTTACACAGTACACCTGTAGTAGGTAAAACAAGCATGACTAACACCTAAAGCAGTTATGCAGTACACCTGTAGTAGGTAAAACAAGCATGACTTACACCTACAGCAGTTATACAGTACACCTGTAGTAGTTAGAACAAGCATGACTATCACCTAAAGCAGTTATACAGTACACCTGTAGTAGGTAGAGCAAGCATGACTAACACCTATGATAGTTGTACAGTACACCTGTAGTAGGTAGAACAAGCATGACTAACACCTACAGCAGTTATACAGTACAACTGTAGTAGGTAAAACAAGCATGACTAACACCTAAATCAGTTATACAGTACACCTGTAATAGGTAGAATAAGCACGACTAACCTGTACAGCAGTTATACGGTACATCTTTAGTAAGTAGAACAAGCATGACTTACACCTACAGCAGTTATACAGTACACCTGTAGTAGGTAGAACAAGCATGACTAACACCTACAGCAGTTATACTGCACACCTGTAGTACATAGAACAAGCATGACTATCACCTACAGCAGTTATACAGTACACCTGTAGTAGGTAGAACAAGCATGACTTACACCTACAGCAGTTATACAGTACACCTGTAGTAGGTAGAACAAGCATAACTAACACCTACAGCAGTTATACAGTACACCTGTAATAGGTAGAACAAGCATGACTAACACCTACAGCAGTTGTACAGTACACCTGTAATAGGTAGAACAAGCATGACTAACACCTACAGCAGTTATACAGTACACATGCAGTAGGTAAAACAAGCATAACTAACACCTACAGCAGTTATACAGTACACCTGTAGTAGGTAAAACAAGCATGACTAACACCTACAGCAGTTATACTGCACATGTGTAGTAGGTAGAACAAGCATGACTGATGCCTGCAGCAGTTAGACCCACTTGTGGTGGGTATAACCAGCTTGAACAAGCACTTGCAATAGTAAGGCTGTGGCATGAAATCAAGGAGAACCAAGTACCTGAAGTAGATGCAACAAGGTTGAATAAACACCTGCAACATGCATGGCCAGACACCTGTATCAGTTAAGCAATAGGTAATGAATAATTTCAATCAGCCACAGGATATAAGTAAGGATATCAGATGGGGTGATAGGAAAAGGTTTACAAATAACCCTTGATATAGCACATTTCTTCTCTTGTTCTGTATCTTTCGCTCACTGTTATGAACAGGGTATGAGAGTAGCAGGCCTTTCTGTTATAGGTGATGTTAACCTACGGGTGTGTGCTGAGATAACAGGATGCATTTCTTTCTGTATTGACCTCTTTTTGTTTCTTAAATGTGTATGAACACTAGAACCTCCTTTTTAATAGCAAACTTCAGGTATCAGATAGTTAAGTGATTTTTTTGTGAGTTACACAGAGGTTTGCAGTTCAGTTCCACATTCTCTTTGATATCCTACACCCTGCATGTAGTTGTTTATTACTGCCTTTTGACAAAAAAGGATATCCTAGCAAGCTGTCAGAAATGATATATACCCCTGTCAGTATTCTTCTTATTTTCAGATTTCTGTTATTGATGTTAACATACCACGATTCTTTGAGGCAGACTATCAGACATTTACTGCTTAGAACTGAAACTAACTTGCTACTCTTAATGGGGCATAAATTCCAGTAAGTCAATCTTTGAGGTTTGTGGTACTGTCTGTACTAGTGTGTGTTCAGTTTTTGTGTGACATTTTTTGACGTAGAACGTTGTATCTAAGGATGAGGTTAGTGAGTCGAGATTCTTCACATAAACGCAGCATGTGTGCTCTGGAATGTCTACTTATCTGCACTGTGATGTTTTAAATTATCATAAGGGAGCCCAGCAATTTAGTGACCCTCATGTTGTTAATGAGCTTTTGTTTTCTTACATGCTAGTCCATGTAAGAACTGTAAACATGTAAGTATTTGTATACATGAAGTAACTTCCATTAATATGTGTATTTGGCAGCGTGTAAGGCACTGCTGTTATGTATTCTGACTCATGCTTAGTCATTTAGTCTCAGAATGAATGCACCTCAGTGCAGTCATAATCAGCAAGCACAACACTTTTTCAGCAGTGTAGGTGTAGGAAGGAGTTCAGAGTATCGAACGAAAGACAAGAGAATATTCATTATGAAAACAAGAGCTGGCCTTTTGTTTTGGTATGGACAACTCATGTGCTGTGTCTTTAATTCCTCCCATTTTTTTCTTTTAACTTGATGAGCTACTGTAATATCAAAAAAGTCCTGGACTCCACGTAGGTTAAATTAGAAGTTATGTACCTACCATAACGTTCCATGTTAGTTGTCTTCTCTCGCCTTCTTTCTTGCTGGATGGGTTCAGAGCCGATCCTCGGCTCCGACTCGGCACTTGCTAAGCTCAAGAGTCACTTCCACCAGCTCGAGGCAGCCCCATATCCCATGATGCAAGGCGGAGATTACCCAGATCTCGTTTGGTAGCTAGAGGAAAAAATACCTACTATCTTCCCCCAAGGGAAGAAGAACAACTAACCTGAGAAAAAACTGTAAGGGGAACCCAGGTAACTAAGTGCAGAGCTAACTGGTGTCCAAGGGAGAAATCTCCCAGAGAAGAGGATAGTTCAAGGTCTGTCCAGGCTAGGGGGACAGGAGGGAGGGACGCAAGAAAGAAGGTGAGAGAAGACAACTAACATGGAACGTTATGGTAGGTACATAACTTCTAAATGTTAAGTTGTCAATCTCGCCTTCATTCTTGCTGGATGGGACCGTGTCCCTAGCACCTCTATCCTGGGTGGCTCAATGGAACAGACTCTTGAGAACTGTGGAACCAAAACTCGCCCTGTCCCTGGAGGCCAAATCCAATTTGTAATGAGAAACGAAGGTATGAGGAGTGGCCCAAGTGGCTGCTGCACAAATAGTGTCTAAGGGTAGTCTAGCCTGAAAGGCAGTAGATGTGACTAGGCCTCTGGTAGAATGTGCTTTTGGTATTGAGATCAGCTGTTTGCCCCTAAGCTGATAAATATAAGAAATAGTGGAAGACAGCCATCTGGATAAGGTCACCTTAGAAACAGGGAGACCTTTCTTATTTTCAGCATAAGAAAGAAAAAGCTGATCAGACTTTCTAGATTGCTTTGTTCTGTCCAAGTAATATCTGAGTTGGCGATGAACATCTAGGCAATGCAATTTTTGTTCCGCCCTGTCAGAATAATTGGGAAAAAATACTGGAAGATCAATAGATTGGTTTAAATTTGTCTTAGAAGCAACCTTGGGCAAAAAGGACGGATTAGTTCTCAAAGATACTCTATCCTTGTGGAAGACCAAGTAAGGGGGACGAACACAGAGAGCATGAAGTTCAGACACCCTTCTGGCCGAAGTAATAGCGACTAGAAAGAGTGTCTTCCAAGAGAGAAAATTTAACGAGCATGTAGCAGCCGGTTCAAAAGGGGGAAGTATTAAGGATGCCAGCACTAAATTTAGATCCCACTGTGGTGGAGGATCCCTAACAGGGGGTTTAAGTAGGAAGATCCCTCTGAGAAAGGCTTTGCAAAGTTTGTGAGACATAATGTTCTGGTCTGCAAATCCGACATGAAAATTCGAGATTGCTGCCAGCTGGACTTTAACTGTGAAAGAAGAAGAACCAGAGTGAAAAATTTCAGCTAAGAAGTCCAAAACTGACTGAATAGGGGCAGTAAAGGGATCTATGTTCTTAGACCTTGCCCAAAAGGAAAAACGTTGCCATTTGCTAGAGTAAATCCTTCTGGTAGAGGACTTTAGAGAAGCTACTATGATATCCCTAACGGGATTAGAGATCATAGGAAGCCTGGCTAAGGAAGGAAGTGGAGCAACCAAGCAGTGAGGTTGAGGGAACGAATGGACCGGTGCAGTTGACCCGACTGGTGGGTCAGAAGATCTGGAACTGGGTCCAGATGCCAAGGCTGCACTAAGAGATGTCGATGAAGGAACGGGAACTAAATTTGTCGAGGCCAGTAAGGAGCAATGAGAATCAGCTTGGCTCTCAAGTCGGTAGCTTTCTGAAGCACTTGAGGAATCAACGGAAAAGGGGGAAAAGCATAAAGAAGTCCCCGGGGCCAATCCTGGGTTAGAGTGTCTCTGGGGGGATGGCCTAGAAGTGGAAAGAGAGAGAAGAAGTCTGGGCATTTGCTGTTTTGGGGTGTAGCAAAAAGGTCGAAGCAAGGAGGGCCCCACTTCTGAAAAATCTCTTCCGCTATAGATTGTTTGAGAGACCACTCGCGAGGCATGAGTATAGCTCTGCTCAACTTGTCCGCTATGATGTTGGTTTTCCCGGGGATATGCATTACTATCAGAAACCGCTGAGAGGAGATCGCCCATTGCCAAAGTCTGAGAGCTTCTCGACACAGAGGATAGGACTTGGTCCCGCCCTGTTTGTTGATATACCATACTACGGACATGTTGTCCGTGTGAACTGCGATAGTTCCTAAAGGAAGAAAGTCGTTGAGGGCTTGCAACGTTAAAAGCACTGCTCTCATCTCTAGGACATTTATATGCAGGTGGTATTTGAACGGTTGCCACATGCCATGGACCATCCTGCCCTGATAATGCCCCCCCCACCCGATCAGGGAGGCATCCGAAGTGACCGTGGCTACCGGGGCCGGGGGGACAAATGGTCTGCCCTGATGGACTAGGGGGGAAGAAATCCACCAGGATAGGTGGCTCTTGCAGATCTGTGTGACAAGGATCTTGTGACACATGGGCAACTGCTGGAAGGACCATTGGGTAAACAACATCCACTGTAGGAGACGCATGTAAAAGTGGGCCAGAGGAAGAAGTGTGATGGCAGCTGCCATTAGGCATAACACTTTCAGGACCAACCTGGCTTGTACCTTTTTGCTGAATAGGATGATCCGAACATGATTTTGGATATCCAGGATTCTTTGATTTGTTAGATTTGCTGACATCCGAGTAGTGTCTAGATCTGCACCTATAAAGGTAACAGATTGGCAAGGCGATAAGGAAGACTTTTCGAAATTGACAGAAATCCCTAACTGGCTGCAAAGACGTAGAGTGTAATCCCTGGCCTGGAGAAGTTGATGCCTGGTGGTGGCTGTGAGGAGCCAGTCGTCTAGGTACGGAAACACCTGGAATCCCTGACATCTCAGGTGAGCCGTGACCACTGCCATGCATTTGGTGAACACTCTGGGGGCTGTGGTGAGACCAAAGGGCAGGGCTCTGAATTGAAAATGACTGGTCCCCAGCCGAAAGTGGAGAAACCTTCTGGAGCGTCTGTGGATTTTTATGTGATAGTACGCATCCTGAAGGTCTATAGAGCACATCCAGTTATCTTTGTCCAGAAAAGGCAAAATTGATTGAAGTGTGACCATCCAAAAACTCATCTTTTTGACAGACTTGTTTAGTCTGCTGAGGTCTAATACTGGTCTCCAGTCTCCCGTCTTTTTGGGGACCAAAAAGAACCTTGAGTAGATTCCGGATTCTAAATGGCCTGCTGGAACTGGCTGGATGGCCCTTTTCTCTAGAAGTTTTGAAACCTCCAGCTTTGCAATTTCCCTTAGACCGGGTGGAACGTCTGGAAGGGATCCTTTTTGAGGGAAGGGGCTTTTCTCGAAAGGTATTTTGTAACCCTCAGATATGATCGACTGTACCCATTTGTCTTGAGAAAGGGAAAGCCAGGCTTCTGGGTACAGTGACAATCTCCCCCCGACTGCCTCCAAGGGTGGGCAGTCGGGCAACACCTCAGGGATGCTGGAAGGGCTTGTCAGAGAGAGGCTCTCTGCTGCCCTGGTTCTGTGGACCCCCTCTGCCCCTAGGGCGGCATCTGTTGTAATAACCCCTCTGCCTCTGGGGGTAAACTGACCACGTGCATCAGGCATGACTCCTTGAGATTTTTGGAACCACATTTTCCCTCCCTTCTGACCTTTGGGGTAAGGCCTTGAAGGGGCGGAGACACGGACTCCTACGGCAGAAAGAGTCTTGCTCGCACCTGGTCAAAGTGTCCTTCACCTGAGGTCCAAACAAAGTTGTCCCATCGAAGGGAGAGTTTGTGAAGGACGCCTTAAAGGGGTCTGCAAAATTGCAAAGTCGCATCCAGGACTGAAGTCTGAGAGCCACTCCTGTGCCTGCAGCTCTACTCGCTCCATCGGCTGCATAAGAAATGAGCCGCATGGAGGAGTTAGTTATGGAATTTAGGATTCCCAGCTGAGAGGCAATCTTCTCTTGAGCCCCAGCAGCTGACGGATCCTGTACCACCTCACCCAATTCCTTGAGGATATCTCTTTGAAGTCGGGTGAAGTGACATAAATAATTCAGCGAACGCATAGCAAAGGTCGCGGAGGAAAACATCCGCTTACCATACCTGTCCATGGTCCTAGACTCCTTGTTAGGAGGATGGACCGGTACGGAAGGATCTGCAAGTTCCTTTTTGGTGGCGGCCGCCACCACCATGGCATCAACCGGGACACCTTTGGTGAGAAACTGTTTTTCAGTGGGGGCCGTGATAAATTTAGAAGGCCTCCTGGGGACTGGTTCCACAGAATCAGGAGATGCCCATGCCTTTCGAGCTATCACGTCCATGAGGGGGTCGAAAGGCGGAGAAACCCAGGAGGTGGAGGGTCGAGATCCAAAAGCCTCCAGGTATACCGACTCATCCTCGGAGGGGTTAATGGAGGGCCAGTTCCCCCTCTGTTTCAGGAGTTCAAGAATGTCTGAAAAGGAGACATCCTCAGAGGGGGATCTTGGGGACCCCTCCGACTCATCTAAGTCGGTATCTGATGTCTTAGACTCAGGGGAGTCTAAATGCTTCCTCTTGCAAGTCCTCTTACACGGGGGTTCCCCTGAAGGATCAGGAGAAACCTCGGAAGAGGAAGGTATTCCCAATGGGGAAACCTGGGGCGATGGATCTCTGGGTCCGGGTTGTGCACCTTAGGTATTCCAAAAATATTCGGAATACTAGGATGCAGTTGTTTTAAGAAATTATATGTCTTAGAATCTATTCTATTTTCTAATAAGTATTCTTCAAGCAATGAGTCTAAATCACTACAAGCACCCCCTTTTAGACCAATAGTATCTGCAAAGAATTCTAAAACACATCCACTAGCTGTTTATGTAGACAAACACACTAAAGAAATTATCAACAAAACCCCTCATTTAATCAAGGATTCATGGGAATTTTTGAGTAAAATGACCCAAGACTTGTGGAGTACGGACTGTATTTTTCTCACCATTGATGTGAAGATTTGTTTACTTGTATTCCTAGAATAGAAGGATTTGAGTATTTTAGTGACTGTATTTTCAAACACTCTAACTAGGGATAGTATTCTTTTGGTGTTAGTTCTAACTACATTCACTTTCAAGGTGAGTTTTATCAACAAATTAGCGGTATTGCAATGGGAGCCGCTTGTGCTCCCACATACGCTAATATAGTATCACTAGAATGGGAGAATAAGTTTGTCTTTCCCTCGGTTTTTTACAAACATATTAAACTTTACTTGAGATTTCTGGATGACATTTTTGTGTTATGGGGTGGATCTAAGGAAGAACTTAATCTTTTTCTGGAATACATAAATTCATGTACAAATTTGTTTTCTTTCACACATTCACATCATGAATTTAGCAACAATTATTTGGATGTTACTATTTCAAAGACCCCTACAGGTTTTAAATCAAACATTTACAGGAAACCTACTTGGTGTAATAGTTTTTTACACTATAGTAGTCATCACCCTTTAGCACAAAAGAAAAGCTTGATCAAAGGTCAAGCGGTTAGGATAGCCAGGATGACTTCTAACTTTTGTGACCTGGAAAGGGAAATGAATTTCTTAGGTAAATGTTTCATAGAAAGAGAATACCCCTTAGAAATAGTTAGTGTTATTCTAAAAGAAGCTACAAAAAATTGGGGTATTAAATATAAGGCTTTATTAGGTCAGCTGTTTCAAACTTCTCAAGTTCTTAAACAGGATAGGAATAAATACAAAGCAGCATGTATAATTCAATACAATACATCATCAGACTCATTTTTAGATATTATTAAAAACCACTGGAATTTAATGAAAATTGATAAGGAGATATACAAGTTAGTGGGAGAGCAACCTATCTTTACATATAAGGTGGGAAACAATTTTAAGAGAACTTTTGAAAAAGGAAATAATGAATTTATTCAGTATAGGGCCACTAATCCTTGTGGAGCATGTAGTGTTTGTGCATATATATACAATGAGGCAAGTGTTACATTAAACAACAGCTTGAAAAGTGTGGTGAGGTTTATCAAAGGTAGTTGCAAGTCTAAAATGCTGGTTTATATGGCCTTATGCACTTCATGTAGTGCATACTACATAGGTAAAACTGAGAGGGCATTTAAGGACAGTATTTATGAACACATATGATATTAGGACTCACAAAGAAGCTAGTGCTTTGTACAAACACAGTATAACTTGTCCTTTTACATTCACAAGGTTTAGATTTGGCATTATTGATCTGGTTCAAAGGGATTCTTCTAAGGGAGGGGGTGATATAAAGAATGTTTTGTTACACAAGGAATTGTTATGGCAACTTAGGTGCAAATCTAACACCCCACCTGGCTTAAACGATTATATTAGTATAAAACCTGTATTATGTAAAAAAGCAGAAAATGTTTGAATTAAACAAATACAATAACAAATAAAATTTGTATATGAAGTTATTAAAATATTTATACATCATAATATATATATAATTTATTAATTATTTTTTTTATATAAAATTGATTAATTGATTACGAAACTAAATATAAATTTTTCTGGTTATTCCATAAGATATTTTATTGTGTAAGAAATGTTTATAAGAAAAACAAGATAAACATGATGAAATTTTATTAGTAATATAAGCCTTATATGTATTTTTAAGGCAGTATTTGATTTTTATGTATGCTTCTTTAAAAAGTTGATTGAGTGTAATTAACTTGATTTGAATGGGTGTATTTAAGTTGTAATTTGTACCAGTGCTTTTATCTGATGAAGTCTAGTCATTAGACGAAAGCGCTCATCCTCTGTGTTTTGTGAATTTTATAAAGACCTTTTAACCTACGTGGAGTCCAGGACTTTTTTGATATTATTTTTGGTTGAATTGGTACAATTTATTACAGTTATTTTGTTGATGAGCTACTGTGACAGAATGCAGACAGTACTATATTTTTTGACTTCATTTGTCCAAACCTCCAATAATCTTGGACACCTTCTCTGATCCCATCTATTAGATTCTTTCACATGCATCTTAATGTGTAAGCCCACCCCATTGAACCTATGAAGTGGAGTCCTGAAAGTGAAGATACTCTGTGGCCAGGTAGGAGGACATCTGGAAGATGCCAGATCTTAGCATTATTGTTGCTGGATGGTTCAGATTTTTTCTTATTTATTCCTTTATCTCTGACAGATACACAAGTGAGTTAGCATGCAGTATACCCACTGTAGCTGTCTTACAGAAGTAGATATAACAGGTGTGTGCATAATATGCCTTTTGTACAAGCTCCCACACCCACATTTAAATGCATGCATTTTATGTAGTGTGGCATTCATACAAGTTCCCACACATGTACTGACAGTGTGGTTGATGCACAAACTCCTACACCTATGGTGACATGCAATGCACCCATTGTGGCTGTTGTACAAACTTCTGCACATGTGGTGATATGCAATGCATCCTGTGTATCTCTTTTACAAGCTCCCGCACACTTGGTCTATCATACATACTCACTCACACATGTGTAATGGCATGTAGGCATGTGGGCATACAATAGTATTGTGACTATAGATTCTCACAGATATCTTTTTTTGGAGGGTGATCTTGGACCTCATTTATACTGGCCTGGCCCGCAGTATCCAATGTCTAGGTTGGGTCTGCCAGCTACTCTCCAAACCCTTCCTGGACTTATTCCATTTTTGCTGCGGCCAGTTGTGCATCATGAGGGTATCCGTGGGCATGGCTCATCTGTGCTTCCATCCAAAGGGAACTTTTTTATGACCTACACACTCCTTTTCCCTGCCCCTAATGCTCATTGATTACATCTGAGGGCAACTCCCCTCTTTGGACCATGCCTCCCCTTAAGGAATACACCAATGAGTGACCTCCACCTTGGATGGGTATGTCCATCCCTTCTCTGCCACTTCAACAGTCACCTCAGCTGCAAACTGAACCCAAGTTAGCAGGGCTGTAGTAAGGGCTTTATCCCTCTGTGTCATCGGAGAGACTTTCATGGATGCTATCTTAATAAACATGTATAAAGTCAAACTTACTGGGGCTGGCTTTGTAAGGCTTACAAAAACATTTGACCTTGTACACCATACCCTCTTTCTCCACAGAATGAGGGAAATAGGAATTAGCCCTGCATTGTGCTTGTGGTTTAAACACTTCCTACTCAACAGATTGAGATAGAGTTAAAGTAGGTCTATCCTTATCTGACATGCTCCACTCTCTAAAGGGGTGTTTCAAGGTTCAGTATAAATTACCTTACAGTCTCCCACTAATTTCTCTAATTTTATATGCTGATGATATGGTCATACGTAGATCCAACCCTTCGAGCTCAGTCATTCAAACCCAACTTGAAAATGGCCTTCACTCCATTAAGAATGGTTAAATGAATGCAAACTTCTATTCAACCCATGACAAGGCAGAATGTATGTTCTTTTGTTCTCTTTGGAAACTCACAAACTATTGAAATACTCTGAATATCTATGACAATAACAACATCCTAATCTGAGATGGTATTGCTGGAAAAAGGCTTAGTTTTGGGCTTTCCTATTTGTTAGTTTGTGTTAAAACTGTTTAACTTTGCTTGTATTTAAGCCTTGTGTTTGTGCTAGTTTGCTCTCAGTTTACTGGAGCTGCTCAGAGTTTGGCAGCTTTAGCCAGAGATCTAGAGTGTATCTGAACAGAAATCTAAGGCACCTACTGAAAAATAAGTATATTTTATACTTGCATTGCACTTTGGGAACTGTATTTACTGAATTACTGCTTTATTTCTGTTGTTTTTGTTGCTGAAAAAAGAAGTTATGTACCTACCATAATGTTCCATGTTAGTTGTCTTCATCTCACCTTCCTTCTTGCTGTTTGGGTTTGGAGCCGATCTTCGGCTCCGACCCGGCCATCTTCAATAACTCAAGAGCTGTTTACTGGCTCGAGGCTATCCCTTATCCCATGATGCCTAGCGACAGCTACCCAGATCTCGTTTGTAATAGCTAATCCCAGACATAAGTTGAGAAAACCAGTTATCTAAGAACTGGTTGTTCAATATATCTAATTATAGAAAAGGTTATGAAAAAAACCCGGCCAGGAGAGCAATAAGGAAAAAAAAATTCTCAGCCAGTGAAAACCAGAACTCCTCTCAGTCCACTATGATGGGGGAAGGAGGGAGGAACACAAGAAGGAAGGTGAGATGAAGACAACTAACATGGAATGTTATGGTAGGTACATAACTTCTTTATGTTAAGTTGTCTATCTTGCCTTCATTCTTGCTGTTTGGGACAGTGCCCCTAGCATCCTGGGTGGCTCATTGGAACAGGCTCTTCAGAACAGTGGAACCAAAGTCAGCTCTGCTCGTAACTGGTAAATAAAGGTAATAGTATTAGATAACCATCTGGATAAGGTCACCTTGGAAACTGGGAGGCCTCGTTTGTTGAAGGCATAAGAGAGAAATAACTGGTCTGACTTCCTTAGTTCTTTAGTTCTATGAAGGTAAAAATGCAATTGTCTATGAACATCCAGTTGGTGGAGCTTGTATTCTGCCTTGTTGCTGTGACTGGGAAAGAACACGGGGAGATCTATGGATTGGTTTAAATTGTTCTCTGAGCAAACTTTAGGAATAAAGGATGGATTGGTCCTCAGAGAAACTCTGCCCTTGTGAAACACCAGGTAAGGAGGGTGAACACATAGTGCTTGAAGTTCTGAGACACGCCTAGCTTAAGTGATAGCAACCAGAAAAAGTGTCTTCCAAGACAGAAACTTAAGGGAACATGATGCTGCCGGTTCAAAAGGAGGCAAAATTAAGGAAGCTAAGACTAAATTAAGATCCCAAGGAGGAGGGGGATCTCTCACTGGAGGTCTAAGAAGAGATGTTCCTCTCAGAGAAGCCTTACAGAGCTTATGAGACATGATGTTAGAATTCAACAATCTGATATGCAAATTTGAAATGGCCGCGAACTGTACTCTAATAGTAGCAGAAGCGGCACCGAACTGAAAAAGTTGTGTTAGAAATTCAAGAATTTCATGGACTGGGGCTGAGAAAGGATCCACATTTCTAGACTCTGCCCAGTAAGAAAACCGTTTCCATTTACTAGCGTACTTTTTTCCTCGTAGTAGACCTGTGTGAGGAAATGATAATATCACGGACTGCTGGGGAGATACCGGGAAGCCTGGCTAAGGTTGGAAGTGGAGTAACCAGCTACAAGCTTGAGTGTTTGGAGGGACTGATGCAACCCGCCTGATTGATGAATCAGATCATCTGGAATCGGGTCCAGAATCCAGGGCTGATCGACAAGGTAGGGGTGCAGGAACAGAAACCATATCTGTCGAGGCCAATAAGGGGCAATGGGGTCATTTTGCAACCCAACGATTTTGCTTTCTGTATGAGTCTTGGTATTAGGGGAAATGGAGGAAAAGCATAAAGGAGTCCCTGAGGCCAATCGTGGACTAGAGCATCTCTGGGTATGTGACCTGGAAGCGGAAGAAGGGAGAAGTAGTTGCTGCATTTGCTGTTGAGAGGGGTGGCAAACAGATCGCAGCAAGGCTATCCCCATTTGCGGAAGATAAGATCCGCAACTTCCTGATTCAGAGACCACTCGTAAGGCATGAGAATAGCTCTGCTGAGCCTGTCAGCAATGACGTTGGATCTCCCAGGGATGTGCGTCACAATCAGAAAACATTGGGAGGAAAGCGTCCATTGCCACAGTCTGACTGTCTCTCGACACAGGGGGTAGGACCTGGTTCCGCCCTGTTTGTTGATATACCACACCACTGACATGTTGTCTGTTTGAATTGCAATGGTCCCAGAAGGAAGAGAGTCTTGAAGGGCTTACAATGCCAGAAGCATGGCTCTCATTTCTAGGACATTGATGTGCAGATGGTACTCATGAGGTTGCCAAGTGCCTTGGACTGTCCTGCCCAGATAATGCCCTCCCACCCTATCAGGGAGGTCCATGGTCATTGTGGCTACCAGTGGAGGCTGTATGAAAGGTCTGCCCTGAGACACTAGTGGGGAGTCCATCCACCAAGACAGGTGCCTTTTGCATGTTTCTGTAATCAGGATCATGTGAGACATGGGAAGTTCCTGAAAGGACCACTGAGTGAAAAGAAGCCACTGAAGAATTCTCATGTGGAAATGTGCTAATGGAACTAGAAGAATGAAGCCCAGAGCTTGAAGGACATATCTGACTTGAATCCTTTTGCTCTGCATTAGGATTAACACTTGTTGACGAACTGTGGAAACTCTTTCCAGTGGTAATCTTGCAAACATTTCCCTTGTGTTTAATTCTGCTCCTATGTAAGTGATAGACTGACAGGGCAACAAGGCAGATTTTTTAAAATTTATTGTGATGCCTAGTTGAGTGCATGATGTGATTGTATAATCCCATGCTTGTAAGAGTTGATGCCTGGTGGTTGCAGTGGGGAGCCAGTCGTCTAGGTATCGAAACACCTGGAATCCTTGATGCCTCAGGTGAGCCGTGACTACTGCCATACACTTGGTGAACACCCTGGGGGCTGAGGTGAGACCAAAGGACAGAGCTCTGAACTGGTAATGAGTGGCCCCTACCCGGAAGCGAAGAAATCTCCTGGAGCATCTGTCCATCTTGATATGGTAGTACGCGTCTTGAAGATCTATTGAGCACATCTAATTGTCCTGACCCAGAAAGGGTAGAATGGACTATAGCGTGACCATCCGAAACTTTTCTCTTTGTACAGATTTGTTTAGTCTGCTGAGATCCAGAATCGGTCTCCAGTTCCCTGTCTTTTTTGGTACCAAAAAGAATCTTGAGTAAGTTCCGGATCTGAGCTGGTCTGCGGGGACTTCCTGAATGGCTCTTTTTTCTAGCAGTTTTGAAACTTCTAAGACTGCTTGCTCCCTCAGATTGGGTGGAACATCTGGAAGGGCCTTTTTTGTAAGGAGGATTGATGGAAGGGAATTTTGTAACCTCCGGATATAATGAATAGTACCCATCTGTCTTTTGTTACATTTTGCCAGGCTTTTCGGTACAGTGAAAGTCTTCCCCAACTGCCTCCAGAGGTGAGCAGCCAGGCAACCCTTCAGGGATGCTGGAAGGGCTTGCCAGAGAAGGATTCTCTGTCACCCTGGTTCTGCAGACCCCCTCTGCCACTAGGGCAGCGTCTGTTACTGTTGTTTCCCCCTCTGTCTCTGGAGGAAAAATCACCATGTGTGACAGGCAAGGATCCCTGAGATTTCCGGAACCACTTCTTCCCATTCTTCTGACCCTTGGGGTAAGGTCTAGAGGGAGTGGAAAAATGGACTCCCATGGCAGAGAGAGTCTTGCCTTCTTGCTCACACCTGGTCAGCGTGTCTTTCACCTGAGGCCCAAAGAGAAAGGAGCCATCAACGGGAGTATTGGTGAAGGACGCTTGAAAGGGTTCCGCAAACTGACACAGCTGCATCCAAGCATGTCTCCTGAGGGCCACACCTGTGCCAGTGGCTCTGCTCGCCCCATCGGCTGCATAGGAAATCAGCCTCATGGAGGTGTTGACTACAGAATTAAGAGTCGCCAGCTGGGAAGCTACTTTGGTTTGTACTCCCTCAGCTGTAGGATCTTGAAGAGCATCTCCAAGCTCTTTCAGGAGATCCCTTTGAAGTTGAGTAAAATGACATAGATAGTTCAGGGACCTCATCGAGAAGGTCATTGAAACAAGCATTCACTTTCCGTATCTGTCCATTGTCCGAGACTCTTTGTCAGGGGGATGAACACATGAAGAGGTTTCTGCTAACTCTTTCTTGGTGGCTGCTGCAACCACCATGGCATCAATGGGCACACCTTTGGAAAGGAATTGCTTATCCTGGGGGGCTGTAATAAACTTGTTAGGTCTCCTCGGAGTTGGTTCCACATTGTCTGGAGCTGACCAAGCCTTTCAAGCCACCACAGACATGAGTGGGTCGAAAGGAGGAGAAACCCAGGAGGTGGAAGGTCGGGAACCAAATGCGTCCAGGAGTACAGACGCATCTTTGGTAGGGGCTAGGGAAGTCTAGTTCCCCCTCTACCTAAGCATTTCAAGGATGTCCAAAAAGGAAACATCTTCAGAGGGAGACCTCAGGGACCCTTCCAATTCATCTAAGTCTGTATCTGAAGTGACAGACTCAGGGGAGTCAATGTGCTTCCTCTTACACTTCTTCTTCCGAGGGGGCTCCTCTGAGTGATCAGGGGAGGCCTCGGAAGAAGAGGGAATACCCAGTGGGGTGTCTTGGGGCATCGGTTCCCTACGCTTGGGTCTGGAGGAGCAGAGGTTGACACAGACACTATGGGGGATGGAGCCAATGGAGCTGGTAGTGGAGCTGTTTCGGGGGACAGCACACTTCGCATGACCTCTGAGGCATCCTGACCTCGAGGCAGAGAAAGCTCAGGTTCCAAAGAAATAGGAATCTTTCTCCGCACCGAGGGCGACGGCTCCGAGGCCGATGTTGGAGCTGAGCTCACCTGCACCAAAGCTCCAAGGGGGGGAACGGGGTCGGACAAGGGTCCGATGCCACTCGGCCCCTCGGAACCGACGAGAGAGCCCTGGCATCCAGATTCCTCAATAGAAGGAACAATCAAGGTAGTCGGAGCCAAAGGAGAGGTGGTGATTGGAGCCAATGGTTCCACTACCCACACACCAACGAATTCCGGCTCCAAACTCAATGCAGTCAGAGGAGGAATGGAAATAAGAGGCGGTTGGAGCTGATACCTGTTGAGGTGGGCTGGACAGTAATTTAGCTAGTGCCTGTGACTTAAGCAGCCTACCTACTACTCTCTCCACATCATGATCCAAAAGCCTAGAGGATCGAGAGGAGTGTGAAGAAGGGTGGCTATGTTCACTTTGCAATAATGGTGACCAAGGCGCCGAGTGAATGGACTCTAAGGAAGGGGACCTCAGTCTTTAATGGCTCTGTGATGGCTCTGAAACATCTGATGGAGCCAACGGAGGAGTTGTCTTGTCGGTGCCAGCTGGAACCGACATACTCGGTTGTTCCAGTACAGGAGTCGATGGTTTGGCAGATTTAGGGGATTTCACTGGCTGGGAACTCTTTGCCGGTGAATCCAGAGGCTTCAATAAACCTCAAAGGATAAATTTGTTTTTGCGCTCCTGCAGGACCCTTTGACTAAAGGCGTGGCAAATAGAACAAGAGTTCTGCAGGTGAACAGCGCCCAAACAATAAACGCAACTAGTGTGCCCATCTGTCAGAGACATTTTCTGACAGCATGAGTCACACTTTTTGAAGCCAGAAACTTTCATATCCTTGGACATAACTCTACCACTATACACAATCCAAGTACCACAAAACAGACAGACAAAAAAATCTCTACTACTAAACAAACACAACAGATTTTTTTTTTTTATAGTAACAAAAAAGGAAGGGAAGGAGAGCCTCTAAGTTAAATGGCTGTCCTAAGGGAGGGGGAGGGGAGAACTCTCTAATTTAAACAAGTTCTTGAGAAAAAAAGGGACTGCAGAAAGAAGCGACGTCCACAAACAACACCACAAAGAAGAAAACTATAAGGGGTAGTATACTATTTTTTTTAAAGAAGTTTAAACAAATACAATTATATAAATATTCAAAATTATACAAGCCTGAACAAGAAACAACACACCTCGTAGCTGAAGCGGCAAACGAGATCTGGCTAGCTTTTGCTAGGCATCATGGGATAAGGGGTAACCTCGAGCCAGTAAACAGCTCTCGAGCTATTGAAGATGGCCGAGTCTGAGCCGAGGATCGCTTCCGAACCCAAACAGCAAGAACGAAGGTGAGATAGACAGATAGATCGTAGGTTTACCCCGGGAATCATCTCTGGGTCACTGCTGGACAGAGGCACAACAAACTAATGGGCACAGTATTTTTTCATATAAGGGGTGGCGTAAGCCACAATAATTTGGGCTAGGCTTATAAATGCCTTAGGGCAGATAGCCTAGTATAAACCTATGAACCTATGAACCTATGAACTTAACATCTGTTATTCTACACTTTGAATTTTGTGATACCACTGCCTTATTTAGCATAGGCTAGATTCAGACTTGCTGATTCTAGACTGTTTGGTATCTCTTGATCACTAAAACCAGCCATCTCACTTTAAGAAGGCCCTCCTGCACCCTTATGGCAGAAGTGTGCAGCCCTGGACCCATATGAGTTGGGGATTGCTGAAAAAAGGCTCAGTTTGGGCTTTCCTATTGGTTAGTTTGTGTTAAAACTGTTTAACTTCACTTGTATTTAATCCTCAAGTTTGTGCATAGCTGCTCACCATGCAACAGGGTTTAGCACTGCCGTGCATAGATGCAAACACCTAGAAAGGCAATTTTCCCCTAGATATTTGCTAGGGAACCCTTCCAAACTCCCCTGCTGCTCTGCAAGCTACTTATTTGCACACTGTGAAGTCTTGTCACAGTTTTCAACCCTAGCCTACTACAAAATCACCCTTTTGTTAATCCCAGAGCAAGATCTGGTCTAACTAGCCCACTCCCCCTCTAGTAATTATAGTATAATCCTGCCATAAATGACAGTCAGTTTCCAACTATTTCTCGGGCCAGCCTGATTGACATGGGCTTCCTAAGGCAATGCAATAATTCCTTCAGGTTTTCTGACAACCACTTACTTCTAAAACAAACACACTATGTGAGAGATGCATATACACTCTGAATTTGGAATCAATTTTCTCATGAAACAACAAACCAGATATCAAACATGTTTCAGTATACACACTTCACCTCTTGTATATAACAAGCACACAACACATAAACCCACATACGTGATGGTACTCACTAGAAGCCCACCAAAAGATCAGAGATCTTCCAAGTGCAAACCTATTGCACACACTGCAGAGCCAATAGAATCCACTACACATAATAACACACACACACCAGTGTCTTAACTAATAAGCCTGTACAACCAAGTACCTCAAAACCAAATGTCCTGGTCATAGCTGATGCCATAGTGCGACACACAGAGGTCTCCCTCACCAGGCTGGACAAGGAGAAATACACGGCTAGATGCCTATCAGGTGTTAGGATCTGACAAATCACACATGCACTCAAGTCACTCGACAACAATTACCAGTATGACTTTGTCATAGTCCATGTTGGGCTGAATGACTTGAGATGTACTTCTGTGAACAATATGAAGAGAAAGTCTCAGATTATGTGTCCCAGGCAGGTATGTCCCTATCCCTAAGCAACATTCTACCTTCACCCAGGATGATGCCTGAATATAAAAAAAAAAATGATGACTTCAACAATTAGCTTAGCTTCTGGTGTCAATCTAGGGGGATTCAGTATCTGTCAGCTTGGAAAGACATAATTGACAGACCACGCTGCTTTGCCAGGGATGGTCTTCACCTGTCACTTCTTGGCTTCTGTTACTGGCAAAGGTACTTGCTTCAAAACTAAAAAACTCCAGGAGCCAGAAATGCAGAGCGGATATAATAAAACCAGAAATGTATTCCAAAACTTTACCACGTAACAAAGCTTTCAGGCATAGCCCTTCCTCAGTGTGCATTCAAAGTATACAGTCATCACATGACTCCTTAAATTGCGTTCTAAAAAATAACATGACACAACCCAATCATAAAACAAAACCAATTAACAATTAATATATAAATATTAGTTTTGTGTTCTGCATTGTGACTTTCCCAGCCAGTTAACCTTAGTGCTGGTCCTTTTCATTTGGTTTTTATGGAAAGGTACTTGCCTCTACATTAGTGCCTTTTTTAACAACGTCACAACAACAAAATTTCTGACAAAAAAATCTGCTTGAGAAAAACTTAATGCTGATTAATGCTAGAAGTCTAAACAGGAAACTGCAGTCTCTGGAAGCACTCCTCACCTTGTAAGATTATGATGTCTGTGCAGTCACTGAGACATGGTTCAAGGTTGCAGAGAGCACCCCAGCCGTGCAAGGCTACAATACCTTCCACAATTCAGACCTCAAAATGAGCATAAAAGAACCAAAGGTGGAGGTTTATCCATCTTCATTAAGAACAAATACACCTCGAGACTGGTTAAACAGTATGACTCTCTTTTCCTCAAAATTTTTTATTTTTCAAATACATTTGAATGAATTCCATAGTATTTATATATAACATCTTAAATAACTATGTACACTATTGACATTAGCCTGACACTATAACAGATCTTGATGTATCCAGTTACTTTATAAGTATGTCCAATCCATTATCAGAGTGTCTGATAAATTATTGTATAGTGTCAATCAGTGATAAGACTTTTCCCCAAGGGTTGTTGATAAATTGCTTTGGATACATTCTTAGTTCTTTAATTTTAATTTCCAATAATGCTGTGGTCTTCAGTAGGCTGTAGAAGTCTTCCAAAGTTGGTATTGTGTTTGTATTCCATCTTCTTGTTATACACTTCCTTGAAATTCATAGATTCATAGATTAGTACTAGGCTAACTGCCCTTGTGAGCCATTTTAAACCTAGCCAATTATCCCCTGTGAGATTCAAACCTTGTACCTTGTGTTTGTAAGGCAAACACCTTAACCATTAGGCCACCCTCCCAACCCATTGCAAGTATAGTCCACACTAGATGCATTTCACATTTAATAATACAAAAGCTTTAGTTAAATAAAATGATTCATTAAATAAAGCTTGTAGAAAGTTATTAATACCATTACAGAATGGCTTAATTTTAACACAATCAAAGAAAATGTGGTTCCAATCTGCATTGTGTACTTGCTCACATCTCCAACATATTCCTTTTATGGAAGAACTCATTTTACCGATTCTTTCTGGGGTTAAGAATGCTCTGTGCAAGCATTTCCAATTAAAAACTTTCCAGTATTTTGTAAAGGATGTATATTTTATCAATAATAAGATATTTGTTTTAATATCTTCAGTGAACTGTTTTAAGTGTCCTTTTGTTATATATTTCCAATATGAGGTTTTGGGTGTTGTTTTATAGTTCATCAATATTCTGTAAAATTATGAAATACTGTTTCCCATGTCAAAGTCATTATATATGATTTCATATATGTATTTCGTAAATTTGGGTATTTCTTTAAATGAAGAATTGTTAATTATTCAATTATTATTATCTTTTGAATATTACATAATACTCTGTAAAATTAGCCAGTCCTGTTGTGGAATTTTGTATGTTGTGTTTATTTCTTGCATATCTAAAACTTTTAGTTCTTTGATACATTGGAGCCAACAAACAAATCCTTTCTGTTCCCAGGAATTAATAATTTCTCTATATATTTTATGTGGAAAGTTCTTTGTGACTATAAATGGTGTTAAAAAATCAAACCAGATTTTTAAATCTATATTTGCATTAAGAATTTTCCTAAATGAGTCAATATATTAATTAATCATACCAGTTTTAGTGGGTTTAGTTATGTTATATTGCATACTAATACATATGTGCCATGGCCAATTGTTTTTATCTGTTATTTGAAAATTTTTTTCTAAATCAAATTCATTTACTGATATTATAGTTAGTAATTCTTTCCAATTTGCAGAGTAATTTGGACTTATCCAGTATGAGACTGTTTTAGATATTGATGCTTTTATATATGTTTCTATATCAGGAACGTTTAATCCTCTCTGTTTCCATGGTCTGATATGATGTATTAAAGCTATTCTGTTTCTTTTGGGAAACCATAAAAATTTTATTAGGCATGCATTTATTTCTTTAAGTATATTCCTTTCTGGTAACAGTTGTATTGCCAAGGCTATATATAGGATCTTGGGCAGTAAAACCATTTGTTAATATTATTTTGTTCCATTTTTCCACAGAGATTTTAATTGTATTGATATTATTGTAGTTTTTTGAGAATAATTCATTATTATCCTTGCATAACTCAATTCCTAGATATTTTAAGGTAGATTCTTGTTTCCCTATGATGTGAACCCCCTTAGTCTGCAGTTCTTTTTTTATTTAAAAATAAAAATTTGGATTTATTGAAATTGAGTCCAGAAGTCATGTGAAATTTGTCAATTAATATATTTAATTCTTCTAATGTCGCTTTTGTATTAGATAATGTTAGTAATATGCCATCAGCAAATAGCATTACTTTAGAATTGTATTGTTCATAAACATCTATTCCTTTGATTTTTATATTGTTACGAATTGAATCTGCCGATATTTCAATAGCCAGAGCAAATAGAATATGTGACATGGTGCATCCTTGTTTAGTGCCTTTTGCTATATACATAGATTCAGAGGTAAAAGAACCTAACTTGACATACGCTAAATTATTTGTGTATATATATATATATATATATATATATATATATATATATTCTTTAGGAGATGAACAAAGGATGCAAGAAATTCAAATAGTATTATGATTTTGAATAAATAGTCCCAATTTAGGGAATCAAAAGCTTTCTCTATATCTAAGCCAAATATGAGTATTTATTTTCTTTATTAACATAATCTATAAGAGAAATTATCCTTTTAATATTGTCATGTGTGTGTCTATGATATATAAATCCAGTTTGACCATTATTTATTGTTTTGGATAGTGGTATTTTCATTCTGTTAGTTAATATTGTAATAAGTATCTTATAGTCATTATTTAATAATGATATAGGTCTATAAGAGGTACAAAGGTTTGGGGATTTGTTTTCATTTAGGATTGGCGTGATTAAGAAATATGTCCAAGAGGGTGGTATTAAAGCTTGTGACTGAATTTCTAATGAGTTTTATGGAAGAGGTATAGTATCTTTGAAGGAAAAAGTTTATATATTTCCATAATTATGCCATATATACCTGGAGCTTTATTATTTTTACCCTCTTATTGTATCTGTAATTTCTTTGTAGAATATGGGTGGTATTTTTTATATTAGAACATTTTTCATCTAGATTTAATTGATCAATATGTATATTTTCTTTTTGGAAATGTTCCATATAATGATTTCTATAGGCATCAGGAATGTCACCTATATCCAAGACATTTTTCCCTTTCTTTTCATGGAAGATACTTTTAATGTTATTAGCTTTTAATTGCATTTTGATTATTGTGGATAAATTATGTAGATATTTGGGAGAAGTGCCAAGGTATTAATTTTTAGTTTTTCTAAAGCTAAACTAGTTTTATGCGTTAGAATTTCATTGTATTTATTGTTTAATACTTCTACTTTCTTTTTCATCTCCAAATGATTTTGATTTTTTTTTTAGCTTTTACTGACAAAAGTTTGGATTGCAGATCTAATAATTCAGAACCCCATTCTCTTTTTTTTATACCAAGTTAGGGTTTTACCATATATGTAAGCTTTTAATGAGTCCCATATCATTATTTTATTTATTTCCGTGGTGTAATTAACATATAAGAAGAACTGTAATTCAGATAATAACCACTGTCTGAACTCTTTAATTTTAGTTATATATGCTGGAATTCTGGAGTTAAAGACTAATGGTTTGTACCCATTTTTAAATTTTAATATCAATGAATTATGGTCTGAAAAGGGACAGGGAGTGATTGAGAAATTAATGATCTTAGACTGCAAGTCATGGGCAACAAATATTTTATCTATTCTAGTTTGGGTACAAAATCTGAGATCTTGATGGGAAAACAACAAAGAGTTATCTTCTTTAAATTTGAATGTATCTACAAGATGAAATGATTCTACCCACTTATTTAAAGCTTTTTATGCAGTGGTCTTTTATTTGTAGTTTCAGACATATCAAATATACAGTTAAAATCTCCTCCTAATATTAAGTTGCCTTTATAATTATTGGGAATAAAATCCAAGTGTTTTTAACAGTTCCTGTTCAAATGCATGGGAACCAGTATAGATTGGCTAGGGCCCATATTATGTTATTATATTTAACTATTACTAATGCCATAATGCATTATCTTCATACTTATAAATGATTTCTGGGTTAATCACATTTGTTTTCCATAAAACGGTTGCCCCTTTTGTCTTTGCCTTATAAGTGGATTGTGCCAATATCATATATTCCTTAGGATTCCATTTGTAATTGTCATTTGTTTTGAAATGAGTTTCTTGAAGGAAGACAATTTGTGCTTTGTTCAGTTTTAAGTAGTTCAGTAGATTTGATTTCTTGCTAGGATTGCTTAAGCCATTGGTATTTAAAGATAAAGTTAAATCCATATTAGGTTATTTAGACTATGTATTTTTTGTTTTATTGTGACTATTAAACATTTTCCTCTGATAACTATAAAGCATATATTTGAGCTTTTAAAGGAAATTATCAGTTTTATACTTTGAGTGTTTACCAGTAAAGTAATGTTTTGGTCAGGCATACTAAAAATGTTTTTGTGAAATAAATTTAAATTAATAAATGTTAACAAAACTAAGGTCCGCACTAGCCATGGAATGAAAATCATTCCTAATCTGATGGATAAACCTAAGTCCATCAGATTATCACTCATACCGTGACAATCCAGAACATAAATTGAATCATATGGAGAATATTTGTAATAGGAATAAGCAATATTTATATTATTTTGAAAAGATATAATACTACTGTAGATTAGATAGAATTCTAATACAATATGCCTACTTATTGTATAAACAATTAATATTTACATGAAAGATAGATGACAAACAATTCAATAATTGTAATGTAGGATGTATCATATATAAAACCTCAGTAAAAGATTATAGCACATGTTATTAATGAAGTCTTTCAAAATGTATTACTTAATATAAATAGATGGTAATAATATTTATACCTAATGTTTATAATACAAGGTATTTTATTGGATATAGTAGAAGTTATATTTCATTGTTTGCCAGCATTTAAGTAATCACTGTATTTGTTGCTAACTTAAAGCATCAAGTTTGTTTTATGTGAACATTGATGAAAGTTAGTGCATTTTAATTATCAGTGCATCCCTCTTCCCCCAGTTCCTACACATAAGGATTTTTATATCTGTCATTGCTTATTATAAAATGAGTGAAATTATAGGTTAAAAACAACAAATTCACTTATTGTGATTAATGATTACAAGTTCCCTCTCCATATTCATAAATTGCCATTTTATGGCATATACTGAAAGTTTTAGATTTAAATGGCAACATTCTATTTTGTATAATCAGCAAAGGTTAAACTGAGTGTCTATTGTCAATTTAATACTATTTGTTCAGAATGTGATTGTTACATTCTGTGACATTCCCAGTTCAGGTTTCTATTGTTTCTCTTGAACAACTTTGTCAGTTTGATGTCATGTATAAAGCATTAGTTACCTTGGTAACTGCTTAAGTATTATATATGGTCAAGATGGGTTACAAAAACTATAATTCAAGTTAAAGCAGTTACATGACTTGTTATGCATATTTACTTATATAAGAAAATCATCATGCTTCCCCCTGATGTTCAATGTACTGTATGTCATTTATGACAATTTATTTATTTTATTTTACATTTGTTGACCGGGAGAGTCCAACTGGATTACAAGTCCATTTTCAGTGGAGGCCCGGGGAGAAAAGCTCCAAGAGAACAATTTAATACAAACAAAGTTAAGGACAGGACTTTGATATACAATATTTCTTAGAATAGACTTTGACATACATATTTCTTAGAGGATAGGTTACATTCATTTTCTACTATATAATATTAACTTTAGAAGATATTAGAAAACATGACATTTCTGTAATAGTTTACTATCAAAGGAAAGGCAGAGAGAAGAAGAATAAGGCTCCATGAGAGCAATTGTTTCTGGATATAGATGAGAAGGATATCAAATTGATATACAATATGTCTTCTCCTGGTTTTAGTAGATTGTGGAAAGCATAGCATTCCAGTGGTAGTTTACCATAGCTTCTAGTAGTTTATCACAGCTCCTAGAGTCAGGATGAGCAGTTATTTAACAGTCCTAAGTAGGTACATTGTTATGAAATGGTTAGCTTGACAGACTTAATTAAGATAGGTGAAATGTCATAATGAGATATTAGCCAGGGAGGGATACAGGGGCATAGTTGGTTATTCATGATGTGAGTTTTGAGTAGTTTCTTGAACTGGGTTGGAAATTTGTTGTCAGTTATATGGGCAGGAAGGGACTTCTAGGTTTTGCTATACAGTGGCTGTAGACAGACTTACCAGCCTCATTGTTATATTTGGTTACTTTGAGGAGGTTTTGTGTGCTAGACCTTAAGAGCCTGGTTGTATAGGGTTGAAGAAGATTTTGTAGGGCTGGGGGGTTAAGACAGCAGTGTTATTATACACAAGTCCATGTTATTAAATCCTGCCTTTAATACCTAAATTCATCAGACTGCTTCATCTTATATTGTTGTTCTTCTTTCGGCTTTTCCCAGTTAGGGGTCGCCACAGCGGAACTCTGGTCCACTAATGATTGGCAGTAGATTTTTACGGTGCCGAGGTGCCAGCTCGATGCCCATCCTTCAACAAAGGCACGCCCATTCACGCATGTCTTTCGAAGGCCACTCGACCGCTGGGAGGACATGCAGACTCCAGCCGAGACTCAAACGGGAGAACCTCTTGCTGTGAGGTGACATTACCGCTGCACCACCGCGGCAAATACTGCTTCATCTTATATGACAATTATATATTTTATGTCTAGATTTACTAAAATCATACATTACATAACTATTGTTTGTGTGTATTTTTTTTTTTTTTGGCTGTTGCTTAGTTATTTGAGAGACCACAAGCTGTAATGCTTATTCTTATTATTAGCTCCTTCCAAGCATGTGCATACAGACCATAGCCTTTAAATTATGAGACCCTTCTAGTTTCTTATTTGTTATAAGTATATTTCCATCCTTACATACACACATATCAGTACTTCAAGCACGGGCAACAATGCCCATCCAGTTTTGCCAGAATACCATTCACTAGTTCATGTGGTGTGTTTCCAGGCTGTTCTTAAAATATCCAAACCAATATTTGTCCTGTTCCATTTTACCAGCCTGTTCCATGCAGTGGCCACTCTGCCAGTGAACCACTCAACACACCTCATTCCCACAGATATTTCCACGAAGAAAATCTGATGACTTTCTATCAGTTCCCACCAACCCCAAACACCCCTAGAATCAGCTACCCCATATGCCTAACAATTCCAAGCAAGCTCACCTCCCAGACCACTGCAAAGGGTACTGCACAAGCCCAAGTGCTCTTAGTCTTTCACAGTAACTCTGACTTCCATTCTCATCTAAGTCCTTAACGTGTTTGGACCAAAATACATTTTAAATATAAAATTGCGCTTATTATTATTATTATTTTTTTTTTATCAAGCATCAACTTAATGAGCTAAATAAAGTGTTGGGAGACCATCACTATGTGTACATGTGGTTTAAAACAGCCCTTTTATTATATATATATATATATTTTTTTAAACCAAAAACTTCACTTTCAAAAATCATCTTCCTGGCTCCTCAGAGCCGTTAAGCATTATTGTCACTCTGTCTCTGTTACCGCAGCAACCTGGGAGCATCTGTTTCTGTTAGTGTGTCTGTGTACTGCACACCAGAGGCTCACAATGTACCTGAAGTAAAGCTTCACTTCACTGCAACTTCAAGCCTAAAGTCCCTCCTTTTCAGAAAGGCAGCAGCCAGGAAAAGAACGGAGAGCAAACAGATTAAAAAAAAAAAAAAAACTCCCAACAAGCCGCCACAACAAGAGATAACACATTCTTCCAGCCTTCCCACCTCTCACTCAGCAGATGTATAAACAAACTATTCTCTGCCAAAATATCCCAAATCACAGTTTTATCCACCCCCTTCCCCTGGATCCAGGCTAAAACACCAAATGTCTCCTCCTAATACACAAGCATCAGTAAACTTTGATCACAAACCGCAACCCACAGCTTCCCAGAGATGAAAACTGCAACATACAACAGCTGCCAAACACAGCTGCATCCACATACACTATGACAGGCTTAATCACACAGCACTCAAAGCTATATCTGCCACAACTGCTATTAACTATGTTTAAACAGAATAATAATGACATTTGTACTAGCTGCCAGACACGGCTGCATCCACGCCCACCATATCAGGACTGATCAAACAGCACTCGAAGCCATGATATCTGCCATAATTGATATTAACTATGTTTAGACAGAATAATAATGACATTTGTACTAGCTACCAGACACAGCTGCATCCACGCGCACCATATCAGGATTGATCAAACAGCACTCATAGCTGTGATACCTGCCATAATTGATATTAACTATATTTAGACAGAATAATGGTGTCATTTGTACTAAGAGCGTGCTACTATTATTTAACCAGGATATACATGACATTTATAAATCATACTTTAACTGAAGAAGGCATTAGTATCCATGACAGCATTTTTTTTCAAAACACTCTACTGTTATTGCTATTATATATGATGTGAATTTGTGACATTTGAGTCTGAACTCTGATGAATGGCACATTGTTGAATTAGTTAATTAATTACTTAAATTATTATAAGTAAAAAAATCAATGAAAAATTAACAAGATAAGTATTCATTGAGTTCAAGTAGGGGAAAGTACAGTTTTGTACCTACCATAAATGTAGATGTCCGATAGGTATGCATCTGCAGTCATAACATATGGGTTGTCCTGCCTCAGGCAGCCCTTCGGTCGGCCGGATTCCAAAGTCTGGGTCTGGCCTCGGCTGATGTCGCACTTTCCCCGACGTCAGAGCTTCTGGGGTATAAAGGCATCAGCCGACACCATTTTCCTCAGTTTTTCTTGCCCCAGATGCCAGGTGCCCTCTAGGAAGGCTAAATTTGGATAAATGCTGAAAAGTTCCAAACATTTTCAAATTATATACATGTATAAACAAACAAATACACCATAATAGATTCCCCCTGCTAGCTGAAAGAGGGGTAAGCACCCTAGGAATACCACAGAGGGGAAGGAGGGTGGGTAATCCTGACTGCAGATGTATACCTATTGGACATCTACACTTATGGTAGGTACAAAACTGTACTATGTCCTTCAAGGATGCATCTGCAGTCATAACATATGGGTAGAATACCATAGCCAATCTGGGGGAGGGGGTACTAAGAGAAGGATGGTGTAGTTAAGATCCCTTGCAGAACTGCAGTTGCAAACCCTGCTCGGGATCTGGAATATAAAGGTAGATTGTAATGCTTGGCAAATGTATGCACGGAGCTCCAAGTAGCAGCTTCTAAAATGTCCTTGGTAGCCACCCCCCGTAGGAAAGCTGTAGTGGTGGCTGTGGCCCTTGTGGAGTGAGGCCTGATATTTTCAGGAACTGTCTTTCCATGAAAAGAGTAACAAAAGCGAATGCAATTTCCTATCCATTTTGAAATTGTCTGTTTGGAAATTGCTCTTCCTTGCACCCCTGTTGCATATGCTACAAAAAGTTGGTCAGTTTTTCTGCTAGTTTTTGTTCTGTCCAAATAGTAGCGTAGTTGTCTGTGTATATCCAAGGTGTGCAAAAGTTTTTCCCCTTTGTTCTGTGGGTTAGGGAAGAACGTTGGCAAGTGAATAGCTTGGTTGAAGGATACCCTAGATACCACCTTTGGCATGAAAGTAGGATTGGTTCTTAGTGACACTCTATCCTGGTGAAAAATAAGAAAAGGTTGCACTGCCATTAATGCCTGTAACTCAGATACTCTTCTTGCTGAAGTGATTGCCAGAAGGAAAGCAGTTTTCCAATATAGGAACTGTAGGACTGCTGATGCTGCTGGTTCAAAGGGAGGCAGAGTCAGTTTTTCCAGCACAAAATTGAGATCCCATGCAGGTAGAGGGGGTCTTCTTGGAGGTTTAACATTTTTGATCCCTCTCAAAAATTGCCTGAGAAGAGGGTGTGAGAAGATAGGTGGATCCATATTGTATTCTGCTGAAATTGCTGAAGCATGAATCTTAATGGAAGAATAAGACAGGCCATTGTGGAACAATTCTGCTAAGTATTCAAGAATGTGTGCTAGGTTTGCCACTGTGACATCTGTGCCCTTTGATGTGCTCCAAATAAGATATCTCTTCCATTTAGCTGAGTATGTCTTCCTTGTGGAAGGTCTGCGAGCCTCCAGGATAATGTCCTTCACCCTCTGAGATAAAACAGTTTGGTTGGGTTTTAAGGAATTTTCCAAGCAGTTAGCTGTAATGTTTTCAAGTTGGGATGCAGGAATTTTCCAGGCAGTTAGCTGTAATGTTTTCAAGTTGGGATGCAGGGTTTTGAAATTGTTCTGCGTTAGAAGAAGAGGCCATTGAGGAAGAGGCCATGAGTTTGCCTGAGACATGCTTCTCAATAGTGGGTACCAGTGTTGTCTTGGCCAATCCGGAGCTATTAGTATCACTTTTGGCTGCTCCTCCCTGATCTTCAGTAGAACCTTGTACATCAATGGGAGAGGTGGAAAGGCATAGACTGTTAGGGCATTCCAGCTGAAAGAGAGAGAGTCCACCCTCCATGCTCGTGGGTGGTACGTCCTTGAGCAGAATGTCTTCAGTTGGTGGTTGAGAGGGGAGGTGAACAGATCTATCTCTGGCATTCCCCATGTCTTTGTTATAAGTTTGAAGATGTCTGGGTGCAGCATCCATTCGTGTGCATCCATGGTAGTTCTGCTTAAGCTGTCTGCTAGTGTATTTTCTTTTCCTGGTACGAATTTGGCCTGCAGCTGGATATTGAGATTCAGGCATAGGTTCCACAGATCCATAGCCATCCGGCATAGAGGGTAGGAATGTGTGCCCCCCTGTTTGTTTATGTACCACATGACCGTGGTGTTGTCTGTCCTTATTAACAGATGTCCTTGTTGGAGGAAGGGTCTGAATGCCTCGATTGTATGCCTCACTGCCAGCATTTCCTTTTGGTTTATATGCATGCTTAGCTGCCCTTGAGGCCATAGGCCTTGGATACATTTGTCCTCCATGTGTGCTCCCCATCCTCAGTCTGAGGCGTCCGTGGTGATGGTTTGCCTTGTTTTTGGTTTGTTGAAAGGCAACCCTCTGTTGGACTGGCAGGCCTGAGCCCACCATAGGAATTCCTTTTGAAGGCATGGAATGATTGGTATCATGGTTTCTAGACTGTGACTGTGTTGAGACCATACATTCCTCAGGTACCATTGTAATTTCCTCATATGCAACCTGGCATGTGGGATTAAAATTATGCAGGATGCCATGTAACCCAGGGCCTGCAGGACTTTCCTTGCAGTAAGCTGAGTTTGTCTTGTCAGCATCATGAAGTAATCTGGAAGTTGCTTTTGTTTTTCTTCTGAGAGAAAAGCCATCTGGGTGATTGTGTCCAGATCCGCACCCAAAAAGGTTATCCTTTGGGATGGTACTAGTCTTGACTTTTGGATGTTACCACTGCAACTCGACCACAATGTAGGCAAATAAGGCACCAGCTTAGGAACACGAAGTTTCAATGATTTTATTCCTTTCGATAACAAAAGACTTTTGGATGTTGACTGTGTATCCCAAGGTCTGTAGCAGGTGTATGGCATAGGCCAAGTCCTTTAACAATTTTTTCTTGCTGTCCGCTTGTATTAGGCAGTCGTCCAGGTACGGATAAATTTGAATTCCCTGAAGTCTGCAGTGTGCAATTACTGATGCCAGGCATTTCGTGAATACTCTGGGCGCAGTAGATAAGCCAAAGGGCAATGCTGAGAATTGATAATGCTCTGATCCTGCAAGAAATCTGAGGTGCCTTCTGCAATCTGGTCGGATAGGGACGTGCAGGTATGCCTCCTTGAGATCTAGAGTCACCAGCCAAGACTCCTTGCCCAACATGGGAAGAAGTTGCTGTAGGGTCAGCATTTTGAATTTTGGCACAATGAGATAAGTGTTCAGTGCGGACAGGTCGAGTATAGGCCTCCATTGGTTTTCTTTTCTTGGCACAAGGAATAGTCTGGAGTAAAATCCTTGGCCTTGTTCTGTAGATGGTACCCTTTCTATAGCTTTCATCTGAAGTAATTTGCTGATTTGTCTTAAAGCCTCTGCCTTCTGGTTTGGTGGAAGGTTTGGCATTCCGCCTCTTTTTGGCAAAGTATGGAAATGAAACCTGTATCCTTTGTCTATTATTTGCAATGTCCATGTATCCTTTGTAATGCAATGCCAGTTTTTCGAGAATAAAGCCAGCTTTCCGCCCAAGGGTGCTTCCAGTTGATCCCTGGTAGGTGGAATTAGAGTCAAGTCATTGTGTCTGTCCTGTAGTAGTGGTAGTAGTTGTAGCTGTTGCACTACTCCTCTGGTTGGCAGGCTGCCACTGACGGCCTCTGTAGGGGCCCTTGGATTGACCTCTGCCTCTAGGGCGCCTGTTTCTGCCTCTCTGTGGTCTGGAGGAATCTGGAAAGGACCAATTCTTTGTAGGCCAGTTTCTACTGAACCTCGGAGGTTGAACTTGCAGGAAATCTTTAACTGTTTGCACAGATTTTGCTTTTTCTTCAACCTTCTTTAGAATCTCCTGTGCAGGGGAGCCAAATAAATGCTGTTTCTCCATTGGAGCATCG
The DNA here is from genome assembly GCF_019279795.1 of Protopterus annectens. Lineage (NCBI taxonomy): Eukaryota > Metazoa > Chordata > Ceratodontiformes > Protopteridae > Protopterus > Protopterus annectens. The sequence continues at coordinate 63,629,985 of NC_056749.1, read as the reverse complement.
AGGAGTTTAGCCTTGACCTGGTCTGGCAAAGATTGCTCCTTCAGCCAGGCATGCCTACGAATTACTGCCCCAGTCATAGCTGATCTAAATGAAGCCCCCAGTGCATCATAGCCACATTTTAAGAAATTATTACTGACCTGTTGTGAGTTGTGTACCAAATCCTGAAGGGATTTACGGTCTAAGGGGTCAGGTGAAGAAAGTTTCTTATTTAGCTGATCTAACAAAAATTCTTGGTACTGTATCATATGGAATTGACAGTTTAATGCCCTGGCAGAAAGAGTAGCAGACGTGTAAACCTTTTTTCCCCATCTCTCTAATGCTCTAGACTCTCTTTCAGAGGGTAGTGAATTTTTGGCAGTAGCGGCTGCAACCCCTTTAGGGCCTTGAAAAATAGTTTCTGGGTCTGCAGCATGGGCTTTATACAGGTGGAAGTGAGAATCCGGAACCCTGTAATATCTGTCAGGTTTGGCGGGGGCCGAAGGAAGAGAATCAGGTGCAGCACTGACATCATTGTACACATCATCAATTACAGTTAGAACCGGAGGTATAGCTAAGGGCCTATGCTGGGGCAAATGCAGAAAGGTCCTTAATCTTTTTCTAGAATTAGAGAAATCCTGACCCTGCCATTGAAAGTGTTCTCTCATGGAGTGTAAAGTCTCCCCAAAGGAAAATTCTTCAGGGGGGGGAGGCTGAAGGGATAGATTCTTCTACATCTGAATCCTCATAAGGCGAGTAGGCCCCTTCCTGATGGTCTGACAAATCAGATCCATCCGTGGAGTAATCTGAGGAGTGAGGTTCAGAGGGGTCAGTCCTGGGCCTTTTGTCTGGAGGAGGTTGGGAGGCCCTGTCTGGGTGAGGTTGGGAACCCCTAATTAAGGAGATAAGGTCCTCAGCAAGACTGAGGACCTGAGAACTAGAGGAAGGCCTCTGGGATGTAGATTTGGCAGGCATAGCTTTTGAAAGTTTGGCAGCTCTAGCCCTGGAGAAGGCCTTAATAGAAATAGAAGCTGGGGGCCTAGCTGCCCCACGTGCAGGAGTAGAAATGTCCAAAGGTATGGTGTCGGACAAATCCTGAACAGTAGCTTCGGTAGGGAGTTCTGAAGCCGACTCAGCCGGGGCCTCTCTGGCCTCGGTGGTCGGAGGTATGGTTTCGGTAGTAGGAATAGCCGTGGACTCGGTTTCAGCCAAAACCGAGACACTCGCGGTAGGCCTAGCCGTGGTTTCAGCCAAAACCGCGGGCCGCGAGTGTCGGTCCTTTTCCTTGCATTTTTTGACCATATGTGTAGTCGGAGTCTCCGACGGCATTTTATAAGCAAAATCGGTACCAAAAACCTCCTCTGCAATCTCCGACCGACGTCTAAGAGTCCGTCGGTTGAAGGAGGCACAGGCTAAACAAGCTGATACGTCGTGGTCTGTGCCTAAGCAAGGAAGGCAGTAAGAGTGGAAATCCTTATGAGGTATTTGTTTCCCACAGGTTAAACAATTATTTACTTTGTCTGACATCGGCTGAGGCAAGAAAGAGTCCCCAAAGGGGTACTTAGCTTTTTCGAAGTCTTCGGTAGCTGAAATCTCTAGATCTGACCGACCGGCACTTGCGAACAGCTTCTGCTTCGGGCACCGCGTGGCAAGAAAGACTGAGGAAAATGGCGTTGGCTGATGCCTTTATACCCCAGAACCTCTGACGTTGGGGAAAGTGCGACATCAGCCGAGGCCAGACCCAGACTTTGGAATCTGGCCGACCAAAGGACTGCCTGAGGCAGGACAACCCATATGTTATGACTGCAGATGCATCCTTGAAGGACATCAGAAACTTCTACGTTTGTATTATATGTTGGTTTGTTTGGCTTATACATAATGCAAATAGTAATCCATCTTCACCTACCTTTGTGAAGAATTACTGGATTCTCTGAACATTCCGAATAAATTATTACTGTTTCTCAGTTGTTTAAGAAACCCTCCTTTTTTAAAAATAAAAACAGATAAGTGATGTATTATATCAGTCGATACTTTGAGAGATGTAGTTGTTAAGAGTTATTTTTTTGGGACAGCTATCATGGAATCAGTTTTTTGTTTCTTCTTTCTAACATCAGTCCAAGGATTTGTTTCTTTTATTCTTTTAAGAGTAGGGGCCATTCCATTCCATTTATTCAGGGATAGATACAATGTTGTTTCTGATGAATATAGTAGCCTCTTCTAAGTCATTAAAGGTTCTCATCTCATTGGCAAAAAGTATTTTTATCTTGGCTGGAAAGGCCAGCTGTGCTTTAATGTTGCTTTGTTTCAAAAGTATTGTTATTGGCCAAACTTTTTTCCTTTGTTCTAGTATTCTGGAAGAATAATCATTGTCAAACCTTATCAGGTTTTGATTGTATTTCAAGGGTGATTTTCTCCAAGCAGATTTTAATATTAGTTCCTTGTCCAGAAATGAAAGAAATGTTATAACTATGGATCAAGGTGGAGTATTTGTTGAGTTAGAAGCAGGTTTCCTCAGTGCTCTATGCGCCCTTTCAGTTCCAAATGAAAGTCCCTCTTTCAAGTCTAAAAAATCAGGAATCCAGGTTGTTAAGAATGAAATAATGTCTTCACCTTCAGTGTTTTCAGACAGACCAAAGATCCTTATGTTGTTTCTCCTTTCCCTGTTTTCTAAGTCATCTATTTTGGTAAACAACCATGTATTCTGTTTAAGAAGAAATTCTTTTTGCAATTCTTCCTCTGAGTCTCCCTTCAATGTCATTTAGATAAGTCTCTATATTTATTATTTTTGTATGGTGTTGCTGTAATAGTGCCTTAAGGGTATCAGTCTCTTTTTGAGAATTTAATTTGAGGTTTTCTAAATAATTTTTAAAGCCATCCATCTTCAAAGATAGTTCCTGTAAGGTAGATGTCATCAATTGCAGTTCTTTTTTCAAAGCAGCATCTGGATGAGAATTCCTTGAGCTGTTCATATTCAGTGACTCACTATATCTCCAAGTTACTTGACAGGAACATTTTTGTATATCTCCACCAACATTGATATTTATGTAGTTTGGTAGTTTATCTATAGATTTCTGATGTTTTAAACTTGAAAATAATAAAATGTTATTATGCTAGTTTATGGAGCTCTCAAAATTCACTGCTGTCAGTTGGCCATCTAGGCTCTGCCCCCAAGTATGACTCTCTTGACCTACTCCAAATCCAACTAACTGTAAGTTAAACTGCAGTAAGCTGTAGTTCCCTCACCATGAACCAAGAGAAACACACTGCCCACATGGACTTACTACAATCACTGGCTATACAACCAAACACCTTGGTCATGGGGGATTTTGGCCATCCTTCCATAGATTGGGAGGCATATATGAACACAAACATGCTTGCCCTGAGGTTCCTGGACTTTGTCAATACAAATCCTCTAAAACAGATAGTCCGTTAAGGGGCACATAACGTTAAGGACATAAGGGGCTCAAATGTTCTATACCTAGTACTCACCAATGAGGGGGTCACTGCACTACTCCCAGTGTGTTGCCCTCCCTGGTAATGTCTGATCATAAATCAGTCTCATTTGAAGTAATTATCAGACCTGACCCCCCCCCCCAAGCTAAAATAATGAAATTTTTAAATCCAAAGCAAACTACAGCCTACTAAGCAATGGTATAAGTAGTTTTGAACCTCCTGCTAACATAGCCAACAAAGACTCCTATGCACAGGTGTACACAAATGCACTGTATAAACACTTACACCAGAGGTGTACACAAATGTACTGTATAAACACTTATACAGCTGTATAAACTTGGTTGCACTTGAACGGATCAAAACCTGGTCCTCATGAAAAAACAAGCCATCCTGGTGGTCCCCAAGTATAACTAGGTTATATAACAAGAGGAAGAAACTGATGTCTAAGAACAATAGATAACTGACTCAGCAGAGGAAGAACACCCTCCACAGCTTGAAGAAGCAAATCAGCTACATTAAAAATCTAAAAGGAATGGCCCACCTTTGTGCCAAACTAGTAGTGGATGGTACCACTCATACTAAAAGTGAGGAAAATGCCACCATGCTAGCTGACAGATTTGGTGCAAACTTCACCCCCCCCCATCCCCAACTGTCATACCCCAAAGCATACCGGCCACCAGTCCTCTACCTAGTATCTCCAAAGAGCAGGTTGTAACTGCACTCTCCAAGGCCAAAAACATGGCCTTTATGGGACCAGATATCATCCCAGGCCTCTTACTAAACAGCCTAAAACAGGACCTTGTGGAACCTTATGGCACTCTTTAACCACAGTCTAAGCACTGGCTTTGTTTCAGCAGAGTGGAAAACAGCAACAGTAATTCCCTTGCACAAAGGAGGTCCATCAACTGACCCTGGGAACTATAGACCCATAAGCCTAACAAGCCTTATCTGCAAGGCCATAGAAAGAATCATAATGAAGCTTATTAAAGGAATAGGTGACATTAAAACTCTTTACCTGACTCAATTTGGCTTTGTTAAGGATAGAGCATAGGTTCATAGTTGTGTACTAGGCTAATGGCCCTGGAGCCTTTACAAGCCTAGACCGCCAAAAATTGCCCAGGCACCATGCCACCCGATGATAGTTCACAGTGTCCCTATCCTGTAGGGTAACTGGAGTGATGCCTGGGATGAACTTTCTGTTACCCAGCCACTCATCATCATTTCTCTTGAAGAGGGCCAGCAAGGTGCTCTGCTTGACATGAATGGGTAGTTTAAGTATGAGCAGTCTTTGGGAGATGAACCTGTCCCTCCAGCATGTTCTGTTAATTGTGGTAATGAGGTTGTGATCTCTGGAGCGTGTGGCATGGGGGATTGGGATTTCTGACCACAGTGGCAATGTGGTGGTCGAAGGTGAGGTGGCTGTCAAACTGGGTGCCCAGATCTTTTATGGCCCCTTCAGTGTTCAGTGGGATCACATCAACATGGCAATTCGTGGGAACTGAGTTTTTTTCCAAAGGGGACAATTAACGCATTTTTTGGCATTAAGCTTTAGGCCATGGTTCCAACACCAGTCACTGGTTTCAGAGAGGCCCTTTTTTAGGATGTCTGCATCATTTGGGGGGTTGATACTGGCTCCTAGCTTGCAGTCATCAGTGAACTTGGTCAGCCAGAGTCCTTCTGTGTTGGCCTGGACTTCTGAGAAGTAGATGTCAAACAGGACAGGGCCCAGGACCAAGCCGTGTGGGACTCCACTCATGACAGTCTGACATGGAATCCACAACTTTCACTCTGTGGGTCCAGTCTGTGAGCCAATTTACAACCCACCTAGTGATGCAAGGATTGATGCCTAGTTTGGTGAGTTTATCAGTGATACCTGAGTGGGGAATGGTATCAAAGGCCTTGGCCAGGTCAAGGTAGACTGTATGCACTGCCTTACACTCATCCACAGCTTTGTTGACTGTCTCGAAGAAGTCAACCGGGTTCAGCAGGCAGGATCTCCCCTTGACAAAGCCAAACTGTATGGGGTCAAGAGTTTGGAGATTGCCTATATTTTTGTTAAGCAAGTCCATGATGATGCACTCCACAGTTTTGCATACTAGACTCATCAGGCTGGGCAATAGTTTCCAGGGTCTGTAGTTGCTCCCCCTTTATGGAGCAGGATGACTGTAGCAGTGTGCCATTCATTAGGGACATAGCCTGAGGTAAGGCTGTGATTGAACAGGGTACACATATGTGGTGCCAGTTCATTTTGTAGCTCATGTAGGATGCAGCCAGGGATATTATCAGTTCCCATGGATGCTATATTCTTGGCTTCGTACAATGCAGCTTTTACCTGTGCCACAGAAATGGTGGGTACCAGGCTTTCTTCTGGTATTGCGATAGGGCCCTTGGAGGGTAAAGTTGGCACTGAATCTGTCGGCCAGTATGTTGGCTACATCTGTTGGCTCAGTATATGAGGTGCCATTGTGCAATAACTCAGAGCAAATCTGGGTATTGCCTCGGACGTTTTTGATGTGGTTGTTTTTGGTGTCAGCCCTAATTCCACCTTCATAGTTGGCTTTAGAGGATTTGATAAGGGATCTCAGCTTTTTGTTGAGACTGATAAGGGAGGTTTTCCAGTCTTGGGATTTCATTTTTGTTTTCAACAGTTTCTTCCTTTTGTTGTAGAGTTTACTGATGGCTGGAGACCACCAGATTGGCTTCCTTTTTTTGGAGGAGAGCACCTTAGTTCTATTTGGTATAGCAAGGTCCATGCATTTGTGTACATGTTCGTACACTGCATTGGTGTATGATTCAGCAGTCATGCAGCTATAATCCATTGGCATGGGTGCTGAGAAGTTAGCCACCTCTGTTTATAGGAGCCCAGAGTCGGTTTTAGAGAAGTTTTTCAGGATGGTCACCTCAGCAGGGGTTGTGAGATGGAGATTTCCATGGTGATCGGTTTGTGGTCGGTTTTAACCAGGGAGGAATTGACTATAGGTGTGGAGCAACGGTCTCCCATGTTGGTGATAACCAGGTCAAGGATGCTGCTTACTCTAGTGGGGGTCAGAATGAGTTGGTCAAGGGCATTGGAATTGATAAATTCCAGAAAGCGTTGGGCCTGTATATTGGTACTTGAGCAGTTTTCCAAGTTGATGGAAGGTTAGTTGAAGTCACCCAGTATGAGAGTATTGGGTTGGACCTTGATAGAGTCCAGGGTGCCTAGGAACTTGCAGTGAGAGTCTAGAGACATGTTTGGGGTTCTGTAGCAGGCTATGACTTGTATAGCCATCTTACCCAGTGTTAGTTGTACCTGAAGTATATCGGATGCATTATGCTGGGCTTCCAGTCTAGAGGTGTGCGTATCCTTTAAGAATATTGAGACACCACCACCTTTGGAGCTTCTGGATGTATTCTGGGGCCAAAAGGTATGGAATGAGTTGTAGCCTGGGAGCGCAGGGGTGCTTTCTGCCTTTTTAAACCAGGTCTCCGTTACAGCACAGATGTCGACATTCTCCATTTTGAGGAGAGCTTCGAGCAAGTGCATCTTGAGGTTTAGACTTCTAGCATTTAGCAGCATGACCCTCAGATTGCACTTGTAGCTGTTACGGTGGAATTTTGGTCTTTGGAACACTGCTTAAAAAAGGCACTATAGGGGTGGCAAGAGCCTTAGCCAGTACCCGGAATCCCAGGGGTGACAGATACAGGCCATCTCTGGCAAAGTATCGAGGTCTGTTGATTATGTCATCTCAGGCAGACAGATACTGGATCCCCTTAGAATGACACCAGAAACTTAGCCAATTGTTGACGTCAATCATTTTCTGCTTGTACTGTGGTATCATTCTGGGTGATGATAGAATACTGCTCAGGGCTAGGGTCATACCTGCCTGGGCCACATAATCCAGGAGTTCCATCACATCTCTTTTCATGTAGTCCAGGGAGGTACATCTCTGGTCATTCACACCTATATGTACAATGACTGAGTCATATTTGTAGTTGTGGAGTGACTTGAGTGTATGTGTTATGTGGCGGATCCTGGCACCTGATAGACAACTGACTGTCACCTTCTCCTTGTTCAACCTAGTGAGTGGGACATCAGTGTGCCTCACAACTGAGTCTGCTATGATTAGTACATTGAGCAAAGTGTTTTGCCTTAAGGGCTTAGGTTGAGGGACACACTGTGGTGGTGAGCTATGTGCTCTGGGGTTGGTGTTGTGTTGTGGTGGTGGAGTGCATTTCTGTCTCAGGGGTCATTGTTGTTTGGGTAAATTTTTATTGAGAGCCTCAGCGAAGGTGGGTGTATGGTTTGTGTTTCTATGTGTGGGTTGTGATGGTTGGTGTTTTGGAGGACTGTGTGTTCTATGTAGTGAGTTGCAGGTGTTGACCTTTTCCTCTTGAGCAGCTAGTTCGGTCTTGGTTGGAGCATGGACTGCTTCCAGTTTGGTGATATAAGTGCATCTCTCACATGTATGAATGTTGGTAGGTAAGAGGCGAGGGTTGTCTGTACGTTAAACAGTTGCCACACTGTCTCAGAATGGCGAAGTACACCAGGTTAGCAGGAGATAGCACAGGAAATTGCCCTACAATCATACCAGGAGGGGTGAAGTACTGGTGCTGTTACTGTGTAGGAACAGCTAGTCCTGATAGTACCTATGTGTGCTACAATAAATGCTACAAAGGCCTGTTAAAGTGCAGGCCAGTTAAGCTAATTGAAGTGCAAGAAGTAAAAGAACAAGCACGTTCTAAGGGAAAAATTGAAGGCAGACTTTCTGGCACCTGTAATAGTTTACCTCAGTTTACCTTAGTTTACATCAGCTGAGCGCCGCTGTGCGCAAACCCACACAAACATGAGCTTTTAAACCAGAAAGTTGAAAGGGATGGAAAAACTGCCTGAGCTGCCAGTAAACTACAAATTCTGGACCAGAAACCACTCCTCTTGTGTGTGTGCTTACCACTCTCACTGATAAGCTAGAAGACTTCCCTCCAACACAGAAAGGTCTGGGGGGCTCAGAAGCTTACAAAACAATCCTGGATATAGCAAATCTGTATTTGGAATAAACTAGTTACAGGAAAAGCGGGAAACAAGCTTAGAACTTTTTTTTTTTGCAGAAAAGTAGTTAAAACAGTGGCGAAAACACTTTAAATGCAGTACAAGCTAGCACACCTGAGCGTGTAGCAATATTAAGGCAAATACAGTTTAAATAAATGCAGATAAATTAAAACTGACAAAAAGAACAAGTGCAGAGAGTAGTAAATTATGAAAAAATCAAAATGGAGGTACTTAGAGTATCTCTTTCTCCTTTCTGCTCTCTTGTAGTCTGCAGGATGCCAAAACTGGATCCGTGGAGCTTAAACAAGTGCAAACCTGTGCAAACACGGGCTTTTAAACCAGAAAGTTGAAAGGGATGGAAAAACATCCCAAGCGGCCAACAAACTACAATTTCTGGACCAGAAACCACTCCTCCAGGCTTAGAACTTTTTTTTTTTTTTTGCAGAAACGCAGTTAAAACAGTAGCAAAAAACTTTAAATGCAGTACAAGCTAGCACACTTGAGTGTGTAGCAATACTAAGGCAAATGCAGTTTAAATAAATGCAGATAAATTAAAAATGACAAAAAAATGCAGAGAGCAGTAAATTATGAAAAAATCAAAATGGAGGCGCTTAGAGTATCTCTTTCTCCTTCCCGTTGCTCTTGCAGTCTGCAGGACATCCACGGAGCTTAAACAAATGCAAATCCCATGCAAACACAGGCATTTAAACCAGAAAGTTGAAAGGGATGGAAAAACTGCCCAAACGGCCAATAAACTACAATTGCTGGACCAGAAACAACTCCTCTTGTGGTAGATAGGCTACCTAGTGCTTACCACTCCCACTGATAAGCTAGAAGGCTTCTCTCCAACACAGAAAGGTCTGCATGGCTCAGAAACATACAAAACAGTTCTGGATACAGCCAATCTGTACCTGGACTAGACTAGTTACAGGAAAGGTAGGAAACAGGCTTAGAACTTTTTTTTTTTTTTTTTTGCAGAAACGCAGTTAAAACAGTAGCAAAAACACTTTACATGCAGTACAAGCTAGCACACTTGACTGTGTAGACATATTAAGGCAAATGCAGTTTAAATAAATGCAGATAAATTAAAAATGACAAAAAGACAAGTGCAGAAAGCAGTATATTATGAAAAAATCATGTCTACTAAACCTGATAACTTTCTTTGAAAATGTCACCAATGCCCTGGATGAAGACAAAACAGTACATACTGCCTCTCTCAACTTTTGTGTGATTAAAACTGAAAAATAATCAGTGCAGTAACCTGTAAACACATTTTAATAACTAAACAAATGTGAATAGCATGCAGTGCGCCTAGCATGGCTGCTTGTATAACCTCATTCACAGATGTAGTGACATGCAATGCATCTAGTGTGGCTGTTATACAAACACCCACACATGTAGTGACATACAATGCATCCACCCACACACGCAGTGACATGCAATGCATATACTGACTGTTATACAAAAACTCACACGTAGTGACATGCAGTCCATCCAGTGACTATTATACAAAAACTCACACATGTAGTAACATGCAATGCATCTAGTGTGGCTATTATACAAACACCCACACATGTAGTGGGGGACAATACACCTAGTGTGGCTGTTATACAAACACCCACACATGTAGTGACATGCAATGCATCTAGTGTGGCTGTTATAAAAACATCCACATATGTAGTGACATACAATGCCTCTAGTGTGGCTGTTAGGACATTCAATGTATCTACTGACTGTTATAAAAACTCACAGATGTAGTGACATGCACTGCATCTAGTGTGGTTGTTATACAAACACCCACACATGTAGTGACATACAATACATCCAGTGTGGCTGTTATACAAACATCCACACATATAGTGACATACAATGCAGCAAGTCTGGCTACTATACAAACACCCACACATGGAGTGACATGCTTTGCATCTAGTGAATGTTATGCAAAAATACACACATGTAGTGACATGCAATGCATCTAGTGACTGTTATAAAAAAACTCATAGATTTAGTGATATGCACTGCATCTAGTGTGGCTATTATATAAACACCCACACATGTAGTGACAAACAGTACATCCAGTGTGGCTGAAACACCCGCACATATAGTGACATACAATGTAGTTAGTCTGGCTATTATACAAACACCCACACATGTAGTGACATGCAATAAATCTAGTGTGACTGTTAAACACCCACACATGTAATGGCATGCAATGCATCTAGTGTGGCTGTTATACAAACACCCACACATGTAATAACATACAATGCATTTAGTGTGGCTGTTAAACAAACATCCACACATGTAGTGACATGCATCTAGTGTGGCTGTTATACAAACACCCACACATGTAGTGACATGCACTGCATCTAGTATGGCTGATATACAAACAACCACACATGTAGTGACATGAATGCATCTACTGCTGCTGTTATACAAACACCCACACATGTAGTGACATGCAATGAATCTAATGTGGCTGTTATATAAACACTCACACTTGTAATGACATGCGATGCATCTAGTGTGGCTGTTATACAAACACTCACAGATGTAGCGACATTCAATGCATCTAATGTGGCTGTTATACAAACATCCACACATGTAATGACATGCAATGCATCTAGTGACTGTTATACAAAATCTCACACATGTAGTGACATGCCAGGCATCTAGTGTGACTGTTATACAAATACCAGCACATGTACTGCTATACAAACACCAGCACATGTAGTGACATGCAGTGAATCTAGTGTGGCTGTTATACAAACACCCACACATGTAGTGAGATGCAATACTTCTAGTGACTGTTACACAAAAACCCACACATGTAGTGACATGTAATGCATCTAGTCACTGTTATAGAAACATTCACATATGTAGTGACATGCACTGCATCTAGTGTGGATATTATACAAAAACTCACACATGTAGTGACATGTAATCCATATAGTGACTGTTATACAAACACACACTGACATGCAGTAGCTTTTATACCAACACCCACACATTTAATGACATGCAATGCATCTAGTGACTGTTATACAAGCACACACACATGTAGTTACATGCAGTGCATCTAATGTGGCTGTTATACAAACACCCACACATGTAATGACATGCAATGCATCTAGTGACTGTTATACAAAAACTCACACGTAGTGACATGCAATGCATCTAGTGTGGCTGTTATACAAACACCCACACATGTAGTGCTGTGCATTGCATCTAATGTGGCTGCTATACAAACACCTACAAATGTAGTGATATGCAATTCACTGACTCTTGTACAAATTCCCACACATGTACTGACATGCAATGCATCTAGTGTGGCTGTTACAGAAACAACTACACGTGTAATGACATTCAATTTGCCCAGTTTGGTTGTTGTATAAATTCCCCCCCATGTGCAGTGCACCCAGTCTGATTGTTGTGCAAACTCCCACACATGTAGTCACACGCAATTCACCAAACCTGGTCATTGTACATACTCCCTAACATGTAGTGACATGCACTGCACACTGTGTGGTTGTTGTACAACTTCCTTTGCACACGTAGTGACATGCAGTGCATATAGTGTAGCTGTTATACAAACTCTGGCACATGTGTTGTTTTATAACTCGCGCACATGCAGTGGCATACATTGGACCCTGTATGGTTGCTGTACAACCTCCTTCACACATAGTGACATGCAATTCATCTAGTGTAGCTTTAGCTGTTATACAAATTCCCACACATGTAGTGACATGCAGTGCACCCAATGTGGTTGTTCAAACTCCCACACTAGCAGAGACATGCAGTGCACCCAGCATGACAATTGTACAAGCTCCCGTGTATGAAGTGTCATGCATTTCAGCTACTATGGCTATTGTAGAAATTCTCAACTGTGTAGTGACATGCAGTGTACCTACTGTGGTTGTTATACAAACTCCCACATATATAGTGACATGCAATGCAACCAGTGTGGTAAATGCATAAAATTCCAAATATGTAGTGACATGCAGTATAGCCAGTGTAACTATCATACAAACTCTCACACATGTAGTGTGAAATATAGGATAAACAAAAAGCCAGATGCATACACAAAGGTGTAGTGGCTTATAGACAGGGTGTATCAGACAAGAAAAGTACAGACCTTACATGCAGATATGTTACAGTGGGGGAGGTATCCATGGGGAACAAACGGTCTCTGGCAGACACTGAGGCTCCATCTGTCACTTTGTGGTAGCTCGGGTGGATGTAAAAGATCCCATGGCACTCATTGAAAAAGTAAGCATCCTTTATTAATGTTTACATCTATTTTATAATCAATTATTTATACTCTCATTTTTATATTCATATTTAAAATTACTTACAAGTTATTAGCATAAAAGTACTTAGCTAAACAATTCTCATTCATTCCCTTTTCTTTCATATTTACCCTCTATCCTCCACCACCATCTTATTACTTCTGCTAATACATCATTCTCTTCTATTTTCATGTCATATAATTTAATTCTCACATCTTTCTTTCCCACAGAAACCGTATTTGCACAAACAGTACTTTATCCCATTTATCAATATCATATTTCTTCACTTTATCATATAATATCATATTAATATTTAGATATTTAAACCCTGCCTATATATATTCATTTTAAAAAATTTCCCCAAAATTCTGTATTTTTTTAGCAATCCAAAAAAACAATGATTTATTGTTTCTTCTTCACTACAGTCAGCACATCTTCTTTTCTCCATCACATTATATTTCATATTCTCTTTTACTAGTAACTTGTCTTATAAAATTCTCACAGAACGTCCTCTCCTTCTTAAAATGTCCATACCTTCTCCTTCTCTCTTTTATTGCCTTTTCCACATGTTTTAACTGCTTTCATGGCTACACTATTTTTCTGTAAAATCATATTAGACGATTCTTTTCTTTTCCCATTGCCCTCACTACTTTTCACTTTTATGATTTAATTTTATTTTCATATTCTCTTTATTCTATTCTGTCCTTTTTACTGTTTTCATTTTCTTTTCCGTTTCTTTCTTCCAAAACATTTTTACATTTTTCATATAACATCTTACTTATAATTTCTTTTTGTATTTGATTACTTTTCTCATTACCCAAAAGATGCACAGATGCCACATGCACCACTGGATTTTTTAAATTTAAACCAACTTTTTCTTTTTATCAGTTATTCCTCTTCTCACCAGGAGCCACTTTAAACCACAAATAAAGATAATTAAATATCTAATAATTATTTTTCTATATGAATGGGAAATGTGTGTATATATAAATATATAAATATATATATATATATATATATATATATATATATATATATATATATATATCAAATGCTATTTTTCTCCTAATACATAAGAATGTAACATATCTATCCTTTTATGGAATGATAAATACAAACTTTTTCACCACTATATCATTTTTATTTGTTTCAGATTATATTTCCATTGACTTATTACTCTTTCATACTCACCATATACTATCAACCAAGTGTTACTCTCAAAAATCTTTATTTATTTTCTTGTGAAACGTATTCCATTTATCTTTCTTACTAAAGCCCTTACACTTCACTTTGTTTAACTGTAGGCTAGTTTTTAAACAGCTTTTTAATCCTTATTATAACCCCACTTATCCATCCCTTGTTTTTTTCTTATTACAACTAAATCATCTGCATATGGCATACATATTGGTAATTAACATTTCCTTCCATCCTGCTTCCCTCATGTCATACATGCATGTCTGTAAAACTGCATTTATCAAGAATACAAACAAGCACATCTCTTTGGGCATCCCTGTTTTTCTCCTCTTTTAATACTTATTTTCCCTATCCATCCATTTATCATAACTTGCATCCATACATTTTCATAATACTTCTTTTTTTAAATTAATATTTTTCTCTTATGCCATATACCTCTAAATATCGGCCACATTGTTTCATGGCTTGCTTCATCAATGGTTTTAGCTATGCCATATACTATCAGTCTTATTTCTTTATTTCCTTTCAGTACCATCTTTACTACTTCTTTCACTATAATTAACGTTTCTTTCACCTCTTTTCCTTTTATACCATAGATCCATTCTCCGACAACCCTATCCAGCACTTTCTCTCCCCTTTTTGTAGTATTTTCACAAATATTTTATTGTCAGTATTCCCTAGTGTTATATGCCACCATTTTATGTATCTTTTTTCATTTTTTTCCATATAAATTTTATCACTCCACATGTCTTCTATTATATATTCCTTCATCCATTCATTTAATATTTAAAAAGTCTTCATTTTTATTCATTTCTTTATAATACACAGAACTTATACCATCCAGTCCTGTAGCTGATTTACTTCTGTCTTCTATTATCACCTTCTCTTTCTCTTGTATTGGTGTATCATTTTCTAAGAAATAATCGTTACTTTTTTCAGATATTTTTCACATTCTATGGTTCTTGCCCATCCATTTCCTTTTTTTGATACATTTTCTATACAAAATTCTCTAATGCCTCATTGTCTGTATTTATTTCTCCCTTCCTATCTTTCCTTCTCTTGTTTTTACTTCTTTTCCTAAACAAGGGAAATCTCTTAGTTCCTTCCCTTTAGAAAACACACTGCCTACGTAAAATCATTTTTACTTTTTTGTTATTCTTTTCATACATCTGTTTTTTTCTGTTTCCCTCATTTTGTCACTTCCTTGTTCCATAACTTTTGCATTTCTTTTTTATTCTTCTTCCCACTTCTAAACATATTTTTATACTTCTGGTTATACAGGTCTTTACATTACAGACACAAGGTGCAGGGTTTGATTCTTAAATGAGTTAACTGACTAAGATTAAAATGCTCTACTAGGGCAGTTAGCCTGGTCCTAACCAAAAAATCTATTACCCACCCCACTCTGTACAATTTTTTATAAAATGGTGTCATTGTCATATGATCTATCCATATTTGTTTGCCCCTTATAATTGTTTCCTCCTTTTTAAACTCTGTAGTTAATCTCTTTGTCTTTTTATTATTTTGATGTTTTTTCCCTATTCTAGCCCATAATGCACTATGATCTGAAAACTCTGAAATGTATCTATATTTGTTTACCGGTGTAGTGCACTGATCTCGGTGGACCATTTGCAGGTACAACCCAGGAGAATAAAAAGCTCTACCTGTACTCCCCCTGTTATTTTTTCATGCCTTTAGAGTAAACTATATAATCAATTTCAGTCTTAAAAATTCTCCTTTATGGATCTATTTTTGCCTACTTTTAAATATCCATATTGTAATATTCTGTATTAATTTTGCCTTTTTTCTCAGGCTGCAGGTAAATTTCCTACCGTCACTACTGACATATTTACTAAGACATTTTAACTTCTTCAGACAACTCTCTGTCATATTAGTAGATGCATAAATCATTAATTGTATAGATTTTTGCACCATTCTCATATCACATATCCCTACTCTTCCTGGCACTACTACTGCTGCATTTAGAATTCTTATTTCTTCATTTTTATAAGAATTCCTATTCCAGAAAATGTCTCATTTTCTACTGACCAAGTAATTTAGCCAGCCACACTAACTGTATTCTTTCCTTTTTTCTCCTTCTATTTTTTACACTCTTCCACCACCATCAAACTTCTTAAATCATTTCTACTGCAATTCATATTTAATGCTAAACTTCCTAAATCATCCTTTTTAATGCTAAAATTCCTAAATCCTCCTATTTAATGCTAAAATTCCTAAATCCTCCTATTTAATGCTAAAATTCCTAAATCATCCTTTTTAATGCTAAAATTCCTAAAACATCCTATTTAATGTTAAAATTCCTAAATCATCCTTTTGTTTTCATAGGGTCATACAATCATAGGAAGTTACTAGGCTATTGGCCCTGAGGCCCTTATATGCTTAGCCAAAAGTTTAGCCCATGTTTAGACAACTCAGCACTCAATGCCCCTGTCCAGCAGGGACACGGGTGGAATCCCAGGGATGTATTTTCTGTTTCCCATCCAGTTATCCAGGTTGCATTTAAAAAGGGGTAAAGAGGTGGTCTGCTTGGTGGTCCATAGCCACTTGGTAAATATACTAACACAGTATGCAAGAGAGGTACCTACATAACTTCTTTGGAGACAAAAATCTTAATTACAAACAAGCTTGTCAAGGACACAGACACTACATCCTTCACACATACTGCTCACCACACACATAGACTTATTTATACTGAGGGACGTAAAAGTAATCTTCCCAAATCTCCTGGACCTCCTAAGCCATCAAACATAAACGCCTGTCCCCAGCAATCACTATAGCACACACCAAAAGCTACACCTAACATCACATATGAGCCTACACCCAATGATCCCCCAGGAACAAAGCCCATAAGACAACCAAACACTTGACCTAGTCTTGTCATAGGGGATTCTACTGTATGATACACATATGTCCCTCTCGCCAGGTTGGACAAGGAGAAGATAACAGTTAGTTGCCTGTTTGGAGCCAGGATCCACAACATCATGGATGCACTCAAGTCACTGCACCACAGGTGCCAATTTGATTCTGTCATATTCCATGTGGGTGTAAATGACCTGAGATGTACCTCACTGGACAATATGAAAAGAGACATTATGGATCTTTTTAAATATTTGTCACAGACAGGTACATGCCTTGCACTGAGCAGCATTCTACCTTCACCAAGGATGAACAGAAAATGATTTATTTTAATAATTGGCTTAGTTTCTGGGGTCACTCCAGGGGGATCTAATATCTATCAGCATGGGAGGACATGGTTAATAGACCACATTGCTTTACTAAGGATGGTCTGCACCTGCCCCCCCCCCCCCCGGGCTTTCAGATATTGGCTAAAACTTTATCATCTCATTTACAGCCTATTTAAGGCAATGTCAAAATGACAAAACTATTACGAATAAAAAAACTCAAAGCAAACTTAAGGTTATGAGCCTAAACAAGACACTCCATACTTTACAAGCTGTGCTCACTTTGGAGAATATGAACATCTGCATTACCAAGGCGTGGTTTAAAGCCACAGAAAGTATTCCAGTAGTGTAAGGCTACATTCCCTTCCACATATTTAAGCCAATGTCAGCACATACAGGGGCTAAAGGTGGAGGTGTCAATCTATGTTAGCAACAAATACATCCCCAGCTTGGTTAAACAGTATGATGCCCTGGATTTCATCCACAGTCAAGTCTCCATAGACAAGGTTCCTTACCATGTACTGGCCAGCTACAGTTCACCCTCCATGACCCATGAAGCTCGCAACCCTTACCAAGACCTACTAAAAGTGATCACCATCCGACCAAATATCATATTCATGGGAAACTTTAACTACTGCACTACAGACTGGAAACATACCCTGCCTGTGACTCACAGACACAGCATTTCCTGGAGTATATAAACGCAAACACCCTGGACTAGACAGTGCACACTCCAACCAGAGGATTAAGCATACTGAACCAAGTATTCACCAACGTGGGAGAGCATTGGACCCTTCCCTATGTTACGTCCTCATTGCTGAGGTGAGACCTCAAAGCTATTTTGTTTGAAACAAAAATCAACCCAGAAAACACAACTAAACCTGTAACTGTTAGAAACTAGTCTAAAGCAAACCACATACTATTAAGCAATAGTTTGTCTAAATTCACTGCTTCCCCAAACTCTAAGAACACACCAACCTATGTAAAATTATTCACAGAAACCCTGTGCCAACATGTAAATGGCTGCATTGTTGCTCCCATACCTACTAGAAGTAAGCCCAGATGTAACACCAAAAACAAACCATAGTGGTGGAATCTTTACCTTAACTATGTATATAACAAAAGAAAAGACGTCATGGACAAAATCAGATAAAGCAACTCTCATACAGACAACAGTTCTTTGATTCAACTAAACAAGAACCCAAGAGGTCTGATAAAGCTGGGCGAGGCCAATTACAAGGTCAGGATAGCCTCCCAGGCTCAGGATGATCACAATGCCTTCTTCAGCTGTGTCAGGAACCTTAAAGTTAACACTCAGCAGTGTGCAGAACTCGTCATAAATAGCACAACTTTCATTAATCAAAGTGATATAGAAAATCTATTGTCTGATAAATTTTGCTCTAACTTCAGCCCCAACTACTCCCTGTAAAATCCCTTCTAACATATCCACCCAAGTATCAACAGGGAGCAGGCTCTGGCAGTGCTCACTAAGGCCAAAAACATATTTTTTAGGTTGCTTCCTAAATAGCCTAGAACATGACCTAGCAGGACCACTTGAAGCACTCCAACTACAGCCTCAAAACAGGTTACATGTCAGGTGAATGGAGGGCTGCAACGTTCATCCCTCTTCATAAGGGTGGAACATCAACTGACTCCAGGAACTACATACTCATCAGTCTGAGAAGTCTAGTATGCAAAGCCACGGAACTACTTATTATGTTCATGATCACCAAGGATATTTGCAGCCTACAGACACTGAACCCATCCCAGCTTGGCTTTTTTAAGGGAAGGTCTTGCCTACTCAACCTAGTAGACTTTTTGAGAGGTTACCAAGGCTATGGATGAGGAGAAAATGGTGCATACTGCCTATCTTGGTCTGGCCAAGGCATTCAATGCAATATCCCACTTAGGTATTATTGACAAACTCTTAGAACTTGGCATAAATCCCTACATAACTCACTGGATTGCTGCCTGGCTCACAGATAAGACCAAAGAAGTCAGGATCAGTGAGACTAACTCCAGGAGACAGGTCACCAGAGGATTAACTCAGGGCCCGTTTGGCATCTAATTCTCGGAAGTCAAGGCTAATACTAAAGGCGCCTGGCTCACCAGGTTTGCAGTTAACTGTAAATTGGGAGCTACCATAGATTCTCCCATGACACTGGCATTCTACAAGAGGGTCTAACACAAAAAAATGACTGCTGCCAAAGCCATGGATTAAAACTCAGTGTGAAGAAATGCATGTTAGTGTGGTTTGGGAAATTATCCACCCAAGCTAATTACTCCATGAATTAAACACCCTTAAGAGTTGACCCAGTAGTTAAGGATCTGGGAAAATGTGTAGACAGTAATCTGGCCTTTGACCAACATATAGCCAAGATAGTAAGAAAGGGTATGGCATCCAGGTCCAAGGAAATCTTGGCCACTCTTCTTAAACCTTATTAGACCCATCACTGAGTACAGTGCACCCTTTGGCTTTTACCTAACCAGGCACTTACAACAGTTGGAATGGCCTCAAGGGTTCTTCACTAGAATTCAGGGTGTGAATACCCTGTCTTACACTGACTGCCTTAAGGTCCTATTTCTATACTCAGTCCCCTACAGGTTACTGAGAAGCAACCTGCTTGACATATATAATGCATCCTCAGATCCAGCCCTGATAGATCTCTTTATCATCCAGAAAACAAACAGCACCAGAAACACTAGGTCCATGTACCTGAACTTTGCCTGTGACATAAATAGAACATGCTGGAGAGATCAATATGTGCCTCAAAGGATCATCGGACAATGGAATAAATTCCACATCCATGCAAAGCAGATTTCACCCCTGACCTTATTCAAACAAAACCTTGATCATTGGATGAGAAATTGCAAACTTATCCTTTGTCTGACCCCCTTGTCTCTGATGGACAGAGGTCAACAGTAAGTACATTAATCCTCAACTAACATACTCCTCCTCCACACAACCCTTAGCTACTGCCTTACTAACATACCCCACCATATAAGTCTCCAAGGTACTCAGGGACAAAACTGGGTTGGGTTGCATGGCTGGTATATATTAACCTGGTATAAACCTATGGACCTTTTATAGGGAGGGAGGGAGGGAGCTAGGGCATATATACCCTGGCCCCTATAGTGAGCATGACAATTCTCACTCCACTCCTTACTCACTCAACTGTCACTCCAGGGGAACAAAGAAACCATTAGACTGTGATCCTCATGGAACTAATGGGTCTATAGAGTGGCCACTGGGGCAGGACTTGATGCTGAGCAGGGGGATCAGGAAGCAAATCATTGAGCTATACCTTTTCATCTAATTTCTGACCACCACTGTCCTTTCTACACTGAGATGGAACCATTACTTCACATACATTTGGTCAGTCTGATGGCTCTCTCCCCATCCTTCTACCATTGCCAAGGTTTTCTCCCTTCTCCACAGCTGGAGCCACTCATTATACTAACTAATCCTGGCTTCCTTCAGTCTGCATATGCAACAGGATGATGAGATAAGCAGCTCTGTGACTGTCTACAAAGTACAACATGAAGAATGCAGCACAACTGTGGGTCCTTCACTCACAACAAAATGATATCCTGCAGCTCTTCAGGTATATACACAAATGGGGCCTTTCAGAAAGACAAGAGTCCCTCAAATACAGAGTGCCTGTTCAAATGCCAGCTTGACAGATGGTGAAAGATTAATTCTGTTTATCAAGGAGGCCAGCTCTCAGAATGCAGTTTCATTTCTAATGCTTCATTGTAGTTTTTCACTCTGTGTGATGCTTGGACCCATACTTTGGTTTGTAAAAATGAGTAACATACTTCAAATTATTTGTATGTGTTGCTTAATATGTTTTTTTTTTTTTTTTGTGGCTGCTTTCTCAATGCTTCCACAAATTATGAAGTTAGCAGTTGATAAATACTAATCTCAGAATAACAGTCCCTGGCTCATGAAGTTTTCTGGACTAACCAAATCTGATTCACAAATAAATGTATACAACACTAAGACAAGTTTCATTTCTCTATAAAACAGATACGCTTGTTCTTATTAGTGGTAACAGATAATATAAATTCCAAATTGAATACTCATTCAAGTAGTAAAAGGCTGGCAGTCATACTCACACCATCCAGGTATGTCCAGCTATGGCAGATAACCACACAGGTTCCATGTTTCCATGTCTAATAACCATGTGACCATGTGCATATGCCATTTGTCCACCCATAGTGGTATGATTCCATTTCTGACAGTCACACAGTTGTCATCTCTCCATGTCTGACAACCACCCACATACTACCCATCCATGCATAGTGACCGCATGGGTCACAGATACCACCCATCCATGCACAGTGACCACACAGATCACAGATGCCACCCATCCATTCATAGTGATCACATGGATACATCTGTCCATATTGGATAATGACACCAACCATATATTCATGTCCGATTACTACAAAAGCATAGATACTATTTACTCATAATAAACCACTTGCTACAAATGCAACAAGCAGCTTGTTACAGTTTAACATCACATACAAAGTGCTTAAGTACTTCAGCCCTGATCACAAACATGGAATCAGAATTTATTTCTACATTTGATGATTGTACCCCCTAAAACTTTACACCCAAAGGGGTTGCCCTCTTCGCATCTAACAGAAGTTGTGCAGAATAAAGTACTTTTTTTTAAGGAAGGCATAATTAACCATTCAAACGAGAGCACACTGCGAAGTCCATAACAAAGAAGTATTAAGTGAAAGCATTCAGACTATGTTACACCCAGAGTTAGTTCACTTAAAGGCATTTTAATGCCAACAGGACTTACCATAAATTACATTTTAACATTCAAAATAAAATAATGACAGTGTGATTTCACATATAATAAGTGACATTTTAAACATTCAAAACATAATAGAATAAATATGACAGTGACAGTTTCACACTTTATTAAAAAATAGCCTAGCATCTCAGTCTTCACAGACGTTCCATGGTATAACAATTGAAAAAGGTAAAGTTATACATAAAGAAAAAGCATAAAACCAGCCAGACTAAAATAATTAAATAAGTAACCAATCAGCTAAACAAACAGAATTAGTTAATTACATTATAGGCTTCCAATTAAAGTTTGTATTCAGACCCTGAAGAATCCGGGTCTGAAACTTCAGACTGATCCTAGCTTCGTTTTTAGTGAATATTGCACATCCACGTTATTTCATTCAACAGTAATCTGACAGGAAATAATAACACTGAGACCCATATCTCTCAACTGTCTAGATTTTCAAGGAGTTCCCAGACTTTTGCCTCATATTTGATTAATTCCTCATAACATTTGTGGTTTTCTGGCA
The DNA here is from genome assembly GCF_019279795.1 of Protopterus annectens. Taxonomy (NCBI): domain Eukaryota; kingdom Metazoa; phylum Chordata; order Ceratodontiformes; family Protopteridae; genus Protopterus; species Protopterus annectens. The sequence continues at coordinate 63,607,504 of NC_056749.1, read as the reverse complement.
AATCATTGAAGTCACTGAATAATGACAGATTTTTGAGTTTCAAACCTTTTTCCTTCAGAAAATGCATGCTCATACAAAACCAGTTATTCTAGCACCTTTTTAATTCTATAAGACCAATACTTAAAATCTGTCCCTGTTTTTGCATCCCCCCCATTATTATTGGCTTTGCCCAGATTCCATGTCTAAAGAGGTCGAGAGTTTGCGGAGACCATTCGGCATACCATTATCACACTTAGAAACTGTTGAGGAAAAGGCTATTGTTGCTACCCTCTCTGGCCTTCAAATTCCTTTTAGCCTCTTTTGTATAGACCAGATCACAGGAGCTCCTCAGGGCATACACAACCCTGGTACTGACATCATCAGGGCATACACAACACTAGTACTAATAACCTCAGAGCATATACAACACTGGTACTGACACCCTCAGTACATACATAACACTGGTACTGACACCATCAGGGCATGCACAACACTGGTACTGACACCCTCAGGGCACACACAACCCCGGTACTGACACCCGTAGAATGTACACAACACATGTACTGACACCCTCAGGACATACACAACCCCGTTACTGACACAAGTATTAGATCTAATAGCATTATACTTTTTGCCTGTAGCACTGCCTGTTTACAGAATCAGATATTGACAAATACAACAATTATAGCAGGGGGCTTCAACACTGGTTGTTCCAGTTTAGTGCCCTGATTTATATTTGTAATACACCCTGTTTGGCAGCTTGTTCTAGTACTAACTAGTTTTCAGTTTTTGTGCTCATTTGAAGTTTTACATTGATCTCTTTTTTTAATGGCATTTTCTATTTCTTCTCTGTTCATCAGATTCCAGGCTGTTGGATCCCTACTTTCACTTAAGTGTAGGACGACGGGGACTGCTTGGGGCCAAAATGTTAGGGCCAAGCAGGAACTCAGGTGTCATGTCAGAGTTAGGACTTCTCATTGTCACCACAGGGTGAAACTTCACTCCAACACAGGACCACTTGCCTTGTAACAGCACCTCTGCAACTGAGTACAGATCTTCAGTCAGTATGCAGGGCCCAGATGAGGCCTATTCCTTTTAATGTCAAGTCAGCACAAAATAAATTGGACATTGTTTTAGAGTTCTTCTGTGAGTATAGCATGGATTTTTTTCACCAAGACCCGGCTGGATGAAAACTTTGGCCTGTATATTTAGACTTTTATCCCTTCAGGTCTCTTGAGCATTCACTCTCTTCACAGGACAGAAATAAAACAAAAGAAGTAGGGTGGCATTTTGTCTTCATCCTTGAAACTGTCTCAGGTAGAGGCTAGTTTATTTAACTCCTTTGAAAATATTTTGGGGCCTGGAGTAAATTGTAGATTTCCCTTAGTTTACTGTCTTATTAGTGTTGTTAGTGAAAACATTATCTTCAATGGATCTTACCTGGTCCATTTCAAGTTTGGCCTCCCTGAATTATAACTGTCACCTGTTGAGCTGGTCACTTCTGATCTTGGCAGGATAAATGGGATGACTGTGTCGCCTTCCCTTTACTTGACCCACTGTTAGATGGGATCACTGCAGCTGGTCCAGATTTACAACCACACCTTGTGGTCTGAGTTATATTGGATAATATAGGATGGAAGCCAGAGTAGGAATGAAGGATGTACTTTCTCCACAGTAAGCTTAATCTAGCACATTATGCTGTTTAGCAGTAGAAGTCTCATGTAAGAAGCCATCCCTTGTACTTGTCCAGCTGCATTTTTTTCAAGGTGGGACACAAGCTGTGCTAACTGGGTCCATATTAGTTCGCCAAAATTTATTTTCAGCGAACACCTTTACATTGACCCGTATTCATCAAAAATGACTTCCATGATTCACTGAATTTGCCAAGGGCAATGAAACAATTGCCTGGCAGCACAATGGAGCCCAAATCAAACCCACAAGTGGGGATTTCACCCCCCCTGCCCCATCTAACTATATATACCACCTCAGAGATCGCACTACAGTGGGGAAAAGGGCAAAGTTGTGTAGTTGGCCAACTACTTCATTGCCCCTGGAAAATTCAGCGAATCACAAAAGTGATTTTTGATGAATACGTGTCGATGAAACGGTGTTCACTGAAGAGGAGTTTCGGCAAACTAATATAGACCCATGCAGACCATCCTGCCTGGCCAGTTAGAAACAATGTTTTTCAGATCACTGTGAGGATGCTGCATGATGCTTTGGGGAGAAGATTATTTATGTATTTGTTTGCATTTGCTTTCTAAAAAGGTCTGACTGGACAATGTCTATTTTCAGAAGAGTCCCAGGGAGAAAAGCTCCAGAAAAATTATAAAGAGTCAAAGGAGTACTAAACGTTACAGCCATTCAGATCATGACAACATAATTATGCAATCAAGCACAGGTGAAGATAGAGAACAAACAGAGGTGAAGATGGAGAGCAGGGCACAATAATACAATTTAAAATATTATTATATAAAACTTAATCATATCATTAATTTACTAATTGAGAAAAGATGGCTAACTCTAATTTGAAACATTTGAGATATAAATAGAGGTAATTTGTGGTAGGGAAAAGAGGATATATGAATAATTAGAGAAGCAGACATGGGAAGATTTTTGGGTGAAGATGGAATTTGAAGTTTTCTTTGGTAGAAAGCCGGAGTAGTTTACTATGGGAGAGATGGTTTCAGTAGGGGATCCATCAGCAGATACTAAGGAGAAAAGAGTACCCACGAGTATATCTTATGATACAAGTATGGATAGAAATAAGTTTAGAATAGTTTTTAGATTTGCAAGTGACATCAATAAGTATACGGAAATTATTAAAATGAATTGGCACTTACTACATGAAATACCGTCTGGTTTCCACAGTTGGTGACACCTCAAACTTCAGTTTTAGAAATAATGTATCTTTAAAGCAGCAGCTCTGTAATAGAGAACATCAGTCATTTAGAAAGAATTTCTCAAACAGACAGGGCACTTTTCCGTGCAGGAATTGTGCTGCTTGTCAGCATGTCTACACTAAAAATGAGTACATTCATCCTGTGAAATGTTTTAAACTTTATACGAAGAATTATTATGATTGTAAAAGTGCCGATGTTGTTTATTTTTGTTTTTGCCAAGTATGCCATGCCTATTATGTAGGCAAAACAAATAGGAGCTTTAAAGAAAGAATGTTAGAACATATAAGGGACATACGGAACCAGAAGCAACTGAATGCTCTAGCTAATCATGTCCTGAATACCGACAGTAGTCATTGTTTTAAATTTTTAATCTTACAACAGATAGTAAGGACAAACAGAGGTGGTGATATAGAAAACCATACTGAAGAATTAGAACAACAATGGATCACCAAGTTACAAGCAGATAGATATCCTGGTTTGAATGGTTGTACCTCATTAGTTCCTTACCTTAAGGCAAGGCACCTTAAACACTAAGTATGAGTTTTTTATTGTATTATTATGGTTATATGTGCACAAATGTGTGTGTATATGTATATATATATATATATATATATATATATATATATATATATATATATATATATATACATACTTTAAAGATTATTACTAATAATCATCAGGGATGACATCTCCCCTTTTTTAAATATTTAAAATATCCCTTTTATTGTGTATATTTATACACTCTTTCTATATCTTTTATGCATTTTTCTTATAGATACTGGTATATGTTTTTATGTCTGTGGGGAAATATTTCTTTAAATTGAGATGTCATACTAATTGTCTTAGTATTTAACCAAGCATCAGTTGTAGTGATGTGGTCTGATGAAGCAACATTAAGTTGTGAAAGCGCTTACCGTTTGTTTTCTGCAATAAAGTACCGTGACTGATTTCCAGTGTGTAACTTTGGTGCCTTAATTTACTTTTGCTCTTTTACCATGTTTCTAAGGAGTAACACTGTCTTCAAAATGAGGTATTACTTGGCACACGGACACGCTCCCTTGCAAAGTTATTTACCAAAATATGAAAAAAATCATAATTTCCATAACCTAATTCCAAACAAACTTTGTATCTGCATGTGTCCAACATACAGACACAATTCTTTTACCATGTTGGAACCAGCAATACTGTCTTCAAAATGAGGTATTACTTGGCACATTCAGATGCTCCCTTGTAAAGTTATTTACCAAAATATGAAAAAAATCATAATTTCCATAACCTAAGTCCGAAACAAACTCTGATATCTGCACATGAGTACAACATACAGGCACCATTCTTTTACCATGTTAGAACTATCAGTACTGTCTTCAAAATGAGGTATTACTTAGCATATTCAGATGCTCCCTTGCAAAGTTACTTACCAAAATATGAAAAAAAATTATAATTTCCATAAACTAAGTCCGAAACAAACTTTGATATCTGCACATGTGTACAACATAGTGGCACAATTCTTTTACCATGTTGGAACCAGTAATACTGTCTTCAAAATGAGGTATTACTTGACACATTCAGATGCTCCCTTGCAAAGTTATTTACCAAAATATAAAAAAATCATAATTTCCATAACCCAAGTCCGAAACAAACATTGATATCTGCATATGTGTACAACATACAGGCCCAATTCTTTTACATGTTGGAACTATCAATACTATACATATACACATACAATACATATTCAATTGTACATGCTAGCACTCTCCTGAAACAGTTGTTCTTTCTCAGCATCTTCACCTGCTTCTTACCACAGTTATTTGCCAAACTCATAAAAATATATTTTACACAATACATTTCATAATAGAGTTTTACTTACCATACTGGTACCTATTTGGTCATGGGTGTTTTCCATTCTTCTCACAAGTTGCATATTGCCAATCCTGCATAGCTCTCCTCACGCCATTGTGGAGGTCAGTCAAGAACAAGGCAATGCCTTCCTCAGTTAGGTGAACGCCATCCCTTCTGAACAGGTGAACATCTTTTGTGGTGATGCTATCAGGACAGACTGTAGATCCACCAACTTTGTGTATCAAGCCATGCATGAACCCATTCTGTAAATGTCTGGCCTTGTGCACTGCCCATTGACAGTTTGCTGTTTTCCACATCTGTCGAGGAATTATGTCAGACCACACAAAATGACAATGTGGCCACCACAAGTGCAGGTGTTCAAAAATTACTCTGATTTGAAACCATAGCCTTCCGAGTGGCTGACTGATGACATCATTCCCTCCAATGTGCAGCACAAGGATGTCAGGCTCAGGGTAGATGGAACACTTCTCTTTCAACAACTGCAGTACTTTACTCCAATGCATACCTCTTCTTGCAATCCAGTATACCTTCAGACTGGATGTGGGGAAGCTCAAGTTGTACTGGTTTTCAGTTATGGAGGCATGGCTGGCAGCCCAGTGAATGTAGGAATGGCCACATACGCACACTCTCACTTGTCATTCTCCTGCTCCTGAAGCCATGTCAGTGTCAGAAGGTGGACAAACCTGCACAGGAAAGAAAATGCAGACAGATTACTACTGATGTTTGACAGATCTATTGGAAAAGTACATATATAGGTATATCATAATGCATTACCTGGTTAGACCATCCAAATCTTCACTCCTATCCACAGGGGCATTATTCTTTTCATAAGGTACATAAGTGGTGAAGACGCTGTGGAGGTACATACCTACCACCCGTGAAAACACAAAATTACACACAACGGCTGACAAGGGGGCACAGAAAGGGCACGAGTAAAGATAAAAAGCAGGGTAAGGACTGCCACTCCACTAATATGCCTAGGACAGGCACGGAACTTCCGGCCGTGGGCATCTGAAGTGTCCCATACCTGTGCTGGCAACCCACTCAGGCAGCTGGTAGCAGCAATGACTCCTGATTGCATGCACTGCCAGCACTCTCCCTTACCTCTGCCTTTTCCATTTACATGTCTCCTTTCAGCAATGGTCATAAGGACTAATGTAAAGGGTCTTGCCCTGACCTACATACATTTACTACACCTGAAGGGAGGGAGACTGAGTGGAGAGCTCAACTAAGACAACATATAAAAAGACTAAGACTGCCCCAGGCTTTGTCTTTTTGCATGTGTCCTTTTCCGGAGGGAAACATTGCATCACAGTGGCAGCCCTGAGGCCATTTCTACCTAGGACAGCAGCACTATGGGGCTGAACTGAAGAGTCTCCAAGTTCCCAACTGCAATCCAGGTTGATCACAAGATCCATGGATGGCTGGGTATGCCCCCCATGATGCACCCACCAACACAAGAGACATTGGCATAAATCTCTGAAGAGGAACCTTCCTGACCTTGGTGCATAAGGGCTTGGCCAGTACCTGACAAGGGGGCACAGAAAGGGCACGTGTAAATCCCCTGTAAATGAACTACAGACAATGTATGCACAGAAAGGGCACATGTAAATCCCCTGTAAATGAACTACAGACAATGTATGCACAGAAAGGGCACATGTAAATCCCCTGTAAATGAACTACAGACAATGTATGCAGATGCATCACCCTATCTCCCAAGAGAGGCCACTGCCATACTGATATTCATGTGTATATGTGCAAGTACATTATGTACATACATATATATCGATATACACACATATATGCACAGATATATATATATATATATATATATATATATATATAAAACATCAGAGGTTTTGGAAGATAGCTAGTTGAAGAATGGAGGGGGTGGTTTGCAATGGCTACAAATAGAAAGAAAACACAATCTGGCTTGTGCATTCATCAAAGTGATAACTTCTACTTATGTGAGTAACAGTGACAGCAGCTGAGACTTTTACCAGAAAAGTGATAATACCTCACTGCTGTATTGTAACTGCACTTATTGCTAATGTGATAATGACCTTCCTTTCAGTATTGCAAAGTTATGCATGCTCAGACAAAGGTGATAATTGCTGCACATAACCTGTTGACTAGGCATTCATTATACTACCTTGTGCAGCTGTTGTGTAACACAGACTCATTATCAGTAAGGAGAACACCTGAGTAATTCAGTAAAATAGTATAACACTTACATATTACTGAGCCCTTCCCCCCACCTAAATTCCACACATGACTGACAAAGCCAGGAAAAATGCACAAAAAATATGGTAGCTCCATGCTGGCAGTTGCCAACAAGTTATAACTTTTATCTCACTCATGCAACTACTAATTACAAATAGAATAATACAAGCAGAAGTGATTTCTTGTCTGCTTATTTTACATTACACTATTAATTAGTCAGTGGTGTATCTGATGTCTTATATGCTGGCATATTACAGTATAATTACATTTCTGTGCTGTAACCATATGTAATTTTCAGACTTAATTTCTATGTTTCCCCAGTAACCCCTTCAGTTGTTTGCATTGTGTATGCACAAGCACCAAAATGGCAAAATAAACTATTTTGCCCAGCGGTCACTTCAGCAGTCAGACCATGTATGCACAAGCACTTCCCTGATACACAATTAATTATTTCCCCAAGCAACATCCTCATTAGTATGTCCAGGTATACATGTATCTAAATAAAACGTTTCACCAAACAAGCCTTCAGTAACACTTCCTAGTATGTACTACCACCAGCATGAACACTTCACCCAAGCAACCCCTTCAGTAGAATGTTGAGGAATGCACAATCACCAAACTTAAACTCTTACCCAACCGAAACGCGTGTAACATTTCCTAGTATGTACAACCACCAAAATGAAGCATTCACCCAAGTGAGCCCTTCAATATAATGTATGCACAGGCACCAGAATGAAACATTTTCCCTAAACAACCATTCAGTAAAATTTCCTCCTACGTATAAGCACCAAAAGGAAAATCATCAACCAAAATATAATTTCTCTTGGACGGTTAAAAGGTATGTGCAGCCATCAGTAAAATTATAAAAAATGGGCATAGGACATGTGCCCTTCCTTTCTTCAAAATTTTAAGTCACCCCAATTCAGATCTCATTTATGACAGATTTGCTGTAGTAATCACCAGTAGTGCAAAAATAACTTTTGGTGGGGTTGCTGTCCGTCACCTGACTGCACAAGATATTCACATTCACAACAGCAACATGGATTACTCACTCTGCTTTCTACACTAGAGGGCTGAAGAGAAGCTTTTAAATTAATGAAGCTTTGAAAGGTTTAGAATGGTCATCCCTTGTACAGGAAGCTTATTTTCCCTTTAATTCTACAAATTAGCACTTCCTGCTTTGTAGCCTCTGCTAGAGGGCAGTGAACTGTTAAAAAAAAAAAAAACATGCTGTCCCTTTGACTTAGACCAGCTGACCATTGGGTACTCAACCCTATTCTACCCTCCAAGCCTAACCTGCCAGTTGTATATTTATCTCTCCTGAGTTACATCATTTAGCAACAGCTTAGCATTCCAGACTTCTGATAAAAACAGGTGAAGGGGTTTGTGTCACTGATCTGGTGCCTTTAACTGCATCCTCCTTTAGGGGTATATCCATCAATAGCAAAGATTTTTTTTTTATCTTCAAAATCAATATGCTGGTGAGAATGACTTGGAGCTTCCTTGAATAAAGATTTGCCCTGGTTTGCTTTCTTGAATGCACTGTATCCTGCCTTCACCACATATAAATTTGCTCAACAGAGTCCGGCTCCTTCCATGCCCTGGTAGTTATGAGGTCCACCAGGGGGTCGCCGGGAGGGGACACCCAAGAGGTAGATGGGCCTGCGTCAAATGCCTCCAGAAACACAGACTCATCCGAGGAAGGTTTTTGGGCAGACTACCCCCCCTCTAATGTGCAACATTTCCATAATGTCTCCAAAGGAGACGTCTTCGGGTGGTGACCTTGGGGAACCTTCCCCTTCCTCTAAGTCCGTGTCCTCCATGAGGGACTCAGGGGAGTCCAAGTGCCTCCTCTTGCACTTTCGTTTGTGAGGGACCTCCTCGGGGGGGCTGTCCGAAGAGGCCTCACCAACAATGTCCTGTTCCTCTACGGGAACAATCTGGGACGAAGGCGCAGGCTGTCCCTGGGGCCAGATGATGGAAGACAGGCCCATCGGAGTGGGAATGGCGGGTGGATCCGTAGCAAGAGCCTGGGGCCTCGAATCCCTCGAAAGGACCCTCTCCACGACGTCAAATGTCGAGGGAGAACTGCTTTCCATAGGATCTGAAAGCAGTCCCCTCGGATCCGAAGTGCGGACCAGCACCGGAGGTGACCCGATCAGATCTGAAAGGGTAGTGTGCTCCGACCTTAACGGAGCTGAAGGCCCACTAACCCCTCCGGATCCAATGTTCAACTCACGGCCCCGAGAGCTCGGATCCAAAAACTGATCTGACAGACTCGAGGGTACAGTCGGTGCCGAAGTAGGAAACACTGTCGGTGCCGACACTACCCCGGCTCCAAAGCTAGTCAGATCCGACAGCTCTGAACCCCGACAGCGGGTCAGAGAAGGAGCAATGGGGGTGAAAAAATGTGTCGAGCTCCCCCCAGAGGGGGGGGGGGCAAGAGCACTCCCATCTGCAGCTGGGCCTGGAGAAATCGACGCATCATCCGGTCCATGTCTGCGTCGGATAAACTCCTCGTCAATCTAGAGGAGGCCACCGAGGCCGGCCGGGGGAAGGCCACTTAGATGACCTCGAAGGTGACTGGGTCTCCTCCTCCAGCTCCGGGGAGAAACGTGGAGAACGGAGCAGAGAGGGGGAAGGCCCAGAGACCTTAAGGGGAGAGGCAAGCTGTTTGGACGGCGGTGCCGAAGGGGTCAAGTCGGACCACCTCTTGTGGTTGCGGTGCCTCTCTCTCTCTCTCTCCCTATCTTTTTTGTCCTTCTTTTTGCCGTCCCTTTCCTCCTGGGTCAACGAGGGAGGTTGAGTCCTGGCCAGGGGAATGGGAGCGGCAGGTGGGGCAGCCGCGGCTGGCGCCACTGAGGAGGAAGAGGAGGACGAAGCGGAATCAGGGGGCAAAAGGCCCACAAGGATAAGTTTCATCCTCCTATCCTTCAAAGCTCTGGGGTTGAAGGCTGCACAAATAGTGCAGCCCGAAGAGAGGTGATCAACCCCCAGGCATATAACGCACCGAGTGTGGCCATCCGCTAGGGACAGCTTATGGCCACACTCGGTACATTTAGAGAAAATAGCTTTAGGGCCTTCAGACATGACTTAGAAAAGGAAAAACAGGCCCACACACACACACCTTCACACACACACAGAGGGGGGAGGGGAATAAATTTAACTTAACAAAAAAAGTTTAAAACTACCCAGAAAAGATAAGGAAGTTAAGAGGGAGTTCAGACACACAAAGACAGACAAAGTTTGACAGAAAAATTACCTTTTTTAAACCTAACTCACAGTACCACGCTTGGAGCTCATTCTGAGAAGCTTACAGAAGCCACGGCAAATGAGATCTGAGGGTTAGAGGGAGATGGCTGGGTATTATGGGTAAGGGGGAGGAGCTTGGAGCTCGGATCTTTTAGCTAAGAAAACTGCCGGCTCGGATCTGATTCGGATCCAATACCCACAGGTTGCTGATCAAATGAAGTTAACTATTTCAGATATAATGATATAAGCTGGAAGCCTGTACACCTGCCTTTGAATTCTGCATATAGAATGTGTAAACAGCATATTGGCTCAGTATTGCTGATGTGGTACACATGTCCCCTTTATGTCGGTGTGGGGTTTCTTCAGGTACTCTGGTTTCCTTCCCTCCTCTGAAAAAAAAAATGTACAGCTTGGCTGGCAACTCCAAACTGTCTATGTATATTGCATTTTCCCTTGTAGCCGTTAAGTGGCCAAGAAAGATTAGTTTACTTACCTGGTTAACAAAGCCCAAAGGTATGGATGTGGTTAGAAAATAAATTAAATAAAAGATGATCCTGAGCAACTCTCATTTATTCAGTAAGATTCTGGCTTCTCTGAAGAAATAAACCTTAGGAATGTGACATATTATTCAGGTCAATAAAACAAAATAAAATCCAAAATGCAGCTAAATTAATGAATGCTCTTTACAGAATGCATGATTTGAATTACCTGGCATAACTCTTAGCAAAAAGAAATCTATACAAAGCCAACAATAATGGGGGGGGGGGCAAAGCCCCAGAAATAGGGACAAATTTTAGATATTGCTTAGAATGTGACTAGAGTAAAAGGTACTGTGTTCGCCTGCACTTTCTGAAGGATATGAAGCTCAGACACCTGTCATTATTTAGTGACTTCAGTCCTCACTGATTTGCCACAAAAATCCAGAAAAACCACACATTTTATGAGGAACAGACTAAAATTAAGAGACAAAAATCAGGACATTCTGTGAAAGCCTGGACAGTTGAGAGGTATGATTGATTTGCTGCAAGGTCTCTAGTGTTAACAAGCTACCTGAACTATGCTTTCAGACCATGAAACATTCAACATGACTTTTGACAGGGAAGGAATGAATATTGTTCTTAAATGTTATTTTACTTTGGAGTGTTACAAGGGAGTAGCCCAAAACAGGCACACACATACATGCCCAGGCTGACACAGTCTCTCTCTCTCTCTCTCTCTCTGCCTTTTTTTTCTGAATTCCCCACCCCCACTGCTTCCAACACTGTATTAGTCTCACTGCCATTTTTCTGCTATGTTAATACATATATCGGACTAGTTGCCTCTTCTTTTCCACAAATGCTGCAACCCCGGTCATGCCAATTAATACTTCCAACAGAGTGCATATTACCAGAAAAAAAAAAGACAACGAAACTATCTACCCCATACTGCTAGCAAAACTACACTTTTACTGTGAAGTACACAGAATAAACTTTTTAAGTTTCAGTAATAAATCGCACACTGAAAACACCAAGCAAAGTGAAAAATTATTTAAACTTCTACAAAATCTTTTGAACACAGTTTAAAAAAATCAACTACTTATTGAGCAAAACTCATATCAGCCAAGTAAATATCACTGGGGAGATACGGCAGCCAAGCTAAAATCGCAAATCCTACTTTTCTATAAAATGATGGCAGTCTGAATTGACAGTACACAGTACAACTTCCACCCCCCCCCCCAAAAAAAATACATCTGCCTTAAAATTCAAAGCCATTACTTTAAAACAACAACGTGCCTCCAACAATCAAGGACTACTGTCAGCTCAGAAAAAAATGTTTAAAGTGCTCCTAGTACACAGAATGGAACCCCTCATTTCTGTCTCCCTCCCCCACCCAGGCCAGCAGAGCACTAGCACAATAAGTAATACTTTACCGTTTCAATGTACTCGACCTTATTGTAAAGCATCTCACATAACTCCATACTGAAATACTTCCCTTTATAAGATATCAGAAGCTACAGTGGACGCCTGTCAAACCTCACACTTGCAGAAAACCATACCAACACTTCCGTGAATAAAGATAATGTCCGCCTAGCTGACAGACACAGTTAGTTCGCCCCAGTTGTATCGACGTTTGAAACTACACAAAGAAAAATAAAGAACTTCCAAAGTTGAAACAAGGGCATTTGTTTTTGCTTGTATTTCTTGGTGTCCTTGCAGTATAAGCCTCCATGTAGCAGAAAGTGTTACTATTTCTGCGCAAGGCGTGTCACTTGGTTCAACTACATTTTCTTTCTAATGAACTCCAATTAGAAGCAGTTTGAATGCTGCCATGCAAGTATCCCTCATTTACAGAAGTCCGTAACACAGCTTATTCCCTGCAAAGAATAAAAAGGCAAAGGAAAAATAAAAAAAGAATAAAAAGGCACAGGAAAATAAAAGTCACAATAGCTTTCCAATAAACTTTCGACCTTGAGCACAGACCTTGGATCGTTGATCATGGCTTCCAGTTTCCTTTGCCAATTTTCTTTAAAAAATCCTATGTAAGCTATACCTAACTCCACTGTGAAAATAAAGTTGAGAAGGTAGTTAAAGTTCACGTAGCTTTTCAATTTAATTTTCATCAGTGGAGTTAAGCTGTGCTTGTAAACATAGTCGCGCTGACAGACGGCACTTGGATGTAATGCACAAGAATAGCTCTCGCCTCAGTGAGCGCTCGGATGTAACCATAGATGCATCCTGTGACAGTACTCAGGGTTAATGAGTGAATGATAAGAGGTTATTTTTAGAGATATTGTAGTAACTGACTGTGAATACATTTTCCATGATATTGGATAGACAAAAAAGAAATGCCTGAACCTGGAAAGTTCTATTCATGCTCCGGTTTCATGAAGTGATAGGGTGCAGGTTTGTCTCCAGCTGACAGTGAAATGTATGGATTGATTGATGACAATTAATAGTGGGTAAGCCATAGGTTTCATAGCTAGTTTAAAATATTCTTATGGTATGTTATTTTGGTTTCAGGTTAGAGAGATATGATGTTATATTTGAAGCTGGAACTGGTTGAGTGTAGAATGAGCTGAAATTGCTGTGGTTTGAGACTTTGGTGGCATATAGTGGGTTTTAGGTTACAAAGATATGACGTTACATCTGAGGCTAGAATTGATTGAGTATAGAATGAGCCAGAATTGCTGTGGTTTGAGACTTTGGTGGTGCCACTGATGAAACTGAAGTCGAAGCCACACATGGTAGAATATTTAGATTCATTTTGTTGTGAAATACCAGACCAGACCAGAATTTTTTGGGAAGTTTTGGTACAGGATGATGATTAGCAAAAACTTTCCTTTTCTCAGCACAGACTTGTGCTTTTGTGGTGGTTCTGAGTGCGGTATATTTGGAAGGAATGGTGTGTCTTGTTATCCTTCTATGTCTTCCAGTATGAGCTGATTTGTTTGTAGGGGTTGCCATGGAGTGTTGTTGGCTTTGGCTCTTTTCCTCCTTGGTGGGACACGTCCATTGTGAAAGGTTAAAAAGGTGTGATTAAAGTGTGAGGCAGCATCATCTCATGGGAGTTGTTTCAGTAGCTCCATTTGTAGTGCCTGAGAGACTTTGCAAAGGCTTCCTTGATGAACTATGGAACGTTTCTGACTTGATTGTAGAGGACTGTTTTTTGGATGGAACAGTGGGTGTAAATGGCAAAGGTGTGATGATCATCACTTAAGCACTCAAGTTTGACCTTACTTTTCACTATATTCACTGAATACAGGTTAGGATTCCATCAATAGTGGATCAAGAGCTACAGAACTTGTATAATCTAGTGGGCATACATTAGTGGTAAAAAAAGCAGGCAGAAGGTGGTTGGGATAGATGATTTGTGGTAGCTATGTCAGGGTTGCAGGAGGCCCAGTTAGTATTTGCATCACTAAGTATGAGTGTTTTGTAGGAGATATTGGAAAAAGACCAGCACAGAATGTCTTCAATTATAGGACGATTACTTGTACTTTCTGAAAGGGTGGAGAGCGCTATTATGCATATGCTTTTTTATCATTTAGTACAGCAGGTAACATTTCTGATTTGACAAAATGTGGGAGTGGCATGGAAAGGTGAATATGTGCAGGTTATTTGCAAATAGAATGACTACATTACTTTCCCTTTTAGAGAGAGGATCTAGATGAAGAATGTTGTAGCATAGGGGAGGGGGGTAGGACTTCTTTAGATGGAAGGTTATAGCCATGTTTGTGTTGGTATCAGGATATCAGGGATGTGTTGAGCAGTGCAGACGTGGACTAACAATATTTTGTTACATATACTGTGAGTGCTGGTGCTGCAGAGATTAATACTCTGTGTTGACTGAGTTATGGACAGTAGGCTGGAGTAAGGGGTATGAAGGAGTGGTGGGGGAGATGTGAAGTGTAGAATTCGAGCCTGGGTTTCGCTGAATGTTACCACTTTGTATACGCAGGTCTTGCTTTTGGGAAGTTGCTGTAAAAGACTGCATAAAGTGCTTTTTTATGGGTGTGGGGAAGATTGGGGTGCTTCGATGTTAGTATTTAAGTATTGCAGGGTGAAGAAATGGTGGGCACTTGTGCTAAAGAGGTTTGAAGAGATGGGAGAAAATGAAGGAAGAGGTTTGTAAAGCTGGTGTACAAAGCAAAAAGGCTTCAGTGAGCATGTGAAGGAATTAGGGGATGGTAGGCAAGTTGAAAAAATGCAGACGTATGAAAGTTAAAGGAATAAGGTAACAGAGTGGGAAGAGGTGAAGTAGAGAAGTTGGAAAAGTTGATGGATTATAGCTGTATGACACCTGGTGCAGGTGTTGTGGGGACAGGAGCAGTTATTATAAAGATAGGAAAGATAGAGTTAGAAGAGAAAGGATGGTGGAGAAAGAACAAAAGAGTAGACTGCTTTGTGTTATAGAATATTAGTGGTGCATTGGTTGTAGCAGTAATGTCAGTTTCTGGTGATGGATTAGAGATGTGGAAATGAGAGCTATAGGAAGTCAGAATCACTTGTCATAATTGATGTGGAGAGTTGTGGGAAAGACACAGAAGGAAAATTATGGACAAATAGTGTTTTATTGTTAAGATTATGAAACTAGTATGGATTTTACGAAGGGGAGGGGTAGAAATGTGGGTAATTTAAGGAGAAAGTACAGTATAACAATATAGATGGGTAAGTAAAAATTCACCTTAGCTTTAGTACCACCGTCCCTAGTGAATAGGAGAAACAAGTAAATGTCCCAGCATATTTTTGTTAAGCCTGTCTCTACATTATTTGTATGCAAAATATAAGGACTAAAAATGACCAAGGCTAAACTTCATAAGATATCCACAACTCAATCGCTAAGTAAGCACCTATGAACCTATAAGATGAGTCATACAGGGGGCGGTTGGGGAATTGAGGGTTGGAAAAGAGCAAAATGGGTAGACACATAGACACATGCATTAGTAAGGGACAATGAGTCAGTGCATGTACAGACTCTGGGTATCCAAGTGGAACCTGTTGCCTTCAATGGAAAGACAAGGTAAATTAGGGGAAAGCTCTGCTTCATGGAATGTTTGCGACCAGAAAAAGTTATAGGTATTGCACAACACTATGCAATATAAAGCTAATGGTATTTCACTGGAAATGGGACTTACAAGGTAAGTAGTGGTAGATTCTGTTTTGAAATGTGTACTATGACTTACAGTGGGATGTTATGCACTGTGACTTAGGGCAGGACATTGTGTACGACTTAGGGTGGGATGTTGTGTATTATGACTTAGGGCAGAATGTTGTGTGCTATGACTTAGGGTGGGATCTTGTCTGCTATGATTTAGGGCAGGACGTTGTGTGCTACGACTTAGGACATTGTGTGAATAGATCAAAGCTGGAGGCAAGCAGTGGCTTATGCATATCACCCATCCTCAGTAACTTTATGATAACACACATTGTAGGCTAATGGTAGTCTGATAGGAAATTACATGGAGCAGAAATTGTTAAATATGCTGATACATGCCAATCCACCTGCCAAACATGAACTAAGGATTGCTACACTCAGTGTAGGCTCACAGACAGGACAGAGCTTGGAAGTGGATGACATGATGATAGGAGTGATGATAGGAGGCTGGACATCCTGTGTATCCAAGAGACAAGATGGAAGAGAAGTGCAGCAAAGCTACTTGGCTTGGGATCCAGAGTTTACTGTTCACAGGGAGGAGAGGTTAGAAACGGTGTGGGAATTGTGGTGAAAGAAAGGCTTCAGAAGGCAATGAGGGATGTTATCAGAATTAGTGACAAACTCATTAGAGAACTTGGCATAGCTCCTCGTGGTCCCCTGCAGAGTTCCTAAGGCAGCAGAGAGCAGAAAAAGCGACTTTCCTGATTCTAAGTATTTTTTAAGCATTTTTATTGCTTTTTCGACCTTTTGTGTATTTCGACCACTGTTTGTGATTATATTATTGTTATATTACCTGTTTTCTCTGTTTATCTGAGCTTAATTTGTTGACTGCACTTCTTAGCTAAAGTTTTGCTTATAAGTTAACCAACAGGCTAATACACTCAAGTGTACTAGCCTTTGATAGCATTTAGTCGAAAAACCAAGCATTTACTGTATTTTCTGTCTGTGTGTGTAAAAAACTAAAAAAAAAAAAATACTTCTGCTTTCCTAACTTTCCTAGCTAGTTGTTCCAGTGATCAGATTTGCTGATCCCTGGGCTTTGTATTTGGTTCCTGTGTTCCTCCATTTTCTTGTGTGGCCAGAGGGAAGTTTCTTTACTCACCAGTGAGAGTGGGGAGTACTGAGCTGCCTGTTTGTCCTCAGAGGAGTGGTTAGAGACAGCAACTGGTAATTCATTGGCCATTTTGGGTCATTTCCTGTTTTTTCCAGCCCCCTGCTATAAAGCACACTTTGGCAGGCTTTTCTGGCATTAGAGAACTTGGCATAGCTCCTCGTGGTCCCCTGCAGAGTTCCTAAGGCAGCAGAGAGCAGAAAAAGCGACTTTCCTGATTCTAAGTATTTTTTAAGCATTTTTATTGCTTTTTTCGACCTTTTGTGCATTTCGACCACTGTTTGTGCTTATATTATTGTTATATTACCTGTTTTCTCTGTTTTTCTGAGCTTAATTTGTTGACTGCACTTCTTGGCTAAAGTTTTGCTTATAAGTTAACCAACAGGCTAATACACTCAAGTGTACTAGCCTTTGATAGCATTTAGTCGAAAAACCAAGCATTTACTGTATTTTCTGTCTGTGTGTGTAAAAAAACTAAAAAAAAACCAAAAAAATACTTCTGCTTTCCTAACTTTCCTAGCTAGTTGTTCCAGTGATCAGATTCGCTGATCCCTGGGCTTTGTATTTGGTTCCTGTGTTCCTCCATTTTCTTGTGTGGCCAGAGGGAAGTTTCTTTACTCACCAGTGAGAGTGGGGAGTACTGAGCTGCCTGTTTGTCCTCAGAGAAGTGGTTAGAGACAGCAACTGGTAACTCATTGGCCATTTTGGGTCATTTCCTGTTTTTTCCAGCCCCCTGCTATAAAGCGCGCTTTACCGCGGAGTTGCCACAGGAGCTCACAAGAGCAGCGGCGGTTAATCAAGGTTAAACTATTCGGGCTACCTAAAGTCCACTCTTCAAATTTTCCCTTAAAACAGCCTTCCCTGAACTGTACTGCTGATCTATCCAGCGTATTCTATATCTAAAAAGCTCAGCTCTACTTGATTCCCAAGTAGAATATTCTCTATCTGTAAAGCCTAGCACTTGCTCCTAAAGTACTTTTTTACTTGATATAGCACTTTTATTATACATAGTACCCCACCAGCCAAAAACCCCATTCGATCACCCACATCCCCCGGAGTCTTTTGAAGTCCTTGTCTATTCCTTCTAGCATGTCGAGGGATCAGTTGCTAGTGTCCTCTCCTGCTCAGCTGGTGAATCTGGGAATATTGAGGCAATGTTACAATTGTCTCATGTACACGGACAACCCTCTCCTTCTCCCACAAAACACAAATACATGCGAGAGATGCAACTATATAGCCAAACTGGAGGCTGAGCTCTCTCAACATAGGACTGGTAAGACCAGACAGGAGGAGAAGGTAACCACACACACCACAAACCCAATCTCACATAGTACTATCACAACTTCAAATCATACACATAAATACACAAAGACATATTCGAGGCTCTGATCAAAAATCTACCAAAACAGCAGAGGCCACCAAAGCAGACACCCAAACAACTGCCACCTCAGGACACAACACATGCAACACATAGACCACATAGTCAGTGTGCCAAACAGTCACAGCCCTTAAGGCCAAACACAATGCCAGACACACTCGTCATTGGTGACTCCATAGTCAGACACACTGACGTCCCGCTCACCAGATTGAACAAGGAAAAGGTCACAGTAAGCTGCCTGTTGGGCGCTAGAATCCGCCACATAACACAAGCACTCAGGTCTCTCAACAGCAGGTACAAGTATGACTCTGTCATTGTCCACGCTGGTGTGAACGATCTGAGACGTACCTCCTTGGACTACATGAAAAGAGACATAGAGGAGCTCTCTGATTATGTAGCCCAGGCAGGTATGACCCTGACCCTGAGCAGTATCCTACCTTCACCAAGAATGATGCCACAATACAGAGACAAGATGATCAGCTTTAATAATTGGCTTAAACTCTGGTGTCATTCAAAGGGGATCCAATGTCTGTCTGCCTGGGATGACACGCTGGACAAGCCACGCTGCTTCGCAAGGGCGGCTTGCACCTGTCACCCTGGGCTTCGGATATTGGCAAAGGCTCTTGCCACCCCCATAGTGCCTTTTTTAGGCAAGGCTCAAATTCTAAGCCTACCACCCTAGAACACAAAAAAGGAAAAAAACTAAGGGTAATGCTGCTCAATGCCAGAAGTCTCAACCTCAAGATGCATGCACTCGAGGCCCTTCTCAGTATGGAGAACATCGATGTCTGTGCTGTGACTGAAACCTGGTTCAAGGCTCCCGAGAGCACCCCGGCACTATCAGGCTTTACCTCATATCATGTGTTCTGGCCCCAAAATCCAGACAACACCAAGAAAGGAGGGGGGTGTCTATATTCATCAAGAACACCCACACCTCAAGGTTGGTGGCAACGCACGATGCATCGGAGACCATCCAGGTGCAATTAACCATAGGCAAGACTGCTCTGCAATTTGTAGCATGTTACAGGCCACCCTCTCAATCTCAGGAACCTCACATAGCTTTCCTGAAAACACTGGAGGGGATAAATGTATCTCCAAACACCATCATACTAGGTGATTTCAACTACCCGAATATAGACTGGGATCACTACTCAAGCCCCAACACTCTAGCCCAAAGGTTCCTAGAGTTCATAAACTCAAATGCCATGGAACAACTAGTCACCATTCCCACAAGAGGAGATAACATACTAGATCTCATCATCACGAACATGGGGTCACAATGTTCAACACCGGAAGTATACCCTTCACTGGTGAGATCAGACCATAAACTAATCTCACTGGAAGTCCACATTCCGCCCCCACCTGAGATAAAAAAGACCACAGTGAAGAACTTCTCAAAAGCCGACTTCACACTTCTAAAGGCTAGTGTGGTCTCTTTTAAGGCCCTCGAGACTGCGGAAACCATTACTCAAGCCGCTGAATCACTTACAAATGCCTTCTACCAGCACCTACAGGACTGCATGGATCAGGCAATCCCAAACAAAACAAAGACCCTTTGTACCAAAGGCAAGCGTCCAGTTTGGTGGACCCCAGCCATAAACAAGCTCTACAACAAAAGGAGGAAGCTACTACAAGATAGAGCAAAATCCTTAAAAGGGAAAACACCCTTGATCATTATAAGTAAAAAATTAAGATCTCTCATAAAATCATCCAAGGCAAATTTTGAGAGAAAAGTTGCTAAGGACTCAAAGGACAATCATAAGGCCTTCTTTAGCTATGTTAGAAACCTGGGAGGAAACTCCCAGATATGCTCAGAATTAGTTCAAAATGATGTAAAAATTACTGAACCTACAGACATTGCCAACATACTGGCTGACAGGTTCAGTGCAAACTTCTCCACCCCTCCCCCCCAAAAGGTGAGATATCTATACCAGAGAATTATAGCCCCCCAAACATCTCTAACGCTCAGGTGAGAACTGCTCTCTCCAAGGCAAAAAACACAGCATCCATGGGACCAGATGGTGTCCCCGGATGTGTGCTCCACGAACTCAATGAGGAATTAAACCCGCAGTTAGGGCAGCTGTTTAATCTTAGCCTCACCTCAGGATACGTGCCTAAGGAGTGGCGTACGGCAACTGTGGTCCCACTTCACAAAGGAGGTGCCTCCACTGACCCGGGAAATTACCGTCCCATCAGCTTGACAAGCTTGATCTGCAAAGCTATGGAGAGGATCATAATGGAACTCATAAATAAAGACATAGGAGACTTGCAGACTTTGGATCCGACCCAGTTTGGCTTTGTCAAGGGCAGATCATGCCTTTTAAACCTGGTGGACTTTTTCGAAACGGTCACCAAGGCCATTGATGAGGGAAAGGCAGTCCACACAGCCTACCTCGACCTGGCAAAGGCTTTCGACACAATACCCCACTCAGGTATCATTGAAAAACTCATCAGCTTAAATGTAAACCCATACGTCACAAGATGGGTTGCAAATTGGCTAAGTGACAGAACCCACAGGGTCAGAGTTGCTGGCGCCATGTCAGACTCAAAGCCTGTCACAAGTGGTGTCCCACAGGGCTCAGTCCTGGGCCCTCTCCTGTTCGGCATCTACTTTTCAGAAGTACAAGCAAACACAGGAGGATTATGGCTGACAAAATTTGCAGATGACTGCAAACTGGGCGCCATAGTTGAGAACACATCTGACACAGATATCCTTCAGAAGGGTCTTATAGAAGCGGAAAACTGGTGCCAGAACCATGGCCTAAAGTTAAACGCCAAAAAATGCATAGTCATACCCTTCGGGAAAAACAAGGTTACCCCTAGCTACCATATAGGTGGCAACCCACTAAGCACAGAAGAGGTTATCAGGGATCTGGGTACCCAGGTTGACAGTAACCTTTCATTTGATACTCACGTTGCCAAAGTAGTTAGGAAGACCTTCTATATTGCCCACCTGATCATGAAGGGATTCACATCTAGATCAAGGGAAGTCATCGTCCCCCTGTACTCATCACTCATCAGGCCAATGATTGAGTACAATGCCCCATTCGGAATGTATCTGACACACCTGCAGCAACTGGAAAGGCCCCAAAAGTTCCTCACCAAAAGGATAAAGGGTCTCAAAAACATGTCCTATGCTGCCCGACTGAAGGAACTTCAGCTCTACTCAGTCGCTTACCGTCTGCTCAGAGGTGACCTGTGCCTGACATACAAGGCCATGTCCAACCCAGAACTAATGAACATGCTTCACCTCAAAAAATCTAGATCCCTCAGAACT
This sequence comes from Protopterus annectens, assembly GCF_019279795.1. Lineage (NCBI taxonomy): Eukaryota > Metazoa > Chordata > Ceratodontiformes > Protopteridae > Protopterus > Protopterus annectens. Next base: position 63,585,887 of record NC_056749.1, on the reverse strand, counting down.
ACAAGGGCGGGAGACTTAAACCTTGACACGGTTATTAATAGGACGTGTTGGAGGGACAGATTCACCACCTAGAGACTCCCAATGCTGTGGAACAAAATCCCGGTACATGTGAGGCAGAGCACCTCGCTGGCTTTGTTCAAGAGAAATCTTGACCAATGGATGGGAGATTGCAGATATACCCCAGGGATTATCTCAGTGTCACTGCTTGACAGAGGCACAGCAAAATAATAGGCATAGTATCCTCCAAACTAAAGGGGTGGCGAAAGCCACAAAACTCTGGCTAGGCTTGTAAATGCCCTTGGGCAGATAGCCTAGTATGAACCTATGAACCTCATGACAATCAGACTCCAGCCTAAGGACAGGGCAGTTTTCATAATCTCAGCCTAAGCCCTACAGTAGAGTTATGATAGTGAAGAGAACAGTGCATTCAGACAGCAATTGCAGGACTTACTAGACAAAGACGGACAAAATGAATTGGCGTTGATAATGGGTGACCTGAATGCACATATCAGGACAGACAGAACAGGGTATAAGGACTGCCTGGGTCCAGGCCACACTGAAGGACTGTAAAGTGCAATATACAAACTGTGCAATAATTCAGTATGTTCATAGATATGCTGCTATTGTTTCAGTTTTACTTTGACAATATTACCTTCATATTGTTCCATGTCTTCCTTGTCTCCTGTTCTGGGATGGATGGGGGTCACTGCTGTCCTACTTTGCTTACACATTTCTACTTATTAAAATTCTACTGTGATATTTTATTAATTTTTCTCTGTCTATATGTGCAACTGTTTCCTGCATTGAGAATGAAGCATTGTAATTTCGTTCAGCTACACTGCTGTGTAGTTCTGAATGATAATAAAGTTTTATTTGACTTTTGAATTTCTTTGACTTTACAGAACAGATATGTATCTGAGCCAGGTATGGAAATAAGGTACATAAGGAATGCTGGTGGTGGAATGCAGAAGTCCAGGAAATCATCAAAAGAAAGAAGGAGTGCAGAAAAAAGTGAGAGATAGAAAATATGGTCCAGACTAAGAAGGAATACTGGTTGGCTAACAAAGAGGCTAAAAAAGGTGTTGCAATGGCAAAGAAGAGGGCATCAGAGGCACTCTACCAGCTTCTGGAAAGTGTCTCAGTAGGTGGCACAAAGAATCTTTATCAGGTTGCAAGGCAAAGACAGAAAGATAAAGAAGAGCTTCGGACACCCTTCATAAGGGATGCCGGCAAAAACCTGCTCACCAGTCCATGGGATATCAAAGGCAGACAGAAGGAGTATTTCCAGCAATGTTTAAATGAAGAAAACCCCACAGAAGCTGTACTGACCCAGACACAGCCTACAATGATAGAAGAAGAGCCCACCCTAGAAGAAGTAAGAATAGCACTAAGGAAAAGGAAGTGAGGGAAAGCAGCGGGGTCAGATGAGGTCACTGCAGATATGATACACTAAGGAATGTCAGGGAAAGCAGCAGGGTCAGATGAGGTCACAGCAGATATGATACACTAAGAAATGTCATGGAAAGCAGCGGGGTCAGATGGGGCCACAGCAGATGTGATACACTAAGGAATGTAAGGGAAAGCAGCAGGGTCAGATGAGGTCACAGCAGATATGATACACTAAGGAATGTCAGGGAAAGCAGCAGGGTCAGATGAGGTCAAAGCAGGTATGATACACTAAGGGATGTCAGGGAAAGCAGCGGGGTCAGATGAAATCACTGCACATATGATACACAAAGGAATGTCAGGGAAAGTAGCAGGGTCAGATGAGGTCACATCAGATATGATACACTAAGGAATGTCAGGGAAAGCAGTGGGGTCAGACGAGGTCACAGTAGATATGATAGCACTAAGGAATGTCAGGGAAAGCAGCGGGGTCAGATGAGGTCACAGCAGATATGATACACTAAGGAATGTCATGGAAAACAGCAGGGTCAGATGAGGTCACAGCAGATATGATAAAGATGCTGGGTGAGATAAGGGAGCAATGGCACCTGAGGGTACTCATAACAGTGTGGTGAGAAAGGCGTATCCCAGATGACTGGAGAATAAGCATGCTCATGCCAGTGTTAAAGAACAAACTTCCACAACTGTGGGCATTACAGAGCCATCAAACTCCTGTCACATTGCATGAAAGTTCTGGACAGAGTGACTGATAAATGGATATGCAGAGTAATAGAAAGTAAGATGGGAGATGAGCAGTTTGGATTCAGATCAGGATGCAGTAGAGCTGACCAAATGTTTGCCATGAGACAGATAGTTGAGAAGAAGCTAGAGCATTCCTCGACTTGGAGAAAGCATATGACAATGATGCAAGAAAGCTGATTTGGCAGTGTTGGGGTGATTCGAAGCTACAGAAATATTGGTAAAATTACTGCAGGCTATGTACAAAGATCCAATGACTCAAGTACAAACAGTGTTCAGTCTCACAGAGGGGTTCCAAGTGGGAGTGGGTGTGCATCAGGGTTCATCTCTGACCCACTGCTGATAATGCTGGTGATGGATTACATTAGAAAACAGGTCAGAGGGGACAGTTCAACAAAGCTGCTGTATGCAGATGATGTGGCATCACAGGCAGACCCCAAGCAAGAACTTCAGCAAAGGATAGGGGAATGGAATGTAAAACTGAAGGCACATGGGATGAAACTGAGTACAAATAAGATAGTGGTAATGGCAGAAAATGGGGAAATCAGATGAAGCTGAGAACTGAGATAGAAGGGAGAATAAAGGAACAGGTTAACTACTTCAAGGGGTGGTGCAGGACAAGGAAAGTCTAAATGAAGAGGTCAAGGCTAGAATCAGAGGGGCTGCAGCCAAATGGCACAGAGCGTCAGGTGTTGTGTATGACAGAAGAATGTCGAAGAAATGGAAAAGTAAGCTGTACAAAACCATTGTCCAACCAGTACTACTGTATGGCACAGAAACCTGGGCAGTAAAGGCAGAGCAGGTGAGGAAGCTAGAGGTGATGGAAATAAAGTTCCTGAGATGGGTGATAGGATGCCCACTGTGGGACAGACAAAGAAATGATGACATCAGAGCAGACACAAGAACAGATTCTGATGGTTTGGGCACGTGCAGAAAGGCAGAAGACAATCTGGTGAGGAAGATTTGAGACAGACAGGAAGAAGGTAAGAGGAAATGAGGGCATCTAGCAAAGATGTGGATGGATTGTCTGAGAAAAGATCTGTGACTCAGTTATGAGTGTCGAAGAAAGCAGGAGTGTGGCAGTAAATTGAGAGAGATGACAACAGTTGACATATCATCCCAACCCCATGTAGAAGATGGGAAAAAAAGGGTTGATGATGACTGTGATGCATGCGTTGTATGATCAGTAGTGGTTATAGTGACTGTGATGCATGCCTTGTATGATCAGTAGTGGTTATAGTGACTGTGATGCATGCCTTGTATGATCAGTAGTGGTTATAGTGGGAAGATTCTTACTTTCAGAATGAAAAGAGTAGCAAACAAATGCGCAGCTGATTCACAGAGCGCAATCTTTTTGTGGCGTTTGTTGTGCTGTGTTGGGCGGGGTAGCAAACAAATACGCAGCTGATTCACAGAATGGAATCTTTTTGTGGCGTTTGGTGTGCTGTGTTGGGTGGGGTAGCAAACAAATACGCAGCTGATTCACATAGTGGAATCTTTTTGTGGCGTTTGTTGTGCTGTGGTGGGTGGGGGAGCTTGACTCTTTGTGATCACTGTATCCCACACCATTAGCTGGAGTGGGAGAATGTCTGCTTAGTGAGGACTAAAGACAAGTCAGCCCCTCCCCATAGAGCCACCATTGGGCCCTTCAGTGATTCTTGCATGGATTAACTGGACTTTTGCTGGGCTCAGTTCAGCTATGTGTATTGTGATAAGGTCTTAAAAATTCTTTCATCAATATATCCTACTTATGGAAGACTGGACCATGGCACAATGCCACTCAAGGCTGATTTTTTTCTTGCCTTGAGTTGCTTGGCCCAACTATCTTTCAAACTTTGAGTTCCTTACCAAGGCATATGGTGTCCCTGACATTTCTGAAAGAAGCACCCATCATCCACCTTCTCAAAAAGCCAAAGTTGGATTGGATCCCATTTGTATAGAAGTTTTTCATCCAGTCTTCGAGTGCCTGTTAACAGAAAGGTGCATTTTTAGACATATTTCTTTCCTGGTTCTCAAGACCTCTTAAAACCATGAGAGGTCAGTTTTAGACCTAGGCACAATACTGAGATCACCTGGATTTAAATGACTAATGATGTCCTAATGATGAGACATCAACATTTATATTCACTCTTTGTCTTGCTTGATGTCTCAGTCGCTTTAGACCTCATGGATGCAGAGATACTTATAAACCCCTTGCAACATTATTGTGGGTTTATGGACATTGTACTTGAGTGGTTTGTGTCTTATCTCTCAGGGAACGTCCGGAGGGGAAGGGGGTTCCACAGTTATTCCATCTACTTCTCTCTCTCTCTGGATTGTAGGGTGCCTCTTTTTTTTTTTTTTTTTGGTTCCTGTGCTGCTTATGGTGTATACATTGCTGCTAAGTGAGAACATCATGGGAAAAAGTGTTTACCGGTCATAAATTGATGGTATTCAACCCTGTCTTGCTTTCTTCAGGATTCTGAGCTAGATTTTACTATTTTTGAGGACTTCTTGGGTTCAGCTACTCACTGGCTGAGACATAATTAGGTTAAGCTGAACCTGGCAAAGACTGAGACCCTGCTTATTCCTACCGCTGTTCCTCTGTCATGTCCCCCTCCCTGCTTATTCCTACTGCTGTTCCTCTGTCATGTCCCCCTCCCTGCTTATTCCTACTGCTGTTCCTCTGTCATGTCCCCCTCCCTGCTTATTCCTACTGCTGTTCCTCTGTCATGTCCCCCTCCCTGCTTCCCTGCTTATTCCTACCACTGTTGCTCTGTCATGTCCCCCCTCCCTGCTTCCCTGTTTATTCTTACCAGTGTTCATCTGTCATGCCCTATCATTCCCTGCTTATTCCTACCAATGTTCATTTATCACGTCCTGTCATTCCCGATTCCCCATTTATTCCTACCACTGTTCATCTATCAAATCATGTAATTCCCTGCTTCCCCGTTTAGTCCTACTACTGTTCATCTGTCACGTCCTATCATTCCCTGCTTCCCTGGTTATTCCTACCAGTGTTCATCTGTCATGTTCTGTCATTCCCTGTTTCCCTGCTTATTCTTAACTCTGTTCATCTGGCATGTCCTGTCCTTCCATGCTTATTCCTACCAGTGTTCATCTGTCACATCCTGTCCTTCCCTGCTTCTCTGCTTATTCCTAGTGATCCTTGGGGTGTACTCCCTATTTCCCATCCACTCATCAAGATTTTTCTTGAAGAGTGCTAATGAAGAACTTTGCTTGACACAGATGGGTAGCCTGTTCCAGAGTATGGGAAGTCTCTGGGACAGGAATCTATCCCTATAGCATGTTCTGTTTACTGTGGTGACAAGGTTTAGGTCCCTAGAGCATGTAGTTCAGAGGGATTGGGATTTCTTTAGGTGTAGCATGTCCAACAGCTCTGGGTTTGACATAGCTTTATATGTTGGGCAGAGATCACCTCGGAGTAGGCGATATGCTACGGAGTAAAGCTGGAGTTTTTTGAGACAGTCAGTGTAGGACATCTGTTTGAGGCCAGTAATCCTCTTTGTGGGGTACTTCTGTGGCCTTTCCATCTGCTGCAGATGTCTTGTGAGGTACATTCCAAAAGGGGCATTGCACTCTATAATGGGTCTAATGAGTGTTGAGTAGAGGGGAACAATGACCTCCTTTTTCCTGGATGAGAACCCTTTTATGATGAGGTGTACCATGTAGAAGGACTTCCTGACTACTGTGGCGATGTGACTATCAAAGGACACACTACTGTCCACCTGGTCCCAAGGTCTCATCACACATTTGGTGTTAAGCAGACTGCTGTCTATGTAGTAGTTCATGGTTACAGAGTTTCTACCAAAGGGGATGACAATGCACTTTTTGGCATTGAGCTTTAGGCCATGGCTCTGACACCAGGCATCTGTCTGAGTGAGGCCCTTCTGTAGGTTTTCCACATCATTTGGGGTCTCGACTATGGCTCCAAGTTTGCAGTCATCTGCAAACTTCGTTAGCCAGAGGCCTTCTGTGTTATCCTGTACTTCAGAGAAGTAGATACCAAACAGGAGAGGTCCCAGGACTGAACCCTGTGGTACTCCACTTGTCACTGGTTTGAGGTTAGATTTGGAGCGGGCAACTTTTACAGTGTGGATTCTGTCAACTGTCAGTTGGCAACCCATCTTGTGAGGTAGGGATTTATACCTAGTTTAGTGAGTTTAGCTATAATTCCAGAATGGGGGATGGTGTTGAAAGCCTTGGCGAGGTCAAGATAGGCTGTGTGAACCACCTTACCCTCATCTACGGCTTTGGTGACTGCCTCAAAGAAGTCAATCAGGTTCAGGAGGCATGATCTGCCTTTTACAAACCTGAACTGGGTGGGATCCAAAGTTTGGAGGTTACCAATGTCTTTGTTTATGAGTTCCATGATGATACGTTTCATGGCCTTGCAGACTAGGCTTGTCAGGCTAATATGGCGATAGTTCCCAGGATCAGTGGTGGCTCCCTCTTTGTGTAGTGGGATAACTGTTGTTGTTCGCCATTCAGTGGGCACAAAGCCTGATGTGAGGCTATGATTGAACATGGTGCTTAGGTGGGGTGCCAGTTCGTTCTGAAGTTCATGTAAAATACAGCCTAGGATGTTGTCCGGTCCCACGGATGTTGTGTGTTTGGCTTTAGAGAGTGCAGCTTTTACCTGCACAGTTGTGATTACAGGGACTCTGCATTCTTCCTGTATAGATATGGGCCCTTTAGGGGGTGGGGGTGGGGTAAAGTTAGCACTGAACCTATCTGCCAGGATGTTGGCAATATCAGTTGGTTCTGTAATTTTCGTGCCGTTGTGCTGTTACTCAGAGCAGATCTGGGTGTTGCCATTGAGATTCTTGACATACCTATAGAATGCTTTGTGGTTGTCCTTAGAATCAGTGGCGATTTTGTTTCCGTAACTAGCTTTGGAGGATCTCATAAGGGATCTCAGCTTCTTATTGAGGCTGATCAGGGAGCCACTCCACTCATGGGATTTTACTCTCTTTTGCAACAATTTTTTCCTTATGTTGTACAGTTTGTTTATGGCAGGGAACACCAGATTGGCTTCCTTTTTTTGGAGGATAGCGTCTTGGTTCTGTTTGGGACAGCACGATCCATGCAGTCGTGTAAGTGCTTATAGACTGCATTTGTGTAGGATTCAGCAGTCATAACTGTATTGTCCATCTGCATGGGTGTCATGAAGTTCACCACGTCTGTCTTAAGGAGCATGAAGTTGGCTTTTTTTTTACAGTGGTTTCCTTAATGGGGGGGTGGGGGCGGGATGTGGATATCAAGGGTGATTAGCTTATGGTTGGATCGGACCAACGAGGAGTTGACTTCAGTTGTGGAACACCGGTCACTCATGTTAGTAATGACTAGGTATAGGATATTGTTGCCCCTGGTAGGGGTGTGGATAAGTTGATCCAGGGCATTGGAGTTTATGAATTCCAGAAAGTGTTGTGTGAAGGAGTTGGTACATGAGTAGTTTTCTCAGTTAAAGGTGGGGTAGTTGAAATCGCCCATTATTAGTGTGTTTGGTTGAACCCTAATATTTTCCAGTACATCAAGAAAAGAGGAGTGGGAATCCTGGGGCATGGTGGGGGATCTGTAGCAAGCTACAATTTGGATTACAGTTTTGCCCAGAGTTAGTTGCACTTGGATAACCTTGGATGAATTATGCTGAGCAACTAGCCTGGAGGTGTGGATATCCTTAATGAATATGGACGCACCTCTGCCTTTGGTGTTCCGGTCCAGGTTACATGGCCGAAACGTGTGGTATGAGTTATAGCCTGGTAATGCAGGGGTGCTCTCTGGAGCCTTGAACCAGGTCTCAGTCACTGCACAGATATCAATGTTCTCCATTTTAAGGAGTGCCTCGAGTGAGTGCATTTTGAGATTTAGACTTCTAGCATTGAGTAGCATTACCCTCAGTTTTTGCATGCCTGTTCTTGTTACGGTGGTGAATTTGTCATTTGAACCTTGCCTAAAAAAGGCACTATAGGGCCGGCAAGAACCTAAGCCAGTATCTGGAATCCCAGGGGCGACAGGTGTAGGCCATCTCTGACAAAGCATCGTGGTCTGTCAACCATGTCATCCCAAGCAGACAGATATTGGATCCCCTTAGAATGACACCAGAAGCTTAGCCAATTTGAAGTCAATCATTTTGTCCTTGGACTGCGGTAACATTCTGGGCGATGGCAGAATGCTACTCAGGGCTAGGGTCATACTTGCCTAGGCTACAAAATCGTTCACATCAACATGGACAATGACAGAGTCATATATGTACTTGTGGAGTGACCTGAGTGCATGGGTTATGTGGTGGATCCTGGCAACAGACAGGCAGCTGACAGTAACCTTCTCCTTGTTTAGTCTGGTGAGTGGGACATCAGTGTGCCTGGCTATAGAATCTCCTATGACTAGTGCGTTGGATACGTTGTTTTGCCTTATTGGCTGTGGTTGAGTGGCACACTGAGTCTGTGGGCTGTGTGCCATTTGGGTTGTGTTGAGGGTGGATGTTGCTTGCGTTTCTGCTTTGGAGGTCTCTGTTGCTTGGGCAGATTATTATTGAGAGCCTCCGCGAATGTTTTTGTGTTTCTATGTGTGGATTTTGGTGGAGTAGATTTAGTGAGACTATGTGATAATTGTGGTATGGTGCAAGTGTTTACCTTCTCCTCTTGAATGTCAAGTTCAGTCTTGGTTGGAGAGAGCTTTACCTCCAGTTTGGCTAGATAAGTGCATCTCTCACAGGTTGTAGTGTTGGGAGGTAGGAGGAGAGGGTTGTCTGTGTACATGAGGCAATTTCTACATTACCCCAAGATGCCCAGATTCTGCTGGTCTGCTGGGACTGGCTGGATGACTCTCTTTTCCTGCAGCCTTTGGATTTCTATGGCTGCTTGATCCCTGAGACTGGGTGGATTGTCTGGGATTTTCCTTCGAAGAGGTGGGGGTTCGGAGAACGGGGTGATGTAACCTCTGGTAACAATGCTTTGTACCCAAGAATCTTTTGCAATTTCCAGCCAGGCGTCTGGATACAAAGACAAGCGACCCCTGACTGCCTCCAGAGTAGGACAGTTGGGTCTCCTTTCAGGAGCGCTGGTAGGGCTTGCCAAAGAACTGATCCCTGTCACCCTGGTTTGCAGACCTCCCTCTACCGCTGGGGTGGCATCTTCCATTATTACTCCCTCCTCTGCCCCTGGAGGGGGGTTCACTACATGTGTTCTGAAAAGGTCCTTTGGACTTCCGGAACCACATTTTTCCACCTTTTTGCTCTTTGGGGTACGGTCTAGTAGGGTTGGAAAAACGGACTCCTACAGCAGATAGAGTCTTTCCATCTTGCTCACACCTAGTGAGGGTCTCCTTGACTTTGGGCCCAAAAAGGGACGTGCCATCAAATGGGGTATTAATGAAGGAAGACTTGAAGGCTTCCGCAAATGAGCATAAGCGCATCCAGGAATGTCTCCGATTGCTGAACCCGCTGCCCAAAGGGTATTAAGTTGCGCTGTCACCTTCTCAGAGACACCTCCATCTATACTACCCTGCAGTGTATCTCCAAGCTATTTTAGGAGATCTCTTTGAAGACGGGTAAAATGTGTCAAGTAGTTGAGCGCTTGCATAGCAAAAGTCGCAGAATTAAAGATGTGTTTCCCTTACTTGTCCATAGTCCTGGAATCTCTGTTAGGAGGATGGTCAGTAGAAGAGCTTTCAGACATCTCTTTCTTGGTGGCCGCCGCCACCACCATGGCATCAACTGGCATTCCCTTGGTGAGGAACATTTTATCTTGGGGGGGACGTAATAAATTTGCTGGGCCTCCGAGGGACAGGTTCCATAGTATCAGGAGACTCCCATGCCCTTTGAGCAACCAATTCCATTAGTTCATCAAAGGGCGGAGTCACCCAGGAGGTGGAGGGTTGAGACCCAAAGGCCTTCAGGAGCACTGACTCATCATCAGTAGGGCTAACGGACTGCCAGTCACCCCTCTGCTTAAGGACTTCAAGGACATCAGCAAAGGGGATATCCTCCGAGGGGGACCGTGGGGACCCTTCTGACTCCTGTAAATCGGTGTCTGATGTAAAAGACTCCTGCGGGGAGTTTAAATGCCTCCTCTTGCAAAGTTTCTTCCCGGGAACCTCATCAGTGGGGGCTTCCAGTGATGTCTCAGTAGAACATTGTCACCCAATGGGGTTACCTGAGGCTCTGGGTCTCAACTTTACAAGGACCTGTGATGTAGAGGCAGAAAGCGGCACTTTAGGGGAGGAGGAGAAAGGCCCTGATGACATGGGAGTCTTGGAAGACATAACCCTCCTAATAGCATCGAAGGCTCCACTGCTCCGACCTGAGGAAGCAGCCAGTTCTGAAGAAGACGGCAACCTCCCCAGCATTGACACATTGGGCTCCAAGAGGAAGAGTAGGAATCGACACACTGGTTTGACTCTCCCCTCTGGAGCCGACCAGAGAGTGTTGGCTCACAGACTCCTAGAAAGGCACCGAAGTAGTCCGGGTTGACGGAGCCGATAGCACTGGAAGAGGCCTCATCTCCGAAGGATCCACAATCATCAGTCCCCACCCCCCCCAGCTCCAAAGGCCCGGTTCGGCTCAGAGGAGGAGTAGTCACAGCAGGTATAATGGTCTTCGGCTCCAAAACTGGTTGGGTCGAAGCTGATAATAATTTGGCCAGTGCCGGGTTCTTGAGAAGCCTCTGCACCACTCAGTCCACATCCACATTGGAGAGGGTTCTCAAAGAATGAGTCGAAGGTATCGAAGAGGCCACTGATTGCAAGATGGGTGACCTCAAGGTTTTGGAGACAGGCTCCAATACCGGGGACTGGCTCGGCGCACGGCTCCGAAGACTGCAGAGCTGGCGACCGCACCTTAACAGCAATGCTTGGAGCCGATGACTTGGGCTCTGACAAAGCTTTAGAGGACTTCGACCCCTTCAATGACTTGGAAGCCTGGTCAGCCTTGTCCAAGGACTCCTGAAATTTTGGTTTCAGCAAACCTCTGTCCACCAGTTTTCTCATGCACTCCAGTAACACCCAGTTGTTAAAAGAGTGGCAAATGGAGCAATCCTCCTGGAGATGGACTGTCCCCAAACAATAAACACAATTAACATGCAAGTCAGTTATTGACATTTTTTTGCCCGCACTTAGGGCATTTTTTAAAACCTGACTTTTGTTTCTCTCTCTGATCAGCCATATCAACAACAAAAAACTATATGCACCAATCAGAAAGCAAATCTAGATAAAGCTATGTAAACCACACTAGAAGGTAACAGCTATTAACACAGCACACACACAGCAAGCTGTACAGAAATCTACAGAACTAGCAAATATATATATTTTTACATTTTACATTTTACATTTGTTAACCGGGCTAGTCTGACTGGATATATTTCCATTTTCAGCAGAGGCCCGAGGAGAAAAGCTCCACATAGACATAGTAACTATTACATGAGATACAATAAAGAGCAGTAAAAAAATTATACTGTGTCAGGAAAATATTATACAAAAAAATCAAACTTACTATGGACAGAATAAACAGTTATACAATAGTGTACTCATCGTTCTTGGAAGCAGAAAACAGACATAACTTTTATAGCAAAGTCAAACATCATAAAAAATAGATAAGGGTATTTAAAGACAACTATGTAAATAGATTAGAATAGATTAGATTAGATTAGATAGTTTCTTGAAACCTACAGTAAACTGAGAAATATAATCAGGAAGGGGAAGGAAAGAGGAGGGGTAAGTAATAGAATAGGGAGGAAGTAAAAACAGAGGGTGGGAGAGATCCCTGAGATGAAGGGGTAGAAATACATGGGTTCAGTCTGGGTTGAGGCAGGGGCATAGCCAGTGTTTTGTAAGGTAGAGTCTAAGTTTTTGTTTGAAAAGGACAGGAGATACAATAGAAGTCAGTTCAGTGGGCAATAGGTTCCAGTGTTTACCAATAGAGTTAGAGAACAGGGAGTCACCTGCAAGGTTATTGGATTTGGTAGCAGTAACTAGGAGTTTTTTAGAGGCAAGTGAGTTCAGGTTAGAATAAGGGGTGAGGAGGTTAGAAAAAGAAGGAGTGTAGTTTGGCTGATAAAAAGATCTGTGGATTATGGGAAGTTGAGATAGAAGCAACATGTTTTGTAATTCAAGCCAGTGCAGTTGTTGTAGGTTCAGGCAGTGGTGAGTTCTGAATTGATTCCCAGTAACAAATCTTGCTATACTATATATATATATGTGTGTGTGTGTGTGTGTGTGTACCTCTAACGCTAACTACAATTTAACTAACTTCTAAGGTATCTACTATCAAAAAATTACAACAGGATAGGGAAAACACACTGTTTAGCAACAACAAAAGCACAGCCAAAAGGCCTAAGAGCAGCCGCTCTTAAAAGACAAAAATCTCGTCAGAAAAAAGGCAACGATAAAGCATAAACTCAAACTAAGGCTAACTAGCCCAAAAAACACTCTATTTAGAGAAAAATGCAAAATTTTTGATATCAAGATTATAAGAAAATAAGAAATACTGGCCCGAGCTCTCTCTCAACCTCCGATCTGTTGCAGCGACAAACTAGATCTGAGGTGAGACAGAGAACATCATGGGATAGGGACTTGGCCTTGAGCTACTCTAAGATCTTGAGCTTGTGAAAGCGATCGGCTCCGAACCCGTGTGTAAGAATGAATGGCGAGACTGAACAACTTGACATTACATGCTTTGCCACACAGGTGACGAGCCTGAGTAGGGATGAAAGAAGGGCCAAGAGGGCCGAGTATCTACAAGGGGCCGAGTATACCAGTCCGAGTACCAGTGTAACAGCAGAAACAGTTTAACAAGACAAACAAGACTAGGACAAAGTGAAACAAAAACAGAGCATACTTTGCTACTTAAAAGCGAAGTAAAAAAAAATATATATATCTACTCTATTCTAGAGCCATGGTTCAACTCTGACTCTGTGCAGGAATGATTGTGAGTACACTACATACAAACTAGATTCAAACACAGTAAAACCATTCAAGCAGTTCTGTAACGTTAAGACCCTTGTACTAAGGTTCCCTGCACTGACACATCAGATAATCATTGCAAACAAACATGATTGCTCTTTCAGGAAGGCAAATGACATCACTATACATGAATTTGACAGTAAAGCCATTGCAGTACCCAATAAGCTGATAAAGGGTGGCCTATACATAAGCCATCTATAGGTGCAGTCAAAGCACAGCACAGATATTAGCAAACAGCAAGGATACTAATCCAAACTTGAAACTCAGTACGAATTGACATGTGCCCCATCAAAAAGATGAAATTCTGACAACAAAGTCAACATTTCCAAAGACACCAACCCAATAAGATGGCAGAAATCAGAAGCACTTGAAGGGAAATTCTGTACTATTACAACTCAACGGTTATGACTAGCTTATACAGGATGCCACAGACAATAAAGCAGACAGGTATAACCAAAATATGGTAACCAAAATTGAAACCCCCCAATGCTACCTAAAGGCAGTCTACAATCAATCACAGCTGACAATAAAATAAACTTTGATTATGGATCAGACAGCACACAAAAAACTGACAGCCTACTGAAAGATCATGGGACGTGTAGAGCATCCTTGCCCCCTTGGGTATTATTTTGCCCTAGATCATAGGTGAAATGGGTCAATGATGAACAGCTCACCTACAAACATAAAAAATGAATAAAATAAATAAAAATGTAAACTAGACTCTGACCACTTTATTTTGCCCCCACAATCAAACCAATGCTGTTGGCACCTCACAAGATACTAAAAAAAGAAGTTATGTCCTTACCATAACGTTCCATGTGGAGTGTTCATCTCGCCTTGGTTATTACACATGGGTTCGGAGCCGATCCTCGGCTCCGTGCCGGCCGACTGCAAGCTCTGCATCGAGAAGAAGCTCGAGGACATCTAATACCCACAATCCCCCTCTGCCTTTACCTCAGATCTAGTTTGCAAGCAAACCAGACATACAGCACACATGCCAACTATATACATAAAAGTACATATATACAAACATACCAAGAGTATGATAGTAACAGTAATACTGCAACAGCAGAAGGAGAATACTCCAGACCAGGCACCAAATCGAACGTTCTTCCTAAGGGTGGGAAGGGTGGGAGTGTAATAACCAAGGCGAGATGAACACTCCACATGGAGCGTTATGGTAAGGACATAACTTCTTTATGTGAGAGTGTTCAATCTCGCCTTTGTTCTTACACATGGGTAGCGTCCCTAGCTCCATGATCCTGAGGAACTCAAGGGAGAACGTTCTTGAGCACAGTGGAACCAAAGGTTGCCCTATCCTAGAAACCCTGTCCACTTTGTAATGAGAGATAAATGTATGTGGTTTAGCCCAAGTAGCAGCCGCACAAATAGTGTCTAAAGGTAAGCGAGCTGCGTGAGCCAAAGATGTAGACACTGATCTGGTAGAATGTCCTCTGGGTTTTGCTGATAAAGTTTGGTCAGAGGCTTCATAAACATATGTGATACAGTCAGTTAGCCATTTAGAAAGAGTTCGTTTCGTAACTGCAAGACCCTTTCTGCTGTCAGCAAAAGCTACAAATAGTTGATCAGATTTCCTGTGATCTTTTGTTCTATCCAAATAAAATCTGAGTTGTCTATGGACGTCCAGTTTGTGCAACATATACTCCAATTTATTAGAGTGAAAGAAGGTGGGTAATTCAATGGACTGATTAATATTACTAGAAGAACAAACTTTGGGAAGAAAGGATGGATTAGTGCGTAGGGATACTCTGTCAGAATGAAATATTAAATAAGGATGTTTGACGAAAGGGCCTGAAGCTCAGACACTCGTCTAGCAGATGTAATGGCCACTAGAAATAATGTTTTCCATGACAAAAATTTCAATGTGCAACTTGAAGCTGGTTCAAAGGGTGGCAACATCAATTTAGAGAGCAACAAATTTAAATTCCACGGTGATGTCGGACTTCTGACTGGTGGTCTGATATGAAAAGAACCTTTTAAAAAGGCTTTACAAAGTCTGTGAGCCATAATAGGCACCACATTCTTCTACATGATGGTTAGAAATGACAGCTAACTGTACTCTTAAAGTAGCCGGGGAAGCTCCTTCATGAAATAATTCAGTCAAGAATTCTAAAACCTTGTTTAACGGAGCTGTAACAGGGTCCAAATGATGTGATTCCGCCCAGAAGACAAAACGTTTCCACTTACTGGTGTAAGTCTTTGTAGTGGAAACTTTATGAGAAGCTACTAAAATATTTTGAACTGCCGATGTAAGGGGAACTGACCTGGCTAAAGGGAAGCGGAGCAGCCAAGCTGCTAGATGGAGAGATTCTAGAGATGGGTGAGGAACTCCTGACGAGTGAGTCAGTAGATCTGGCTCTGGGTCCAGCATCCAAGGTCCCGAATGCGGTGATGCAATAGAAAGGGGAACCAAATTTGACGAGGCCAGAACGGGGCAATGAGAATAATAGTCCTCTGAAGGTTGTTGGCTTTCTGTAGAAACTTTGCAATCAGGGGAAATGGAGGAAAAGCATATAGGAGACCGGGGCCAATCGTGCACCAGCGTCCCTGGGGACTTCCCTGGAGGGTAATAGGGCAAAGTAGCTCCTGCATTTGGCATTCATTGGAGACGCAAACAGATCGCAGGTAGGCTGGCCCCATTTGCGAAAAATCCTTCGCAACTGACTGTTTGAGGACCACTCGTGAGGCAATAGTATTGCCCTGCTCAGCCTGTCGGCTATGACGTTGGATGACCCGGGATGTGCGTTGCGATCAGAAAGCGACCGTGGACTCTGCCCATTGCCAAATTCTCATGTCCTCTCTGCATAGTTGGTAAGACCTGGTTCCCCTTGCTTGTTTATGTACCAGACTACGGACATGTTGTCTGTCTGAACTGCAATGGTCCCTGGAGGAAGAAGGGGAGCAAAGTGTTGCAACGCCAAAAACACTGCCCTCAACTCCAGAACATTGATGTGCAGATTGTACTCCAGATTGGTCCATTCGCCTTGGACTGTCTGTCCCTGAAAGATGCCCCCCCACCCTATCAGGGAAGCGTCCGTGGTTATCGTCGCTGACGGTGCGGGTAGCACAAATGGTCTTCCGCTGGATAGGTTGCAAGTCTGTAACCACCACATTAGGTGTGATTTGCATGTTTTCGTTATCAATATTTCGTGAGTCAGTGGAAGTTGTTGGAATGACCATTGTGCAAATAGAAGCCATTGTAGCACTCTCATGTGCAGTCTTCCCAATGGTATTGCTATGAGAGAAGCTGCCATGAGACCCAAAACTTTCAGAACAATTTTTGCTGGTGACTTTCTGGACGACAGAAGAAGGGAAATGTTGAATTGAAGTGCTACTATTCTTTCTGTCGGAAGTTTTAGAACTAACTGACGCGTATCTAATTCCGCTCCTATGAATAAGATATGCTGTGATGGCTGTAGCAACGATTTTTCGAAATTTACTGAGATGCCAAGGTGTGTACAAAGTTGTAGGGTGTAATCCCTGGCTTGTATCAGTTGACGCCTGGTGGTGGCAGACAGGAGCCAGTCGTCCAGATACGGAAACACCTGGAATCCTAGGCGCCTCAGATGAGACGCTACCACTGCCATGCATTTGATGAAGACCCTGGGGGCTGTGGTCAGGCCAAAGGGCAGGGCTCGAAACTGATAGTGACTGGCTCCCAGCCGGAAGTGCAAATGATCCCTGGACGCCCTGGCCATTTTGATGTGGTAGTATGCGTCCTTCAGATCTATTGAGCACATCCAGTCGTCCTTCTGTAAGAATGGAAGGATCGATTGAAGCGTGACCATTCGGAACTTTTCCTTCTTGACAAAGGTGTTGAGATGACTTAGGTCCAGAATTGGTCTCCAGTCCCCTGTTTTCTTTGGAACTAAAAAGAACCTTGAGTAAGTTCCGAATCCTATTTGGTCCGCTGGGACTGGTTGGATGACTTTTTTCTAGCAGCTTTGAAATTTCTGTAGCTGCTGGGTCTCGCAGATGGGGTGGTACATCTGGGAGTTTTCTCTTTGGAATGGGGGTGGATAGAAATGGGATTTTGTAACCTCTGGTAACAATGCTTTTACCCAATTGTCTGAAGAAAGGTTTTGCCAGGCCTGAGGGTAAAAAGCTAAGCGACCCCCGACTGCCTCCAGAGCAGGGCAGTCGGGCCTCCTCTCAGGAGTGCTGAAAAGGTTTGCAGGGAGGTTATCCCTGTCACCTTGGTTTTGCGGACCCCTCTGCCGCCAGGGCGGCGTCTTCCACCTCTGCCCCCTCTGCCTCTAGAGGGGGCATCACCCTGTGTGTTTGGGAAAGATCCTTGGGGTTTTCGAAACCACATTTTCCCACCACGTTGCCCTTTGGGGTACGGTCTGGAAGGGGTGGAAAAACGGACTCCGACAGCAGACAGAGTCTTTCCCTCCTGTTCACACCGGGTAAGGGTCTCCTTTACTTTAGGGCCAAAAGTGTGGCTCCATCAAATGGGGCGTTAGTAAAGGAAGACTTGAAGGCTTCATAAGCGAACATAAGCACATCCAGGATTGCCTACGAAGAGCAATCGCTGAAGCCGCTGCCCTACTCGATCCTTCGGCTGCATAGGATATCAGCCTCATGGACGAGTTCACAATGGACGTAAGGGTGTTGAGATGCGCTGTAACTTTCTCTGAGACAGCGGCATCTGTAGCACCCTGGAGGGTATCTCCCAACTCTTTGACTAGATCCCTCTGTAAACGTGTAAAATGGGTCAAATAGTTCAGGAGCATAGAAAGCCGCTGAACTGAAAATGCGCTTCCCGTATCTGTCCATGGTCCTAGAATCTTTGTTAGGCGGATGGACAGATGAGGAAGACTCCGACATCTCCTTTTTCGTGGCCGCTGCCACCACCATGGCGTCTACTGGAACTCCTTTGGTAAGGTAAGCTTTGTCCTGTGGTGCCGTGATGTACTTATTTGGCTTCCTAGGGACTGATTCCACCGTGTCAGGAGTCTCCCACGCCCTTCGAGCAATTAATTCCATTAACTCATCAAAGGGCGGAGTGACCCAGGAGGAGGAAGGATGGGCACCAAATGCCTTCAGCAAAACTGACTCATCCTCAGAAGGGGGGAGGGCTTGCCAGTCACCTCTCTGTTTAAGGATCTCCAAGATGTCAGAAAAAGAGACATCCTCTGAAGGTGACTTAGGGGACCCTTCTGACTCATCTAAGTCAGTATCAGATGTCAAGGATTCTTGTGGAGAATCCAAGTGTCTCCTCTTACACAGTCTTTTCCTAGGAACTTCTTCGTGGGGAGCATCCGAAGAAGCCTCCGAGGAAGAGGGGGCACCCTCCAGTTGTGGCTGAGACACTGGTGCCCGACGCTTGGATGTGGCCGTGGGTGCAGAGGAGGATAACGGTCCTTTGCGGGGAGGAGAAGCTGTACCTGCTGATGTGGTTGTCTGGGTAGACAACACCTTCCTCATGAGGTCGAAGGCCCCCGGGTCCCGAGTCGAGGTATCTCCCGGTTCCGAAGAAATGGGAAGAATCCCCGAAACAGGAGCCGAAGGCACCGACCCCGAGGACGGAACCGAATCGATCCGTGCGAGGCCCGAGGAGCGTCGGAACCGAAACATCGGTCCGACTCTCGGTCCCGGAACCAAGGACAGATCTTCGGCCCCGAGACTCCGGTACCGGATCGGATGGAGTCGAGGTAAACGGTGCCGACCGAGAAAAAGACGGTTCTGGCACCGAGGGCTCCACAATCATCAAGTCAGCTTCTTCCGGCTCCGAAGACTGAACAGGTCTCGGAGGAGGAACAGATGGAGATAGTGGCAGGCCTTCAAGTCTCGACATCAACTGAGAGGAGACCGAAATAAGCTTGGACAGGGCCGTATGCTCCATAAGTTTCTGCACCACACGGTCCACGTCGGTGTCGGAAAGGGCTCTAGAAGAACGAGTCGAAGGGATCGAAGACGGAGCCGACCTCAACAGAGTCGGTGGAGGGAGCTCCGTCACCGGTTCCAAGACTCGAGGCTCGAACTGCCAACAGTTGAACACTCGGCCCCGAAGTCTGTGGAACCGGTGATCTAACTAGACTCGAAGAGCTCGGAGCCGATGACTTTGGCTCCGACGCCTTCGACCCCTTCGAAGACTTGGATGCCTGGTCCGAAGCATCCAGAGCCTCCTGGAAAGAGGGTTTCAGCAATCCTCTATCCATCAGTTTCCTGCGCCTATCTGTCATGACCCTCCCACTAAAAGAGTGACAAATAGAGCAGTCCTCTTGTAAGTGGAGAGGGCCAAGACAGTAGACACAGGAACTGTGGTTGTCTGTGACCGACATTTTTTGGCCACACTGACAACGTTTGAAGCCAGATTTTAATTTTTCTGACATAACAACAAGAAAGACAGACAGTCCAGTAATTAAAAGTCACTTCCAATGAAAAAACAGTCAAATCCGGTAATAAGTGTCAATTCCTGTAATAAAGCAGACTACAACAATACTTAGTCAAAGTTATTCAAGTAGGGGTGGTAGGCCCCGAAAAACTCTGTACCCTTTAGTTAAACTAAGTAACTAATCTAAGGAACCGAGATATCAAAGTCCACTCACACACCTACTCTAACTATTCATAGACTATATTTAAAGAAATTTTTTTGAAAAGTTTAAACAGAAAGATAAATTCTTATCTGTAAAAGCCTCGAGCTAGTCCCCAGCGATGCGTATGCAGCAGCGGCAAACTAGATCTGGGGTAAAGGCAGAGGGGGATTGTGGGTATTAGATGTCCTCGAGCTTCTTCTCGATGCAGAGCTTGCAGTCGGCCGGCACGGAGCCGAGGATCGGCTCCGAACCCATGTGTAAGAACAAAGGCGAGATTGAACACTCTCACATGGTATGTTTAGCTGGTCTAAGGAAATAACTGTTCCTTTATATCCTTTAATTTGCCCCTTCAACATATATATATATATATATATATATATATATATATATATATATATATATATACACACTGCTGTGTTTGTTTAATGGCCTCCTTAACAGCCACTTAGTAAAAATTACAAAAAGTACTATTTTAATGCTGGAATTATAAGCTACTCTGAGAGATGACAAATTATGCCATTAGATTTTGTATCTTACAGGTTTGTAAGAGGTGCCCACTGACTAGGCTTCAAAGCTATGCTACATTCACCAATAACTAAAAATGTATGCCTGACAGCACCAAATGGACAGACAGCAATAGAATAGGGAAACACTACTGAATATAAACACTAACTATAGAAAATATGAGAGAGGTACATAATACAAACTGTACTAAGCTAATGGAACAAGCATACGTTAAAAAAAACAATTGTACATATGAGCAAAACAGAAAATAAGTGCTTGGGGAAATGGCAGTCAGGATTCTTGCATGTCAATAATGAAGCATGACATTACAAACTACGGTCTACAAACATAGGCCAACAGTCTCAACTCACAACACATTTTCTTTCTGTTTTGCCATTATAGTTTCATAGTATGTACTAGGCTATCTGCCCTGGGGCATTTGTAAGCCTAGCCATAGTGATGTGGCTTTTGCCACCCCATGAAATGGTACAAAAATGCACAGAATAAATCTAGAATACTGTGCCTCTGTCTAGTATTGACACAATGAAGGTCCCCTTATATAATAGAATTAGTTTACTGTGCCTCTGTCTGGCAGTGACACAGATGTGACCCCTGGGGTAAACTTACGATCTCCCATCCACTCATCAAGATCTCTCTTGAAGAGAGTCAGTGAGGGGCTCTGCCTAATACGAACTGGGATATTACAAAATATACCTGCATTTTGCCTCCCCAACTAATTTTTCTGTCAGTTTTCAGTTTTGCTTTCTACTGCTTTTTTGTTCCCCTCCTGAGTAGTGCCAACAGGAAACCTTACAAACTGACACCACTTGATTCATTACATTTTTTTGTAATCAACTAGTTAAGTGCTATGGGTTTTAAAGAAAGTTTTAGCATGCAATGGGAGGAAAAAAAATCAGACCCTCATTCTTGGCAACAGCCAGTAATTTGATGCCACAAGCCTTCCTTATTTACACTAAATCTCTTCTAGCATGTGCATTTTATGTTATTCCTTATTTACACTAAATCTCTTCTAGCATGTGCATTTTATGTTACTTTTCATCTTTACATTCATTCTCAAAATAAGCATGAAAACAGCTTTGCTTCAATCTACTGTACCCGTTAGTTGTAAGGAGATTTTGTGCAGGCAGATTTGCTGCACTTGTGCGGACGGCTTGCAGTTCTTTCCCTATGTGTACTTATAATTACAGCGTGCTGATTTACTCATCCATTTTACATAAAGCTACTTGAAAGACTCAAGTTATTTCTGATATGTAACATGAAGGTGGACACAGCGTACCATGTCCTTTTGCTGTAATTGAGGCAAACAGCTTTACACTGATTTTTCTTACTGTACTACCATAGACACCATGTTTACTCAGTTAATAACTATAAACTTTTTCTGTATTCCTTTTTAACTGCATACTTTTGTAGTTTCACACCATTAATCCATAACAGGAATGTATCCAAGTACAATCCTAGTACAATCTGGAGAACGCACACACACACACACTGATGTCCAGTAAAATGCAACTTTATAGTAACCTCCAATATTTCCCAGTCATCTCAATGAAACACTCGCAAAGGCTGGACTCTTACTCTATGCAGCTAACTAGATGCATGAAACAAAATTAGGCACTCCCATCTAAAAGGTTAAGAGGTAACAATCCAGAGAAGGTGGGGCTCAGTAAAGGCCTGTCCAAGGCCACAGTTACTTCTGCTTGACTTGTAGTTCTCCGGTTCATTCCTTGGCTGGGGTGTCTTCTGTGCGGGGTCTGCATGTCCTCCCTGTGGTCACGTAGGTTTCCTCCGGGTGCTCTGGTTTTCTCCCACATCCCAAAGACATATGGTAGGTGGATTGGATACTCTAAATTGGCCCTAGGCGTGAGTGCGTGCGTGTGCCTTCCATGGAAGGTTGGGCGCCGGGCTGGCAACTCGACACCGCAAAACTCCACTGCCAATCATAAGCAGACAGGTGATCCACTGTGGTGACCCCTAACCGGGAAAAGCCGAAAGAAGAAGAAGAGTGTATGCTCTGTGATAGATATTCCAAAAGAATAGGTAATAAGTTGTAGCCAACTATGTCTGGACATTTTCAACCTGCAGGCAAAAGGCAGATCTGACATACTGGCTGCTAACAATAAGACAATCTCAAATCTCTCTAATGGTCTGTCACAGTTTGTATGGAAGAAAACATGGCCTAAAAGAACATAATGGATTTTCCTAAACCCAAAAAAAACACCTTGCTGTTGCATGTTTTCACATATCCTACTGACTGGAGACCCCAAAACTATCAAAAATTATTCAGACTGCTTAAGTAACTTATCAGAAACAACACAGAAGTGATTTAATTGGCTCAGATTATCAAGATGACCCAAAAAGGTCCAAGGTGCTGACCATGGCCACAGTAATAACGCGAGTTCCTTAAATAAGAGGCGTAACCTGCACAGCAGGTGTGTCACTCACTACATGTATGGAATATGCTGCACACCACACCTGGTGCAATGCTTCCTGCAGGGGATCCTCACTCTGTATTACTTAGATTAAAAATAAATAAATTACATTGTTATTCTGAATATCAGTCACTGCTCTGTGATCCTTTGATCATAGGCCTTAAGTGGATACTTTATTTGTTTTACTGTTAAATTTGGTCTGCGTTTACAATGTGCATTTTAAGTTCTAGTCTCTTTCTCAAGGGATGGCAAGACACCAGTATCAGCAGGCTCAGGTTAAACAATCTGACACAGATATAGGCAAGACTCTTCTTTTAAACTTATTTACCCTGACTGTTCAATGAAGATTCAGCGTTCTGTAACACCTTGCAGGAAACAAGTTATTTTAGAAGCAAATGTTATCTAACTTTGTACTAAACAAAGTCTTCACCTTGTTCTGAAAGGGAGAGCTTTATAAATGTACACCTATGGGGTTCCATTCATAATTTCGAAATAGTGAAATCCCGAATTTCAGTATTTTGAAATGAGAACACCGAAACTTTGAAATCCCAGAACACCAGAAGCACGAAATTCAAAATCCTGAAGTTAGGAGATTTTGAATTAGTGCTTCTGGTGTTGCGGAGTGTGAATGGTTAGGTGTTAGTTCGGGTATGTATGAGGAGATTTTGAATTAGCGCTTCTGGTGTTGCGGAGTGTGAAGGGTTAGGTGTTAGTTCGGGTATGTATGAGGAGATTTTGAATTAGCGCTTCTGGTGTTGCGGTGTGTGAAGGGTTAGGTGTTAGTTTGGGTATGTATGAGGAGATTTTGAATTAGCGCTTCGTGTGTTGCAGTGTGTGAATGGTTAGGTGTTAGTTTGGGTATGTATGAGGAGATTTTGAATTAGTGTTTCTGGTGGTGCGGTGTATGAAGGGTTAGGTGTTAGTTCGGGTATGTATGAGGAGATTTTGAATTAGCGCTTCTGGTGGTGCGGTGTGTGAAGGGTTAGGTGTTAGTTCGGGTATGTATGAGGAGATTTTGAATTAGCGCTTCTGGTGTTGCGGTGTGTGAAGGGTTAGGTGTTAGTTTGGGTATGTATGAGGAGATTTTTAATTAACGCTTCTGGTGTTGCGGTGTGTGAATGGTTAGGTGTTAGTTCGGGTATGTATGAGGAGATTTTGAATTAGCGCTTCTGGTGTTGCGGAGTGTAAATGGTTAGGTGTTAGTTCGGGTATGTATGAGGAGATTTTGAATTAGCGCTTCTGGTTTTGCGGAGTGTGAAGGGTTAGGTGTTAGTTCGGGTATGTATGAGGAGATTTTGAATTAGCGCTTCTGGTGTTGCGGTGTGTGAAGGGTTAGGTGTTAGTTCGGGTATGTATGAGGAGATTTTGAATTAGCGCTTCTGGTGGTGCA
This sequence comes from Protopterus annectens, assembly GCF_019279795.1. Lineage (NCBI taxonomy): Eukaryota > Metazoa > Chordata > Ceratodontiformes > Protopteridae > Protopterus > Protopterus annectens. The sequence goes on along the minus strand of NC_056749.1, from coordinate 63,561,876 downwards.
GTGTGTGAATGGTTAGGTGTTAGTTCGGGTATGTATGAGGAGATTTTGAATTAGCGCTTCTGGTGTTGCGGTGTGAGGGTTAGGTGTTAGTTCGGGTATGTATGAGGAGATTTTGAATTAGCGCTTCTGGTGTTGCGGTGTGTGAATGGTTAGGTGTTAGTTCGGGTATGTATGTAAGTGTGTTGGTTAGGGGCTTTAGTGTATGTCAGTGTGTGTTGTGACTGTGATGTGTGTGTGTGCGCGAGGGACTGTGAAATGTGTGGGTGTGAGTTACCTTTGTGTGTCTGATTGTGCGATCTCGGAGTTAGTATATATAAGTTGGGGGGTGTGGGGGGGACTTGGTTTAGGTTTGTCTGTGTGCTTGTGTGGGGAAGTTGTGTGTATGTTTATGTGTGTGCTGTGTGTGTAGTTTAGGTTCGGGATTTCAGTATTTCGAGATTTCATAGTGAACTCCTCCTATGGGATCACACCTTTAAACTAACGTGAAAGGATATTCTGAAAGAGACAGCTTTGTAAATATAATTCTACTGGATTGTACCAGTAAACTAAGGTGGACAGAGAGAAGCAGACCAGGCTGGGTAGTTGGTACTTCATGGGCAACATCTAAGGACTGACAGGCAAGCACTGGGTATAGGCAGAAATTAGGTTTATGAAGAGAAGGGAGATGCACACCATGGGTGGCAACAGCACATAGGAGGACTGCATAAGGCAGTCATCTGGCATATACCTATATGTTTCCTTAGTGGGTCAGGATCAACACCTGAGGCCGAAAGGCTTTGCCAGGTGCAATATGAGATAATTAAAAAATTGAAAAAAAAAAGAAAAAAGGAAAGTGAATGATTAAGAATGAGATAAAAGGAAAGGAGAAACATACAATGGACACAAGGAAGCTGAAAGAGATTTGCAAGGGGCTGAGGATAAGGTGCAAATATTTGGCTCAGAGTGTTGGAATGGTACAAGAAGTGGGCAACATTGAAAGGAATCTGGGAGCGACATATAACAGACTGACTGACTAGACAAGTAAGAAAAGATACAGCAGAAGTTTAGATGATCTGGATGTAACTGGTGGGAAAAGCTGGGGGGAGAAAGGCAGATCACTGGAGGATGTGGGCAGAGGAATACAAGCACATACGGTGGTACAAGAGTAAAGTGAAAGGAGAGACTGGGTGATACAGTATCAAAAGAAACCAGTGACAAGTGATGAAGAGGAGACAGAGCCAAAACTACCAAAATTAATCCACAGAAGCCAAAAAGAAGAGCAAGAGGGTATGGAGGGAAGATGGATGTGGGTATGGAGGGAACACGTGGGCATAAGGGGAAAGACAGTGTGTGCAAAAAAGTGTAAGGAGTGTAGACAGCGTGCAGAAAGAGTTAAAAAAAAAGGGGGGGTTAGAAAAGGGCTGAGATGTACCCCAGTGAGGGAGCAGCACTAAGGAGGGTGCAGGTGCTTGAAGTGAAGGGGAATGACTGAATTAAGACAGGAAGGAACTGAAAAGGTGGGCAAAGTAAAGGCTACAAATACTGGTGTGGAGACAAAGAATAAGCTTTCAGTGACTGGAGACTCAAACACAAAGGGTAATAAGGACCTTCAAAAGGGAAAAAGGAATGACTAGACTGAAGTAAAATCTCTTTAGGATGCAGAACTTAGAAATTTGTGAGAACAGGTGACCATGGCATTCAAGAAAGGTAAGGTTGAATGCATTTTCTGATACATGTAGCCATCAGTGATCTATAAGAGGAGACTGTTGCTGTGTAGCATGCACAACTAGGTAAGTCAAAGAGAGTTGCCAGAAAAGATGGGGGGAGTGGCAGCACACTCCCATAATCTTTAGTTGCATTTTACAGCCAGTACATGAGGAAAGTGAGGAAAAAGGCATAAAAGAACTGATACGAAAAGGGAAGAAAAAGATCAGGGGGGTGGTGATAACTTCTAGAGTGATCACCAGGAATACAGTGATTGGAACAGAGTCCTGGGGTGTATCCTCAAGGGAAGAGATTCCAGAAGCAAAGAGGCAATGCTTTTACTCTACACAGCCACGGTCAGACCACAGCTTGAGTATTGTTAGCAGTTCTAGATGTCACAGAGGAAATAGAATCAGAGGAAAGGCAACAGAAATGTGTTGTAAAGGAGAAAAAGGAAGCAGAGTTGGGATCTTTACACATTACAAATACATAGAATATGAAGGAACAATACATGCAAATTAACATTCATAAGGAGGAAATAACGTTATGTACTAACCATAAAGACAGATCCATGTTATCTGATTTTCGTCTGCTTCAACTGTGGATTGTTGGATTTGACCTCGGCACTAACTGGAAGACTTCCGTTTCAGAGCACTGACTCCTCCCCTACCCATATTCCTTATAGCTCCACCTAATCACCTCAGATCGAGTTTACCCCATAGTACATAGTTCCTCTCCATAATAGTAATAATAGAACCCTGAAAACTCAAACCACATCACAGCAACATACTAAATTACGTGATATAAGTAGAACAGTAACAGAAAGAACGTTTGTCAGCTAAGGACAGCCAAAAATCCGGTCACTAAAAGAATAACCATGGCACTTGGAAAGGGGGTTACACGATAGGATGTTGAACCGGACAAAAATCAGACAGCACTGATCTGTTGTTAATATAAGTACATAACTTTCATATCCAATGTTGTCCATGTATTTTTGTCCAATTCAACTGTGGGACAGATTCCCCAAGCACAAAGCCCTTGGTGGACTCATGGAAGGATATTCCTGAGAATAGTGGAGCCAAAGGACAAGTGTGCCTCATACTGCTCATCCAACTTATTATGAGAAATAAAGGTGTGAACTGTAGACCAAGTAGCTGCTGCACAGATGTCATCAATGGGAATTATTTTAGCAAATGCAGCTCTAGTTGAATGAGCTTTCGGTTTAACTTGCAAAGGCAAACTGCTTTTGGTGTATATGAAGGACATGCACTCAGAAAGCCAACTGGAGTGTGTTACTTTAGATACAAGCCTTTCCCTGTTTCTATTTTGAAAGGGCACAAATAATTGGTCTGACTTCTTAAATGCCTTGGTTCTATAGAGGTAAATATACGGTTGACGGTGAACATTTGGTAAATGCATTTGATATGCGCTCTTGTTAGAAAAATGTGGAAAAAATACAGGTAGGCTGATGCTTTGATATGCATTAGTTTTGGATGCCACTTTTGGAAGAATGGAAGCACTCGTTTGAAGAGAAACCTTTCCATATGAAAGATCAAATAGGGTGCCCTGCCTGACAGTGATTGCAATTCAGATATTCTCGCCAAAGTTATAATCATCAGAAAAATAGTCTTCCAGGTAATGAATTTTATATCAACTGAAGCTGCTGCTTAAAGGGAGGCTTTGTGTCAATGTTTGTAGCATAATGGTTAAATCCTATGGGGGCACAGGATCCCTAATGGGTAGTCCGAGAAGAAAATTTCCCTTTAAAAAGGCTTTTGAAATCTTTGGAGATGCTACAGACGAACTGCCCTGGCCTATGAGAAAGTTTGAAATTTCTGCTAGCTGTACCTTGATTGTGGAGTAGCTAGAACTAGCGTAAAATAATTCTGCCAGGAATTGTAGAATAGAAGGTACTAGACTGGAAGCCTTTGGAATTCTCCCACATGGAAAATCTCTTCCATCTGCTGTGGAAAGGTTTTGTACTGGAACTGTTCTGAGAAACTGTAAGAATGCGTACTACAGAGGGTGATACACGGACATCTATGGCCAATGTTAAAACTGGAGAAACCATGCGGTTAATCTCATGGACTTCTGATCTGGAGAAGGCAGTCCAACAAGGAGGGATAGTAGGTCTGGAAAGTGTTCCAACATTCGAGGAGGATGAACCAGCTGATACCAAAGGAAAGGAAACCATGTCTGTTGAGGCCAAAAGCTCGTGCTTTCTGTATCAACTTGCTCATCAGTGGTAGCGGAGGAAGGCAAAGAGGAGATCCTGGGGCCAATCACACATGACAGCATCCCTCAGTGACTATCCCTGAGGAGGAACTAGGTCAAAGTAACTGCTGCATTTGTAGCTTAGGTATGAAGCAAAAAGACTGAAACAAATTGGCCCCAACGACTGAAAATTTCTGTAGTCACTACTGGGTTGAAGGACCACTAGTGAGGCATCAGAATACATCTGTTTAGCCTGTCCACTAGAACACTGAAAGTCTCTGGGATAATTGTTGCTACCAGAAAGTGTTGTGAAGACACTGACCCCTACCATATTCTCATGGTTTCTTGACAAAAGGGTAAAATCATGTTCCTCCTTGTTTAAGTGCCAAACTACAGACAAACTATCTGCCTGTATTGCTATTACACCTCTGGAGGAGGATCACCCTTATATCCAGAGCATTTATATGTAACCTTGCCTCTGTTTGCAATCAGGTAGCTTGGACAGCCTTCCCTTTGAAATGCACCCCCACCCTAGAAGGAAAGCATCCATTGTCACCACTGCTGAAGGGAAATCTTTTATGAATGGAAGGCCTTCCATTACTGATGGTGATGTCATCCAACACGATATATGTTTCCTGCATATACTGGTGTCAAATCTTGGTGAGTAGGTGATAGTATTTCTGCGACCACTGTACTGCTAGTGTCCACTGGAACACCCAATATGACACCTGGCTAGAAAGACTAACAGAAAGGTTGAGGTCATAAGACCTAGCATTCGAAAAATGAATCTTGTTGTAGGAGACCGATGTTTTACAAGAGATGAGGATGTCAACTGAAGAGGCAGGAGCCTGTGACGGGGGTAGGCTGGCTAGCTGCAGCAATCTGTGACGAGGTAGGCTGGCTAGCTGCAGCAATCTGTGACGGGGTAGGCTGGCTAGCTGCAGCAGTCCATGATGGGGTAGCTTGGCTAGCTGCAGCAATCTCTGACGGGACAGGCTGGCTAGCTGCAGCAGTCTGTGACAGGGTAGGCTGGCTAGCTGCAGCAGTCTGTGACAGGGTAGGCTGGCTAGCTGCAGGAGTCTGTGACGGGGTAGGCTGACTAGCTGTGAGAAAGTATTCAGGCGGCATCCCGGGAATTATGTGCTTTGTGTTGGGCTGACGTGACTATTTGGTACATTTACTGTTAGGTGGGATCCTGGGAATTCTGTGTTTTTTGTTGGGCTGACCTATTTGGCAGATTTACTGTTATGCCTGACAAAGCAGTCACAGCAAGGAGTCCCTGTTTTGATACATTTGCTTTGAGGTACCTGTCAACAGCAAATTGTCTAGATATGGGAAAACTCTGATCCTTAGCAAATGGAGTTGTGCTGCTATCACTGCCATCATCTTTGCAAACACCCAGGAGGCTGTGGTGAGACCGAAGGGCAGTGCTGAAAATTGGTAATGACTGGCTCCCAGCCTGAAACACATATCTCCTTAAATGCCTCTCTATCTTTACATGATAGTATGTGTCTTTGACATCTATAGAGCGTATCCAATCACCTTTCTCAAAAGAGGTAAAATGGACTGAATTGTGACCATCCCGAATTTTGTCTGCATTATAAATTTGTTTAAATGACTCAGATCTAGAATAGATCTGAGGTCTCGTGTTTTCTCTGGAACTAAAAAATTTGAATAGACTCCATATCCTTGCTGGCCTTGTTGGCTTTGGGGACTGGCTGGATGACTCTTTCTGTAGTAGCTTTGAAATTTGTGCTACTACCAGTTCTAGTTGAGTGGATGGGATATCTGGAACAGATTTCTTTGGTATGGGAAAATGGAATTATACAGCCTCTGGAAATGATGTCAAGCTTCTGAGTGCAGAGACAATCACCTCCTGACTGCTTCCAGACTGCAGCAGTCAGAGCAACCCTTCAGGGGCAATAAAAGGATTTCTCGGAAAAGGGCCCTATAAAACATTGATTCTACGGACCATTTCTGTCTCTTGGGCAACTTCCATTATGATCTCCCCTGCCCTGAGGAGGTCTATCACTAGAAGACTCTTGATAAGAGTAACCACATCTTATTCCTCACTCTGATTCCTGGAAAAAGACCTATGAGGTGCAGAAAGGCAGATGCCTAAGGTAGAGAGGCTCTTGCCAGCCTGTTGACTTCTAGTTAGAGTGCCTTTGACTTTTGGTCCAAACACTGTGGATCCATTACAGGGGATGTTGATGAAGAACTTCTTGAAACTTTCTGCAAAATCCCACAGATGCATCCGGTCATGCCGGTGTTTTGTAATGCCAGTGCCTGCTGCCCTAGCTGAGCCATCTGCTGCATTTAAAATGAGTCTCCTTGCCACATTAGATCAAGATTGTAGAGCCGATAGCTAGGATTCCACTTTTCTTGGGCATTCAAAGGCAAGACTCCAGAGAGAGACTTGGAAATCTCTTTGGTCAGGTTTCTCTGAAAATGAGTGATGATGGCCAAGTAATTCAGTGTCCTCAGGGCAAGCAATTCTGAAGTGTATGTCTGTTTCATAAAATAATCTAATGCTCATAATCTAATGCTTTGGACTCTCCATTTGGAGGATGGATCACTGAACTCTCTTCCAAGCATGCTTTCTTGGTGGCTGCAGATTCACAACATCCCAAAGAAACCTGACAACATTTTATGAGTGTCATTACACTCTTCAAACAAACTTCTAGTAACCTTAACTAAGTCTAATAACATTGCTGGTGACTCCCTATTCTCCAATACCATCGGTAAATATTGGAATCTTCTACCTACTGCTCTAACTTCCATTCCCTCCCCTGTTCTATTTAAACAAAAGCTGAAAAAAACACCTTAAAATACACTGGTTATGCCCATGCTTCAATCCTGACTAAAATTGTGACTTCCACAATTTTTTTTTCTCTCTCTCTTTAACACCTTCTTTCTATTCGCTCTCTACTACCTACACTTTGAGAAGTTTCCCTAACAATCTACTTCTTTACAAGTAGCATCTATTACAATCCATTAAAGAATTTTGTATGTAAAAGAAATTTGCTGAATGTGCTCTACTCTTGCCACAAATATTTTACTGTTATAGAACTTTTCTATTTTGTATTTCTATAACTACAACTTAATTGTTTTCTCTATAGGGTATGTATGTTGATTTCTGTAATGCAGTCTTGAATCATGTTTAACCTGCTACTTATTTTTTCTTTTTATGTATAACGTAACTGTGTTTTGTCTCTATGTGGAGCTTTTCTCCCCGGGCCTCTGCTGAAAATGGAAATATATCCAGTCAGACCAGCCCGGTAAACAAATGTAAAATAAAATAAATAAATAAAAATAAAATAATTGAAAACATCTTCTCCCTAGGAGTCAACATGACTCTCTGAAAAGTTTTACCAGCCGATGCTGCTATTGGCTTTGAAAGAATTCACTCCAACGAAATTGGCATAGACCCTTCGGAACCGGCAAGCCTCGACTCTGAAGCCAATCAATCTCTGTGCTGAACTATCGAGTGCCAAAGCACAGAGAGGCAGGGATATCACTGAAAACTTCTGTGTGAAGCCATCCCCTTGCACTCCTGCACTGAGTCGTAGGCTCTGAGATTCCTCTAGTTCTGAACAAGTTGGGGTCGATAGAGAGAGGGAGAGGGAGAGACCCTGTCAGAGTCAAAGAGGGTAAGGCTCTAGGGTCGGTCGACAAAAAGAAGTTATGTACCTACCATAACGTTCCATGTTAGTTGTCTTCTTCTCGCCTTCTTTCTTGCTGGTTCGGTTCGGAGCTGATCATTGGCTCCGACTCGGCCATCTTCAAAAGCTCGAGAGCTGCTTACTGGCTCGAGGCCCCCCTATATCCCATGATGCCTGGCGCTAGATACCCAGATCTCGTTTGGTGAGTCTAACTGCAGCCATAATAATAAATTAATGCTATCCCAGAATGCATAACTCCTACTGGGGAGGCTATTAAGCAGAAGGAAATAGCCAGAGAAGACTCAGCCAGTGCAAAATCAAGAGGAACTCTTCTCGGTCCACTAGGATAGGGAGATGGAGGGTGGGACGCAAGAAAGAAGGCGAGAAGAAGACAACTAACATGGAACATTATGGTAGGTACATAACTTCTTTATGTTAAGTTGTCTATCTCGCCTTCATTCTTGCTGGTTGGGACAGCGTCCCTAGCACCTAAAAACCTGGCTGGCTCATCGGAAAAGACTCTTCAGAACAGTGGAACCAAAATCAGCTCTGCTCCTGGAAACCAAATCCAACTTGTAATGTGAAATGAAAGTATGTGGGTTGGCCCATGTAGCCACAGCACAAATAGATTCCATGGGCAACCTAGCCTGAAAAGCCACCGAAGTGGCTAAAGCTCTGGTGGAGTGACCTTTTGGTTTGACCGGTAATTCTTTATTTCTGAGTTGGTGTGATGATAGAAGACAACCACCTGGATAATGTCACCCTGGAGACTGGAAGACCTTGTTTACCTACTGCATAAGACAGGAGCAGTTGATCTGATTTCCTGATGTCCTTCTATGTTATTTACATAGAAATGTAAATAAAAGCGTAGTTGCCTGTGAACATCTAACTGATGCAACTTATACTCTGCCCTGTTGGAGTGGTTAGGGAAAAACACAGGACGGTCTATGGACTGATTCAAGTTGCTCTCTGAAGAGACCTTAGGAAGGAAGGAAGGATTAGTCCTAACAGCAACCCTGTCATTGTGGAACACGAGGTATGGGGGACGGATAGAAAGAGCCTGTAGTTCCGAAACTCTTCTGGCTGAAGTAATAGCTACCAGAAAGAGGGTTTTCCAAGATAAGAACTTCAGTGAACAAGAAGCTGCAGGTTTGAAAGGGGGCAAAATTAGCGAAGCTAAAATCAAATTTAAATCCCACGGTGGTGGAGGATCTCTCACTGGGGACCTGAGCAGAGTGGTTCCTTTGAGAAAGGCTTTACACAGCTTATGGGACATGATATTGTTTGCCGACAGGCCAATGTGAAAATCTGAAATTGCCGCTAACTGAAATCTAACTGTAGCGGAAGCGGACCCAGCATAGAAGAGCTACGTGAGAAATTCCAAAATGGAGTGTACGGGGGCTGAAAAGGGGTCTATACTTTTTGCCTCTGCCTCTGCCCAGGAAGAAAAACATTTCCACTTACTAGCGTAAGTTTTTCTGGTCGTAGACTAGTGTGACGACAAAAGGATTTCGTGCACAGAGGGGGAAATATCTGGGAGCCTGGCTAAGGCTGGAAATGGAGCAACCACGCTGTGAGCTAGAGAGAGTGCAGGGATTGGTGCAGCCCGCCCGATTGATGAATCAGGAGGTCTGGAACTAGGTCCAGAGTCCAAGGCTGTTTGAGAAGATAGCGATGCAGGAACGGAAACCATATTTGTCGCAGCCAGTAAGGAGCAATGAGGATCACTTTGCAACCCAAAACGGTAGCCTTCTGAATTAGCTTCGGTATGAGGGGGAAAGGAGGGAATGCATAAAGAAGTCCTTGGGGCCAATCGTGGACTACAGCGTCTCTGGGGGAATGCCCTGGAAGTGTTAGGAGAGAGAAGAAATTGCTGCACTTGCTGTTGAAGGGAGTTGCAAAAAGGTTGCAGCAAGGTTGGCCCCATCTGCGGAAGATTTGGTCCACGACTACCTGGTTCAGAGACCACTCGTGAGGCATGATAATGGCTCTGCTCAGTCTGTCTGCTATGATGTTGGACTTCCCAGGGATGTGCGTTGCAATCAGAAACCGCTAGGAAGAGATCGCCCACTGCCAGAGTCTGAGTGCTTCTCAACATAGGGGGTAGGACCTGGCTCCGCCCTGCTTTTTGATGTACCACACTACGGACATATTGTCCATTTGAACTGCAATGGTCCCAGTAAGAAGAGTGTCCTGAAGAGCCTGCAACACTAAGAGCACGGCCCTCATCTCCAAGACATTTATGTGCAGATGATACTCGTGAGGTTGCCAGGTGCCTTGGACTGTTCTGCCCTGATAATGCCCCCCCACCTGATCAGGGAGGTGTCCGTGGTCACTGTAGACACAGGAGGGGGGAGAACAAATGGTCTGTCATGGAGCACTGATGTGGAGACCATCCACCACACAAGGTGCTTCTTGCATGCCTGAGTGATCATAATCATGTAAGACATGGGAAGTTGCTGGAAGGACCATTAGGTGAAAAGAAGCCACTGGAGAATCCTCATGTGAAAACGAGCTAGAGGGACAAGTACGATAGCTGCTGCCATGAGACCTAGCGTTTGAAGGACACACCTGGCTTGAATCCTTTTGCATGCTAATAAAACCTTGACATGCTGACGAATCACTAACACCCTGTCTGGTGGGAGGCTCGCTAACATGTCTTTGGTATTTAAATTTGCACCTATAAAGGTGATAGATTGACAGGGCAACAATGCAGACTTTTCGAAATTTATTGTGATACCTAGCCTGGAGCAAGTGTCGATGGTGCAGTGTTGTCGAGATATGGAAACACCTGGAATCCTTGCCATCTCAGGTGAGCGGTAACTACTGCCATACATTTGGTAAACACCCTGGGGGCTGTGGTGAGACCAAAGGGCAGAGCTCTGTACTGATAATGGCTGGCTCCCATCCAGAAGTGAAGGAATCTTCGGGAGCGTCTGTCCATTTTGATGTGGTAGTACGCATCCTGAAGATCTATGGAGCACATCCAATTGTCCTGACCCAGAAAGGGTAAAATGGACTGAAGCGTGACCATCTGGAACTTCGTTCTTTGTACAGACTTGTTTAGTCTGCTGAGATCCAAAATGGGTCTCCAGTCCCCTGTCTTTTTTGGTACCAAAAAGAACCTTGAGTAAATTCCGGATCCTTGTTGGTCAGCTGGGACTTGCTGGATGGCCCTTTTTCTTAGCAGTTTTGAGACTTCTTGCACTGCTTGGTCCCTTAGATTGGGTGGAACATCTGGAAGGGACTTGTTTGACCTTAAGGGGGTGCAAACGAAAGGAATTCTGTAGCCTCTGGATATGACGGACTGTACCCATTTTGTCTTGTGTTATGTCTTGCCAGGCTCCTGGGTACAGCGATAATCTTCCCCTGACTGCCTCCAGAGGTGAGCAGCTGGGCAACCCTTCAGGGATGCTGGAAGGACTTGTCAGAGAAAGATTCTCTGCTGCCCTGGTTTTGCGGACACCCTCTGCCACGAGGGCGGCATCTGTTATTGTTCCCTCCTCTGCCCCTGGAGGGGAACTCACCACGTGTGCCCGGCAAGGCTCCTTGGGATTTACGGAACCACATCTTCCCACTCTTCTGACCCTTAGGATATGGTCTGGAGGGAGTGGAAAAATGGACTCCTACAGCAGAGAGTCTTGCCTTCCTGCTCACACCTGGTAAGGGTATCTTTCACCTGTGATCCGAAGAGAGAGGAACCATCAAATGGAGTGTTGGTAAAAGACGCTCTGAAAGGTTCCGCAAAGTTACATAGCCGCATCCAAGCATGCCTTCTTAGGGCCACGCCTGTGCCTGCAGCTCTACTCGCACCATCTGCTGCATACGAAATGAGCCGCATGGAGGAGTTTACCACCGAATTAAGAGTCGCTAGCTGGGAGGCTGCCTTAGCCTGGGCCCCCTCAGCTGATGGATCTTGGAGGGTATCTCCAAGCTCTTTCAGGAGATCCCTCTGCAGATGGGTAAAGTGGCACAGGTAATTCAGGGACCGCATGGAAAAGGTTGCTGAAGAGAACATCCGCTTCCCATATCTGTCCATCGTCCTGGACTCCTTGTTAGGGGGATGGACAGATGAAGTTTCAGCCAACTCCTTCTTTGTGGCCGCTGCTACCACCATGGCATCAACGGGGACACCCTTGGTCAAGAACTGTTTGTCCTGCAGGGCAGTAATGAACTTGGCAGGTCTTCTAGGGGTCGGTTCCACTGGGTCTGGAGTCGTCCACACCTTTCGAGCCACCACAGACATCAGTGGGTCGAAAGGCGGAGACACCCAGGAGGTGGAAGGTTGGGATCCAAACTCATCCAGGAATACCGACTCATCCTCAGAAGGGCTCAGGGTAGTCCAGTTTCCCCACTGCCTAAGCATCTCAAGGATGTCTAAGAAGGAGACATCTTCAGAGGGGGATCTTGGGGGACCCTTCTGACTCCTCTAAGTCGGTATCTGATGTGACAGACTCGGGGGAGTCAACATGCTTCCTCTTGCATTTTCGCTTGGGAGGTGGCTCCTCTGAAAGATCAGGGGAGGCCCCGGAAGTGGAGGATACACCCAAAGGGGTGTCCTGGAGCACTTGGATCCCCACGCTTGGGGTCTGGAAGAGGAGCAGAGGCTGACGCAGGCACCCTAGGGGGAGGAGCCGATGGGGTCGATCGTGGGACTGACTCAGGGGCCAGTACACTCCTCATCACCTCAAAGGCGTCCCTGCCCGGACGCAGAGAAGGCTCAGGCTCCGAAGAAACCAAAAGCCCTCCCCGCACTGAGGGAGATGGCTCTGAGGCAGATGTGGGAGCCGAGCTCACCTGCGTTGAAGCACCGAGAGGGAGAGCGGGGTCGGACAAGGGTCCGATGCCACTCGCCCCCTCGGAGCCGACGAGGGAGTCTTGGTGCCCAGATCCCTCCAGGGAAGGTACCATGGAAGGGATCTGAGCCGATAACGGAACTGAAAGGGAGGGTATCGGCGCAGACGGTTCCATGACTCTAACCCCAACGAATTCCGGCTCCGAGCTCATAGGAAGAGTCGGAGGAGGAATATCTACAGCTGTGGACGGAGCCAACTCCTGATGAGGAGGGCTGGACAACATTTTGTCTAGGGCCTGCGATTTTAAGAGGCTACTGACCACTCTTTCCAAGTCATGGTCCGAAAGTCTAGAAGAGTGGGATGATTGATGACTACGCTCCGACTGGAGCAGGGGCGACTTTGGAGCCGAACGTATAGACTCCAAAGAAGGAGACAGTACAGTTTTGTACCTACCATAAATGTAGATGTCCGATAGGTATGCATCCGCAGTCATAACATATGGGTTGTCCTGCCTCAGACAGCCCTTCGGTCGGCCGGATTCCAAAGTCTGGGTCTGGCCCCGGCTGATGTCGCACTTTCCCCGACATCAGAGCATCTGGGGTATAAAAGCATCAGCCGATGCCATTTTCCTCAGTGTTTCTTGCCCCAGATGCCAGGTGCCCTCTAGGAAGGCCAAATTTGGAGGAATGCAGTAAAATTCCAAACATTTTCCAAAAAATATATACATATATATATATATATATATATATACAAACAAATACACCATAATAGATCCCCCAGCTAGCTAATGGAGGGGTAAGTACCCTAGGAATACCACAGAGGGGAAGGAGGGAGGGTAACCCTGACTGCAGATGCATACCTATCGGATATCTACATTTATGGTAGGTACAAAACTGTACTATGTCCTTCAAGGATGCATCTGCAGTCATAACATATGGGTAGAATACCATAGCCAATCTGGGGGAGGAGGTACTAAGAAAAGAATGGTGTAGTTAAGATCCCCTGCAGGACTGCTGTAGCAAAACCCGCTCTGGATCTGGAGTATAAAGGTAAATTGTAATGTTTGGCAAATGTATGCACGGAGCTCCATGTAGCAGCTTCTAAAATGTCCTTGGTAGCCACCCCTCTTAGGAAGGCTGTAGTGGTGGCTGTGGCCCTTGTTGAATGAGGCCTGATGCTTGCAGGAACTGTCTTTCCATGAAAGGAGTAACAAAATCGAATGCAATTTCCTATCCACTTTGAAATTGTCTGTTTGGAAATTGCTTTTCCTTGTACCCCAGCAGCATATGCTACAAGGAGTTGGTCAGTTTTTCTGAAACTTTTAGTTCTGTCCAAGTAGTAGCGTAGTTGTCTGTGTATATCCAGAGTGTGTAGAAGTTTTTCCCCTCGGTTTTGTGGATTTGGGAAGAATGTAGGCAAGTGAATAGCTTGGTTCAGGGATACCCTAGATACCACCTTTGGCATAAAAGTAGGATTGGTTCTTAGTGAAACTCTGTCCTGATGGAAGATAAGAAATGGCTGTACTGCCATTAAAGCTTGTAACTCAGATACTCTTCTTGCTGAAGTTATGGCCAGAAGGAATGCAGTTTTCCAAGACAGAAACTGTAGATCTGCCGATGCTGCTGGTTCAAAGGGAGGAAGTGTTAGTTTCTCCAGCACAAAGTTGAGATCCCAAGTAGGTAAAGGGGGTTTTCTTGGAGGATTGATATTTTTGATCCCTCTCAGGAATTGTCTGAGGAGAGGGTGCGAGAAGATAGGTGGATCCACATTGTATTCTGCTGAAATTGCTGAGGCATGAATCTTTATAGAAGAATAGGACAGGCCGTTGTGGAACAATTCTGCTAAGTATTCCAGAATATGTGTCATATTCGCCACTGACACATCTAAGCCTTTTGTTGCGTTTCAAATGAGAAATCTTTTCCATTTTGCTGAGTATGTCTTCCTTGTGGAAGGCCGTCGGGCTTCCATAATAATGTCCTTCACTCTCTGTTATAAGTTGATGTGAGGGGGAGTTATGGAATTTTCCAGGCAGTTAGTTGCAATGTTTTCAAGTTGGGATGCATGATCTTGAAGTTGTTCTGCGTCAGAAGAAGAGGCCATAGGGGGAGAGGCCATGGTTGCGTCTGTGACATGCTCCTCAATAGTGGGTACCAGTGCTGCCTTGGCCAGTCTTGAGCTATCAGAATCACTCTTGGCTGTTCTGCCCTGATCTTCAGTAAAACCTTGGACATTAATGGGAGAGGTGGGAAGGCATATACTTTTAGAGCTTTCCAGCTGAAAGAGAGGGAGTCCACCCTCCAAGCTTTTGGGTGATATGTCCTTGAGCAGAATGTCTTCAGTTGATGGTTGTGGGGGGAGGCGAACAGATCTATCTCCGGCTTTCCCCATGCTTTTGTTAAGAGTAGGAAGATATCTGGGTGCAGCATCCATTCGTGTGCATCCATGGTAGTTCTGCTTAAGCTGTCTGCCAGTACATTTTCTTTCCCTGGCACGAACTGGGACTGTAGTTGGATATTGAGTTTCAGGCACAGCTCCCATAGATTCATAGTCAGCCTGCATAGAGGGTAGGAATATGTGCCTCCCTGCTTGTTTATGTACCACATGACTGTGGTGTTGTCTGTCCTTATTAACAGGTGACCTTGATGTAGGAAAGGTTTGAAGGTCTCGATTGCATGTATCACTGCCAGCATTTCCTTTTGGTTTATGTGCATGCGCAGCTGTCCTTGAGACCATAGGCCTTGGATACATTTGCCCTCCATGTGTGCTCCCCATCCTCGGTCCGAAGCGTCCGTGGTGATGGTTTGCTTTGTTCTTGGTTTGTTGAAAGGCAACCCTCTGTTGGACTGGCAGGCATGACCCCACCACAGGAATTCCTTTTGAAGGCAAGGAATAATTGGTATCAAAGCTTCTAAACTGTGACTGTGCTGAGACCATACACTCCTTAGGTACCATTGTAATTTTCTCATATGCAGCCTGGCCTGTGGAATCAGAATTATGCAGGATGCCATGTAACCCAGGGCCTGCAGGATTTTCCTTGCAGATAGCTGAGTTTGTCTTGTCAGATTCATGAAGTAATCCGGAAGTTGTTTTTGTTTTTCTTCTGTGAGAAAGGCCATTTGGGTGGTTGTGTCTAGATCTGCACCCAAAAAGTTTATCCTTTGGGATGGAACAAGTCTTGATTTTTGGATGTTGACAGTGTATCCCAAGGCCTGTAGTAGGTGGATGGCATATGCCAAGTCCTTTATCAAATTTTCTTTGTTGTCCGCTTGTATAAGGCAGTCGTCCAGATATGGGTAGATTTGAATCCCCTGAAGTCTGCAGTGTGCAATTACTGATGCCAGGCATTTCGTGAACACTCTGGGCGCAGTAGATAAGCCAAAGGGCAATGCTGAGAATTGATAATGCTCTGATCCTGCAAGAAATCTGAGGTGTCTTCTGCAACTTGGTCGAATAGGGACATGCAGGTATGCCTCCTTGAGATCTAGAGTCACCAGCCAAGACTCCTTGCCCAGCATGGGAAGAAGTTGCTGTAGGGTCAGCATCTTGAATTTTGGCACAATGAGGAAAGTATTCAGTGCGGACAGGTCAAGAATAGGCCTCCATTGATTTTCTTTTCTTGGAACAAGGAATAATCTGGAGTAGAATCCTTGACCTTGTTCTGAAAGAGGTACCTTTTCTATGGATTTCATTTGAAGTAAGTTGTTGATCTGCTTTAAAGCCTCTGCCCTCTGATTTGGTGGCAGGTTTGGCATTCCGTTTCTTCTTGGCAAAGTGTGGAAGTGGAACCTGTATCCTTTGTCTATTATTTGCAGTGTCCATGTATCCCTTGTAATGTAATGCCAGTTTTTTGAGAATAAAGAAAGCTTTCCACCCAAGGGTGCTTCCAATTGAGCCCTGGTAGCGGAGTCAGTGTGAAGTCATTGTGTCTGTCCTGGTGTAGTAGTTGTTGCTGCTGTTGCTGCACTACCTCTCTGGTTGGTAGGCTACCACTGACGGCCTCTGTAGGAGCCCCTAGCTTGCCCTCTACCTCTGGGCCACCTGTTCCTGCCTCTCTGGGCTCTGTCCGAGTCTGGAAAGGACCAATTCTTAGTAGGCCAGTTTCTGCTGAATCTCCGTGGTTGTACTTGCAGAAAATCCTTAACTGTTTGCACAGATTTAGCCTTTTCTTCAAACTTCTTTAAGACCTCCTGAGCCGAGGAGCCAAATAATTTTGTTTTCCATTGGAGCATCCAGGAGTTTAGCTTTAACATGGTCTGGCAGGGATTGTTCCTTCAGCCAGGCATGCCTACGAATAACTGCCCCAGTCATAGCTGACCTACATGAAGCCTCCAGTGCATCATAACCACACTTTAAGAAATGATTACTAACCTGATGTGAGTTATGTACCAGGTCCTGAAGGGATTTACGGTCAAGGGGTTCAGAAGAAGAAAGTTTCTTATTCAGTTCATCCAACAAATACTCTTGGTACTGTATCATATGGAATTGACAATTTAATGCCCTCACAGAAAGAGTTGCAGAGGTATATACCTTCTTTCCCCATCTCTCTAAAGCTCTAGACTCCCATTCAGAAGGTAGAGGATTTTTGGCAGTGGCAGCTGCAACCCCTTTAGGGCCCTGAGAAATAGTATCTGGGTCTGCGGAATGGGCCTTATACAAATGAAAATGAGAATCCGGGACCCTGTAGTATCTATCAGGTTTGGCGGGTGCCGGGGGGAAGAGTATCAGGGGCTGTACTAACATCATTGTACACATCATCAATAACATGCAAAACAGGAGGTATAGCCAAGGGCCTATGTTGAGGCAAATGCAAAAAAGTCCTTAATCTCTTTCTAGAATCAGAGAATTCCTGACCCTGCCATTGAAAATGCTCTCTCATGGAATGTAGAGTCTCACCAAAAGAAAACTCTTCAGGAGGGGAGGCCGAAGGAATAAATTCTTCAGCATCAGAATCCTCATAGCGCGAATAAGCCTCTTCCTGGTGGTCTGTTAACTCAGATCCATCCGTGGACTCATCTGAAGAGTGTTGGTCAGAGGGCTCAGTCCTGGGCCTTTTGTCTGGTGGTGGGTGAGAGCCCCTGTCGGGGTGAGGCTGAGAACCTCTAATTAAAGAAATAAGATCCTCTGCAAGGCTGAGGATCTGAGAACTAGAAGAAGAAGGCCTCTGGGAGGTAGTTTTGGGAGGCAAAGCTTTAGTAAGTTTGGCAGCTTTAGCCCTGGAAAAAGCCTTAATGGACATGGAAGCAGGGGGTCTAGCTGCCCCACGTGCAGGAGTAGATTTGTCCAAAGGTATGGTGTCGGACATTTCCTGGACACTGGTTTCGGTAGGTAGCTCAGTAGCCGACTCAGCCGGGGCCTCCAGGGTCGCGGTGGTTGGTTGAGTGGATTTGGTTAAAGGAAGCTCCGTGGACTCGGTTTCGGCAGAAAACCGAGACACTCGCGGTAGGCCTTACCGTGGTTTCAGCCGAAACCGCGGGCCGCGAGTGTCGGTCCTTGTCCTTCCGCTTTTTCACCAAATGCGAAGTCGGAGTCTCCGACGGCATCTTATATGCAAAATTAGCCCCAAGGAATTCCTCTGCAAACTCCGACCGACGTCTAAGAGTTTGTTGAATAACACCAAGTTCGTTGGTTGAAGGAAGCACAGGCTGAATAGGCCGAGACGTCGTGGTCTGGGCCTAAGCAAGGAAGGCAGTAAGAGTGGAAATCCTTATGAGGTATTTGTTTCCCACAAGTTAAACAATTATTTACTTTATCTGACATCAGCTGAGGCAAGAAAGAGTCCCCAACTGGGTACTTAGCTTTTTCGAAGTCTTCGGTAGCTGAATTTCTTATCACAGGATCTGACCGACCAGCACTTGCGAATTGCTTCTGCTTCGGGCACCGCGCGGCAAGAAAGACTGAGGAAAATGGCGTCGGCTGATGCTTTTATACCCCAGACGCTCTGACGTCGGGGAAAGTGCCCACACCCTGAACATATGGAAAATTTTTGACTTTCTGACATCTTTAAGCAATTCAATACAATTAGAACAAGAAGCAACAAATAGCCTATTCTTAACTGTATATACTAATAACAATAACAATGCTCTCTACGGCTAAGGTCAAAACACTGCCCACAAAGAATAAAAGGATACTTCCACAAATGGAAACAAATGAAGAGCCCTTGAAAGACACATCCACACTCTTTCACGGCAAACAAGATCTGAGGTGATTAGGTGGAGCTCTAGGGATTATGGGAGTCAGATCCCTGAAGCAGAAGTCTTCCAGTCGGAGCCGAGATTGGATCATTTTGTATCTGACAACTCACAGTTGAAAAGGACAAAAATGAACAATGGATTGAAATTTAAGGGACAGCAGGACTTGAGTAGTTTATGTAAGGTTAAAATGAACAATAACTGTTAGACAAGAAAAGACAATTGTACAATGCATGAAGCAAATGAAAAATGTTTCAAATTGTTTATTTCTTTGCAGCAAGTGTATGTGTGCCCATATCATAAAGTAACGTGAATTTAATAAAGGTGTTTAAAAAAGGTATATGTGATGACTATGAAAGATTGTGATCACAGACTAGAAGAGTTGAAATCAGTGTTCTCAGTAAGGACCATAAGTGACAGTGGACAGGGGACATGAATCTGTCACACAAGATGTTACCAGTGGGACATAAATTTATTTATTTGACATTTGTTTACCGGAGAAAGGCCATTTGGGTAAAAAAGAACCCATTTTCAGCGGACACCTAGGGAGAAAAGTTCCAAAAGTACAAACAATTTTGTACACACATAATGCTGCTACTTTGCCTTATACAGTGGTTAGTTGAACTTCATATGGAGAAACATATATTGAAGCATTTTAACTTCGCATACATGCTAACACTTATATATTTATACATGGATGCTTTAAATTCTTGTCTTCATTAACATAGAAGATAAGTATTAGACATTCTTTCATATATGTTACTCTTCAGTTCTTCCTTGTAGTTTGACACAGGGATATGTTGTTCAGCAGCCATTACATTAAAAAAGAAGAGAGAAGGCTTTGTGGAGAGATGGAAGAGTGTAGGAAGAAGATTAGCTAAACAGGTCTGCTGAATCGGATATGGGTTTTGGTAGTAGTGTTAGTCCAGGGGTAAAACTGTAGAGAATAAGTTAGCCTGGAGGTGATCAGCCAGAGGTGGAAATGTTAGGTTCAAGTTGAGCAGTAAAGGAAACATCCAGAACATCAGTTGGTGGCACAGGTGAGGCAGATGCATGAAATGATGCACGGGAATGGTAGTACAGTGGTAATCCACAGGAGCATTTTAAACGGCATTGACTACGTGGACAAAGGGTGGCGGGGGATGGTAAGAAGGACAAATGGTAACTGTGTTGAGATGATAGACATGCACGGGAATGGTAGTACAGTGGTAATCCACAGGAGCATTTTAAATGGCATGGACTAGCTGGACAAAGGGTGGCGGGGGGATGGTAAGGAGGAAGAATGGTAACTGTGTTGAGATGATAGACTAGAAAGGCTTACTGTTTTCCTGTGCTGTTCAGATCAAATCAAAGGGTCAGGTAATTTAATATATCAGAATATTCTCTTAAGGCTGAGCTTTTGCATCATCAGACTGCAGGAAGAAAACAAAGAGCTCTAGTATATTCAGCACGATGAGGACAACCCCAGACCCTCCCATCATAAAAGAGGCAGAGGCAGTGACGGTCTCATCTAACCTCAAATGCAAGCGATGACTTAGGAAGGGGTCTGAGGGCCCACTCCCCTGGCGCAGACCAGCCAGTCTGCTCCAATTCTGCCTCCTTCTTAGTCACTAGTCATGAAAGCAGATCCCCTGCTAGGCAAAGGAGAACTTACAACTGGCAAAGAGGCAGAGGCTGCTGTGAAGACCGAATAAGATGGAGGAGGTTTTAGCAGATGACTGGCCTTGTTCTCACTCATTCTTCCATCAGCCTGACTCCTTCCTCATAATGTGTGAGGAATGAAGGACCTTTGCTGAAGGTCCTTTCATGCTGCCATCTTACAACAGCTAAGACAGGCTTTGTGTCTTTTTTGCTTTTCATCCGATGTACAGGCCTGGCTGAAGCCTTAACATGGAACACTCCTGAATGTTATGCTCCTAACCCAGACAATGCAGATGATACCACAGAGGGGCCCTAAAAGAAGGGTCAATACAGTCCTACACATTGAGCTGAGCAGTACTGAGGGCACTGGGACAAAGGAATCAAACACATTGCTAGCTACCACTGATAAAATAATGAAGTGGATTACTTTAAAGGGAGGAGTGGATGGCCCCCACACACAAACACATTAAGTGTGGGATTACGAACAGGTAAGAGAAACAGTAATGATGGAGCTCGGGGATGGATGCATCATGAAGACATCCAGTGAGTTATGGGATAACATAAAACAGCAAACAAAAAAGAGCTAAAGGAAAAAAGCAGGAAGGAACTTTTACAGTTACAAAATGCAGTGAAGCAAGCAAAAACACAGAAAGAAAAGGCAGTCAGAAATAGAAAGATGGGAGAGAACTTATACAGAGATTAAAGCAGCTAAAGCCAGTTGGAAAAGACATTAGCAGAGGAGGTGAAGTGTGTGTGTGTGTGTGGGGGGGGGGGGGGGGGACAAAACATTTCTCCAGAATAAAGCATCTGGTGAGAAGATCCAGGAACGAGGAGTCACATTTGTGAAGAAAGTGTAAGGAAGATTCCAGAATAAAGCATCTGGTGAGAAGATCCAGGAACGAGGAGTCACATTTGTGAAGAAAGTGCAAGGAAGATACAAATCTGAAGAGAGACAGAGGGTGTAGATAAGGGGAGTAAAGGGCTGATAGGGTAACAGATCCCAGATGCTGACGCAGCCTTTAGATAGCCTGAGGGAGTACAAGGCCTCATAGCCGGAAGGTCTGCACAGAAAACCTGCAGTTTTGGCATACTAGTAAAACCTCTGACTTTTGACAAAGGAGTTTTAACAGATTGTTGGGCCACTAGAAAAATATCAGAGGAGTGGAGGATGTTTACAGTGGCTCCATGGGGGAGGGTGACAGCAGTGCCAAAACCAGTCCGAGAAAACAGAAACCTGTTAGCCTCAGTCTGAAGATGAAGAACAGAAAAAGAATTCTCAGCAAAATGGTGGTGGCATCATAAAGTACTATCAGCTGAACAATTCACAATCAGATGGTCCTGCAAATCCATTTTAAGCCAATTCTGCAACAGAGTCATGGCAGCTGTAGCCTGTCTGGACTTCTGTACAGAATTTAATTCATTGTCCCAGAAGGCTACTGGTAAGGTCAAAAAAACAGGGTCTCCGTATTGGTTAAATATTTCAAGGGGTACAGAAAGGGAGGATGTAGACAGCGGTAGTTAGGAGGGAGGGCCCTTCTGAAGACATAAAGCATGGAAAGACTTATCATGAAACTAACCAATCAGGACATGGGGAACCTTCAAACATTGGACTCATCTCAGTTTGGATTTGTCATGGGCAGGTCAAGCTTATACAACCTTGTGTATTTTTTGAAAAGGTCACCAAAGCAATGGATGAAGACAAAACGGTGCATACCACATACCCTGACTTGGGCAAAGGTTTTGACACAATTCCCCATTCAGGCATTGAATATACTCCTATGTCACCTGCTAGAGTGCCACTGGCTGACAGGATGCAGGAAATCAAAATAAGGGAAGTTAACTACACAATGAGACCAGTCGCCAGTGGAGTCCCCCAGGGTTCTGTGACGGGGCATCTGTTTGGCATCTACTCGTCTGAAGAAAAAGCCAACACCAAAAGGCTCTGGTTGACTAAATTTGCAGATGACTGCAAGCTAGGAGCAGTCACTGAATCCCCAAATCACTTAGCCATCCTGCAAGAAGGTTTGTCCTAAACAAATAACTGCTGCCAAGATCATGGGCCGAAACTACATGCCAAAATACATTACTGTATCCTTTGGAAAGTCTTCTAGCCCAGGGAACAACCAGACTGACAATATAACCCTAAGAAGAGCACCAACTGTTCAGAATTTGGGAACTTATGTGGACAGTGACTTAAAATGAGATAAATAGGATTAATTTCATTATACCTTTTTACATTTATTATTTTTTCTACTATTATATATTTTTTTTACATACATATATATTTCTTCTATGAGTTCTTAACCCCTTTAAAATTGTAAAGTTGTGCCTTTATTAGATAATTGATTAATTACTTGTTAAAAGGATGATATATAAGCTGAGGTTTTGCTTTAGTAATTTGTCTGATGAAGTCATTCTAAGAAGAACGACGAAAAGCGCTTAACAAAACCTGTGTTCATCTGTTTTCCTTGCCTGAGTCTTTCGTGTATCAGAAGTTTTTTGTTCGTGTTCCTTTGGTGATTGGTTTGTTTTTTTGTGTATGTGTGTGTGTGTTTTACCTTCCGCTTACCGAAACTGCTTTTTTGGTGAAAGCAGTTTCGGTAAACGGTGTTCATTAGGGTTGGATTCTGACAGTTGGTCTTTCGATCAACTGTCCTAGATCCCTATATATATATATATATATATATATATATATATATATATATATGATGCATGGAATCAGGAATACCTGACAGGACTAAATCATCCTCCGCAAGGAAAAGTAAACCTGCCTGGTGGACATCTGCAATAAATAAACTCTATAACAAAAGAAAAGAATTGCTGACCAGGACTAAGAAAGAGCAGGTGCACAATTGGAAGCAATCTCTCCTTAGCCTAAACAAGCAAATAAGAGTGCTAGTGAAATCCTCCAAAGCAAACTTCGAGTCCAAATTGGCCACTTCCACTAGAGACAATCATAAGGCCTTCTTCCCATATGTCCGTAATCTCGAAGGTAGCACCCAGATCTGTTCAGAACTGATGGTCAAGGACACCATATATAGAAATGCCGTAGATATAGCAAACTTGCTGGCTGACAGATTCAGCAAACATTTCACCCCTCTGTTCCCCCCATCAGTAAATCAAGACATTCTCAGTACCTGCCCCCTTACCCTTATATCTAGGGATCAGGTCATCACTGCTCTCTCAAAGGCAAAAAATACAGCCTCCATGGGACCTGATAACATCCCAAGCTGCATCCTACATGAACTCAGGCAGGAGCTTGCAGCACCATTATTCAACCAAAGCCTAAGTATCAGTTTTGTCCCAGCTGAGTGGAGGGCAGCTACTATCATCCGTCTACACAAAGATGGAGCGTCCACTGATCTGGGAAATTATAGACCCATCAGCCTAACTAGTCTGATCTGCAGGCCATGGAACAGATTATCATGGACCTCATTAACAAGGACATTGGCAACCTCCAAACACTCGATTCCACACAGTTTGGCTTTGTCAAGGGGAGGTCATGTCCCCAAGGATCTATTCTCGGTCCCCTTCTCTTTTCCCTGTTTATAAACAGTTTACACACGATCATTCCCAAAGCCACCTGCATTCAATACGCAGATGACTCCACCCTGATATGCTCGGACGTTTCTCTCGCCAAACTCCAAGTTGCAACCCAAAACTGCTTCTCCTTAGTTGAAAAATGGTTCTCAGAACTAAAGCTTCTACTTAACCCGACCAAAACCATACTACTTCTATTTTTCCCCACACCTAATACCCCCGAAGGAAAAGAACCACCTAATACCAACACCCCAACCTTCCACGTGTCCTCCAACAACGGGATCATAATCGAACCTGTCTCCCACACCAAACTTCCAGGGGTGACCATAGATAACAAGCTTAAATTTGATACACATGTCAGTCTGACCATTAAGTCTGTAAACAAAAAACTCGGGTCTATGTATAGAATAAAGAATTTCTTAACCCCGCACACCAAACTAACTATTGCTAGGACCCACCTTCTCTCCACACTCCTCTATGCCTCCCCGGTATTCTCCTTCCTTAACAAGAGGGAACTCAACAAACTATCTACAACCTATAACCACATAGCCAGATTTATAACAGGAATGCCCTATCGGACCCATCACTGCCAAAATCTAAGGACCCTGGAATGGTTAGAACTCTCCAACGCTCTCAAACTCAACCAACTCACTGAGGCATTTAAAACAATCAACCATCCAGAAAAAAAACCCTCAATGAACAAAATACTTACCCCTTACTCCAACCTTACATCCCTTAGGTCGTCCAAAAGCCTACTAGTGCAGACCATTAAATCTAACAACTTGGGAGGCGAAGCACTCTATGCCAATTCCATTGGCAAGTCCTGGAATGCCCTCCCAAACAACCTAAGACACATGACCTCTCTTCACCAATTCAAAAAACACCTCAAAGACCTACTAAAGTCCCAATGGCTATGCCCTTGCTCTAATCCTGACTAATAGTAAACTCTCCTGGCCCACTAAAGCCTCTACCTAACCCAAAAACCTTAAGGTTTCATATTGTAGCCATGTTAGACTAATCTAAGTTAGATCCTTCTAAGTATGTACCTCTTTTAACCATTTGTATAACCTGTGTGTCTGATTTCTCTTTGAATGTAATAATATTTACTCAATCGTCTGATGTTTCTGTTTAACTACCTCTGTTTTTATGGAGCTTTTCTCCCCGGGCCTCTACTGAAAATGGACATGTATCCAGCTAGACTAGCCCGGTCAACAAATGTAAAATAAAATAAAATAAAAATAAATTTGGTTGACTTTTTTGAGACAGTCACCAAAGCCATGGATGAGGGGAAGACACTGCAAACCACCTACCTTGATCTGGCCAAAGCCTTCAACACTATTCCCCACTCGGGCATAATAGATAAACTCTCTTAACTAGGCATCAATCCATATGTTACCAGATGGGTAGCCAACTGGCTCACTGATAGAACCCACCTAGTCAAAATAGGGGAAGCCATCTCAAGCAGTAGACCCATATCAAGTGGCGTACCCCCAGGGTTTGGTCTTGAGGCCTCTGTTACTTGGGATATACTTTTCTGAGGTACAGGGCAAAACCAGTGCGCTATGGCTGACCAAGTTTCCAGATGATAGCAAGTTGGAAGCTGTCATCAATTCCCCTAGTGACGTGGACATCCTCCAAGAGGGTCTAAACTAAACAAATGACTGGTGCCAGAAACATGGCCTCAAGCTGAATACAAAAAAATGTATCATCATCCCCTTTGAGGAGAGAGATGTCCCCACAAATTATCACATTAATAACAATGTTCTAAACACGCAGTCAGTCATGAGGGATTTGGGCAGCCAGACGGATAGCAGCCTGACTTTTGACCACCATGTTGCTTCCATTGTACGGAAAGCTTTCTACATGGCCCACCTCATAAGTAAGGGTAGCTCATCCAGGGACAAAGAGGTCATAACATCCCTGTATTCTTCCCTTATAAGGCACATTATTGAGTACAACACCCCATTCAGCATGTACCTCGCAAAGCATGTGTATCAGCTGGGGAGACCACAGAGGTTCCTCACCAGGAGAATCCAGGGCCTCAAAAATCTACCATACAGAGAAAGGCTAAAAGCCCTATGCCTCTACTCTGTTTCATACAGACTCCTCAGAGGTGACCTCTGTCTGGCATACAATGCGATCTTGGATCCCGCATTGATGGGACTGCTGCATATCTGCAAGTCAAGCTCCACTTGAGTAACCCACATACGTAGCCTCAACCTGGTCTGTGACATCAATAGGACTTGCTGGTGGGACAGATTTGCATTCCAGAGACTCCCCATCTATGGAACAGACTCCTTCTCCACGTCAAGCAGAGTACCTCTTTACCCCTTTTTTAAGCACAATCTGGACAACTGGATGGGAAATAGAAAATACATCCCTGGGATTCCACCCATGTCCCTGCTGGACAGAGGCATCGGGTGCTGATTTGTCTATGCATGGGCTAAAGTCTTGGCTAGGCTTATAAGGGCCTCAGGGCCAATAGCCTAGTAACTTCTATGATACTATGATCCTGTATAATGCCCTCTTTGGCATGTGTGTGTCAAGACACATGCAACAACTGAAGGCCCACAGAGATACCTTTCTAAGTACTGTCACTACACTTGGTATCCTACAGACTGCTAAGAAGTGATCTGTGTATGGCATACAAGGCATCCTCTGACCCAACATTGATGGATTTACTTCACATCAGTAAGTCAAATGGCATCAGAAATACTCAAGTCTAGGGATATAAATCTCTTCTGCAATATCAACAGAATGGTTTGGAGGGACAGGTATATCTCACAGAGGATACTGCTGCTCTGGAACAGACTTCCTATCCAGATAAAGTTCATCCCTGTCCAAATTCAAATGCAAGTTCAATCTATGGATGGGAAATAGAAAATTTTCCCCAGGACTGCCCCCTGTACAACTATTGGACAGATGCAGCTTCTAAATGCTTTACGCCAAGGATGGGTCCCCTCATACTATCTACGTACAGTATGATCCCAGTTCATAGGTGTTTTCTAGGCTAATGACCACAAGGGCCTTTTTAAGCCTAGCCATGCATCCCAAATCTCTGACAAGTTCTGATACCCTTAATAAGTGTAAGCGTCGGCCTGAGAGATGAAACATTTACAGGTTACCTGTTTGCATCAGAGACATAGGTGCCAAACTAGGGAAGAATTTCTGGTTTCCCATCCTACTGGCAATGAACTGGATTAGGGAGGAACTCTGCTTCACATGGATGGAGAGCCTGTTCCATAGACAGGGTAGTCTCTGGGATACATACCTATCTCTCCAGCAGGTCCTTTTTATATCACGGCAAGGTTTTAAGTCTTTAGAATGGGTAATTCTGGTACGGTTTGTTTTGTAGATATACAGAAGGTCCATCAGAGTGGGGTCTGACAATGCCCTGTATGTCAGGCATAGATCTCACCTCAAAAGTCTGTAGGAGACAGAATACAGGGATAGGGCCGTGAGACTGTCTGCATAGGATATATTACTTGCACCCTGTATTCTTTTAGTGAAGAACCTCTGTGGACGTTCCAGTTGTTGGATATGCCTGGTTAGGTACATACCAAAGGGGGCATTGTACTCAGTGATATGTCTGATGAATGCCGAATACTGTGGAACAATGGCTTCCTTGGACTTAGATGCCATACATTTGTTTATAAGTTGCACAACATAGTATGACTTCCTCACCACTGTAGACATGTGATGATCAAAGGCTAGATTACTACTTATGTGTGTCCCTAAGTCCCTGACTACTGGGTCAACTCTAAGTGGTGTGTTGTCAATATGACAGTTATCAGGGATGGATGATTTCCCAAAGGATACTATTATGCATTTCTTGGCATTTAGTTTTAGTTCATGACTCTAACTACAGTTGTTTGTCTGTGTCAGCCCTTCCTGGAGAACATTTGTGTCAGTGTGAGATTCAGTGACAGCTCCTAATTTGCAATTATCTGCAAATTTAGTCAGCCAGAGACCACTGACATTGGCCTTGACTTCTGAGAAGTAAATCCCAAAAAGGAGCGGTCCAAGGACTGATCCCTGAGGAAATCCACTTGTGACTGGCCTCTTTGTAGAGGTGGACTCCTCAATTCTAACTTCCTGGGTCCTGTCTGTAAGCCAGTTGGCTATCCAAGGGGTGACATACGGGTTTGCACCAAATTTCTTGAGTTTGTCAACAATGTCCAAGTGGGGTACTGTGTCAGATGCCAAACTTATTCTCATTAGGGGTAATATATAATTACTGACCATGGGATGGGTAAGGCCAATCTATAACCAAATGGGATATATTAATTCAAGCTCAAAAAAGGGAAAATGGCTAGGCGTAAAATGGCCTGCAAGGGCAGCAAGCCTAGAACACTACACAGGTGAGTACAGGGCCTTGTGCTCTTCAAATAGTTTCCATCCATGTCTGGAAAAATGGTATCAACCTCTTCATGAATGGCACCAAGACAGGGGCCACACTCAGCACTTGGGGAAAAAAGTCAAACAAAGGATCATGGGAACTTGGGAAAATGGCAGAGAGGTGGCAACTGAGGAAGTACATTCCCTCGACACCTATGTTTATAAAGAAAAGGGATATGAACATCAAAGAGATGCTGGAGCACTATGGAACAGAGAATATGACAGGTAGAACTCAGAAAACTTGTAGTATGTACAAGTGTGGTTTTTGCCAACAGTGTGGAAACATTTTGGAGCAAGATAGTTTAAGATGAGGGCGAAGGAGCATTTCAACTGTAACAGCAAGGGAGTGGTTTACATTAGTATTTGCCAAATATGTAATAGCTTCTACATAGGCAAGACTGAGAGGCCTTTGAGAAGGCGTATATATGAACATATGCATGAGGTCTTTATGACAAAAGACACTAATGCATTAGCACCACAGAGAATGTCCAGATAGTAATTTTAAGTTCTAAGTTTTAGAACAAGTAAAACAAGATGTGGTCTATGGGAGGACCGCTTAGAATACAAAGAATTATACTGGCAGCTAAAACTGGATGGAACTAAAAAAATGGGTTTAAATGACCATTTGAGTATAAATAATGTCCTGAAGTTAAGGGCAGCTAAATTATAGGACTAAGCAGCATGGTTTTAACATATTCATTATTCTAGAAATAAATGTTTGTTTTTAAACAATTATTTTTGTATAGCTGATTTTATAAAATTGATTGTACAAGTTTTAATACACATTTTATAAGTTCAACAGCCATTGACTAGCAAAGATGAACTTGATTAATGAAGTGAGTAATTTTATGAATGACATCAGCTTAATTAATATGTATGAGACTAAATCACTCGTGGAAACTGTTTTGAATGATATAAAAGTGGTTATTATTTCACTATTCCTATGTTCTGACAAAGCTCGGGAGATTCTTGGGTGAAAGCGCTTAACTGTTACTGTTTTTTACCTGCATTTTCGTTTTTATACTTGTGGACAACATTAAAGGAAGGTTTGTGACTTGGAGTGGTGTTTGTGCTTGCAACAGTTTGCCAGAGTACTTTTTTGTTTTTTTGGCAACTGTGATCAAACAGAAAAAATGCAGCATTCCATACCTTGTACAAAATTACCTGGGTGAGATACAGGTTTTGAGGGGGGGGGGTATGGAATCAATGGGACTAAAAGATAGACAAAAGGGTTGTGGCATCTGGTGCGTAATCATACAGGACCAGTTATGGCAAAGAAGAATTTCAGATGCAACTTAAGAGTGAGCAACTCCAGTGCCAAAGTCAGTCAGTCTGCCATCATATCAAGTACACACTGTTAGGTAATAGTCAGCTTCAGGAGACACTCCAGGAAAAGGGATGAAGCAGTGCTGAGCATAACACCAAGTGACGGCAGTGTGGGCCGCAAAGGAGAAGGAGGAGGACATCAGAGTACCAGCTACAGGCAGTGTGGGCAGCAAAGGGGAAGGAGGAGGACATCAGAGTACCAGCTACAGTAAAGGAACGAAGCCTCTGTATGCCACAGACAAAGAGTGAAGACGCAGACATGATATGATTCCACAACATCCTGATGTGCTGCAGGTGCAAAGGCTGGACGTTTGGGGAAAAGAGGACATGAACTACAGACAAAAACACTGTATATCAGAACATTCTGCGTAATACAGAGACCGGCATAAATATGGGACAGACTCCAAGTATGGTTGGTAAACTCTGACTTAATATCTTCAAGAAGATAGGGAACATAATGCAGACATGTAGAGGGGGACTCCAAACAGGGCAGCTACCAAATGTCAGTGCCAATGCACTGTGAATAGAGTGAACAAGCCAAACTTTCTCCTGCTTGAACTCTGTGTATGTATGTCTTGTGTGCACTATACATACATAAACATGTACATTTTTATATACAGTACACAAACAGTATATACACACACAAACACACACACACACACACACATATATATATATATATATATATATATATATATATATATATATATATATATATATATACTGATTGTGTCTGTTGTGTGCACTATACATACAAAAAAATGTATATTTTTATATATAGTACACAAACAGTATACACACACACATACTGATTGCCTGTTGTGTTATCTATACATACATAAACACATATTACACACATACATACATATACATACACATATATATATATATATATATATATATATATATATATATATTTATATATATATATATATATATATATATATATATATATCCTGATTGTGTGTGCACTATACATACATACATAAAAATGTACATTTTTATATACAGTACACAAACAGTATATACATGTGTCGTGTGCACTATACATAAACATGCATATTTTTATATATAGTACACAAACAAGCCGCGGTGGTACAGTGGTAGCGTTGTTGCCTCACAGCAAGAGGTTCTCCTGTTCGATTCTAGGCTGGAGTGCCTTTTGTGTGGAGTCGGCATGTCCTCCCCGCGGTCGAGTGGCCTCCAAAAGACATGCGCGTGAATGGGCATGCCTTCGCTGAGGGTTGGGCGTCGGGCTGGCAACTCGGCACCATAAAAAAAAAATCTACTGCCAATCATTAGCAGACTGGAGTTCCACTGTGGCGACCCCTAACTGGGAAAAGCCGAAAAGACAAACAAGTACACAGTACACAAACAGTGCATAAGCGCGCACACACACACACACAGTACACGCATATATATATATATATATATATATATATATATATATATATATGGGAAAAAACAGAAACTTCCTCATCTCACTATTATGTGACTTTGCTTCAATACACTGCTATATACTGTTGTACTGAGTGGCTGACCAAAATTCTTTGGTTGTTTAGTTATCAACTAACTGTAGACACTGACTACTATGGGTACTGCATATAAACGGTGTGCGTGTGTGAGAACATTAAAATTAGCCTTGCAGGACTGTCAAACTGCAGCACCTGTGCCATTGTGTTTCTTTACTGGTACGCGCCACAGATATACTACCAGCTGTTCTTGCTAACTCCTTTGTAAATTCCTTATCTCTTTTCAGAAAAGGCACTTTAGTGACATGTTGCATGCATCTTGGACATGGCGGGGGGTTGATGGACATTTCTTGGATGCCCAGTTTCTGGAACCAATAACCATCGTTTAGCCAAATGATGACAATGGCATTCTTTCCATTCTGAGTGACCAACACATTTACAACTATAACATGGTAAGAAGGTTTAGCGCATGGGGGCACTGTGGTGCTGACATCACCTGAACCATTGTGTGCAACCTAAACATTAACCAAAAATATGATATACCCCTTGAAAAGGGAAGTAACCAGAGATCCAGAACTGTTAACAGTAAATTCTATTTGCTATTTCAGCACATCAGTAAAGAACAATAACCCCTACAAATTTCTATATGCACAACCACTGAATTAGTTTTGAAAACAGCTAAAGCTTCCAGAAATTGCAAGTTTATGAAGCTTGCTTGAATTTAGGCACTTATGTCCGTGTCAAGTAATTTTAGTCATTGTCTTTGGTTGAAAAGGGTGAGAATTTTATAGAACGGGTGTTTCAGGCTACTAGTCCAAACCGGCGTGCAGCATTCATTATATCATCCCTTGTAAGATAGCAGCCACACAGCTGTCTGTATCCCGTGAATGATTCTCGGCCATGGAGAACACGCCAGTTATCAATAAAGAGTACCTGAAAAAACAAAAAGGCTTCATTAGAAAAGAGAATTAGTTTGAAGAAATAACATGTATACTGCAAAGTCAAGACATTTTAAAGCTTCTTACTGAAGTAGCTGAAGCAGTAACTTTATTTATTTATTAGCATTCTTTGTTGACTGGATTAATCCCATGTAGGCTAGTCACCTATTTTCAGGGAATATCCTTGTGGTACTTGCAATACTAGGAGAAATTTGGTCAGGACAACAGGGAACTTTCCCTACTCTTTTGGTGCCGTGGGATCTTTTACACTCACCTGAGCTACATCAACTGAAGCAGAGGGGGCCCGGATTTAACATCTTATGTGAATGGCATCACATCTCCTCAGTCACAGCTCTTATTTATTTATTTTATTATTTATTTATTTTACTGTTAACTTAAAGGTTCTAGCTAGGCAGAGTCCTAGATTCACCATACTGCAGCCTTTAATATACAGCATCAGTGAACGCTATCTCTGAATGTACTACTGATCTCCACACTTTGCCATTACTGACATCCCCACTCTCAAGCTAGACAATGGTTTAATAAGCATATTTATCATGAAGAAATTCAACAGATAAGTCTCTTCTGACATGGTTCGGCAAGTCTCCAAAGACAGTCGTTTATCTCAATCATCCAGCATTCATACTGCTCAGATGTCCAAGGAGACCAAGGATCCAGTGAAAAAGTAAGTGAATATGCATGATATCTGAAGATCTTTGAGAACTGTGTGCAGTATGTGAGATGCCCTGTTCTGTTCCTCTGCATACAGTACTATTTCCAGTACTTACATTCAAACCCACAATATGTCTGCAGCTCACATAACTGTTTTCTACTTCTGAGTTCAGGGAATTTTCACCACCAAACCGCAAAAAAAGACTACAAAAATACCTCCCTGAACAAATATGGAGATCTTATCATCTAATAACATCTCCAAAAAGATTTAGCACAAGAAGCTTATGAAATAAATTTCTGCTTTCAAATTCATAAGATGTAAGCGCAGGACCTACAAGTAAAGCTGCTTCCCTAAGCCCTAACATACATAGGCTCATAGGTAAGGTACTAGGCTGTTGGCCCAAGGGCCTAAGTGAGCCTAGCCAACAAGGTTCCCTGGCTTATGCCTTCCAAGACAGTTATTTTCGTGTGCCCTGTCGAGTAGAGCCACAGAAGTGATTCCCGGGGTTTATTTCCTATTTCCCATCCACTCAAGATTTTTCTTCAAGAGTGTTAATGAAGAACTTTGCTTGACACAGATGGATAGCTTGTTCCAGAGTATGGGAACTCCCTGGGACAAAGATATGCCTTTCAAAAGAAATTAAAGTTTTCACATTCCTAATTCCATGTGGAAACCTCTCCCATAATACTGGAACAGTTTGTGGGAGAACGGAATCTCTCCTAGCAGTGGATAAATAAGCTTGCAGTTAAGAAGGTAAAAAAGCTAATGAGTGAACCCCAGAATGGCAGACAAGCTGGTATGTTATGTAAACTGATGCATGAACCCCAGGATGGCAGACGAGCTGTGATTTTCTGGTAACTGATGCATGGACTCCAAAATGATAGCATACAAGATGAAATGTTTTGTAGACTAACGCATGAACCCCACGAGCTGCTATATTCTGTAATCTGATCCACTGACCCCAGAAAGAAAGCCAAATGCAATTTTCT
Source organism: Protopterus annectens (assembly GCF_019279795.1). Lineage (NCBI taxonomy): Eukaryota > Metazoa > Chordata > Ceratodontiformes > Protopteridae > Protopterus > Protopterus annectens. The sequence goes on along the minus strand of NC_056749.1, from coordinate 63,528,353 downwards.
GTAAAGTGATTAATGAATGATTAACTGAAGAATCAGTGTTTATAAAAATCTGTTTTGTCACCTTCTGCCTTCCTGCTGACTCCCAGCATCAGAAGGCTCACCAATGCCTCGCTGCAACCTAACCGTTCCCCCTCCAAAGCCATTACAATATATTGCAGGGATGGGATTTTTTTGTAATTCCCTACTCTCTCCTCTTTTCCCAGTGTCTTGAGATGTAAAGCAGTCACTGACAAGTAGCATGAATGTGGGAATTTCTTACTGCTGCCATCAACAAATCTGCATGCGAACAGCTCCTCATCGGAGTTCCCTAAGGGTCAAAACAGTGACTGTAAGGTCCTTCCCTGTGAAACAAGCAAAGCCGCCACCTGCCCTGCCAACATTCCTAGGTCCAGCTGCTAATTTATCCTAGATTTTGAGGAAGGCAGTCTGGCTGACCTGTCATTTCAAGGTACCATGTGGCAACTGCTTTGGCTAAATATCCTTTTCAGTGCAATGGAAAGATGCTACAGAAAGCAATACTCAAACTATTTTATCATCTTTAATAATGAAACAAGTTAAGGTAGAAGTGTTTTACAAAATTCTGCAGCCAAGCTCTTAGCCTCAGTACTTTTCGCTGTTCAATGTCCTGTACATATGAATGTAAACTGAAAAGATACTAGCTTCATGAACCTTTTCTGTTAATTTCTGAAACTGCCCAATATCATATGACTTGTCATATGCTTCCTGATATAATTCCATGAAAAAAGCTGGCAGCGTTTTAACAAACCTATCTTGGTCAATAATAATTTTCCCATATTTAACCCTCAGTCAAATTAATCTGCTTCTGTTTTTTAGGCATCTGTGCTAAATATTTCCCAATACATTCTGCACTTAAATGCCAAACATATGTACAAACGGATCTACTTCATATGGTCGACGTTTCAGATTGTCGAAGACCATATGGCTGAGACCATATGATCGACATTCAAAATGTTGACCACTGAATAAAAAAAAAACACAACAAAAACTTACCTTCTGCCCCCCCCCCCCCAAGAACTTAAATATACCAACTCCGAGATCACAATACAGTGCGGAAGACGGAAATCTTTTCATTCCGCACTGTACGGAGATGCCGGTAACGCATGGTCGACATTTTGAATGTCGGCCATATGGTCTTCGATATTCTGAAATGTTGACCATATCAAGGGGACCCGTGCAAACATAACCTTTCATTTTTATGTAACCTACTTAACTCCATAAGTCACGGATTCCTTTTCTGCCTTTCATTTTTTTAACTAATTTATGTAGCCTGTAAATAATTCTCTTTAATGTAGGTGCTAAAAGTATAACAGTTTTTTACATGTAACTGAAAAATGAGTACACCAGTTTGTGACATTTTATTTTACTTTGACAAGCATTAATACTTGACATTAATATCTGACTTAATAAAATATAGTCATATTGATTTGAGAATTTAAGAAATTTGGGACAAAGAAACACCACAGTGTGGAATGCACTGTTTTAAAAGCACAGTAGATTAGAAATATCTGTCTTTTAATTATTTACAGGGATCACTTACAATAGGCTGTTCAACACATGACAGGTCCATACCTCTTAGAGCAAGAAATGTGGACAAAGTCATAGGGACAATTTTTAAATATTGCTCTTACAGACAGAAAGTTTATAGCATAAGAGTTTTGCATTAGCATGCATTTTCTGAAGGGTATGAATTCTAAAAATTAAAAGCCTGTCATTATTTTCTGACTTCAATTCTTAATGCTTTGCCAACAATTTCTCAGAAAACCAAAATTTTATGAGGAACAGACCAAACATATGAGGCAAAAATTTGTACAGTTGAGAGGTATGGACAGATCTTTTAAAATGAAGAAATTGAAAATGTTATTTCAAAAGTTCATTAATACATTCAAGTCAATATCTAGAAGTAAAAGCACCCCTGTCCAACAAAGACCAAATGATGTCTGTTTCACCATAGACAAATCAGACCACTGGCAATCAAACAAAACCAAAAAGGTACCTATTTATTTATTTACAATTTGGTATCTGTGTTAAGTGGACTGGTCTACTGACCCTTTTCAGCCATGACCCAGTTACATGGTCAGCAGTAACTACTATGCTAGATTTGTACAGTATACTAACAGAGTATTAACATATTAAAACATGCACTGGGAAAACGTATTACAGTCATATACATCAGGGAAACTGGAACAAGCATGATTTTTTTCAAGTTTTCTTTTGAAAGTTTCCAAAGTTTGAGAACTTTATTTCATTAGGTAGTTGACTAAATCCAGAAGATCCTATTCTACAAAAGGCTTCCTCTCCAATGGTAAGCTTAAATGTTGATCTAATGACAGTAAGGGCATTTTACTGGGAGCCTCCAAAAGTGAAGTTTTGGTTCCTTATTTAAAGAAATCTTTTAAGGGATAAGCAGTAGCCAAGTGTAAGAGTTTTATATAAAGGGTACTTGAGAGAAATGTGGCTCTATGGGTAATGGGATGCTGGTTTACATTTTCTAATAGTAAGCAGTGATAGCAACTCAGTGCAAGTCTGAATATTTTATTCACGTTTCTATGAATTTTTGGGGTGTTCTTTGGAAAATTAAGCATGATCAAAGCATATTGCGGCTTCAGTATTAAGACATTTTGTCTATGGCTAGAAAAGCACATGGTGTGAACAGATGAGAGATATGGTAAAATAGTTTTAAATGTGTGCTGACTTTGTTGGTGATATGTGTGTGAATGTTAAAAGTTCAGAGGAGAGTCTAACATTAGAACTAGGTAGTTTTTTTTTGTAACTATATAAATGGAATTTCTTTTAGGGTATTTTACTGTTAGAGTAGATGATGATGCTAACTTCTTTGATGTTGAGAATACCATCACGGAAAGGGAGAAGCTAAGAAAGGAGAATCTGACGGCAAAGTGGAAGGCTCAGTACAAATACAGGGAACAGACAATGCTCATGGGTTCAAAATAAACAGAAACATAAGAACAGCTGTGAAAAAAGGGGCAGAGAAAAAGAGGAAGTCAGACAGCAGAAGAAGAAGAAAGGAGCCAGAATAATTCATCAGGGAGGTCGTCCACACAAAGGAAGTGCACACGAGTTAAAGAATAGATGAGAGACAACTACTCTAGAAAATTATGACACTTAAAATATGGCTGCAAAGGTAGCAAGAAATGAAAATGTAAAGCTAGAGAAAGATATAGCAGAAGGAATAAAGACAGGGAAAATGATTCTCTAGAGACACAGAAAAAGAAGGACAAGATACATTGGTAGGGCAAGAAAATGCATGAATTCCTCTTAATTCTTTGCTTCCACCTTCATAAAAAAGAAGGCAGGAAGACAGCCAGCTTTGATGGGGGAAGTGGCAGCACCTGACATTTGCACCCATACATTTAGGGAAGGTGCAGCATGGAAATTCAGAGTTAAAGGGACACGAGTGTCCGATATCATACCCTCCAGGATCTTACAAAACTGGCAAATGTACTTGGAGATCTTCTGACAAAACTTTACAACCAGTGACCCAAACCAGTGAAGTCCTGCAGGACAAGGAGGTGCCCCTCCACAAGGGGGAGCCAAGACTGATTCAGGAACTTTACAAAAAAATAATTAGAAACAAAATACTCAAAGAACAGCTAGCTTGTTTTCCTGGAAAAGAACAACCTCCGCAGTAAGTAAAGTACCAATGTGGGTTTGTTGAAACAAGTCAGGTCAGTCCAGCTGGTTTGATTTTATCTCTGGTCTACGCTGGAACTTGACAAAGGAATCCTGTATGAAGCTTTGTACCTTGACTACAGGAAGACCTCTGACTCAGTCTTGCACAAAAGACAAACAAAGAAACTGGCAGCAGAGGTGAAAAAGACTAAACGGGAGGAAGGATGGGTGGCTGATGAAAGGCAAAGTAATTCCTATAGAAAACATACTAAAAGGAAAGATAAGTGGTTAGTGGGGTTACAGGGCTGGTTCTCCCACCAGTACAATGTGTTTCACCTTTATATCACACATCACAAGAGCTGGTGAGAACAAGGTCAACCAGTTTGTGACTGACACTAAAACAGGTGAACAGAATACAGCCGTTTATTGATGATACAAAGAGTGGTGAGCTTGGGGGAACAACCTCAGACGACTGGCAGAGTGGGTTAAGAAATGGCATCTGGCATTTAATGGAGGCAAATGCAAAGTACTTCACCTGGGCTAAACTAATACCAAGGTTCTCAACTTTCAAAGGTATTTCCTTAAAAAAGCAGATACCAAGAGAAATACCTTGGTGGGGTAGCAAATGCAGAAATGCACACCTGATACAACCTGATATGGCTGAACCAAGGCCAGTTAAGATGAAGTACATCTTTACAGGAAACAATTCAGAAAGACAGTAATTCTATTTAAGGAATAATCAACAGATGGGGTATGGGGTGTGTTACGTTTACTAAGGAATTGTGGTTAGCTGACATGGGCAAGTTCGTGCAGTTTGATGGACCCACAAGTGGGTACATGTGGCACACAGCACGTACTGAATCTCAAGACTGGCAGACTTTTCTCTTTTTCAATCTGTTTGCCATACTGAGTTTGCATACTTTAGGGATGTATGTAATATCTTGAAATGTATCTTTTACATTTTCCCACTTATCTCACATCATCATCCTCTTTTGGCTTTTCCTATTAGGGGTCGCCACAGCGGATCATCTCTTTCCATTTCATCCTATCCTCTGCATCTTGCTCTGTCACACCAACCGCCTGCATGTCCTCTCTCACCACGTCCATAAACCTTATCTTAGGCCTTCCTCTTTTCCTCTTACCTGGCAGCTCCATCCTTAGCATCTTTTTCCCAATATACCCATCATCCCTCCTCAGCACATGTCCAAACCAACGCAATCTCTTCTCTCTTGCTTTGTCTCCAAACTGTCCAACGTGAGCTGACCCTCTAATATACTGATTCCTAATCCTATCCAGCCTAGTCACACCGAGTGCAAATCTTAACATCTTTAACTCTGCCACATACAGCTCTGACTCCTGCCTTTTTGTCAATGCCACTGTCTCCAACCCATATAACATAGCTGGTCTCACTACCCTCTTGTAGACCTTCCATTTCACTCTTACTGGTACCAGTCTGTCACAAATCACTCCTGACACTCTTCTCCACCCATTCCACCCTGCCAGTACTCTCTTCTTCACCTCTCTTCCACATTCACCATTACTCTGAACTGTTGATCCCAAGTACTTAAACTCATCCACCTTTACCAACTCTACTCCCTGCATCCTCACCATTCCTCTATCCTCCCTCTCATTCACACACATATATTATGTCTGAGTCCTGCTGACCTTCATTCCTCTGCTCTCTAGAGCATATCTCCACCTCTCCAGAGTCTCCTCAACCTGATTCCTACTCTCACTACAGATCACAATGTCATCTGCAAACATCATAGTCCACGGGGCCTCCTGTTTGATCTCATCTGTCAACCTGTCCATCACCACTGCAAATAAGAAAGGACTCAGAGCTGATCCTTGATGTAATCCCACCTCCACTTTAAACGGATCTGTCACTCCCACTGCAGTCCTCACCACTGTCACACTACCCTCGTACATATCCTGAACCACTCTTACATACTTCTCTGCCACTCCTGACTTCCTCATACAATACCACAACTCTTCTCTAGGCACCCTGTCATATGCTTTCTCCAAGTCTACAAAGACACAATGCAACTCCTTCTGACCTTCTCTGTATTTCTCCAATAACACTCTCAGAGCAAACATTGCATCTGTAGTGCTCTTTCCTGGCATGAAACCATACTGCTGATCACTAATCATCACCTCCCTTCTTAACCTTGCTTCTACTACTCTTTCCCATAACTTCAAGCTGTGACTGATCAGTTTTATCCCTCTGTAGTTACTGCAGCTCTGCACATCACCCTTACTCTTAAAGATAGGTACCAAAACACTTTTTCTCCACTCCTCAGGCATCCTCTGACTTTCCAAAATTTCATTAAACAATCTAGTTAGAAATTCCACTGCCATTTCTCCTAAGCACCTCCATGCTTCCATTGGGATGTCATCTGGGCCAACAGCCTTTCCATTCTTCATCCTCTTCATAGCTGCCCTTACTTCCTACTTGCTAATCTGTTTCACTTCCTGATTCACTATCCCCACATCTTCCAACCTTCTCTCTCTCATTCTCTTCAATCATCAGCCTCTCAAAATACTCTTTCCATCTACTCAACACACTCTCCTCTCTTGTGAGTACCTTTCCCTCACTATCCTTTATCACCCTTACTTGCTGCACATCTTTCCCAGCTCTGTCCCTCTGTCTAGCCAATCGGTACAGGTCCTTTTCTCCCTCTTTAGTGTCCAATCTCTCATACAACTCTCCATACGCCTTATCCTTAGCTTTCGCCACCTCTCTCTTTGCCATGCGCCTCATCTCCTTATACTCATGTCTACTTTCTTCATCTCTTTGACAATCCCACTTCTTCTTCTTCGCCAGCCTCTTCCTCTGTATACTCTCCTGTACTTCCTCATTCCACCACCAGGTCTCCTTGTCCTCCTTCCTCTGTCCAGATGTCACACCAAGCACCTTTCTAGTAGTCACCCTTACTAGTTCTGCTGTAGTTACCCAGCTATTTGGTAACTCTCCACTGCCTCCTAGTGCCTGTCTTAACTCTTCCCTAAACTCCACTTCACAATCACCCTTTTTTAACTTCCACCATTTAATCCTTGGCACAGCTTTCACACTCCTCCTCCTCTTCTTGATCACCAACGTCATTCTACAGACCACCATTCTATGCTGCTTAACTACACTTTCCCCTGCCACCACTTTACAGTCCCCAATCTCCTTCAGACTGGCCCTCCTACATAGGATATAATCCACCTGTGTGCATCTTCCTCCACTCTTGTACGTCACCCTATGCTCCTCCCTCTTCTTAAAATACGTATTCACAACAGCCATGTCCATCCTTTCCGCAAAATCCACAATCATCTGACCTTCTGCATTCCTCTCCTTAACACCATACCTACCCGTCACTTCCTCATCCCCTCTGTTCACTTCACCAAAATGCCCATTAAAGACCGCTCCAATCACTAATCTCTCACCCTTGGGTACACTCACCACAACTTTATCCAACTCACTCCAAAATTTCTCTTTCTCATCCATCGCACACCCAACTTGTGGAGTATATGCACTAACAACATTCATCATTACACCATCAATTTCGAGCTTCATAAACATCACTCTGTCAGACACTCTCTTCATGTCTAAAACACTCTTGGCATATTGTTCCTTTAGTATAACCCCTACCCCATTTCTCCTGCCATCCACACCATGATAGAACAATTTGAACCTATTTCCTAAACACCTGGCCTTACTTCCCTTCCATCTGGTCTCTTGCACGCACAATATATCAACCTTCCTTCTCTCCATCATATCAGCTAGCTCTCTCCCTATACCAGTCATACTGCCAACATTCAAAGTTCCTACCCTCACTGCTACACTCCTAACCTTCCTCCTCTCTTCCTGCCTTCGGGCATGCCTTCGCCCTCCTCTTCTCTTTCGGCCAACAGTAGCCCAATTTCCGCCAGCACCCTAGCCCGAATAGTGCTCATCCCACATAGGGCTATCCCACTATCTGTCTTATCTTTATTAATCTTTGTTCCTTCAGATGACCTAACTTGTAAAACTACATGGCCAATTTTGGTCTTTCATCTGTGACTTACCTTGTAAAGCTACATGACTTATATATATTGTAAAAAAAATAGTACTCCTCTATGCGTGAAAAATGCACGTTTATATTGGATTCTGTTATTATATTTTGCTATAATATTTTTGTTAAGCTCATTTACATATTGTTAGCAATGTACTACTTACACTAAGTTTACTGCTTGTACCTTAATAGTGTTCTTTTTGATGTGTAGCTTTTCTCCTCGGGTCTCAACTGAAAACAGTTTTGTTTCAACCTAGTTGGACACTACCCAGTTACCAAGTGTAAATAAATAAATAAACCATTGGATTTAGCTTAGTTGTACTGTATTTAACTGCTCTGACTTACAAAAGAAGTTAAATCTTAAAACAGTAAAACAGAAACTAATATTATTTCCATGTTACTCGCATCATCCAGCATAAAAAATACTCATTTGGTAACAAAAGGAATGCTGCAATAACAGATACTGTAAATAAAAGCATTTAAATAAACAATAAATGAGTCTTCCCCCAGAATATTTTTTAGTGGCTGCATTTAATTTTACTGGTATCCATGGTAGTTTCAAGAAATACAGTCCTTGCAACTCATCTACAATCAAAGCCAAAAAATGTATATGTAAAAAGGAACAGCACAGTTCGACGAAGTAGAATTAAGTCTCTAGTTTGAAATAACCACATACTTGCAGATGTCCAAGATATAGGCATCAAACTTTTGCCATAATTTTCAGAATTAGCATTTTGTGAATTGAGGCTCACTGCTGAAAACCTACTTATTGGTTAAAAATTAAAGACAGCAAATGTGAAGCATTCCACTCTACTTGTCTGCCGTGTTACAGTCCCACAGTACACACACAAATTACAGCCTCTAGCTGTACAAAATAAAATGTCTAGTGATGTCCCGATCAGGGGAAGGACTGTTGATGGCAATGCCCATCTGCTGTTTGCACAAATGAATAATTTAATAGCAATGGTCCTTTACTGTTGTGCTGAAAACATACAAAAACTGACCACATAATCTGCGAAGTTTGGAATATAGAATGCAAGCTACATTACTGATGTCTTTACTCTAGTATGTTTAGTGGTAAAGTCTTACATCACTACAAAAAAACACTTTATTGTGAGCAGACTATGAATGGCCAAGCCTCTGACTTTTCAGACAAACCTTTTTTTTTGTAGATTTCTCTTAAGTTCTTTACTTCTTAGTTTGGCTACACTGAACTGCTTATTCATTTACTTAATTATTTTTATTTGTTAACTGGTTAGTTATACTGGTCCTAAGGCTATTTTCACCAATAATCCGAGGCCAAGGAGGAACGGCATTATATACAAACATAAACAGCAGACAATCATATGCAATTAGTGCTTCACAAAAGGAAACAGTATAAATACAATACTAAACAGACAGCACAGATGCATACACACAGTAAAAACCTGCACATATATAATATCTTGCATATTAAATAAACCGAATGAGGGATACTTTTAGCATATTCATGGCCTCTTGTACAGTAAATGACAGGCTGACCCCTACCTCACATCTGTGAGCTAGATTACATGTACGCCAGGAGTAAGGGTAAGAAACAGTAGGAACTGAGATATATGACATTTTATATATATATATATATATATATATATATATATATATATATATACATATACATATATTTATCTAAAGTATATAAAGCCTTGTAGAGCTGATATAAACATCAGTAGTTTATTGTCAAACTTGTATACGTTTACTCTCTTTAGTGACATGCTTTTTTAGTCGACGTTTAAAACTATTAAGATTAGACACTAGTCTGATGTCTTCTGCAGTAATTGCCAACAAAGTGGTTCAATTTTACAAAACGCACTTTCAGTGATGGTAAGTTTCAATGGGGATCTCAGTAACTGCTGACCATCACTTGTTCTGAGTGAGTGGGTAGATTCGCTGATGCCTAACACATTTTTTAGTGGTGGGCGGTAACTTTCAAAAAGCAGTTTGGAAATCAGAGTAGTCAGAAGGAAAATGCAATGGCAGGCAACGTGCTTTATAGGTTCATAGGTTTATACTAGGCTATCTGCCCTAAGGCATTTATAAGCCTAGCCCAGAGTTTTTGTGGCTTACGCCACCCCTTATGTTAAAAAATACTGTGCCCATTAGTTTGTTGTGCCTCTGTCCAGCAGTGACACAGAGATGATTCCCGGGGTAAACCTACGATCTCCCATCCACCGGTCAAGATTTCTCTTGAACAGAGCCAGCGAGGTGCTCTGCCTCACATGGACAGGGATTTTATTCCACAACATAGGGAGTCTCTGGGTGACAAATCTATCCCTCCAGCATGTCCTATTTATATCCGTGCTAAGGTTTAAGTCGCTTGCTCTAGTGGATCTGGTAGATTTGGATTTTTTGAGGTGGAACATGTCCATTAATTCCGGGTTGGACATGGCCTTGTATGTCAGGCACAGGTCACCTCTGAGCAGACGGTATGCGACTGAATAGAGCTGGAGTTTCTTCAGTCTGGCAGCATATGACAGATTTTGGAGTCCCTTTATCCTTTTGGTGAGGAACTTTTGGGGTCTCTCCAATTGCTGCAGGTGTCGGGTGAGATACATCCCGAATGGGGCATTGTACTCGATCATTGGTCTGATAAGTGAAGAGCACAGGGGAACAATTACCTCACTTGATCTGGATGTGAATCCCTTCATGATCAGGTGGGCAATGTAGAAGGTTTTTCTAACCACTTTAGCAATGTGAGTGTCAAAAGAAAGGCCACTGTCAACCTGGGTCCCCAGGTCCCTGATAACCTCTTCTGTGCTTAGTGGATTGCCACCTATATGGTAGCTTGGGGTTGCCTTGTTTTTCCCGAAGGGTATGACTATACATTTTTTGGCATTTAACTTCAGGCCATGGCTCTGGCACCAGCTATCAGTTTCCGTGAGACCCCTCTGAAGGATATCTGTGTCCGATGTACTTTCCACTATGGCTCCCAGTTTGCAGTCATCTGCAAACTTTGTCAGCCATAGTCCTCCTATGTTAGCCTGTACTTCTGAGAAGTAGATGCCGAACAACAGGGGGCCAAGGACTGAGCCCTGTGGGACACCACTTGTGACTGGCTTGGAGTCTGACATGGCGCCTTAACCTTAACCTTAGTATTTTGTTTTTAGTTGACTGGCTGAAGGGAATGTTCTTGGCAGAGTGGGATGTTATGACAGGAAGAATGCACTGCAAACTGGGAAGTAAGACATTAATAGCTATAGTGTGCCTGGCTTCAAGGGTGAGCAACTTGAACATTTTACAGCACACTTTCAACTGGTTTATTAGGTTGCAAATCACATGACTCCATAAAACCGTGGTATCTGCTTAACCCGAACTGTTTACTGATGTTACGGTTGTGAGTTTTTATGCCTGTTTTACATACCCATTCATCACAAACCACAGTCTGCAGTCCTGCAGTCAATTAGACTTCATTTTTCTAACATCACAAATACACATATTCCATAATTTTTTTTTCATTTTTAGGTAGAGTTTTGTTTTCCTACTAATTTCAAACTGCTGTTGTGGTTTTCTATGATTCCACTACTCAATTGTGGAGCAGTTTTAAATGAAGAACACACTGGTTTTTGGGAACAAGATTTACAGTAAAACTTAAGGGCTAAAGGTATAGTCCAGGTTATATTACTTCAAGTCTTTTGTTGGGATTTTTTGAGATGATTTTTTTTTTTTTTTTTTACTTTTTTCCACTGGTTGGAGGGTTTATTGTCATGAGTAGATTAGTCGAGTTCATTCTGGAGGATTTTTGTTTTGATTGGTTGGTGTGTGGTTTCCTGGAAATGGATTCATTATTTTAGTATGAGGTAAATCATCATTTGGAGGGCTAGTTAGTATTTTTTAATTAGTGATACTGCAGTTTTTGTTTTGATTGGTTGGTGTGTGGTTTCCTGGAAATGGATTCATTACTTTAGTATGAGGTAAATCATCATCTGGAGGGCTAGTTAGTATTTTTTAATTAGTTATACTGCAGTTTTTGTTTTGATTGGTTGGTGTGTGGTTTCCTGGAAATGGATTCATTACTTTAGTATGAGGTAAATCATCATTTGGAGGGTTAGTTAGTATTTTTTAATTAGTTATACTGCAGTTTTTGTTTTGATTGGTTGGTGTGTGGTTTCCTGGAAATGGATTCATTACTTTAGTATGAGGTAAATCATCATTTGGAGGGTTAGTTAGTATTTTTTAATTAGTTATACTGCAGTTTTTGTTTTGATTGGTTGGTGTGTGGTTTCCTGGAAATGGATTCATTACTTTAGTATGAGGTAAATCATCATCTGGAGGGCTAGTTAGTATTTTTTTAATTAGTTATACTGCAGTTTTTGTTTTGATTGGTTGGTGTGTGGTTTCCTGGAAATGGATTCATTACTTTAGTATGAGGTAAATCATCATATGGAGGGCTAGTTAGTATTTTTTAATTAGTTATACTGCAGTTTTTGTTTTGATTGGTTGGTGTGTGGTTTCCTGGAAATGGATTCATTACTTTAGTATGAGGTAAATCATCATTTGGAGGGTTAGTTAGTATTTTTAATTAGTTATACTGCAGTTTTGGTTTGGTTGGTTGGTGTGTGGTTTCCTGGAAATGGATTCATTACTTTAGTATGAGGTAAATCATCATTTGGAGGGTTAGTTAGTATTTTTTAATTAGATATACTGCAGTTTTTGTTTTGATTGGTTGGTGTGTGGTTTCCTGGAAATGGATTCATTACTTTAGTATGAGGTAAATCATCATCTGGAGGGCTAGTTAGTATTTTTTTAATTAGTTATACTGCAGTTTGTGTTTTGATTGGTTGGTGTGTGGTTTCCTGGAAATGGATTCATTACTTTAGTATGAGGTAAATCATCATTTGGAGGGTTAGTTAGTATTTTTTAATTAGTTATACTGCAGTTTTTGTTTTGATTGGTTGGTGTGTGGTTTCCTGGAAATGGATTCATTACTTTAGTATGAGGTAAATCATCATCTGGAGGGCTAGTTAGTATTTTTTTAATTAGTTATACTGCAGTTTGTGTTTTGATTGGTTGGTGTGTGGTTTCCTGGAAATGGATTCATTACTTTAGTATGAGGTAAATCATCATTTGGAGGGTTAGTTAGTATTTTTTAATTAGTTATACTGCAGTTTTTGTTTTGATTGGTTGGTGTGTGGTTTCCTGGAAATGGATTCATTACTTTAGTATGAGGTAAATCATCATCTGGAGGGCTAGTTAGTATTTTTTAATTAGTTATACTGCAGTTTGTGTTTTGATTGGTTGGTGTGTGGTTTCCTGGAAATGGATTCATTACTTTAGTATGAGGTAAATCATCATTTGGAGGGTTAGTTAGTATTTTTTAATTAGTTATACTGCAGTTTTTGTTTTGATTGGTTGGTGTGTGGTTTCCTGGAAATGGATTCATTACTTTAGTATGAGGTAAATCATCACCTGGAGGACTAGTTAGTATTTTTTTAATTAGTTATACTGCAGTTTGTGTTTTGATTGGTTGGTGTGTGGTTTCCTGGAAATGGATTCATTACTTTAGTATGAGGTAAATCATCATTTGGAGGGTTAGTTAGTATTTTTAATTAGTTATACTGCAGTTTTTGTTTTGATTGGTTGGTGTGTGGTTTCCTGGAAATGGATTCATTACTTTAGTATGAGGTAAATCATCATCTGGAGGGTTAGTTAGTATTTTTTTAATTAGTTATACTGCAGTTTGTGTTTTGATTGGTTGGTGTGTGGTTTCCTGGAAATGGATTCATTACTTTAGTATGAGGTAAATCATCATCTGGAGGGCTAGTTAGTATTTTTTAATTAGTTATACTGCAGTTTGTGTTTTGATTGGTTGGTGTGTGGTTTCCTGGAAATGGATTCATTACTTTAGTATGAGGTAAATCATCATCTGGAGGGCTAGTTAGTATTTTTTTAATTAGTTATACTGCAGTTTGTGTTTTGATTGGTTGGTGTGTGGTTTCCTGGAAATGGATTCATTACTTTAGTATGAGGTAAATCATCACCTGGAGGGCTAGTTAGTATTTTTTTAATTAGTTATACTGCAGTTTGTGTTTTGATTGGTTGGTGTGTGGTTTCCTGGAAATGGATTCATTACTTTAGTATGAGGTAAATCATCATCTGGAGGGCTAGTTAGTATTTTTTTAATTAGTTATACTGCAGTTTGTGTTTTGATTGGTTGGTGTGTGGTTTCCTGGAAATGGATTCATTATTTTAGTATGAGGTAAATCATCGTTTGGAGGGTTAGTTAGTATTTTTTAATTAGTTATACTGCAGTTTGTGTTTTGATTGGTTGGTGTGTGGTTTCCTGGAAATGGATTCATTATTTTAGTATGAGGTAAATCATCATCTGGAGGGCTAGTTAGTATTTTTAATTAGTTATACTGCAGGTTTTTAATTAGTTATACTGCAGGTTTTTAATTAGTTATACTGCAGGTTTTTAATTAGTTATACTGCAGGTTTTTAATTAGTTATACTGCAGTTTGTGTTTTGATTGGTTGGTGTGTGTGGTTTCCTGGAAATGGATTCATTATTTTAGTATGAGGTAAATCATCATCTGGAGGGCTAGTTAGTATTTTTAATTAGTTATACTGCAGGTTTTTAATTAGTTATACTGCAGGTTTTTAATTAGTTATACTGCAGGTTTTTAATTAGTTATACTACAGGTTTTTAATTAGTTATACTGCAGGTTTTTAATTAGTTATACTGCAGTTTGTGTTTTGATTGGTTGGTGTGTGGTTTCCTGGAAATGGATTCATTATTTTAGTATGAGGTAAATCATCATCTGGAGGGCTAGTTAGTATTTTTAATTAGTTATACTGCAGGTTTTTAATTAGTTATACTGCAGGTTTTTAATTAGTTATACTGCAGGTTTTTAATTAGTTATACTGCAGGTTTTTAATTAGTTATACTGCAGTTTGTGTTTTCTGGGGAACTCCACACTTTTATGTACTTTTTGTACTTGCAGTTCATGAGGTTCAGGAATTAGGGGAGGGAAGTTATGCAATCAGGATTTGCAACATAGTGTACTCCAGGCTGATTATATGTTTTTTCAGCTTGGTGGTTCACATAGGTGCTTATGAAAGGCTTTCGGAGGTGCACTGATGTCTTTAACCCCATATGCTTGAAACGCTTTGCCTGGCATGACACTGGTCTGCAGTTTTCACTTTAAAAATGTATTAACTCTTATTGCTGCAAACATTTTTGTAATGTGTTTAGCTCTGGTGCTAAGTGGAAGGGATGGAGAAAATGCCTACTTTGAAATGCATATACTATCCATCATATAGAGCTTTTTTCAGTGTTTTATTTTAGAGGCTCATCTCCTCTGATCAGGTTATGGGTGAGCAGTTTCTTCCTTTGTGGCTATATTATTTTGCAGGTTTTTAAAAACACTTTCTGCAATTCTTCTTTGTGGATTTATTGTACTTTTGTAATTGGGAGGGGCAATTTTGCCCTGACAAGAGATGATTTTATTTTTTATTTTATTAACTTGCTTATGGGGTAAACTCATTAGGCACAACCGTCTTTTCAGAGACAACCCAGAAACACCGACTGGTTAACTGCAACCCAGAAGCATTTATTTATTATTTTATTTATTTTATTTTACATTTGTTAACCGGGATGGTCCGACTGGATACATGTCCTTTTTCAGCGGAGGCCCGGGGAGAAAAGCTCCAACAGAGTTACATTGATAATTAGGTACAGTAAATGAGCTGAAAGAACTTAACAAAAACATAGGTTATTTACATACAAGTACAAGACTGCCATTACTATTTCTGAGATTACTACAAATGTAACATTAATAACATATTAGCAAGGATGGTAGGCAGTATAATGACATAGAGTTAGACAGGATACATATTTCTTTATCACAGTATACAAAGTACTTATCATCTTAGCTAGTTGTTTATGTTTTAGTTAATGGCACAGAGCTAGTCTGGGTTTGAGCAAGGACATAGCCAGTGTGACTTGAAGTGGAGTTTTAGACTATTTTTGAATTGACTTAGAGAAGTTGCAAGCGTGATGTTATTTGGGAGAGAGTTCCATATTTTACCAGTGGTGTTGGCAAATAGCGGGCCACCACCTAGGTTGAGAGATTTAGTTGTTTGGACAAGGAGTCTGTTTGCTGAGCGAAGGCAGCTTAGATTGGAGTAGGGAGTCATTAAGTTTTTTAGTGCTGGGGTATTCTCAGGTTGTTTAAGGATTTTGAAGGCCTCTATAAGTTGGGACTGGTGAAGAAGGTGTGGGAATTCTATCCATCCAAGCTTTTTCAGGTTAGTACAGTGGTGTGTTCCGTAGGGTAGGCCTGTAACGAACCTGGCAATGTGATTATAGCAGGATGAGAGCTTGGCCAGATCAGATTTCTTAAGGTGAGTGAGGACAGGAGAGGCATATAGTAGGGTAGAGAGAAGGTGTGAACGGGCTGTGGCTGCCCTGGCATTCGGGGTAAGGAAGGCTTTAATTCTATATAGGGTCCCAAGTTTCTTGTTGACTGACTTAATGGCTTGGTTGATATGTATATCAAATCTGAGTTTATTGTCAATGTTTACTCCTAATAGCTTTGTATAGGTGTCTGGGGAGATGATGGTTCCATTATTGGATTTTATAATGAAGTTTTCAGTTGGAGATCTGTTGGTTGGGTAGAAGAGAAGTTACTTGGTTTTGTTTGGATTTAAGATCAGGAGATGGTTGGCAAGCCAGTTTTCGACTTTGGTGAAGCTATGTTGGGTGGTAGTTAGTAGATTTGCAAGAGAGGCATTGGAACATATTATAGTCGAGTCATCTGCATATTGAATGCAGGTGGCTTCAGAGATGACTGGATGTCGTTTATGAATACTAAAAAGAGGAGAGGTCCTAATATGGAACCTTGAGGAACTCCTATGGTATTTGGTAGTAGGCAGGAGAGCTTGTTTTGCCACATTACTGCTTGTTGTCTCCCAGTGAGGTAAGCTTGAAACCAGTCAAGGGCTGGAGTATCTAGATACAGGGTTTTTAAAGTATATAGAAGTAACTGATGGTTTACCATATCGAAGGCTTTCGATAGGTCCAGGAAGAGAGCGGAGGATATTTTTTTATTATTCCGGTTAAGATTAATGTTTACAGTAAAAGAGAGGAGGGCAGTGGTTGTACTATGATGGGGTCTGAATCCATGTTGAGAGTCTGTGAGTAGTTTATTTTGGGTTAGATAGAGCATTAGTTGGTTGTGCATGCACTTTTCCATAATTTTGGCAAGTGGTGATAGTATGGCTATAGGTCTACAGTTGGATAGTTCTGTGGATGAACCTCCTTTGTGGAGTGGAATAACATAGGATATTTTCCAAATTGAGGGGACTGAGGCCTCAGTTATGGTTCTGTTAATTAGGATTGAGATAGGGTAGGCTACGACATCTGCAGCAATTTGCAGGTATTCAGCCGGCAGAAGATCGGCTGAAAGGGTGGTTGGCTTCAGTTTTTTCAAAAGGGATCTGATAAAGGATGTGGACACTGGCTGGAAGTTAAAAGAGAGTGGTGAGTCGGGTATAGTGTTTATAGAAGTGTGGGGAGGAGAAAGTTGGTTAGCTAATGACTGGATGGTTTCTGTGAAGAAAGTATTGAATGAATTGGCTATATCTCTTCTTGGCTCTTGTCAGATAATGTTCCTGGGGTCGGAGTAGTGGATTTGCCTGGTTGGAGAGGTTTATTTATGCCTGCCCAGTACTTTTGAGGGTTATTCTGATGTTTATGTTGCAGATTGTAGAAGTAATTTTTCTTATCTAGTATGATGGCTTTTTTAGTCTCATTTCTAAGTTGTTGGAATGGTTAACTGACAGGTTCAGAGTCACAGGGTGAGTAAATGAAGGCAGACTGGACTTAAACCCTGGACAACAGGACGAAGGCTGACAGCACCTCAGCTGCATTAACTGCCAGACTAGTTTTATTTGGTTTCATCTACCACTCTCTGTAACTTAGTGAGAAGAATTCACATCTGTGGTATGCAGTTTTTTCTTTTTTAAGTATTCACTTTTTTCTAGCTGATCTGCAGATAGTTTGGCTTTATTTGCCACTTCCAGGAATGCTGCAACAGTGATGTTTATTTATTTATTTATTTATTTATTTATATTTGTTGACCGGGAGTGTCCGACTGGACGTAGGTCCATTTTCAGCGGAGGCCCGGGGAGAAAAGCTCCACAGTTAAAATAGACAGCAGTTACATTGGATTACATAGCGATTAACAATTTACATAGCATTTACTTACAACATATTTACAGATGAAGAACATAGTACATCAGTAGACAACTAGAATCTTTATCCGTGAAGTACATAACAGACATTAACAAATGTTACAAGAAGAAGTTCCTGCTGTATAATAAGTACTGGCTTATGAGCATCTGAGCTTGCTATAATGAAGGTAGTTAGTGGAATGTTATTATGTGTTTACTATTATTTTATCTTTCTGTATTACACTGTTTTATTTATTTTACCAGATACGGTTGAATTCAGCTTCTTCTTGTTCCCCATTACTCCTTCATTCCCCAGAGCCGCTGAGGGGCACCCAGATATGTCCCACCATGGGTGAGACCTCTGTGCCACATCACTATAAATGTACCTGTTGTGGCAGAGAAGCCAGGACTATCATGTGGGGGCCATTTATTTTTTTAAGGCCTCTACTCTCTACTGAAGTTCAGGTCTGACATTTTGCATGTGAGTGCAATGGAGCAGTGAGGGACAGATCCCTAACTACACAGTTGCACACTTTATCCAACTGCCTCAGCAGAGACTCTCTTTACAGCCTTTATATCATAAAAACACAAAATCACCACACTCATATCTTTCCCTCTGGAAGAGTTGAGCAGGCAATGGCACCCAACTCGCTAAACAAACTCAGATCACTTGGGTCAGGGCTTTATCTCCCTATCCCAATGGAGCTGACATATTCCAGATCTTTTAATATAGTCATTCCTGTTTGTTTTGTTTTTTTGTTTGTTTTTATGTATGTAAAAAACACACGAACACACATATCCCCATACACATACATGTGGATGATCTCTGCTATTGTTCACATATTTTTTTGGTGTCAGAACTGGTCGAAAGATTGAAGCGTCGAGGTCAGCAATAGTCATACTACTGAACATCAATTATTTATTTCATAGGATCATAGCAGGTTACTAAGCTAATGGCCCTGGGGCCCTTACAAGCCTTGCCAAAAGTTTATCCCCAAAAATGAACCTCAGTCAGCACCTGGGACAAATTTGTGGTTTCCCAGCACTCATCAAGGTTGTGCTTGAAGAGGGTCAATGAGGTACTCTGACGTGCATGGGAAGTCTATTCCAGAGACGTGGCAGTCTCTGGGAGACAAACCTCTCTCTCCAGCAGGTTTTGTTGATGTCACAAATTAGATTTAGGCCTTTTGAGTGGGTAATACGCAAGGAGTTAGCCTTACGGATATGAAGCATCTTTAGTAGGGCAGGGCCTGAGATTGCCTTGTAGGCGAGACACAGATCACCTGCGAGCAATCTGTACAATACCGAGTAGAGTGATAGTGATTTGAGCCTGTCCGCATAGGACAGGTGTTGGAGGTCATGGATTCTTTTTGTGAGGTATTTCTGTGGTGTTTCCAGTTGGTGTAGATGTTTACAGAGGTACATACCAAATGGGGGCATTATTCTCAATTATTAGACTAATGAGGGAGGATCACAGAGAGATAATAACCTCCTTTTTTCTGGCTGCAATCCTTTTACTTATGAAACAAACCAAGTAAAAGGCTTTTCTGACCACTGCCGCTACATGATGGTCGAATGTGAAATTGTTGTCAACCTGAGTACCCAGGTCTCTCACCACAGGTTGTGTGCTTAGGGTGTTGCTGTTGATGTGGCAATCAGTAGGGACTGTGTTTTTGCTGAATGGTATGATGATACATTTTATTGCTTTTAACTTGAGGCCATGACTTTGGCACCAGTCATTTGTTACAGAGACCCTCCTGCAGTATGTTAACATCATTTGGGGAATCAATGACAGCACCCAACCTATAGTTGTCTACAAACTTGGTCAGCCACAGGCCTTTTGTCCTTGCCTGGATATCTGAGAAACAGATGCCAAACAGTAGGGGTCTCAGGACAGATTCCTGGGAAACACCACTAGTGACAGGTCTGCTGTCGGAGATGGAAGCGCCTACTTTGACCCAGTGGGTCCTGTTGGTGAGACAGTTGGCCACCCACCTGATGAGACAGGGATTCACGCCAAGTTGTGTTAGCTTTTTGATGATGCCTGAGTGGGGATTGTGTCAAAGGCCTTGGCCAAGTCAAGGTAAGCTGTATGTACAGACGTTCCCTCACCCAGGGCCTTGGTGACAGTCTCAAAGACATCAATCAAGTTCAACAGGCAAGATGTGCCCTTGACGAATCTGAACTGGGTGGGGTCAAGTGTTTGAAGATTGCTTACGCCCTTGTTTAAGAGATCCATAATAATATGCTCCACGGTTTTACAGATCAGACTTGTCAAGCCAATGGGGCGATAGTTTCCCAGGCCAGTAGTTGCAACACATTTGTGCAAAGGGATGACAATGGCAGTTCTCCACTCAGCTGGAATTTGAAGCCTAAGCGGCTATGGTTGAACAGGGTGCTTAATGGCGAAGCTAATTCTTGCTGGAGATGGTGCAGAATACAGCCTGGGATACTATCAGGTCCCATGGAGGCTGTGTTCTTTGCCTTGGATACGGCCTTTAACACTTGATCTGTGAGGTGCGGTACAAGTATCAGGGATGTTGAAAGGGCCTTTGTGGGTGGGTGGGGGGGGGCAGGTAGGTGAAGTTTGCTCTGAACCTATCTGCTAGCAGGTTGGCTAGGTCAACAGGATCAGTGTTAGTGATACCGTTAAGTACTAATTTGGAACAAACCTGGACTTTGCCATGGAGGTTCCTGACATAACTGAAGAAGGCTTTGTGTTTTCCCTTTGTTTTGGATGCTAATTTCGATTTATAATTGGTTTGGAGGTTTTTCACTAGTTGCCTGTTGTTGGGGCTAAGGAAGGAGTTTTTTCCAATTTGGAATTTGTTCCTTTTTACCCTTGAACAACAGTTTCTTCCTTTTGTTGTAAAGCCTGTTGATAGAGGATGTCCACCAGACAGGTTCATGTTTCCTAGAGGAGCAGGTTTTAGTTCTACTGGATATGGCTGAGTCCATGCAGTTGTACAGGTGCTTGTATACTGCAGTGGCATACTGTTCAGCACAATTGTCTGCATCCTCTGAGGGGGAGGTGGTGTGAAGCTACTGATACCTTCCCTTAGGTGGCAGTAGTCAGCTTTTGAGACTTTTTTTAGCCTGGTTACGGTGTGTGTGTGTGTGTGGGGGGGGGGGGGTTGGCAGGGACAGAAACTTTGAATGAGACAGTCCAATCATCTGATCTCACCAGGGAAGAACATACCATAGGAGTGGTGCAGCAGTTGCCCATGTTGGTGAGAACCAAGTCCAGAATGTTCTCTCTCCTTGTGGGGATTAGATGAGCTGGTCTAGTGTGTTAGAGCTGATGAAGTCAAGGAATCGGGTGAGTGCATTAGAGCAGGAATAGTTCACCCAGTCTATGGTGGGGTAGTTGAAGTCACCAAGGATCAGGGTGTTAGGGGGTACCCTGATGGAGTCAAGTAGGTCCAGGTAGGAGGAGTGGGTGTCCTGAGCCATGGAGGGGGGTCTACAGCTGGCTATAACTTGGATGGGTGTCTTACCAACTGTCATTTGCACCTGGAGGAGTTCCAGTGTGTCATGCTGGCAAATCAGTCTGGAGGTGTGCCTGTCCTTAATTAAGACAGACTCCACCATCCTTAGTCTTCCCAACCTCATTTTGGGGTTGGAATGTGTAGAATGAGGTACAGCCTGGTAAAGCAGGGATGCTCTCTGCAGCCCTGAACCAAGTTTCTGACTGCACAGACCTCGGCATCTTCCAGTGTGAGGAGCGCCTCCATTGAGTGCATTTTCAGGTTAAGGCTCCTAGTGTTAAGCAGCATGACCGTCAATTTGCTTTTTGACAGATCTTTTATGTTGAAAGATTTGTCTTTGGGACATTGCCTAAAAAAAGCACAATGGGGGAGGCAAGATTCTTGGCCAGGATCCAGAACCCTAGGCGTGACAGGTTGAGGGCATCTCTGGCAAAGCATTGAGGCCTGTCATCCCAGGCAGACAGATACTGGATCCCCTTGGAATAAGACTACAAACTAAGCCAATTGTTGAAATCAATTACTTTTTGTTGGTATTGTGGTATCATTCTTGGTGAAGGTAGGATGCTGCTTAGGGCTAGGGTCATATCTACCTGGGGCACATACTGTGAGAACTCAATCATGTCTCTCTTCATATAGTCCAGGGAGGTATGTCTCAAGTCATTCACACCAACATGGACAATGGACAATGACAGAGTCATACCTGTACTTGTTGTGGAGAGACCTAAGTTGCATGCATGATGTGGTAGATTCTGGCACCAGGCAGACAACTGACCGTAACCTTTTCCTTGTCCAGCCTGGTGAGGGGGACATCAGGGTGCCTTCACAATGAGTCGTCAGTGACTAGTATGATATTTATTTCTTGACATTTGTTTACCAGAAAAGTCCAACTGAGTCACAAGAGCCCATTTTCAGTGGAGGCCTGTGCAGCAAAGCTCCATTTAACAGAGAAAAATTTTTTTTTCAAAGGCATTACATAAAAAGCAGTTGAAAATTATACATTTCAAAAATAATTAACAATACTGTACGGTACAGAGATATAACAAAAATATTTTACAAAGAGAACAATGAGAAAAAGCAAAGTAAAACACTATATACAGTTCTGGAAAGCATCCAATTCACAGTAGTAGTAATAAGTAAAAGTTGCGTGTTTAGTTTAATTGTAACAATAAAAGGGGAGACATTAGGATATAGCAGCATAAATGGGAGGGGGTGATAGGAAGAGGTTATGTAAAGTGGTAGTGGGTTGGATAGCCAGGTGAAGCTGAGGAAGTGTGATGGGCAGAGAATCTGTACAGACAGGGGTGGAGAAAAGTATACAATATTGATGTTCAACCGAGAGTACAGCATGAGCAGTGAGGTGGATTTGATAAGTGGCCTGCAGGAAGTATGGTCAGTTATAATTCCAATAGCTTGGAGAACAGAATTCCATTTTCAGGTAACATGGTAGCAGTAAAGGCTACTTCTAGTTGCTTTTTGAGGTTTATAGATGGGAAAAGTTGTTTATCGTGAGAACAAAGGGGGCCTGTTTGGGTGACAGGAATGCAGAATACAGCTTACTGCAGGGCAGGCATGAGCTCTATAAATGATGTTGGGATTAGTTTTACCAAATCCAGGTACTGGGGTAGTTCAAGCCAGTTCAAACTTTTAAGGGCCTTGCAGTGATGTGCAAAGTACTGGTTTTCATCCGTCCATGCACCTGTAACCCCTCTTTCCCACTTTTGCACATGGAGTCAGGGTGTCACTTTAAGAGTGACAATCATCTAGCACCAAGGCTCACACTGCCGGGTGGCTAACCCTGCCGTGGCTGTTCTTCTGTGGCACATGCCACACGTTCACAACTATGGCTAATTTAGAGTGTCTAGTCCATCTGCGACATGTCTTTGGAATGTGGGAGGAAACGAGAGCACCTGGAAGAGCACAGACATGAGCACAGACAAAGCCCTCAAGTTCACAGGTTCATAGGTGTGCACTAGGCTAATGGCTAAGCCACATGAGCACAGACAAAGCCCTCAGGTTCACAGGTGTGCACTAGGATAATGGCTAAGCCACATGAGCACAGACAGAGCCCTCAAGTTCACTGGTTCACAGGTGTGCGCTAGGCTAATGGCTAAGCCACATGAGCACAGACAAAGCCCACAGGTTCACAGGTGTGCACTAGGCTAATGGCTAAGCCACATGAGCACAGACAAAGCCCTCAAGTTCACAGGTGTGCACTAGGCTAATGGCTAAGCCACATGAGCACAGACAAAGCCCTCAAGTTCACAGGTTCACAGGTGTGCGCTAGGCTTATGGCTAAGCCACATGAGCACAGACAAAGCCCTCAAGTTCACAGGTTCACAGGTGTGCACTAGGCTAATGGCTAAGCCACATCAGCACAGACAAAGCCCTCAAGTTCACAGGTTCATAGGTGTGCACTAGGCAAATGGCTAAGCCACATGAGCACAGACAAAGCCCTCATGTTCACAGGTTCATAGGTGTGCACTAGGCAAATGGCTAAGCCACATGAGCACAGACAAAGCCCTCATGTTCACAGGTTCATAGGTGTGCACTACGCTAATGGCCAAGCCACATGAGCACAGACAAAGCCCTCAAGTTCACAGGTTCATAGATGTGCACTAGGCTAATGGCTAAGCCACATGAGCACAGACAAAGCCCTCAGGTTCACAGGTTCATAGGTGTGCACTAGGCAAATGGATAAGCCACATGAGCACAGACAAAGCCCTCAAGTTCATAGGTTCATAGGTGTGTACTAGGCTAATGGCTCTGCAGCCTTTACAAGCCTAGCCCATAGAAGTGCCCTGGCATCGTGCTGCCCGACGTTAGTTCCCAGTGCCTCTATCAAGTAGAGCCGGGGTGAACTTTCTAATTCCCATCCACTCATTAATATTTGTCTTGAAGAGGGCCAGTGAGGTGTTCTGCTTGACATGTATGGGAAGGCTATTCCAGAGCATGGGCAGTCTCTGGGTTATGAACCTGTCCCTCCAGCATGTTCTGTTGATTGTGGTAATGAGGTTGAGGTCTCTGGAGTGTGTGGTGCAGAGGGATTGAGATTTCTTTAGATGTAGCATTTCTAGCAGAGCAGGGTCAGACATGGCTTTGTAAGTCAAGCAAAGATCGCCTCTTAGTAGATGGTATGACAGAGAATAGCTGGAGTTTTTTTGAGTCTGCCCATGTAGGACGTGTCTTTAACGCCTAGGATCCTGTTCGTGAGGTATCTTTGTGGCCTTTACAGCTGCTGCATGTGTCTAGTGAGGTACATGCCAAATAGGGCATTATACTCTATGACTGGCCTAATGAGGGAAGAGTAGAGAGAAATGATGACCTCTTTCTTCCTGAATGCAAAACCCTTGGTAATGAGATGTGCCACACAAAAGGACTTTCTGACCACAGTGGCAATGTGATGGTCGAAGGAGAGGTTGCTGTCAATGTGTGTCCCCAGATCTCTTATAACACCTTCAGTGTTCAGTGCGCTCCCATTGATGTGGTAATTAGTGAGAACTGACTTTTTCCAAAAGGGGATGATGATAATGATGATGCATTTCTTAGCATTTAGCTTAAGGCCATGGTTTTGACACCAGTCATTGGTCTCAGTGACCCCTTTCTGTGGGATGTCTGCATCACTTGGGGAGTTAATAATGGCTCCCAGCTTGCTCATCTGCGAACTTGGTCAGCCAGAGTCCCTCCGTGTTGGCCTGGACGTCTGAGAAGTAGATGCCAAACAGGAGAGGACCCAGGATTGATCCCTGTGGCACTCTACCCGTGACTGGTCAGCAGTCTGACTTGGAGTACACTACTTTCACACTGTGGGTTCTATCGGTGAGCCAATTTGCAACCCACCTAGTGATATAGGGGTTGATGCCTAGTTTGGTGAGTTTATCAATAATTCCTGAGTGGGGAATGGTATCAAAGGCCTTGGCCAGATCGAGGTAGGCTGTATGAAATGCCTTACCCTTATCCACAGCTCTGGTGACTGACTCAAAGATATAAAAGTAAATATCCTCTCTAAGCACAAAACTGTCAGTGAAAAGTGAAAAGCAACAAAAGTAAGAACACTGACAGTACCACAGCTGGGAAATTTATTACAAAAATAAAGAAAAAAACAAAGCAAAATTACAATGAATAAATCCTTACAAAACAGTGGTGAGCGCTTTCAGGGATCTACCCCTTCATCAGACAACAGTTAAAAATCCCATAATTCTTTAAATATTGGAGATTAGTCACATGATATTTCAAAATTTCAGTTGTACCCAATAAGGACATAACAATTAGTGCATCAATACATATTAGCACAATTATGCAAATAAATAGACCATACACTAAAGGAATTATAGCTGAAATAAATAAAAAATGTATATGTATATAACCTTGTATGGTGTATAACTCTATATAATGAAAACCTGATAATCCTAGCGACAACACTATAAATATATATATATATATATATATATATATATATATATATATATATATATATATAAATAAATAAATAACATAAAAATACATATATACAAATCTATTACTCCAACCATCTAGAATGCATCTATCTATAGTTCTATCATCATAGCCCCCGTTTAAAAACTCAGATTTAAGTTGGTCCAGGGCTATTCGTAGTTCATCATCATCATCATTAAACAGTCTCATAATATAATCCTGTATACTTGGCCTTTGATGATGTTGACCTTGGTATGGTTCGGGTGCATACTGGTGTTGTGCAAAAACGTGTTTTTTTCTAACATGTTTCCTAAACAAACCAGTTCTAATCTGGTTTAATTCATCTTTTCTTACTTTGATGTCAAGAAAGTCAATTTCAGTCATGGAATCGTAGAAATTCAGTCATAGCAGTAATGTCTACGCTGATTGTGGTCTACTTCGCCTATTGTGTAGTATGCCATAGCTTCTACATAGTTAAGACCAAAAGACGCCTGAAGGACAGGATCCTCCAACATTACAGGGATATTAGGAACTGCAAGGAGAATAGTGCGACTGCTATGCACAATATATTTTTTTATCTTTAAATTTCTGGTTTTACAAATACTGTCTGAAATATTAAGGTAGGGTAATTTAGGAGTGGAAATCTTTATGAGGTATTTGTTTCCCACAAGATAAACAGTTATTAACTTTCTCTGACATCGGCTGAGGCAAGAAAGAGTCCCCAACGGGGTACTTAGCTTTATAGAAGTCTTCGAAGTAGTATTCGGTAGTAGTAATCTCTGGATCTGACCGACTGGCACTTGCGAACAGCTTCTGCTTCGGGCGCCACGCGGCAAGAAAGACTGAGGAAAATGGCGTCGGCTGATGCCTTTATACCCGAATAACTGCCGCAATGACGTCGGGTGAAGTGCAACTCCAGCCGAAGCCAGACCCAGACTTTGGAATCCGGCCGACCGAAGGGCTGCCTGACGACAGGACAACCCATTTGTAAAGACTGCAGATGCATCCTTGAAGGACATCTGCAAGGAGAATAGTGCGACTGCTATGCACAATATAATTTTTTATCTTTAAATTTCTGGTTTTACAAATACTGTCTGAAATATTAAGGTATGGTAATTTATCTAATGACACAGAAGCTGCTGAGCAGAGATGGATTATTAGATTTAATGCAGACAAGCCCCCGGGGCTGAATCAAATGGTGTCGCTCAAACCTTTTTTAAAAGCTCGACCATTGAAACATTGATTCTCTTGAATGGTTATATATTTTTTACAGTTTTATCTTTTATATTGTATTTTAGATTGTTAGCATTATTTACCTCTATATATATATATATATATATATATATATATATATATATTAGCATTTTATATTTTATTTTTCATATA
The DNA here is from genome assembly GCF_019279795.1 of Protopterus annectens. Taxonomy (NCBI): domain Eukaryota; kingdom Metazoa; phylum Chordata; order Ceratodontiformes; family Protopteridae; genus Protopterus; species Protopterus annectens. Next base: position 63,501,155 of record NC_056749.1, on the reverse strand, counting down.
TGTATCTATATAAGCTGGATGTACTAGATTTGTATATATGTATTTTTATGTTTTATGTATATATATATATATATATATATATATAGTGCTGTCGCTAGGATTATCAGGTTTTCATTGTATAGAGTTATACACCATACAAGGTTATATACATATACATTTTTTATTTATTTCAGCTATAATTCCTTTAGTGTATGGTCTATTTATTTGCATAATTGTGCTAATGTGTACTGATGCACTAATAGTTATGTCCTTATTGGGTACAACTGAAATTTTGAAATATTTAAAGAATTATGGGATTTTTATCTGTTGTCTGATGAAGGGGTAGATCCCTGAAAGCGCTCACCACTGTTTTGTAAGGATTTATTCATTGTAATTTTGCTTTGTTTTTTCTTTATTTTTGTAATAAATTTCCCAACTGTGGTGCTGTCAGTGTTCTTACTTTTGTTACTGACTCAGAGATGTCAACCAGGTTGAGCAGGCATGATCTACCTTTCACAAAACCAAACTGAGTGGGATCTAGAGTTTGGAGATTCCCTATATCCGTTTTAATTAGATCCATGATGATGCGCTCTATAGCCTTACATATCAGACCAGTCAAGCTAAGGGGGGGTGATAATTCCCAGGACCTGCAGTCACTCCCCTTTTACAGAGAGGGATGACTGTAGCAGTGCGCCATTCATTAGGGACAAAGGCTGAAGTGAGGCTGTGATTGAACAGGGCACACAGATCTATGCCAGTTCACTTTGTAGTGCATGTAGAACACATGTCATTGTCAGGTCCCATGGAAGCTGTATTCTTGGCCTTGGACAATGCAGCTTTAACCTGTGCTGCAGTAATGTTGGGTGCCTGGCATTTCTCCAGTATTGTGATTGATCCTTTGGTGGGGGGGTGGGGGGGTAAAGTTGGCACTGAATCTGTCAGCCAGTATGTTGATAATATCTGTTGGCTCAGTATAATAGGTACCATTGTGTATTAACTCAGAGCAAACCTGGGTATTGCCATGGAGATTCTTGATATAACTATAGAAGGCTTTGTGGTTGTTTTTAGTGTCTGCAGCAATTCTGCCTTCATAGCTGGCTTTAGAGATTTTGATGAGGGATCTCAACTTTTTGCTGAGGCTAATAAGGGAGTTTTTCCAGTCTTGGGACTTCACCTTTTTCTGCAACAGTTTCTTCCTTCTATTGCAGAGATTATTAATGGCAGGGAACCACCAGTTTGGCTTCCTTTTTTTGGAGTAGAGTGTCTTGGTTCTGTTGGGTATGTCTAGTTCCATGCATTTATGTACGTGTTCATACAGTGCACTGGTGTATTATTGGGGGTCTAGGACTATTCACTGAAAGCACATTTCACTGAAACACATTTGACCGTGCACAATTCACTGAAAACATAATTCACTGAAACACATTTCCCTGAAAGTTATATATGGCCTTTTCCCCACTGTAGTGCAACCCTGGAGTTAGAATATATAGTAAGGGGGTGGGGGGCACCCCCCCCATATTGGGGGGTCGTAGCCCCCAACCTATTTTAAATATTTTGAACTACACACATGGATACTTGCAATTTCAATATATTATTCTTTTCTAAACTTAATATATATCTAAACTTTGTGGGAGGCTCTACCACCCACACCCCCTAATGTGGGGGGTGGTGCCCCCCACACTCCCCTTACTATATATTCTAACTCCAGGGTCGCACTACAGTAGGGAAAAGGCCATATATAACATTCAGTGAAATGTGTTTCAGTGAATTCAGTTTTCAGTGAATTGTGCTTTCAGTGATTTGTGCACAATCATTTGAGTTTCAGTGAAATGTGCTTTCAGTGAATAGTCCTAGACCCATGATTTGGCAGTCATGCATCTATTTTCCATTGACATGGGTGCCATAAAGTTAGCCACCTCTGTTTTTAGGAGCCCAAAGTCAGCCTTGGAGAAGTTTTTCATGATGGTTACCTTTGCGGGGGGGGGGGGGGGGTGAGATGTGGATTTCCATGGTGATTAGTTTGTGGTCAGATCTAACCAGGGAAGAACTGACTATTGGTGTAGAACAACGGTTGATCATGTTAGTAATAACCAGGTGCTTCCTCTAGTGGGGGTAAGAATGAGCTGGTCTAAGGCATTGGAATTGATGAATTCCAGGAAGCGCTGGGCTAGTGTATTGATGCATGAGTAGTTTTCCCAGTTGATGGAGGGGGTAGCTGAAGTCACCTAGTATGAGAGTGTTGTGTTGGACCCTAATAGTTTCCATGGTGCTTAGGAATGTGGAGTGAGTCTTGGGACTTGACTGGGGACTTATAGCAGGGTACAACCTGAATCGCCGTCTTACCCAGTGTTAGTTGTACCTGAAGTATCTCAGATGCATTATGCTGGGCTACTAGTCTGGAGGTGTGCATATCCTTTATGAATATGGAGACACCACCGCCTTTGGAGCTTCAGTCCCTGTTCTGGGGCCAACAGGTGTGGAATGAGTTATAGCCTGGTAGCATAGGGTGCTTTCTGCTGTTTTAAACCAGGTCTCCTTTACAGCACAAATGTCAATGTTCTCCATTTTGAGGAGTGCTTCAAGCAAGTGCATCTTGAGATTTAGACTTCTAGCGTTGACCAGCATGACCCTCAGATTGCATTTGTTTGTAGCTGTTACGGTGGTATTCTGGTCTTCAGAACATCACCTACAAAGGCACTACAGGGGTGGCAAGAGCCTTAGCCAGTATCCGGAAATCCAGTGGTGACAGATGCAGGCCATCTCTGGCAAAGCATCGAGGTCCGTCAATCATGTCATCCCAAGCAGATACTGGATCCCCTTAGAATGACACCAGAAACTTAGCCAATTGTTAAAGTCAATCATTTTCTGCTTATACCGCGGTATCATTCTGGACAACTGTAGGATAGTGCCCAGGGCTAGGGCAATACCTGCCTGGGCCACATAATCCGAGAGCTCCTCCATGTCTCTCTTCATGTAGTTCACGGAGGTGTGTCACAGGTCATCCTGACCCACATGGACGGTGACAGAGTCATACTTGTTGTGGAGTGACCTGAGTGCATGTGTTATGTGTCAGATTCTGGCACCTGATAGACAGCTGACTATTACCTTCTCCTTATTCAATCTAGTGAGTGGGACATCAGTGTGCCTCACTATCGGGTCACCTATGGTTAGTGTATTGGACAAGCTGTTTTGCCTTAGGGGCTTAGGTTGAGGGGCACACTTTGTAGGTGAGCTATGTGTCTTGTGGTTTGTGCTGTGTTGTGGTGGTTGAGTGAGTTTCTGCCTTGGAGGTCTCTGCTGTTTGGGTAGATTTCTATTGAGAGCCTGCGTGAAGGTGGGTGTGTGGTTTGTGTTTTTATGTGAGAGCTGTGATGGTGGGTGTTCTGGAGGGCTATTTCTTGCATGTGGTGTGGTGCAGGTGTTGACCTTCTTCTCTTGACCAGCTAGTCTGGTCTTGGCTTCAGAGTGCATGGCTTCCAATTTGAATATACAAGTGCATCTCTCTCAAGTCTGAGTGCTGGGAGGTAAAGGACAGGGATGTCTGTGTACATGAGGCAGTTGCTACTCTGCCTCAGAATGCCCAAGTTCACCAGGTTAATGGCAGAAAGCACAGGGTACTGACCTTTAGACATGCCAGGATTATTACTAAGTACTCATTATTACTAAGCACTGGAGCTGTTTCCTTATATAGTCCTTTTACAGGAAAAATGTCACTCAAGGTGTCTGACTGTACAGAGCACTGCCAAGCACTTGAGGGGAAACTAATACGTAGACCCTGAAAATTTAAAGATGAAGTATTTAAGCAGATATTCTGAAGTTAGGAAAAAATCAAGCAGTACTTACTGAAAAATAAAGTTTTAAGCATGTCCACATTACACATATTCCAAATGTCCTATGGCTCCAACCAGAGCAGCCAACTACAGACCCACTGCAAATCTCTGTCCACTAGCAAAAGTAGCACAACATATATACAGCTGCTGGAACATACTCAAAAACTTGACCAGATGGATAACATAATTTCCACCCCAAATATAATACTTGGTCAGACATTTTTATGACCATTAACTCAAATCTGTTTGAATATGGAGGAAAGCATGTTAATAGGTGCTATTCTTTCTAAATGTAAAGAATAGCTTCAATATAGTTTAGAAAAGTTAATCCCAATTTATTAATCAACAAACTACCTGACTATGTATTCTCCAGTGAAGTAATTTCATGGTTTTCACATTAATTGCCCAGCTGATCATTTGCAGTTGCAGGACCAAATTCCTTGTCTGGCATGTGCACATGTAGAATTCCACAAGGATCTAACCTAGGATCCTTACTATTTTCTCTATATTTAAATGTCATCAAGTATGCATATATCAATGTATTAACAAATAGCCATAAGAACGCTAATAACCTAATTACTGTCCAATACGATTGCTCCTCAATCTGGAACTGTCTTAACACTAACAAACAGATTATAAACACTACCAATTTCACCATCATGGTTTTTGGCACCTCTGAAAGACTAATAGGAATCCCACCCCCAGGTATTAATGAACCATTTGGTACAATGGTTCCTTATTCAAATCAGAACAAATACCTTGGAGTTATGATGGATAACTCTGTCTTTACTGACTACAGTACTAATAAACAAGAGCAAATCAAGGTGGCCTGCAAATAATCACACCTACTTAACCCCTGAAGCAAGAAAGTTTGTTGCTAATAATGTCCTGATTCCCAGAACTGAATATGGACTTCAATCATTACCAATCACAGGAAATATTTAAAACAACATTTCAGGACAGTCTCAAATAAAGAAAGAAAAATACCTAAACTAAGCTTCACTATATTCCTGACTATATCTAAGAGAATCGCTATACCCTAGTTAACTTACTGAAGAGCAGATGTGGCAAATGGATCTTCTAGCTGTTGCCAGGTCAAAGACAGACTACAGAATGCTGTGTCTCTCTAAGAGACTTCTTAAATTAATATCTGAAATATTACTGCTGGGATAGCTTGCTGAATGACATTTCTTCTCATCTGACTCTATCCCAGGTGAAACTGCTGGAAGCTAGCAATATTTAGAAACTACCTGTGAAAATGCATAGATCTCAGATCTTTCGCAGATGCTGCAAGTCATAAAACACCGCTGTCCACTCCGCAGACAATACAGAAAGCTTCCTAGTATAGACATTATGTCTTCTGCTGCACTGAAACTGAAAGATATCATCTTTTATTGAGCAGCCTATAAATTAATTTAATTTCAGCTATTTTTCTGAAGTTTTGCTGGACTGAAGTTAACCTCCTGTATTCCAGTTTCCACTATTAAAATATATACATTTAAATAGTTACAACAGTGCATGCACATTTTTGTTCTCTTCCAGTAGGGCACACTGTGGTTACATTTTAAACATCACTTGCAAAAACCTTTCCAACACACACTTCTGAAGCAGCAGTTTGATATATGTATGACATAGAGTTCTAAAACAGTTGTAACACAAGCATCTTATACAAATCACATCGATATTCACAAATGACATACAATCATTTACAAAATTCCAGATAGCTGTGCTGGCAGTATCCCCCTTTGTCACAATGGCAACTGGGTAAAAGATGGCTTCTGCTGCCATCTTGAGGCACTCAGGTGGAAGGCTGTCGGCAGCTGTGAAGCAAGGTTTAAGTATGAATAGCAGTTTTTTTTTATAGAAGATACTGTTAAAGGGTTTAAGGTGCAGTTGTTAGCATTTGTGGACAAGGAATGTTTGCATTAATATTTTTACAAGGTTAGTGAGGTAGTGGAGTGGGTAGTTGGTAATATGTTATGGGTTTGTGTAGGGGAGGGTGATGTGCTGTTCATGAGGGGAGCAATGCTCTCATTACAGCTGTCTAAATCCCTTGGCATGTGGCCCCAACATCTTCAGCCTCAAATACGTGAGAACGGTCACTCGCCCTAGCAGAGCACACATTCTGCCCCTAGCGGGAACTCCACAAAGCCGGACTAAATATCTCAAGCTACAAGAATGAAGTTCTTGAGGCTCAGAAACGTGCAAATGGTCTCTTGCCCTAGTAGAACACACATTCTTCCCCTAGCTGGAACTCCACAAAGCAGAATTAAATATCTCAAGCTACAAGCACAAGAACAAAGTTCTTGAGCCTCAGAAATGTGCAAATGGTCTCTTGCTCTAGCAGAGCACACCTTCTGCCCCTAGCTGGAACTCCACAAAGCCAGATAAATATCTCAAGCTACAACTACAAGAACAAAGTTCTTGAGCCTCAGAAATGTGCAAATGGTCTCTCGCCTTAGCAGAACACACATTCTACTCCCAGCTGGAACTCCACAAAGCCGGATTAAATATCTCACGCTACAAGCACAAGACCGAAGTTGTTGAGCCCCACAAATGTGCGAACAGTCTCTCGCCTTAGTAGAGCACACATTCTGGCCCTAGCTAGAACTCCGCAAAGCCAAACTAAACATCTCAAGCTTGAAGCACAAGAAAACACAATAATGTATAACTTTATCTACACTCTTGTTCTATATCAGATAGTTTATTCTTTAACTGTTTAATGCCTCGCTAGGGACGACAACTATTTGGATAAATCTTTTCTCCATTCCATATACATATTCTAAACTCTAACTCTAAAGCCATACTAACCAGTATGCACTAAAAACATAGCGTACTTGTTACAAGCATAACTACAACTTGTATTGTTACTTCACTTTCTGGGATCTTATAAAGAATATCTTACTTACCTTTCTGTATCTTACTGATTGTTTTCTACCTTTCATGGGTAATGTGATCGAGTTCTAACTGGTCCTTTCACCCTCCCAATGCTCGGGCTCTCTCCGCTCCACTACCCTACCCCATTCCCACCCTCCCCCTCAATTCATTACTTTTATACCTAAATAAATCACACCCCTAACAATTTCACGTATCCTCACACTTCCCATGTCTTTCCACACTTCTCCCACCACTATAATCTTATACAAACTCTCTCCCAAACAACACTATCCTCACAACTCTATAACCAATGCCAAACTACAGCTCCCCTCCCCTAAATACTATACTCTACTTCTCCTATTTTATCACTCATCTCCTCCAACTATGGTGCTCTACCACTCTTTACACTACTACACATTGCTTTTATGCTTTCTCTTCCAAGCCTAAAATGCCACAGACCTTCATAATTATAATATTAAACGCGATCACTCCCCCAACAATTACACACACCTCTCCCCAACTTCTATCTAAACTGTATAGTCATATCAGCCATCTATACTACCACTACAACACTGCTCTTCCCTTTCAAACATATACACTCTACCAACTCTTGGCTACCCACTTACAGGTATAACTGACTAATTGCCAAACTTAAAAACCTAGTATTGCACTCAACGCAAACTCCAGTCTGACATCCATCCCGATCCAGGCCCCAACTGTGACTTCCCTCCTAATCAACAACTCCCCCCACACTCCATTTCTTCTGCAACAAACCAAAATTTCACTGAAACAACTCTATATACCTTACTGCCTATAACCTCTAACTCAGATCTTCTAATAACCAATTTCAATCTCAGAAGCTTTGTAAATGAAATCACTGTATTCCATGCCACCTTGGCCACCTACTCTACAGACATAGCTGTCATAACCGACACCTGGTTAAAGGCCCACATCAAAAACTCTGAAATTACAACTAATAGTTACAAATATTATAAGATAAGATAGGCTAAACAAAAGAGGTGGGGTGTGGCAACTCTCTTAAACAAGAAAAACTAAATTGCACTTCTCCAGACATCCCCAGTGCTGAAATTCTAATTACACCCCTACATATTAATCCTCACAAAGCTATTAATATCATAGTCACCTACCTGTCACCAGGTAAAAACCTTCCCAGCATAGACACCCTCCTCTCTTGGTCTGCTTCCTCTTTCAGACAAGAAACGATCATTCTAGGTGACTTTAACCTTGACTGGCTCTCCTGCTCCTTTAACCGCCCTACTAACTTTACTAACCTATACAATTTCACCCAAACTATATGCCGTCACACTCGCACTGATATACATTCCAAAAGAAGTAAGGTTGTGTACACTTACCATAAATGTAGATGTTCGAGTGTATTCACTGTTGCAGTCATCACATTTGGGTTATCTGCTTGCAGTAGCCCTCAGTCGGCCTGATTAACAAAGTCTTGGGTCCTATGTCAGTTGCTCTCTCTGCTTCCGTGACGTCAGGTCGTCAGGGATATAAAACATGCAGCCAACGTCATTACATCAGTTTTTCTTGCCCCAGATGTCAGGTGCCCCCCTAATGGGAAGCAATTAAATCTATAAATATACAAGGTTATATCTCAAACAAAAAAGCAAATACACCAAAAAGCTTTTAAGCATTGAAAAGGAGAGAAGATGTATAGCCAAAATAAGTCACTCGAGCATCCACATTTATGGTAAGTGTACAAAACTGTACTATGTTCTTCGTGTTTCACTGTTGCAGTCATTACATCTGGGTAGATTCCCAAAACTAAGGATGGGAGGAGGAATTTAGATAGCATTAGGACCAGCTATAAGGCCCTGCAAAACTGCAGTTGCAAAGCCAGCTCTGGATTTAGAGAAAATTGGCAAATGATAATGCTTGGAGAAAGTATGTACAGAACTCCAGGTAGTAGCTTCTAGGATGTCCCTGGTAGGTACGCCTCTGAGAAAGGCTGTAGAGGTAGATGCAGCCTTGGTTGAGTGGGGTCTGATACCCTGTGGGGCAGGTTTTCCATGGTGCTTATAGAAGAAATGAATGCAATGGCCTATCCATTTGGAGATGGTTTGCTTTGAAATAGCCTTCCCCTCTGTCCCTGCAGCAAATGCCACCAGCAGATGTTCAGATTTCCTTCTAGGTTTAGACATGTCCAAGTAGAATCTAAGTTGTCTGTGTACATCTAAGGAGTGCAGTATCCGTTCCCCTTTGTTCTGTGGATTAGGAAAGAAGGTAGGCAAATGAATGGACTGATTAAAGGCCACACTGGATACCACCTTTGGCATGAAAGAGGGATTGGTCCTGAGGGGCACCCTGTCTGCATGGAAGATGATGAAATGCTCCAGTGCCATAAAGGCCTGTAATTCAGTTACCTTTCTTGCTGAAGTGATGGCTAAAAGGGAAGCTGTTTTCCAAGAAAGGAATTTTAAATCTGCAGTAGCAGCTGGCTTGAAAGGAGGAAGGGTGAGTTTCTCCAATACAAAGTTGATGTCCCAGGCTGGAGTTGGGGCTCTCCTGTGTGGTCTTAAATTGCTGGCCCCTCTGAGGAACTGCATCAGCAGTAGAAGAGAAAAGATCAGTGGAGGTTCTGTGTTATCATGAGCTGAAATGGCTGAGGCATGATTTTTTTTACTGAGGAAAAGACAGGCCCTTGTGAAGCATCTCAATTAAGTATTGTAAAATCTGAGGTAAACTGGGTACTGCTGTGCTCATCCCTTGAGATTGGTTCCAGGCACATAATCTTTTCCATTTTGCAGCATAAGATTTTCTAGTACTAGGCCTCCTTGCCTCTAAAATGACATCCATCACTAGTTTACTGAGGGATGGTAAAGGAGAGCTTAGGTAATTAGCCAGGCTGCTAGGTTCAGTGTTTGAAGCTGAGGGTGCAGATTCTGGTTCTCCTGCTGAGACAGCAGGGTAGGAGTCTGAGGCAGGTGCCATGGGCCCAACAGTGACACGCTGCGCAGGAGGGGGTACCAGTGTTGGTGTGGCCAGGCTGGTGCAATCAAAATCATCCTTGGTTTGTCTTGTTTGATCTTTAGTAGTACTTTGGAGAGCAGAGGCAGAGGAGGAAAGGCGTAAACTAATAGGTTTTTCCAGCTGAAGGACACAGCATCCACTTTCAAAGCTTGTCTGTGGGGAGTCCTTGCACAAGATTTTTCCAATTGATAGTTCTGGGGGGAGGCAAGCAGGTCTATATCTGAGCTCCCCCATTTGCTTGTCAACATGTTGAAAATCCTTGGTTCCAGTTTCCACTCGTGTAGGTCCATGAGGTTTCTGCTTAGTCCGTCTGCCAGTGTATTTAGTTTTCCTGGCAGGAATTGAGCTTGTAGATGTATTTGGTAGCTCAAGGCTGTGTTCCACAATGCCATGGCTAGTCTGCAGAGGGGGTAAGAATTGGTACCCCCCCCCGATTGTGTATGTACCACATAGTGGTGTTGCCCGTCTTTACCATTAATTGTCCTGGAAGAATGTGTTCCTTGAAGGCTGTTAGAGCATTCTGTATAGCTAACGTTTCTTTATGATTGATGTGATGGTGCATTTGAATTGGGTTCCATTTGCCCTGAATGCACTTCCCTGCCAGGTGCACACCCCCCATGCATAGTCCGATGCGTCTGTTGTTAGGGTTTGGACGGCAGAGGGTAGTATGAATGATAGTCCCTTGTTTTGGTGGCAGGCCTCTGCCCACCAAAGGAACTCTAGGTGTAGACAACGAATAATAGGAATCATTGCTTCTAGATCCTGAGAATGTTAACACCATAGGCTTTTTAGATACCACTGTAGTTTCCTCATATGCAGTCTTGCATATGGAATTAGAAGAATGCAGGAGGCCATGAACCCCAAGGCTTTTTTGTGGGTTTTTTGTGGCCACTTGTTTAAAGTAGGCTGTCAACTGAATTTGTTTCTCTGGTGTGAGGAAAACCATCTGGGAAGTTGTATTCCAGCTTGCTCCCAGGAATATAATTTGTTGGCAGGGTGCCAGGGGTGATTTCTTTTTGTTTATGGTGTACCCCAGACATGTTATCACCCTCTGTACAAAAGCCAGATGATTCAAAAGTATGTTCTGGTTTTCTGCCTGAGTTAGACAATCGTCCAGGTATTGGTATATTTGAATATTTCTTTGCCTGCAAAATGCAATGACTGTAGCTAGGCACTTCGTGAATACCCTGGGCTAAGCAGATAAGCCAAAGGGCAGTGCAGAGAACTGATAGTGTGTGTAGCCTGCTTTGAAGCGTAGGTCTCTTCTGCAAGATTCCTTGATTTGGATGTACAGGTATGCTTCCTTTAAATGTAGTGTTGCCAACCAGGCATCTTTGCTTAGCATAGGAAGCAATTGAAGAGTCAGCATCTAGAATTTTGGAATCACCAAAAAGGTGTTTAAAGTACTCAGGTCCAGGATAGGACGCCATGAATTGTCTTTTCTGGGTACCAGGAAAAATCTCGAGTAAAAACCTTGTCCCTTTTCCTCTTCTGGTACCAACTGAATAGCCCCTACGCTTAAGAGAGAGAGTACTTGATTTTGGGCCTCTGCCCACTGATTTGGAGGTAGATCCAGCCAACAGCTTGGAGTTGTTAATGTGTGGAAGTGAAATCTGTATCCTTGGGACACTATATTTAAAACCCATTTATCCTGGGTAATGAGTCCCCAGTTCTTTGCATGAACTGCAATCTTTCCCCCCAAAGGGGCAGTGAGAAGTGCTTGGAAGTTTTAAAAATAAGTCATTGAGGCAGATTACCACAGGGGGGAGTTTTATTACTCCCAAATTTGGAAGTGGGAGGCCCCCCACTGCTTAGTCCTGTGCATCCCCTGGGACTGAAGCTTGGGTGCTCTGCTGGATCTGGGTTTGGACTGAGAAGGTCTGGGAGAGGCAGGAAAGGACCAAATATTAGAAGGCCAATGCCTACTAAATCTTGGAGGTTGTACTTGTAAAAAATCTTTAACAGTTTGCATAGATTTAGCTTTTTCCTCCATCTTTTTAAGAACTTCTTCTGCCTTGTTGCCAAACAGGCGGTCCTGATTTAAGGGAGTATCCAGTTATTTCGCTGTAACATGATCTGGCAAGGATTGCTCCTTAAGCCAGGCATGCCTTCTAAGTACAGACCCAGTTACCACAGCCCTGCAAGATTTTATTTTTTTTTTTATTTTACATTTGTTGACTGGGCTAGTCTAACTGGATATATGTCCATTTTCAGTAGAGGCCCGGGGGGCGGGGAGATAAGCTCCAAGACATGATAAAATACAAATACAAGTACAAACAACAAAAAAGCAAAATTTGTAATAAAATAAAAATATAATAAAAATAATCAAACAATGGTAGCAAGTGTTGTAAAGCATAGAGGTTAGCACAGGGTGTGTAAAGAGGACAAGAGTCAAACAGTGCAAATTGAAAGGTACACGGACATCAAACAGGTAAAGTCAATACTAGAGAAAGGAAGTTAGTTGTGTAGTGATGTTACAAAGGATTTACTTGAAAAAAAGCTATGTAAAGAGGAGCGAAATAGTGTAAAATAGGGAGACATGAGAAAAATATAATAGGAAGGAAGATGTAACCGTGGATAGTAAGCACAGGATAGGCAAGGTCAAGTTTAAGGAGATAGACGACTAGTCCGGTTTGGTACAGGGGCAGAGCCAGTATGATTTGAGGTAAAGTTTAAGTCTGTTTTTGAAGAGTGATAAGGGAGTGAGTGAGGAGAGGTCATTAGGGAGAAGATTCCAGGATTTATCTACAGTATTACAGAAGAGAGAAAAGATGCCTCTAGTGAATCAAAACCACATTGCAAAGTATGTTTACCAACTTGTTCGACAGAATGCATAAAATCTTGTAAATTCTTATTTTCAGCACAATCAGGAATTAACATCATTTTCTGTTTAAACAATCCAATAGTATGCAGCTGATACTTTAACATATGAAACTGGCAATTCAAGACCCTAATGGCCAAGGTTACAGAAGTGTATACCTTCTTACCCCATCTATCCAGTGCCCTGGAGTCTCTATCAGAGGGGGGTAGGATTTTTGGCAGTAGTGGCTTTAATGCCCTTTGGTCCCTATGAAACGGTTTTAGGATCCACAGTAGGATTTTTGAAAAGGAACTTGTGAGAATCAGGAACCATGTAATATCTATCAGGTTTACTGGAAGCAGGAGGTAAAGAGTCAGGGGCCATGCTAGATTCCGAAAAGGCATCATCAACAATGTCCAGTACAGGAGGTATAGCTAAAGGGCAGGAGTAATAAATCCCTAAGCCTCTTTTTAGAATCAGAGAAATCCTGACTTTCCCAACAAAAAGACTCCCTGAGAGTAAGCAAGGTTTCACCAAAAGATAAATCCTCTGGGGGGGGGGGGGGGGGGCAGAGGGAATAGAGTCCTCAGCATCAGAATCCTCATAGGTAGATAAGGGTAAATCCTGGTCATCAGAGGAAATAGAAATTTCACAATCCTGGTCAGAAGTATCATAAGCAAACTCACTCCTAGGTCTCAGAGAGGGGGAAGGCTGGCTTCCCCTGATTAAAGTAATAAGGTCTTCAGTCATTCTTATCATTTATTTCTTAGGCATAGACGCCTGACCATGTGGTCTGGGTGTCAGTTTTCTAGGCATGGTTCGAGTTTTAGGCCTTGAAGAAGAAGATGGTGTCGGTTTAATATGCAAATCAGTAGGCCTGAGTACACCCTTAGAAGCTGGTACCTGCACAGCGGCTCCGGACCCATCCAAGGTAGAGACATCCGCAGGTTCCACAGTTGAAGTATCTCACGAATGGGACTCAGTAGAGGCCTGTGAATCTGAAGTAGCAGGTATCAGGGGCTGCAAAAGCACCTCACTGAGTACTGGCGAACTGGGAGGCCTGTCTCTGTCTTTAGCTTTGCGTTTTTTCAGAATGTCGGTAGTCGGATGGCTTACTGAAGACATATCAGGATAATTGAACCGAGCACACAAAAAATTTAGAAGTGCAAATATACCGACAATGGATAGCTCGTGGTTTAAATAAGGCACAAAACCGACAGTGAGGTACGTTGTGGTCAGGGCCTAGGCAAGGAATACAGTATGAATGAAAATCTTTATGAGGTATTTGCTTTCCACAAGAAATGCAATTATTTACTTTTACTGACATTGGTTTAGAGCAAGAAAAAGTTTCCCCAATGGGGTACTTAGCTTTTAGTTGAAGACTTTGGTTCTGAAACTCGTAAAACGAAAATTTCAGCAATCGGCCGACAGGCACTTGCGAACTGCTTCTGCTTCAGGCACCGCACGGCAAGAAAGACTGATGTAATGACGTTGGCTGCATGTTTTATACCCCCGACGACTTGACGTCACGGAAGAAGAGACAGCAACTGACGTAGGACCCAAGACTTTGTTAATCAGGCCAACTGAAGGCTACTGCAAGCAGATAACCACAATCTAATGACAGCAACAGTGAAACATGAAGAACATCTGTACTATGTTCTTCGTGTTTCACTTTTGCAGTCATCACATTTGGGTAGATTCCCAAAGCTAAGGATGGGAGGAAGAAATTTAGATACCATTAGGGCCAGCTATAAGGCTCTGCAAGACTGCAGTGGCAAAGCCAGCTCTGGATTTAGAGAAAATTGGCAAATGGTAATGCTTGGTGAAGGCATGTACAGAACTCCAGGTAGCAGCTTCTAGGATGTCCCTGGTAGGGACACCTCCGAGGAAGGCTGTAAAGATAGATGCAGCCCTGGCTGAATGTGGTCTTATCCTCTGTGGGGTAGGTTTTCTATGGTGCTTATAGGAGAAATTAATGCAATGGCCTATCCATTTAGAAATGGTTTGCTATGAAATGGCCTTCCCCCCTGCCCCTGCAGCAAATGCTATCAGCAGCTGTTCAGATTTCCAGAGAGGTTAAGTAAAATCTAAGTTGTCTGTGCACATCTAGGGAGTGCAGTATTTGTTCCCCTTTGTTCTGTGGATTAGAAAAAAAAGGTTGGCAAATGAATGGACTGATTAAGAGCCACACTGGATACCACCTTAGGCATGAAGGAGGGATTGGTCCTGAGGGACACCCTGTCCACATGAAAGACAATGAAAGGCTCCACATAAGGGCCTGTACTTCAGACACCCTTCTTGCTGAAGTGATGGCCAAAAGGAAGGCTGTTTTCCAAGAAAGGAATTTCAACTCTGCATTTGCAGATGGCTCAAAAGGAGGTAGAGTGAGTTTTTCCAAAACATATTTAAGGTCCCTAACTGGAATAGGGACTCTCCTGGGTGGTCTTAAGTTTTTGGCCCCTCTGAGGAACTGCTTCAGCAGTGGATGAGAGAAGAGGGGTGGTTCTGTGTTGTAATGTGCTGAAATGGCTGAGGCATGAATTTTGATGGAGGAAAAGGAAAGGCCCTTGTGAAGCATCTCAGTTAAGTATTGAAGAATCTGAGGTAAATTGGGCACTGCTGTGCCTGGCCCCTGAGTTTGGTGCCAGGAACAGAATCTATTCTATTTTTCAGCATAAGATTTTCTAGTACTAGGCTTCCTTGCCTCCAGAATGACATCCAACACTTGCTTACTGAGGGATGGTAACGGAGTGATCAGGTAATTAGCCAGGCTGCCAGGTTCAGGGTTTGAAGTTGAGGGTGCAGAATCTGTCCCTCCTGCTGGGACAGCAGGACAGGGGTCTGAGGCAGGTGCCATGGCACCAGCAGGGATACACTGCGCAAAAGGGGGTACCAGTGTTGGCGTGGCCAGTCTGGTGCAATCAGTATCGTCCTGTTTGATCTTTAGTAGTACCTTGGGAGAGGAAAGGCAGAGGTGGAAAGGCATAAACTGATAGTTTTTTCCAGGTGAAGGACAGGGCATCCACTTTCCAAGCTTGTTTGTGGGGAGTCCTTGTGCAGAATTTGTCCAACTGGTAGTTCTGAGGGGAGGCAAACAGGTCTATCTCTGGGCTCCCCCATTTGTTTCTCAACATGTTGAATACCTTTGGTTCCAGTTTCCACTCGTGTGGATCCATGAGATTTCTGCTTAGTTCGTCTTCCAGTGTATTTAGCTTTCCTGGCAAGAATTGAGCCTGTAGATGCACTTGGTAGCTCAAGGCTGTGTTCCACAGAGCCATGGTTAGTCTGCAGAGAGGGAATGAGTGGGTTCCCCCCTGCTTGTTTATGTACCACATAACAGTGGTGTTGTCCGTCTTTACCATTAATTGTCCTGAAAGAATGTGGTCCTTGAAGGCTGTCAGAGCATTCTGTACAGCTAACATTTCTTTTTGATTGATATGCAGGTGCATTTGACTTGGGTTCCATTTGCCCTGAATGCACTTCCCTGCCAAGTGAGCCCCCATGCATAGTCTGAAGCATCTGTTGTTAGAGTTTGGGCAGCAGGGGTAGAGTGAATGGCAGTCCCTTGTTTTGGTGGCAGGCCTCTGCCCACCAAAGGAACTCTATCTGTAGGCAAGATATGATAGAAATCATTGTTTCTTGATCCTGAGAATGTTGACACCATAGGCTTTTTAGATACCATTGTAGTTTCCTCATATGCAGTTTTGCATATGGAATTAAGAGAATGCAGGAGGCCATGAAACACAAGGCTTGCAGTATTTTCCTTGCAGACAGCCGAGTCTTTGTGGCCAGTAGTTTGAATGGCTGTCAAATGAACTTGTTTCTCTGGCGTGAGGAAAGACATCTGGGAAGTTGTGTTCAAGCTTGCTCCCAGGAATACAATTTGTTGGCAGGGTACAAGATGTGATTTCTTTTCGTTTATGGTGTACCCCAGAAATGTTAGCAGTTTTTGTACAAATGCCAGATAATTCAATAGTATGTCCTGGCTTTCTGCCTGAATTAGACAATCGTCCAGGTATGTGTATATCTGAATATTTCTTTGCTTGCAAAATGCAATGACAGGAGCTAGGCACTTTGTGAATACCCTGGGTGCAGTAGATAAGCCAAAGGGAAGTGCAGAGAACTGATAATGCATGTAGCCTTCTTAGAAGACTAGTTATCTTCTGCAAGATTCCCTGACTGGGATGTGCAGGTAGGCTTCCTTTAAATCCAGTGTTGCCAACCAGGCATCCTTGCCTAGCATATGAAGCAACTGATAAAGAGTTAGCATCTTGAATTTTGGGATTACCAAAACATGTTTAGGATAGAGAGGTCCAGGATAGGATAGAGAGGGCTAGGACGCCAGGAGTTTTCTTTTCTGGGCACCAGGAAAAATTTTGAGTAAAAACCTTGTCCCCTTTCCTCTTCTGGGACAGTTTAAATAGCCCCGATACTCAAGAGAGAGAGAGAACTTGCATTTGAGCCTCTGCCCACTGATTTGGGGGTAGATCTGGCCAACTGTTTGGGGTTGGTAACGTGTGGAAGTGGAATCTGTATCCTTGGGAAACTATATTTAAAACCCATTTGTCCTGGGTAATGAGTTCCCAGTTTTTTGCCTGCAGAGCAATCTTTCCCCCTAAAGGAGCAGTCAGTTGTACAGGGCTTGGAAGTTTTAACGTTAAGTCATTGAGACAGTTTACCATAGGGGGGAGTCTTACTACTCCCTGCTTTGGAAGTGGGAGCCCCCCCCCCCCCACTACTTAGTCCTGTGAGTACCTTGGGACTGAAGCCTGGGTGTTCCGCTGGTTCTGGGTTTGGACTGAGAAGGCCTGGAAGAGGCAGGAAAGGACCAATTCTTAGAGGTTCAATGCCTACTAAATCTGGGAGGCTGTACTTGCAGGAAATATTTAACAGTTTGCATAGATTTAGCTTCTTCCTCCAGCTTTTTAAGTACTACTTCTGCTTTGTTGCCAAACAGGCAGTCCTGGTTTAAGAGAGCATCCAGCAATTTAGCTTTAACATGATCTGACAAAGATTGCTCCTTAAGCCAAGCATGCCTTCTAAGTACAGACCCAGTGACAGCAGCCCTGCAAGATGCCTCTAATGAATCAAAACCACATTGCAAAGTATGTTTCCAAACTTGTTCAGCAGAATGCATTAAATCCTGTAAATCTTTATTTTCAGCACAGTCAGGAATCAACATAATTTTCTGTTTAAGCAATCCAATAATATGCTGCTGAAACTTTAACATATGAAACTGGCAGTTTAAGGCCGTAATGGCCAAGGTTGCAGAAGAGTATACCTTCTTACCCCATCTATCCAGCGCCCTGGAATCTCTATCAGAGGGGGTAGGATTTTTGGCAGTAGTAGCCTTAATGCCCTTGGATCCCTGTGAAATGGTCTCAGGATCTGCAGTGGGATTTTTAAAGAGGAACTTGTGAGAGTCAGGAACCCTGTAATATCTATCTGGTTTTCTGGGAGCAGGAGCTAAAGAGTCAGGGGCCAAGCTAGATTCCGGAAAGGCATCAACAATGTCCAGTACAGGGGGAATAGCTAAAGGCCTGTGTTTGGGCAGGAGTAAGAAATCCCTAAGCCTCTTTTTAGAGTCAGAGTAATCCTGGCATTCCCAGCGAAAATGCTCCCTAAGAGTATGCAAGGTTTCACCAAAAGAGAAATCCTCTGGAGGGGAAGCAGAGGGAATGGAGTCCTCTGATCAGAATTCTCATAGGTAGATAAGGGCAAATCCTGGTCAGAGGAAACAGAAATTTCAGAATCCTGATCAGAAGAATCATAAGCTAATTCAGAACTAGGTCTCTTAGAGGGGGAAGGTTGGCTTCCCCTGATTAAAGTAATAAGGTCTTCAGCCATTCTTATCATTTGTTTTTTAGGCATAGAGGACTGACCATGTGGACTGGGCGTCGGTTTTCTAGGCATGGATCAAGTTTTCGTCCTTGAAGAAGCAGAAGGCGTCGGTTTAATACGCAAGTCAGTAGGCCTGAATACACCCTCAGAAGCCAGAGCCTGC
This sequence comes from Protopterus annectens, assembly GCF_019279795.1. Taxonomy (NCBI): domain Eukaryota; kingdom Metazoa; phylum Chordata; order Ceratodontiformes; family Protopteridae; genus Protopterus; species Protopterus annectens. The sequence goes on along the minus strand of NC_056749.1, from coordinate 63,482,662 downwards.
ACAGCGGCTCCGGACCCATCCACAGGTTCCACAGTTGAAGCATCTCGCGGCATACTGGACTCCGAATGGGTCTCTGTAGAGGCCTGCGAATCTGAAGTAGCAGGTATCAGGCGCTGCAAAAGCATCTCTCTGAGTACCGGCGAACTGGCAGCTAGCTTAGGAGAAGTGTTGTTGGCAGCTTTGGACCTATGTGGCTTGTCTCTGTCTTTATCTTTGCGTTTTTTCGGAATGTTGGTAGTCAGGTGGCTTACCGAAGCAATATCCGGATAATTGAACAGAGTACCAAAATATTTAGAAGCGTAAATATACTGACAACCAACAGTTCATTGTTTAAATAAGGCACAAAACAGACAGCGAGGTACATCGTGGTCAGGACCTAGGCAAGGAATACAGTACGAATGAAAATCTTTATGAGGTATTTGCTTTCCACAAGAAAAAACAATTATTGACTTTTACTGACATTGGTTTAGCGCAAGAAAAAGCTTCCCCAACGGGGAACATAGCTTAGTTGATGAAACTCGAAAACGAACATTTCAGGAGTCGGCCGACCAGCACTTGCGAACTGCTTTTTTTTCGGGCACCGCACGGCAAGAAAGACTGATGTAATGGCATCGGCTGCATGCTTTATACCCCTGATTACATGATGTCATAGAAGATGAGACAGCAACCGACGCAGGACCCAAGACTTTCATAATCAGGCCGACTGAGGGCTACTGCAAGCAGATAACCCAGATGTGATGACTGCAACAGTGAAACATGAAGTACATCAGTCGTTACTTGACTGGATATTAACCAACAAGCCAAACCTGGGTACCAGTCACACTAATTGACTATGCCCCTACATTTCTAGTCAGAAAAAGAATTTAAACCCAAACATGCATTCCCTTCAAATACACTTGTTACAAGAAAAACTTCTCCCCGGACACATTTAATGCATTACTTCAACGTTGTGACTGGTCTCCATTAAAAAACCTATAACCAGACCTTGCAGTGGAATACTTCAACAAGAAATTCCTGACATCTTAAATAATCTTGCCCCACCAGGAAAATACGCCATAAATCCAAACAATTACCATGGCTATCTAATGATATTAAACTTCTAATCAAAGAGCTACAGCCTGGTCACTATATCAGACCACCAAAGGTCACTACATCAGACCACCAAAGGTCACTATATCATACCACCAAAGACAAAAGTGATTTCACCCTATATCAGCAACTAAGAAACCAAGCTAATAAAAACATCATAAAAAAACAAAAAATAAAAAACAAAAAAAAAACTTACTTTCTAACCTGCCAAGAAATCACCAGGACAACCCACATAAGTTCTGGCAAAATATCAACACGGTTCTACAGCTATCTGTCTAAGCGACAGCAGGCTACAAAATGGGAAAAGAAACTCTCTCCACTACTAGAAGTACCATCAGGGTAACCCATTCCTCTTTGTCATATTTACCAGCAACTTAAATTCCACCACCCAACTTGTCACTATCATCCAATATACAGATGATTCCATTCTTACCTGCTCAGCCCCCCCCCCCCCCCCAAGAACTGCAACACAAAATGCAAAAATCTTTCCAGGACATTGAAAATGACCTCTCCAACCATAAACATATTCTAAACCCAAACAAGACTAAGTTAATGATTTTCACCAGCAAATCATTCAAGTTCACCTCACTACCTCTCTCTATTAACTCTTCTAATGGTACAAAAACTGAACCTACTAATCAGACCAAGCTCCTCGGAGTTACTATAGATGATAGACTAAAATTTGATAAACACATCTCCCTAACAATCAAAAAAATCCACACCAAATTTGGAGCTCTGTATAGGGCCAAACTGTACCTTACACAGCAAGCCAGACTAGCAACAAGTAGATCTCACTATCTACCTTAGTCTACTGGTCACATATCTTCACCAACCTATGTAAGGCTGACCTTAACCTAGAGTCCTCCTATAACAAAATAGCCAAGTTTTCCGCCAATCAACCCCATAAAACTCATCATTGCTCAGTTCTTCAACAACTCAGCTGACTAGAACTCCCCAACCTGTTAACACTAAACCAACTTACCTTTGCCCATAAAGACATACACAACCCCAGTAACTGCCCTGCACTTTCAAGCCTGGTCCAACCTAACTAAAACTGCAGGTCCCTTAGGTCTTCCAGTAGACTAATGCTAAAAGTTACCCAGTCTCGCAACTAACATTGCGACTCCCTCTATTCCTATAAAATAGTTAAGTACTGGAATACTCTTCCTCAGCAGATCCAAAACAATCCCAACATGCCCGTATTTGAAAAAAGCCTAAAAGATTATGTCAGTAGCAACCGTCTCTGTCCCTGTATTGCTCCTAGCTAGTTTCTTTCTCGTATTACCTCCAACTCCCTTTCTCATGTATCTCTCTTCACCACATTTAAGCAGCTGGTGCTTAAAATCCCATGTTTTTTGTACGTCTCTGTATTATATTATCACTATTTTTTTCATGACCAATTGTCTCTTATGTAACCTTGATTGCATTTTTGCTACTATTTGTGTTCATCACTACTCGTTTTCTTATGTAACCTTATTAACTGCATTTTTTTGCTAATATTTCTGTTCATGACTTCTTGGACTTACTGTTCTGGAGCTTTTCTCCCCAGGTCTCTGCTGAAAATGGGCTACTTGCCCAGTCAGACACTACCCAGTTAACTAATGTAAATAAATAAATAATAACAAATAAAGTATTTACTAAATGTAGTCGCTATTTTAAGAGGGGAGCATGTTTGAAAGGGATACAGATCTTTTTTTGAGCCAGGATTGAGTAGTTTGTGAACAGAGGACCAGAATTTTTGGGGATAATTTTTTTGCTGAAGTTGTAGTTGGTCATCCTATTGTTTCTTTTCTTTGTATATTTGTTTTTTTCGCTTGATTATTTAGTTTCCTGTGTCTCTGAAAGTTTTTTTTTTATTTAGCCACTCCCTCCAAGCCTTGTCTCTGGTACGCATAATGTTTTTGGTAAGGGTGGCCAGAGGCAGTGTTTTACTTTTACTCTTCTTATATGCAGAGGGCAAGGGTATTTATGGTGTTTAGTAAAGGTATTAAAAGTTGTAACTGCATCATCTAATGGGAGAGTTTTTAATATAAACCAGTTGAAGGACCTTGGGATATTGTTGAAAAAGTCTGTCAAACTTTGTGAGAATCCAGGATGGTTTAAGTTGGTGGGTATTGGGGTGATGAGTGGCAAGTCTGTGTGTGTATGCAGGGAGATGGTCACTTACAGAGTTAGGATAGGTTCCACTCATAGTATATTTACTGGGATCTGGGAGTAAAATCCAATCAAGAATTGTGCCCCTATTGCTTTTGTTGCATCTAGTAGGTTTCATTAGTTGAATCAGACCAGACAGTATATGCAGGATGATATTTATACAACTAGATGACAGAAGGTAATTGGAATTGGGAAGTCATTCAGAAAGTTTTATTTACTGGTGTTGTGTGTGTGTGTGTGTGTGTGTGTGTGTGTGTGTGTGTGTGTGTGTGTGTGTGTGTGTGTGTGTGTGTGTGTGTGTGTGTGTACAAAAGTGCCGCGGTAATGGTTACAGTCCAAGTATGGGGATAGATGCGTTTAAAGCACGCATGCGTATGCGTGCGAGTTTGTCTTGTTTAGTACTGCTGGGAAATTAGAAGTTATGTACTCACCATAACGTTCCATCTGAGGAGGTGACTTCATTTGGATGCAACCTGTGGGTTTCGGATCCGACCACGGATCCGAGCCGGCATTTCAAAAGCTTAGGATCCGAGCTCCTAGCTCCTCCCTCTACCCATAATCCCCTGCCAAGCCCTAACTGACCTCAGATTGAGTTTGCCTATATAATACTAGAATAAAAAGTATCTGAATAGATGAATAAACTCTTATTGTATAAAGGTCAGGGGGATGGAGGGGGGGATGGTTGCATCCAAATGAAGTCACCTACTCAGATGGAACGTTATGGTGAGTACATAACTTCTAAATCTGAAGTAGGCAGACTTCATTTGTCTGCAACCTGTGGGACAGAGTCCCCAGCTACCTAAATCTTGGGTGGCCGTCATGGAAGGATGTTCCGGAGCACCGCTGAGCCAAAGGATGCTCTTCCCCTGGAAACAACATCCACCTTATAATGAGAAATGAAGGTATGAGACGAGGCCCAAGTGGCTGCCGCGCAGATATCATCCAATGGCACTCGGGATTTAAACGCGGCTGACGTGGAAACTGCCCTAGTAGAGTGAGCAGTAACCCTCTGAGGAGCAGGCCTACCTGAAGTGTCATAAGCCTGCAGAATACAATTAGCAATCCATCTCAACAGTGTGACTTTGGAAACTGCTTTGCCAATAGCAAATTTAGCAAAGGAGACGAACAGTTGATCTGATTGTCTATGACCAGCCGTTCTGTGAATGTAAAAGCGCAATTGTCTATGAACATCTAAAGAATGCAGCTTATATTCTCCTTTGTTTTTATAGTTGGGGAAAAACACAGGTAAGTTGATTGATTGATTAATATTAGATTCCGAACAAACTTTTGGAAGAAAAGATGGATTGGTCCTGAGGCACACCCTATCGGGGAAAAAAGGAGAGGTAAGGCGGTTTGACTCATAGAGCCTGAAGTTCCGACACTCTTCTGGCTGATGTGATGGCTACCAAGAAAGCAGTCTTCCAGGAAAGGTACTTTAGATCTGCAGAAACTGCAGGCTCAAAGGGGGGAGCAGTAAGGGCCTGTAGAACTAAGGATAGGTCCCAAGGTGGTACAGCTTCTTTGACCGGTGGCCTCAACAGAAAAACTCCTTTAAGAAAGGTCTTGCAAAGTTTCGCAGTCATGAGGGGAGCTGACTCATGACCCATATGATAATGGGAAATCGCTGCCATTTGTACCTTTACCGTGGAAGAACTAGCCCCTTGATGAAAGAGGTCTGTTAAGAAGTCCAGTACCGCAGACATAGGTGCCGAAAAAGGATCAACATTTTTCTGGACTGCCCAAATAGAAAACCTTTTCCATTTGCTCCGATAAACCTTCCTAGTGGAAGGTTTATGAGCCGCCACTAAAATGGCCTTGACAGGTGACGAGATACCGGGAGTCCTAATCAAGGATGGAACTGGAGCAGCCAGGCCGCCAATTTCAGGGTGTGTAGATTCGGGACCGGGAGTCCTAGAGGATGGGAGATGAGATCCGGGATCGGATCCAGAATCCAGGGCGGATTCACTTTGTGAGACCATACATAAGGGAACCAGGGCTGACGAGGCCAGAACGGGGCAATGAGAATCATTCTGCTCCCCAAACTGTTGGCTTTCTGCAAGAGCCTCTGCATCAGAGGTAGTGGAGGATAGGCATAAAGGAGACCGGGAGGCCAAGCATGCACCAGAGCGTCTCTCGGGGATTCTCCAGGTGGGGTAAGTAGAGCGTAGAAACTGTCGCATTTGGCATTTGAGTGAGAAGCAAAAAGATCGCAACAGGGTTGCCCCCAGACGGCAAAAATCTTCTTCGCTACCAGAGGATTGAGAGACCATTCGTGTGGGGAAAGAATGGTGCGACTGAGCTTGTCCGCAAGGATGTTGGATTTTCCCGGAATGTGCGTTGCTACAAGAAAGTGTTTGGTGGAAATTGCCCATTCCCAGACTCTCATGGCCTCTCGACAAAGGGGATAGGACCTGGTTCCCCCCTGCTTGTTGATGTACCAGACTACCGACATGTTGTCTGTCTGGATCGCAATAGTCCCCGTAGGAAGAAGGCTGTGAAGTGCTTGCAACGCTAGGAGCACCGCCCTCATCTCCAGGACATTTATATGCAACGAGGTCTCTGAGGTGTTCCACGTGCCTTGGACAATCTTGCCCGCAGAATGCCCCCCCCACCCGAGGCGGGAAGCGTCCGTAGTCACCGTGGCTCGGGGGAATGTTGCACAAAAGGGTCTCCCTGCTAGAGGCTCCGGAGACTGGAGCCACCAAAACAGGGAGTCCTTGCATGCCTTGCTGACCGCTATCGGGCTGTTGAGAGAGGAGTATAGCGGGGACCACTGGACCTGTAGGGTCCATTGAAGAACCCGCATGTGTAAGCGAGCATGAAGAAGAAGTGGAATAGCTGCTGCCATTGAACCCAGGGCCCTCAGGACCGAAGCCACCGTCGGAAACGGATGCAGGACTGCTGTGATATGACACCTCAGGCTGGACAGCCTGTCTGGGGTGAGGAAGGCCCGCATTGATCTTGTGTCCAACCTTCCTCCTATGAAATCTATAAGTTGTGTGGGGTGCAGTAAAGATTTTTCCCAGTTTATGGTGATGCCCAGCCTTGGGGCTATAAGGAGGAAATAGTCCCTGGCTGAGCACAGTAGATGCCTTGATGATGCCGTCAGGAGCCAGTCGTCCAGGTACGGAAAGACCTGTAATCCCTGGAGTCTCAGGTGGGCCGCTACTACTGCTAGTACCTTGGTGAACACCCTGGGGGCAGAGTTGAGACCGAAGGGGAGGACCCTGAACTGGTAGTGGCTGGCTCCCAGCCGGAAGCGAAGGAACCTCCTGGACCGTCTGTCCATCCGAATGTGGTAGTACGCGTCCTTGAGGTCGATAGAGCACATCCAATCATTCTCCCGCAAAAGGGGGAGTATAGATTGTAGGGTGACCATCCGGAACTTTTGCTTGGTTACTGACAGGTTCAGCAGGGAGAGGCCTAAGATCGGTCTTAAGTCCCCCGTTTTCTTTGGCACCAAGAAGAACCTGGAGTAAAACCCTGATCCGGTCTGATCTCAGGGGACGCTCTGGATGGCTCTTTTTTCTAGCAGCTGCTCGATTTCAACAGCTGCTGCCTCCCTTTGGTCGGGTGGTACATCGGGGAGGCTGCGGGATCTGGGGATTTTGCTCAGGGGAATGGCATAACCTCTGGATATCACACGAAGCACCCAGCGGTCTGATGTGATTGACTCCCAAGAAGTCAGGTGCCTTGAAAAATGCCCCCCGACTGCCTCCAGAGACGGACAGCCGGGCAACCCTTCAGGGCTGTTGCGTGGGTCTGTCAGAGAAAGGTTCTCTGGACCCAAAGTTCCTAGGAGCCCCTCTGCCTCTAGGACGGCGACCTCCCTGTCCTCCTCTGCCACGGAAGGACTGGTTATCCGGAGCAGGTTGGGACTGCTGCGACTTCCGGAACCACATCTTCTTCTGTCCCTTTTGGTTCTTCGAGAAGGACCTCTGGGGAGCTGAGAAGCGGACTCCGACGGCAGACAGCGTCTTCCCGTCCTTCTCGCTCTGGACTAACGTTTCGTGAACAGTTTTGCCAAACAAGGCAGAACCATCAAAGGGGGAATTCGCAAAGGTCACTTTGAAGGGCTCTGCGAAATCACAGTGGCGGAGCCAGGTCTGACGCCTCATAACTAGGCCCGCTCCGCTAGCTCTAGCGGCTCCCTTGGTAGCATGAGAAAGTAGCCGCATAGAAGTATTGGAAACTGCTCTAAGAGTGGCCATACGGGTGGAGTACACTTGTTTGTCCTCACCCGACATGGACTCTGGGGGGGATGCAGCGCACTCTTTAATCAGGTCCCGCTGCATCCTGATGACATGTGCCATGTAGTTCAGCGCTCTCAAAGAGAAGGTTGCTGAACTAAAAACTCGCTTCCCAATGTGATCCATCGAACGGGACTCTTTGCCCGGAAGATGCATAGAGGGACTCTCCTGTGCTAACTCCCTCTTTGTGGCTGCAGCCATCATCATGGCATCTACCGGGGGGCCCTTGCTCCAGTGAGTACGGTCCGCCGGGGGGCTCAGGATACGGTCCGGACGCTTGGGTACAGGCTCAACGGTGTCCGGATCCTTCCATGCTCTGGTGGATATAAGGTCCACCAGAGGATCGGCAGGAGGGGACACCCAAGAGGTAGATGGACCCACCTCGAATGCCTCCAAGAACACAGACTCATCTGAGGAGGCCTTGGGGGCAGACCACCCCCCCCTGATCCTTAACATCTCCATAATGTCTCCAAAGGAGACGTCTTCCGGGGTGATCTTGGGGAGCCCTCCCCTTCATCCAAGTCTGTGTCTTCGGTAATGGACTCTGGGGAGTCCATGTGCCTCCTTTTGCACTTACGCTTCCGAGGCACTTCCTCAGTGGGACTGTCCGAGGAGTCCTCTTCAGCAGCTAGATGTTCCAAGGGAACTACTTGGGACATCGAGGCGGGCTGTCCCTGGGACCGGCTGATGGGAGCCTGGCCCAGCTGCAAGGGAGTGCGGGGTGGAGCCGTGGCAGGGAACGGGGGTCCGGTAGTCCTCAACAGCGCCCTTTCCACTACGTCGAAGGCCGAGGGGGAGCCAGCTTCTCTAAGCCCCGAGAGCCGACCCCCACTCGGATCCGGCCTTGCGGACCGGAGTCAGAGCCGAAACCGTCGGATCCGAGAGACCGGTGTGCTCCGACTTAGACGGAGCCGAAGACACACCAGCTCCCTCGGATCTGAGGCTCGGCCCTCGGCTCCGAGAGGTCGGGTCCAAAGTACCCGAAGCACTCAAGGGATGGGTCAGATCCGAGGTGCGCCGACCTATCGGATCCGACCCACCCCCGGATCCAACTCTGCCCGGCACCGACAGCTCCGAACCCGGGGTGTGGGTCGGAGAAGGAGCCAAGGGGGCAAAAAAAGGGGTCGATGGGGGGGGCTAAGAGCACTCCCATTGGTATCTGGGCCTGGATGAAACGCCTCATCATCCGGTCCATGTCTGCTTCGCTCATTGAAAAGGTGGATCTAGATGAGGCCACCGAAGCGGACCTAGAGAGCCGCCTCGGGGACCTCACTGAAGGGATAGCCTCCTCCTCCTTGGGCCCAGAGAACCGAGGGGAGTGGAGCCGAGGAGGAGGAGATCTAGAAGACACAGGGGAGGCCCGTTTAGACGGAGGAGCCGAACTTGAGGTCTCGGCTCTCCGTTATTGGTGCCTCTCCTTGTGTCTCTCCTCCTTCTCTTTCTCCCTTGTAGTCTCCCTCTCCTCCGGTTTTTTGGTGGGAGGTTGAGTCCCTGCCGGGGGAGGGGAGACCGCAGCACCCACGGAAGGCTGCTGGCTAGTAGGGGCAGAGGCCGGAGCCGCATCTGGAGGGAGAAGTCCCGCCAGAACAAGCTTCGACCTCCGCTCCCTTAAAGCTCGGGGGTTGAACCCTGCACATATGGTACAACCAGATGACAGGTGTTCAACCCCCAAGCATTTAACGCACCGAGTGTGGCCATCTGCTGGGGACAGCTTATGGCCACACTCGGTACATTTAGAAAACACTGCCTTATGGGCTTCTGACATCCTAAGCCCTAACAGGCCTAAAACACAGAACACAAACAAACACACAAACTACGCAAAACCCGTGAAAAAAATTAACAAGATAGAGAGAGGAAAGCCTAACACATACACTCTAACTAACTAAATATTAAAAGTTTAAAGTTTTTAAATTTTTTAGTCAAAACTCTTATCTTTAACCAGGAGCTCGAGGAGTCCGTTGCAACTTGAAAAGTGGCAAACGAAATCTGAGGTCACTTAGGGCTTGGCAGGGGATTATGGGTAGAGGGAGGAGCTAGGAGCTCGGATCCTAAGCTTTTGAAATGCCGGCTCGGATCCGTGGTCGGATCCGAAACCCACAGGTTGCAGACAAATGAAGTCTGCCTACTTCAGATAAGATGTTTAATACCCTAATGTGTATAGACAGTGGTAGCGTCAAAACACATGACTAAAGATAAGAACTCGTGTGCTATCCCTAACCCTACAAATTAGGGTACCAAACCCCCTTTCCCTAGCAGTACCAGAAAAGCACATATACAAGTCAGTGTTTTTTTTTCCGTTTTGTTTTGGTTTAACTGATCAGAAAAGAAAACAGTTTTCTTTTTTGACTGGTGTAAAATTATGATCCAATGAGCAAAACCTCCTGTCTGTCCACAAACCTATCAGATCTGCTGGACATAGTCTCTACTTGTACCATGTGGCAAAGGTCTGGAACTCCTTAACTGTATTCATTAGGTCAATAACCCCCTCCTATCCTTCAAAATCAATCTGAAAGACTTCATTACCAAAAGCTTTCTCGGTTCTTGCTCAACACCAGGCTAAACTGTCACTAAATGTGAATAAATGCCTATTCATACCTTACACCACCTTACTCTCTTTTCTTCACCTCTGTCAATTTCTCTCCTCGGTTTTCTCTCTAAATATACCATAAGCCTGATTTTCTCTCACTTCCTATTGCAATTCCTATTTGTATTATACTAACTTACCTTTAATTTCTCTATGAACTGGCTAAAATTTTTCTAACTATTAAATCATTATCATATAACTTGTATCTATTCTTAACCATTTCCATATCATGTCTAATTTAATGTAATTATTTAAACTGCATTTTTTTTTCGTATTATTAAAGACTGTAAAACTATTATTCTTAAAATATTTTGTAATACTTTGGAGCTTTTTCCCCAGGCTTCCGCTGGAATTGGGCTCCTACCCAGTTGTTAATCAAATGTCAATAAATAAACAAAACAGCATTCAAGTCTATTTAAGCAATGACATTATTTAGAAACGCTAACACGTTTTTTATTAAATAATATAATTGTATTAAGAGACTCACCCTCATGACCAAACTAAAGCAGCCATCGTTAATTCCAGCATTACCCATAACCCAGTGCAAGTGATTGCTAAATTCTATGTACCTAATACATGCATGCCTTTACCTAATATCTACCATTAATACACATGCACATGCATACACAACTTCTAAGTTACCAAAATCCTATCCCTGAAGCCTAAATGTGTTTTACATTAGCTTTTGTTACTTATAACTGTATCCATTTTAGTGACCACACCCAGTGATGTAGCATAACATTTATCTAGATCTTAAGAATTTATCCCTTAGTTGTAACTCAAGTAGACAAATGGTATCTGCCTTTTGAGATTTTTGCTTGTTTAAACAAAACAGCTTTATTACTCCACACCATTAAATGAATATTTATTACAGAGGTCATTTACTCTTCTGAGACTTTCCATGCAATATACTTGTTAAAATGACAGCACCTCATTACCTTTACTATATATACCTCAATAATGCCTCAAAGCTACCTTCCACCTCAGTTTTTTCAACAGTTTCTGTAACAGTGGCATCCTCACAACAACTAATCCTCTATAAGCTTGTAAAGTAAATCCAACATTCAAAAGTACTACAAATGAAAGGAATATCTCTTGCAAGAAAATATAGAGAAAGATGAAGAAAAAGGTGAGTATGGGGGGCGGGGTTGCACAGAGAGAAAAAAAACAAGGAATTGCAAACTGCTGTCCTGCCTTTCTTACTAGTTTCATATTCTACCCTGCAGCACTGATCATCTTCAGCCACCATCTCCTTACCTTTTTAAAAACATACCACCTGAAAGGTAACATGGGATGCAAAAAGGATTGTTTCGAGTACCTCCCACTCCCCCCAGGTGACATCCATTTATACACCTCAAAAGATGTCACTTTTCTCCATCATCCAGACTTCTTCCTCATTATCGGTTTGTCTCTCCTTCTCCTATCATTACTTATAAAATACAGATCGTCGTCCTTCTAAGAATTTGTGTCACATCCACCTGAGAAATGAGTCTCTTACTTCTGAAGACTTGTTTCTCAAGCAGCAGTGCCATCCTGGTGACAGACTCCTGAAAACTCAGAACAACTGCACCTATACAACACTGAGACAACGCTAACCTTATAACCCCCTAAACTGCACCTATACAACACTGAGACAACACTAACCTTATAACTCCCTAAACTGCACCTAAACAACACTGAGAAAACACTAACCTTATACCCCCTAAACTGCACCTATACAACACTGAGAAAACACTAACCTTATAACTGCCTAAACTACACCTATACAACACTGAAACAACTCCAACCTTATAACCCCCTAAACTGCACCTATACAACACTGAGACAACACTAATCTTATAACCCCCTAAACTGCACCTAAACAACACTGAGACAACACTAACCTTATAACCCCCTAAACTGCACCTATACAACAATGAGACAACACTAACCTTATAACCCCCTAAACTGCACCTATACAAAACTGAGACAACACTAAGCTTATAACCCCCTAAACTGCACCTATACAACACTGAGACAACACAAAACTCATAACCCCCTAAACTGCACCTATACAACACTGAGACGACACTAACCTTATAACCCCCTAAACTGCACCTATGCAACACTGAAAAAACACAAACCATATAACCCCCTAAACTACACCTATACAACACTGAGACAACACTAACCTTATAACCCCTAAACTGCACCTACACAACACTGAGACATTAACCTTATAACCCCTAAACTGCACCTATACAACACTGAGACAACACTAACCTTATAACCCCCTAAACTGCACCTACACAACACTGAGACAACACTAACCTTATAACCCCCTAAACTGCACCTATACAACACTGAGACAACTCTAACCTGATAACCCCCTAAACTGCACCTATACAACACTGAGACAACACTAACCTTATAGCCCCCTAAACTGCACCTATACAACACTGAGACAACACTAACCTTATAACCCCCTAAAATGCACCTATACAACACTGAGACAAAAGTAACCTTATAACCCCCTAAACTGCACCTATACAACGCTGAGACAACAGTAACCTTATAACCCCCTAAACTGCACCTATACAACACTGAGACAACACTAACCATATAACCACCTAAACTGCACCTATACAACACTGAGAGAACACTAACCTTATAACAACCTAAAATGCACCTATACAACATTGCGACAACACTAACCTTATAACCCCCTAAACTGCACCTATACAACACTGAGACAACACTAACCTTATAACCCCCTAAACTGCACCTATACAACACTGAGACAACACTAACCTTATAACCCCCTAAACTGCACCTATACAACACTGAGACAATGCTAACCTTATAACCCACCTAAACTGTACCTATACAACACTGAGCCAACACTAACCTTATAACCCCCTAAACTGCACCTATACAACACTGAGACAACTCTAACCTTATAACCCCCTAAACTGCACCTATACAACACTGAGACAAAAGTAACCTTATAACCCCCTAAACTGCACCTATAAAACGCTGAGACAACAGTAACCTTATAACCCCCTAAACTGCACCTATACAACACTGAGACAACACTAACCATATAACCACCTAAACTGCACCTATACAACACTGAGAGAACACTAACCTTATAACAACCTAAAATGCACCTATACAATATTGCGACAACACTAACCTTATAACCCCCTAAACTGCACCTATACAACACTGAGACAAAAGTAACCTTATAACCCCCTAAACTGCACCTATACAACGCTGAGACAACAGTAACCTTATAACCCCCTAAACTGCACCTATACAACACTGAGACAACACTAACCATATAACCACCTAAACTGCACCTATACAACACTGAGAGAACACTAACCTTATAACAACCTAAAATGCACCTATACAACATTGAGACAACACTAACCTTATAACCCCCTAAACTGCACCTATACAACACTGAGACAACACTAACCTTATAACCCCCTAAACTGCACCTATACAACACTGAGACAACACTAACCTTATAACCCCCTAAACTGCACCTATACAACACTGAGACAATGCTAACCTTATAACCCCTCTAAACTGTACCTATACAACACTGAGCCAACACTAACCTTATAACCCCCTAAACTGCACCTATACAAAACTGAGAAAACACTAACCTTATAACCCCCTAAACTGCACCTACACAACAGTGAGACAACACTAACCTTATAACTCCCTAAACTGCACCTATACAACAGTGAGACAACACTAACCTTACAACCTCTAAACTGCACCTATACAACACTAACCTTATAACCCCCTAAACTGCACCCATACAACACTGAGACAACACTAACCTTATAACCCCCTAAACTGCACCTATACAACACTGAGACAACACTAACCTTATAACCCCTAAACTGCACCTATACAACACTAACCTTATAACCCCCTAAACTGCACCTATACAACACTGAGACAACACTAACCTTATAAACCCATAAACTGCACCTATACAACACTGAAACAACACTAACCTTATAACCCCCTAGACTGCACCAATACAACACTGAGACAACACTTACCTTATAACCCCCTAAACTGCAACTATATAACACTGAGACAACACTAACCTTATAATGCCCAAAACTGCACCTATACAACACTGAGACAACACTAACCTTATAAATGCCTATTCATACCTTACACCACCTTACTCTCCCTTCTTCACCTCTGTCAATTTCTCTCCTCGGTTTTCTCTCTAAATATACCATAAGCCTGATTTTCTCTCACTTCCTATTGCAATTCCTATTTGTATTATACTAACTTACCTTTAATTTCTCTATGAATTGGTTAAATTTTTCTAACTATTAAATCATTATCATATAACTTGTATCTATTCTTAACCATTTTCATATCATGTCTAATTTAATGTAATTATTTAAACTGCATTTTTTTTTCGTATTATTAAAGACTGTAAAACTATTATTCTTAAAACCTATACAACACTGAGACAACACTAACCTTATAACCCCTAAACTGCACCTATACAACACTGAGACAACACTAACCTTATATCCCCTAAACTGCACCTATACAACACTGAGACAACACTAACCTTACAACCCCCTAAACTGCACCTATACGACGCTGAGACAACACTAAACTTATAACCCCCTAAACTGCACCTATATAACACTGAGACAACACTAACCTTATAACCCCTAAACTGCACCTATACAACACTGAGACAACACTAACCTTACAACCCCCTAAACTGCACCTATACAACACTAACCTTATAACCCCCTAAAATGCACCTATACAACACTGAGACAAAAGTCACCTTATAACCCCCTAAACTGCACCTATACAACGCTGAGACAACAGTAACCTTATAACCTCCTAAACTGCACCTATACAACACTGAGAGAAAACTAACCTTATAACAACCTAAACAGCACCTATACAACATTGAGACAACACTAACCTTATAACCCCCTAAACTGCACCTATACAACACTGAGACAACACTAACCTTATAACCCCCTAAACTGCACCTATACAACACTGAGACAACACTAACCTTATAACCCCCTAAACTGCACCTATACAACACTGAGACAACGCTAACCTTATAACCCCCCTAAACTGTACCTATACAACACTGAGCCAACACTAACCTTATAACCCCCTAAACTGCACCTATACAACACTGAGACAACACTAACCTTATAACCCCCTAAACTGCACCTACACAACAGTGAGACAACACTAACCTTATAACTCCCTAAACTGCACCTATAGAACAGTGAGACAACACTAACCTTACAACCTCTAAACTGCACCTATACAACACTAACCTTATAACCCCCTAAACTGCACCCATACAACACTGAGACAACACTAACCTTATAACCCCCTAAACTGCACCTATACAACACTGAGACAACACTAACCTTATAACCCCTAAACTGCACCTATACAACACTAACCTTATAACCCCCTAAACTGCACCTATACAACACTGAGACAACACTAACCTTATAAACCCCCTAGACTGCAGCAATACAACACTGAGACAACACTTACCTTATAACCCCCTAAACTGCAACTATACAACACTGAGACAACACTAACCTTATAATGCCCAAAACTGCACCTATACAACACTGAGACAACACTAACCTTAAACCCCCCTAAACTGCACCTATACAACATTGAGACAACATTAACCTTATAACCCCCTAAACTGCACCTATACAACACTGAGACAACACTAACTTTATAACCCCCTAAACTGCACCTATACAACACTGAGAAAACACTAACCTTATAACCCAGTAAACTGCACCTATGCAACACTGAGACAACACTAACCTTATAACCCCCTAAACTGCACCTATACAACACTGAGACAACACTAACCTTATAACCCCCGACACGGCACCTATACAACACTGAGACAACACTAACCTTATAACCCCCTAAACTGCACCTATATAACACTGAGACAACACTAACCTTATAACCCCTAAACTGCACCTATACAACACTGAGACAACACTAACCTTATAACCCCTAAACTGCAACTATACAACACTGAGACAACACTAACCTTATAACCCCCTAAACTGCACCTATACAACACTGAGACAACACTAACCTTATAACCCCCTAAACTGCACCTATACAACACTGAGACAACACTTACCTTATAACCCCCTAAACCGCACCTATACAACACTAACCTTATAAACCCCTAAACTGCACCTATGCAACACTGAGACAACACTAACCTTATAACCCCCTAAACCGCACCTATACAACACTGAGACAACACTAACCTTATAACCCCTGAAACTGCACCTATACAACACTGAGACAACGCTAACCTTATAACCCCATAAACTGCACATATACAACACTGAGACAACTCTAACCTTATAACCCCCCTAAACTGCACCTAAAGAACAGTGAGACAACACTAACCTTACAACCCCTAAAATGCACCTATACAACACTGAGACAACACTAACCTTATAACCACTAAACTGCACCTATACAACACTGAGACAACACTAAGCTTATAACCCCCTAAACTGCACCTATACAACACTGAGACAACACTAACCTTATAACCCCCTAAACTGCACCTATACAACATTGAGACAACACTAAACTTATAACCCCCTAAACTGCACCTATACAACACTGAGACAACAATTTTATAACCCCCTAAACTGCACCTAGACAACACTAACCTTATAACCACTAAACTGCACCTATACAACACTGAGACAAAACTAACATTATAACCCCCTAACCTGCACCTATACAACACTGAGACTACACTAAACATATAAACCCCTAAACTGCACCTATACAACACTGAGACAACACTAACCTTATAAACCCCGAAGACTGCACCTATACAACACTGAGACAACACTAACCTTATAACACCCTAAACTGCAACTATACAACACTGAGACAACACTAACCTTATAACCCCCTAAACTGCAGCTATACAACACTGAGACAATACTATCCTTATAACGCCCTAAACTGCACCTATACAACACTGAGACAACACTAATCTTATAACCCCGAAAACTGCACCTATACAACATTGAGACAACCTAAACCCTATAACCCCCTAAACTGCACCTATACAACACTGAGACAACACTAACCTTATAACCCCCTAAACTGCACCTATACAACACTGAGACAACACTAATCTTATAACCCCGAAAACTGCACCTATACAACACTGAGACAACAGTAACCTTATAACCCCTTAAACTGCAACTATACAACGCTGAGACAACACTAACTTTATAACCCCCTAAACTGCACCTATACAACACTGAGACATCACTAAACTTATAACCCCCTAAACGGCACCTATACAACACTAACCTTATAACTACCTAAACTGCACCTATACAACATTGAGACAACACTAACCTTATAGCCCCCTAAACTGCTCCTATACAACGCCGAGACAACACTAACCTTATAACCCCCTAAACTGCACCTATACAACACTGAGACAACACTAACCTTATAACCCCCAAAACTGCACCCATACAACACTGAGACAACACTAACCTTATAACCCCCTAAACTGCACTTATACAACACTGAGACAACGCTAACCTTATAACCCCTAAACTGCACCTATACAACACTAACCTTATAACCCCGTAAACTGCACCTATACAACACTGAGACAACACTAACCTTATAAACCCCTAAACTGCACCTATTCAACACTGAGACAACACTAACCTTATAACCCCCTAAACTGCACCTATACAACATTGAGACAACACTAACCTTATAACCCCCTAAACTGCACCTATACAACGCTGAGACAACACTAACCATATAACCCCCGAAACTGCACCTATACAACACTGAGACAACGCTAACCTTATAACCCCCTAAACTGCACCTATACAACACTGAGACAACACTAACCTTATAGCCCCCTAAAGTGCACCTATGCAACACTGAGACAACGCTAACATTAAAACCCCCTAAACTGCAGCTATACAACACTGAGATAACGCTAAACTTATAACCCCCTAAACTGCACCTATACAACAGTGAGAAAACACTAACCTTATAACCCACAAAACTGCACCTATACAACACTGAGACAACACTAACTTTATAACTCCCTAAATTGCACCTTACAACAGTGAGACAACACTAACCTTACAACCCCTAAACGGCACCTATACAACACTGAGACAACACTAACCTTATAACCCCTAAACTGCACATATACAACACTGAGACAACACTAACCTTATAAACCCCTAAACTGCACCTATACAACAATGAGACAACACTAACCTTATAACCCTCTAAACTGCAGCTATACAACACTAACCTTAAAACCCCCTAAACTGCACCTATACAACACTGAGACAACACTAACATTATAACCCCCTAAACTGCACCTATACAACACTGAGACAACACTAACCTTATAACCCCCTAAACTGCACCTATACAACACTGAGACAACACAAAACTCATAACCCCCTAAACTGCACCTATACAACACTGAGACAACACTAACCTTATAACCCCTAAACTGCAACTATACAACACTGAGACAACACTAACCTTATAACCCCCTAAACTGCACCTATACAACACTGAGACAACACAAACCTTATAACCCCCTAAACTACAACTATACAACACTGAGACAACACTAACCTTATAACCCCTAAACAGCACCTAGACAACACTGAGACAACATTAACCTTATAACCCCTAAACTGCACCTATACAACACTGAGACAACACTAACCTTATAACCCCCTAAACTGCACCTACACAACACTGAGACAACACTAACCTTATAACCCCCTAAACTGCACCTATACAACACTGAGACAACTCTAACCTGATAACCCCCTAAACTGCACCTATACAACACTGAGACAACAATAACCTTATAACCCCCTAAACTGCACCTATACAACACTGAGACAACACTAACCTTATAACCCCCTAAACTGCACCTACACAACAGTGAGACAACACCAACCTTATAACTCCCTAAACTGCACCTATACAACAGTGAGACAACACTAACCTTACAACCTCTAAACTGCACCTATACAACACTAACCTTATAACCCCCTAAACTGCACCCATACAACACTGAGACAACACTAACCTTATAACCCCCTAAACTGCACCTATACAACACTGAGACAACACTAACCTTATAACCCCTAAACTGCACCTATACAACACTGACCTTATAACCCCCTAAACTGCACCTATACAGCACTGAGACAACACTAACCTTACAACCCCCTAAACTGCACCTATAAAACACTGAGACAACACTAACCTTATAAACCCCCTAGACTGCACCAATACAACACTGAGACAACACTTACATTATAACCCCCTAAACTGCAACTATACAACACTGAGACAACACTAACCTTATAATGCCCAAAACTGCACCTATACAACACTGAGACAACACTAACCTTAAAACCCCCTAAACTGCACCTATACAACATTGAGACAACATTAACCTTATAACCCCCTAAACTGCACCTATACAACACTGAGACAACACTAACCTTATAACCCCCAAAACTGCACCTATACAACACTGAGACAACACTAACCTTATAACCCCGTAAACTGCACCTATACAACACTGAGACAACACTAACCTTATAACCCCTAAACTGCACCTATACAACACTGAGACAACACTAACCTTATAACCCCCTAAACTGCACCTATATAACACTGAGACAACACTAACCTTATAACCCCTAAACTGCACCTATACAACACTGAGACAACACTAACCTTATAACCCCTAAACTGCAACTATACAACACTGAGACAACACTAACCTTATAACCCCTAAACTGCAACTATACAACACTGAGACAACACTAACCTTATAACCCCCTAAACTGCACCTATACAACACTGAGACAACACTTATCTTATAACCCCCTAAACCGCACCTACACAACACTAACCTTATAAACCCCTAAACTGCACCTATGCAACACTGAGACAACACTAACCTTATAAGCCCCTAAACCGCACCAATACAACACTGAGACAACACTAACCTTATAACCCCTGAAACTGCACCTATACAACACTGAGACAACGCTAACCTTATAACCCCCTAAACTGCACCTATACAACACTGAGACAACAATTTTATAACCCCCTAAACTGCACCTAGACAACACTAACCTTATAACCACTAAACTGCACCTATACAACACTGAGACAAAACTAACATTATAACCCCCTAAACTGCACCTATACAACACTGAGACATCACTAACCTTATAAACTACTAAACTGCACCTATATAACACTGAGACAATACTAACCGTATAACCCCCTAAACTGCACCTATACAACACTGAGACAACACTAACCTTATAACCTCCTAAACTGCACCTATACAACACTGAGACAACACTAACCTTATAACCCCCTAAAATGCACCTATACAACACAAACCTTATAACCCACTAAACTGCACCTATACAACACTGAGACAACACTAACCTTATAACCCCATAAACTGCACCTATACAACACTGAGACAACACTAACCTTATAACCCCTAAACTGCGCCTATACAACACTGAGACAAAACTAACATTATAACCCCCCTAAACTGCACCTATACAACACTAACCTTATAATCCCCTAACCTGCACCTATACAACACTGAGACTACACTAAACTTATAACCCCCTAAACTGCACCTATACAACACTGAGACAACACTAACCTTATAAACCCCCAAGACTGCACCTATACAACACTGAGACAACACTAATCTTATAACACCCTAAACTGCAACTATACAACACTGAGACAACACTAACCTTATCACCCCTAAACTGCACCTATACAACACTGAAACAACACTAACCTTATAACCCCCTAAACGGCACCTATACAACACTAACCTTATAACTCCCTAAACTGCACCTATACAACATTGAGACAACACTAACCTTATAGCCCCCTAAACTGCTCCTATACAACACTGAGACAACACTAACCTTATAACCCCCTAAACTGCACCTATACAACACTGAGACAACACTAACGTTATAACCCCCTAAACTGCACCTATACAACACTGAGACAAGACTAACCTTATAACCCCTAAACTGCACCTATACAACACTGAGACAAGACTAACCTTATAACCCCCTAAACTGCACCTATACAACACTGAGACAACACTAACCTTATAACCCCCTAAATTGCACCTATACAACCCTGAGACAACACTAACCTTATAACCCCTAAAGTGCACGATACAACACTGAGACAACAGTAACCTTATAACCCCTAAACTGCACCTATAGAACACTGAGACACCACAAACTTTATAACCCCTAAACTGCACCGATAGACCACTGAGACAACACTGAGACAACACTAACCTTATAACCCCCTAAACTGCACCTATACAACACTGAGAAAACACTAACCTTATAACCCCCTAAACTGCACCTATACAACACTGAGACAACACTAACCTTATAACCCCCTAAACTGCACCTATACAACACTGAGACAATACTAACCTTACAACCCCTTAAACTGCACCTATACAACACTAACCTTATAACCCCTAAACTGCACCTATACAACACTGAGACAACGCAAACCTTATAACCACCCAAACTGCACGTATACAACACTGAGACAACACTAACCTTATAACCTCCTAAACTGCACCTATACAACACTGAGACAACACTAACCTTATAACCCCCTAAAATGCACCTATACAACACAAACCTTATAACCCACTAAACTGCACCTATACAACACTGAGACAACACTAACCTTATAAGCCCATAAACTGCACCTGTACAACACTGAGACAACACTAACCTTATAACCCCTAAACTGCACCTATACAACACTGAGACAAAACTAACATTATAACCCCCCTAAACTGCACCTATATAACACTAACCTTATAATCCCCTAACCTGCACCTATACAACACTGAGACTACACTAAACTTATAACCCCCTAAACTGCACCTATACAACAGTGAGACAACACTAACCTTATAAATCCCCAAGACTGCACCTATACAACACTGAGACAACACTAATCTTATAACACCCTAAACTGCAACTATACAACACTGAGACAACACTAACCTTATAACCCCCTAAAGTGCAGCTATACAACACTGAGACAATACTATCCTTATAACGCCCTAAACTGCACCTATACAACACTGAGAGAACACTAATCTTATAACACCCTAAACTGCAACTATACAACACTGAGACAACACTAACCTTATCACCCCTAAACTGCACCTATACAACACTGAGACAACACTAACCTTATAACCCCCTAAACGGCACCTATACAACACTAACCTTATAACTCCCTAAACTGCACCTATACAACATTGAGACAACACTAACCTTATAGCCCCCTAAACTGCTCCTATACAACACTGAGACAACACTAACCTTATAACCCCCTAAACTGCACCTATACAACACTGAGAAAACACTAACCTTATAACCCCCTAAACTGCACCTATACAACACTGAGACAACACTAACCTTATAACCCCCAAAACTACACCTATACAACACTGAGACAATACTAACCTTATAACCCCCTAAACTGCACCTATACAACACTAACCTTATAACCCCCTAAACTGCACCTATACAACACTGAGACAACGCAAACCTTATAACCCCCCAAACTGCACGTATACAACACTGAGACAACACTAACCTTATAACCCCCTAAACTGCAGTTACACAAGACTGAGACACTAACCTTATAACCCTCTAAACTGCAGCTATACAACACTGAGACAACGCTAACCTCATAACCCCCAAAACTGCACCTATACAACACTAACCTTATAACCCCTTAAACTGCACCTATACAACACTGAGACAACACTAACCTTATAACCCCCTAAACTGCACCTATACAACACTGAGACAACACTAACCTTATAACCCCCTAAACTGCACCTATACAACACTGAGACAACACTAACCTTATAACCCCCTAAACTGAACCTATACAACACGGAGACAACACTGAGACAACACTAACCATATAGCCCCCTAAACTGCACCTATACAACATGAGTCAACACTTAACTTATAAACCCCTAAACTGCACCTATACAACACTGAGACAACACTAACCTTATAACCCCCTAAACTGCACCTATAAAACACTGAGACAACATTAACCTTATAACCCCCTAAACTGCACCTATACAACACTGAGACAACACTAACCTCATAACCCCGTAAACTGCACCTATACAACACTGAGACAACACTAACCTCATAACCCCCTAAACTGCACCTATACAACACTAACCTTATAACCCCTTAAACTGCACCTATACAACACTGAGACAACACTAACCTTATAACCCCCTAAACTGCACCTATACAACACTGAGACAACACTAACCTTATAACCCCCTAAACTGCACCTATACAACACTGAGACAACACTAACCTTATAACCCATTAAACTGCACCTATACAACACTGAGACAACACTAACCTTATAACCCCCAAAACTGCACCTATACAATACTGAGACAACACTTACCTTATAACCCCCTAAACCGCACCTACACAACACTAACCTTATAAACCCCTAAACTGCACCTATGCAACACTGAGACAACACTAACCTTATAAGCCCCTAAACCGCACCAATACAACACTGAGACAACA
Organism: Protopterus annectens; assembly: GCF_019279795.1. NCBI lineage: Eukaryota > Metazoa > Chordata > Ceratodontiformes > Protopteridae > Protopterus > Protopterus annectens. The sequence goes on along the minus strand of NC_056749.1, from coordinate 63,458,801 downwards.
CTAACCTTATAACCCCTGAAACTGCACCTATACAACACTGAGACAACGCTAACCTTATAACCCCCTAAACTGCACCTATACAACACTGAGACAACAATTTTATAACCCCCTAAACTGCACCTAGACAACACTAACCTTATAACCACTAAACTGCACCTATACAACACTGAGACAAAACTAACATTATAACCCCCTAAACTGCACCTATACAACACTGAGACATCACTAACCTTATAAACTACTAAACTGCACCTATACAACACTGAGACAATACTAACCTTATAACCCCCTAAACTGCACCTATACAACACTGAGACAACACTAACCTTATAACCTCCTAAACTGCACCTATACAACACTGAGACAACACTAACCTTATAACCCCCTAAAATGCACCTATACAACACAAACCTTATAACCCACTAAACTGCACCTATACAACACTGAGACAACACTAACCTTATAACCCCATAAACTGCACCTATACAACACTGAGACAACACTGAGACAACACTAACCTTATAACCGCCTAAACTGCACCTATAGAACACTGAGACAACACTAATCTTATAACCCCCTAAACTGCACCTATACAACACTGAGACAACACTAATTTTATAACCCCTAAACTGCACGTATACAACACTGAGACAACACTAACCTTAAAACCCCCTAAACTGCACCTATACAACACTGAGACAACACCAACCTTATAACCCCCTAAACTGCACCTATACAATACTAATCTTATAACCCCCTAAACTGCACCTATACAACACTGAGACAACACTAACAATATAGCCCCCTAAACTGCACCTATGCAACACTGAGTCAACACTTAACTTATAAACCCCTAAACTGCACCTATACAACACTGAGACAACAGTAACCGTATAACCCCCTAAATTGCACCTATACAACACTGAGACAACACTAACCTTATAACCCCCTAAACTGCACCTATACAACACTGAGACAACACTAACATTATAACCCCCTAAACTGCACCTATACAACACTAACCTTATAACCCCCTAAACTGCACCTATACAACACTGAGACAACACTAACCTAATAACCCCCTAAACTGCACCTATACAACACTGAGACAACACTAACGTTATAACCCCCTAAACTGCACCTATACAACATTGAGACAACACTAACCTTATAACCCCGTAAACTGCACCTATAAAACACTGAGACAACAACCTTATAACCCAGTAAACTGGATCTATACAACACAGAGAAAACACTAACCTTATAGCCCCCTAAACTGCACCTATACAACACTGAAACAACACTAACTTTATAACCCCCTAAACTGCACCTATACAACACTGAGACAACACTAACCTTAAAAGCCCCTAAACTGCACCTATACAACACTGAGACAACACTAACCTTATAACCCCTAAACTGCACCTATACAACACTGAGACAACACTAACCTTATAATCCCGTAAACTGCACCTATACAACACTGAGACAACACTAACCTTATAACCCCCTAAACTGCACCTATACAACACTGAGACAACACTAACACTAATCTTATAACCCCCTAAACTGCACCTATACAACACTGAGGCAACGCTAACCTTATAACCCCCTAAACGGCACCTATACAACACTGAGACAACACTAACCTTATAACCCCCTAAACTGCACCTAGACAACACTAACCTTATAACCCCCTAAACTGCACCTATACAACACTGAGACACCACTAACTTTATAACCCCTAAACTGCACCTATAAAACACTGAGACAACACTAACCTTATCACCCCTAAACTGCACCTATACAACACTGAGATAACACTAACCTTATAACCCCCTAAACGGCACCTATACAACACTAACCTTATAATCCCCTAACCTGCACCTATACAACACTGAGACTACACTAAACTTATAACCCCCTAAACTGCACCTATACAACACTGAGACAACACTAACCTTATAAACCCCCAAGACTGCACCTATACAACACTGAGACAACACTAATCTTATAACACCCTAAACTGCAACTATACAACACTGAGACAACACTAACCTTATCACCCCTAAACTGCACCTATACAACACTGAAACAACACTAACCTTATAACCCCCTAAACGGCACCTATACAACACTAACCTTATAACTCCCTAAACTGCACCTATACAACATTGAGACAACACTAACCTTATAGCCCCCTAAACTGCTCCTATACAACACTGAGACAACACTAACCTTATAACCCCCTAAACTGCACCTATACAACACTGAGACAACACTAACGTTATAACCCCCTAAACTGCACCTATACAACACTGAGACAAGACTAACCTTATAACCCCCTAAACTGCACCTATACAACACTGAGACAAGACTAACCTTATAACCCCCTAAACTGCACCTATACAACACTGAGACAACACTAACCTTATAACCCCCTAAATTGCACCTATACAACCCTGAGACAACACTAACCTTATAACCCCCTAAAGTGCACGTATACAACACTGAGACAACAGTAACCTTATAACCCCCTAAACTGCACCTATAGAACACTGAGACACCACTAACTTTATAACCCCTAAACTGCACCGATAGACCACTGAGACAACACTGAGACAACACTAACCTTATAACCCCCTAAACTGCACCTATACAACACTGAGAAAACACTAACCTTATAACCCCCTAAACTGCACCTATACAACACTGAGACAACACTAACCTTATAACCCCCTAAACTGCACCTATACAACACTGAGACAATACTAACCTTACAACCCCTTAAACTGCACCTATACAACACTAACCTTATAACCCCCTAAACTGCACCTATACAACACTGAGACAACGCAAACCTTATAACCACCCAAACTGCACGTATACAACACTGAGACAACACTAACCTTATAACCTCCTAAACTGCACCTATACAACACTGAGACAACACTAACCTTATAACCCCCTAAAATGCACCTATACAACACAAACCTTATAACCCACTAAACTGCACCTATACAACACTGAGACAACACTAACCTTATAACCCCATAAACTGCACCTATACAACACTGAGACAACACTAACCTTATAACCCCTAAACTGCACCTATACAACACTGAGACAAAACTAACATTATAACCCCCCTAAACTGCACCTATATAACACTAACCTTATAATCCCCTAACCTGCACCTATACAACACTGAGACTACACTAAACTTATAACCCCCTAAACTGCACCTATACAACAGTGAGACAACACTAACCTTATAAATCCACAAGACTGCACCTATACAACACTGAGACAACACTAATCTTATAACACCCTAAACTGCAACTATACAACACTGAGACAACACTAACCTTATAACCCCCTAAAGTGCAGCTATACAACACTGAGACAATACTATCCTTATAACACCCTAAACTGCACCTATACAACACTGAAAGAACACTAATCTTATAACACCCTAAACTGCAACTATACAACACTGAGACAACACTAACCTTATCACCCCTAAACTGCACCTATACAACACTGAGACAACACTAACCTTATAACCCCCTAAACGGCACCTATACAACACTAACCTTATAACTCCCTAAACTGCACCTATACAACATTGAGACAACACTAACCTTATAGCCCCCTAAACTGCTCCTATACAACACTGAGACAACACTAACCTTATAACCCCCTAAACTGCACCTATACAACACTGAGAAAACACTAACCTTATAACCCCCTAAACTGCACCTATACAACACTGAGACAACACTAACCTTATAACCCCCAAAACTGCACCTATACAACACTGAGACAATACTAACCTTATAACCCCCTAAACTGCACCTATACAACACTAACCTTATAACCCCCTAAACTGCACCTATACAACACTGAGACAACGCAAACCTTATAACCCCCCAAACTGCACGTATACAACACTGAGACAACACTAACCTTATAACCCCCTAAACTGCAGTTACACAAGACTGAGACACTAACCTTATAACCCTCTAAACTGCAGCTATACAACACTGAGACAACGCTAACCTCATAACCCCCAAACTGCACCTATACAACACTAACCTTATAACCCCTTAAACTGCACCTATACAACACTGAGACAACACTAACCTTATAACCCCCTAAACTGCACCTATACAACACTGAGACAACACTAACCTTATAACCCCCTAAACTGCACCTATACAACACTGAGACAACACTAACCTTATAACCCCTAAACTGAACCTATACAACACGGAGACAACACTGAGACAACACTAACCATATAGCCCCCTAAACTGCACCTATACAACATGAGTCAACACTTAACTTATAAACCCCTAAACTGCACCTATACAACACTGAGACAACACTAACCTTATAACCCCCTAAACTGCACCTATAAAACACTGAGACAACATTAACCTTATAACCCCCTAAACTGCACCTATACAACACTGAGACAACACTAACCTTATAACCCCGTAAACTGCACCTATACAACACTGAGACAACACTAACCTCATAACCCCCTAAACTGCACCTATACAACACTAACCTTATAACCCCTTAAACTGCACCTATACAACACTGAGACAACACTAACCTTATAACCCCCTAAACTGCACCTATACAACACTGAGACAACACTAACCTTATAACCCCCTAAACTGCACCTATACAACACTGAGACAACACTAACCTTATAACCCATTAAACTGCACCTATACAACACTGAGACAACACTAACCTTATAACCCCCAAAACTGCACCTATACAATACTGAGACAACACTTACCTTATAACCCCCTAAACCGCACCTACACAACACTAACCTTATAAACCCCTAAACTGCACCTATGCAACACTGAGACAACACTAACCTTATAAGCCCTAAACCGCACCAATACAACACTGAGACAACACTAACCTTATAACCCTAAACCGCACCAATACAACACTGAGACAACACTAACCTTATAACCCCCTAAACTGCACCTATACAACACTGAGACAACAATTTTATAACCCCCTAAACTGCACCTAGACAACACTAACCTTATAACCACTAAACTGCACCTATACAACACTGAGACAAAACTAACATTATAACCCCCTAAACTGCACCTATACAACACTGAGACATCACTAACCTTATAAACTACTAAACTGCACCTATACAACACTGAGACAATACTAACCTTATAACCCCCTAAACTGCACCTATACAACACTGAGACAACACTAACCTTATAACCTCCTAAACTGCACCTATACAACACTGAGTCAACACTAACCTTATAACCCCTAAAATGCACCTATACAACACAAACCTTATAACCCACTAAACTGCACCTATACAACACTGAGACAACACTAACCTTATAACCCCATAAACTGCACCTATACAACACTGAGACAACACTGAGACAACACTAACCTTATAACCGCCTAAACTGCACCTATAGAACACTGAGACAACACTAATCTTATAACCCCCTAAACTGCACCTATACAACACTGAGACAACACTAATTTTATAACCCCTAAACTGCACGTATACCACACTGAGACAACACTAACCTTAAAACCCCCTAAACTGCACCTATACAACACTGAGACAACACCAACCTTATAACCCCCTAAACTGCACCTATACAATACTAATCTTATAACCCCCTAAACTGCACCTATACAACACTGAGACAACACTAACCATATAGCCCCCTAAACTGCACCTATACAACACTGAGTCAACACTTAACTTATAAACCCCTAAACTGCACCTATACAACACTGAGACAACAGTAACCTTATAACCCCCTAAATTGCACCTATACAACACTGAGACAACACTAACCTTATAACCCCCTAAACTGCACCTATACAACACTGAGACAACACTAACCTTATAACCCCCTAAACTGCACCTATACAACACTAACCTTATAACCCCCTAAACTGCACCTATACAACACTGAGACAACACTAACCTAATAACCCCCTAAACTGCACCTATACAACACTGAGACAACACTAACGTTATAACCCCCTAAACTGCACCTATACAACATTGAGACAACACTAACCTTATAACCCCGTAAACTGCACCTATAAAACACTGAGACAACAACCTTATAACCCAGTAAACTGGATCTATACAACACAGAGAAAACACTAACCTTATAGCCCCCTAAACTGCACCTATACAACACTGAAACAACACTAACTTTATAACCCCCTAAACTGCACCTATACAACACTGAGACAACACTAACCTTAAAAGCCCCTAAACTGCACCTATACAACACTGAGACAACACTAACCTTATAACCGCCTAAACTGCACCTAAACAACACTGAGACAACACTAACCTTATAATCCCGTAAACTGCACCTATACAACACTGAGACAACACTAACCTTATAACCCCCTAAACTGCACCTATATAACACTGAGACAACACTAACCTTATAACCCCCTAAACTGCACCTATACAACACTGAGACAACACTAACTTTATAACCCCCTAAACTGCACCTATACAACACTAACCTTATAACCCCCTAAACTGCACCTATACAACATTGAGACAACACTAACCTTATAACCCCATAAACTGCACCCATACAACACTGAGACAACACTAACCTTATAACCCCCTAAACTTCACCTATACAACACTGAGAAAACACTAAACTTATAACCCCCTAAACTGCAACAATACAACACTGAGACAACACTAATCTTATAACCCCTAAACTGCACCTATACAGACTGAGACAACACTAACCTTATAACCCCCTAAACTGCACCTATACAACACTGAGAAAACACTAACCTTATAACCACCTAAACTGCACCTATAGAACACTGAGACAACACTAACCTTATAACCCCCTAAACTGCACCTATACAACACTGAGACAACACTAACCTTATAACCCCCTAAACTGCACCTATAGAACACTGAGACAACACTAACCTTATAACCCCCTAAACTGCACCTATACAACACTAACCTTATAAACCCCTAAACTGCACCTATACAACACTGAGACAACAGTAACCTTATAACCCCCTAAACTGCACCTATACAACACTGAGACAACACTAACATTATAATCCCCTAAACTGCACCTATACAACACTGAGACAACACTAACCATATAACCCCATAAACTGCACCTATACAACACTGAGACAAGACTAACCATATAACCCCCTAAACTGCACCTATACAACATTGAGACATCACTATCCTTATAATCCCCTAAACTGCACCTATACAACACTGAGACAACACTAACCTTATAAACCCCCAGGACTGCACTTATACAACACTGAGACAACACTAACCTTATAACACCCTAAACTGCAACTATACAACACTGAGACAACACTAACACTAATCTTATAACCCCCTAAACTGCACCTATACAACACTGAGGCAACGCTAACCTTATAACCCCCTAAACGGCACCTATACAACACTGAGACAACACTAAACTTATAACCCCCTAAACTGCACCTAGACAACACTAACCTTATAACCCCCTAAACTGCACCTATACAACACTGAGACACCACTAACTTTATAACCCCTAAACTGCACCTATAAAACACTGAGACAACACTAACCTTATCACCCCTAAACTGCACCTATACAACACTGAGATAACACTAACCTTATAACCCCCTAAACGGCACCTATACAACACTAACCTTATAACTCCCTAAACTGCACCTATACAACATTGAGACAACACTAACCTTATAGCCCCCTAAACTGCTCCTATACAACACTGAGACAACACTAACCTTATAACCCCCTAAACTGCACCTATACAACACTGAGACAACACTAACCTTATAACCCCTAAACTGCACCTATACAACACTGAGACAACACTAACCTTATAACCCCCTAAACTGCACCTATACAACACTGAGACAACACTAACCTTATAACCCCCTAAACTGCACCTATACAACACTGAGACAACACTAACCTTATAACCCCTAAACTGCACCTATACAACACTGAGACAACACTAACCTTATAACCCCCTAAACTGCACCTATACAACACTGAGACAACACTAACCTTATAACCCCCTAAACTGCACCTATACAACATTGAGATAACACAAACCTTATAACCCCCTAAACTGCACCTATACAACACTGAGACAACATTAACCTTATAACCCCCTAAACTGCACCTATACAACACAGAGACAACACTAACCTTATAACCCCGTAAACTGCAGCTATACAACACTGAGACAACACTAACCTCATAACCTCCTAAACTGCACCTATACAACACTGAGACAACACTAAGCTTATAACCCCCTAAACTGCACCTATACAACACTGAGACATCACTAACCTTATAACCCCTTAAACTGCACCTATACAACACTGAGACAACACTAACCTTATAACCCCCTAAACTGCACCTACACAACACTGAGACAACACTAACCTTATAACCCCCTAAACTGCACCTATACAACACTAACCTTATAACCCCCTAAACTGCACCTATACAACACTGAGACAATACTGAGACAACACTAACCTTATAACCACCTAAACTGCACCTATACAACACTGAGATAACACTAACCTTATAACCCCCTAAACTGCACCTATAAAACACTGAGACAACACTAACCTTATAGCCCCCTAAACTGCACCTATACAACACTGAGATAACACTAACCTTATAACCCCCTAAACTGCACCTAGACAACACTGAGACAACACTAACCTTCTAACCCCCTAAACTGCACCTATAGAACACCGAGACAACACTAACCTCATAACCCCCTAAACTGCACCTATACAACACTGAGACAACACTAACCTCACAACCCCCTAAACTGCACCTATACAACACTGAGACAACACTAACCTTATAACCCCCTAAACTGCACCTATACAACACTGAGACAACACTAACCTTATAACCCCTAAACTGCACCTATACAACACTGAGACAACACTAACCTTATAACCCCCTAAAATGCACTTATACAACACTGAGACAACACTAACTTTATAACCCCCTAAACTGCACCTATACAACACTAACCTTATAACCCCCTAAACTGCAGCTGTACAACACTGAGACAACACTATCCTTATAACCGCCTAAACTGCACCTAAACCACACTGAGACAACACTAACCTTATAATCCCCTAAACTGCACCTATACAACACTGAGACAACACTAACCTTATAACCCCCTAAACTGCACCTATACAATACTGAGGCAACGCTAACCTTATAACCCCCTAAACGGCACCTATACAACACTGAGACTACGCTAACCTTATAACCCCCTAAACTGCTTCTATACAACACTGAGACAACGCTAAACTTATAACCCCCTAAACTGCACTTATACAACACTGAGACAACGCTAACCTTATAACCCCCTAAAAGTACAGTTTTGTGCCTACCATAAATGTAGATGTTCGAGTGCTAATATAGCTGCATTCCTAACAGATGGGGTTCTCCTGCCGTCAGGCGGGTCCTCGATCGGCCGAATTCCAAAGTCTAGGTCCGGCGTCGGTTGTCGTCGCTTCTTCCCTGACGCCAGTGCGACAGTGGTATAAAGGAACCATCCCACACCATTTTCTTCAGTTTTTCTTGCCCCAGATGTCAGGTGCCCCCAGAAGGAAGGCAATACATAAAATTAGGTAATAATGCAATGCAATATAATCAAAAAACAGTAGCTGCAAGCAAATACACCATAAAAGAATACCCCTAGAGGGGAAGGAGGGAGGGAAACCTGGACTGCAGCTGTATTAGCACTCGAACATCTACATTTATGGTAGGCACAAAACTGTACTATGTTCATCGTGCATACAGCTGCAGTCGTAACAGATGGGTAGAATCCCAAAGCTAAGAAAGGGGTGGTAGGCACTAGGTGTAACTAGGAGGAGCCAAAATGCCCTGCAAGACTGCAGTGGCAAAGCCTGCTCTAGATTTGGAGTATAATGGTAAGTTGTAGTGCTTGGAGAAGGTATGCACAGAACTCCAAGTGGCTGCTTCCAAAATATCCTTGGTAGGAACTCCTCTGAGGAAGGCTGCAGAGGTGGCTGTGGCCCTGGTGGAATGAGTTCTAATGCCTGTAGGTACAGTTTTGCCATGAAAGGAATAGCAAAAGCGTATGCAGTGGGCTATCCATTTTGAAATTGTCTGTTTGGAAATTGGCTTTCCTTGAGCTCCTACTGCATAGGCCACAAAGTGCTGTTCTGATTTTCTGAAATGCTTTGTTCTGTCCAAATAATAACGCAGTTGTCTGTAGATGTCCAAGGAATGTAGTAATCTCTCCCCTTTGTTTGGAGGATTAGGATAAAAAGTACGTAAGTGTATGGCCTGATTTAAAGCTACCCTGGATACCACTTTAGGCATAAAGGACGGGTTGGGTTCGTAAGGAAACTCTGTCCTGATGGAAGATGATAAAAGGCTGGACAGCCATGAGAGCCTGTAATTCTGAAACTCTACGAGCTGAGGTGATAGCCAGAAGGAAAGCTGTTTTCCAGGACAAATATTGCAAATCTGATGAAGCAGCTGGCTCAAAAGGAGGCAGGGTCAGTTTTTCTAGAATGAAATTAAGATCCCAAGCAGGTATTGGTTGTTTCCTTGGAGGTCTTAAATTCTTAGCCCCTCTGAGGAACTGTCTTAAGAGAGGGTGAGAGAATAAAGGTGGATCAGTGTTGTATTCTGCAGAGATGGCTGAGGCATGGATTTTGATGGAGGAGAAAGAAAGTCCACTGCTTAGCAGTTCAGTCAAATATTGTAGTATTTGTGGTAAATTCAGTTTTCCAGGGTCCTGACCCTTTTTCTCATTCCAGGTACAAAAACGTTTCCATTTTGCGGAGTAAGCTTTTCTAGTTGATGGCCTTCTGGCCTCCAAAATGACATCCTGCACCTCCTTGGAGAGTAGGGCCTGCTGTGATGCTAAGGAATCTTCCATGCGGCTAGATTGAGTGTTTTTAGCTGACTGTGAAGAGTTTTGAAGCTGTGTTGAGTCAGAAGAAGAGGCATTAGAGGCAGGGTCCATGGTGGGGAATGCGTTAGGCTCCTCAGGAGTGGGTACCAGTGTTGTCTTGGCCAGTCCGGAGCAATGAGGGTCATCTTTGTTCTGTCTGCTCTGGTCTTCAATAGCACTTTGGGCAGCAGAGGAAGAGGTGGGAAGGCATAAACTGTCATTGATGCCCAGCTGAAAGAGAGAGCGTCCACTCTCCAGGCCTTTCGATGGAAGATCCTTAAGCAGAATTTTGTCAATTGATGATTTTTGTGGGAGGCAAATAGATCTATGTCTGGCCTTCCCCATTCTTGGATTATTTCTGTGAAAACTTTTGGATGCAACTTCCATTCGTGTGGATCTGTCATATTCCTGCTTAGGTTGTCTGCCAGCTTGTTTTCCTGCCTGGCAAGTACTGTGCTTGTAGTTCCATTTGTAAGTCCATGGCCATGTTCCAAAGTGACATGGCCAGTCTGCATAGGGGGTAAGAATGTGTTCCTCCCTGCTTGTTTATGTACCACATAACTGTGGTGTTGTCCGTTCTTATCAAAAGTTGACCTGGTTGTAGAAAGTTCTTGGAAGCTATAATAGCATTTATTACTGCTAGCATTTCTTTTTGATTGATGTGAAGGTGCTTTTCTTTTTGGGACCATTTGCCCTGAATGCACCGATCTGTCATGTGCGCCCCCCAGGCGTAGTCCGAGGCGTCTGTTGTGATGACTTGATTTGCTTGAGGCTTGCTGAAAGGAAGACCTGTGTTTGTTTGACATGCTTGAGCCCACCACAGAAATTCCTTTTGCAGCCATGGAATTAGTGGTATTATTATTTCCAAACTGTGGCTGTGTTGAGACCATATGTTTTTCAGGTACCATTGTAGTTTCCTCATATGCAGCTTTGCACATGGGATTAGTAAGATGCAAGATGCCATGAATCCCAGAGCCTGCAGGATTTTCCTTGCAGTAAGCCTGGTGCAATTTGCTAGTGCTCTGAAGTATTGAATTAGTTGCCCCTGCTTCTCTGGCGTGAGGTAGGCCATCTGGGTGTTTGTGTCTAAGTTGGCACCCGGGAAAATTATCTTCCGAGAGGGTGTCAGTCTTGATTTATTTTTGTTGACTGTGTATCCCAGAGAGTTCAATAACATTATTACATAAGCCAGATGTTTCAGAAGAATGTGTTTGCTGTCCGCTTGAATCAGGCAGTCATCCGAATAGGGGTATATTTGTATCCCTTGAAGTCTGCAGTAGGCAATTACTGATGCCAGGCATTTCGTGAATACTCTGGGCGCAGTAGATAAGCCAAAGGGCAATGCAGAGAATTGATAATGAGTTGAACCTGCAAGAAATCTGAGGTATCTTCTGCAATTTTGTCTGATTGGGACATGCAGGTATGCCTCCTTGAGGTCCAATGTTACCAGCCAAGACTCCTTGCCCAGCATGGGAAGAAGCTGCTGTAGAGTGAGCATCTTGAATTTTGGTACGAGTAGAAATGTGTTTAGGATGGATAGATCCAGAATAGGTCTCCAATCTTTTCCCTTCCTTGGCACCAGAAATAGCCTGGAATAAAACCCTTGACCTTGTTCGTGCGTAGGTACCTCTTGAATAGCTTTCATGCTTATGAGATCTGTAATTTGCCTTTGTGCCTCTGCCCTTTGATTGTATGGCAGGTTTGGCATGCCTCTCATTTTTGGAAGGGTGTGAAAATGGAATTTGTAGCCTCTGTTTATAATGTCCAGGATCCATTTGTCCTTTGTGACAATATGCCAATTTTTTGAAAATAATGCCAGCTTTCCTCCCAAGGGGGCTGCCATTTGAGACCTGGTTGGCATGCAAAGGGGAAAGTCATTGGGTTTGCTTTCTGATAGATTGCGAGTTGTCCTCACCACCTCTTTGTGTAGGAGGTTGCCATTGTCTGCCTCTGTACGATCCTTGGGATTGTCCTCTGCCCCTCGGGCGCCTGTATCTGCCTCTTTGGGATCTGTCTGTGGCAGGAAAGGACCAGTTTTTGGAAGGCCAATTTCTACTGAAACGTGGGGGTTGAACCTGTAGAAATTCTTTCACAGTTTGCATTGATTTAGCCTTTTCCTCCATTTTCCTTAATACCTCCTCAGCATTAGCACCAAACAGTACATCCTTTTGAAGAGGAGAGTCTAGTAATTTAGCTTTGACATGATCAGGTAAGGCTTGTTCCTTGAGCCAGGCATGCCTATATATGACTGATCCTGTAACAGCAGCTCTGCATGAGGCCTCTAGAGCATCAAAACCACATTGTAAGGTATGCTTACCCACTTGTTCTGCACTATGCATCAAGTCCTGCAACTCCTTCAAGTCTGGTTGTTCAGGTTGTGACATTTTACTTTTCAATTGTGATAACAAAAACTGTTGGTATTTTAGCATATGAAACTGACAGTTTAAGGCCCTCATGGATAAGGTAGCCGAGGTATATACCTTTTTTCCCCACCATTCTAAGGATCTGGAATCTCTCTCGGAAGGCAATGGATTTTTAGCAATGGAGGCCTTAACTCCCTTGGGGCCCTGTGAGATGGTTTCTGGGTCAGCAGCATGGCTCTTGTATAGAAATTGGTGTGAGTCAGGGACCCTGTAGTACCTGTCAGGCTTAACTGGAGCTGGAGGTAGAGAGTCCGGGTTAAGGCAGGCCTCCGAGTAAACATCATCTAGGATGTCCAAAACAGGAGGTATCGCCAAAGGCCTGTGCTGAGGAAGTAAGAGAAATTCCCTGAGCCTTTTCTTGGAATCAGAATAATCCTGGCCTTCCCAGTGGAAATGTTCCCTTAAGGTATGCAAAGTTTCCCCAAATGAGTAATCCTCAGGGGGGGATACAGAAGGGGTGAACTCTTCCGCATCAGAGTCTTCAAAAGGGGAGTAAGAATGTTCCTGATCATCAGTGTGCTCTGAAATAATGGAGCCCTGATCAGAAGAGGGGGAATCTTCCTCCACTCTAGGCCTTTTGTCCAGAGGGGGCTGAGAACCTCTGATAAGAGTAATTAAATCCTCAGCCATTTTAAGCATCTGTTTCTTAGGCATGGGGCCTGGAGATGGGCCCTGTGCAGTTGGTCTCTTAGAGTGCATGGTTGCTTTAGACTTAGTGAAAGCCTTGATAGAAAAAGAAGAGGAAGGTCTGAAGACACCTTGAGTGGAGGTGGACCTGTCCACATTCTGAGTTTCAACGCCGACAGTGACTTTGGTATCTGTAGTGGCGGTGTGGGCCGAGGAGCCTGCGACCTTGGGTACAGGAGACACCATCAAAGACAGGTCGTCGGTAGGCAGGGGCTGCATAGGCGCCTCACCGGCTTTGGCGTGGTGTCGGTAGAGGCCGCGGACCTCACATGTCGGCCCTTGTCTTTTCGTTTTTTAGACAAAACCGGAGTCGGAGTATCCGACGACATGGTATAGTTGAAAGCTTTTCCAAAATAATGCTGGGCAAACTCCGCCCGACGCTTAATAGTGCGTTTGTTGAATGTAGCACAAAAGTGGCAGGCCGAGACCTCGTGGTCTGGGCCTAAACAATGTATACAGAGGGAATGGAAATCCTTATGTGGTATTTGCTTCCCACAAGAAATACAATTATTAACTTTGTCTGACATCGGTCTGAGGCAAGAAAAGGTTCCCCAATGGAGTACTTAGCTTTTAAGAAGACTTCGGTTTCCAAATTTTCATAATCTCAGGAGCTGGCCGACCGGCACTTGCGAACTGCTTCTGCTTCGGGCACCGCGCGGCAAGAAAGACTGAAGAAAATGGCATCGGCTGGTTCCTTTATACCCCTGTCGCACTGATGTCAGGGAAGAAGCGTGAGACAACACTAACCTTATAACCCCCTAAACTGCACCTATACAACACTAACCTTATAACCCCCTAAACTGCACCTATGCAACACTAACCTTATAACCCCCTAAACTGCACCTATACAACACTAACCTTATAACCCCCTAAACTGCACCTATACAACACTGAGACAACACTAACCTTATAACCCCCTAAACTGCACCTATACAACACTGAGACAACACTAACCTTATAACTCCCTAAACTGCACCTATACAACACTGAGACAACACTAACCTTATAACCCCCTAAACTGCACCTATACAACACTGAGACAACACTAACCTTATAACCCCCTAAACTGCACCTATACAACACTGAGACAACACTAACCTTATAACCCCATAAACTGCACCTATACAACACCGAGCAACTCTAACTTTATAAACCCCTAAACCCTCTTTATTTTGTTTAAAGATTTTTTTTATTAAAAAGTAAATAACATTATCCCGAATCTTCTGTAAATGTTTGTGCTGTCTTCTTAAATCATACTTTGATTTAAAATAAACTCCAGGGATGTGGAGGTACAATTCTGCTAGCTTTATCAGCACCCATTTCTGCATTACTAGTCCCAGACTTACAGAAATTTAAGCAACATGCCACAGTGCAGAAAGCTTGTGATTCTGCCCAGCTTTAATCCACCTAATCGGGATGATTTGATGCTTGCCCTATGTACTGATGAAAGCGCTGCAGCCTTGCTCACTGTGAGCTCCTCTGTCTTTTCTTCCAGGAAAAAACATTCTGGCACACATTCAATAAAGCTTACATGGTGAGTGACGTGCACACGACAACACACTGTTTTGTATTCAGTAAGCAGCTCTACACGGTATGTAGAGCCCCGCAAACTCTGTAAACATTGTGGCATACTAACTGCAGCATAAGCAGCTGAACTGTATGCTAACCAACCAATCCAAGATGGAGGAGCTCTTCAACAAGCTATTAATAGCCAAGTAGACTCAGTGTTGTTGTTCGCTGCAAAGCCATGGAAACTAGGCTACATGGAAAAAATGTTAGGGGCTGCTGCTGCTCTCATTCACGTGTATGTGCAGCAGGCCCATGTCTGTGCTGCTGCTGCTCTCATTCATGTGTGTGTGCAGCCGGCCCATGTCTGCGCTGCTGCTGCTCTCATTCATGTGTGTGTGCAGCCGGCCCATGTCTGCGCTGCTGCTGCTCTCATTCATGTGTATGTGCAGCCAGCCCATGTCTGCGCCGCTGCTGCTCTCATTCATGTGTATGTGCAGCAGGCCCATGTCTGCGCCACTGCTGCTCTCATTCATGTGTGTGTGCAGCAGGCCCATGTCTGCGCCACTGCTGCTCTCATTCATGTGTGTGTGCAGCCGGCCCATGTCTGCGCTGCTGCTGCTCTCATTCATGTGTGTGTGCAGCCGGCCCATGTCCGCACTGCTGCTGCTGCTCTCATTCATGTGTGTGTGCAGCCGGCCCATGTCTGCACTGCTGCTGCTCTCATTCATGTGTGTGTGCAGCCGGCCCATGTCTGCGCCGCTGCTGCTCTCATTCATGTGTATGTGCAGCCAGCCCATGTCTGCGCCGCTGCTGCTCTCATTCATGTGTATGTGCAGCAGGCCCATGTCTGCACCGTTGCTGCTCTCATTCATGTGTATGTGCAGCAGGCCCATGTCTGCGCCGCTGCTGCTCTCATTCATGTGTATGTGCAGCCGGCCCATGTCTGCGCCGCTGCTGCTCTCATTCATGTATATGTGCAGCAGGTGCGCTGCTGCTCTCATTCATGTGTATGTGCAGCCGGCCCATGTCTGCGCCGCTGCTGCTCTCATTCATGTGTATGTGCAGCCGGCCCATGTCTGCGCCGCTGCTGCTCTCATTCATGTATATGTGCAGCAGGTGCATGTCTGCGCCGCTGCTGCTCTCATTCATGTGTATGTGCAGCCGGCCCATGTCTGTGCTGCTGCTGCTCTCACTCATGTGTATGTGCAGCCGGCCCATGTCTGTGCTGCTGCTCTCATTCATGTGTATGTGCAGCAGGCCCATGTCTGTGCTGCTGCTGCTCTCATTCATGTGTATGTGCAGCAGGATGAAGTCTATGCTGCTGCTGCTCTCATTCATGTGTATGTGCAGCAGACCCATGTCTGTGCTGCTGCTCTCATGCATGTGTATGTGCAGCTGGCCCATGTCTGTGCTGCTGCTCTCATTCATGTGTATATGCAGCCGGCCCATGTCTGTGCTGCTGCTGTTCTTATTCATATGTATGTGCAGCAGGGTCAAGTATATGCTGCTTCTGCTGCTGATAACAGACAACAGCCAAGAAGGAGGAGGAGGAGATTGTAGATTGCTGCAGAGTGGACAGAGATTCAGTACAGGAACTCTGTAACCTCGGTCATCCTCAACTGAGAGCAAGGACAAACTAAGAGGAACCAATACTGGTGGAGACAAAGGTAGAATATTAGCTACAGGAACTTTCCAGAGACCAACAGGGGACACGCTACAGGTGTCACACTCATCAGCATCCAGAATCCTACATCAATTCCTGAATGCTATGCTACAACATGCCAGTGACTACATATATTTTCCCGTACACTTGAAAACATAGACACAGCTATGCAGGAGTTCTACTCTGTAGCACACTGTCCTGAAGTCCTGGGTGCCACACTGTACACATGTAGATCAAAGTACCAACTGGGTTCCAAAAGGGCTTCCACTTCATTAACTGTCAGACTGTGTACAACACTAAGAGACTCATCCTGAATGTGTGTGCTGGCAACCCAAGAATCACCATGACTCATATTAATGGAACAACTCTCAACTGTATGATATGTTTTCTAGGGGTGATGTCCCACAGGGTCATTTACTGGGGGATGCAGGTTTTGCACTGGAACCGTGGCTGATGATGCCCATCAGAAATGCACACAGACCAACTGAAGAGTGCTACAACAAAGCACACCCTCAAACAAGAAATATCACAGGGTGTGTGTTTAGGATGCTGAAGTCACGGTTCCGGTGCACAGATACATCTGGGGAGCTCTTGCAGTACCAATCCCCGTACATGTGCTGAAATCTACACCATTTGTGCCATGCTTCACAATGCTATCTTGACAAAATAGCTTCAGCAGGAACACCAAGGGGAAGGGCCACACATCCCACCACCACTGGCAAGGTCACCAGAGCCACACGCAGGTGAGGAGTCAAAGGTGTAACCAGCAGCTGATGTGGGTGTAGGCAGACATAGGCATGCACAATATGCCCTTGCACTGGCCAAGTGGCACACACGATCACCACCTAAGGGGCTAAAACCTTCCTCCTATGTACATACATACAGTAACATTGATGCCAGGCAATGCCCACAACCTTACTTACCCATGTAATGGCTGTGTACTCCTAGCACCAGACAGTCTGTTCCCTAAACTAAACGTCTTGCAACTACTGGACTTACAAGGTAAGTGTTGAACCTGGAATAGAAAAATAAATGTCTAAGAATACAAATGACTGGCATATCCTTGCATACTGTTACTTGCTAATATAAGTATAAGGTGGGTGAATTTTTACAGCAGTGACTTTTTTTGCCCTCTATCAACTAACAGACCTCATGCATCAAAGATTCACACATTCTTACCCATCAAAAGTACAGATTTTCACAAAATGTCCACAGTTTGGCCTCATACATTTGCACTGGAAAATCATTAAAGAGTGAAGTTAGAAAATAATGACACACATTTCTGTTTCAGACTTTATATTCCTCAGAAAAATCATAAAAATCACACAGTCATCTAAAACCTGTTATTCTATCAACTTTCTAAGTTTGTAAAACCAAAATATTTAAAAAGTGTCCCTATTGCAAGGCCTTTGGCTAACTTTTATTTATGACTTGGTTCAGCTTTGTTGGTTTAAGAGGCTGTGAGGAATGAACACATTACAAAAACCTGTAAGAAAGCAGTACAATTTGCAATACAATATCACAAACACAGATATACTAAGTGTGAAGTCAGCTATGCACCCTGAGCATCAGACACAAAGCTTATGTAACCCTAAATCCAAAAGAGAAAAACACAAGAATATGGCACAGTTATCACTTGCACAGGGTGTTATGTGTGTGTGTGTGTGTGGGAGGGGGGGGGGGGCATAAGGCCTAAGCTGCCACAAAAGGTACCCACACTACTACAACTTAATATATGCCAACAAACTAACACTGGTGCTACTATCACTGACAGTACAGCAATACACAGAAAGTCCTGACAATCACCTCACACTTATGGATAAAAGCAAATTTCTGTTAAATGCTCATCAGTACTGAAATAAAAATGTTTGGCTTACTAACATAGGGGGAACAATTTATTGCTTTTATATGTCCATTAACAATACATTTAAATGGAACTTGACTGACACAGCCACCCTAAGCCCAGTAATGAACCAGAATGTGTTAACTGTATCAATCTATAAACAGCCCCCCCCCCCCCAAAAAAAAAAAATCAAACCAACTTAACTTTTAGTTATGTACTTACCATAACTTTAGATGTATGGGATCCATCTCGCCTACATTCTCTACAGATGGGTTCGGAGCCGATCCTCGGCTCCGACTCGGCACGCTATACAATAGCACGAAGTCTTTTATTGGCTGAGTTACCTCATATCCCAGGATGCACCACTACTGCTTCCCCAGATCTTGTTTGTCCGCACACATGCACACACACACATAGACTGTTGTTATAAGATTGCCAGGTGTTTCAAGAGAGGAAACAGTTGTATTCGGACCGTCCGGTCTCTTCTGGCCTCCAAGGCAGGGGGAAGGAGGGTGGGTTATTAGGAACGTAGGCGAGATGGATCCCATACATCTAAAGTTATGGTAAGTACATAACTAAAAGATGTAATGTGATCCTATCTCGCTTACATTCTCTACAGATGGGACAGCGTCCCTAGCACCTAATTCCTGGGTGGCTCATTGGAAAACGGTCCGCAGAACCGTGGAACCGAAGGAAGCTCGCCCCCTAGATGCCACATCCAATTTGTAGTGAGAAATAAAGGTGTGTAGAGAAGATCACGTAGCAGCCGCACAAATGTCATTAAAAGAGAGCTTGGAATGAAAGGCTGCCAAAGTGGCCATAGCCCTGGTAGAATGAGCTTTCACTGGAATTGTAAGCTCTTTATTTGAAATGCGATAAATATGAGTGATGCAGTCTCTGATCCACTTGGCAATAGTGACCTTTGTGACTGCTTTGCCCAATTTATTGTCCGAAAAAGACACAAACAGTTGATCTGATTTTCGTGCTTGGTGTGTCCTATCCAAATAGAAACGTAATTGTCTGTGCACATCTAAGCTGTGAAAGGTATACTCAGCTCTGTTTGTATACTTAGGGAAAAAAAACGGTAATTCCAGGGATTGTTGCAAACAAAAATTAGAACAAACCTTTGGTATAAAGGATGGGTTTGGTCTAAGAGATACTCTATCCTTGTGAAATACCAGGTATGGTGGTTTGACACATAAGGCTTGAAGTTCTGAAACTCGCCTGGCTGATGTGATAGCAACTAGAAGGGCAGTCTTCCAAGAAAGAAATTTCAAGTCACAGGTTGCTGCTGGCTCAAAAGGAGGTGCGGTTAAAGCGGCTAACACTACGTTAAGGTCCCACGGTGGTGCGGGATGAGATATAGGGGGCCGTAGAAGCCAAGCTCCTCTAATAAAAGCTTTGCACAACTTACTGCTCATTAAGGGTGGTTCTACGTTCTCGTGAAAATTGGAAATAGCTGCCAATTGAACTTTGATGGTAGACACCGAACAACCCTGGTTGAACAGGGAAGTTAAAAACTTCAGAACCTCTGACACCGAAGCTGTCATAGGGTCTAATCCTCGGAGTTGGGCCCAAATAGCAAACCTCTTCCATTTACTGCTATACATCTTTTTTGTAGAAGTCTTGTGGGCCGAGGACAAAATATGTAAGACTTCAGGGTCGAAAGAATGGCTCCTAACTATGGTCAGAAGAGGAGTAGCCAAGCTGCTAGCTTCAATGAATGTAGGGACTGATGGAGCTGTCCTGACTGATGCGTCAGGAGGTCCGGAATTTGGTCCAGGAACCAGGGACCGTCCAATGTATACTTGCGAAGAAAAGGGAACCAAACTTGACGAGGCCATTATGGGGCGATTAGAATCATTTTGCTTCCCAAGCGAATCGCCTTCTGAATCACCTTGGGGAGAAGGGGAACCGGTGGAAAAGCGTATAGCAGACCGGAGGGCCAAGGTTGGACCAGAGCATCCTTGGGCATCTTCCCCGGAACTGGAATGAGAGAGAAGAACTGCTGGCATTTTGCGTTGAGGGGAGTTGCGAAAAGATCACAACATGGAACTCCCCATCTGGTGAAAATCTGTGTTACCACTTTGTGATTTAAGGACCATTCGTGAGGGGAGAGAATAGTCCTGCTCAGTCTGTCGGCTATCACATTGGATGTCCCCGGAATGTGTGTTGCCACTAGAAAGCGTTTGGTAGCAATCGCCCAATCCCATACCTTCATGGCCTCTCTGCAAAGGGGGTAAGACCTGGTCCCTCCTTGCTTGTTCAAGTACCAGACTACCGACATGTTGTCGGACTGAATGGCAATCGTCCCCCGGGGGAGGTGATCGTGCAATGCTTGCAACATTAAAAGCACCGCCCTCATTTCCAGGATACTGATGTGGAGAAGATTCTCGTCGGAGTGCCACGTGCCTTGGACCGACCTGTCCAGATAATGTCCCCCCACCCTGTCTGGGAGGCGTCCGTAGTCAACGTGGCCGAGGGGGACGGGGGAACGAAGGGTCGCCCCTGATCCAGGTTGGAGGAAAGAAGCCACCAACCAAGATCCTGTTTGCATGTCTCTGTGATGAATATGTGGTGACTGAGTGGGAGGTCTTGATAAGACCACTGGGCTGAGAGGAGCCACTGGAGTATCCTCATATGCAACCTTGCCAAGGGGACGAGAAGAATGGTGGCTGACATGGAACCTAACAGCTGCAGGACCATTCTCGCTGGAGCGCAACGTCTGAGGAGTAACGCTCGAACCTGAGACTGCAATGTTGCTATCCTTTCCGCAGGAAGATAGACTCGCATCTGCCTTGAGTCTATTTCTGCACCAATAAACAGAATACGCTGTGATGGCAGCAATACGGATTTTGTCCAATTGAAGGTGATTCCTAAGGAGTTGCCTAGGGAGATAGTGGCTGCTAGAGTTTTTAAGAGTAGATGCCTTGAGGTGGCAGTTAGGAGCCAGTCGTCTAGGTATGGAAACACCTGGAATCCTAGACTTCTCAGGTGAGCAGTCACCACTGCCAAACATTTGGTGAACACCCTGGGGGCTGTGGTGAGACCAAAGGGCAGTGCACGGAACTGGAAATGACTGTCCCTTAGGCTGAAGCGCAAGTGTCTCCTCGACGCCTGATCTATCACAATGTGATAATAGGCGTCTTTGAGCTCTATGGAGCACATCCAAACATCCTTCTCCAGAAGCGGGAGAATGGTTTGTAAGGTGACCATCCGGAATTTGGACTTTTTCACTGATCGGTTTAACCTGCTGAGATCCAAAATGGGCCTCAAGTCCCCGGTCTTTTTTGGTACCAAAAAGAATCTTGAGTAAGTCCCTGATCCGGCCTGATCTGCGGGGACAGGTTGGATGACTCCTTTTTGAAGCAGCTTTGAAATTTCGATGGCTGCCAGATCCCGTTGACTGGGTGGCGGGTCCGGGATTCTTTGGGATGGTGGGGGGGGGTTGAGTGAAAGGAATGGTGTAACCTCCGGCGATGATTAGGAGCACCCATTGGTCCTGAGTGATACTTTCCCAGGCCTTTAGGTGCCTCGAAAAACGACCCCCGACCGGCTCCGGAGCTGGACAGTCGGGCACTCCTTCAGGGATGCTGGAAGGAGGAGGAGCCACGAAAGGACTCGCGGTCTCCAGTGTTGCGGGTGCCTCTGCCGCCTCTGGGACGGCGTCTCCCTGAAAAATTTCCCCTTCCTCTGCCTCTAGAGGGGGAATCGCTCTGCTGTGATGAGTAAGACTTTTGAGACTTACGGAACCACATTTTCCCTCCTCTTCGAGCCTTGGGATAAGGTCTGAAGGGAGTGGAAAACCGGGCCCCTACGGCAGTTAAAGTCTTACCCACCTGCTCGCAGCGAGTCAACGTGTCCTTTACCTTGGGTCCAAAAAGGGAGGACCCATCGAAGGGGGCGTCGGCAAAGGAAGACTTAAAGGCCTCCGCAAAGTGACACAGGTGTAGCCAGGCTTGTCTCCGTTGAGCAACACCTGTGCCCGCCGCCCTGCTCGCTCCTTCGGCTGCATACGAAATGAGCCTCATGGACGAGTTGGATAGGGAGGATAGGGTAGCCAACTGGGAGTTAACAGTCTGGGCTAACTGCTCAGGTAAGTTACCAGAGAGGGTATCCGAAAGCTCCTTGACCAGATCCCTCTGCAGTCTCGTAAAGTGCGTCAGGTAGTTCAGAGACCTTAATGTAAAGGTTGCTGAAGCAAGGGTGCGCTTCCCGTACCGATCCATGCTCCTAGACTCCTTATTAGGAGGATGGATGGGCGTTGAAGCCTCTGCCACATCTTGCTGGGTAGCAGATGCCACCACCAAGGCATCTACAGCCACACCTTTGGTAAGAAAGTCCTTATCAGGGGGTGCCGAAAGGAATTTATTGGGGCGAGCTGGCACCGATTCAACAGAGTCCGGATGTTCCCATGCCCTTCGAGAGATCAAATCCAGGAGCTTATCGAAGGGCGGAGACACCCAGGAGGCGGAGGGCTGAGCCCCGAAGGCCTTGAGGAACACCGACTCCTCAGCAGAAGGGGGTTTGGACTGCCAATCGCCTCATTGCTTAAGGATTTCCAAGATGTCCGCAAAGGATACATCATCCGAGAACAACTTGGGGGACCCTTCCGCATCATCGAGGTCGGTATCCGAGGTGAGAGACTCATCAGGGGAGTCAACGTGCTTCCTCTTGCACTGTCTCTTCCTCGGGGGTTCCTCCGAAGACGTTTCGGAGGGACCTCCAGGAAGAAGGGAACCCCCAATGGGGGTAACCTCAGGCCCAAGGGCTCTGCTGTTTTGAGACAGGGGGATTGCAAAGGAACCAGTCTCCGTGCCAAGGGAAGGTGGTGGTGAGATGGTAGAAGTGGCCAGAGAGGATTTGGCCAAAGCACTCCTCATGGCCTTGGAAGGCGGAACCCCCAGAGTCCTGGGAAGGTTCAACCCCCAAGGCCACAACAGCAGTAGGAACTCCCGCTGCCGACGCACCGAGAGGGAGGCTCGGAACCGAAAGGATCGGTCCCAAAGCGTCCCCCCCGGGGCCGACAGAGGAGGTCCGCGTACCGAACACCGACCCGAAGGGCGGGGTTGGAGTTAGGGTCGGAACCGACCCGACACCCTCCACCGGCTCCACCAACACCGACTCCAACGGCGCCAAAGCTGTTGGAGGAGTAACCAAGATGGCAGGGTGGGAAAACGGCTCCGGAGCCGACTGGGCTGGAGCCGAGACCAACTTTTGAAAGACCGGAGACTGAAAAAGCCTTTGAAGCACCCTGTCTACATCCGAATCGGACATCCTCGATGACCGAGAAGAGACCGACTGGGTCCGAGTCGACTTCTCCGCCGGCTCCGAAAGACTGGGGGACCGGCTCCGAATAGTTTTGAGAAGTATCGGCTCCGAGGGAGATTCCACCACCACTACTGCAATTTCCCTCGGAGCCGATGTGGACTTCGGCACCGAAGGGGAAGAGTCTGAGCGGGCAACCTTCATCGGCTCCAAAGGCAGTGGAGCCGATGGAGATGACTCGCCTCTCGACGCTCGAGCTCTCGGCTCTGAAGGCAGAGGAGTCGAGGCTGGAGACATCGAGACAGACCGTTCCGCCCTCGGCTCCGAAGTCCGTGGAGCCGACGGAGAAGCCTGCCTTGACTTTTTTGCTGCCGGATCCGACGGGCTGGTCTGAGCCGAAGATTTTTTCTTCCTTGACGGGGAAGAAGAAGAAGATAGGGCTTCCTCAAAGGAAGGGGTAATAAGCCCTTTCAAAATCAACTTATTTTTCCTCTCTTGGAGCACGCGAGAGGAAAAAGCGTGGCAAACGCTACAGGATTCCTGTAGGTGCTTCGGCCCCAAACAGTATACACATAACAAATGGTCATCCGTAATGGACATTTTATAATTGCATTTTGAACATTTTTTAAATCCTGATGGCCTATGTTCTTTAGACATGGCTATCTACTTCAACTGAACTTTAAAGAGAAAGAACTTCAACACTGACTTTAAAGAAATACACGTAGACTAAGGAAAGGTCCCTCTAAGTTAAACGGGAACACTTACCACCAAGAAAATAATACAATTTACCACAAAGTTCTAAATTGCAAAATCACACAATGAGTAGCTGTTAAACAGCCCTAACTAAGGCACTTGGGCTAGGCAAAGGCCCCTCTAACTTAAACGGGCCCTTTACCGTCGAAGAAAACACAATTTTTACCACAAACTTTCCAAAAAAAAATCAGTCACACAACAATAAGTAGCTGTTAAAACAGCTTTTGGGTAAATTTAGCAAAATTTCTGACAGAAATATAAGCACTAGAGGCACTTAGCTCAGCCAAGTCCGAGACCACGTCTATGCTGTAGAAGCGGCAAATGAGATCTGGGGCAGCAGTAGTGGTGCATCCTGGGATATGAGGTAACTCAGCCAATAAGCGACTTCGTGCTATTGTATAGCGTGCCAAGTCGGAGCCGAGGATCGGCTCCGAACCCATCTGTAGAGAATGTAGGCGAGATAGGATCACATTACATCTACTGCTTTCAACATTTTACTATAGAAGAAATATTTACAATTTGACATAGGTAAGCCTACCTGGAAGCTCCTCCTAGGACATATATGTCCTCCCTGAAACAGCAGCACCAACATCAGTCACAAGCTGTTATGCACTTTCCAGTGAGCTTTCTGAATCCCCAATAGTGGACAGAAACTCTTCATTTGATGTTAGTGGTGGCTCTGTAGTAGCCTCCCCCCCCGTAGCCAGTTGTTCACGGGCCACTGTGGCTGCTCTCGTCATATCAGTGGCCCTATGACGCACCTTACCATATGTCCTCCTACGCCTCCCAATGTCCTTGATGTCGTTCACTATCTGTTTCCAAATCTGCATTCTGCTAGCCGTATCTCTATGTCCTCTCGAGCAGAAAGGCACCATGTTGCAGAAAGGCTCGGACAATTACATCATTCTCAGAGTCACTGAAGGGGGGTTTGGGGGATTGGGACACTTGGGTGCCATAGTCCTAGGTGACTTTAATAAAAATAACAAAAACATAAAATACACTTTGGTTTAGTGCTTTCGCCCACAAATGCAAATGAAAAATAGTAGATAAATCAGTGAAATGAATTCAATTATACACCCGAAAGGGTAATATATGTGGGCAAGTACAAGCTATGTGTGGGGTTTTACATCAGTAAAACAGAGAGAAAGCTCTCAAAAAACTAATCCATGACCATATACATGAAATTAAGAATAACAAAAAAAAAGTACTTTAGGAAAACACGGTGATGAAGATTCAGGACACTACTTTAAATTTTGGATCCTAGACACTATGTTTGTTACATCAGAGGGGGGCCATGGAAACTTAGGTTAGAAGCATTAGAGCTGAAATGGCAGTTGATCATGTCAGCTGATAAGTTTCCAGGTTTAAATGAAAGCTTGAGTACTGATAGCATTTTAAAATTGAAACAGTTAAAATTATAACATATTTTAAACTGGTATATAATTACTTATTACCTATCTGTTTTAGTATTATTTGTGCAATACTAAAGTTAAGTTAATTCTCTGTAATGTGAATGTACTTTTGCTTTAAATATATTTTAACTTCATTGACAACATCATGAATAAATGCTATGTAAGGGAAAGATTAACTTAATTACACTGCTCTGATGAAGTCCCTGCATTTGGTGGGACGAAAGTGCTAAACCAGAGTGTATTTTATGTTTCTGTTGTTTTTATTAAAGTGGCCTGCAGTCAGTTTACAGGAACTTTATTGTGGTTATTAGTTTGTGCTTTCACAGTTCCTTGCGTGTTGTAACATAAAACAAAAGAAAGTTACTACACACAACTATCACATAAATAAAAGTCCTGCTCAAAAACAAGATAAGTTTTTCAATATTACCCACTGGAGAAATACAAAACTTCATTTATTAAAACATAAAAATGTTATGTGGTTATATCAGTCACACACAAACCAAGGTAAAAAAAAAAAAAAAAAAAAAAAAAAAAGGTTTTGTTATGGCAACACATAAATGAAACTTGGCTCCCCCACAACCAAAATAACAGGCAAACAACAGTTTGTACCAAACAAGGAATAACACTTCAGTGAATTTTGGTAAGTGTGCTCCAACAAACACAAAATGTGTACACATTTACCACAGAAAAATCATGTTTATGCAATTGCCAATTCACCTCTTTTCCCAGCATTCCCCTACAGGTGTCTATGGGTCATCCTACAAAGCTAACACCCCGTGTCATTGACAATATAGGACATTTACATTTCACTGAAATAACATAGAAGAGTGTAAGAAAAACAGTTGTAACAGTAACACTTGTAATGAAAGTTAATAAGGCTGTGTATCTGAGAAACATATAATATATATATATATATATATATATATATATATATATATATATATATATATATATAATCTATGGGTCTACTACGGTTGACTGAAAACTCACTTGACTGACAATGAAATTACTAGGACCACTTCACTGAAAGATCACTTCACTGAAAACTCATTTCTTTGAAACTCAATTCGTTAAAAGTTATAAATGGTCTTTTCCCCACTGTAGTGCGACCCTGGAGTTAGTATATAAAGTAATTAGGGGGGTGTGGGGGGGACACAGCCCCCCACATATTATAAACATTTTAAACTATACACAGTGATACTTACAAGTGCAATAAATAACTTTTTCCAAGAGAGAATATATAACCAAGATATATGGGGGGCTTCACCCCCCCGTACTTTATATACTAACTCCAGGGTCGCACTACAGTGGGGAAAAGGCCATTTATAACTTTCAACGAAATGAGTTTCAGTCAAGTGAGTTTTCAGTGAAGTGGTCCTAGTAATTTAATTTTCAATCAAGTGAGTTTTCAATCAACCGTAGTAGACCCATATATCTATATAAATATATATATATATATATATATATATATATATATATACACACACACACATATATATGTACACACATATATATATATACACATATATACATATATACATATATATATATATATATATATATATATATATATATATACATATATATATATATATATATATATATATATATATATATATATATATATATATATATATATATATATATATATATATATATATATATATATATATATATAGATATATATATATATATATATATACACATACATATATATGTTAAATAATATGAGCAAATCTAGCATGTAACTATGTAACTGAAAAATGCAATTATACCTTATCAAAATCAGCAGTCTTCTCTGGAGATAAATACAAAGTAATAGCAATCTCCTTCTGTGTTTCCACATACACAGTTCTCCTCCCCTTCAGGTTCTCTAGCTTCACGGCTACCTTTTTATAGTGTAGATTCAGGCCTGTGAGCACAGTAAAGATGCAAATGATGTGTGAACTCATTAGAACTGCTGAATCCCAAAATCCTGGCTCTGGGTAGCAAATGTAAACATAATGCAAGCACTCCCTCAGTGTTAGTTGCTAATGGATTGCAACTGTGAATGATTACTGGTAGGCAGAAGGAAAACCCAACAGCAACTGAGCCTGCCTTACCTGCAGTGGGTGTGTCACCCATGACCAGTTCATAGGTGTGTACTAGGCTAACGGTCCTGGAGCCTTTACAAGCCTAGCCCATAGAAGTGCCCTGGCATCGTGCCACCCCACGTTAGTTACCAGTGCCTCTATCATGTACAGCCACTGGAGTGATCTCTGGGGTGAACTTTCTATTACCCATTCACTCATCAAGATTTCTCTTGAAGAGGGACAGCAAGGTGCTCTGCTTGACATGTACGAGAAGTCTATTCCAGAGTATGGACAGTCTTTGGGTGAGGAACCTGTCACTCCATCATGTTCTGTTGATTGTGGTAATAAGGTTGAGGTCTCTGGAACATGTGGTGCAGAGGGATTGGGATTTCATTAGATGCAGCCTTTCTAACAGAGTTGGCTCAGACATGGCTTTGTAAGTCAAGCAGAGATTGCCTCTAAGTAGGCGATATGAGACAGAGAATAGCTGGAATCTTTTGAGTCTGTCTGTGTAGGACATGTGTTTAATGCCTAGGAACCACTTCGTGAGGTACTTCTGTGGCCTTTCAAGCTGTGCAGGTGTCTAGAGAGGTACATGTCAAATGGGGCATTGTACTCAATGACTGGTGTAATGAGGGAAGAGTAGAGAGAGATGATGACCTCTTTCTTCCTGGATGCAAAACCCTTGGTAATGAGATGTGTCACAAAGAAGGACTTTCTGACCACAGTGACAATGTGGTGGTCGAAGGAGAGGTTGCTGTGAACCTGCATCCCCAGATCTCTTATAACGCCTTCAGTGTTCAGTGGGCTCCTATCGATGTGGTAATTAGTGTGAACTGAGTTTTTACCAAAGGGGATGATGGCGCTTTTTTTGGCATTACGCTTAAGGCCATGGTTTCGACACCAGTCATTGGTCTCAGTGAGGCCTTTCAGTAGGATGTCTGCATCACTTGGGGAGTTAACAATGGCTCCCAGCTTGCAGTCATCTGCAAACTTGATCAGCCAGAGTCCCTTTGTGTTGGCCTGGACCTCCGAGAAGTAGATGCCGAACATGACAGGACCCAGTACCGATCACTGTGGGACTCTACTTGTGACTGGTCAGAAGTCTGACTTGGAGACCATTACTTTCACACTGTGTGTTCTATCTGTGAGCCAATCTGCAACCCACCTAGTGATACAGAGGCTGATGCCTAGTTTGGTGAGTTTATCAATAATTCCCGACTGAGGAACACCACAGTCCTGGTGACTGACTCAAATAAGTCAACCAGGTTGAGCAGGTATGATCTCCCTTTCACAAAGCCAAATCGCATGGGGTCTAGACTTTGGAGATTTCCTATGCCTTTGTTAATCGGGTCCATGATGATGCGCTCCATAGCTTTACATATCCGATTTGTCAGGCTAATGGGGTGATAATTCCCAGCGTCTGTAGTTGCTCCACCTTTATGGAGAAGGGTGACTAGCAGTGCTCCATTCAGTAGGGCCAAAGCCTGAGGTGAGGTTGTGACAGATAAGAGCACACAGATGTGGTGCCAGATCACTTTGTAGTTCATGCAGAACACAGCCAGGGGATATTATCGGGTCCCATGGAAGCTGTATTCTTGGCCTTGGACAATGCAGTTTTAACCTGTGCTGCAGTAATGCTGGGTGCCTGGCATTCTTCCGGTATCGTGACTGGTCCTTTGGGGTAAGAGAGGGGTAAAGTTGGCAGCGAATCTGTTGGCCAGTATGTTGGCAATATCTGTTGGCTCGGTACAGGCGGTACCATTGTGCAGTAACTCAGAGCAAATCTGGGTATTGCCTTGGAGGGTCTTGATATAACTATAGAAGGTTTTGCGATTGTTTTTAGTGTCTGCTGTAATTCTGCCTTCATAGCTGGCTTTGGAGGATTTCATGAGGGAATCTCAACTTTATGTTGAGGCTAATAAGGGAGTTTTTCCAGTCTTGGGACTTCACCTTTTTCTGCAACAGTTTCTTCCTTGTGTTGTAGAGTTTATTAATGGAAGGGGACCACCAGATTAGCTTCCTTTTTTTTTTTTTGAGGAGAGCATCTTGGTTCTGTTGGGTGTGACTAGTTCCATGCATTTATGTACATGTCCTTACAGTGCAGTGGTGTATGATTCAGCAGTCACAAAGCTATTTTCTATTAGCATGGGTGCCGTGAAGTTAGCCACCTATGTTTTTAAGAGCCCAAAGTCAGCTTTGGGGAAGTTTTTTAAGGTGGTTACCTTGGCGGAGGGTGTGGGTGAGATGTAGATTTCCATGGTGATTAGTTTACGGTCAGATCTGACCAGGGAGGGACTGACTATTGGTGTAGAGCAACGGTCGCCCATGTTAGTAATAACCAGGACAAGATGTTGCTTTCTATAGTGGGGGTCAAAATGAGCTGGTCCAGGGCAATGGAATTGATGAATTCTAGGGAGCGTTGGGCCAGTGTATTGGTGCTTGAGTAGTTTTCCCAGCTGATGGAGGGGTAGTTGAAGCCTCCTAATATGAGTGTGTTGGGTTGGACCTTGATAGATTCCAGGGTGCTTAGGAACGTGGAGTGAGATTCTAGGGCTATGAACTGGATCACCCTCTTACCCAATATTAGTTGTACCTGAAGTATCTCGGATGCATTATGCCAGGCTACTAGTCTGGAGGTGTGCATATCCTTTATGAATATGGAGACACCACTGCCTTTGGAGCTTCAGTCAATGTTTCGGGGCTGAAAGGTGTGGAATGAGTTATAGCCTGGTAGCACAGAGGTGCTTTCTGTTGCTTTAAACCAGGTCTCCGTTACAGCACAAATGCCGTTGTTTTCCATTTTGAGGAGTGCTTCGAGTGAGTGCATCTTGAGATTTAGACTTCTAGCACTGAGCAGCATGACAGTTAGATTGCATTTATTTACAGCTGAAATGGTGGTAATTTGGTCTTTGGAACACCGCCTAAAAAAGACACTATAGGGGTGGCAAGAGCATTAGCCAGTACCTGGTAAAACAGGGGTAACAAATGCAGGGCATCTCTGGCAAAGCATCGAGGTCTGTCAATCATCCCATCCCAAGCAGACAGATACTGGATCCCCTTAGAATGACACCAGAAACTTAGTCAATTGTTGAAGTCAATCATTTTTTGTTTGCTCTGTGGTATCATTCTGGCTGGTGGTAGGATACTGCTCAGGGTTAAGGTCATACCTGCCTAGGCTACATAATCCGAGAGCTCCACCATGTTTCTTTTCATGTAGTCCAGGGAGGTGTGTCACAGGTCATCCACACCCGCATGGACAATGAAAGAGTCATACTTGTATATGTGTGCCTCACTATTAAGTCACCTATGATTAGTGTACTATGCAAGGTGTTTAGCCTTAGGGGCTTAGGTTGAGGGGCACACTGTGGAGGTAAGCTATGTGTCCTGTAGTTTGTGCTGTGTTGTGGTGGTTGAGTGCTTCTTGCAGGTCTCTGCTGTTTGGGCAAATTTCTATGGACAGCCACCACGAACGTGGGTGTGTGGTTTGTGTTTTTATGTGAGAACTGTGATAATGGGTGTTCTGGAGGGCTATGTGGTACATGTGGTGTGGTGCAGGTGTTAACCTTCTCCTCTTGACCAGCTAGTCCGGTCTTGGCTGGATTTGGTGATATAAGTGCATCTCTCACAAGTTTGAGTGTTGGGAGGTAAGAGGAGAGGGCTGTCTGTGTACATAAGGTAATTGTTACACTGCCTCAGAATTCCCAAATGCACCAGGTTAATAGGACAAAACACAAGGAACTGCCCTTTAATCATGCCAGGAGGGGTGGTCGTAACTACTAAGTTGTTGTTGTGTCTTTCGGCTTTTCCCGGTTAGGGGTCACCACAGTGGAACTCCGGTCCGCTAATGATTGGCAGTAGATTTTTACGTGCTGGCTTGCCGGGCCTAACGCACAACCTTCAGCGAAGGAATGCCATTCATGCATGTCGCCACACAGAAGATGCTCTAACTGAGAATCGAACGGGCGTTTAACTGTGAGGCGACAACGCTACCGCAGCACCACCACCGCAGTTATGGTCGTAACTACTAATTATTGGAGTTATTTCCTTGAAGAACGACTAGTGCTGATGGCACTTAAGTATAGAAGTAATTGTATCAAGATTTTAAATGCAAGTGAGCAGCATACATTTCTCAGTTTCTGTTCTGTAATATCCAAAATCCCTTGCCTTTGTTGAAAATTGTATATTATTGTCACTTAATATCTCATACATTACATTTTAAGGACAATGATAAAAAATGCCTTACAGACTGCATGTGTCAGATTATAACAGAAGAATGAACACTGTTCTAAGAGAAGACAGAGCTTCACTGCTGCAAACAATAGTCATAAACGGTTGTGTGATCAGTCGTGGCACTAAATCTGTAATTAGAAATGTACAAAGTACAGTTGTGTACAGTTACCATAAATGTAGATTTTTGAGTGTATTCACTGTTGCAGTCATCACATTTGGATTATCTGCTTGCAGGTAGCTCTCAGTCGGCCTGATTATCAAATTCTTGGGTCCTGCATCGGCTGCTGTTTCATCTTCCATGACATCAAGTAGTCAGGGGTATAAAGCATGTAGCCGACGCCATTACATCAGTTTTTCTTTCCCCAGATGTCAGGTGCCCCCCATAATGGGAAGCAATTATATACAAAGTTACACCTCCAACAAAAAAGCAAATACACCAAAAAGCTTTAAGCATAGTAAACAAGAATAGAGGTACCATCAATAGAAGTCAGGGGACTGGAGGGAGGGTAACCAGGACTGGCAACAGTGAATACACTCGAACATCTACATTTATGGTAAGTGTACACAACTGTACTATGTTCTTCGTGTTTCACTGTTGCAGTCATCACATTTGGGTAGATTCCCAAAGCTAAGGATGGGAGGAGGCAATTAGATAGCATTTGGACCAGCTAAAAAGCCCTGCAAGACTGCAGTGGCAAAGCCAGCTCTGAATTTAGAAACAATTAGCAAGTGGTAATGCTTGGTGAAAGTATGTACAGAACTCCAGGTAGCAGCTTCTAGGATGGCCCTGGTAGGGACACCTCTGAGAAAGGCTGTAGCGGTAGATGCAGCCCTGGTTGAATGTGGTCTTATTCCCTGTGGGGTAGGTTTTCCATGGTGCTTATAGCAGAAATGAATGCAATAGCCTATCTACTTAGAAATGGTTTCTTTGAAATGGTCTTCCCCCCTCTGCCTCTGCAGCAAATGCCACCCAGCAGCTGTTCAGATTTCCTGAGAGGCTTAGTCCTGTCCAAGTAAAATCTAAGTTGTCTGTGCACGTCCAAGGAATGCAGAATTCATTCCCCTTTGTTCTGTGGATTAGAAAAGAAGGTTGGCAAATGAATGGACTGATTAATGGCCACACTGGATACCACCTTGGGCATAAATAAGGGATTGGTCCTGAGGGACACCCTGTCCGCATGAAAGATGATGAAAGGCTCCACTGCCATGAGGGCCTGTAATTCGGACACCCTTCTTGCTGAAGTGATGGCTAGAAGGAAGGTTGTTTTCCAAGAAAGGAATTTCAACTCTGCATTTGCAGCTGTCTCAAAGGGAGGAAGAGTGAGTTTTCCAATACAAAGTTAAGGTCCCAAGCTGGAGTTGGGGCTCTCCTGGGTGGTCTTAAGTTTTTGGCCCCTCTGAGGAATTGCTTCAGCAGTGGATGAGAGAAGAGGGGTGGGTTCTGTGTTGTAATATGCTAAAATGGCTGAGGCATGAATTTTGATGGAAGAAAAGGAAAGGGCCTTGTGAAGCATCTCGGTTAAGTATTGAAGAATATGGGGTAAATTGGATACTGCTGGGCCCATCCCCTGAGTTTGGCTCCAGAAACAGAACCTTTTCCATTTTTCAGCATAGGATTTTTATAGTTCTATGCCTCCTTGCCTCCATAATGACATCCACCACTTGCTTACTGAGGGATGGTAATGGAGAGGTCAGGTAATTAGCCAGACTGAAAGGCTCAGGGTTTGAAGCTGTAGGTACAGAACCTGGCCCTCCTGCTGGGACAGCAGGGCAGGGGTCTGAGGCAGGTGCCATGGTGCCAGCAGTGAAACACTGTGCAAAAGGGGGTACCAGTGCTGGCGAGTCCACTTCGGTGCAATCAGTATTGTCCTTGGTTTGTCCTGTTTGATCTTTAGTAGAACTTTGGAGAGGAGAGGCATAGGGGGAAAGGCATAAACTGATAGGTTCTTCCAGGTGAAGGACAGGGCATCCACTTTCCAAGCCTGTTTGTGAGGAGTCCTTGTGCAGAATTTGTCCAACTGGTAGATCTGAGGGGAGACAAACAGGTCTATCTCTGGGCTCCCCCATTTCTTTCTCAACATGTTGACTATCTTTGGTTCCAGTTTCCACTCGTGTAGGTCCATGAGATTTTTGCTTAGGTCGTCTGCCTGTGTATTTAGCTTTCCTGGCATGAAATGAGCCTGTAGGTGCACTTGGTAGCTCAAGGCTGTGTTCCACAGAGCCATGGCTAGTCTGCAGAGAGGGTGAGTGGGTTCCCCCCTGCTTGTTTATGTACCACATAACAGTGGTGTTGTACATCTTTACCAATAATTGTCCTGGAAGAATGTGGTCCTTGAAGGCTGTCACAGCATTCTGTACAGCTAACATTTCTTTTTGATTGATATGTAGGTGGATTTGACTTGGGTTCCATTTGTCCTGAATGCACTGCCATGCCAAGTGATCCCCCATGCATATTCTGATGCATCTGCTGTTAGGGTTTGGGCAGCAGGGGGTAGGGTGAATTGCAGTCCCTTGTTTTGGTGGCAGGCCACCAAAGAACTCTATCGTTAGGCAAGGTATGATAGGAATCATTGATTCTAGATCCTGAGAATGTTGACACCATAGGCTTTTTCAATACCATTGTAGTTTTCTCATACGGAATTAGTAGAATATAAGAGGCCATGAACCCCAGTGCTTGCAGTATTTTCCTTGCAGATAGCTGGCTCTTTGTAGCCAGTAGACTGAAGTAGGCTGTCAAATGACCTTGTTTCTCTGGCGTGAGGTAGGCCATCTGGGAAGTTGTATTCAAGTTTGCTCCCAGGAATACCATTTGTTGGCAGGGTACAAAGATTTGATTTATTTTCGTTTATGGTGTACCCCAGAGAAGTTAGCAGTTTCTTTACAAATGCCAGATGATTTAATAGTATGTCCTGGCTTTCTGCCTGAATTAGACAATCTTCCAAGTATGGGTATATCTGAACATTTATTTGCCTGCAAAATGCAATGAATACCCTGGGCGCAGTAGATAAGCCAAAGGGCAGTGCAGGGAACTGATAATGCATGTAGCCTGCTCTGAAGCGTAGGTATATTCTGCAAGATTCCCTTATTGGGATGTGCAGGTAGGCTTCCTTTAAATCCGGTGTTGCCAACCAGGCATATTTGCCTAGAATGGGAAGCAGCTGATGAAGAGTTAGCATCTTGAATTTTTGGATTACCAAAAATGTGTTTAGGATAGACAGGTCCAGGATAGGATGCCAGAAATTGTCTTTCCTGGGTACCAGGAAAAGTCTTGAGTAAAAACCTTGCCCCCCAGTCTTCATCTGGGACAAGTTGAATAGCCCTGATGCTTAAAAGAGAGATAACCTGCTTTTGAGCCTCTGCCCACTGATTTGGGGGTAGGTCTGGCCAACCTTTTGGGGTTGGTAAGGAGTGGAAGTGGAATCTGTATCCTTGGGAAACTATATTTAGAACCCATCTGTCCTGGGTAATGAGTTCCCAATTTTTTGCATGCAGGGCGATCTTTCCCCCTGAAGGAACAGTCAGTTGAGCACGGCTTGGAAGGTTTAAAGTTAAGTCATTGAGACAGTTTACCACAGGGGGGAGGGAGTCTTACTACTCCCTGCTTTGGAAGTGGGAGCCCCCCACTGCTTAGTCCTGTGAGCACCCTGGGACTGAAGCCTGGGTGTTCTGCTGGTTCTGGGTTTGGACTGAGAAGGCCTGGTAGAGGCAGGAAAGGAACAATTCTAGGAGGGCCAATGCCTACTAAATCTGGGAAGTTGTACTTCAGGAAACTTTAACAGTTTGCATAGATTTAGCTTTTTCCTCCATCTTTTTAAGTACTACTTCTGCTTTGTTGCCAAACAGGTGGTCTTGGTTTAAGGGAGCATCCAGTAATTTAGCTTTAACATGATGTGGCAAAGATTGCTCCTTAAGCCAAGCATGCCTTCTAAGTACAGACCCAGTGACAGCAGCCCTGCAGGATGCTTCTAATGAATCAAAACCACATTGCAAAGTATGTTTTCCCACTTGTTCGGTAGAATGCATTAAATCCTGTAATTCTTTAGCACAGTCAGGAATCAACATCATTTTCTGTTTAAGCAATCCACTAATATGCTGCTGATACTTCAACATATGATACTGGCAGTTTAAGGCCTTAAAGGCTAATGTTGCAAAGGTGTATACCTTCTTACCCCATCTATCCAGCACCCTGGAATCTCTATCAGAGGGGGTAAGATTTTTGGCAGTAATGGCCTTAATGCCCTTGGGTCCCTGTGAAATGGTCTCAGGATCTGCAGTAGGATTTTTAAAGAGGAACTTGTGAGAGTCAGGTACCTTGTAATACCTATCAGGTTTTCTGGGAGCAGGAGGTAAAGTGTCAGGGGCCAGGCAAGATTCCGAGAAGGCATCATCTACAATGTCCAGTACAGGAGGGATAGCTAAAGGTCTGTGTTGAGGCAGGAGTAAGAGTTCCCTAAGCCTCTTTTTGGAGTCAGAAAAATCCTGGCTTTCCCAGTGGAAATGCTCCCTAAGAGTATGCAAGGTTTCACCAAAAGAAAAATCCTCTGGAGGGGCAGCAGAGGGAATGGAGTCCTCTGCATCAGAATCCTCATAGGTAGATAAGGGCAAATCCTGGTCATCAGAAAAAACAAAAATTTCAGAATCCTAATCGGAAGAATCAGAAGGAAAATCAGTCCTAGGTCTCTTAGAGGGAGAAGGGTGGCTTCCCCTGATTAGAGTAATAAGGTCTTCAGCCATTCTTATCATTTGTTTTTTAGGCATAGGGGCCTGACCATGCGGTCTGGGTGTCGGTTTTCTGGGCATGGATCGAGTTTTAGGCCTTGAAGAAGAAGATGGAGTCGGTTTAATATGCAAGTCAGTAGGCCTGAATACACCCTCAGAAGCCGGTGCCTGCACAGCGGCTCCGGACCCATCCAAGGTAGAGACATCCGCAGGTTCCACAATCAAAGAAGCATCTTGTGGCATACCAGACTCCGAATGGGTCTCAGTAGAGGCCTGTGAATCTGAAGTAGCGGGTATCAGGGGCTGCGAAAGCACCTCACTGAGTACCGGCGAACTGTCGACTAGCTTAAGAGAAGCATCGTCGGCAGCTCTGGCCCTATGCTGTCTGTCTCTGTCTTTATCTTTAAAAAACTATTGAAAAAAGAGCAACAAACCACACAGATCCAAATATAGTGTTAGCGCTTTCGTTTACTAACTGAGCAAACTTCTTCAGACAGTTCAAAACACAAAGAAACACAGCTTAAATAAATTTACAAGTTGTGACATCACACTACAATTAACTACCAAGCCTCCATTTAAAGGGCTAAAACACTACATACTTCAATATTACTAAGCCCATACATAAAAATCAAACATAAAGCAAACTACACTTCTTAAATAGTATATGCATAAAACCAACATTAAAATATAAAAACCATATAGGTATAAATATATGTAAATATATATAAATATATAACATATATTAATAATATTTAAATATATAAATAAAATTCATGTTTTTCATCTGGTCAAAGCCTTCAATTTCAATATATTTCTAAAAGACAAGGCGTCATTCAACCCTGGGGGAATTAATGCCCCTTTACTTATTGATATTCTGGCTAAGGGTTTAACATTTGTTCCTCCCTCTAGGGGAGATTTAGCTAGAACCATCATTGATCTCAAGTCTTTTACTAGGAAATTGAATTTAAATGTCCTTTTGGGTACAAATCCTAGTCTGATTAAAGACTTTAGAGTTGCTAGTATATTTAACCCTATTTTACATCCTTCTATCCTGCTGTTTGAAAAAAAATTGTGAGAATTACTTTAGGAATGTCTTAAATAACAAAGGGTTTTACAAATCTGAACCTTTAAACTTGTCTCAGGCAGAAAGGGAAGTTTTGAAAGACTTGAATTTTGTTGACATATGTATTATTAAACCAGATAAAGGGGGCGGTTTGATTTTCATGGATAATGATGATTATTATTACCATATGTGCATACTTTTGAATAATGAAGCTTATGTCAAAGTTTCCTTAAATGAAATTAATGGTGCATATCAACGCATTAAGGGATTTATTAAAGATTTATTTTTGGATGGGAGAATTGATTTGGATTTAATTACTTTTCTATTTCACATCCTTTTACTCCTATGTTGTTTGGACTACCCAAAATCCATAAAAGTCTTATTAACCCCCCTTTTCGCCCTATTATTGATGGTAGACAATCTATTACTTATGCTTGTGCCAAATTTGTAGATACTAAAC
Organism: Protopterus annectens; assembly: GCF_019279795.1. NCBI lineage: Eukaryota > Metazoa > Chordata > Ceratodontiformes > Protopteridae > Protopterus > Protopterus annectens. The sequence continues at coordinate 63,419,666 of NC_056749.1, read as the reverse complement.
TTAAAGAAATCTTGAAAAATGACAGTCAGATTTGTAAAGACTCGTGGACCTTTTTTAAAGCAATGAATAAATTTCCCTTTTCTGAGGATTTGAATTTTCTCACAATCGATGCCGTGATCTTTACACAGTCATTCCTCAGGACATAGGTTGTGAATGGGTAAGAGATTTCCTTTTAGATCATGTGGAGGGTTCCAATATTGATCTTCTTATTTATTTATTGGAGCTTATATTTAAAAACAATTATTTTTTGTTTAATAACGAATTATACTTACAGAAAACGGGTGTTGCCATGGGCTCTCCCTGTGGAGCCATGTTTGCAAACACTGTAATGGCTTATTGGGAGAGGCATTTCCTATTTAAGGATGCTATTTTCCAAGAAAGAACAGCATGGTACACCCGATACCTGGAGGATAGTTTTATCCTCTGGAAAGGTGATGAATCCTCAGCTAGGTCATTTATTGAGCATATTACCAAATTTACTATTTTTTTAGATTTTACTTGGAAATTTCAAATAGAAAATATTTCCTTTTTGGATGTAGAACTGATAAAAGTTTTTTCTCAGAAAAAGTATATTTCAAAATTTTTTAGGAAAACAACTTATTTGAATGCATTTTTGCATTTTTCTAGTTGTCATCCTTTTGCCCAAAAGAGAAGTGTGGTAATGGGTCAATTAGTTCGGGAAGCTAGGATGGTCTCTTTGGAATTGGACTTTTTGAATGAATGTAATCTTTTGAAGGGGATGTTTATTAAATATGGGTACCCTAGGAAATTAGTGGATGAACTCACTGAGGAAGTCTATAGTAAAAGACTGAGAGGTTTATTTAAACCATTGTTGTCTTCTGATGAGGGGCATGGTGTGGATGTAGTTGATGATGGTCATCTCAGTGTTAATGTGGACTCTTTACAGGATAGAAAATTTGAATGGATTATGGGTTCTAATCATGACGGATCAGAAATCAATCAAATATATGCCCCTTCGGACACTGAATTAACTAAAATGAGTTTTATTACCACCTTTTCTTAAATCAATTATAGTAAAGAACTGGTGTTTCCTATTGGATGATAATCTTATTAAAAATAATGTGGGTGATTCACCTTGTGTGATCTTCAGGAGAAGTAGGAATTTGAAAATGATTCTTGAAGGAGGAACCCCAAAACAATATTTGCCTCATTGTGGGATGTTCAAATGTGAGGCGTGTTGGTGGTGTAAACACATTAAAGTAACAAATTCTTTTCATATTGGGGATAGAAAATTTCCTATTAGGGGGTAAATTTAACTGTAATACAAAAAGGGTTGTTTATCTGAGTCTATGTCGTTATTGTTCAGCCATCTATGTAGGCAGAACTGAAAGACTACTGAAAAACAGAATTTATGAACATATGTATGCAATTGAAAAGTTAAATTTGAATAATGCCCTAGCTAGGCATATTAGCTGTTACCCTACCCATGAATTTAAATTTCTAGTTATTGAAAAGGTAGTGGACAATATTAGAGGTGGGCCAATCGATTTGAAATTGGATGAAAAAGAATTGATTTAGCAATTAAAATTGAATGCATTAATTCCCCCAGGGTTGAATGACGCCTTGTCTTTTAGACGTATATTGAAATTGAAGGCTTTGACCAGATGAAAAACATAAATTTTATTTATATATTTAAATATTATTAATATATGTTATATATTTATATATATTTACATATATTTACACTTATACGGTTTTTATATTTTAATGTTGGTTTTATGCATATACTATTTGAGAAGTGTAGTTTGTTTTATGTTTGATTTTTATGTATGGGCTTAGTAATATTGAAGTATGTAGTGTTTTAGCCCTTTAAATGGAGGCTTGGTAGTTAATTGTAGTGTGATGTCGCAACTTGTAAATTTATTTAAGCTGTGTTTCTTTGTGTTTTGAACTGTCTGAAGAAGTTTGCTCAATTACTAAACGAAAGCGCTAACACTATATTTGGATTCCGTGTGGTTTCTTGCTTTTTTTTCAATAGTTTTTTAGTGTTTGTTTTTAGTTTAGTTAGAAAGTCTGTCTTTATCTTTGTGTTTTTTTGGAATGTCGGTAGTCGGGTGGCTTACCGAAGCCATTTTTGGATAAATGAAAAGAGTATCAAAATATTTAGATGCAAAAATGTACCGACAACGAATAGTACGAGGTTTGAATAAGGGACAAAACTGACAGTGAGGTACATCATGGTCTGGGCCTAGGCAAGGAATGCAGTACAAATGAAAATCTTTATGAGGTATTTGCTTTCCACAAGAAATACAATTGTTAACTTTTACTGACATCGGTTTAGAGCAAGAAAAAGGTTCCCCAACGGGGTACTTATCTTAGTTGAAGACTTCGGATCTGAAACTCGAAAACGAAAATGTCAGGAGTCGGCCAACCTGCACTTGCAAACTGCTTCTGCTTCGGGCACTGCATGTAATGTAATGGCGTCGGCTGCATGCTTTATACCCCTGACTACCTGTCGTCATGGAAGATGAGACAGCAACCGATGCAGGACCCAAGACTTTGACAATCTGGCCGACTGAGGGCTACCTGCAAGCAGATAATCCAAATGTTATGACTGCAACAGTGAAACACGAAGAACACCTGACAGTGTACAGTGTCATGTGTCCTGTCTATACTGCGGATGTGTGTTTTGTAGGTTTATTGGTGTGACAGTTCAAATCCAGAGTTGTGTAAAAAAAAATCTTCAGTGTGTACTAATATTTCTTTTGTAATGTTGTTTTTTTTTTTTATTTTTTAAAATATCACTATGCACAGTGCGCTGCTTAGTGGAAACATGGTGAAATGGATAAATCCAATAAATTTCATGAAATGCACTTCTATGATAAAAGACTACATAAGCTACACCTGTGAATCACGTGTGTGTAGCAGACCTGCTAAACATGATGAACCACACAGCATATACTATCAGCAGATGACGGTTCAAGTCCTACATTTGTCTTTTGAGGATGAAACCTAATCAACAATGCTGACAAGAATAAAACAAGGTGAGCTTTGTCTGTCATGTTGGTGCTTTATTTAACTTCACCCAAACCTGGACTAATGAGGAAGCAGAAAGAACACCTGCAGAAAAGACACAGACACTAGTTAATTTCAAAATTGATACATTGTTTATTTACCATTGCACAAACCCACTAAGCGGCATTGTGCGGTAGTTAGCAACCCTCCCCAACACCTGGAGGTCAATTTCAAAATGGATACATTGCATCTTCTTATGGCTTGCCACTGCACAAACATGCTAAGAAGCACTGCGCAATGGTCAGCACACATACTTAATAAACATGAAGATACACTGCTGTTCCTTAACAATTCCTGTGGAAGCGGGTGTAAGTGTAGGGGTGCAATACAGGTGAGCTTGGGTTCTAAATCCAGCATAGTCCAAAATTTTATTGCTGTTCTTCCAGTTTGCTTTACATTAAAATTAACATAAAAACAATAATCAAACATAGAAATAACTAGCTGCAGCATATGCATTGAGCACACACAGGATATCATATATATATTAAATGTGTTACTGTGGGTATCAGTGGAATTGTGGTTCTACAATTACATATTTTCTAAACTGTCATGTCACACACATATGTGTTTAAATACTCATCTCTTTAATGTATGTATATATATATATATATATATATATATATATATATATATATATATACATACATATATGTATATACTAATAAGTAGGTCTGTCAAACAAGGTCTTAGTTGCAATGATCACTGGGCACAGTAATGACTGTAGAAAATACACCTGTAGTCCAACCTTCCATGTGGCAACTGGTATAAGTTAATCCTCACAACACAGGTAAGTCAGGGTTTTAATCTAGCACACTCCCAGTTTTATTAATGCTTGTCCACTCAACTAAAAAAAAACAAAACATTTAAACATAATTGTAAATAACAATAAGTGTATAGCAGTGTAGCTGAAATGAATTGTGTGTGTGACAGAGGGTATACTGAATATTCTGTTTCTCTAATTATGACGGTCTTCTCTTGCCTTGGATGGCCTTCAGACCTGAATGATAATAATACACACATGAATGTATAAACTAGGACCTTGTCAGGCCATGCGCATACATGGTCACTCTGTAATGTGTATTTATATATAATTAATGCGCATGTCCAACAAGCACTTCTTCTGTGGAAAGGGTGAAAAATCACCTTTGTGGAAGAATATTTTGTTTCTAATGCACAGGTTTGCATTCCACATAGCAGAAATTTATTTTATCAGTGTGTAAAGCCACATAAAAAGTGTCTGGTTATAAAATTTATCCGCAATACATATCTGCAAAGTTGTATCACCCAAGAGTTACAGCAGCACCCAATAAACTAATGCCAAGTGTCAGAGTAACCTTCCTGTTTCAAACACTGCTGTCCTCTCTGTCTGTACTGCTGCTCTCTGCTTAATGTCATGCAAACATGCTTGGTATGGTTTTTGGGTTTGCACACCAGCAGGAAATTTGACAACACAAACAGGCAGGAAAGCAGTATTACCTGTTGCTGTTTACCCTGATCAGACATATCCGGAGGGTAGGTGGGAAAGGGACGGTGCCCAATTTAGGGTTCAAAGATGGGGTGTTGAGGAGTCCAGAATCTTTACTGGATTCCTTGTAAAGTGCCACAGCCAAAGGGTTTTGTAGGGAGACTATACTGGCTCCAAGTACAAGTTTGAGGCATGGGATAGTCTGGTCAAGGCTGACACCGGTGAGACTGGCATTGCACACACTGGACAACAGTACAGGCACCTTTTTAATGACCTCAAAAGGCACAAGCACAATACACTCAACCAGTGGCTGGCTGAGTTTAGGACTGCTGGCATCCCACAGTTGTATAAGAAAGACTGGTGTGAATAAAGCTCTTCTTTTTATGATACAGCCAACCAGGAGATAATGGTGAACAGGGAAACCATGCTGAGCACTTAGAAAGACAGAAGGAAGCAAGGGATACACAGCGAATATAAAACGTGTACACACCAATGTGAAAATGCTGAGCACTTAGAAAGACAGAAGGAAGCAAGGGATACACAGCGAATATAAAACGTGTACACACCAATGTGAAAATGCCGAGCACTTAGAAAGACAGAAGGAAGCAAGGGATACACAGTGAATATAAAACGTGTACACACCAATGTGAAAATGCCGAGCACTTAGAAAGACAGAAGGAAGCAAGGGATACACAGCGAATATAAAACGTGTACACACCAATGTGAAAATGCCGAGAACGTAGAAAGACAGAAGGAAGCAAGGGATACACAGCGAATATAAAACGTGTACACACCAATGTGAAAATGCCGAGCACTTAGAAAGACAGAAGAAAGCAAGGGATACACAGCGAATATAAAACGTGTACACACCAATGTGAAAATGCCGAGCACTTAGAAAGACAGAAGGAAGCAAGGGATACACAGCGAATATAAAATGTGTACACACCAATGTGAAAATGCCGAGCACTTAGAAAGACAGAAGGAAGCAAGGGATACACAGCGAATATAAAACGTGTACACACCAATGTGAAAATGCCGAGCACTTAGAAAGACAGAAGGAAGCAAGGGATACACAGTGAATATAAAACGTGTACACACCAATGTGAAAATGCTGAGCACTTAGAAAGACAGAAGGAAGCAAGGGATACACAGTGAATATAAAACGTGTACACACCAATGTGAAAATGATGAGCACTTAGAAAGACAGAAGGAAGCAAGGGATACACAGCGAATATAAAACGTGTACACACCAATGTGAAAATGAAGAGCACTTAGAAAGACAGAAGGAAGCAAGGGATACACAGTGAATATAAAACGTGTACACACCAATGTGAAAATGCTGAGCACTTAGAAAGACAGAAGGAAGCAAGGGATACACAGTGAATATAAAACGTGTACACACCAATGTGAAAATGCTGAGCACTTAGAAAGACAGAAGGAAGCAAGGGATACACAGTGAATATAAAACGTGTACACACCAATGTGAAAATGACAGCTCTTTGTTATATAAAAAAATGAGAACACAACAAATCATTTCAAAACTTTTCCCACCTTTAATGTGACCTATAACCTGTACAATTCAATTGAAAAACAAACAAACCTGTTAGGGGGAAAATATAAAAAGTAAAAAACGTACAATAAGCTGGTTGCATAAGTGTGCACACCCTTAAACTGTATGTATATGCAGCACAACAAAACTATTATTTCATGTAAAGTATTGCTCTTCTCAACAGGAGTAGCAAATTAAGCATGCATACCCGAACTGTAAAATCAAGCATGCATGTTTCAGTCTGTAGCACAAGACAATGAGTAGGAGTCAATTCTAATACTGTAGTCAGACGTTGTGGGTTCAATACCACACTTTACAAATATATAGTAAAATCATTTAAATATTACATAATAATTTCAACAGAAGTGGAATAAATGCCCTGCAGTTAACCTAATATGTATAATTTGACCAAACATATGTGCAATATACACACAATGCAAGGATTACTTTGAGCAATCACCTGTTACAGTTTGTAGCTAAGAAGTACACTTAAATGTAACAGTAGAAATAGTTTCTTTATATTGTAGTGACTCACTGTATGCCACATACGACGGTAATATTTTTCTTCTCTTACACCAACCCTCATCTCTCTTCTATTTTTTTACGTGTGGTCACAACAGTTTCAGGTCATCCATTTCTGACAAATCACACAATGCTTTACAGCAAAGGGAGGTAGGCCAATGCCCACGGCTCAGCCTGCCCCTGCTTCACCAGCTTCTGCAGTGATGCCCAGGACATCTATGACTCAACCTGGCAGTATTGTCTCTGCTGCCCCTGCACTATCTGGGTCTCCCACATCAGGTAGCATTACCCTGCCCAGCTGGTGCTGTTGTACCCTCTGGGAATAGGGGCAAAGGTGAGGATTTTGTCACCAATCAGCAGTTGCCAGGCTTGGTGAGTAGGGTCGTGCACAGCACCATATGTGCATGCCTTCACTAGATGGAGAGGATGCTCTCTATCACCTTCCGTAGAAAAAGATATCAAGCACTCCAACAGCCAGAAAAGTAAAGGGACATTGAGGACTAGATTCTCATTGTCCCCATGTTTGACAGCATGAGCAGCCAATGTCGCCTCTCTATCCCCAATCACGGTGTCCTCCAACCTGTTGAGTCCCTGCATCTTGCCTTGTTTGTCCTGTATGCCTGCATCTGCTTCCTCACCTGCCCTTCTTACCTGACAGACAAATACCCAATTCCCTTACCCAACATTCCTCTCTTATTAAACTAAACATAAAGGCACCTGTCCTACAAAAAAAAATCATCCCATACATAGCTCTCCACTTTGCACAGGTGTCTTCTCAACACACTTGACGTAGTCCAATTAACTATACAACATGAAAGCATTGTCACCCCTCTTTGTTGAGGTGACAGTCGAAATTCAGCTAATACTCTATACATATTTTCATTTTACACTGTTTAAGAACTGGATAGCTATGGTTCTTTCCTACCGCCCTCCTGCACATTCTTAGGTTCATAGGTTCATAGGTTTATACTAGGCTATCTGCCCTAAGGCATTTATAAGCCTAGCCCAAATTATTGTGGCTTACGCCACCCCTTATATGAAAAAATACTGTGCCCATTAGTTTGTTGTGCCTCTGTCCAGCAGTGACACAGAGTTGATTCCTGGGGTAAACCTACAATCTCCCATCCACAGGTCTAGATTTCTCTTGAACAGAGTCAGCGAGGTGCTCTGCCTCACATGGACCGGGATTTTATTCCACAGCATAGGGAGTCTCTGAGTGATAAATCTATCCCTCCAGCACGTCCTATTTATATCCGTGCTAAGGTTTAAGTCGCTTGCTCTAGTGGTTTTGGTGGATTTGGATTTTTGAGGTGGAGCATGTCCATTAATTCGGGTTGGACATGGCCTTGTATGTCAGGCACATGTCACCTCTGAGCAGACGGTATGCGACTGAATAGAGCTGGAGTTTCTTCAATCTGGCAGCATATGACAGATTTTGGAGTCCCTTTATCCTTTTGGTGAGGAACTTTTGGGGTCTCTCCAATTGCTGCAGATGTCGGGTGAGATGCATCCCGAATGGGGCAGTGTACTCGATCATTGGTCTGATAAGTGAAGAGTACAGGGGAACAATGACCTCACTAGATCTGGATGTGAATCCCTTCATGATCAGGTGGGCAATGTAGAAGGTCTTTCTAACCACTTTAGCAATGTGAGTGTCAAAAGAAAGGCCACTGTCAACCTGGGTCCCCAGGTCCCTGATAACCTCTTCTGTGCTTAGTGGATTGCCACCTATATGGTAGCTTGGGGTTACCTTGTTTTTCCCGAAGGGTATGACTATACATTTTTTGGCGTTTAACTTCAGGCCATGGCTCTGGCACCAGCTATCTGTTTCCGTGAGTCCCTTCTGAAGGATATCCGTGTCCGATGCACTTTCCACTATGGCCCAGTTTGCAGTCATCTGCAAACTTTGTCAACCAAAGTCCTCCCATGTTGGCCTGTACTTCTGAGAAGTAGATGCCAAACAATAGGGGCCAAGGACCGAGCCCTGTGGGACACCACTTGTGACCGGCTTGGAGTCTGACACAGCGCCAGCAACTCTAACCCTGTGGGTTCTGTCCTTAAGCCAGTTTGCAACCCATCTTGTGACATATGGGTTTACATTTAAGCTGGTAAGTTTTTCTACAATACCCGAGTGGGGTATTGTGTCGAAAGCCTTTGCAAGGTCAAGGTAGGCTGTATGGACTGCCTTTCCCTCATCAATGGCCTTGGTGACTGTTTCGAAGAAGTCGACCAAGTTCAAAAGGCATGATCTTCCCTTGACAAAGCCAAACTGGGTCGGGTCCAATGTCTGCAAGTCCCCTATATCTTTGTTTATGAGCTCCATTATGATCCTCTCCATAGCTTTGCAGACTAGACTTGTTAAGCTTATGGGGCGGTAATTACCAGGGTCCGTAGAGGCACCGCCTTTGTGGAGTGGGACCACAGTTGCCGTACGCCACTCCTTGGGCACGCATCCTGTGGTAAGGCTGAGATTAAACAGCTGCCTTATGTGCGGGTTTAATTCCTCATTTAGCTCGTGTAGCACACAGCCGGGGACACCATCCGGTCCCATTGATGCTGTGTTTTTAGCTTTAGAGAGAGCAGCTTTCACCTGCGCATTTGAGATGTCCGGGAGGCTACACTCGGCTGGGATAGTTATCTCTCCTTTAGGGGAGAGGGGTGAAGTTTGCACTGAACCTGTCTGCCAGTATGTTGGCAATGTCTGTGGGTTCAGTGATTTTTGTATCATTTTGGACTAATTCTGAGCATATCTGGGAGTTTCCACCCAGGTTCCTAACATAGCTGAAAAGGCCTTATGATTGTCCTTTGAATCCATGGCAATTTTTCTCTCAAAATTGGCCTTAGTTGATTTTATGAGTGCTCGTATTTTTTACTAATAATGATCAGGGGTGACTTCCCTTTTATGGATTTTGTTCTATCATGTAATAGCTTTCTCCTCTTATTGTAAAGTTTGTTAATGGCTGGGGTCCACCAGACTGGACGTTTGCCCTTTGTGGAAAGAGTCTTGGTTTTATTTGGGATTGCCTGATCCATGCAGTCCTGGAGGTGTTCATAGAAGGCATTTGTAAGGGCTTCCAGCTTGGGTTGTGGTTTCCTCTGGCTCAGGGGCCTTGAAGGATACCACACCAGTCTTGAGTAGTGTGAAGTTTGCTTTAGAGAAGTTCTTCACTATGGTCTTTTGCTTGGGGTGGGGCGGGATGTGGATTTCCAGTGAGATTAGTTTAGGATCTGATCTCACCAATGAGGGATATACTTCGGTGTGGAGCATTTTGTCCCCATGTTTGTGACAATGAGATCTAGTATATTTTCTCCTCTCGTGGGAACAGTGACTGGCTGTTCCATGGCATTTGAATTTATGAACTCCAGGAACCGTTGGGCTAGAAAGTTAGGGCTTGAGTAATGTTCCCAGTCTATATTCGGGTAGTTGAAGTCACCCAATATGATGGTGTTTGGAGATACATTTATACCCTCCAGTGTCTTCAGGAAGGCTGTGTGGGGTTCCTGAGTTTGAGAGGGTGGCCTGTAGCATGCTACAATTTGTAGAGCAGTTTTGCCTATGGTTAGTTGCACCTGGATGGTTTCCGAAGCTTCGTGCGTTGCCACCAACCTGGAGGTGTGAGTATCCTTCCCCCTACTTGCCCCTATTTCATCACTTTCCTATCTACCCTATTTTAACACCTTTAATCTGGTCAAAGAAAATAGAATGACATACCACACAGAAGTGAAAACAACCCTATGAAGCCCTTCACTTTTTGTCCTCTGAGTTTGTGTGGAGTTTGGCATCATGCATCAATGCCAAGTGACAGTGAATGGCCCTTCAATGATGTGATTACCTCTGTGCAATGTTGCTTAAACATTCTGCACTATGGAAATACACAGTTATACTAGCTTTAAGAATTATTTCAGTCCATTATAAATACATATTTAAAAGTATTAGGTACACCTGGATTCAAACCCTGTATCATCTGGGCTCAAAAGAAATATTTCAATGCATTTACACCTGCTGCCACAAGAGTAAGCTAAGCACCAAGTGTGTTTCTTACACTCAGTACTATTCACAATGCTATCTGCCACGCCTCTCCGCTTAACATGTTTGCACGGAGAAAAGCAAACCAATGGAACTCTTGTGAGTTTATCAGTGAAGCTGAGGCCTGTGTTTGCTCGTCACGTAACTATGCGCAAACATGGAAAGCAATACAAATGTGTATCTCACATGCGCAAACACTCTGCCATTGATGGCGCTAACCAGCTGTTCGGCGGTGTGTTTATGTTTACTACCAATTTACACTTCATCCTATGAAAGTACGTGTAAAACACAATAAAGGGAAGGCACTTATGAAGGAAAGAACACATATTTACACTATAATCATGTGTAACTTATACCCACACACTCAAAACTTGGTGTCTCAGTACTTGTTCCCAAATATATCAACTACACTACGGCTTTATACTGACAACACACATTCAGATTTTCCAATACTTGTAGTAATGTGGACAGCTGTTTGCATACAGTTTATAAAGCTGTCGCTCAAAGCACACCTGCACACTGGAAACACAAAAGCAAATACTACACTTTGCACACTCATCAATTTGGTAACATACACAACTTTAATATCTTGACAGTCATACATGGCTAGTCATCCATTTCATACAGGCCTCCCAACATATTCTCTTAAACATCCAATGATGATGTCATCCACTATAAATTGTGCGACAGCATTGTAAAAGTCAGACTTCTGCCATGGCACTTACGTTGAGTACTGAGTTCTCTGGCTGGTGTACCTAGTCAGGTAGGGGTTCTAATCTCACGGCAGTCAAGTGGTGTGTGTGTGTGTATGCATGCATCTCTGTCTGTCTAGTCAGAAGAGCATAACTGTGCATCCTTCAGTCATCAGTACAATCCCATGGAGTACCAATATTTTGAGTTGTACATGCCTACAGATTCATTTAATTCAGGCCTAACATCTTCTCTCAAACATCCGATGATGTCACTCACTGCAGCATTGTAACAGTCAGACTTGTGTCATGGGACTTGCATTAAATGCGGAGTTCTCTAGTCAGTGTACTTAGGAGTTCCAATCTCAATGCAGTTAACTGCTGTATGTGTGTGTGTGTGTGTGTGTGTGTGTGTGTGTGTGTGTGTGTGTGTGTGTGTGTGTGTTCAGCTGGTTGACATTCAAGAGATCCTGAAATATAACAGACACTGTAGGGGTGTAGTCTCACACAACCTCAACGAGCCAAAACAGGTGAACTGCACGGCATGAAAAACATGATGGTTCATTAAGCGTTTAATTTATTTGTATTTTTTATTCACGGTGTACCTTCATTCTTCACATTTAAGCGTCCAATAAAGACTGGTTCATCTATTTTGGCTCGTTAAGGTTGTGTGAGGCTACACCCCTACGGTGTCTATATTTCAGGATTTATTGGTTAGCACAGTAGCACTTCTGACACTGGGTTTCATTGGTTTGGATTTTTTTACACTGAAGAGACCATTTTACACCTGCATGTGTGACACTATTACCAGCCTCTTCTCACCAGACACTGCTGATGTCATCATTTATAATGTGTTGTCTGACAATGCAAAAGCAAAACTTGTGCTGCGGTGGTTACCTTAAGTACTGCGCTTTGTAAATACTTTGGTAGGCGGTTCTATTCTCACTGCAAACAACAATCACTATGGTGACAATTTTAGACTACATGAGTTCACAGCTATGTCAAACCCTACTTTGAACATCTTAATGTAGCATACAATGATGATATCATCCTGTATAACATGCACTCTACAGATTCAAGACGAACCCGCACTGTGACAGTAACATTAACTACTGTGTTTGCAAGCTACTTAACTTACACAAACAGGGATTGTAATATGACCGCAGGCAACTTGCATGTCTATACATATGTCTTTCACTTTCAGAGTAATTTTACACAGGGATGCGACTCCACATCCATGCTCTACACTCCTCCCAACATGGTCTCCTCAGCATACAATGATGTCGTCATACTCCATAACATGCATTTGGATGCATGTAACAGTGATACCTAGTTATTGATAGTGACTGCACAATGTTTATAAAGTTTTGGTACAAGTTCTTTGCAGTGGGCATTTGTACTAAATACTGTATCTTTTATCAGGTCCTGTGCCCGCTTTCTTTTTACTGCTCCCACCCTGAAAGGCTTGCTAAGCAAGAACACCACTCTCACTGTGGTTTACACAGATAACCAAAACTGTTCCCTTCACCCTCAATATTTAGTTATTGCCAAGGTTATTATCTCTAACTTACTTTCTGTGTGTGCTAGTTAAATTCAACTGCACTGGGTCTATAGCATGGTTAGCTTGCCACTTAATTCCTTCAAGTTAAACTCTACTCTTCAAAAATTGGCCTATAATTTAAGTTAACAGTAGATTAAAGCTAAAGTAAAAGCCTGGTGGATACAAATAAATATTTTACATCTATTTGTACATGTTGCATTCACTGGCTCTTAGAATCTTGTGGTCTGGTTAGGTCTGCAAAGGAGTGGAGGATAACCTCATCTCAAATATGCATACACACATCATGAAGCAGAGTCCTTACATGAGATTCTGTAAGCCATCTCCAGAACACTGCATGTATGACTGCTAATTCTGTCATGATGTGGTGCCCCTGTCCCATATGGAGAATGGCAGATGTAATGCAATCCAACAAATATACACATATGCACAACCCTACTATCTTCCATCATACAGTTATAGGGAATTTTTTCATAGTATAATAATGGCTAGGATTTTATGTGATATTTGGCCACTAGCCTAATAATGTCCTATGGCCCTATGAACAGTTCATAGGTTGATACTAGGCTATCTGCCCTAGGACATTTATAAGCCTAGCCAGAGTGTGTTTGGCTTTTGCCACCCTTATAGATTAGTTGACTGTGCCTCTGTATAGTAGGTCACAGAAGATAGCCCTTTTAAGGTTAGTTTACTATGCCTCTGTCTAGCAGGGACACAGAAGAGATCCCAGGGGTAAACTTATGATCTCCCATCCACTCGTCAAGATTTCTCTTGAAGAGGGTCAGTGAGGGGCTCTGCCTAACATGGATTGGGATTTTGTTCCAGAATGAGGGGAGCCTCTGGAATATGAATCTGCCCCTCCAGCATGTCCTATGTATTTCTGTGCTGAGGTTCAAGTCCCTGGAGCATGTAGCTCTAAGGGATTTGGATTTCCTTTGGTGGAGCATGTCCATTAATTCTGGGTTGGACATGGCTTTATACATCAGACACAGATTGCCTCTGAGTAGGCGGTACGCAACTGAGTAGAGCTGGAGTTTCATTAGCCGAACTGCATAGGGCATCTGTTTGAGTCCCTTGATCCTCTTGGTGAGGTACTTTTGGGGTCTTTCCAGTTGCTGCAGATGTTGGGTAAGGTACATCCCAAATGGGGCATTGTATTCAATTATGGGCCTGATGAGTGAAGAGTAGAGGGGCACAATGACCTCTCTTGATCGAGATGTGAACCCTTTCGTGATAAGGTGGGCTATACAGAAGGTATTTCTAACCACTTTGGCAATGTGATAGTCAAAGGAGAGATTACTATCTACTTGGGTCCCCAAGTCCCTAATTACTACTTCCGTACTTAATGGATTACCACCTATGTGGTAATTTGTGGGCACTTTGTTTTTCCCAAAGGGGATGACTATGCACTTTTTGGCATTTAGCTTTAGGCCATGGCTCTGGCACCAGTTATCTGTCTCTGTGAGACCCTTTTGGAGGATGCTTGTGTCAGCCGGAGAGTCGATTATGGCATCCAGTTTGCAGTCATCTGCGAACTTGGTCAGCCACAGTCCACCCGTGTTAGCCTGTACCTCACAGAAATATATACCGAACAAGAGAGGTCCCAGGTCTGAGCCTTGTGGGATATTACTTGTAACTGGTTTAGAGTCTGACATGGCACCTGCAATTCTGACCATGTGGGTTCTATCCATGAGCCAGTTTGCAACCCACCTTGTGACATAGGGATTGATATTTAAGCTGGTGAGCTTATTTATGATGCCCGAGTGGGGTATTGTGTCGAAGGCTTTTGCGAGGACCAGGTAGGCTGTGTGGACTACCTTCCCTTCATCTATGGCCTTGGTAACTGTTTCAAAGAAGTCGACCAGGTTCAAGAGGCAAGATCTGCCCTTAAAGCCGAATTGGGTAGGATCCAGTGTCTGGAGGTTCCCAATGTCTTTGTTTATGATTTCCATAATGATATGCTCCATAGCTTTGCAGACCAGGCTAGTCAGGCTTATAGGGTGATAGTTTCCGGGGTCTGTTGTGGCACCACCTTTGTGGAGCGGGACCACTGTTGCAGTACGCCATTCCTTGGGTACATATCCTGTAGTAAGGCTGAGACTGAACAGTGACTTTATGTGAGGGTTCAGTTCTTCTTGGAGCTTGTGTAAGACACAGCCCGGGACACCGTCTGGTCACATTGATGCTGCGTTTTTTGCTTTGGAGAGGGCAGCTCGCACCTGTGCATCTGTGATCTCAGGGAGGCTACACTCTGTTGGGATAGACATTTGCTGTTTTGGGGGGGAAGGGAGGGAGAAGTTTGCACTGAACCTTTCTGCCAGGATGTTGGCAATGTCTGTGGGTTCAGTGTATTTTTTGTCATTTTGCACTAACTCAGAGCATATCTGGGAGTTGCCACCCAGGTTCTTGACATAACTAAAGAAGGCCTTGTGATTATCTTTAGTGTCTTGTGCAATTTTTCTTTCGAAGCTGGCCTTAGATGATTTCATGAGGGATCGTAGTTTCTTATTAGTACTGATCAGAGATGCCTTCCCTTCCCTTTTTGGGATTTTGCTCTATCATGTAGTAGCTTCCTCCTTCTGTTGTATAGCTTACTTATGGCCAGGGTCCACCAGACAGGTCTCCTGCCTTTGGAGGAGTGAGTCTTGGTTTTATTTGGGATAGCATGATCCATGCATTCCTGTAGGTGTCCATAGAATGCTTTTGTAAAGGATTCTGCGGTTTGTGCCGTATTTTCCACTGGCCCGGGGGCTTTGAAGGATTCCACCTCGGTTTTGAGAAGTGTGAAAAGTGTGAAGTTTGCTTTTGAGAAGTTCTTCACCGTGGTTTCCTTGGCTGGGGGTGGAGACGGGATACGGATGTCCAGTGAGATTAATTTATGTTCTGATCTTACCAATGAGGGGTATACCTCTGGTGTGGAACATAGAGTCCCCATGTTGGTGATGACCAGGTCCAATATGTTTTCCCCTCTTGTGGGAGTGGTGACCAGTTGTTCCATAGCATTTGAGTTTATAAATTCTAGGAACCGTTGGGCGAGGGTGCTGGGGCTTGAGTAGTTTTCCCAGTCAATGTTTGGGTAGTTGAAGTCACCCAATATAATGGTGTTTGGAGAGATCTTCATATTCTCCAGTGTTCTCAGGAAAGCCAAGTGGGGTTCCTGTATTTGGGAGGGTGGTCTGTAGCAGGCTACAAACTGAAAGCAAGTTTTGCCCACTGTTAGTAGCACATGGATGGTCCCCAATGCTACGTGCAGTGCCACTAACCTGGAGGTGTGGGTATCTTTAATGAATATGGATACTCCCCCTCCTTTTGTGGTTCGGTCCGAGTTTTGGGGCTGAAAAGCATGATATGAGGTATAATCTGGTAGTGCTGGGGTGCTCTCGCAGCCTTGAACCAGATTTCTGTTAGTGCACAGATATCAATATTCTCCATACTGAGGAGAGTCTCGAGTGCGTGCATCTTGAGGTTTAGACTTCTGGCGTTGAGCAGCATTACCCTTAGTTTTTTTTTTCCTTGGGTTGTCTATGGAGGTGGGTTTGTCTTTTGAGCCTTGCCTAAAAAAGGCACTACAGGGGTGGCAAGAGCCTTTGCCAGTATTCGAAAGCCCAGGGGTGACAGGTGCAAGCCGTCCCTAGCGAAGCAATGTGGCTTGTCGAGCATGTCATCCCAGGCTGGCAGACATTGGATCCCCTTTGAATGATACCAATACTTTAGCCAATTGTTAAAATTGATAATTTTGTCTTTATACTGTGGCATCATTCTTGGTGAGGGCAAGATGCTACTCAAGGTCAGGGTCATACTGGCCTGGGCTACATGATCAGAGAGTTCCTCTATGTCTCTTTTCATGTAGTCCAGGGAGGTACATCTCAGTTCATTCACACCAGCATGGACAATGAAGGAGACATATTTGTACTTGCTTTGGAGTGACCTGAGTGATTGTGTTATGTGGCGGATCCTGGCACCCGACAAGCAGCTTACAGTGACCTTCTCCTTGTTCAGTCAGGTGAGTGGGACGTCAGTGTGTCTGGCAATAGAGTCACCTATTACAAGTGTATTAGGTGTGTTGTTTAGCCTTAAGGGCTGTGACTGTGTGGCACACTGACTTTGTGAACTATGTGATACATGGGTATTTTTGCATGGTAGGGGTTGCTTGGATGTCTGCTTTGGAGGTCTCTGCTGCTTAGGCAGATTTTTATTTAGAGCCTCCGAATACGTTTTTGCGTATTTATGTGTTTGGTTTGCTGATGCGATAGGTCTATGTGAGACTGGATTTGTGGTGTGTGTGGTTACCTTTTCCTCCTGACTGACTGTGCCAGTACTGGGTTGAGAGAGCTCAGCCTCCAGTTTGGCTATATAGTTGCATCTCTCACACATATATTTGAGCTTGTTGGGAGGAGGAGAGGGTGATCTGTGTACATAAGGCAGTTGTAACATTGCCTCAAGATTCCCAGATTCACCAGCTGGACCAGAGAGTAAACCCGAAACTGACCTTTGGACATGCCAGAATAGTATAAGAAACTACTTACTGACTGATCAGAAAGGACCAATAGTAAGCCAAGTACTTAAAAGGAGTATAAGAGGGTGTAGTGCTTTAGTTTATTAGTGTTAACTATAAAATTACTTATAAGAGCAAGTGCAAGGCTTTAGAATGAAAATAGAGTGCTTACTTTGAGATTTAGAACAGTTCTAAGGGAAAAAGTGAAGAGCAGACTTTGTGGAGCAGGGAATAGTTTAAACCTGTTTAAGCGGCGCTGCCCGATGCTGCGCTATGCGCAAAATCGAGCAAAACCGTGATGTGTCAATGTTACTGTCACTGATGTGCTATACTGAGGTGTGGATGTACAGTATGGCTACAAGAGGGTATTACATTCTGTGATGTGAGCTAATGTATTAATGGCCATTGCTACAATTGCAGTACATGATTCTTCTATAAGCTGTAGTAATATGCTTCTTCAGAACTGCTGACATGATATAATACACTTGTACGTACATTGTTAGTGTATTTGGACATGTGTTGTAGTGGAGCAGAACAACTTTCTACACAGTTCACATTTTGCCATCACAGTGACACTTGCAGTATGGCGCAGGTGTGCATGTGTCCACATACCAGCATTAAATGTTCTGCAACAGACATCAATATAAATTCATATTAATTACATGGTCACAAAATTCCTGTCTCATACACATGTTGTTATGATGTGATATATACAACCAATGTATCACAGGTTTTGATGCAATTGCAACCTTGTGGAATTCACTGTATGTGCAGCTGTGTTGCTATACCCAAGGATTATGGAAGTGGCCAGCAGTACCATTGTGTGACTATTAGCATTTGCGTCAGGAAATATTCTGCACAAGCCACAAACAACTGCTCTGTAATATATTCTGATATAACATCAGGCTGTTCAAACACAGCTTGCCAGTGAAACACATACAGGCATATGCTGTGCAAGTAATGTAAGTATGTGACATTTGTACAGTTGTATGACTGTGTGCATAGCAACAGTGTGTGGAATTTGATGAATGACCAAGGTTGTATTTGGAGGTCTTTTCACAAATCATTTATTCCAGTAAATATGAAGTGTTACAAGGAATACACAACTAAGCACAAATATTTGTGCGGATGCCACCAGATACACACAACCGGAGGTAACAGACAATCAGCTAGCTGATAGTTTGTCTCACATGGCACCCCCCTGTTGCCACTGGCCATCATCCAAAGTACACCTGCAAACATCACTCAATTCTTATTCTTAGGAGGGTAGCTCATCTGTGCGCTCTCTACAGTTAATAACACAGAATCAATGGGCCCCGACAACATCACAGTTTGCCTACAGAGTGACTTAAAACATGACCTACCAGGCAGAGTTTGATCCATAGTTCAACACAGCCTCCAGACAGCCTATGTTCCCACAGAAGGGTGTACAGCAACATGCATCCTTCTGTCTGGGGTGAACCATCACCTGATGCATGGAGATATAAGCCCATCCTGACTCTCCTCATCTGTGAGGGTGGCCAAGGAGTCATCATGGACCTTCTCTAAAAGAACACAGGTAATATCCTGACTATGTACCAAACCCATGTTTAATTTGTTAAAACAACATCATTTCTGTTACATCTGTTCACGGTCTACAAGAAGGCCACCAGGAGAATGCTTGATGACAACACTATCATCCTGTGTAACTTGACCTGGAGAAGGCATTTGACAGTAGTCAACAGTCAGGAATTACAGAGAAACTATCTCAAGTGGCCATAAACACCTGTGTCACCAAGTGGGTAGACAACTAAATCACATACCTGACAAATAAATATTATGCAGTGTGTGAAGTCACCTCTATCTACAGTCCAGTTACCAGGTCCATACCTCAGGCCCATTCTTGCCCATTATTTATGTCAAGACATCAAAACTGACTTATACAGTCTTTCTCCAACCAGCTTTGTGGAGGAATGTAGATTGTGGAAATGACGGACTCGAAGTGTGGTACTGGTGTGACGCCCGTGCACTGTCCCAGTAATCAAGGAGCCTCAATCCTCATCACTGTCCAAGGGAACATCAGTGCCCACAAGCAGCTGTGGTTCACATTAAGTCTCGCTATAGGGTAGCTCCCTCCCTGAAGTAACCACCTCACCAGTACTGGCTGCAAGTGTGTGGGCTTTCTGGGTCTCCCTCAGGCTACCAGACCCACATGCTGGTCTCCAAGCCTGACTTTCTGCAACTGCATTAACACATGGTACTGCCTTATCAAACTCCTTCCCTATCAGGACATCTGCAGGATGGTAGTTTGGTACCCATGTTGTCTCAAGACAACCTACTATTGGCATTTTGTCTTTCCTACTTACTGGCTTCCTCACCTTTTGTTCCCCACCTTGCCTCCGTGGACATCTATATGCTACATGGCCCCACTGGTTGCATTCAAAACATTTAACCCTATGTCCTGGATGTGTTCCTGGACTAGTGGCTTCCCCTGCTACTCTCAGATTCTGTTGGGGCAGTCTGGGCTGCCCACCATGGGCTCCCTTAGACCCATGAGCAGTACTGGATATCCTTTTGCAGCACAGGGATGCCCTGCTTGCTAGGTATAGGTCTCCCTTCTTCCCCAACTCATCTACAGTAGAGCATTGTCTATCAGCTAACCAGATCTTCATGTTCTCAGACAAAGTGCTAAGGGCTTGTTCCCTCACCACAAGGTCTGCCAGCCCTTCAAAAGTGGTGACCTGACATCCACTCACCCACCTATGAAAATAAGTGCTTAATTCAGCAACATATTCACACACACTTTCATCTACATTGTGTCTATGCTCAAAAAACGTTTTCCTACAAGTTTCAGGTGTTAGCTTAAAAAATTCTAGCAAACAATTATTTACAACATTATAGTTTAAAAAGTAATTGTTATACAGTTTGGACAAAACAGTTACAGCTTTACCATGGAGTAAGGGAGTCAGGAACCGTACCCAGAGCCCTTACTCAACATTAAACTGTTTACATACCCTCTCAAACATTATGAATGAAACTATCAAAATTACCCCCCTCTGTAAACTGTAGAAGAAATTTACTGACCTTTACTGCTTCTGGGGTTTGGTTACTCTGGCAAAGAGTCACTATCTCCTTTTCATGTTGCCTCTGCCTCTCCTTCTCCTCAGCTTCCAGGTGTAGCAGTTTCTGATTTTCCTCAGTCTTTAGATGCCTCAGTCTCTCTGTTACTTATATTTCCAAATGTTTGCCCTCCAACTCAAGTCTCTTTAGCACCAGATGGATTTTTAAGTCCTCTGTAGAAAGGCTGAGCTGCCCATTCTGAGTGTTGTACACCTCCACGGCCAGTCTGATCATCTTCCTGGCTGCTATTCTCAGATGCAGCTGTGACCAAAGCTGCAATAATGTCTGCCTTTGTCAGGTTTCCATGCACCAGTCCTTTAGCCTGGCACATCTCAGCCAATTGGCTCCTTGTCAGCTTGCCATACTTCTCTGCTGATATGCTTGCCTGCTCTCCATGACTAACTAAGCTAACAAAAGAAATAAAAAAAATGTGATCTGAAGTCTGAATGTTCACTGTGTGGCTGATTTAGAGTACAAAAATGCCTTCAGATATCACTGCGCACAAGCTACAGGAATTCACTATCCACACCACTACAAGCCAGTTAATATGTGATGTGGCTAACTCACCACTATCAACCAATTGATATTGGATGTGGATATCCCACCACTGTCAAACAATTAGTATGTAATGCCCATGCACTGGCCCAGTAATCAAGGAGTCTCAATCCTAACCACTAACATCAGTGAGGAGCATCCACATTCAGTGGATAACAAGTACACATACAGTAAAGTACAATTTACCTTAAGAGCACACAGAGATCACAGTCAGTCTGGGGCTGGTTTCTCCCTTTCTCTACAGATCCCCAATAAGACTCCCCATTGGCATAGCTATAAGGCTCAAATATCAGCTGAGTGGTCAAGCCAAAACCTCCAGGGCCCTCTTTGTCCAACCAGTGATTCGTGTCCCTGCCCAAGTAGCTGACACACACACACTTTGAGACTTGATTCATATACAAACACACATACACTCCTGGGGAAGGCACAGGTTCACTAGCTATGCCCCCTTCTGCCCAGACTATAAGGTAGTACCAACTGCCACCAACCACCCTTATCAGCTACTATAAAGGCTCTTACCAAAGAGTGTACAATTCTACTGCATAATGTTACTGTTATCCAAATAGTAAGCGTGACGAACAGCAAGGCTATTGGAGTGGCTTGTACAGTATCACCAAATAAATGCACATACTCTTAAGAGCTTACATAGCTCTACACAAAACAGCCACAGTTAAAAGGTTTAAAATACTTAATAATAAACAATAAATATTTAATAATAAATAATAATACTCATTAATTCAACACAGTGACAACAGAGAGTTCAGAAATCACAGGAAATACTTTAAAACAACATTGTAGGACAGTCTGACAAAAATATAGAAAACAGCTATACTAATCTTGCTGTATTCCTATCTACCTCTAAGAGAAATACTAAGATCTAAATCCTACTTACAGCACAAAGCAAGTGCTGGCGAGTTGTTGTCAGCTTCAGAACAAAATCAAAATGCACTCTCTTTCCCTGAGAGATTTTTGTGTCTTTCGGCTTTTCCCGGTTAGGGGTCGCTCTTAAAATAGATAATGCACATTACTGCTGACTCATTTCAGATTAATAATTCTTGTCACTTCTACTTAAGTTCCCAGGCTCACAGAACTTAAAATTTAACATTTCTTTGTGATCTGCAGCTGCCAGGAAGTCATGGGGAAAGACACTTTACATGTGAAACTTAGTAATTATCTCTGTCGTAAGACAATAGAAAGAAACTCCTAGCCCACACATCCTGTCTCTTAGCTTGAGATCACACACAGTCATAAATTCTTTACTTATCAGTTTATTTTCTTAGAGTTTGAAAGTTAACTCTGTATGTCCCAGTTTTCTACCATGAAAACATACATTACATAGGCATACTGCTTATACGCATTTCTGCTTTCTTTCCAGCAGGGTGCACTGTGGTTACACTTTTGAAGCTCAGCACATAACACAGTTTTCTTACATTTGTAACACAAGCCTGTGGATCATATTAATATTTACAATGACATATAATTATTGACAGAATTCTATCTAGCTAGGCTGGCAGCCTTCACAGTATCACAACTGGTATAATGTAGACAGTATCAGCATACACAAAGAATTGCTGCCACAGCCATGGGGACAGAGTAGATGAAGAAAAAAAACCTTCAATGTGTTATACAAGATGCATGTGTGTT
This sequence comes from Protopterus annectens, assembly GCF_019279795.1. NCBI lineage: Eukaryota > Metazoa > Chordata > Ceratodontiformes > Protopteridae > Protopterus > Protopterus annectens. Next base: position 63,397,027 of record NC_056749.1, on the reverse strand, counting down.
TCGTGTTCCTGTGATGAACACAGTAAATACAGAGCTGACTGTATTTCAAACCCACTCAGGTGGAGTGCTTCACCACCCATACCCCCCAACTATATATACCAACTCCGAGATCGCACTACAGTGATGAAAAGGGCTTTGAAATACTGCAGTGTGTGAGACAGGGAAGTGTTGGCCAGCTAGTTACTTTCCCAGTCTCACATGTTCACTGAAGTAAATGTTCGATAAATGAAAGTTCAGTGAATAGGGTTTGATGTTTAAACATTCGATGAAAGTTTCACTCGACAGTTAAACACAGACCAGAAGGGGAGGAGTCAATGATGACTACCTGGTCCATGTTTAACTTCAGCCAACATGGTTTTGATGAAGCTGAACTTAGAGTTTTGGCAAAGGGATTTATGTTTATTCCAAATGGAAGAGATAACTTTACTGACTTGATTGTTGACTAAGTTAAACTTAAAATACAATTTACATGAAGTCAGTGAAGTCTCTGATGGTAATGATTTAAAAAAAATAGTGTTTTTAATCCTCATCTGCACAGGAATTTTCGAAATCTTGTGAATTTGAATTCAATCAGATGGTTAAAATTAAACCAAAAATAAAGTTCATAATCTTGATTTTTGTGAACAAAAAGCTTTAAAGAGACTTTGCCAACAATCATAATCTCAGATATATGAAAGCTGACAAAGGCAATGGAACAGTTATGACGGACTACCTAGATTACAGGGCGTCTATATTAAATCTACTGTCTAATACTACTTTTTATGTACAAGTTAATAATGATAAAGTTAAGAAGTGTTTTTGCAAAGTTGATTCTTTGTTGTTTGATCTAGTCTGTCAAGGTACATTATTTATTTATTTATTTAATTTATTTTACATTTGTTGACCTGGCTAGTCTAACTGGATACATGACCATTTTCAGTACAGGCCCTGGGAGAAAAGCTCCACTACAAGTTATATACTTTAGCAAGTACAAAAAGCTTATACAGTAAAATCAGTTCGAACCATTGCATAAATGTGGAGGGCACCATTACAACTGTGAAAGATTAACACACAAAGATGGAATAACAAAACGACAGACTATGTTAACTCATTTGTACCAGGTATACACTGAAGTAAAAAGGAGTAAAAGGATAATCACAGATCACAAAAATAACTTTGTTTTTTTACAAAACTATCTATACAAGAAGAATGTATAGCTAGAGGAGAAGAAAGATACGGGAGTAATAGTAGTACTTTCGTAGCAGTGATAGGGCAAGAGGCCAAAAAAAGTGTCAGTCAGGGTTAGTACATGGGCATAGCCAGTGGGAATTCAGGAAGGTTTTTAGTTGCTTCTTGAAAAGGGGTGTTGATACCAGTGAGGTGAGTTCACAAGGAAGCTTGTTCCAATTAAAACCAACAGTGTTAGTAAACACGCAGTCACCAGATTTATTATGTGATTTATAGGAGGCGACTAGTAACTTGTTAGCTGAGCGAAGGGTTGTGAGGCTTTTATAAGGGGTAATAAGGTTACTGAGTATGGGAGTATTTGTGGGGTGATAAAAGATCTTGTGGATGATTGTCAGTTGTTGAAGCAGCAGCTGGTTTTGTAATTCTAGCCAGCCTAGTTGTTTCAGATTTATGCAATGGTGGGTACGAAATGGCGCACCTGTGGCAAATCTAGCAATGTTATTGTATGAGGTTGCCAGTTTGTTAAAATTGGATTTTGACAGATTGGTAAAAATAGGAGAGGCGTAGAGAAGTGTAGACATCAGATGTGTTTATGCTATAGTAGTCCTGGCTGAAGGTGTAAGGAAGGGTTTGAGCCTATAGAAAGCCGAGTTTTCTATTTACTGATTTAATGGTTAAGTTAATGTGTGAGTCACAGTTAAGATTATGATCAATTGTGACTCCTAGAAGTTTAGTGTTAGAGTCAGGTGATATAATTGTGCCATTGTTAGGTACAATTGTAAAGTTGATAGGAGAGGACTTCTGTGTTGGAGAGAACAGTAATAATTTAGTTTTTTTGGGGTTAAAAAGGAGACAGTACTGATGGAACCAATTTTCAGCTGATGTAAATACTTTCTGGGTACTAGACTGCAGCTCCGCAGAAGAACCTGCGGCACAGATAAGTGTCAAGTCATCTGCATATTTTATGCAAGAGGATTGTGGAAGGGAAGTTTTCAGATTAATAAAACTGGAAAAGAGGAGGGGTCCCAGAATAGAGCCTTGTGGGACTCCAATGGTGATGGGAAGCTGTGAGGATGAGTAATTGTCCCAGAGAACTGCTTGCTGTTTATTTTCCAGGTAGGAATTAAACCACTTGACTGCTAGAGTGTCTAAGGAGAGAGATTTGAGAATGATTAGTTACAAGTTTCTGTTGGTAGAGCAACTGCATTTTGGAAAGATTTTTGGGATACTGAAAATACACAAAAATAGCACCCATCCACCATTCCGAACAATAGTTTCCTCACCTGTCATAAAAATAGAAGTTATGTTCTTACCATAACGTTCCATGTTAGTTGTCTTCTTCTCGCCTTCTTCTTGCTGGATGGGTTCGGAGCCGACCTCGGCTCCGACTCGGCCACTCTAAAAGCTCGAGAGTTGGTTCCACCGGCTCGAGGCTCCCCTTATATCCCACAATGCTAGGCGAGAGTTACCTCAGATCTCGTTTGTAAGCTAACCCCAGCTTATAAAAGTAAAAGAATAACTCTAAACAGAGTCCACCTCTAACAACAGGAAGAAAGAAGGGTGACCTACATCCTGAACCAGGAAATATGCACAACAGCATATGCCTAAGAAAGAGGTGGTAGAAAGAGAGGTCACAATCACAACTCCTCTAGGTCTGTCCAGGCCATGGGAAAGGAGGGTGGGGCCTAAGAAAGCGAGAAGAAGACAACTAACATGGAGCGTTATGTTAAGAACATAACTTTTATATGTTAAGTTGTCTATCTCGCCTTCATTCTTGCTGGATGGGACCGCGTCCCTAGCACCTTGTCCCGGGTGGCCTAACGGAACAGACTCCTGAGAACAGTGGAACCAACGTTAGCTCTATGCCTAGAAGCTAAGTCCAACTTATAATGAGAAATGAAAGTGTGAGGAGTAGCCCAAGTAGCCGCTGCACAAATGGTGTCAATAGGCAGTCTGTCTTGGAAGGCTAAAGAAGTAGCCAAAGCTCTGGTGGAATGGGCTTTAGGTTTATTAGGCAGTGTTTGGAGTCTAATTTCATATACAAGGGAAATCAAAGATGTTAGCCATCTGGATAATGATACCTTTGAAACTGAAAGTCCCTTTCTGCTTTCCGCATAGGAGACAAACAGCTGATCAGATTTTCTGAATTGTTTTGTTCTATCCAAGTAGTACCTCAATTGACGATGAACATCCAGGCAGTGTAATTTTTGTTCAGACCTATTGGAATATTCTGGAAAAAAGACAGGGAGGTCAATGCTTTGATTTAGATTTGACGTCGAGACCACCTTGGGCAAAAAGGACGGGTTAGTTCGTAAAGATACTCTGTCCTTATGAAACAATAGGTAAGGAGGTCGACAGCTGAGTGCTTGAAGCACTGAAACTCTTCTAGCTGAAGTAATAGCTACTAGAAAAAGAGTCTTCCATGACAGCAATTTTAAAGAACAGGAGACTGCAGGTTCGAAAGGGGGAAGAATCAAAGAAGCAAGTACTAAATTTAGGTCCCAAGGAGAAGGAGGATTTCTTATAGGAGGTCTGAGAAGAAAAACTCCTTTTAAAAAGGCTTTGCAAAGCTTGTGGGACATTAAGGCAGATTCAGAAATACCCACATGAAAGTTAGAAATAGCTGCCAATTGAACTTTAATAGTAGAAGGAGATGAACCTGCATGGAAGAGTTCAGCTAGAAATTCAAGGACTAATTGGATGGAAGCAGTGAAAGGATCTATGTCCTTTCCTTGAGCCCAATATGTGAAGCGTTTCCACTTACTCAAATAAATCTTCCGAGTGGAAGATTTATGGGAAGCTATCAAAATATCTCGAACGGAGTGAGATAATTGAGGAAGCCTGGCTAAGGTTGGAACTGGAGGAACCAAGCAGTGAGGTTCAGAGAGGGAGGGGCGATGAAACTGACCCGACTGATGGATCAAAAGATCTGGAACTAGGTCCAGATTCCACGGTCGCTCAAAAGAAATCGATGTAGAAAGGGGAACCACACCTGTCGAGGCCAGTAAGGAGCAATGAGGATCAATGAGGCCTTCTGAGCGATAGCTTTCTGTATCACTTGAGAGATTAGTGGGAAGGGAGGAAATGCATACAGAAGTCCCCGGGGCCAAACTTGGACTAGAGCGTCTCTGCTGGGTTGGCCTGGTAAAGGGAATAGAGTGAAATATTCTCTGCACTTGCTGTTTTGGGGAGTAGCAAAAAGATCGCAGCAAGGCTGACCCCACTTGAGGAAAATTTCTCTCACAACAGAGTCTTTCAGAGACCACTCGTGAGGCATGAGAATAGCTCTGCTCAACTTGTCCGCAATTTGATTGGACTTCCCGGGGATGTGCGTTGATATCAGAAACCGCTGAGAAGAAATCGCCCATTGCCACAATCTGAGTGCTTCTCGACACAGGGGGTATGATCTGGTTCCGCCTTGTTTGTTGATGTACCACACTACGGACATATTGTCTGTCTGGATTGCAATCGTTCCCAAGGGAAGAGAGTCTTGAAGGGCTTGCAACGCTAAAAGCACTGCTCTCATCTCCAGAACATTTATGTGCAAGTGGCATTCGTTTGGTTGCCATGTGCCCTGGACCGTCCTGCCCTGATAATGCCCCCCCCCACCCGATCAGGGAGGCATCCGTTGTCAGAGTAGCAACCGGAGGGGGTGGAACAAAGGGTCTTCCCAACAAGAGCTGAGGGAACACATCCACCACATGAGATGATTTTTGCACGCTTGCGTGATCATAATGGTGTGAGACATTGGAAGTTGCTGGTATGACCATTCTGTAAAGAGCATCCATTGAAGGATCCGCATGTGGAATCTGGCTAATGGAAGCAGAGGTATGGCAGCCGCCATAATTCCCAACACTTTCAGAACTAACCTGGCTTTGATTCTGTTGTTGTTGAAAAGGAGTGAGACCAGTCTGTGTATGTCTGTTATTCTCTGATTTGTTAGCCTCGCAGACATGTCTACTGTGTCTAGATTTGCGCCTATGTAGGTAATAGTACGACAAGGCGACAAAACAGACTTTTCGCAATTTATTGAAATGCCTAACATTTGACAAATGCGAAAAGTGTAATCCCTGGCCATCAGAAGGAGATGCTTGGTGGGAGCTGTGAGGAGCCAGTCGTCCAAATATGGAAACACCTGGAATCCTTGTCGTCTCAGGTGAGAAGCTACCACTGCCATGCATTTGGTAAACACCCGGGGGGCAGTGGTGAGACCAAAGGGCACGGCCCTGAATTGAAAATGACTGGTTCCCAGCCTGAAGCGGAGGAATCTTCTGGAGCGTCTGTTCATTTTATGTGATAGTACGCATCCTGAAGGTCTATAGAGCACATCCAGTTTCCTTTTCCCAATAGGGGAAGGATGGACTGCAGCGTGACCATCTGAAATCTTGTTTTCTTGACTGATCTGTTCAAGATACTGAGATCCAAAATTGGTCTCCAGTCCCCTGTTTTCTTTGGAACCAAAAAGAACCTTGAGTAGATTCCGGATCCTTGCTGGTCTGCTGGAACTGGCTGAATTGCTCTTTTTGCAAGCAGTTTTGAAATCTCCAAAACCGCTAGATCCCTTTGAGCGGGTGGAACATCTGGAAGGGATTTTTTTGATTGATTTGGAATGCGAAGAAAGGGATAGAATAGCCTTCGGAAATGATGGACTGTACCCATTTGTCTTGAGTCAGGGATAGCCAGGCTTCTGGGTACAGTGACAATCTTCCCCCGACTGCCTCCGAAGGTGGGCAGTCGGGCAACACCTCAGGGATGCTGAAAGGGCTTGTCAGGGAAGGTTTCCCGATTGCCCTGGTTCTGCGGACCCCCCCTGCCCCTAGGGCGACGTCTACCATTGTTATTCCCGCCTCTGCCTCTGGCGGGGAAACAACTCTGTGCGTCAGGCGAAGTCCCTTGAGATTGTTTACGGAACCACATCTTTCCACCTTTCTGGCCTTTGTGGTAAGGCCTAGAAGGAGTAGAAAAACGGACTCCGACGGCAGAAAGGGTCTTGCCATCAGTTTCGCACCTAGTCAAGGTTTCTTTCACTTGAGGACCAAAGAGAGATGATCCATCAAACGGGGAGTTAGTGAAAGACGTCTTGAAGGGGTCCGCAAAATTGCATAGCCGCATCCAGGCATGCCTACGTAAGACCACACCTGTCCCTGCGGCTCTACTCGCTCCATCAGCCGCGTAGGAGAGAAGGCGCATGGAGAAGTTGGTTATGGAGTTAAGGGTAGCCAGCTGCGTATTCATCTTATCTTGAAAACCCGCAGCTGTAGGGTCCTTTAACATTTCACTCGCTTCCTTGATCAAGTCCCTTTGAAGGCAGTAAAATGGCATAGGTAGTTCAGCGACGCATGGTGAATGTCGCTGACGAGAACATCCGCTTCCGCACCTGTCCATGGACCTAGATTCCTTGTTAGGTGGATGGACAGGTACTGAAGGATCAGCTAGCTCCTTCTTAGTGGCAGCAGCTACCACCATAGCATCCACAGAAACTCCTTTTGTTAAGAACTGTTTGTCTGCTGGTGCCGTTATGAACTTGGAGGGTCTCCTGGGAGTGGGGTCCACTGAATCAGGAGCCGTCCATGCCTTCTTAGCAACCACCTGCATAAGGGGGTCAAAGGGGAGACACCCAGGAGGTGGAAGGGCGAGAGCCAAACGCCTCAAGATACACAGATTCATCCTCCGAAGGGTTGAGGGCTGGCCAATTTCCCCTCTGTTTCAGGATCTCTAGAATGTCTGCAAATGAGACATCTTCAGAAGGGGAACGGGGGGAACCCTCAGAATCATCCAAATCTGTGTCAGACGTGATGGACTCAGGTGAGTCAATGTGTTTCCTCTTACACTTCCTCTTCCGAGGGGCTCTTCTGCCAAATCAGGAGAGGCCTCGGAAGAGGATGAAATCCCACAGGGGTTCCTGAGGAGCTGGCTCTCTGCGGTCCGGGATGAGGGAGTGAGTCGACTTGACCTGAGGCACCGTGGGGAGGGGCGGGAGCCGACTGTGGAGTAGAGCCAGGCTCTAACATACTCCGCATGACCTCGAATGCACCCTGTCAGGCAAAGCCAGAGGTCCCGCTCCGAAAGCTAAGAACCTCCCTCGGCACCGACAGTGATGGCTCTGAGGCCGATGTCGGAGCCGAACTCACCAGCGCCGAAGCACCGAGAGGGAGAGGGGTCGGACAAGGGTCCGATGCCACTCACCCCTCGAGCCGACGAGGGAAGTCCGGCGCCGAGATTCTTCAAGGAAGAAATCGGAGCCGGCGGAGCCGAAGACAATTGTATCGGCTCCGACGCTATCACAGTCTCGGTTCCGACACGGCCCGGCTCCGAGCTCAAGAGAGTCGAAGGAGGAATATATTGATGGACCGGGGCAGGCATCGACTGATGAGTCGGGCTCTGAAGCATCTGGGCCAGTGCCTCGGACTTAAGAAGTCGACTCACTACCCTCTGAAGGTCATGATCCGACAGCCTCGATGACCTAGAGGAGTGAGATCTTTGGCTCCGTTCAGACAGCAGGGAGATCCTGGAGCCGAATGAACGGAGCCAAGAGATGGTGACCTGGACCTCTTCCTAGTTGTCGGCTCTGAAGGTCTGGTCGGAGCCGACACGGGAACTACTAATACCTCGGCTCCAGCCGGAGCCGAGGGAACCACAGAAACTGTGGACTGAGACTCATCGGCTCCAGCCGGAGCCGATGTAGGCAGAGGTTTAGAAACCTTAGGTCTCGGCTCAGTTGTCGGAGCCGAAGACCTAGATGCCTTAGAGGGCTTCCCTGTAGATACAGAAAGGGAATCCTCTGGCTTGAGTAAGCCCCTTAAAATCAATTTATTTTTTCTTTCCTGCAGGACCCTGGGGCTGAAGCCATGGCACACAGCACAGGAATCCTGCAGGTGCAAAGGTCCCAGACAGTAGACACAAGAAGTGTGAGCGTCTGTCAGAGACATTTTCTGACAGCACGCATCACACTTCTTGAATCCGGAGACCTTTGCTTCTTTTGACATAACTATAGGTGTAATCACACACACAGTCACAAACACACTAATTACACCCTGTCTAGTTTAAATATAATAAACCACTAACTAGGTTTTTAAAAGGAAAATAACACACACTCTCCACTAGGGAAGAAAAAAAGGCCTGTAGGCCCAGGGAAGAACTTAAAGTTCTTGAGGGAAAAAAACAGGTATTTTAAAGAAAGGGGATAAGAATATCTCTAAACTAAGGGAAATACGTAAAAATATTAAAATTAAAGGGGTTTAAATAGACTAAGTACACAAGAAAAGTCACTTACCAAGAACCGGTAGAAAACCAACACCTCGATAGCTGTAGCGGCAAACGAGATCTGAGGTAACTCTCGCCTAGCATTGTGGGATATAAGGGGAGCATCGAGCCGGTGGAACCAACTCTCGAGCTTTTAGAGTGGCCGAGTCGGAGCCGAGGTCGGCTCCGAACCCATCCAGCAAGAATGAAGGTGAGATAGACAACTTAACATCAGTTGTTATCTCACAGTCTTGAGTCCCTTGGTACAGGCCAGTGAATTTTAAAGGATTCCTGGGTTTTCCTTAACTTACTTGAAAGCTACACCTTTATGGGTGAAGAGCTAGTAATATACGAAAAAACAACCAGCAACTCCCAAATACCTGTGCTGGAAAGCCAAACCAACAAATGAAGAACAAAAACCAACAGGACACCTACAGCAATAAACATCTCTTTAATAAAATAAAAACATATAAACGGATAAGCACGTTTGCGTAACACTATGCTTCCTCAGATCCTGATACAATGACATATATAATCAAGTGCATTTATACATTAAAACAACCTATCAAAGAGCAGCTGCTTCTCACCACAGGACCACTCCCCTAATTTGGTGCTCACATGCTTAAAGTCTACGCCCACCTAAAACAGATTTAATACTGACAGTAACGTTGAGCCATGGATGCATATATGCCTGCAATCTCAGTATCCATCATAGCTCTACTTGTTCTAAATAATTATTAGTATCTCCACCCCTCACATTATTAAAAACACATTGTAACACTCCAAAACTAAAGCTGTGACCTGGTAACTTGATGTTATGTTTGGCAAGGGCATTATTAATATTCACTGTCTTTATTTTATATATATATATATATATATATATATATATATATATATATATATATATATACCTACTGACTCTGTCTCTGAGCCATTGTACACTCTTGCCATATAAAAACAGGAGCAAAAATGACATGTTGCCAAATATACCTATATATGTAGTATTACAATCAGCAAAAAATATAGGTTTAAAAGTAAACTTTATCATCAGATGATTAAACTCCTGTTCTTTAGTTATGACATCAGACACCTTGCATTTCCCACATGGGTAGGTACTTAATCTATCTCTTATATTATTGATGTAATGTTTATTATAGCAATAACCCACGCCTGGGTGTGGGTAATGCTGGATTTACCCACGGTTGGCGTGGTTTGGTCCCGAGGGACCAAACAAAGCCAACCGTGGGTAAATACAGCATTACCCACACCCAGCGTGTATGCTATTATACCATGACATTATTTAAGAAAAGAAACTATTACTTTTCTTAAATAATGGCATAGTATAATGCCTGTTTACTGCCCTTCCGCAGATGTGTCGCATCCGCGGCAGTTCTGATGTACTGAGCGCCTGCGCAGTACATCAGAACTGTGGGCAAAAGCAACGGAGAAAGCAAGATCTCCGTTGCTTTTTTTTACTGTTTTCGCTATGTTAAATGGGTTTAACATAGCGAAACAGCTTTAAAATAAGCACCGGAGATCTCTGTTGCTTATTTTAAAGCTGTCTCGCTATGTTAAACCCATTTAACATAGCGAGACAGTGTTTTAAAAGTAGAGTTATACTAATGGAAAAAAGTCCGGGTGACTGGACCTTTTTCCATTAGTATAACTCGATTTACAATGTGCACGCTGGCCAATCAGCGTGCACGTTTTGGGGGGGGTCATGGTATAATATTGCATAATAATGCTTTAAGATTATTATTCTTACATGCAAAAGTGGGGGTGTCTCCTACAACCTCAGCTGTCTGTTGATCTAAAGTTAAAAAGTGCCAGTTATATTTAATGTCACGTATTACATTAATATCACTGGTGTATCTAGTGGTAAAAGATACCCTGGGCCTCTTAGAACTCCTTGGATGGTTATTCCTATCTTATGCATGAACAATAGTACCACTCGGGGCCAATCTGTTGGCTAAAATCCACTCTTGTATTTCATTTACCATTCTCTTGTTATAAGCTCTATCCTCAAACAACCCAACAAGAGTGTGCATTTCATCTTTCAATAAGTCTTCCTTGGTGCATATCCTGGATAGCCTCATAAGTTGGCTTTTCACAGTGTTTGGAAAAATGTGTCTGGGATGCATACTATCATTGCTCAATAAGCCATTCCTCCAGCATGTTTTACGATACAAGGAGGTGGAAATATTCACATCCAAACCTCTCTTAATTGAGATGTCTAAATCTACTTCCTCATGGGAACACTGGACCATAAACTGAAGAAATTGTGTGGTGGATTGTAAACATGAAATAAATTTCTCTAGTGACTCCTCATCTCCTTTTCATAATAAAACGACGTAATTACGAACCATCTGTAAAATTTAACGTGTACAAAGCACATCATTATAAAGGTGATTTGTCTCCCAAAAATACATGACTACATTTGCATAATAATTTGCATATGTGGTGCACACAGCGACACCCCATTTCTGTAAATACAGCTGTTCCTGTAATATAAAAGCATTATTTTTTAGAATCAATTCTAGAAACATGCATACCAGATTAATAACTTCATTAGTATATATACCACAATTCACCAGGAGAAAGGGGTCGAAACTCGAATTTTTGCAATTATATCTAAGTAAATACACCCGGTTATAAACTATTGGTTTAGAGGACATAATGTTTAATAATAACTTTTTGCTTTTTGAGGATTTGCTCTACCAGCAGATCTAGAGAGTGGCCTTGGGATTTAAGGTAGCCACAGCTTTTCCAAACTTAGTTACGTGCTGGTGGGAACATTCCATTTTAATGAATTTACCACTTTTTAAACATGTCAAAATATATAAAAGATACATAGATGATTTGCTTTTTTATTTGTAGGTAGCCTTGAGTTGCTGATCAGTTTATTACAGATATTAACAACAGCACGCCATGGTTAATTTTTACAGTTAGTGGAAAGGGTACATTAGTACATTTTTTAGACCTTACTGTCCAAATGGATCTATTAAATAAAGCCTTTTCTAGCAAGGTTGTTTTGAAAAGAAAATTCGACTCATAACTACTTACACTTCAGTAGCCACCACCCCTCATATATGTAGGTCAATATTTTTTGTGGACGAGTTATTTGAGTTAGTAGTCTCACAAGTGGTGATTTTGTGTTTCTTGATGAAGTGGCAACCCTTATTAAGATGTTTAAAGAAAGGGGTTACCCAGAAGACAACCTACATACTATTAGTAATGAAGCCATACAAAACCATTTGTCCAAGTTCTGTCCTATACTAATAAATGGGTTTAGTCCCAAGGTAAAAATTTGACACTAGAACCACAGACCACAGTGGAGCATTTCTCTTACTAACAAGGACAGCTAAGATATTAGAAACATCCTACAATCCAACTGGAAAATCATACTGGGTAACCCACAACTGGCTAGTATTGGTGACGAATTACCCAAAATTGAAAACAGGTAATTTGAAACAAATTTGAGAGAGGAATGTTAAGACTGAACAGTTTATCCCAATACAATTGGTTGGGACGTTTCCCTGTTTATCATGTAAAGAGTGTTGATAGATTACTGCACTAGTAGTGTACATTAACAACATTTGGAAAGGAATTTTGCCACTAAAAGTAGACATCACTGCTCTAGCCAACATGTAGTATATTTGGTTACTTGTGGTACATGCCATCACAGTTTTATGTCGGAAAAAGCATTAGAAAACTTAAATGATTTCTGAACATTCAGCTGATATTAAAAATAAAGCTTTATCTAATGGTTTAACAAAACACAGTGTCAACTGTGTGAGGTTTCATAAGTTTCATTTTTTTTGTATTCGAGAAAGGTCATGAACTTACATGGCAAATTTTACTTGAAGCACATCAGTTTCCTGGACTAAATGAAGTGATTAATATAAAATGTGTTCTTAGAAACAGATTTGTTTAATTTTACCACTGATTTACTTATTTTTAACACACATAGAATTTTTTATTTAACATTTAATACAATTGTTGTTACATGGTGCTGTGAATACTACACAAGACCTGCTATAGGTGCTTGTTTCTTTAAATCTAGATGGTCTCAGTTCAAAATGTTCTGAGCATTTCGATTGGGCTGTAGCTCATTACATCAAACTAAGTGGTAGTATTTAAATGACCAAGTGTTGTGCAGCAGATTTTTGTGATGGAATTCTTGGATTCACAATAAAAGAAGGAGAGCACTAATTATTTAATTATTTTCAGAACTGTGTTGGTAGCACTTCTTTCAGTAAGGTTTTTAGCGAATTTTCAGTTTTACCTTACTTCCTTGATGACTCCGCTGTTTTATATATATATATATATATATATATATATATATATACACACACGTGTGTGCATACATATACATCTATATCTACATAGATATACAGGCATAAAAAATTCTATGGGTTTGCCTAACAGACCACTTTCTTAAACAGTGGCTAAAGATCTCAAATTTATCAATGCAAACATTTCTACCATTTTATTTTTAATGCATCAGGATCTGCCCATAAATTAATTATATGCTTTAAGTGACATGACCGGTGTGTGTACTAAACACTGCTTAACAAACAAAATGTCATTTTATATGCACTGTACATGACTAAATGCCCTTCTGGTTACCTCTTCCTGCCCCTGGCATCAGCACCTTCTGACTGGGTTACATTCCATATTTTGCATTGTGGTAGTTATGTCTTTGCTCTTTGTACTATGCAACTAGCTCGTTGAAGAAAGATAATGTCATTAATTCCATAACTTTCCTTTTTATTATGTTCCAGTATTTAAACTCTACGTGGATTAGTCTCCCAGGCCTATACAATTTTGTACACGTTTGTTATTCATTGGTAACAAAGGAAGGGTAATGTCCAGATGTCAAGACACTCCTCTTATAGCACCAAGATTTTCCAAAGCATTTTTTAATCGTGGTGCATTCATGCAGAATTTTATTAATTAACTAGTTCTGAATATAAATATAAGGTAGACATCAGGCCCAGCTGGAAGCTCTTCTACAAGTCTATTTTAAATGGTTAAAACCTTGTGCACAGCCAGAAGCAAAATCTGTGGTCCCAATTCCAATCCACAATCACAAAAGTTACAAAGCAGCAAGAACTCTCACAGACAACTATCTAAAATACATGAACAGCATCTCCCTGCTTCAAACACATGACAGGGAATTTCCTCCTTTGTAGCTGTCAGTGCACCACTACATGCACACCAAAAGCTGTGAGTCACTCTCAATAAGTGTGCTGTAGGCCTCTCTAGTGTAGTATTCATATGCCAAGACTACAGTCACCACGTATAAAAACCTTGCCACAGCAGTACTACCAGGTCATAATGCATTATGTGGCAGCTTTTAGGATTTTTTTGACTGAACTTCTCAGCAGCTCACAAAATCATATGAAACACAAGCCAATTGACTAAGACCATGTGTCTTACCAACATGCATCCTAATGCTATACCCCCCCCTCAAGAAAGACAAAGCACATCAGTTCTGTAGTAAAGTTATGGAAGCCCATCCAATCATCCAGGTGTCACTTTGTTTATATATTTATATTACTGCAGTAGTGCACTTATCAATTATAACCTACTTCATGGCTCAGCCTGGGTGAAATACAAAACATTTCACAAACAAAGGCAGTAATTTAAGCAAAAACAGAACAGTACAAATTATATAACAATTTGTGTATGGGGTGCAGTTTAGAAGTCCATTTACTTCCTCTATACGGTGTAAACAGTTGTTACTTTGTATGTTTGACTGTTTTTTGTATTCTCTGGTTTTGGTCTGTTCTTAGTTGTTCTTTGTGTGTTAGTGTGTCTGGTTTGCCATGAGTTATCTTTTGTTCAGCCATTAGGGTGATTTGAAAAGAGCACCATGCATGACGATTGCATTAAATTTGTATCATTTGATTTGTTGTTTAGATAAAAATTTGTGGTTGAAATAAAAAAAAATGCATATGCAAAATGCAATGTACAACATATGCATTCATTTTTAAAGTGGGTCAACCTGCGGTAATTATGTTAGAGGAGAACAGGATAAGAAATAGGGAGTGTGTGCTAGGGGGATACATCCAATGCTGAAGCGGGAGCATTTAACGCTGATAATGTCCAGTGCTGAAGCAGGAGCATTTAACGGTGATAATGTCTAGTGTTGAAGCGGGAGCATTTAACAGTGATAACGTCCAGTGCTGAAGCGGGAGCATTTAATTAACGGTGATAACGTCCCATGCTGAAGCGGAAGCATTTAATTAATGGTGATAACGTCCAGTGCTGAAGAGGGAGCATTTAATTAACGGTGATAACGTCCAGTGCTGAAGCAGGAGCATTTAACGGTGATAACATCCAGTGCTGAAGCGGGAGTATTTGAATTGGATAAAGATGTGCTTTTAGAGATGCAGTCTGATTTTGGAATAAGTTTAGATTTTGTTTACATCAAAGGGGAGAGATCACCAAACTGTAGGTACCTGACAAGAGAAAGCATGTGCAGTGCTGTAGAGCTTGGTTCTAAGCAGAATGAGAGCTGGTGTGACAGAGCATGTGCAGTGCTGTGGAGTTTGGTTCTAAGGGAATGAGAGTTGGTGTAACAGAGCATGTGCAGTGCTGTGGAGTTTGGTTCTAAGGGAATGAGAGTTGGTGTAACAGAGCATGTGCAATGCTGTGGAGTTTGGTTCTAAGGGAATGAGAGTTGGTGTGACAGAGCATGTGCAGTGCTATAGAGTTTGGTTCTAAGCGGAATGAGAGTTGGTATAACACAGCATGTGCAGTGCTGTGGAGTTTGGTTCTAAGGGAATGAGAGTTGGTGTGACAGAGCATGTGCAGTGCTGTGGAGTTTGGTTCTAAGGGAATGAGAGTTGGTGTAACAGAGCATGTGCAGTGCTGTAGAGTTTGGTTCTAAGGGAATGAAAGTTGGTGTAACACAGCATGTGCAGTGCTGTAGAGTTTGGTTCTAAGGGAATGAGAGTTGGTGTAACAGAGCATGTGCAGTGCTGTAGAGTTTGGTTCTAAGGGAATGAAAGTTGGTGTAACAGAGCATGTGCAGTGCTGTAGAGTTTGGTTCTAAGGGAATGAGAGTTGGTGTAACAGAGCATGTGCAGTGCTGTAGAGTTTGGTTCTAAGGGAATGAAAGTTGGTGTAACAGAGCATGTGCAGTGCTGTAGAGTTTGGTTCTAAGGGAATGAGAGTTGGTGTGGCTTTTGACTAATGTCTCAGGTTGTACAAGGACACTTATTCATGCAGTTTACTTGCAATGGGAGTGTATGTCAGGCACTGCAGTAGTACATAGTGTTACAACAGAAGGTTTGACTTGCATGAGAGGTCTTCATCAGAAGAGGGGGAGGTGCTCGGTAAGGTGAACATTTAAAACCCTAGTTCTGCCAATATTGAAGCTACTTGATTTGGGAAGATACAGGAGATCAAGGAGGAAGTGGGAATATAATTATGTTGAATGCAAGGCACAGGTTACCCCAAAACAAGAAACAGAGTACAGGAATAGTGTTCCAAGCCTTTCCTGGCAGCTGAAGGACTTTAGACCAACAGTCTTCTTGGTTAGAGACCTCTGGTGTCTTTTCAGTTTATTAATATACCTAGAAAGGTACATCCCAAAGGGGGCACTGTACTCTATAGTCAGTCTAATTAGAGCTGCAAACAGAGGGATAACAACTTTTTTGACTTGGATGATAAGCCTTTAGGCAACAGTTGCTCTAAATAGAAGGTTTTCTGACTACTTCTGCTACATTGTGGTCAAAAGAGAGGGAATTATTGACCCATATTCCAAATTCCTACTCTATTATCAGTTTGAAGTGGGGTACCGGTTATACTATACTTTTCCACATTTAATTTTAACCAGTTTTCTTTACACCACTTGCTTACAAGGGTTAGTTACTGCTGAAATCAATGAGTATCAGTGGAAGGTTAGTTACTACTGATATCAATGGGTATTTGTGGAAGGTTAGTTACTGCTGAAATCAATGGGTATCAGTGGCAGGTTAGTTACTACTGATATCAACGGGTATCAGTGGAAGGTTAGTTACTGCTGAAATCAATGAGTATCAGTGGCAGGTTAGTTACTGCTGATACCAATGGATTAAGTGGGAGGTTAGTTACTGCTGAAATCAGTGGGTATCAGTGGGAGGTTAGTTACTGCTGAAATCAGTGGGTATCAGTGGGAGGTTAGTTACTGCTGATACCAATGGATTAAGTGGGAGGTTAGTTACTGCTGAAATCAGTGGGTATCAGTGGGAGGTTAGTTGGTGCTGAAATCATGGATATCAGTGGCAGGTTAGTTACTACTGATATCAATGGATTAAGTGGGAGGTTAGTTACTGTTGAAATCAATGGGTATCAGTGGCAGGTTAGTTACTACTGATATCAACGGGTATCAGTGGAAGGTTAGTTACTGCTGAAATCAATGAGTATCAGTGGCAGGTTAGTTACTGCTGATACCAATGGATTAAGTGGGAGGTTAGTTACTGCTGATATCAACGGGTATCAGTGGAAGGTTAGTTACTGCTGAAATCAATGAGTATCAGTGGCAGGTTAGTTACTGCTGATACCAATGGATTAAGTGGGAGGTTAGTTACTGCTGAAATCAGTGGGTATCAGTGGGAGGTTAGTTACTGCTGAAATCAGTGGGTATCAGTGGGAGGTTAGTTAGTGCTGAAATCATGGGTATCAGTGGCAGGTTAGTTACTGATGAAATCAGTGGGTATCAGTGGCAGGTTAGTTACTGCTGATATCAATGGGTATCAGTGAGAGATTTGACAATAATATCCAGTATGCAGTCATCTACAAACTTAGTTAACCAAATGTCGTGATTCTGGGTGTGACAATCAGAGAGACAGATGCCAAAAAGAAGAGGTTTCAGTACCGCGCCCCTCAGGCACACCACTAGTTACCTTCATACGTTTTGAGGAAGCATTTGCAGCCTTAAATACGTGGGTTCTATCGTTCAGCCAGCAGCCTATCCACATCACCATGTATAGACCACGTTCAGCCAGCAGCCTATCTACATCACCATGTACAGACCTACCTTCCAGCCAGCAGGCTATCCACATCACCATGTACAGACCTACTTTTAAGATTCGTAGACTGTCATTAATGTCAGCAAGGGGTATAACGTGTGTCAAATGCTTTAATCATATCAAAATAAACTTTGGGAATGGAATGATCACTGCTACTAGCCTGCCTAGCCTTATTGAAGGGGTTAGCAAAAATGAGCAGCCAAGATCTCTCCACAAGGCAAACTAATATGGGTCTATTTTGATAAGGTTTTGGACATCATAACTTATGAGGTCAGACATGATGTGTTCCATGGCTTTGCAAATTACAATAATCAGGGATATCAGCTTACTGGGTCCGTGGTAGGTTCATCCTTGTGTAAGGACATCACCACTGCATTTTGCCATAATTTGAGGCGACTTCTTGCAGCTAAAGTCATGTTAAACAATTTAAGGATGGGTTCCACAAAGGCATGTAAATTATCAGGCCCCATGGCAGCAATATTTTTGATTTTAGAGAGCATCTTTGATACAATACACATCCAATTGTGGAATCCTGGAAAACAACAAAGTGTAAAGACTTCTCATCTTCTTTTTGTGATGATTTAAAATTGTATAGTTAATCAGATGAGGAGCTGTAAACACAACTGGAAGTTGTCAAAACTTTCTCAGATGATATAAGAATGTGATTTGGTCTTGATAAATGTGCAAAAGCAACACTTCAAGCAGGAGAGCTGCAGCACCAAGGAAATATCAGTCTGGGACAGGAATGTGAAAAAAGAAGTTGAGCAGGAAGGAGGGAGCGTATAAACATTTGGAAGTGATGAAGGATCAACATTAAAACATGACCAAATGTGAATAAAACTTAGTAAGGAATATTTCACAAGACTAAAACTAATAGTGAAACAGCCCTGACATCAAGGATATTTCACAAGACTAAAACTAATAGTGAAACAACCCTGACATCAAGGAACAAAGTCCAAGCTATAAACCAATTTACTCTTCCTGTTTTAACTTACGGTTTTGGGGTGATTGGCCCCAAAAGCTAAAGGATCAGTTGGACAGGAAAACAAGAAAAATGCTTCACACTTATCAAAATGATATATAAAAATAAGTGTATGCCAAGGTTATGTATTCCTCATTCTGAAGGATGCATGGGCCTCCTCGAAATTGAGTACATGTATACATAACTGTGGCCTCGTCAAATCCAAACACAGTGAAAGTTTTGAAACATGAAGATAACAGTCTAAGATGACTTCCTTGCTTAATTTAGCAGACACATATCTGTGTCAAGCAGGAAGAGAAACCAAACCAGATACAGACATAGGTAGCAAATGAATGTGTCAAAAAAACAAAAGAAAGAAAGTATATAAGGGGAAGGATCAGATGAGAAGGCAAGAATGTAGAAAAGGCATAAATACAGTTGAAAGTACAGAAAACTCCTGAAGCAACCCCATGCTGATCAGGATCTGACAAAAGAATGGTTAAGGAGAGATGAATTTAAACCAAAAGATGAAAGGTTAATATTAGCAGCCCAGAACAGTAGATTACGTACAAGTTGGTTTACAAAGTCCATTGAACATTTGGGAGAAACAGATAAATGTAGGTTTTCTACAAAAGAATTGGAAACAGTCACACATCCTGTCACTGGGTGTGATACACTAATGACAGAGGGCCTATTTACTGAAAAGCATAATAATATAGCAAGACTGTTGCTGCACTGGGGATTGTGCAAACATTACAATGCTGAAGTAGCTGAGAAGCATTGGAAACATGAGCCACAAAGCATTACAGAGAATGACGAAGTTTATATCACGTGGGATCACCCATTACCGACAGTTTAAAACATAGATGTGAAAAAAACAAACACAATAGTCCAAGAAATGCTGAAAGTGTGATAAGAGACCTTGGGACACAGGTGGACAGTAATCTCTCCTTTGATAATCACATCGCCACAGTGGTCAGGAAATCCTTCTATGTGGCTCACCTCATCACAAAAGGTTTCTCATCCAGAAAAAAAGAGGTCATTGTTCCCCTCTACTCATCACTCATTAGACCCATTATACAGTACAACGCCCCTTTTGGTATGTACCTCACAAGACATCTACAACTGGAAAGGCCACAGAAATACCTCACAAAGAAGATTACTGGCCCAGATGCTCTATGCAGACCGTCTCAAAAACTCCAGCTTTACTCTGTCGCATATCGCCTACTCAGAGGCGATCTCTGCCTAACATACAAAGCTATGTCAAACCCAGAGCTGTTGGACATGCTCCACTTAAAGAAATCCCCATCCCTCCAAGTTACACGCTCTAGGGACTTAAACCTTGTCCCCACAATAAACAGAACATGCTGGAGGGATAGATTCCTGTCCCAGAGACTTCCCATACTCTGGAAGAAACTACCTATCTATATCAAACAAAGCTCCTCATTAGCACTCTTCAAGTAAAATATTGATGACTGGATGGGAAATAGGAAATTCACCCCAGGGATCACTTCTGTGGCTCTGCTCAATAAGGGCACAGGAAAATAATTTTCTTGGGTGGCGAAAGCCAGGGTGCCTTGTTGGCTAGACTTATATAGGCCCTAGGGCTAACAGCCTAGTACCTACCTATGAAAAGAAGACATAAGTAGCATTGATTATCGAAATTGCTACACCCGGTGATTACAGTGGCTTATGTACAGAGAGACACAAAGTCATAAAATAGCAGGCTTTGCAGGCAGAAATGAGGGCGATGTGGAAGAAAGCTACCCAAACAGTTCCAATACTGGTAGGAGCAACGGGGCTCAAAATAAAATGTACATTCTTATTTGGATATGCTACCGATACGTGTAACTCTGCATGAAATGCAGGAGGAGTCAGTTCTGGAATTTGTGATATTAAGATAACTGTTTGAGGGGTAAAGTTTCAACTAAATTTTTCTGCTAGTCTATTAGTTCTGAGTGGATGCTGGCATTTTGTAAAAGTTCAGAACATTAATGGGTGGTAGTTTCCTAATGTAACCAAAGAAAGATTTCTATTTATCGATGGCTTCAGACGCTAGAAAGGCTTCCAGTTATCCTTGGCTTCAGAAACTAGCTTAAACTCGATATACCTTAATACCCTTGACAGTAGCTCCTTACTTATATTCTTGATGCAATCTTTAATATGTGGATTTTTAGAATTGCTGTAATCTTACAGAAGCATTTTTCACATTACAATGTTTATTTCATCTGGAGGACAATCTGGTGGTTTGTTCTTAAACTTTCCATTAAATGTGGCTCTAGCAGCGACTGCCAGGACTAGTTCTCTATTTGGGAACAGAACTCTTTTGTATAAACACCAGATGTGTCGGTCTTGGGTCTGGCAATTTTGCAGGAAATCTGGATAGCTAATCATACGGTTTGAGGAAGTTTGTCCATTTGAAATCCTTAAATTTAGAATTACTGAATGCAAGGGGTTTAGAGATTTTTGAAAGAAAAGTTTAAATTTTATAGTTAGACTTAACCAAGGATGGAGAACCCAGTGGGACGGTGCATATAATGGCTATATTAGCTAGGACCAGGTCAAGAATATGACGTCCGTTTGTTAAACACCCTTTTCAGGGATTTCTTTTTTATTTATTAAGGGTAAGAATGTTTGGATATATCTGAAATTATATATGTTTCAGTTTACTGAGGGAATGCTGAAATCTCTTACTGTAAAGGTATTTTTGTAACACTTCAGAATCTTAAAGGCTCATTAGGGTAGGGGGAGGGGGCGTTCTTCAGCAGGCTGTAGGCCAACAGTTTGTCTTGCTCACGGTACGTTGGAGTTGAATGAAGTAATTTTGGGGATCACTGGGAATGCGTCTAGAGATGATGTGGTCCTTGACAAATATGGAAATGCCACCACAGTTTCCATCAGGACTGAATGCATGGTGGGTACAAAACCCAGGTGTGGGGGAGTGTTACATTTACACACTGAAACTAAATCACAAGAGTCTCAATAACTACCGAAGCAGATGTTCAAGTTGCAGGAAATTCTGAAGAACAGGCAACTCATTGTTAAGACTTATAGTCTGATTTATAGCTACAAATTGCTACATTTACATCTAGGTGATCCTTTAGCAAAACTCTACCTGTAAACAGCACTATGGGGCACCAAAGAGATTAATGGGAACCTCTTGTCAAATTCATGAGTTACTAGTGTAATTATCATGTATGAAGACTCCACCTGTGCAGCGGCCATGTTTCCACGTTAATTTTTCTGAAAGCTAGATCAACAAGTGCACAGCAAGTACATATGTTTGTCAAACTGGTCCACACTGGGCATCTTAAAGTTGGTGCACCATAACTGTGACCCTTGGTAATAAGAAGTTATGTACTCACCATAACGTTCCATCTGAGTAGGTGACTTCATTTGTCTGCAACCTATGGGTCTTGGATCCGATATCGGATCCGAGCCGGCAACTATTTATACAGCTATGGATCCGAGCTCCTAGCTCCTCCCCTCACCCATAATTCCCTGCCAACCCCAACTGACCTCAGATCAAGTTTGCCCTCCTATATACCAGAAAGGTATCCCAACAGGAAAAGGCAAGAATAATACTATCATCTAACTCTTCTGAAGGCCAGGGGGAAGGGGGGGATGGTTGCAGACAAATTAAGTCACCTACTCAGATGGAACGTTATGGTGAGTACATAACTTCTTAATCTGGAGTAGGGACTTCATTTGTCAGCAACCTGTGGGACAGAGTCCCCAGCTACCTGAATCTTGGGCGGCCATCATGGAAGGATGTTCCGGACCACTGTGGAGCCAAAGGATGCTCTCCCTCTGGAAGTGATGTCCAGTTTGTAGTGGTTAATAAAGGTATGAGATGAGGCCCAAGTGACTGCCGAGCAAATATTATCCAAGGGGACTCTAGATCTGAAAGCAGTAGAAGTAGATATGGAGCGAGTGGAGTGAGCGCGGACCCTTTGAGGTGCGGGCCTCCCAGAAGCCTCATAAGCTAGAAGGATACATTGGGAAATCCAGTGTGATAAGGTGACCTTCGAAACGGCTTTACCTAAATTGAATTTGGCAAAGGAAACAAACAGCTGATCAGATTGTCTGTGACCAGCAGTCCTATGAATTTAGAAATGCAGCTGCCTGTGCACATCTAACGAGTGTAGCTTGTATTCTCCTTTATTTTGGTAATTAGGGAAGAAAACAGGGAGATTAATGGACTGACTGATATTGGTTTCTGAGGCCACCTTAGGTAGAAAGGATGGACTGGTCCTGAGGTACACTCTATCCTGATGAAAAACCAAGTAAGGGGGTCTTACGGAAAGAGCTTGAAGTTCCGAAACTCTTTTCGCAGAAGTGATGGCTACCAGGAATGCTGTTTTCCAAGATAGGTATTTAAGATCAGCGGAGGCAGCTGGTTCAAAGGGGGAAGCAGTCAAGGCCTGAAGAACTAGCGATAGGTCCCAAGGGGGTATGGCTTCTTTGATAGGGGGCCTAAGCAGAAAAGTACCCTTGAGGAAGGTTTTACATAGTTTAGCTGACATCAAAGGACCTGTCTGGTGTCCTACATGGTAATGGGAGATGGCTGCCAATTGTACCTTGACTGTCGGACAGCTAGCCCCTTACTGAAAAAGCCCTGTAAGGAAGTCCAAAACGGACGTTAGCGGAGCAGTGAAGGGGTCCAAATTATGATGTTCCGCTCAGATGGAGAAGCGCTTCC
Source organism: Protopterus annectens (assembly GCF_019279795.1). Taxonomy (NCBI): domain Eukaryota; kingdom Metazoa; phylum Chordata; order Ceratodontiformes; family Protopteridae; genus Protopterus; species Protopterus annectens. Next base: position 63,373,932 of record NC_056749.1, on the reverse strand, counting down.
ATTTACTGCGGTAAATCTTCCTGGTAGAAGGTTTATGTGCTGCCACCAAGATGGCTTTGACAGGTGAGGAGATACCGGGAGTCCTAATTAAAAGTGGAACTGGAGCAGCCAAGCTGTCAGCTTCAGGTTGTCCAGATTCGGGGTTGGTAAGCCTGATGGATGGGAGATCAGATCCGGGCTGGGATCCAGAATCCAGGGAGGATTCACCAAGTGAGACCACAGGTAAGGGAACCAAGTTTGTCGAGGCCAGAATGGGGCAATGAGGATCATCTTGCTCCCCAACCGAGAGGCTTTCTGTAACATCTTTAGCATCAGGGGTAGAGGAGGATAGGCATAAAGTAGACCGGGCAGCCAAGCATGCACTAGAGCGTCTCTCGGGGTTTCCCCTGGTGGGGGAATCCGGGCAAAGAAGTTGTCGCATTTCGTATTTGAGGGAGAGGCAAAAAGATCGCAGCAGGGTTGCCCCCATTTTGCAAATATCTGCTTCGCTACTCAGGAGTTGAGAGACCACTCGTAAGGGGAAAGAATAGTGCGGCTGAGTTTGTCCGCCAGAATGTTGGACCGTCCCGGAATGTGCGTTGCGATCAGAAAGCGGTTGGTGGAGATCGCCCATTCCCACACTCTTATGGCCTCTCAGCAGAGAGGATAAGACCTGGTTCCCCCTGTTTGTTGATATACCAGACAACTGACATGTTGTCCGTCAGTATCGCAATAGTTCCGACGGGAAGAAAGTTGTGAAGTGCTTGCAACGCCAACAGCACTGCCCTCATCTCCAGAACATTGATATGCAGGGAGGTCTCTGAGTCGTTCCATGTGCCTTGGACTGTTCTGCCTGAGCAATGCCCCCCCCCCACCCGAGGCGAGAAGCGTCCATGGTCACCGTGATGAGGGGAGATGGAGCGCAGAAGGGACGACCCGTATGGAGGTCTGGGGAATGCAGCCACCATAACAGGGCCCTCCTGCAAGCCTTGCTGATAGAGACAGGGTGATAGAGAGGAAGAAACTGGAAGGACCATTGTACTTGAAGGGTCCACTGTAATACCCTCATGTTTAGGCGAGCGCATGGAAGGAGTGTAATTGCCGCTGCCACAGAGCCCAGTGCCCTCAGGACCAATTCTGCGGGTGGAGCTTCTGATTGAAGGATGGCCCGCACATGTAGACTGAGGTTCTGTAGTTGTTCCGGAGTGAGGTAGGCTCGTAGACTTCTCGTATCTAACCTGGCCCCTATGAAGTCTATCCCTTGTGTCGGAGCAAGGGAGGACTTGTCCATATTGATCGTGATGCCTAACTGGCGGCTAGGCAAAGAAAAAAATCTCTGGCTGAGCAGAGTAGATGCCTTGTTGGGGCAGTCAGTAGCCAGTCGTCCAGGTATGGGAAGACCTGCATTCCCTGAAGTCTCAGGTGGGCCGCTATCACTGCTAAAACTCTGGTTAACACCCTGGGGGCTGTGGTGAGGCCAAAGGGAAGGACCCTGAACTGATAGTGGCTGGCTCCCAGCCAGAAGTGGAGAAACCTCCTGGATCGTCTGTCCATTAAGATGTGGTAGTACGCATCCTTGAGGTCTATAGAGCACATCCAGTCGTCCCGCAACAGGGGGAGAATGGATTGAAGAGTGACCATTCGGAATTTCTCCTTGGTTACCGACAGGTTCAAGAGGGTGAGGTCTAGAATTGGTCTCGGGTCCCCCGTCTTTTTTGGCACCAGAAAGAACCTGGAGTAAATCCCTAATCCGAGCTGGTCTGGGGGGACGGGTTGGATCGCCCTTTTTTCTAGCAGCTGTTGGATTTCCGCGGCTGCAGCCTCCCTCTGATTGGGTGGTACATCGGGGAGGTTCTTGAGTCTGGGAACATGAAGCATAGGGATTTTGTAACCTTGAAGCACCCAGCGGTCTGACGTAATGGACTCCCATGCCGTCAGATGCCTCGAGAAGCGCCCCTGACTGCCTCCAGAGTGGAGCAGTCGGGCAACCCTTCAGGGCTGTTGCGTGGGCCGATCAGAGAAGGATTCTCTGGACCCAAAATTTCTCAGTGCCCCTCTGCCTCTAGGGCGACGTCCTCCCTGTCCTCCTCTGCCACGGAAGGAATGGTTGTCCGGAGCAGGTTGGGAATGTTGCGATTTCTGGAACCACATCTTCTTCTGTCCCTTTTGGTTCTTGGAAAAGGACCTCTGGGGAGCAGAGAAGCGGACTCAGATGGCAGACAATGTCTTCCCGTCCTTCTCGCTCTGGACAAGTGTCTCGCGAATGGTTTTGCCAAACAAAGCAGAACCATCAAAGGGGGCATTCGCAAAGGACGCCTTAAAGGGCTCCGTGAAGTCACAATGTCAGAGCCAGGCCTGGCGTCTCATAACTAGGCCCGCTCCGCTAGCTCTAGCGGCTCCCTCAGTTGCGTGAGACAAAAGCTGCATAGAGGTATTAGAAACAGATCTCAGAGTGGCCATACGAGTGGAGTACAATTGCTTGTCCTCCGTCGACATGGACTCCGGGGGGGGAAGCAGCGTATTCTTTAATAAGATCGCGCTGCATCCTGATGACATGTGCCATGTAGTTCAGAGACCTTACCGAGAAGGTCGCTGAACTGAATACCCACTTCCCAAGGCGATCCATCAAGTGAGACTCTTTGCTCGGAGGATGGACCGAGGGGCTCTCCTGAGCTAGTTCTCTCTTAGTGGCTGCCGCCATCAACATGGCATCTACAGGGGGACCCTTGCTCCAGTGGGGATGGTCTGCGGGGGGGCTCAAAATCCTGTCCGGGCACTTGGGAATAGGCTCCACAGTGTCCAGCTCCTTCCACTCCCTGGTGGACCTTGTGACCGGCCGGAGGGGACACCCAAGAGGTAGATGGGCCTGCTTCGAATGCCTCCAGGAACACGGACTCGTTGGAGGAAGCCTTGGGGGCAGACCACCCCCCCCGAGCCTAAGCATTTCCATGATGTCTCCAAAGGAGACATCCTCAGGGGGTGATCTTGGGGAGCCTTCCCCTTCATCCAAGTCCGTGTCCTCTGTTAAGGACTCGGGGGAGTCCACGTGCCTCCTCTTACACTTATGCTTGCGAGGCACTTCCTGGGGGGGGGGGGGCTGTTCGAAGAGGTCTCACCAGCAATGTCCTGTTCCAAAGGAACAACCTGGGACATCGAAGCAGGCTGTCCCTGTGGCCGGGTGATGGAAGCCTGGCCCAGCAGAGAGGGAGTGCAGGGCGGAGCCGAGACAAGGGCTAGGGGTCTGGATGCTCTCGACAGAGCCCTCTCCACTACATTGAAGGCCGAGGAGGAGCTGCTCTCCCTGGGCACCGAGAGCCGACTCCCACTCGGATCCAATGAAGGGATCGGAACCGGTGTCGAGACCGTCGGATCTGAGGGACCAGTGTGCTCCGACCTGGACGGAGCCGAAGGCACACTGAATCCCTCGGATCTGAAGCTCGGGCCACGGCTCCGAGAGTTCGGATCCGACGATGGAACCGACAGACTCGAGGGCAGGGTCGGATCCGAAGTACCCAGTACTGTCGGTGCCAGCCCACCCCCGGCTCCAACGCTGCCCGGCTGCAAGCGCTCCGAACCCGGGAAGCGGGTCGGAGAAGGAGCTATCAGAGCAAAAAAGGGTGTCAAGCTCCCCCCCGAAGGGGGGGGGGAGGCAGAAGCACTCCCATCTGCAGCTGGGCCTGGATGAACCTTCTCATCATCTGGTCCAAGTCTGCATCAGACAGGCTGTAGGTGGATCTCGACGAGGCCACCGAGGCAGGCCTGTAGTGCCGCCTCGATGACCTCGACGGAGATCAGGTCTCCTCCTCCTCTGGTCCCGGGGAGAAGCAAGGTGATCGGAGCCGAGGAGGAGGAGACTTGGAAGCCGTGAAGGGAGAAGCCCGCTTAGCTGGGGGGGGCCAAAGCAGAGGCCTCGGCCCACCGCTTGTGGTGCTTCTCCCTCCGTTTCTCCCTCCTGGCCTCCCTATCCTCCGGTGCTTTAGTGGGAGTTTGAATCCCGGCTGGAGGAAGGGGGGCAGGAGTGGCCACCACCACAGGCTGGGGAGGTGCCACGGGAGTAGCGGAGGCCAAAGCCGACTCCGGGGGCAAAAGTCCCGCCAGGACCAGCTTCAACCTCCGCTCCTTCAGTGCCCTGGGGTTGAACCCTACACAAATCGTGCATCCTGAGGACAGGTGTTCAACCCCAAGGCACCGAACACACAGAGTGTGGTCATCCGCCGGTGAAAGCTTATGGCCACACTCGGTGCACTTAGAAAAAATGGGCTTTGGGGCCTCCAACATTTCTCAAGAAAAGAAAAAAAAACTACACAAGCACACCAGGCCCCAAAACACAAAAAACACACACACACACACTACGACCAGCGACGGGAGGAAATACACTAGAAAAAAAGAATAAAATTAACCTAAAGGGATCCTAAACACACACACGAGTTAAGAAAGGAAATATTTTTCTTAATTAACAAGTTTTTTGAAAACTTATCTGACAGTCGCCAGGAGCTCTGCAATCCAGCTGTCTCTTCTAAGAGCGGAAAACTAGATCTGGGGTCAATTGGGGTTGGCAGGGGATTATGGGTGAGGGGAGGAGCTAGGAGCTCGGATCCATAGCTGTATAAATAGTTGCCGGCTCGGATCCGATATCGGATCCAAGACCCACAGGTTGCTGTCAAATGAAGTCCCTACTCCAGATCTCAAGTGCCAATGCAGGATATATACAAGGTCAGAGCCTGCAGTATCTTTGACTGGTCTCCCAGTCTCAGGGTACAAAGATACAAGGTACAAGAGTTAGTACATATAAGCATCAGGATTGTGTAAGAACATGACCTAACATGATGGGGCTTGGAAAAAGATCCCTTCAACATGGCCAAACAAGTTGGGGGTTGCAAAAAGATCCCCTCGACATGGCCTAACATGTTGGGGGTTGCAGAGAGATCCCCTACAAAAATTGCTTGAAAAATTAAACAGCAACTTGTTTAATTGACTGTCAATCCATCTGAGTTGCAGTTTATTTTTTTAAGTGACAAACTCACAGCCCCTTATTTTGTACTCGGTACGGGGAGCTGTCTGACCCACATTGTGATCCCACTGTCTCAGCATATTTGTTACAGCAACTCTTTCATAGAGGCAAAATACCATCAGGGCAAGCAGAACTCTGTTTCTGGCAACTTACTCATACAAACCAGTTGTACATCATAAAAGGAGTCAACAAATACCTGCTGGGCAAACAAACTCTTGTGTTAGCTAAACAATGTCACAAAAAACTCTTGTGTTAGTTAAATGATGTCACTACATCAATGCATCACCATTCTCTCTCCAGCTAGTATTACGTTGTGTGATAGCTAAATGATGTCACTACATCAATGCATCACCATTCTCCCTCCAGCTAGTATTACATTACATGTTAGCTAAATGATGTCACTACATCAATGCATCACCCTTCTCTCTCCAGCTAGTATTACGTTGTGTGATAGCTAAATGATGTCACTGCATCAATGCATCACCCTTCTCTCTCCAGCTAGTATTACATTATGTGTTAGCTAAATGATGTCACTGCATCAATGCATCACCATTCTCTCTCCAACTAGTATTACATTGTGTGATAGCTAAATGATGTCACTACATCAATGCATCACCATTCTCTCTCCAGCTAGTATTACATTACGTGTTAGCTAAATGATGTCACTACATCAATGCATCACCCTTCTCTCTCCAGCTAGTATTACATTGTGTGATAGCTAAATGATGTCACTACATCAATGCATCACCCTTCTCTCTCCAGCTAGTATTACGTTGTGTGATAGCTAAATGATGTCACTGCATCAATGCATCACCCTTCTCTCTCCAGCTAGTATTACGTTGTGTGATAGCTAAATGATGTCACTACATCAATGCATCACCCTTCTCTCTCCAGCTAGTATTACATTACATGTTAGCTAAATGATGTCACTACATCAATGCATCACCCTTCTCTCTCCAGCTAGTATTACATTGTGTGATAGCTAAATGATGTCACTACATCAATGCATCACCCTTCTCTCTCCAGCTAGTATTACGTTGTGTGATAGCTAAATGATGTCACTGCATCAATGCATCACCCTTCTCTCTCCAGCTAGTATTACATTGTGTGACAGCTAAATGATGTCACTGCATCAATGCATCACCATTCTCTCTCCAGCTAGTATTACGTTGTGTGATAGCTAAATGATGTCACTGCATCAATGCATCACCATTCTCCCTCCAGGTAGTATTACATTGTGTGATAGCTAAATGATGTCACTGCATCAATGCACCACCATTCTCCCTCCAGGTAGTATTACATTATAAAGTCAATTCTAGGTACTAATCCAAATGTGAGTAACACACTAAAACCTATCATTTCATTTTCTGATACCACGGTCTGGGAGAACGCAGTTTCCATCTACTTCAACTTTGGCATTTAATATAAAGTTCTACTGTTACCTTTAAAAGGTACCTGATGAGCATCTGTTACACAGACTCCTTACCAAAGAAACTATTACTGTTGTTAATTTACTGTAACCATCCAACTTTACACATACACATAGAGCAGGCTTCCATTTCTCCATGACTTTGAATTACTGTAACCATATTCAAATGTAACTGAGTAATTCAGAATGCTGTTGTCTTACCTTGCCAGGTTTAAGTTTGATCCAGAGTTCATTCTCTGGTTTCCTAAGCTCTGTAGTGAGGTGTCTGTGTGCTTTGTACCAACGTTTAATAATGTCATATGCCACAATGTTTAATGGTGTTCTATCATAATTATTGTACCTGCCAATGACAGAAAACACAAACAATACAGAGTTGAGCAACTGCTCTCAAAACAGCATGAAATGTCTTTCAGAGATGCATTTACATTTCTATTATTTCATATATGAAACCAACCATTTTTTTACAAAAGCGAACTACGTACTGATAAATGCGTATGTAGACAGAAAGCAATTAAAGGAACGGTGCCCTATGCTGTGATTAGCTGTGACTAAATGTCAACAAGACAAAGTACATGCCACTGACTTTACAAGCAACAGGAGACAAGAAACTGACAAAACCTAGAATTTTCTGGAAGCTGTAAAGACAGTCAGGTCCTTGAAATTGAAGACACTTGCTATTTATGCCTGTGATTCCCTTAATAAACAAGAAAACAATGAAGTGAAACCAGAGTCTTCAGATATTCAGTGTCATTTCCACAGCTGCGTCTTCAGATATTTAGTGTCATTTCCATGGCGCACACTGCTTATGTTTCATATGCAGAAAGATTAAGTCTCCTCAACAAGTACTGACAGTGATGCAGAAGCTGGACCAAGGAAGTTATTTAGTTTGGCTTTTATTTCTCTATCTACCTAGTCATCTTTCTATTTATCTACTTTTGTTGACTAGGAAGACCATGTAGACACAGTTCATGTTCAGAGGAGCTCTGGAGAGAAAAGCACCACAAGTACAAATTTTGTTAAAAAGTACAAAGTACAGTTTTGTACCTACCATAAATGTAGATGTTTGAGTGCTAATACAGCTGCAGTCATAACAGATGGGTTATCCTGCTGTCAGGCGGGTCCTCAGTCGGCCCAATTCCAAAGTCTAGGTCCGGCGTCGGATGTAGTCGCTTCTTCCCTGACATCAGTGCGGCAGGGGTATAAAAGAACCAGCCAACGCCATTTTCTTCAGTTTTTCTTGCCCCAGATGTCAGGTGCCCCCAGAAGGAAGGCAAAACATAAATGTATGTAATAATGCAATGCAATATAATCGAAAAACAGTAGTTGCAAGCAAATACACCATAAAAGAATACTCCAATCAGGTTGTATGAGGAGGTGTTAGCCATTAGGCCTGTCCCAAGAGGGGAAGGAGGGAGGGAAACCTGGACTGCAGCTGTATTAGCACTCAAACATCTACATTTATGGTAGGTACAAAACTGTACTATGTTCATTGTGCATACAGCTGCAGTCATAACAGATGGGTAGAATCCCAAAGCTAAAAAAAGGGGTGGCAGGCACTAAGTGGAACTAGGAGGAGCAAGGATGCCCTGCAAGACTGCAGTGGCAAAGCCTGCTCTAGATTTGGAGTATAATGGTAGGTGATAGTGCTTGGAGAAAGTATGTACAGAACTCCAAGTGGCTGCTTCCAAAATATCTTTGGTAGGAACCCCCCCTGAGGAAAGCTGCAGAGGTAGCTGTGGCCCTTGTGGAGTGAGATCTGATGCCTGTAGGTACAGTTTTACCATGAAAAGAATAACAAAAGCGTATGCAGTGGGCTATCCATTTTGAGATTGTCTGTTAGGAAAAAGCCTTCCCTTGAGCACCTGTAGCATAGGACACAAAGAGTTGCTCTGATTTTCTGAATGGCTTTGTTCTGTCAAAATAATAACGAAGCTGTCAGTGAATGTCCAAGGAATGTAGTAGTCTCTCCCCTTTGTTTTGTGGATTAGGGTAAAAGGTAGGTAAGTGGATAGCCTGATTCAAGGCTACCCTGGATACTACCTTTGGCATAAAGGAAGGGTTGGTTCATAAGGAAACTCTGTCCTGATGGAAAATGATGAAAGGCTGCACAGCCATGAGGGCTTGTAGTTCCGAAACCCTGCGTGCTGAGGTGATAGCCAGAAGGAAGGCTGTTTTCCATGACAAATATTGCAGTTCTGTTGAAGCAGCTGGCTCAAATGGAGGCAGGGTCAGTTTTTCTAGAATGAAATTGAGGTCCCAAGCGGATACTGGTTGCTTCCTTGGGGGGGTTTATATTCTTAGCCCCTCTGAGGAACTGTCTTAAGAGAGGGTGAGAGAATAAAGGAGGATCAGTGTTGTACTGAGCAGAAATGGCTGAGGCATGGATTTTGATGGAAGAGAATGAAAGTCCACTGCTTAGCATCTCAGCTAGGTACTGTAATATTTGAGGTAAATTCAGTATTCCAGGATTCTGACCCTTTTTCTGATTCCAGGCACAAAACAGTTTCCATTTTGTGGAGTAGGCTTTTCTAGTAGAAGGCCTTCTGGCCTCCAAAATGACATCCTGCACCTCCTTGGAGAGTAGGGTCTGTTGTGAATTTAAGGAATCCTCCATGCGGCTAGATTGAGTGTTTTCAGCTGACTGTGAAGAGTTTTGAAGTTGTGCTGAGTCAACAGAAGAGGCATTAGAGGCAGGATCCATGGTGGGGAATGCGTCAGGCTCCTCAGGAGTGGGTACCAGTGTTGTCTTGGCCAGTCTGGAGCAATGAGAATCATCTTTGGTCTGTCTGCTCTGGCTTTTAATAGAACTTTGGGCAGCAGAGGAAGAGGTGGAAAGTCATAAACTGTCATTGTTGTCCAACTGAAAGAGACTGCATCCACTTTCCAGGCCTGTGGATGATAGGTCCTTGAGCAGAATTTTGTCAATTGGTAATTTCTGTGGATAGCAAAGAGATCTATGTCTGGCCTTCCCCATGCTTGAATTATCTTTGTAAAAACTTGAGGATGCAACTTCCATTCGTGTTGGTCTGTCATATTTCTGCTTAGGTTGTCTGTCAGCGTGTTTTCCTTGCCTGGCAGGAATTGTGCTTGAAGTTGGATTTGTAATTCCAGAGCCATGTTTCAAAGACACATGGCTAGCCTGCAGAGGGGATATGAATGAGTTCCTCCCTGTTTGTTTATGTACCACATCACTGTGGTGTTGTCTGTCCTTATCAATAGCTGGCCTGGATGCAGTAGGTCTTTGAAAGCCATAATAGCATTTTTTACTACTAGCATTTCCTTTTGATTGATGTGTAGGTGCTTTTCTTTTTGGGACCATTTGCCCTGAATGCACTGATCTGTCATGTGTGCCCCCCAGGCATAGTCCGAGGCGTCTGTTGTGATGATTTGATTTGCTTGAGGCAAGCAGAATAGGAGACCTATGTTTCTTTGGCATACTTGAGCCCATCACAGAAATTCCTTTTGGAGGCATGGAATCAGTGGTATAATTGTTTCCAAACTGTGGCTGTGTTGAGACCATAAGTTTTTTAGGTACCATTGAAGTTTCCTCATATGCAGTTTTGCACATGGGATTAGCAGGATGCAAGATGCCATGAATCCCAGAGCCTGCAGGATTTTCCTTGCAGTCAGCCTGGTGAAGGTTGCCAGTTTTCTGAAGTATTAAGTTAGTTGCCCTTGTTTCTCTGGCGTGAGGTAGGCCATCTGGGTATTTGTATTCAAGCTGGCACCCAGGAAAATTATTGTTTGAGAGGGTATTAGTCTTGATTTATTTTTGTTGACTGTGTATCCCAGAGAGTTCAACAACTTTATTACAAATGCCAGGTGTTTCAGAAGTATGTGTTTGCTGTCCGCTTGGATCAGGCAGTCTAAATATGGGTATATTTGTATCCCTTGAAGTCTGCAGAAGGCAATTACTGATGCCAGGCATTTCGTGAACAATCTGGGCGCAGTAGATAAGCCAAAGGGCAATGCAGAGAATTGATAATGGGTTGAACCTGCAAGAAATCTGAGGAATCTTCTGCAATCTTGTCTGATAGGGACATGCAGGTATGCCTCCTTGAGGTCCAATGTTACCAGCCAAGACTCCTTGCCCAGCATGGGAAGAAGCTGCTGTAATGTGAGCATCTTGAATTTTGTGCAGTAAATATGTGTTTAGGATGGATAGGTCCAAAATAGGTCTCCAATCTTTGTCCTTCCTTGGTACCAGGAATAGTCTGGAATAAAAACCTTGACCCTGTTCTTGTGCAGGTACCTCTTGAATAGCTTTCATGTCCATGAGAGCTGAAATTTGTTTTTGTGCCTCTGCCCTTTGATTTTGTGGCAGGTTTGGCATGCCTCTCATTTTTGGAAGGGTGTGAAAGTGGAATCTGTAGCCTCTGCCTATAATGTCCAGGATCCATTTGTCTTTTGTGACAATATGCCAATTTTTCGAAAATAATGCGTTTTCCGCAGCCATTAGAGCTTTGCTTGGCATGCAAAGGGGAAAGTCATTGGTTCTGCTTTCTGAATGGCTGTGATCTATCCTCTCCACCTCTTGGTGTAGGTGCTTGCCATTGTCTGCCTCTAAATGATCCTTGAGATTGCCCTCTACCCCTCGGGCGCCTGTATCTACCTCTTTGAGGTCTGTCCATGGCTGGAAAGGACCAATTTTTTGAAGGCCAATTTCTACTGAAACGTGGAGGTTGTACCTGTAGGAAATCTTTCACTGTTTGCATTGATTTTGCCTTTTCCTCCATTTTCTTTAATACCTCCTCAGCTTTAACACCAAACAATACATCTTTTTGAAGAGGTGCATCTAGTAATTTAGCTTTGACATGATCTGGTAAGATTTGCTCTTTGAGCCAAGCATGTCTACGTATGACTGATCCCGTAACAGCAGCTCTACATGAGGCCTCTAAAGCATCAAAACCACATTGCAAGGTATGTTTACCCACTTGTTCTGCACTATGCAACAAATCCTGCAACTCCTTCAAGTCTGGTTGTTCAGGTTGTGACATTTTGCTTTTCAACTGAGATAACAAAAACTGTTGATACTTTAACATATGGAACTGACAGTTTAATGCCCTCATGGATAAAGTGGCCGAGGTGTATACCTTTTTCCCCCACCTTTCTAAAGCTCTGGAATCTCTCTCTGAAGGTAATGCATTTTTGGCAGTGGAGGCCTTAATTCCCTTGGGACCCTGCGAAATAGTTTCTGGGTCAGCCGCATGGCTTTTGTATAGGAATTGGTGTGAATCAGGAACCCGGTAATACCTGTCAGGCTTGACTGGAGCTGGAGGTAAAGAATCTGGGTTAAGGCTGGCCTCTGAATACACATCATCTAGTATGTATAAGACAGGAGGGATAGCCAGAGGCTTGTGCTGAGGGAGCAAGAGGAAATCCCTGAGCCTTTTCTTGGAGTCTGAGTAATCTTGGCCTTCCCAGTGGAAGTGTTCCCTCAAGGTATGCAAGGTTTCCCCAAAAGAATAGTCCTCAGGGGGGAGACAGAGGGAATGGACTCCTCTGCATCAGAATCTTCAAAAGGGGAGTATGAATGTTCCTGGTCTTCAGAATGTTCTGGAGGCCTGGTCCGAGGAAGGGTATTCTTCCTCCACTCTGGGCCTTTTGTCCGAGGGGGGTTGAGAACCCCTGATAAGAGTAATCAAATCCTCAGTCATTTTGAGCATCTGTTTTTTAGGCATGGGGCCTTCAGAGGGACCCTGTGGGGCTTGTCTTTTAGTATGCATGGCTGCTTTAGATTTAGTGAAAGCCTTAATGGAAAAAGAAGGTGGCGGCCTGAAAACACCTTGAGAGGTGGCAGGCCTGTCTAAACTCTGAGTTTCCCCACCAAGAGTGGCGTCGGTATCTGTAATCGGGGTGTGGGCTGAGGAGCCTGCGACCTCGGGCACAGAAGACACCGCTAAGGAAGTGTCATCGGTAGTCAGGGGCTGTGTAGGCGCCTCGCAGAGTACCGGAGCACCTGTAGTCAGCTTTAGCATGGTGTCGGTAGAAGTCTCGGACCTCGTATGTCGGTCCTTATCTTTGCGTCTTTTACTCAAAACTGGAGTCGGAGTATCCGACGACATAATGTAATTAAACGTTTTGCCAAAATAGTGTTGGGCGAACTCCGCCCGACTCTTAATAGTGCGTTTGTTGAATGTAGCCCAAAAACGACAGGCCGAGATGTCGTGGTCTGGGCCTAAGCAAGGAATGCAGAGGGAATGGAAATCCTTATGCGGTATTTGCTTCCCACATGAAATGCAATTATTAACTTTGTCTGACATCGGTCTGAGGCAAGAAAAGTTTCCCCAACGGGGTACTTAGCTTTCAAGAAGACTTCGGTTGAAAAATATTCGTAATCTCAGGAGCTGGCCGACCGGCACTTGCGAACTGCTTCTGCTTTGGGCACTGCGCGGCAAGACTGAAGAAAATGGCGTCGGCTGGTTCTTTTATACCCCTGCCGCACTGACGTCAGGGAAGAAGCAACGACATCCGACGCCGGACCTAGACTTTGGAATTCAGCCGACCGAGGACCCGCCTGACGGCAGGATAACCCATCTGTTATGACTGCAGCTGTATGCACGATGAACATTATAAATACTATTTCTAATGACAAAGAAATGAGTATTCACATATGAATATACAGCGGATACAAACACAATGAAAAAAAGAACTAACAATTTAAACAGCAATAAAGAAAAACAAGGAAAGCCATGTCACTATTCTCAGAGTGACAACTGTACTTTGGAGACACATCACTGATGTTATGTGCTGTAAGCAAAAACTAGCAGCTCTGCAGCACATGAAGTGAGCACAGAATAACCAAACCATGTACATACTGGTAGTCCTGCAGCACATAGAGTGTGCACAGCATAACCATACCGAGTAAATACTGGTAGTCCTGCAGCACATGAAGTGAGCACAGAATAACCATACCATGTACATACTGGTAGTCCTGCAGCACATAGAGTGTGCACAGCATAACCATACCGAGTAAATACTGGTAGTCCTGCAGCGCATAAAGTGTGCACAGAATAACTATACCGTGTACATACTGCATGGAATAACCATACTCTGTGTACATACTGGCAGTCCTGCAGCACAAAGTGTGCACAGAATAACCATACCGTGGACATACTGGTAGTCCTGCAGTACCTAAAGTGTGCATAGAATAAACATACTCTTGTATACATACTGGTAGTTCTGCAGCACATAAAGTGTGCACAGAATAAACATACTCTGTGTACATACTGGTAGTTCTGCAGCACATAAAGTGTGCACATAATAAGCATACTCTGTGTATATACTGGTAGTCCTGCAGTACATAAAGTGTGCACAGGATAAACCTACTCTGTTAACATACTGGTAGTCCTGCAGTACATAAAGTGTGCAGAGAATGACCATACTCTGTGCACATACTGGTAGTCCTGCGGCACATAAAGTGTGCACAGAATAGCCATACTGTGTACATACTGGTAGTCCTGCACCACATAAAGTGTGCACAGAATAAAGATACTCTGTGTACATACGTCATATTACATTATTGACTGATAAAAAGTCCGATAATGTCAAAAGTCCTAAAGATTTTTTCCCAGGGAAAAAAATTGCTGCTCCATAAAAAAAAAAAAAAAACTTAAAACACAAAAGGACTGGGGGCTTTGCCCCCCCCTACTTAAATATGCCAACTCTGAGATTGCATCATAGTGGAGGAAATTGCAAATTCCCGAAGATATGGCCGACCGTTTTTTTTTCCTCTGGGGAAAAAAACAATGTTCTGTGTCTTTGCTGTTTAGGTCTTTCGACATTATTGGTTTGATGAAACAGTGTTCGCTCTCTTCATCAGCCGATAATGTAATATAGACCTCCTGCAGCACATAAAGTTTGCACAAAATAACATACTCTGTGTACATACTGGTAGTCCTACAGTACATAAAGTGTGCACAGAATAAAAATACTGTGTACATACTGGTAGTCCTGCAGCACATAAAGTGTGCACAGAATAAACATACTGTGTACATACTGGTAATGCTGCCGTACATAAACTGTGCACAGAATAAAAATACTCTTTGTACATACTGGTAGTCCTGCAGCACATAAAGGGTGCCCAGAATAAACATACTCTGTGTACATACTGGTAGTCTTGCAGCAGATAAGGTGTGCACAGAATAACCTTTGCACTGTGTACATACTGGTAGACGTGCAGCACATAAACTGTTCACAGAACAAACACACTCTGTGTACATACTGGTAAGTCTGCAGCACATAAAATGTACACAGTATAAACATACTGTGTACATACTAGCAGTCCTGCAGTACATAAAGTGTGCAAAGAATAAACATACTCTGTCTGTGTACATACTGGTAGTCCTGCAGCAAATAACCTGTGCGCAGGACAACCACACTCTGTGTACATACTGGTAGTCATACAGTACACAAAGTGTGCACAAAATAAACATACTGGTTGTGCTGCCGTATATACATTGTGCACAGAAAAAAGATACTCTTTGTACATACTGGTAGTCCTGCAGCACATAAAGTGTGCACAGAACAACCATACTCTGTGTACAGTTCGCAAGTACTGCAGTATATAAAGTGTGCACAGAATAACCATACTCTGTGTACATACTAGTAGTCCTGCAGTACATAAAGTGTGCACAGAATAACCAAAGTCTGTGTACATACTGGTAGCCCTGCAGCACATAAAGTGTGCACAGAATAAACATACTGTGTGCATACTGGTAGTCCTGGAGGACATAAAGTGTGCACAGAATAAATATACTCTGTGCATATACTGGTAATCCTGCAGTACATAAAGTGTGCACAGAATAAACATACTCTGTGTACATACTGGTAGCTGTGTAGAAAATAAAGTGTGCACAGAATAAACATACTATGTGTACATACTGGTAGCTGTGCATTACATGAAGTGTGCACAGAATAAACAATGTGTGTACATACTGGTACTCCTGCAGCACATAAAGTGTGCACAGAATAAACATACTCTGTGTACATCCTGGCAGTCCTGCAGCACATAAATTGTGCACACAATAAACATAGTGTATATACTGGTAGTCCTGCAGTACATAAAGTATGCACAGAATAACCATTCCCCGTGTACATACTGGTAGCCCTGCAGTACATAAAGTGTGCACAGAATAACCATACTCTGTGTACATACAGGTAGTCTTGCAGTACATAAAGTGTGCACAGAATAAACATACTCTGTTCATTCTGGTAGCTCTGCAGCGCAAAGTGTGCACAGTATAACTATACTGTGTGTACATACTGGTAGTCCTGCAGCACATAAAGTGTGCACAGAATAAAGACACTGTTTTTACATAATGGTATTGAGAAGCTCACAGGTTATGTATGAAAAGGAAACTTGGTATTCCAAATGGTAAATGAAGCAAAATATGAATACAGAAATTTTACTCCAGTACAAGTGGTGCAGGTCTACAGAGTATAACAGCTATAAAAACAGAGAAGGAGGTTGCTAGATGGGAAACTCTTGTCAAACTTTTTAACTAAAATGTTCCTTTAAATCCTGATTTAAATGGTTGTTCCACTGCAATCAAATAATCAAAACACATACCTGTATCTTCCTAGTATTTGTTAGCTAACACTGATAGGTCAGTTTTTCATTTCCAAAAAAGTTATACCTTCTCTCCAGTAACAGAAGAAAAGGATAGTACAGTTGTGTATACTTACCATAAATGTAGATGCTCGAGTATATTCACTGTTGCAATCATCACAGTTGGGTTATCCTGCCAGGGTAGCCCTCAGATGGCCCAAATACTAGAGGCTTAGTGTTTTTGCATTGGTTGCTGTCGCTTCAGGACTGAAGTCAGGTCGTTAGTAGTATAAAAACAGGCAGCCAATGCCACTATGTGTGATAAGAGACCTTGGGACTCAGGTGTACAGTAGTCTCTCCTTTGATAGTCACATCGCCACAGTAGTCAGGAAGTCCTTCTACATGGCACACCTCATCATAAAAGGGTTCGCATCCAGGAAAAAAGAGGTCATTGTTCCCCTCTACACGGCACTCATTAGACCCATTATAGAGTACAACGCCCCTTTTGGAATGTACCTCACAAGACATCTGCAGCAGCTGGAAAGGCCACAAAGTACCTCACAAAGAGGATTACTGGCCTCAAACAAATGCCCTACACTGACCGTCTCAAAAAACTCCAACTTTACTCCGTAGCATATCGCCTACTCCGAGGTGATCTCTGCCTAACATATAAAGCTATGTCAAACCCACAACTGTTGGACATGCTACACCTAAAGAAATCCCAATCCCTCCGAGCTACATGCTCTAGGGACCTAAACCTTGTCACCACAATAAACAGGACATGCTGGAGGGACAGATTCCTGTCCCAGAGACTTCCTATACTCTGGAACAAGCTACCCATCTATGTCAAGCAAAGTTCTTCATTAGCACTCTTCAAGAAAAATCTTGATGAGTGGATGGGAAATAGGAAATACACCCCGGGGATCATTTCTGTGTCTCTGCTGGACAGTGGCATAGGAAAATAACTTTCTTGGGTGGCGTAAGCTATGGAACCTTGCTGGCTAGGCTTACGTAGGCCCTTGGGCCTATGAACCTATTACATCATTTTCCTTGCCCCAAATTGCCTGGTAGGAATTGGGCTTGCAGGTGAATATGCATGTCTTCCAAATGGTCATGGCTAGCCTGCACAGTGGGTAAGAGTGGGCTCCCCCCGTGCTTGTTGATGTACCACATCACTGTGGTGTTGTCAGTTTTGATTAGAAGAGGCCCTGGAGAGAGTAGGGATTTGAAGGCTGTCAGAGCGTGCTGAAAAGCTAGCATCTCTTTCTGGTTGATGTGCAGATGAATTTGATTTGGGCTCCAGTGACCCAGAATGCACCTGCTGTCCAGATGTGCACCCCAGGCATAGTCTGATGCATCTGTGGCAAGGGTCTGGGTGGCATGGGGTTGTGTAAAGGGAAGTCCCTTCATGTGGTTGCATGCTGCTGCCCACCAAAGGAACTCTTTCCTTAGACAAGGTATCATAGGTATGATAGTTTCCAGGTCCTGAGAATGTTGGCACCAAAGACTTTTAAGTACCACTGAAGTTTCCTCATATGCAGTCTGGCATATGGAATTAGTAGAATGCAGGAGGCCATGAACCCTAGAGCTTGTTGGATTTTCCTTGCGGATAACTGGGTTCTGGTGGCCATTTAAGAAAAATAGCCTGTCAGGCTTGTTTTACTGGAGTAAGGAATGCCATCTGGGATGCTGTGTCCAAGCTTGCTCCCAGAAATACAGTTTTTTGTCTGGGTATTAGTTTGGATTTCTTTTCGTTGATAGTGTACCCCAGTGAGGTTAGAAAGTCCTTTACAAATGTCAGGTGCTGCAACAGCTTTCCCTGACTGTCTGCTTGAATCAGGCAGTCATCCAAGTAGGGGGAAATTTGAATCTTTCTTTGTCTGCAAAAAGCAATGGCTGAAGCCAGACATTTTGTGAATACTCTGTGAGCAGTGGACAAGCCAAAGGGAAGTGCAGAGAACTGATAATGCACAGATCCTGCCCTGAAACGTAGACATTTCCTGCAGAAGTTCCTGACTGGAATGTGCAAATAGGCCTCCTTTAGGTCTAGTGTGGCTAACCAGGCATCTTTGGACAGCATAGGGAGAAGCTGCTGTAGGGTGAGCATTCTGAATTTTGGTACCACAAGGAATGCGTTTTGAACCGATAGATCTAAGATTGGGTGCTAGGTGGCCTTTTTTCTGGGTACCAGGAAAAGTCTGGAATAAAGCCTTGGCCTATCTGTTCTGCAGGAACAGGCTGAATTGCCCTTATGGAGAGGAGGGGCTAAACTTGGTTTTGTGCCTCTGCCCACTGGTTTGGAGGAAGATCTGGGAACCCTTTTGGGGTTGGCAGCATTTGGAAATAAAATCTGTACCCCAAGATACTATGTTGAGGATCCATCGATTGTTGGTGATGGAGGCCCAGTTTTTTGCATGGTAAGCAAGTTTTCCTCCTAGGGGCATGAGCAATTGGGCAGAGGTGAGAGGAGGAGTTGAGAAGTCATTGTGAATTATTTCCATAACGGGGTGGCTTAGCACTCCCTGTTTTAGAAGTGGAGGTACTCTACTGCTTAGATCTCTGCATACCCTGAGACTGTTGTCGGGGGGGGTGCTTCCCCTAGGTCTAGTCTGAGGTGGCCTTGCTGGGGCTGGAAAGGACTTTTTGAGGGGCAATACCTACTGAATCTTGGAGGCTGTACTTGCAAAAACCTTTGACTGTCTGCAAAGACTTAGCTTTTTCTTCCATATTTGTTAAAGCCACTTCTGCTTTGGTGCCAAACAGATCGTCTTTGTTCAGAGGTGCGTCCAATAACTTTGATTTGATATGGTTTGGCAAGTTCTGTTCCTTAAGCTAGGGATGCCTTCTAAGTACAGAACCTGTGACTGCTGTCCTGCATAGGGCATCAAACCCACATTGCAGGTATGCTTGCTGACTTGGCTTGCAGAATGCATAAGCTCCTGTAATTCTTTATTTTCTGCACAGTCAGGGAAGGTAGATAATTTTTGCTTAATAAGTTCCATAGTATGTTGCTGGTATTTCAGCAAGTGGAACTGACAATTTAATGCTCTAATGGCAAGAGTTGCAGAGGCGTATACTTTTTTACCCCATCTGTCTAATGCTCGGGAATCCCTGTCCAAGGGGGTGGGATTCTTAGCTGTAGTTGCTTTTATTCCTTTAGGTCCTTGGGAGATGACCTCTGGGTAAGCAGTAGGATTCTTGAAAAGAAATTTGTGTGAGTCAGGGACTCTGTAGTACCTGTCAGGTTTCCTGGGTGCAGGAGGAAGGATGTCAGTCGAGGTGCTAAAGAAGAATAAATATTTTTGGATCCTGTTTCCTGTTTGTTCGTGGTATTCTATCTCTGTATCCTGCTTCTTGGTGGTTTTGCATGCTGTAGTACATGTCAGGTTTCCTGGGAGCAGGAGGTAAAGTATCAGGAGTTTGACTGGATTCCATAAAGACATCATCCACAACATCCAGAACAGGAGGGATAGCTAAGGGTCTGTGTTGTGGTAAATCTAGAAATTCCCAGAGTCTCTTTTTGGACTGAGGATAATCCTGGCATTCCCAATGGAAATGCTCTTTCAAGGTATGTAAGGTTTCACCAAAAGAAAAATCCTCTGGAGGAGAGGCAGAAGGAATGGATTCCTCTGCATTTGAATCCTCATAAGCAGATAAGGGCATGTCTTTATAATTAGAAACCTCAGAGTCGTCGGACTCTTGGTCAGATAAAGCTGCTGGGGACAAGTCTCTCTTCCTTTTAGCAGGGGAAGGCTGCCTTCCCCTAATCAGCATGATAAGGTCTTCCACCATTTTAAGTATCTGTGATTGTGGCAAGGAAGCAGGAGCTTGGGTTTGGGTCGTCGTCTTTTTTTTTAGGCATAGCTCGTACTCTGGGCTTTAGAAACTTGGTAGTTTTAGAAAGAACTGAAGATGCGAAAGAAGTCATCGATTTGTGTTGAAATATCAGTAGTGTGAAAAACTTTCTCAGAAGCCATTGCCTGCACAGCGGCTCCAGACTCATCCAAGGTAGAGACATCCGTAGGTTCTGTAGTCAAAGAAGAGTCTCGTGGCATACCAGACTCCGAACGTGTCTCGGTAGTGGCCTGTGAATCCATCGAAGTGGGCATCAGGGTCTGCGAAAATGCCTCATGGAGTACCGGCGAACTATCGACTAGCTTAACGGAAGCGTCATCGGCAGTCTTGGACCTGTGCGGTCTCTCTCTGTCTTTACATTTTTTCGGAAGATCGGTAGTCAGATGGCTTATTGAAGCCATTTCAGAATATGAAGATAGAGAGCAAAAGTATTTAGCTACAATAAGGGTCTGATGACGTATAGTTCGGGCGTTGAACAAAGCACAAAAAAACGGCAGCGAGGGACGTTGTGGTCTGGGCCTAAACAGGTGACGCAGTAAGAATGGAAATCTCAATGTGGTATTTGCTTTCCACAGGCAAGACAGTTGTTAACTTTTTCTGACATCGGTTAGAGCAAGAAAAAAGGATCCCCGATGGGGTACTTAGCTTTAGAAGACTTCAACTTCAATTTCAGTACCGAAAGCTCACGTAGCAGCTGACCTGCACTTGTGCGAATTGCTCTTGCTTCGGGCTCCTCGGCAAGAAAGACTGATGTAATGGCGTCGGCTGCCTGTTTTTATACCACTGACGACCTGACGTCAGTCCTGAAGCAACAGCAACAGACGCAGAAATACTAAGCCTCTGGTATTCGGGCAGACTGAGGGCTACCCCTGGCAGGATAACCCAAGTGTGATGACTGCAACAGTGAAACACAAAGAACATCATGCTTTTCAGCTGCCCTGTTCAGATGAACCTACTTCTCCCTTTAGTAAGATGAACAAAACCTATTACAAAAAGAGTTGAATAGCATGGAAACCACGTTGAAGTATTCAAACATTTTTACTGCTCTTTTAATAAGCACTTGAAATGTGACTTCACGTGCTCATCAAGAGTAAATTACAGTAACGAACTCTGGATTACTTGTCATGGTCTGTTTTCTTTATGGGAAATATAATGAGTCAAACCAGAATAGAAACCACATTAGAATTATGTGGTAACCCTAAGCCTGCCCCAGCCCTGACCTTAATCCTACACCTTCCATAACATTACCACTAAAGAAGATTGGCTCCGACATACAGACATGCTCCAACACATATATACACCACTAAATGTATCCGCTTACCTTAAAACATACATTCGCACATATGTCACATCTATGCCCTTCCCTAACCATTACTCTAATGTCAAATATTCACACGCATGTACCCACACAAAACAATCTGTTACAACACAACACAAATCCAACACAATGAACATTTTGATACATTGAATTGAACAAATGACCCTGCAGTTCATTCTGTTGTGTAAATCAGTGCATGACATAAAGAACGTACCCCAACAAATGACAGTTAACTCTAGATGCACACTGTTTTTTTTTATTGCACTTACTCTGTGACAAATTAATATACTAACTTGTGTGAAGTGTGTTGGACTGTACAGGCATTACCAAATTTGCTAAGTTGAATCACTAGTTTAGTGAGACTGAAAGGTCTTTTTTTTGTTTTGCAGTACTAGGATACATTTTTGCTGAATGTGTGTTTTGTAAGATTTTGTGTATATGTTTGTACTTAGGCTATCCCTGGAATTATGACTGCTTAAAGTAGGTTAGACAATTAGTACAACAGAGAAAATGCAACAGCCAGAACCAAGGTAAAGTCACACAGAGGAACACCTCATCAATAAGTAATAACCATGTCAGTACACTGTTAGGTCTGAGAGTGAAAATGTTCTCCATTCCAGCCCGCACATCACAGGCACTCATTTAGCACTCAGGCATTCATAGGCACTGCCCCCACATGCACTGACAAACAAGTCCCTGCACACTCGCTCATATTTACCAAAATGCTCACCAGCACATGCTCTAACACACACACAAAGTCAGCATGCCATATCTACCTTTTGCAATGCAATCAGCTAGACATATACAAACGAACACGCACAAACATCCACTTAGAGGCATTCATGCTCCAACAGACACACACACACGCGCACACACACACACACACACACACACACACACACACACACACACACACACACACTTGTACAGCCTCACTATAAAACACTGTTATCATGGTACGGCAGTAACTATGCCCATAGGAATGAAGAAGAGAACGCCGATAAAAGACAAGTGTTCCTTTTTTCCTCCTACAAAAAATAATTACTTTACAGAATGAACTAATTAATCACTTTGTTGAGTTGATTCAGAGCCACAACCATTTCCAGGGGACAGCACATGACTAATTAGCTTTAGAGGCTCCCTTGGGCTACTATATTAGCAAGCTTCTATTGTCAAACTTTCTGTTGTGTATAAGCACAACATCAGTAATGATCAAAAAGTGGAGGTACTATACATTTATGATGTCAGAAAACATTATCCCATTACAAATTAAAAATTCAGCTAGTTCTGTGAGCATTTTGCATCCTGTGGCTGCAATCTCTGATTTAACACAAGATAGAATAGGAAAAGACTTTTCCCCATTGTAAAGTATAGTTGAAAATGCGGAAGGGTGTAGAATCTACAGAAACAGTGTGGCAAGCTGATACAGCACCACATTCACAGAAGAATTCAGAATCTAAATCAGGAGAAGTGAACCTTGAAACTACAAAAGGAGACCGTATTTGTCTGTGGTTTGATATTAAAAAGGATCCTGTCTGGCATCAGAAGCATGCTTCACGGACACAGCAAAATAAATTCTGAAGTGTCGGAGGTGTCATTATAGGAGCTGAAGTTGAGCCAATGGAAATTCTGAAGCAAAATTCACAAAAGACAAAAGTTAACAGAGAGAAAGAGCGTCTGACTGAGGGCTTTTATAATAAAGTGAGTGTACATAGTGAGAAGCAGTCTTTTTTTTAATTTCTCCAAGTCTTTTGGGTTTCTAACCATGACGGGAATGGTCTGATGAAGTCTTGTACACAAGACGAAAGCGCTTATTTAAAGTTTATTAAAGTGTTTGCACCTTCGTGAGAGTGGACCTCTGTTTTTTCCAGTTTGCTGAGGTTTACAGTTTATTGCAATTATCGTACGTGTTTGTGCATCTAAATAGTTTTTACTGATGGCTAAATCTTCATGCAAAGATGTTAATACTTTCAGCTGAAAATTAGGTACTGCATCTGAGCCTGGGGTTTTCT
This sequence comes from Protopterus annectens, assembly GCF_019279795.1. Taxonomy (NCBI): domain Eukaryota; kingdom Metazoa; phylum Chordata; order Ceratodontiformes; family Protopteridae; genus Protopterus; species Protopterus annectens. The sequence continues at coordinate 63,350,778 of NC_056749.1, read as the reverse complement.
TAACTTTATTTCAATCTCTCTGGCTGTTACTTCATCCCATTTCATATCCTGTACCTTTGAACCTCTTATTCTTTCTTTAACTTCTTCCATCCATTTAGCATCTTTGTTATGTTCAAAACTCTGAAATTGCAAACTCATAAACGGATGACAGGAAGGGTCCATCGAAGAATAGTTGTAACCACAAATTTATTGAAGTGCTTTTCGTTCAAGTACCATGCAGAACTTCAGCAGAATAAACAGATTTTAAAGCACGCTTCTATTATAAAAATTCAAACTTATCATGTGATGTTTTTTTGACCTATAATCAAGCTCAGCTTCTTAAATGCATTTAACTGCTTAATTTAAACTTAACCCTATGAATTCTGAATCTTTCTTGCATTTCCTTGTTCCTAAAGAACCCTATAAATAAGTGCGCTAGTTTAAAACAACAAAGTGTGCACACATTTACACAAGAATAGTGACAACATATAAAACAACACACATTCCTTGTTAAAATGTTCCTTAAAAACTAAAATTTGATCTGATATCTTAGCAAGCTTTTAAGTTTTAATAAACAGGTGCTGGAACAAGCTTCATTCAAGCCTGGGTATGTAAAGGCATTCAGTTTGATTTGCCATATCAGCTCTAATTTCTCCAACCACAATTTCTCCAAAATGTATCTATTTCTTCTTTTTTTTGGCAATATTTCAATTCCTTTTACCTTTTTTCACAGTTCTCTATAAAACTTTTTTGGATCATCAATAAATTGCTTATTTTGTACGTTTCCTTTATATTTATTTTCATATCTTCTAAGTCTTTCCACCTGTGCTGAAATGTTTAGTTTATCTGCAATAGTGCATGATAGATCCTGGTCTCTTCTCCTTCAAAAGACGAATTGATGGTGGAACGTCATTGGACAGCTGCAACGGCATACTCAGCTACCTCCTTGGAGAAGCACTGGAAACTGCCGACCTGTGGAATTAACTAAGAAATTATGGCACCAAATGAATAGTAACTGCTGGTAACGGAGATAAAAGGTTACAGTCAAGCTGCCTCACCACTGTCAAATTGCTTGTAAATGTCAGAATTAACCAGACTCACAATGTACTGCTGTTTTCCATTATAGTTTAATATGTTGAAGCGGTTACACTGTCTGAGATTATTTCAATTATATTATATTATAACATAGCTAGAATACAGTCTTTGCTCCTCATTAACGGTGTTGTCTCTCAGATCAATGCAAACTTGATCAATAAGTCTCTCCAGAAAACAAACAATGTCCAGTTTATATATTCTTTGCATAGCAGCAGATGTTATTTCCTAGTGTCCTTGTGGTTTGCAGGACTGATTTTTGTTGCACGTCACCTTTACGTCAGTTGAAGTGCATTTTATTTCTTTCATTTCTGCATCTAAAAGCTCACAGAAAGTCCTTGTTAAAAATATCAAATGTCTCTCTGTAGTCAGTCATAACAGGATGCCATTTGCTGTTATGTTTAGCCCACACAAACAAGTTAAACTAAACATGTTCTTTTTTCCATGAACCATTTTTAAACTAAGCATGTTTCATCAGAAATTATTTTAGCAGATGTCTGACTGAGATAGCTGCTTGCTTCAGCACATTATACTTGCCGTTACACTTCTGCTTTTTAGAAAGAAACATTTATTTCAAACCTTGTATCCAGTTAACCCTTGCTTTACAAGTCAAAACCTTGTATTAAAAAAGCACAGGTTCATAGGTAGGTACTAGGCTATCAGCCCTGGGGCCTATACAAGCCCAGCCAAAAAGGTACCCTGGCTTTTGCCACCCAAGAAAGTTATTTTCCTGTGCCACTGTCGAGCAGAGCCACAGAGGTGATCCCCGGAGTCAATTTCCTATTTCCCATCAAAGCATACTTTTTATTTTGCATTAACAAACATTTCTTATTTCACTATTGCTTTAGGAAAGAATATTTATAATATCTATCACTAATACTGCACATTGCTTTTATCACATCTATTTTTCTTAGTATTTTTGTTAATCTATTCCTTCTTTTATAATCTTCTAACAGTGACACTTCTTGTCTTAACCATACCTCTCAACCTCTTAGACAAAGCCATAAAAATGTGGTACAAATAGGGACAACTTTGAAATACTGCTTGTACAAACTTAGAAAGTTGATAGAATAACAGGTTTTGCATTAGCATGAATTTTCTGAAGGGTATGAAGTCTGAAACTGAAATGTCTGCCATTATTTTCTAACTTCAATCTTTAATGATTTGCCACTAATTTGCCAGAAAACCACAATTTTATGAAAAAGTGACCAAAAATATAAGGCCAAAATCTAGACATTCTGCAAAAATCTGTACAGTTGAGAGGTATGGTTAACTGCTTTATAGTTTTTTCTATTCGATATGATGGTATTCGATTTCTCTCCCCCCTTTCCTTCACTACCTCTGTTCTTGTGGTAGAACTGTATCAGTTATTAAATTTAGCTGCACTGTAATATATCCTGTTTACATCTGTTATATTGCATGGATCTCTATGAACAGTCCTAATTACTGCATTCATTTGTTTTATCAAACTTCTAACTTTTTGGGTTTTATTAACCTTCTGCGGTCTATTTCTTTTCTTGATCTTGATATAGCTGTCTATGTATTAAATCAAGCACCACTTCTCTTAGCTCATTTTCTTCTAAACTAAGGGCACATCCCTTGTTTCCAATCCCTGCAGGCATTCTACAGCATCTTCCTGTGGCGCATTCTTTTCAACTTCATCCCGTGGGATCTCACTGGCCTATCACTCCTCAACATTGACTGCATCAGAGTTTCCACAGTTTCCTGTTCCATCCCTTGCGGTCTAGCTTCAAGTAAGTGTTTAAACTGGCTTCCTGTGGAAGGCTCCAAATTATCTTATGGCACCTGACCAATTGCTTTCTGTTCCACTGGCTTCCCCTTAATTTCGACATCCATTTATCCTGTTGTGGTGTTTTCTGAATTAGATTTTCTACACTGAATCCTTCACTTTGCAGGTACTCCATGACCTCAGTTTCTATTTCTTTAACTTTTCCATTACTAATCTCCTTTACTACTTTTCCTCGTAGTCTTATTTTTTGTATTGTAAAGTTGTCCATGTCTGGATTCCTTTGCCTGCATTTCACTTCAAATATCTTTGGTGCTGCCCTTTTTGTACTGGTTAGTTTTGCTTTCTCATTTGCATAAATATTACACCATATTAAATCTCTTTTTCTTTCCCACGTCCAAATGTCTTCTACAGATGTTTCCTGTTTCTCCCTACTCACTCCATCCTGCTGTGATGTAATTAGAAGTTATGTACTCACCATAACGTTCCATCTGAGTAGGTGTATTCATTTGTCTGCAACCTGTGGGTTATGGATCCGATATCGGATCCGAACCGGCATGGTTTTCCAGCTATGGATCCGAGCTCTCAGCTCCTCCCCTCACCCATAATGCCCTGCTCTCCCTACATGACCTCAGATCGAGTTTGCCAACAGCATGAACACCCTGAAAAGGGTTACACATAATATGCAGGAAACTGAAAAGGCCAGGGGGATAGGAGGGCGGGATGGTTGCAGACAAATTAATACACCTACTCAGATGGAACGTTATGGTGAGTACATAACTTCTAAATCTGAAGTAGGAGATTCATTTGTCTGCAACCTGTGGGACAGAGTCCCCAGCTACCTGAATCTTGGGCGGCCATCATGGAAGGATATTCCGGAGCACCGCGGAGCCAAAGGATGCTCTACCCCTAGATGTAATATCCAACTTGTAGTGGGAAATAAAGGTATGAGATGAAGCCCAAGTGGCTGCTGAACAAATATCATCCAGAGGAATCCTAGCTTTAAAGGCCGCCGAGGTAGAGACTGACCGGGTTGAATGGGCATGTACTCCCTCCAGTGCGGGCCTTCCAGAAGCTTGATAAGCCAATAAGATGCACTGCGAAATCCAGCGTGATAATGAGACTTTAGAGATTGGCTTGCCCAAATTAAATTTAGCAAAGGAAATAAACAACTGGTCGGATTGCCTATGACCAGCTGTCCTGTTTAGATAAAATCTAAGTTGCCTGTGAACATCTAAGGAATGAAGCTTGTATTCACCCTTGTTTTGATATTTAGGAAAGAAAACAGGAAGGTTAATGGATTGATTAATATTTGCTTCAGAAGCTACCTTAGGAAGAAAAGACGGGTTGGTCCTGAGGTATACACGGTCCGGATGAAAGACCAAGTAAGGAGGCTTGGCTGATAAGGCTTGAAGTTCTGAAACTCTCTTGGCCGAGGTAATGGCTACTAAAAAGGCCGTCTTGAAAGATAAAAATTTCAGATCTACCGTCGCCGCCGGTTCGAAGGGGGGAGCGGTCAAGGCCTGAAGGACTAAAGAAAGGTCCCAAGGAGGAACCACTTGCTTTACAGGGGGCCTGAGAAGAAAAGTACCTTTCAGGAAAATCTTACACAATTTGGCAGACATCAGAGGACTGGAGTCGTGACCAATATGATAATTAGAAATTGCCGCAAGTTGTACTTTGACCATGGAACTGCTGGCACCATCATTAAAAAGAGTGGTTAAGAAGTCAAGCACCAGAGGAAGGGGAACTGTGAAGGGGTTTAGACCTTGCTGCTCCGCCCACAAGGAGAACCGTTTCCACTTGCTGCGGTAGACTTTCCTGGTGGATGGTTTATGAGCCGCCACCAGGATGGCCTTAACTGGGGACGAAATACCGGGAGTCCTGATCAGGAGTGGAACTGGAGCAGCCAAGCAGTCAGCTTCAGGTTGTCCAGATTCGGGGTTGATAGATGGGATGGGTGAGATATCAGATCCGGAATGGGATCTAGAATCCAAGGAGGATTCACTGAGTGAGACCTTAGGAAAGGGAACCAGATCTGTCGAGGCCAAAATGGGGCAATGAGAATCATTCTGCACCCCAACCGAGAGGCTTTCTGAAGAACTTGTAGCATCAGAGGCAAGGGGGGGGTAAGCATAAAGAAGACCGGGTGGCCAAGCATGCACCAGAGCGTCTCTTGGGGCACCTCCGGGAGGAGGTATTAGAGCGAAAAAACTGTCGCACTTGGTGTTTGAGGGAGACGCAAAAAGATCGCAACAAGGAGTTCCCCACCGTGCGAAGATGCGTTCCGCTACCTGAATATTGAGAGACCACTCGTAAGGGGTGAGAATGGTGCGACTGAGTTTGTCCGCAAGGATGTTGGACCGACCCGGAATATGCATTGCTATGAGAAAGCGGTTGGTGGAGATTGCCCATTCCCACACTCTCATGGCTTCTCGACAAAGAGGGTAAGACCTGGTTCCCCCTTGTTTGTTGATATACCAGACAACCGACATGTTGTCCGATTTGAATCGCAATTGTTCCCAAGGGAAGAAAGGCCTGAAGTGCTAGCAACGCTAAGAGCACTGCTCTCATCTCTAGAACGTTGATATGCAGTAAGGTCTCTGAATCATTCCACGTGCCTTGGACTGTCCGGCCTGCAAAATGCCCCCCCCACCTGTGGCGGGAGGCGTCCGTGGTCACCGTGGCGAGAGGGGGAGAAGCACAAAAGGGGCGGCCTCCGTGGAGATCTGGAGAGTGTAGCCACCACAGGAGGGACCGCTTGCAAGCCTTGCTGATCGCAATGGGATGATGCATAGGAAGAGCAAGATACGACCACTGAACAAAGAGTGTCCATTGAAGGATGCGCATATTGAACCTGGCGAGAGGAAGAAGCGCTATCGCCATGGACCCTAGAGCCCTCAGGACCAACTCCGCCGGAACTGAGCTGGAGTGGAGAATGGCCCGCACCTGGAGCTGCAGATTCTGAATTCTGTCCGCAGTGAGGAAGGCTCTTAATCTTCTCGTGTCTAACCTGGCACCTATAAAATCTATGAACTGCGTGGGTGCTAGGTTGGATTTCTCTGTATTTATTGTGATGCCCAGATGGGGAGCAAGATGGAGAAAGGAGTCTCGCGCCAATAATAGTAGATGCCTTGTTGGGGCGGTGAGAAGCCAGTCGTCCAGGTAAGGAAAGACCTGCACCCCCTGAAGCCTCAGGTGGGCCGCTACCACTGCTAATACTTTGGTGAACACCCTGGGGGCTGTGGTGAGACCAAAGGGAAGGACCCGGAATTGGTAGTGACTGGCTCCCAGCCGGAAGCGGAGAAACCTCCTGGAGCGCCTGTCCATTAGTATATGGTAGTACGCATCCTTGAGGTCTATGGAGCACATCCAGTGGTTTTCTCCCAGAAGGGGGAGAATAGACTGCAACGTAACCATTCGGAATTTCTCCTTGGGAACTGCCAGGTTCAAGAGTGAAAGGTCTAAAATTGGTCTTAGATCCCCCGTCTTTTTTGGCACTAAAAAGAACCTGGAGTAGAACCCTGATCCGATCTGGTCTGGGGGGATGGGCTGGATGGCTCTTTTCTTTAGCAGATGGCCAATTTCTGCCAAAGCGGCCTCCCACTGACCGGGTGGAACGTCGGGGAGGGACTTCAATTTTGGCATGTGACGAAACGGGATACGGTATCCTCTGGATATGATCTGGAGGACCCAGCGGTCTGATGTTATGGACTCCCATGCCGCTAGGTGCTCCGAAAAACGTCCCCCGACTGCCTCCAGAGTGGAGCAGCCGGGCAACCCTTCAGGGCTGCTGTGCGGGCCATTCAGAGAAGGGTTCTCTGGACCCGAAGTTCCTGGGAGCCCCTCTGCCCCTGGGGCGGCGTCCTCCCTGTCCTCCTCTGCCACGGAAGGACTGGTTGTCCGGAGCGGGTTGGGATTGCTGCGACTTCCGGAACCACATCTTCTTCTGGCCCTTTTGGTTCCTAGAATAGGGCCTCTGGGGCACAGAGAAGCGGATTCCGACGGCAGACAGCGTCTTCCCATCCTTTTCGCTCTGGGTCAAGGTATCACGAACAGTTTTGCCAAAGAGGGCAGAACCATCGAAGGGGGCGTTCGCAAATGACGCCTTGAAGGGCTCCGTGAAATCGCAATGACGGAGCCAGGCCTGACGTCTGGTAACTAGGCCTGCCCCTGCGGCTCTAGCGGCACCTTCCGTAGCATGGGACAGTAGCCGCATAGAGGTATTGGTGACGGACCTGAGAGTGGCCATACGGGTGGAGTGCAACACTTTGTCCTCCTCCGACATGGACTCTGGGGGGGATGCAGCGTATTCTTTTATAAGATCGCGCTGCATCCTAATCACATGTGCCAGGTAGTTCAGCGCCCTTACTGAGAAGGTCGCTGAACTAAACATCCGCTTCCCCAAGCGGTCCATCATCAGAGACTCCTTGCTCGGGGGATGGACTGAGGGACTCTCCTGAGCAAGTTCCCTCTTGGTGGCAGCCACCGTCAACATGGCATCTACCGGAGGCCCCTTACTCCAATGGATACGGTCAGTCCGGGGACTGAGTATACGGTCGGGCCTTTTTGGAATTGGCTCCACAGTGTCCGGTTCCTTCCACGCCCTGGTGGTAATGAGGTCCACCAGGGGGTCAGCAGGAGGGGACACCCAAGAGGTAGACGGGCCCGCTTCAAATGCCTCCAAGAACACGGACTCGTCCGAGGAAGACTTGGGGGCAGACCACCCCCCCCTTATGCGGAGCATTTCCATGATGTCTCCAAATGAGACATCCTCAGGGGGTGATCTTGGGGAGCCTTCCCCTTCCTCCAAGTCTGTGTCTTCTGTGAGAGACTCGGGGGAGTCTATGTGCCTCCTTTTGCATGTATGCTTGCGGGGGGCATCCTCCGGGGGGCTGTCAGAGGACTCCTCGCAAACAGTGACCTGTTCCAAAGGAACAACTTGGGGCAAAGGAGCGGGCTGTCCCAATGGCCGGATGGTGGAAGCCTGGTCCAGTGCAGATGGAGTGCGGGACGGAGCCGAAGCAAGTGCCGGGGGTCCGGAAACCCTCAACAGGGCCCTCTCCACCACATCAAAAGCCGAGGGGGAGCCGACCTCGACCAAAGGATCCGACAATCGGCTCCCCCTAGGATCCGAGGAGTGGATCGGAGCCGGCGCCGAAGCACTCGGATCCGAGGGGATAGTGCGCTCCGACACAGACGGCGCCGAAGGAGCACTGATCCCCCCGGATCCGAAGCTCGGATCCAGGCTCTGAGAGGTCGGATCCGAAGTACCGAGTACTATCGGTGCCGACCCACCCCCGGCTCCGAAGCTGCTCGGCTCCAACTGCTCCGAACCCGGGTAGCGGGTCGGAGAAGGAGCTATAGGTTTAAAGAAAGGGGTCGAGCTCCCCCCCAGAGGGGGGGGGGGGAGGCAAGAGCACTCCCATCTGCATCTGGGCCTGGATGAACCTTCTCATCATCCGGTCCAGATCAGCGTCCGATAAACTATAAGTCGATCTCGACGAGGCTACCGAGGTAGGCCTTGAGTGCCTCCTGGATAGCCTCGATGGAGATCGGGTCTCCTCCTCCTCAGGTCCCGGTGAAAAGCACACGGGTGACCGGAGCCGAGGAGGGGGAGAACCAGCAGACAAGGAGGCCGGAGGAGAAGCCCGCTTGGCAGGCGGGGCCGACACAGAGGTCTCGGCCCGCCGCTTATGGTGCTTCTCCCTTCGGTCCTTCTTTCTAGCTTCCCTCTCCTCCAAACCACTACAGGGAGGTTGAGTCCCAGGAGGAGGAGGGGGAGCCGGAGAGGAGGGAACCGTAGACACGGTACCCCCCGAAGGAGCGGAGGTCGGAGCCGAGTCCGGGGGCAAAAGTCCCGCCAGGACCAGCTTAGACCTCCGCTCCTTCAATGCCCTGGGGTTGAACCCTGCACAAATGGAACATCCAGAAGTGAGGTGTTCAACCCCAAGGCATCGAATGCACCGAGTGTGGCCATCAGCAGGGGAAAGCTTATGACCACACTCGGAGCACTTCGAAAAAATAGCCTTAGGTTGCTCAGACATCCCAAGAGCCTAGATATTACTTAAACTAATGTAAAAAAAAGTAAAAGTAAACTAGAAACACAACACAGGCCCAAACACACACTACGCTACCAGCGAGGGGAGGGAAACTAATTATAAAAGATTAATACAACTAAACAAGTTTAACTACCAAAAAGGGGAACCTAAACTTTCACACAAACTGTCAAAAAATAAATAAATTTTAGCACTAGAAAATCTTAAGAAAACCACTTAGCTGTAGAGCTCAAGAAAACCAATCTGGTCACCAGTGCGGCAAACTAGATCTGAGGTCATGTAGGGAGAGCAGGGCATTATGGGTGAGGGGAGGAGCTGAGAGCTCGGATCCATAGCTGGAAAACCATGCCGGTTCGGATCCGATATCGGATCCATAACCCACAGGTTGCAGACAAATGAATCTCCTACTTCAGATCCTGTGCTAGACCTTCTACACCAAATCCTTCACTTCACAGGCTCTCCATAACTTCAACTTCTATTTTTTAACTTCTACTTTACTAATCGTCTTTTCTACATTCCCTCTTTGTGATATTATTTTTTTTATTGTGAAATTTTCCATATCCGGATGCCTTTTTCTGTATTTCTCTTCGAATATCTTTGGGGCTGCCTTCTTTACATTGATTAATTTGACTTTCTCCTTTGCATAAATATTGCACCATATCAAATCTCTCTATCTCCCATGTCCATATTTCTTTTTTATACTTTCTAAATATCTCTTGGTTTTGTTGTTTAAATTTTCGCACTTTATCAGATGCTTCTTTTTCTAAACAGATCAAAGTTTCTTGGTCTGTATACTGTTTTTCACAAATCTGTTGTATTAATGAACACAAATTTTCATTTGAAGCTTCTGACAGGTTTTCTAGTGGAAGTATTTTTCTTTCCTCTAATTTCTCTTTTAATCATTTTGTATATCTTGTGTCTGGAAATTCTGGGCTTTTGCATAACAGTAACAATACATAATTTCTTTCTTATCCTCAACAGTCCACTCTATCATCTTTATGGCTCTTCTTTGGACTTCAGTTTTTGTGGTTTTTGTGGACTGCTACTTTCTTCTACAACAGGGGGGCCATCCACCCCCTGGGCCTGGCCCCACTGTAGGAATTGTAGGTCCCATTTCGGTTAGTGTAAAGCAGAAAATGTAACTGAAGGGGACTGCAAGCACCAGAAAACTGTACACCAAGAGAAAAGTAAAACTGAGTCTATATTTTATTCTGAGCTCTCCTTTGTGCAACATAAGGAAGAAGGAGGTGTCAAGGTGGCATTCACACAAGCTAAAGTGAGCAATCGAACAGAAAACAGCATTCACAAAAAAATAAAAAAAATAAAAAATTCTGAAGGATATTTTCTACTGTTTGCAGGAGGACCCTAAGAAGAAGTTGCAGAGTCAGTATCATTACCGAAAAAAGTAACCATGAGATAGAGACTTTACAAATAAGCCATGTGAACTTTAAAAAGGCACAAAGGGAAGACGACACTAATTAGGGTAAAAGGGAATATAGCAGGGTTGTACAAGATGGCGAACAGGATGTTTCCATTACGTCTTATCCATATTCTGAGTTAAGGTATGACTTTTACACAAAGTAAATAAAAGAAAGGAAAAACATTTTAGCCCAAACCATACAGGACACTAGTAATGAAACTAGTCCATAGTCACATTTTGTAGGTCACCTGAGATAGGTGAAAATAAGGCAAGAATATTAGAATGATTTTACTGGCCAGGCAGAATGAATGAGGACTGTTGTTTCTTACCCCATGTCTGTATACAGAAGTCCACTGATCTTAAAGCTTACAACAGAAATGCCATTGGAATGCATTGTCATGGACATTGAAGACCACTGGTGAAATCAAGCAATGGTTTAGTCATTATGGAGTAAGCTACAAGATTTATAGATACAATGCCATTACGCTATCCCTAAGGAGATTAGCGACCAAGAAACTCCCTTTATATCAAGAGGACTGCACCAGTTACTGTAGTTGTTTGCAACGAGAAAGGTGTCACAAGCTTCAGCTGGGATTACCCCACTGGAACTTATGTATGGCAGGCATCTGGGAGGTCCTCTTAACACTGCTAAGGATACTTGGGAAGAGGAAAAGGCAGCATTTAATAGTGTGACAGAACATTAAGTTAGTTTGTTAGTTGGACTGAAGCTGCTAGGACCCATAATATGAGAGCACAGGCTAGAAAATGCAATGAGGTTATAATAAGAATGCTTGACTTAGAAAATTTAACCTAGGAGATCAAGTGCTGCTACCATCCATGGAAAACAAAATTTAGGTCACCACTGTAGGTGATGGAAATAAATGCAGTTAACTAAAGGGTTAGACAGCCAGGGAAGATAAAAGATATAGCATACTTGTGCACTAATCTGCTGAAACCAAGGAAAGAAGCAAAGAGTTCTACAGACAGAGAATACAAGCTGAAGTTCATACCGGACAGAGCAGGGAATCCGTACCAAAGTACAGTTAGAGGAAGTGAGAGAATGTTTGTAAGAGACGTACCTGGGAGAATAAGATAACAGACAGCAATACACAGACAACACCTGGAATGAAGGACAGATTAAGACCTTGTACAGTACCAGAGTCAGATCTTCTTCTTCTTTCGGCTTTTCCCGGTTAGGGGTCGCCACAGCGGATCACCTGTCCGCTCATGATTGGCAGTGGAGTTTTACGGTGTCGAGTTTCCAGCCCGGCGCCCAACCTTCCACAGAAGGCACACACATGCACATACTTACACCTAAGGCCAATTTAGAGTGTCCAATCCACCTACAGCATGTCTTTGGGATGTGGGAGGAAACCCATGCGACCACAGGGAGGACATGCAGACTCTGCACAGAAGACACCCCAGCCGAGGATTGAACCAGAGAACCTCTTGCTGTGAGGCGGCGTACTAGAGTCAGATAAAATCTATTTATTAATTTGAATTTGTTAACCAGAGTACAACAATTATCACAGAAGACCAATTTCAGTCTTAGTCCACAAGACAGTAGTATAACAGTATAAAGAAAAGCAGTGGAACAATTACAAAGATATAGTGAGGAATGAAATGAAATGTATCATGAAGAATTTAAACTTGGAATAAGCAGTGCGACATTTATAATTACATGTACACTACCAGCTGGATTCATAAGCAGTCTGACATTTATAATTACATGCACACTATCAGCTGGATTCATAAGCAGTCTGACATTTATAATTACATGTACACAACCAGCTGGATTCATAAGCAGTATGACATTTATAATTACATGTACACTATCAGCTGGATTCATAAGCAGTATGACATTTATAATTACATGCACACGACCAGCTGGATTCATAAGCAGTATGACATTTATAATTACATGCACACGACCAGCTGGATTCATAAACAGTCTGACATTTATAATTACATGTACACTATCAGCTGGATTAATAAGCAGTATGACATTTATAATTACATGCACACGGCCAGCTGGATTTATAAGCAGTCTGACATTTATAATTACATGTAGACTATCAGCTGGATTCATAAGCAGTATGACATTTATAATTACATGTACACTATCAGCTGGATTAATAAGCAGTCTGACATTTATAATTACATGCACACGACCAGCTGGATTCATAAACAGTCTGACATTTATAATTACATGTACACTATCAGCTGGATTCATAAGCAATCTGACATTTATAATTACATGTACACTATCAGCTGGATTCATAAGCAGTATGACATTTATAATTACATGCACACTATCAGCTGGATTCATAAGCAGTCTGACATTTATAATTACATGTACACTATCAGCTGGATTCATAAGCAGTATGACATTTATAATTACATGTACACTATCAGCTGGATTCATAAGCAGTCTGACATTTATAATTACATGTACACTATCAGCTGGATTCATAAGCAGTCTGACATTTATAATTACATGTACACTATCAGCTGGATTCATAAGCAGTATGGCATTTATAATTACATGTACACTACCAGCTGGATTCATAAGCAGTCTGACATTTATAATTACATGTACACTATCAGCTGGATTAATAAGCAGTCTGACATTTATAATTACATGCACACGACCAGCTGGATTCATAAGCAGTATGGCATTTATAATTACATGTACACTATCAGCTGGATTCATAAGCAGTCTGACATTTATAATTACATGTACACTATCAGCTGGATTCATAAGCAGTATGACATTTATAATTACATGTACACTACCAGCTGGATTCATAAGCAGTCTGACATTTATAATCACATGTACACTATCAGCTGGATTCATAAGCAGTCTGACATTTATAATTACATGTACACTATCAGCTGGATTCATAAGCAGTATGACATTTATAATTACATGCACACTATCAGCTGGATTCATAAGCAGTCTGACATTTATAATTACATGTACACTATCAGCTGGATTCATAAGCAGTCTGACATTTATAATTACATGTACACTATCAGCTGGATTTATAAGCAGTATGACATTGATAATTACATGTACACTATCAGCTGGATTCATAAGCAGTCTGACATTTATAATTACATGTAGACTATCAGCTGGATTCATAAGCAGTATGACATTTACAATTACATGTACACTATCAGCTGGATTAATAAGCAGTATGACATTTATAATTACATGCACACGACCAGCTGGATTTATAAGCAGTATGGCATTTATAATTACATGTACACTATCAGCTGGATTAATAAGCAGTATGACATTTATAATTACATGCACACGACCAGCTGGATTTATAAGCAGTATGACATTGATAATTACATGTACACTATCAGCTGGATTCATAAGCAGTCTGACATTTATAATTACATGTAGACTATCAGCTGGATTCATAAGCAGTATGACATTTACAATTACATGTACACTATCAGCTGGATTAATAAGCAGTATGACATTTATAATTACATGCACACGACCAGCTGGATTTATAAGCAGTATGACATTTATAATTACATGCACACGACCAACTGGATTCATAAGCAGTCTGACATTTATAATTACATGTACACTATCAGCTGGATTTATAAGCAGTATGACATTTATAATTACATGCACACGACCAGCTGGATTCATAAGCAGTCTGACATTTATAATTACATGTACACTATCAACTGGATTCATAAGCAGTCTGACATTTATAATTACATGTACACTATCAGCTGGATTCATAAGCAGTCTGACATTTATAATTACATGTACACTATCAGCTGGATTCATAAGCAGTCTGACATTTATAATTACATGTACACTACCAGCTGGATTCATAAGCAGTCTGACATTTATAATTACATGTACACTATCAGCTGGATTCATAAGCAGTCTGACATTTATAATTACATGCACACGACCAGCTGGATTCATAAGCAGTCTGACATTTATAATTACATGTACACTATCAGCTGGATTCATAAGCAGTATGACATTTATAATTACATGTACACTATCAGCTGGATTCATAAGCAGTCTGACATTTATAATTACATGCACACGACCAGCTGGATTTATAAGCAGTCTGACATTTATAATTACATGTAGACTATCAGCTGGATTCCAATGGGTGTACACAACTATTAATACAAAGCAGCTGCAGAGACCAGTACGCTATTAAGGAAAAAGGTATGAATAAGGAGAGAGATGACAAATAGAAGAATATGAGGAAATAATAGTCAAGTTAGGTAATGTGACTGGAAAAAGGGAGAAGTTGGCCCAGAAAAGCAACTGACAAACTTTCGTTTTTGTGTTGTCTACATGGTGGGAGATGTTGAGCGAAGGATCTAGACACAGCCCTACTTACTGAAATTAGTGTTACGGACTGAAACAAGTGTTTTCAATGATCCATGCTATGCAATGTGGAGGAAGTTTGGCTTAGTTTATATCTTTGTTTCTGAAAAGTGTAGCATTTGTTTTGGATGAAGAAAGAAGAGGTTTACTGTTACTGATCCACTGGATGACAGAGAGGATGTCAGATTGTAGCCACTTTTGTAGTATTGAGAAAGAATGATTTGAATGGAATAGGACCATATTGTCACATTAGAGAAGGAGTGGAAATTGAGGAAGGTCTAAGGGCAGTTAAGTTAAAAAAAGGAGTGAGGCAAATATGGAACCTTGAGGAACACCTTGTTTAAGTTGGACTAGTCCAGGGACTGAGGGATGAATTTCTACACTGGAGTGATGATTTGTCTGTAACCTTAAAAGCATGGAATGGTGTCAAGGCATATGTGTATCTCATAGCATGTGGTATAATCGGACACTCCTGGTCAACAAATATAAATAAATAAATAAATAATAGTAGATTTGTAGTCTACTAGATCAAATGTCTTGCACGGGTCAATAAAGATGGCACATGAAAGGTGTCCTATTTTAACTGCTAGAAGAATTTGATTGGTAAAAGTCCACAGAGCTGCTAGTGTGCTTTGACCTGACCAGAATCAATGCTGCTTGCTACAGAGAAGGCTGTAATTGTGTATGTAATTTGTGATCTGGCACAGATATTTTTTTATTATTTTACCAAGTGAGGGGAGAATTTAAATAAGAAGGCATTGTGGAGATGGGTTGTTCTGGGGAGTATGCTAGCTATAGCAAATTTCCAAATGTCTGGCATAGTGTTTTGTGTAAGAAATACTTTGTATACATGGTGAAGACAGGTTGTAATGGCTCTGCAGTGCTAGATGATCTATGGATGAAGGCCATCTACTCCTGGAGGGCTGATGAGGTTTAGTTGTTCAAGACTGACCATCACTGATATTGATTTCTTTGAAGTAAAATTGGGGAATGTATGGGGTGGTTCAGACAAAGCGCTTTGTTTCAGTAATTAGTAAGAGAATCAGATGAAGCGCTTTGTTTCAGTAATTAGTAAGAGAATCAGACGAAGCGCTTTGTTTCCAGGCCATCAATAAACTCTACAACAGAAGGAAGAAACTGTTGCAGAAAACGGTGAAGTCCAAAGACTGGAAAATCTCCCTTATTAGCCTCAACAAAAAGTTGAGATCCCTCATCAAATCCTCTAAAGCCAGCTATGAAGGCAGCATTGCGTCAGGCACCAAAAACAATCACAAAGCCTTCTATAGTTATATCAAGAACCTCCACGGCAATACCCAGGTTTGCTCTGAGTTACTGCACAATGGTATTTCTTATACTGAGCCAACAGATATTGCCAACATACTAGCCGACAGATTCAGTGCCAGCTTTACCTCTCTCTTCCCTCCAAAGGACCAATCACAATATCAGAAGAATGCCAGGCACCCAGCATTACTGCAGCACAGGTTAAAGCTGCATTGTCCAAGGCCAAGAATACAGCTTCCATGAGACCCAATAATATCCCTGGCTGTGTTCTACATGAACTACAAAGCAAACTGGCACCACATCTGTGTGCCCTGTTCAGCCAGAGCCTCACCTCAGGCTTTGTCCCTACTGAATGGCACACTGCCACAGTCATCCCTCTCCATAAAGGGGGAGCAACTACAGACCCTGGGAATTATCACCCCCATTAGTCTGAGTCTGATATGTAAAGCTATGGAGCGCATCATCATGGACCTGATTAACAAAGACATAGGAAATCTCCAAACTCTAGACCCCACTCAATTTGGCTTTGTGAAAGGGAGATCATGCCTGCTCAACCTGGTTGACTTCTTTGAGTCAGTCACCAGGGTTGTGGATGAAGGCAAGGCAGTACGGCCTACCTCGATTTGGCCAAGGCCTTTGATACATTCCTCACTCAGGAATTATTGATAAACTCACCAAACTAGGCATCAACCCCTATATCAGTAGGTGGGTTACAAACTGGCTTACAGATAGAACACACAGTGTAAAACTAGTAGACTCCAGGTCAGACTGCCGACCAGTCATGAGTGGAGTCCTACAGGGATCGGTCCTGGGTCCTCTCCTGTTCGGCATCTACTTCTCAGAAGTCCAGGCCAACATAAAGGGACTCTGTCTGACCAAGCTCGCAGATGATTGCAAGCTGGGAGCCATTATTAACTCCCCAAGTAATGCAGGCATCCTATAGAAAGGCCTTACTGAGACCAATGACTGGTGTCGAAACCATGGCCTTAAGCTTAATGCCACAAAATGTGTCATCATCCCCTTTGGTAAAAACTCATTTCCCACTAATGACCACATCAATGGGAGCCCACTAAACACTGAAGGCGTTATAAAAGATCTGGGGACACAGTTTGAAAGCAACCTCTCATTCGACCACCACATTGCCACTGTGGTCAGAAAGTCCTTCTGTGTGGCACATCTCATTACTAATGGTTTTGCATCCAGGAAGAAAGAGGTCATTGTCTCTCTCTACTCTTCCCTCATCAGACCGATCATTGAGTATAATGCCCATTTGGCATATAGATTATATATACTAGACACCTGCAACAGCTGGAGAGGCCACACAAGTACCTCACGGAGAGGATCCTAGCCATTAAACGCATGTCCTACATGGACATACTCAAAAGACACCAGCTATTCTCTGTCTCATATCGTACACTTTGAGGTGATCTTTGCTTGACTTACAAAGCCTTGTCTGACCCAGCTCTGTTAGAAATGCTACATCTAAAGAAATCCCAATCCCTCCGCACCACACGCTCCAGAGACCTCAACCTCATTACCACAATCAACAGAACATGTTGGAGGGACAGGTTCCTCACCCAGAGACTGCCCATGCTCTGGAATAGCCTTCCCATACATGTCAAGCAGAGCACCTCACTGTCTCTCTTCAAGACAAATCCTGATGAGTGGATTCTATTGAAAGTTCACCCTAGGGATCACTTCAGTGGCTCTACATCAGGCGGCATGATGCCAGGGCACTTGTATGGGCTAGGCTTGTAAAGGCTCCAGGTCCATTAGCCTAGTACACACCTAGGAACATATGATGAAAGCATTAGACTTTGTTATGGTTTTAGGAAACTGAACAGCATTTCAAAATATGAGAGAATGGCCAGAAGTGATCACTTGCCAGAGAACCTAGGGAAGGCCAGGCACCTGACAATAACTGACTTGTTGAAGGTATACAAGCAGATAAAACATAGTCTCTGCCAAACAGACCAAACATTGTGTAACCCCTGATGATCTATGGCCGGACACCATGTTACCAGATCCCTAACCATTTTTCAGAAGCTGACGGATAAAATACTGGTGTCATTCATGCTACCCATCAGGATGACATGGTCATTCATTCATTCACAGGACAGGGAATCTCACTGAAAGAATTACTAGTGGGAAAAAAAATTAAACACTTTTTTTTTTGTCTTTTCTTGAATTTCTACACATTGTTAACCTGTATTCATCAGAAAGTAATAGTTAATACTAATTTTCTTGTGTTTGTAACCCTCAATGTCCTTCTGGGAGCAGACATCCTGATCAGAGCTTGCTTTCTTCTAAAGCTAAATCTTTCCCAAGGTGCACTGTGATGGCCCAGTTGTTGAGATTATAACACCCATGTCTGAGCTGTCACATCTCAGTTCGACAATGTACTGTGATGGCCCAGTTGTTGAGATTATAACGCCCATGTCTGGGCTGTCACATCTCAGTTCCATAGTGCACTGTGATGGCCCAGTTGTTGAGATTATAACACCCATGTCTGGGCTGTCACATCTCAGATCCATAGTGCACTGTGATGGCCCAGTTGTTGAGATTATAACACCCATGTCTGGGCTGTCACATCTCAGATCCATAGTGCACTGTGATGGCCCAGTTGTTGAGGTTATAACACCCATGTCTGGGCTGTCACATCTCAGATCCATAGTGCACTGTGATGGCCCAGTTGTTGCGATTATAACACACATGTCTGGGCTGTCACATCTCAGTTCGACAATGTACTGTGATGGCCCAGTTGTTGAGATTATAACACCCATGTCTGGGCTGTCACATCTCAGTTCCATAGTGCACTGTGATGGCCCATTTGTTGGGATTATAACACCCATGGTTGGACTGTCACATCTCCGTTCTATTCACTTAGAATAGAAGAACAAAGAATCAGTGCTAATTTTGAGAGGCTTCTGTACTGGTGTCACTTACTGTTCTGCAGTGCCTCTTACAAATGTTTTTCCTATTGATGTGTTACACAATCTATGAAAAAAGCATCCAGAAACATCAACTCATGGTTGATATAACAGACGTTTTGGTGTGTGTGTGTGTGTGTGGGGGGGGGGAAATACTGCTTTCATGTGCTTCAGTTCTTTCTCATGTTACCCCTTCCATTTTCCCTCCATCAGTAAGCCACACTTTCACATTTCCTGCTCTCACCTATGCATTACAATAGACATCAGACAGAACTGCTTGCGTGGTGTGCCAGTAAAAGTGTTCCCTCATCTCTCTTCCTGTTCATTTCGTCTGAATAGCACTTTCACAGTAAATAATGTTACCAAATGCTTGTATCGATCCTTAACATACAGGAGTCTAAGTATTCCAGAAACTGTGCTCTGCTCTGTCTATTAGAATACATATTGGCTACTGACAGCTGTTGAACTATCTGCAAGCAAATACTCTTAGCATCTACCAAATAATAGCCTTATTTTAGCCAAATTGTTTCATAGTACTGCATTTGTCAATCTTGTTACCTCTCAGACAGACCACTGATATTACTTTCTACTTCTCTTTACTGTTGCTTTAGTATGCACAGTCACTGAAATTCCATTGCACATTTTCTGATGTTACTCAATGTTTTTCTCTGTAAGCATGATATAATGCACACTTTCACTGCCCCTAGCAATGTGCACACTCTTCTGACTAAGTTAATGTCAGTACAACTTTCCAGCCTACACTTCTACATCCTTTTCTATTCACTCCTATCCAAGAATTCTGACAATTCCTTGAGGAATAAAAAAATAAGTGGCAGTCATAAACATTGTATTTTACATCATAGTTATTTTTAAGCAATCTACAAATGACCTAGCAACAGTTTGGGTGGATCTTATTGCAATTTTATTACTTTTTTTCCTGAATAAATATTATGTTTTTTCCAAAGGGCTCAAAATTCTCCAACTAGGATCTGTGCTCATTTTCAAATTTTGGCCAGTTACTATTTGTAAGTAAGACATAATGGCCAATTCAGTTGTCCAGTTGTAACCACACACACACACACACACACACACACACACACACACACACACACACACACACACACACACACACACACACACACACTGTAGCAGTAAAAAAACACACTGCTGACATGACAACTGGCAAACACATAGGCATTAGATAGGTGTCCCTGTGCCTGTGTTCCACAGTTCTCTGTTCTTTTCTCTTACAACAGTTGCTGCATGTGGACACACACACACACACACACACACACACACACACACACACACACACACACACACACACACACACTATACTGTACCACCCAAAAAAAGAAGTTATGTACTTACCATAACGTTCCATCTGAGTAGTTATACTTCATTTTTCTGCAACCTGTGGGTGTACGGATCCGTATCAGATCCGAACCGGCAACTTTTTTTCTAGCATCTGCTCCAAGCTCCTCCCCTTACCCATAATGCCCTACATCTCCTATCTTCCCTCAGATTGAGTTTGTTGCAACCAAAAACATAAGCAACTCAACCCAATAAACCAATCCTGAAAAGATAGGACAAGGTCCGGGGGACGGAGGGAGGGAATGTTGCAGAAAAATGAAGAATAACTACTCAGATGGAACGTTATGGTGAGTACATAACTTTTTTATCTGAAGTAGTTAACTTCATTTTACCTGCAACCTGTGGGACAGAGTCCCAAGCTACTCCGATCCTGGGAGGCCCTTATGGAAGGATATTCCTGAGCACCACAGAGCCAAAGGATGCTCTAATCCTCAAAATCAGATCTAATTTGTAATGAGAAATGAAGGTATGTGAATTGGCCCAGGTCACTGCTGCACAAATATCGTCCAAAGGCACCCTAGACCAAAAAGCAGCAGAAGTCGCCATGGACCTGGTAGAGTGAGCCTTAACAATACCAGGAGGAGATAAACCTTTTGCTTTGTAGGCATATGAAATACAAAGAGTGTTCCATCTGGCCAAAGAAACCTTAGAAATAGCTCTTCCCATAAATGCTTTGGAAAAGGAAACAAACAATTGGTTAGTCTTGCGGAAAGACTTTGTTCTATGAAGATAAAAATGAAGCTGTCTATGAACATCTAACAAATGGAGTTTGTATTCACCTTTACTTTGGAAGTTAGGAAAGAAAACGGGCGGATTAATGGACTGGTTTATGTTTGCTTCAGATGCCACTTTAGGTAAGAAGGAAGGATTAGTACGGAGTGAGACCCTATACTTATAGAAGACCAAATACGGAGGCACGGCAGACAGAGCTTGAAGCTCAGAAACCCTCCTAGCAGATGTAATGCCGACTAGGAAAGCGGTCTTCCAGGACAAAAATTTCAAGTCCACCGAAGCTGCAGGTTCGAAAGGAGGAGCCACCAATGCCTGTAAAATAAAAGTAAGGTCCCAAGGAGGCACTGAACCCTTGACAGGCGGCCATAACAGAAAAGTACCTTTAAGAAAAGCCTTACACAGCCTAGAGGAGGCTAAGGCCATGTTGTCTTCACCAGCGTGAAAACTGGAAATAGCTGCCAATTGTACTTTCACTGTGGAGGAACTAGCTCCTTGCTAAAAGATACCAGACAGGAAGTCCAACACTGCTGGAACAGGGGCTGTAAAGGGATCTATTTTTCTCTGTGAAGCCCAAATGGAAAAGTGCTTCCATTTACTGCAATAAAGTTTCCTAGTGGAGTCTTTAACAGAAGCCACTAGAATGGATTTTACCGGAGATGAAAGACTGGGAGTCCTGGCAATTAACGGAACTGGAGCAACCAGGATGTCAGCTTGAGGCTGCCCAGATCGGGCAGACATGCCCCTGATGGATGGGAGGTTAGATCCGGGCAGGGATCCAGAACCCATGGGGGAGCTATGAGATGAGACCAAAGCAATGGCAACCAAACCTGACGAGGCCAAAACGGGACAATGAGGATCACTTTGCACCATATTTGGCAAGCTTTCTGAAGAAACTTCAGAATGAGTGGCAATGGTGGATAAGCATACAGAAGCCAGGGGGGCCAAGCATGGACTAGATTGTCTCTGGGGACTTCCCCTGATGAGGGAATCAGAGCGAAGAACTCACTGCACTTCGCGTTGGAAGGAGATGCGAAGAGATCGCAGCATGCTGACCCCATGCAAGGAAGATCTCCTCCGCTACTGACTGCTTCAGAGACCACTCGTAAGGCATCAGAATGGCCCGACTCAATCTGTCCGCTAAAATGTTGGAGCACCCCGGAATGTGCGTTGCTATCAGAAACCGACCGGTGGAGATCGCCCATTCCCACACTCATGGCCTCGCAACATAGAGGGTATGATCTGGTCCCCCCCCCCCCGCTTGTTGATATACCAGACAACCGACATGTCGTCTGACTGAATTGCAATCAATCCAAGAAAGAGGACTTTGTGAAAGGCTTCCAACACTAAAAGCACTGCCCTCATCTCTAGAACATTTATGTGCAACTTGGTCTCTGACTGAGACCACGCGCCTTGGACTGTCCTTCCCGAACAGTGTCCCTCCCACTAAATTTGGGAGGCGTCCATGGTCACTGTGGCTTGGACTGGAGATGACCCAAAGGGGTGTTCTTTTGATATTTCCAGTGAACTTAACCACCAAAGAGGAGATGTCCTGCAGACATGACTGATCTTGATTGGAAATTCCATGGGCAGGTCTAGCCAAGACCACTGAACAGCCAGAGTCCATTGAAAAACCCGCATGTGAAGGCGCGCACAAGGGAGAATCGATATGGTGGCAGCCATGGAGCCCACAGCCCGGAGAACCTTGCTCGCCTTTGAAGTCTTGGAGTTCGCTATCTGAGCTATGTGGCACCTGAGGTGCAGGATCCTGTCTGGCGTTAGGAATACCTTCACCTGCAAAGTGTCTAGCCATGCCCCAATGAAGTCTAGAATTTGTACTGGTTGCAAATGGGATTTGTGAACATTGACTGCAATTCCCAGTAGATCTGCCAACTGAATAATCTTGGGCCAGGCACAACTGATGCTTGTTGGGCTCAGCGAAGAGCCAGTCATCCAGATATGGAAACACTTGAATACCCTGAAGCCTCAGGTGAGCCACTACAACTACCATTACCTTGGTGAACACCCTGCGGGCTGTGGTGAGACCAAAGGGTAGGGCTCTGAAGCGCAGAAATCTCCTGCAGTTTCTGTGTATTTTGACGTGGTAGTAAGCATCCTGGAGGCCTAACGAGCACATCCAGTCGCACTCTCCGAGATAAGGTAGAATGGACTGTAGGGTGACCATCTGGAATTTCTGTTTGGCTACTGACAGGCTTAATGTTGACAGGTCTAGAATGGGCATGAGGTCCCCTGTCTTTTTTGGCACCAAAAAGAACCTTGAGTAGATGCCTAATCCGGACTGATTGGGGGGGGGGGGGCTTGTTCGATGGCTTGTTTGAGAAGCAGCTTTGAAACCTCTAGAGCTGCGGCCTCCCTGTGAGTGGGTGGAACATCCAGGAGGTGTTTTGTAATATTTAGAGGGACAACAAATGGGATAGAGTAACCTCTGGATATTATCTGTAAAACCCAGCGATCTGTCGTAATGGACTCCCATGCCACTGAAGGACAATCGTCCCCCGACTGTCTCCAGAGTAGGACAGTCGGGCAACCTCTCAGGGTTGCTGACCAGGTCTATCAGAAAAGGGTTCCTTAGACCCGAAATTCCTGGGACCCCCTCTACCTCTGGGTCAGCGTCGATCCTGTCCCCCTCTGCCTCTGGGAGAATAGTTGTCCTGAGAATCCCAGGAAAACTGAGATGTTTGGAGCCACATCTTCGTCTGCCCTCTTTGATTCCTAGAGAAGAACCACCGAGGGTTATAGAAGCGGAATCCGACGGCAGACAAAGTCTTCCCGTCCTTTTCGCTCTGGACAAGTGTGTCACGTACTGTATTCCCAAAAAGTGAAGAGCCGTTGAAGGGAGCAATGATAAACGGCGCCTTGAAAGGGTCCACGAACTGACAGAACCTGAGCCAGGCATGACACCTCATGGCTATGCCTGTCCCAGCCACCCTAGATGCGCCTTCCATGGTACGGGAAATGAGCCGCATTGACCTGTTTGAGACTGACTTCAGAGTAGACATTTTCTTCAAGAACAACTGTCTGTCCTGCAGTGATAAAGACTCTGGGGGCAATTCAGCGAATTCCAAAGCAAGGTCTCGCTGAAGCCGAATCACATGTGCCAAATTCAGTGCACGGATAGAAAAGGTCACTGAGGAGTAAACACGCTTTGAAAACCTATCCAACGACCTGGACTCCTTGCCTGGAGGGTGGACTGAGGAACTTTCCTGTGCAAGTTCCTTCTTTGTGGGCGCTGCAACCAACATACCATCAACTGGAGCTCCTTTCGACCAGGGTTGTCTGTCAGAAGGGGGAGATAAAACCTTGTCAGGGCATTTGGGAATGGGCTCTACGGTGTCAGGCTCCTTCCATGCCCTCGTGGTGATGAGGTCCACCAAGGGGTTCGCTGGCAGGGACACCCAGGAAGTAGATGGGCCCGTGCCAAAGACCTCCAGGAACACTGAGAAGGTTTTGGGGCTGACCAACCTCCCCTCTGGCAGAGGATCTCCATAATTTCTCCGAAGGAGACGTCTTCGGGAGGTGACCTGGGGGAACCTTCTCCTTCATCTAAGTCAGTGTCCACAGTGAGGGACTCAGGGGAGTCCAAGTGCCTCCTTTTGCACTTGTGCTTATGGTGACCGTGCAGTGGGGAGGAAGGCCTCGGGTATGAATGTTCCAACAGCTCTGGTGAGAAACAAGGAGACCGGAGCCATGGAGAAACAGATGGGGGGCTGAGAAAGAGCTCCCTGTCTGGGGATCTCTAACGATGCCTGTCCTTTTTCTCCCTTTCCTCTCTGCGCCTTTCTTTATCCTTTTCTTTTTCTTTCTCTTTTTCTTTATCGTTGTCAGCCACTCTGACTGGATATTTGTCCTTGGAGGACCCATCACCAGAAGAAGAGGGAGGTTGAGTCCCTGTCTGGGTGGGAGGTGGTACACTAGAGACCGTGGCCGAGGCAGATTCCAACATGGCAGCAGGGAGAAGGCCTTTGGCAACTAGCTTGGCTTTGTAAGTAAACTGTAAAAAGTGGTAGTGGTATTCAAATATGCAATAAAATCTTTCAAATCAACCTCACTGCCCTTCCATATAATAAAGATATCATCTAAATATCTAAAATAGGAGCGAGGTTAGCAAAAAGAGTGGAAGCAAACATATTTTTGCTCCCAGTACCACATTATGATATCTGCATACACGAGCATGCAAGCTGCATCAATTGCTACACTGCTGGCTTGTCTGTAATATTCACCCTCAAAAAATGTGTACTTGTGATTCAAAATCAAATTTATGAACTCACAATTTACCATTATCTAGATCACCGTGCATACCATTCAAGTCCAACCTCGTGTGGAATGCAAGAAAATAAGTCTTTAACATCAACAGTAAAGTACCATTCTTCATGGAAATACTCTTGTTTGATATCAAGAAAATCCCACGAATCTTTTAGAATGTATCGAAAAGGCTTCTCCAACCCCTTGATACAATGGTCCACATATAGTGCTAAGGAATGGGATTGAGACCCAGCAGACGCTACAATGGGCGGAAAGAGAGGGTCTATGATATCCTTATGTAGCTTAGGTATGCCAAAAATATTTGGCACGAATGGATAATCGACCTTAAGGAATTGATATTCAATTTTACTCAACGTACCACCCAGTAACAAGTCATATAAAAAGGAAGCAGTCTTAAAGTATGCTATGTCAGTCTCGTTCTTAGAGATGCTCTGGTATTGCTGCTGCTTGTTTAGGAAATTAAACTCTTGCTAGAACAGTCAATACTATGTACAAAGTACAGTTGTGTACAATTACCATAAATGTAGATGCTCGAGTGTATTCACTGCTGCAGTCATTACATTTGGGTTAACTGCCTGCAGGTAGCCCTCAGCCGGCCTGAATATCAAAGTCTTGGGTCCTGCATCGGATGCTCTCTCTTCTTCCATGACATCAGGTCATCAGGGGTATAATGCATGCAGCCGATGCCATTACATCAGTTTTTCTTGCCCCAGATGTCAGGTGGCCCCATAATGGGAAGCAATTATATATAAGGTTACACCTCCAACAAAAAGCAAATACACCAGAAAGCTGAAATGCACTAAACAAGAAGAAAGGTATAGCCAAGAGAAGTCAGGGGGCTGGAGGGAGGGTAACCAGGACTGCAACAGTGAATACACTCGAACATCTACATTTATGGTAAGTGTACACAACTGTACTATGGTCTTTGTGTTTCACTGTTGCAGTCATTACATTTGGGTAGATTCCCAAAGCTAAGGAAGGGAGGAGGCAGTTAGAGAGCATTAGGACCAATTATTAAGCCCTGCAAGACTGCAGTGGCAAAACCAGCTCTGGATTTAGAAAAAATAGGCAAGTGGTAGTGCTTGGTGAAGGTATGTACAGAGTTCCAGGTAGCAGCTTCTAGGATGTTCCTGGTTGATACAACTCTGAGGAAGGCTGTAGAAGTAGATGCTGCCCTGGTGGAATGTGATCATATCCCCTGTGGAGTAGGTTTTCCATGGTGCTTTTAGGTTCATAGGTAAGTACTAGCCTACTGGCCCTAGGGCCTACACAAGCCTAGCTAAATGAGTTCCCTGGCTTTCGCCACCCAAGACAATTATTTTCCTGTGCCCCTGTTGAGCAGAGCCACAGCAGTGGTTCCCAGGGTGAATTTCTTATTACCCATCCAATTGTCAAGATTTCTCTTAAAGAGTGTTAATGATGAGCTTTGCTTGACATTAATGGGCAGCCTATTCAAGAGCTGGGGAAGTCTCTGGGACAGGAATCTATCCCTCCAGAATGTTCTGTTTATTGTGGTGACAAGGTTTAGGTCCCTGGAGCGTATGGCTTGGAGAGATTGGGATTTCTTGAAGTGTAGCATGTCCATCAGGACTGGGTTAGACATGGCTTTGTACATTAGGCAGAGGTTGCCTCGGAGTAGGCGATATGTAACGGAGTAATGCTGGAGTTTTTTTGAGAAGGTTGGTGTATGGCATCTGTTTGAGGCCGGTAATCCTCCTAGTTGTATATTTCTGTGGCCTTTCCAGCTGTTGCAGATGTCTTGCGAGGTAGATGCTAAATGTGGCGTTGTACTCTATGATGGGTCTAATAGGGGATGAGTAGAGAGGAACAATGACCTCTCTTTTTATGGAGGAGAACCCTTTGTGATGAGGTGTGCCACGTAGAAGGATTTCCTGACTACTGTGGCGATGTGATTATCAAAGGAGAGACTACTATCCACCTTTGTCCCAAGGTCTCTTATCACACTTTCGGTGTTTAGTAGGCTACCGCCTATGTGGTAGTTCATGGGCATGGTATTTTTCCCAAAGGGGATGACAATGCGCTTCTTGGCATTGAGCTTTAGGCCATGACTTTGACACTAAGCTTCAGTCTCAGTGAGGCCTCTTTGTAGAATGTCCGCATCCTTAGGTGAATCGATTATGGGTCTCAGTTTGCAGTCATCTGCGAATTTCGTTAGCCAGAGACCAGCTGTATTTGCCTGGACTTCAGAAAAGTAGATATCGAACAGGAGAGGACCCAGGACCGAACCCTGTGGTACTCCGCTTGTCACTGGTCTGAAGTCGGATTTGGAGTCATCTACTTTCACTGTATGGGTTCGGTCAGTGAGCCAGCTGGCCAATCATAGGTTCTAGCAGAAATTAATGCAAAGGCCTATCCACTTAGAAATGGTTTGCTATGAAATGGCCTTCCCCTGCAGCAAAGGCAACTAGTAGCTGTTCAGTTTTTCTGAGAGGCTTAGTCCTGTCCAAATAAAATCTAAGTTGTTTGTGCACATCCAAAGAGTGCAGTATTCATTCTCCTTTGCTCTGTGGATTAGAAAAGAAGGTTGGCAAATGAATGGACTGATTAAGGGCCACACTGGATACCACCTTGGGCATAAAGGAAGGACTGGTCCTGAGGGACACCCTGTCTGCATGGAAGATGATGAAAGGCTCCACTGCCATGAGGGCCTCTAATTCAGACACTCTTCTTGTGATGGCTAGAAGGAAGGCTGTTTTCCAAGAAATGAATTTCAACTCTGCAGTTGCAGCTGGCTCAAAAGGAGGTAGAGTGAGCTTTTCCAATACAAAGTTAAGGTCCCAGGCAGTAGTAGGGACTCTCCTGGGTAGTCTTTTAAAATTTTGGCCCCTCTGAGGAATTGTTTCAGCAGGGGGTGAGAGAAGAGGGGTAGCTTAGTATTATAATGTGCTGAAATGGCTGAAGCATGAATTTTAATTGATGAGAAGGAAAGGCCCTTGTGGAGCATCTCTAATAAGTACTGAAGAATATGCGGTAAGCTGGGCACTGCTGTGCCCATCTCCTGAGTCTGGCTCCAGGAACAGTATCTTTTCCATTTTTCAGCATAGGATTTTCTAGCACTAGGCCTCCTTGACTCCAAAATGACATCTAGCACCTGCTTACTGAGGGGTGCTATTGGAGAGCTCAGGTAATTAGCCAGGCTGCAAGATTCAGGGTTTGAAGCTGGGGGTGCAGAATCTGGCCCTCCTGCTGGGAGAGCAGGGAAGGGGTCTGAGGCAGGTGCCATGGTTCCAGCAGTGACATACTGCACAAGAGGGGGTACCAGTGCTGGCGTGGCCAGTCTGGTGCAATCAGTATTGTCCTTGGTTTGTCCTGTTTGATCTTTAGCAGAACTTTCGAGAGGAGAGGCAGAGGGGGAAAGGCATAAACTGAGTGGCTTTCCCAGGTGAAGGACAGGGCATCCACTTTCCAAGCTTGTCTGTGGAGAGTCCTTGTGCAGAATTTGTCCAATTGGTAGTTCTGAGGGGAGGCAAACAGGTGTATCTCTGGGTTCCCCCATTTGTTTCTCAAAATGTTGAATATCTTTGGTTCCAGATTCCACTCGTGTGGGTCCATGAGATTTCTGCTTAGTCATCTGCCAGTGAATTTAGCTTGCCTGACAGGAATTGAGCTTGTAGGTGCACTTGGTAGCTCAAGGCTGTGTTCCACACAGCCATGGCTAGTCTGCAGAGAAAGCACGAGCGGCTTCCCCCTGCTTGTTTATGTACCACATAACAGTGGTGTTGTCTGTCTTTACCAATAATTGTCCTAGAAGAATGTGGTCCTTGAAGGCTGTCAGAGACTTCTGTACAGCTAACATTTCTTTTTGATTGATATGCAGGTGCATTTGACTAGGGTTCCATTTCCCCTGAATGCACTGCTCTGCCAAGTGATCCTCCCATGCATAGTCCGAAGCATCTGTTGTTAGGGTTTGGGCGGCAGGGGGTAGAGCGAATGGCAGTCCCTTATTGTGGTAGTAGGCCTCTGCCCACCAAAGGAACTCTGTCTTTATACAAGGAATGATAGGAATCATTGATTCCAGGTCCTGGGAATGTTGACACCATAGACTTTTTAGATACCATTGTAGTTTCCTCATATGCAGCCTTGCATACGGAATTAGTAGGATGCAAGAGGCCATGAACCCCAGGGCTTGCAGGATTTTGCTTGCAGATAGCTGGGTCTTTGTGGCCAGTAGTTTGAAGTATGCTGTCAAATAAACTTGTTTCTCTGGCGTGAGGTAAGCCATCTAGGAAGCTGTGTTCAAGCTTGCTCCCAGGAATACAATCTGTTGGCACGGTACTAGACGGTTCTTTTCATTTATGGTGTACCCCAGTGAGGTTAGAAGTTTCTTTACAAATGCCAGATGATTTAGTAGCATGTCCTGGCTTTCTGCCTGAATTAGACAATCGTCCAGGTATGGGTCTATTTGAATATTTCTTTGCCTGCAGAATGCAATGACTGGAGCTAGGCACTTTGAAAATACCCTGGGCGAAGTAGATAAGCCAAAGGGAAGTGCAGAGAACTGATCGTGCATGCAGCCTGCTCTAAAGCGCAGGTATTTCCTGCAAGATTCCCTTATTGGAATGTGCAGGTAAGCTTCTTTTTAAGTCCAAGGTTGCCAACCAGGCATCTTTGCCTAGCATGGGAAGCAGCTGATGAAGAGTTAGCATCTTGAATTTTGGAATTACCAAAAAGGTGTTTAGAATAGAGACGTCCAGGATAGGACACCATGAGCGGTCTTTTCTGGGTACCAGGAAAAGTCTTGAGTAAAAACCTTATCCCCTTTCTTCTGCTGGGACAGGTTGAATAGCCCTGATACTTAGAGGAGAGAGAGCCTGCTGTTGAGCCTCTGCCAACTGTTTGGGGTTGGTAAGGTGTGGTAGTGGAATTTGTATTCTTGGGAAACTATATTTAAAACCCATTTGTCCTGGGTAATGAGTTCCCAGTTTTTTGCATGCAGGGCGATCTTTCCCCCTAAGGAAGCAGGCAGCTGAGCAGGTCTTAGAAGGTTTAAGGTTAAGTCATTGTGACAGTTTTCCATTGGGGGGGGGGTGCCTTACCACTTCCAGCTTTGGAAGTCGGAGCCCCCCACTGCTTAGGCCTGTGAGTACCTTGAGACTGTAGCCTAGGTGGTCTGCTGTTCCTGGGTTTGGACTGAGAAGGCCTGGAAGAGACAGGAAAAAAACAATTCTTAGAAGGCCAATGCCTACTAAATCTGGGAGGCTGTACGTGCAGGAAATCTTTAACAGTTTGCATAGATTTAGCTTTTTCCTCCATCTGTTTAAGTACTTCTGCTTTGTTGCCAAACAGGTGGTCTTGGTTTAAGGGAGCATCCAGTAATTTAGCTTTAACATAATCTGGCAAACTGTGCTCCTTAAGCCAAGCATGCCTTCTAAGAACAGACTCAGTGACAGCAGCCCTGCAAGATGCTTCTAAAGAGTCAAAACTACATTGCAAAGTCTTACCAACTTGTTCAGCAGAATGCATTAAATAATCCTGTAATTCTTTATTTTCATCACAGTCAGGAAACAACGTCATTTTCTGTTTAAGTAGTCCAATAATATGCTGCTGATACTTTAACATATGAAACTGGCAGTTTAAGACCCTAATGGACAAAGTAGCAGAGGTGTACACCTTTTATCCCATCTGCCCAGGGCCCTGGAATCTCTATCAGAGGGGGTAGGATTTTTGGCAGTAGTAGCCTTAATGACTTTAGGTCCCTGTGAAATGGTCTCTGGATCTACAGTAGGATTCTCGAAGAGGAACTTGTGAGAGTCAGGTACTCTGTAACACCTGTCAGGTTTCCTGGGAGTTGGAGGTAAAGTGTCTGGGGCCAGGCTAGATTCCAAGAAGGCATCATCTACAATGTCCAGGACAGGATGGATAGCTAAAGGCCTGTGTTGAGGTAGGAGTAAGAATTCCATAAGCCTCTTTTTGGAGTCACAGTAATCCTGGCTTACCCAGCAGAAATGCTCCCTAAGAGTGTGCAAGGTTTCACCAAAAGAAAAATCTTCTGGAGGGGAGGCAGAGGGTATGAAGTCCTCTGCATCAGAATTCTCATAGGTAGATAAGGGCAAATCCTGGTAATCAGAAGAAACAGAAATTTCAGAATCCTGATCAGAAGAATCAGAAGGAAAATCAGTTCTAGGTCTCTTAGAGGGTGAAGGTTGTCTTCCTCTAATTAAGGTAATAAGGTCTTCAGCCATTCTTATCATTTGTTTTTTAGGCATATGGGCCTGGCCATGTGGTTTGGACGTCGGTTTTCTAGGCGTGGGTTGGGTTTTAGGCCTAGAAGATGGCGTTGGTTTGAAATGCAAGTCAGTAGGCCTGAATACACCCTCAGAAGCCGGTGCCTGCACAGCGGCTCCGGACCCAGCCAAGGTAGAGACACCCACAGGTTCCATACTCGAAGAAGCATCTCGCGGCATACCGGACTCCGAATGGGTCTCAGTAGAGGTCTGCGAATCTGAAGTAGTGGGCATCAGGGGCTGCGAAAGCGCCTCACTGAGTACCGGCGAACTGGCGACTAGCTTAACGGAAGCGTCGTCGGCAGCTTTGGACCTATGCGGTCTGTCTCTGTCTTTATCTTTACATTTTTTCAGAATGTCAGTAGTCGGATGGCTTACCAAAGTCATTTCTGGATAATTAAACTGAGTACCGAAATAGTTTGATGTAAAAATGAACCAACGATGAATAGTTCAAGGATTGAATAAGGCACAAAACCGACAGTGAGGGACGTCATGGTCTGGGCCTAAGCAAGGAATGCAGTACGAATGAAAATCTTTATGAGGTATTTGCTTTCAACAGGTAATACAATTGTTACCTTTTACTGACATCGGTTTAGAGCAAGAAATAGGATCCCCAAAGCAAGAAAAAGGATCCCCAACAGGGTACTTAGCTTTTTTGAATACTTTGGTTCTGAAACTCGCAAACGAAAATTTCAAGAGTGGGACGGCACTTGCGAACTGCTTCTGCTTCCGGCACCACGCAGCAAGAAAGACTGATGTAATGGCGTCGGCTGCATGCTTTATACTTCTGACGACCTGACGTCATGGAAGAAGAGACAGCATCTGATGTAGGACCCAAGACTTTGATATTCAGGCCGGCTGAGGGCTACCAGCAGGCAGATAACCTAAATGCAATGACTGCAACAGTGAAACACGAAGAACATCAACCAAGCCACCTCCTTTATCAAGCTTCATAAAGCGTACATCCTGGTTGTTAACAGTTTCCTGTAGTAATGCCTCTTCCTCACGGGTTAAATTATATTTCAATTTAGGATGCTTCTTACTAAGGCACTTGTATATATCACTAATGCATATTTTTTCAAACATATCAATAATCGGCTGTAAAGGTGGGTTAACTGTGCTCTTTCTAGCAAGCAGGGGAGCAATAACTAAATTGCTGTCTTCCTTCTTACAACCAAATTCAAATTAAACTTCCTCCCACATAATAAGAAGTTATGTTTTTACCATAATGTTCAATCTGTGTTGTCGATCTTCAGTTATCCTTGACCTTTGGGACTTGGTTCTGATCCTCAGAACTGGCTTGGCCATTACAACAGCTTGCTCATGCCAAAAACTCTTGAGCTAAGTCTCTACCTAGAAGACCCTCTCTAGATTACCTCAGATCAGGTTTGCAGCTAGAGATGAAGACAGAATAAAAGCTATATAGACTTGAAGGGGCTATGTCCAATGTTATACCTGATAAAATAACAAGGACAAGTGTCCAATCCTCCAAAGAGTCTGCAGGAGGGGGAAGGAATGTGGGGTGCCAAGGATAAATGAATATCGACAACACAGATGGAACGTTATACTAAGAACATAACTTCTTAATTTGACATTGTCAATCTTCATTTATCCTTGACCTTTGGGACAGACTCCTCAGCTACTTAGATCTTGGGAGGCCTTATGGAAGGATATTCCTGAGAACCATAGAGCCAAAGGATGCTCTTCCCATGGACACCAGATCCAATTTGTAATGAGAGATAAAGGTATGCCGGTAGCTCAGGTTGATGCTGTGAATATTTCATCCATGGAAGCCTTAGAAAGGAAAGCAGCAGATGTGACTACTACCCTAGCAGAATGCGCTCTCACTTGGGCTGGTAATTGGAGATTCTTTTTATTGTAGATGAAAGTAATACAGTCTCTTAACCACCCTGACAAGGTGACTTTCGAAACAGATTTCTCCAGAGATGAACCAGATAAAGAGATAAATACTTGGTCTGATTTTTCTGAATTCTTTAGTTCTGCTGAGGTAGAAACATAATTGCCTATGAAAATCTAGCAAATGTAAGCAATATTCACCTGTGTTGGAAAATTTTGGAAAGAAAACGGGTAAGTCAATGGAAATTGATTAATATTAGTTTCTGAGACTACCTTTGGGAAAATTGATGGGTTGGTTCTTAGTAAAACCCCATCCTTATGAAAAATTAAATATGGAGGTTTTGAAGATAGTGCTTGAATTTCGGAAATTTTTCTGGTGGAGCTAATGGCTATCAGAAAAATGGTTTTCCATGAAAGAAATTTTAAGTGACAGGTAGCCGCCGGTTCAAAGGGGGACAGAACAAAAGACTGCAGAACCATAGTCAGATCCCAAGGAGCTAGAGGATCTTTATAATGTGGTTTCAACTCCAAGGTTCCTTTCACAAAAACATTTTACACAATCTATCGGAAATCAAAGGATGATATTCATAGCCATTGTGGAAATTGGAAATAGCAGCTAGCTGGACCTTAACAGTAGAAGCAGAGGTTCCTTGTTTGAAAAGCTTAGCTAAAAATTCTAATACCTTTTCAACTGGTGTGGAAAAAGGATTAAGACCATTACTGTGTGCCCAAATAGAAAATCTTTTCCACTTCCTGTGGTAAAGCTTCCTGGTGGAAGGTTTATGAGAAGCCAGTAAAATTATTTGGACTGGAGATGATAAATTGTTCTGCAGGGTGATTAATGGAATTGAAGGAACCAAGCTGTAAACATGAGGTTCTAAGATTGGGGTGCACCAGTCCCTGAGGAGGAGACACGATATCCAGAACTGGGTCCAGTATCCATGGACAGTGAATTAGATGAGGCCACAGAAAGGGGAACCAGACACCTTGCTCTTCAGCCTGATGGCTTTCTCTAAGAAGACAGGAATCAGGGGGAAGGCTTAAAGAAGTCCCGTGGGCCAGTGGTGAAGGACAGCATCTCTCGGGGACTCGTCCTGAGTACTTGTGTTCAGGCGTGATGCAAATAGGTTGCAGCACGGCTGGCCCCAGAAATGGGAAATCTCCTCTGCCACGGTGGGATTGAGAAACCACTTGTGAGGCA
Organism: Protopterus annectens; assembly: GCF_019279795.1. Classification (NCBI taxonomy): domain Eukaryota; kingdom Metazoa; phylum Chordata; order Ceratodontiformes; family Protopteridae; genus Protopterus; species Protopterus annectens. The sequence continues at coordinate 63,316,199 of NC_056749.1, read as the reverse complement.
GCAAGTATAGGTGTTTACACTTACCATAAATGTATATGTTCGAGTGTATTCACTGTTGCAGTTATCACACTTGGGTTATCCTGCCAGAGGTAGCCCTCAGTCAGCCCAAATACCAAAGGCTTAGTATTTTTGTGTCAGTTGCTGTCACTCCAGGACTGACGTCAGGTCATCAGTGGTATAAAATCAGGCAGCCGACGTCATTACATCAGTTTTTCTTGCCCCAGCTGTCAGGAGCCCCCAAATAGGGAGCTAGGTTATAGTGGAAGAACACCACCAGTAGAAAGTAAATACCAAAAATTCCCTGTAAGGAGAGAGGAAGAGAGAGAGAGAAACAAGGGAGATAGAGGGTGGGAAACCAGAACAGCAACAGGGAATACACTCTAACATCTACATTTATGGTAAGTGTACACAACTGCACTATGTTCTTTGTATTTCACTGTTGCAGTCATCACACTTGGGTTGATTCCCAAAGCTGAAGAAAAGGGTGGAGGCAGTCAAGAAGACTGGGGGCTGGCTAGAATGCCCTGCAAGACTGAGGGGGGAAAGCCTGCCCTGGATTTGGAGAAGATAGGCAGGTAGTAATGCTTGATGAAGGTATGAACCGAAGTCCATGTTGCAGTCTCCAGGATGTCCCTGGTGGGGACTCCTCTGAGAAAAGCTGCAGATATGGAGGTTGCCCTGGTGGAAAGCATCCTGACCCCTTTTTGTAGCAGAAATGGATGCAGTATGCTATCCATTTGGAGACTGTTTGGATAAGGCCTTCCCCTTTGCCCCTGCTGTGAAGCTGACTAGCAATTGGTCAGTTTTTCTATAAGATTTAGTCCCATCTATATAGAATCTGAGATGTCTGTGCACATCTAGAGAGTGCAAAATCCTTTGCCCCTTGTTTTGTGGGTTAGGGAAAAAGGTGGGCAAAATGGACGGATTGGTTGAGAGCACACTGGAAACCACTTTAGGCATGAAGGATGGGTTAGTCCTGAGGGAGACCCTGTCAGCATGGAACATGATGAAGGGCTCTACAGCCATGAGTGCTTGTAGCTCTGATACTTTTCTAGCTGAAGTGATGGCCAGAAGCAAGGCTGTTTTCCAAGAGAGGAATTTTAACTCTGCTGAAGCTGCAGGTTCAAAGGGGGGGGGGTGAGCTTTTCCAACACAAAGTTAAGGTCCCAAGCTGGGGTAGGAGCTCTTCTGGGTGGCCTTAAGTTGTTAGTCCCTCTTAGGAACTGTTTGATGAAAGGGTGTGAGAAGAGAGGTGGCTCTGTGCTGTAATGAGCAGAGATGGCAGAGTCATGAATTTTAATAGAAGAGAAGGATAGACCCCTGTGTAGTAGGTCTGCTATGTAATCCAGGATGAGAGGTAGGGAGGGCTGTGCTGTTTCAGCTCCCTTAGGCTGGATCCAGGTGCAAAACCTTTTCCACTTGTCAGCATAGGATTTTCTAGTGCTGGGGCATCTGGCCTAACGTATAACATCTAGGACTTGTTTGCTTAGGCTGACAGCTTGAGGAGAGGTCAGGGAATAAGCCAGGCTGCCAGGTTGAGGGTCTGCAATTGGGGATGCATGAATTCTACATTCTTCTGGGGCAGGAGTGTTGGGATATGAGGTAGATGCCATGATGGCAGGGGTGACAGGCTGCGAAGCAGTGGGTACCAGTGCTGGCATGGCCAGTTTGGGGCAATCAGGATTGCCCTTGGTTTTTCCGCCCTTATTTTGAGCAGTACCATTGAAATGAGTGGTAGAAATGCATAGACCGAGAGGTTTACCCATTGGAAGGATAGAGCATCCACTTTCCAGGCCTTGCTGTGACGTTCCCTGGTGCAGAATTTGCTGAGCTGATGATTGGAGTGGGAGGCAAAGATATCCACCTTCGGGGTGCCCCATTTCTGGGTTACAAAGGTGAAGACTCTATGGTCTAGCTGCCACTCATGTGGGTCTAGCAGGTTTCTGCTTAAGTTGTCTGCCAGAGAGTTTAGTGAGCCTGGCAAGAATTGTGCTAGCAGGTATATTTGCATGGCTGAGAGTGTGCCAAAGGGTCATGGAGAGCCTAGAGAGAGGATAAGAGTGAGTCGCTCCCTGCTTGTTGATATACCATATCACTCTGGTGTTGTCTGTTTTGATCAGTAGAGGCCCCGGGGATAGTAGGGGTCTGAAAGCTGTCAGGGCATGCTAAACAGCTAGCATCTCTTTTTGGGTGATGTGCAGATGTATTTGATCTGGGCTCCAATGGCCCTGAAAGCACCTGCCATCCAGATGTGCACCCCAGGCATAGTCTGATGCGTATGTGGTGAGGGTCTAGGCGGTGTGGGGTTGTGAGAAGGGAAGTCCCTTGTTGTGGTTGCATGCTGCAGCCCACCAAAGAAAAACTTTCTTTAAACAGGTTATCATTGGTATGACAGTTTCCAGGTCCTGAGAGCGTTGACACCAAAGGCTTTTTAGGCACCACTGTAGTTCTTCATATGCAGTCTGGCATATGGAATTAATAGAATGCAGGAAGCCATGAAACCTAGAGCTTGCAGGATTTTCCTTACGGATAACTGGGTTCTGGTGGCTAGTTGAGAGAAGTAGCCTGTCAGGTAGGCTTGTTTTTCTGGAGTAAGGAATGCCTTCTGGGATGCTGTGTCCAGGCTTGCTCCCAGGAATACATTTTTTTGTGTGGGGACTAGTTTTGATTTTTTTTTTGTTGATAGTATACTCCACGGTGGTCAGTAGGTCCTTTACAAAGGTCAGGTGCTGTAACAGCTTTTCCTGACAGCCTGAATCAGGCAATCGTCTATGTAGGGGTAAATGTGAATATTTCTTTGTCTGCAAAAAGCAATTGCTGGAGTCAGGCACTTTGTGAAAACTCTGGGAGCAGTGGATAAGCCAAAGGGAAGCACAGAGAACTGAAAATGCATACATCCTGCACTGAAACGTAGATATTTCCTGCAAGATTCCCTGACTGGATGTGTAGGTTGGCCTCTTTTAAGTCTAGGGTGGCTAACCAAGCAAACTTGGAAAACATAGGAAGAAGCTGCTGGAGGTGTTTAGAATGGATAGATCGAGGATTGGGCACTAGCTGCCCTATTTTCTGGGTACCAGGAAGAGTCTGGAATAGAAACCTCGGCCTATTTGGTCTGCAGGAATATGCTGTATTGCCCTCATGGAGAGCAGGGAAAGGGACTTGCTTTTTGGCCTCTGCTCACTGGTTTGGAGGAAGATCTGGGAACCCTTTTGGGGTTGGCAGGGTGTGGAAATAAAATTTGTATCCCTGGGACACTATGTTAAGGACCCATCGGTTGTTGGTAATAGGCGCCCAGTTGTTTGCATGGAAGGAGACTTTTCCTCCTAGGGGCACAAGCAGGTGGGCAGAGGTAAGGGGCAGAGATGTAAAGTCATTGTGAGTTCTTACCATAAGGGGGTGGCTTAGCACTCCCTGTTTTTGAAGAGGAGGAACTCCATTGCTTAGATCTCTGCATTCCCTAGGACTGCTGTCTGGAGGGTCTGCTTCTCCTGGGTCTGGGTTGAGGGGGCAGGAAAGGACCACTGCTTGGAGGGGCAATGCCTACTGAACCTCGCAGGCTGAACCTGTAAAAAAGTCTTTAACTGTCTGCATAGATTTAGCTTTTTATTCCATCTTTTTTAAGACCTCTTCTGCCTTGGTGCCAAACAAATTGTCTTTGTTCAATGGTGCATCTAATAATTTTGATTTGACATGGCCTGGCAAGGTCTGTCCGTTAAGTGAAGCATGCCTTCTAAGGACAGAACCAGTGACTGCTGCCCTGCATTATGCTCTTAGGGCATCAAAACTACACTGCATGGTGTGCTTAGTAACTTTGCTTGCAGAATGCATAAGCTCTTGTAATTCTTTATTTTCTGCACAAGCAGGAAAGGAAGATATTCTTTGTTTGAGGAGTTCCATGGTGTGCTGCTGATACTTCAGCATGTGGAACTGACAATTTAGTGCTCTAATAGCAAGAGTTGCAGAGGTGTACAATTTTTTTACCCCATCTGTCTAGAGCTCGGGAATCCCTGTCTGAGGGGGTGGGATTCTTAGCTGAGGTTGCTTTAAATTCCTTTAGGTCCTTGGGAGATGACCTCTGGGTCAGCAGTAGGATTTTTGAAAAGGAATTTGTGAGAGTCAGGGGCTCTGTAGTACCTGTCAGGTTTCCTGGGAGCAGGAGGAAGGGTGTCAGGAGTTACACTGGACTCCATAAAAACATCATCCACAACATCCAGGACAGGAGGAATGGCTAAAGGTCTGTGCTGTGATAAATCTAAGAATTCCCCGAGTCTCTTTTTTTGACCGAGGATAGTCATGACATTCCCAATGGAAATGCTCCCTTAAAGTATGTACGGTTTCACCAAATGAAAAATCCTCGGGTAGAGAGGCAGAAGGAATGGATTCCTCTGCATCAGAATCCTCATAAGCAGAAAGGGGTTGCATGACTTCATATTCAGAAGCATCAGAGTCATCGGTCTCCTGTTCAGATTTTTTTGATATTTGCTGTTATGTTACCTGTGTGTCATGGAGCTTATCTCCCCGGGCCTCTACTGAAAATGGACATGCATCCAGTTAGACTAGCCCGGTCAACAAATGTAAAATAAATAATGAAAAAACTACTGGGGACAAGTTTCTTTTTCTTTTGGAAGGGGTAGCCTGGCTTCCCCTAATAAGCATAATAAGGTCTTCTGCCATTTTAAGCATTTGAGAATGAGGCATGGAAGCAAGTGCCTGAGCTTGGAAGCAGGTGCCTGAGCTTGGGTCGCTAGTTTTTGGGCATAGTTTGTACACTGGGCCTTAGAAACTCAATAGTTTTAGAAAGAACTGAAGACGCGAAAGAAGTCAGTTTGTGTTATGTATCGGTAGTGCAAAGAACTTCCTCGGAAGCCAGTGCCTGCCCAGCAGCTCCAGACCCATCCAAGGCAGAGACATCCGCAGGATCCTTAGTCGAAGAAGAATCTTGTGGCATACCAGACTCCAAAAGGGTCTCAGTAGCAGCCGGCGAAGCCACAGAAGCGGGCATTAAAGGCTGCAAAAGTGCCTCACTGAGGACCGGAGAACTGACGACTAGCTTAACAGAAGTGGTTCCGGCAGTTTTGGACCTGTGCAGTCTGGCTCTGTCTTTATCTTTACATTTTTTCGGAAGATCGGCAGTTGGATGGCTTACCGAAGCCATATTGGTAATCAAGGACTGAGAATGAAAATATCTAGCTACAATAAGGGCCCGACGTCGTACAGTTCTGGCACTGAACAAAGCACAAAAGCTACAATGAGGGACGTCGTGGTCTGGGCCTAAATATGTGATGCAGCAAGAATGGAAGTCTTGGTGTGGTATTTGCTTTCCACAGTCAAGACAATTGTTAACTTTTTCTGACAACAGTTAGAGCAAGAAAAAAGGATCCCCAACGGGGTACTTAGCTTTAGAAGACTTCAAATTCAATTTGGAAATGAAAACTCATGTAGCGGCCGACCGGCACTCGTGCGAACTGCTTCTGCTTCGGGCTCCTCGGCAAGAAAGTCTGATGTAATGGTGTCGGCTGCCTGATTTCATACCACTGACGACCTGACGTCAGTCCTGCAGTGAGAGCAACCGAAGCAGAAATACTAAACCTCTGGTATTCGGGCTGACTGAGGGCTACCACTGGCAGGATAACCCAAGTGTGATGACTGCAACAGTGAAACACAAAGTACATGGATTCATTTGCTCAGTTTGCCCACTATCACGTTTGAACTCCCCGGGATCAGAAAGTGGTTGGAAGTTATTGCCCATTGCCACACTGAGGAGCTTCTTGACACAGAGAGTAAGACGTGGTTCCGCCCTGTTTGTTGATGTACCAGACTACTGACATGTCTGACTGAATTGCAATCATTCCCTGAGGGAGGACAGCTTGGAAGTCTTGCAATGCTAACAGCACTGTCCTCAATTCCAGAACACTGATATGCAGATTGGCCTCTACTGAGGACCAAGTGCCTTGGACTGATCAGCCCAGATATGCCCTCCCCAATCTGGGAGGCGCCCGTGGTCATTATGGCTTTTGGTTGAGATGGGATGAAGGGACAGCCTAAGAGAATTTCCTCAGATTCCATCCACCAGGATAAGTCCTTCTTGCAATGACTGGTGATTAAAATGGATGTGTCACTGGATGGGACAGGATGGACCATTGGGATGCCAAAAGCCACTATAGTATTCTCATGTGAAATCTTGCTGGTGGAACCAAGATTATGGCCGATGCCACTGATCCTAGAGGTGGAAAGACTAAACGAGCAGGTACCGTGTCATTGGAGAGAATGGCTTGAACTTGGGATCTTATCATCTGTAATCTGTGTACAGGAAGGGAAGCTGTACAAATGGTGGTATTTAGACAGGTTCCTACAAACTTTAAATCTTGAATCGGGCTTAGCTGAGATTTTCAATGATTTACTCTAATGTCCAAATGAGCAAATAGGCGTAGATCGAAATTTGTTGCCTGAAGGAGTACATGCCTGGTGGGAGCGGGGATGAGCCAGTTGTCTAGATAAGGAAACACCAGGAACATGTGCAGTCTGTAGTGAGCTGTCACTACTGCCAAACACTTGGTGAACACCATGGAGGCTGTGGCCAAAGGGCAGCACTCTGATCTGAAAATGACTGGCTCCTACCCAAAGGCGGAGGAACCTTCTGGATCACGTCCATTTTTATGTGGTAATATGCATCCTGAAGATCTACACAGCACATCAAATCATCTTCCTCTAAGAAGGGTAGGATAGACTGAACTTTGACTATCCAGAATTTTGCTTGCTGAACAAACTTCAAAAGGCTAAGATCTAAAACTGATCTCAAGTCCCCTATCTTTTTTGACACCAAAAAGAACCTAGAGTAAACTCCGGATCCTATCTGGTCTGGTGGAACTTCTTGGATGACTCTTTTTTTCTAGCAGCTTTTGAATTTCCAGAGCTGCTTGATCCCTCTGACTGGGTGGAACATCGGGGAGTCTTCTTCTTGATCTTGGAATGAGAATGAAGGGGATGTACCTCTGGTCATGATCCTTTGCACTCAAGTATCTGAAGTTATTTGCCACCAGACTCTCGAGTGCAAAGAGAACCTTCCCCCGACGGCTGCCAGAGGTAAGGTATCGGGCCCACTTTCGGCAGTGCTGGTATGGTTTTCCCAGAGATAGAATCACCAGAATCTGATATTGCGGGCCACCTCTGCCACAGGGTTAGCGTCTTCCACTGGAGCCCCCCCCCCCCGTCCCAAGGGGAGCCATCGCCACATGTATCCTGAAAAGGTCCTTGGGATTTTTTGAACCACATCTTCCCGCTCCTCTAGTTCCTGGAGTAGGACTGTGGAGGAGCGGAGAAAAGTATGCCCACTGCAGATAAGGTCTTTCTATCTTTCTCGCACCTGGCTAATGTGTCTTTCACTCTGGGGCCAAATAGGGAAGATCCGTCAAAGAGAGCATTCATGAAAGAAGACTCAAATGGCTCCGCAAACTCACATAAGTACATCCAGAAGTGTCATCTTATGGCAACACTGGAAGCCACTGCCCTAGTCGTCCCTTCAGCTGCATGTGCAATGAGCCTCATGGATGGGTTAGAAATAGGGCAGCCAGTTGACAGGCTACTTTATCTTGAACATCCTCAGACACAGCTCCCACAAGGGTATCTGACAACTCATTGATCAGACCCTCTGGAGCCTAGTAAAGTGTGCCATAAAAATTCAAGGACCTTAAAGTAAAGGTTGATGATGCATACACTTGCTTTCTCACTCGGTCCACTGCCCTGGACTCTCAATTAGGGGGATAAACATTGGAATTCTGTTCTGCAAGTTCCTCCTTGGTGGCCGCTGCAACCACCACGGCATGTACTGCTAACTCCTCAGCCCAATGCTGATGGTCCTCTGGTGTAAGAAATTTGTCCGGTCTCCTGGTGATTGGCTCTGTGAAGATAGGAGCCTTCCAAGCCTACTGCGCAATCAATTTAATAACAGTGTCAGCAGTATGGGTCACCCATAAGTAGATGGGTGAGCACCAAAAGCTTGCAAGTACACGGACTCCTCAGAGACAGCATCATTGGGTTTCCAGTTACCCCTGTTTCAGAATATTTAGAATGTCTCCTAAGAAGATTTCATCTGGGGGTGACTGAGGGGAACCATCCCCATCATCGAAGTCTGTGTCTTCTGTGACAGATTCTTCTGAGCAATCTAAGTGTTTCCTCTTACATGTCTTTTTCTGGGGCATCTTCTCAGTGGGGATCTCTGTGGAGGACTCAGAAGAAATGCAGGCCTGTGCAGGGATATCCTGCAGCTTTGGTGATTGCTGCCCAGGTGTGGAGGTTGGTGGCAACTCTGGGCGAGAGGGAGTTCTGGGATACAACTCTGATAGGGAAGGCACTAGCTGAGAACATGCAAAGGCCAAAGCCCTCTCCATAACTTGGAAAGCAGGTCCCTCTGAATAGGGATGGGATCCCGGAACTGAGAAGGACAACCTCGGAACCATGGTTCCACCCTGTTCTGAGGGATCCACCCCAGAAGCAGGAGCCAAGGAAGAGCCAACTCCAGCTGAGGCTCTGAGCCTCATGGACTACACTAGATAGATAGATGTCCCAAAAAATAACTCTTACAACTACATCTCTCAAAGTGTCACCTGATATGGTACATCACTTGTCATCTGTTTTTATTTAAAAAGGAGGGTTTCTTAAACAACTGAGAAACAGTAATGATTTATTCAGAATGTTCAAAGATTCCAATAATTCTTCACAAAGGTAGGTCAAGATGGGTTACTATTTACATTATATATAAGCCAAACAAAGCAACATAAAATACAAACATAGAAGTTTCTATTCCCCTACATGAACTCAGTGAATACTTATCTTGTTCATTTTTCATTGATTTTTTACTTATAATAATTTAAGTAATTAATTAACTAATTCAACAATGTGCCATTCATCTGTGTTCAGACTCAAATGTCACAAATTCACATCATATATAATAGCAGTAACAGTAGAATGTTTTGAAAGAAAATGCTGTCATGGAGACTAATGCCTTCTTCACTTAAAGTATGATTTAGAAATGTCATGTATATCCTGGTTAAATAATAGTAGCAAGCTCTTAGTACAAATGTCATCATTATTCTGTCTAAATGTAGTTAACATCAGTTATGGCAGGTATCACAGCTACAAGTGCTAACCAAAAAAACCAAAAAAACACCACGCTGGACACAATGTTATGAATAAAATGAGCGCTTTCGTTTATCCACAATAGATAAACTTCATCAGACAAGTTACAAGGGAAATGAAGTACTTAAATACACATATAAAATGACATCACATCCTGTCAATTAAATCTTCAATTAATAAATTTTCAAATGTTGTCAGTTTCAAAAATAAACATATAAAATGTATAAAAATATATTTATATATATACATATTTATCTAATAGATGTTACATAAATTAAATTTACCAAAATAAAAACACTATCTAAATAATGCTTTTAATTTTAGTAAACTAGTAATGGAGATGGTGTCATTTAATCCAGGAGACACAGAGGAATTCAGTTTTAATTGCCAGACCAATTCTCTTTCTTCTAATCTCAAGGGGGAGGGTCCTCCTCTACCATTATCAGGAATGTTTTCAATGACTAAGAAATGAAAGCTATGATGGGGGAATGTTAATACATGTCTGGCTAAGGCGTTTGTAGTAATACCCCTAGAACAGGCATAAACATGTTCATACATTCTATTTTTCATAGCCCTGTCCGTTTTCCCTATGTAATATGCAGGGCAATCACGGCACAATGCAAGGTAAACTACCCCTCTTGAGTTACAATTGAATTTATTATTAATGTAAAATTTGTTCCCAAGAACATCAAAGGATTTTGTAACAAAAACATGCTTACACATGCTGCACACTCCACATTTGGTCATACCAAAATGTGGTCTGTATTTCGCATTTTGTTTTATTTCTAAGAGATTTTTTAGGTTCCTCCCTCTTCTAAAAGTTATTGTGGGAGTAATGTCTAAACATTCCCTCAAATGTGCATCTTCTAAAATAAAAGACCAATTCTTTAAAATAATTGTCTTAATCCAAAATGCATCATTAGAGAAATTTGTGATGAAATTTATTCCTATATAATCTTCCTCGGAGAGAGATACTTTAGAAACTGGAAGGCCCATTCTACCTTCTGCATAAGAAACAAACAGTTGATCAGACTTCCTGAATTGTTTGGCCCTGTCTAAATAGTACCTAAGTTGGCGATGAACGTCTAAGCAATGTAATTTTTGTTCTGACCTGTTCGAATAATTAGGGAAGAACACAGGAAGATCAATGGTTTGATTCAAATTTGCCAGTGAAGCTACCTTAGGCAAAAAGGACGGGTTAGTACGTAAGGACACCCTATCCTTATGAAACAAAAGATAAAGAGGTCGACTACACAGAGCATGGAGTTCAGAGACTCTTCTAGCTGAAGTGATAGCTACTAAAAAGAGTGTTTTCCAAGATAATAACTTCATTGAACATGAAGCCGCAGGTTCAAAGGGGGGAAGAATTAAGGACGCTAGAGCCAAGTTGAGATCCCATTGAGGAAGAGGATCCCTGATAGGTGGTTTGAGGAGAAAAACTCCCTTTAAAAAGGCTTTGCAGAGTTTGTGAGACATAATGGAGGACTCTGAGACTCCAACATGAAAGTTCGATATTGCTGCCAATTGAACTCTGATGGTAGACGGAGACGAACCTGAGTGGAAAAGTTCGGCTAGAAAGTCTAAAACTGATTGAATGGAAGCAGTGAAAGGATCTATATTCTTTGACTGCGCCCAACAGGAAAAATGTTTCCACTTACTATGATAAATCTTCCGAGTGGAAGATTTATGAGAGGCTATCAAAATATCTCGAACTGAGTGAGATATTAGAGGAAGCCTGGCTAGAGTTGGAATTGGAGGAACCACGCCGTGAGGTTCAGAGAAGGGAGGGAGTGGTACAACTGACCCGACTGATGGGTCAAGAGGTCTGGAACTGGGTCCAGATGCCAAGGTTGCTCCAACAGATAACGGTGGAGAAATGGGAACCAAACCTGTCGAGGCCAGTAAGGGGCAATGAGGATCATGGAAGCTTTCTGAGCGATGGCTTTCTGTATCAGCTGAGATATCAGTGGGAAGGGAGGAAAAGCATACAGAAGTTCCCGGGGCCAATCGTGTACTAGAGCGTCTCTGCTGGGGTGGCCTGGTTGGGGAAAGAGGGTGAAGAAATCGTCGCACTTGCTGTTTTGGGGAGTAGCGAAAAGGTCGCAGCAAGGTCGGCCCCACTTTCAAAAAACTTTCTCCAACACTGAATTCTTCAGAGACCACTCGTGAGGCATGAGAATAGCTCTGCTCAATTTGTCTGCAATCACATTGGACTTCCCGGGAATGTGCGTTGCTAACAGAAACCGCTGAGAAGAAATCGCCCATTGCCACAGTCTGAGTGCCTCTCGACATAGGGGGTAAGATCTGGTTCCGCCTTGTTTGTTGATGTACCACACTACAGACATATTGTCCGTCTGAATTGCTATAGTTCCCTTGGGAAGAGAGTCTAGTAAGGCTTGCAACGCTAGAAGCACTGCTCTCATCTCTAGGACATTTATGTGCAAGTGGCACTCGAAAGGTTGCCACATGCCTTGGACCGTCCTGCCCTGGTAATGCCCCCCCCACCCGATCAGGGAGGCGTCCGTTGTCACTGTAGCAACCGGAGGAGAAGAGACGAAAGGTCTCCCTAGGAAGAGCTGGGGAGATGTGATCCACCAAGAGAGATGATTCTTGCACGATTGTGTTATCCGAATAGGATGGGACATTGGAAGTCGTTGGAAAGATCATTGTGTGAACAGCATCCATTGTAAGATTCTCATATGGAAGCGAGCTAATGGTAGAAGAGGGATGACCGCCGCCATAATCCCTAAGACCTTCAGGATCAATCTGGCTTTGACTTTGTTGCTCTGCAAGACAAGGGAGACCTGTCTGTGTATGTCTGCTATTCTCTGCTCTGTGGGTCTGGCTGACATGTTGACTGTGTCTAGATTTGCGCCTATAAAGGTAATAACACGACAAGGCGACAAGACAGACTTTTCGTAATTTATTGAAATGCCTAGTGTTTAACATGTGTGAAAAGTGTAGTCTCTGGCAAGAAGCAAAAGATGCTTGGTGGGGGCTGTAAGGAGCCAGTCGTCTAAATACGGAAACACCTGGAATCCTTGTCGTCTCAGATGAGAGGCGACCACTGCCATGCATTTGGTAAACACTCGGGGGGGGCTGTAGTGAGTCCAAAGGGCAGGGCCCTGAATTGGAAATGACTGGTTCCCAGCCTGAAGCGGAGGAATCTCCTGGAGCGTCAACTCATTCTGATGTGATAGTACGCATCCTGGAGATCTATTGAGCACATCCAGTTGTCCCGCCCCAACAGGGGTAGAATGGACTGCAGCGTGACCATCCGGAACTTTGTTTTCTTGACAAACTTGTTCAAGTTGCTGAGATCCAAAATGGGTCTCCAGTCCCCTGTTTTCTTTGGAACCAAAAAGAATTTGTTGTAGATTCCGGATCCTTGTTGATCTGTTGGAACTGGTTGAATGGCTCTTTTTGCAAGAAGCTTTGAAATTTCTAGTGCTGCTTGCTCCCTTTGACTGGGTGGAACGTCTGGAAGGGATTTTTTGGATTGCTTTGGAATGATAAAGAATGGGATTCTGTAGCCTTCGGAAATGATAGACTGTACCCACTTGTCTTGAGTTAGGGATAGCCAGGCTTCTGGGTACAGAGATAATCTTCCCCTGACTGCCTCCGAAGGTGGACAGTCGGACAACACCTCAGGGATGCTGAAAGGGCTTGTCGGAAAAGGTTTCTCGACTGCCCTGATTCTGCGGGCCCCCTCTGCCTCTAGGACGGCATCTACCATTATTGTTCCCCCCTCTGCCTCTAGAGGGGAATCGACTCTGTGCGTCAGGCAAATCTCCCTGAGATTGTTTATGAACCACATTTTTCCCCCTTTTTGGCCTTTGGGGTAAGGCCTAGAAGGAGTAGAAAAACGGACTCCGACGGCAGAGAGAGTTTTGCCATCAGTCTCGCACCTAGTCAGGGTTTCCTTCACTTGAGGACCAAAGAGGGATGATCCGTCAAAAGGGGAGTTAGTGAAGGACGCCTTGAAAGGGTCCGCAAAGTTACATAGCCGCATCCAGGCGTGCCGACGCAAGGCCACACCTGTACCTGCCGCTCTACTCGCTCCATCCGCTGCATATGAAAGGAGGCGCATGGAAGAGTTAGTTATAGAATTAAGGGTCGCCAGCTGAGAGTTCATCCTATCCTGAAAACCCGCAGCTGTTGGGTCCTTTAACATTTCGCTCGCTTCCTTGAGCAAATCCCTCTGAAGACGAGTGAAATGACACAGGTAATTCAGCGAGCGCATAGTAAAGGTCGCTGACGAGAACATCCGCTTCCCGTACCTGTCCATAGACCTAGACTCCTTGTTAGGAGGATGAACAGGCACCGAAGGATCAGCTAACTCCTTCTTGGTGGCCGCAGCCACCACCATAGCATCAACAGAGACGCCTTTGGTTAAAAATTCTTTGTCCTTGGGGGCAGTGATAAATTTTGATGGTCTCCTGGGGTGGGTTCCACTGAGTCAAGAGCCGTCCAGGCCTTTTTTGCCACCACTTGCATGAGGGGTCAAAGGGAGGGACACCCAGGAGGTGGAAGGGCGAGAGCCAAACGCCTCAAGATACACCGATTCATCCTCTGAAGGGTTGAGGGCTGGCCAATTCCCCCTCTGTTTTAAGATTTCAAGGATGTCTGCAAAGGAGACATCTTCAGAGGGGGAACGAGGGGAACCTTCAGAATCCTCTAAATCAGTGTCAGAGGTGACAGACTCAGGGGAGTCAATGTGCTTCCTCTTGCACTGCCTCTTCCTAGGGGGCTCTCGTACTGGGTCAGGAGAGGCCTCGGAAGAGGAGGAGATCCCCACTGGGGATACTTGAGGAGCTGGCTCTCTACGATCTGGGATGAGAGAGTGAGCAGAAATCACCGGAGGCACCATGGAGGGAGGGGCAGACGGAGCAGACTGTGGAGTTGAACCAGGTTCTAACACGCTCCTCATGACCTCGAAGGCACCCCTGTCAGGCAGAGCCAGAGGTCTCCGCTCCGAAAAGCTGAAAACCTCCCCCGGCACCGACAGTGATGGCTCCGAGGCCGATGTCGGAGCCGAACTCACCAGCGCCGAAGCACTGAGAGGGAGAGCGGGGTCGAACAAGGGTCCGATGCCACTCACCCCCTCGGAGCCGACGAGAGAAGTCCGGCGCCGAGATTCTTCCAAGGAAGACATCGGAGCAGACGACGGCACCAAAGACAACGGTATCGGATCCGACGCCACCACAGTCTCGGGTCCGAGCCGCCCCGGCTCCGAACTCAAAGGAGTCAGAGGAGGAACATTCTGAGTGATGGGATTAGTCCTCGACTGTTGAGTCGGACTTTGAAGCATCTGGGCCAGTGCCGCGGACTTAAGAAGTCGACTCACTACCCTCTGAAGGTCATGATCTGATAGTCTCGACGACCTAGAGGAGTGAGATCTATGGCTCCATTCAGACAGCAATGGTGATGCTGGAGCCGAATGAACGGAGCCGATAGATGGTGGTCGGGACCTTTTTCTGGAGGTCGGTTCCGACAATTTGGTCGGAGCCGACTCACCGATGTCTTCCTCGGCTCCGGCCGGAGCCGAGGAAATAGTAGGGACATGAGTTCGAGAGTCATCGGCTCTGGCCGGAGCCGATGTTCGAACAGCCTTCGGAGCCCCAGAAGACGACTCAGAGACTGGAGCCGAAGGTCTGGGAGGCTTCGAGGGTTTCCCCGAGGATTGAGTCGGGGGACCCTCAGGCTTCAATAAGCCCCTTAGAATGAGCTTATTTTTACGCTCCTGCAGGACTCTAGAGCTGAAGCCATGGCAAACAGCACAAGAGTCCTGCAGGTGCAAAGGTCCCAGGCAGTATACACAAGAAGTGTGACCATCTGTCAGAGACATCTTCTGACAGCACGAGTCACACTTCTTAAAGCCTGAGACCTTTGATTCCTTAGACATGTCTAAAGAAGAAAAAGTGTAACCACACACTCACACACACACCGATTACACTTATTAAAAATTAAATTAAATTATAAGTAATTTAGAAAAATTAAATCCCTACAAAAACACAGTCACTCCAACTACTAGGAAGGGAGGGACTGGGCCTAAAGCCCAAGGGAAGAACTCTAGTGAGTTTAGGAAAAAAAAGGGGAAAATTTGAACTAGGAAATGGAAGGAAATTACCTAATTTATAAAATTATGAAGAAAAACTAACTTAAAAGGGGGTCTATCTAAGATAATGACTAGTTTTTAAAACTAACCTGACGAGCCGGTTGAAAAGCACCTCGATCGCTATAGCGGCAAACGAGATCTAAGGAGTTACCGCCTAGCATTGTGGGATATAGGGGAGCCTTGAGCCGGTGGAACTAGCTCTCGAGCTTTTAGAGTGGCCGAGTCAGAGCCGAGGATCGGCTCCGAACCCATCCAGCAAGAATGAAGGCGAGATAGACAACTTAACATCCTGATTTTATTTATTTGTCTTTGTTTACCAGGAAAGTCCGACTGGGTAATACCCATTTTCTGCGGAGGCCTAGGAAGAAAAGCTCCATTTGCTTACATTATATTAAGTTCCAATTAAACACTGAGTAGTTACATTTCTATTTACATTTATACACAAACAGTAGTTACATTTATAAATTCTAAGACTTTGCAGAGGTGGAAGTTACCAAAGAGAATGTCCACATGCAACTTAGTGGATGTACTGGCAGCAGTTATGTATAAAAACTGTTTTGTCATTTCAGTGAGAGGCTGACAGTATTCTGTTTAAGGAGAGTCTCTGTGGAGTATCGTATGGTGAACACAAAGTCTCATCCATGAGATGAGCATGTGCAGGAGCAGGATTAGTTAACATGGTGTTTAAGCAGTGGTTTACAACTACTGAATTTGTCGGCGAGTTTTATTTGTGTGGGAATACTATTCCAGAGTTTAGCAATGTATTGGGAGTACAGTGAGTCTCCTGGAACATTTGACTTATTTGTAAGTAGTAAGAATTTGTTACTATAACAGAGGTCCCTTGCTGCACAGTAGGGCAGTAATAAGTTTTGCAGTGCAGAGCATTTTTCTGGATTATGAACAAGTTTGTGTGTTGTCAGTTGTGAATATGTTAAGACAGTTGTGCAGTTCAAGCCAGTTTAATTGCTTTAGACTATGACAATGGTGGGTATACGAGGGAGACTGATGGTAAATTTAGCCATTTTCTGTAGTAGGAGGCAAGGTCCTTTCTTTAAGTATTGTTTAAGTTTGTTACAATAGGTGTGGTATATAAAGGAGTTCGCAATAAGAAAGTGGTGGCTAGATTTTTTCTTGTAGTATCTGTAAGAAATCCATTAATCCTATAAAGGAATGTTTCTGATATGTAGATTTAATGATGTGCAGTATACGCTAGTCATACTTGAGATTGTCCTCTATTATAACGCCTAGAAGTTTAGTGTGAGTTACAGTTTCAATGACAGTAGTATTTGTTCACTTTAGTAAAATCAAAAGTAATCTTTTACCATAAAGAGATTACCTTGTATGCCAACATGTCATTAGTTAAGTCTGGGGGTAGGGTTATCCCAAGACACTCAGTTTATTAACACTGTGCCTGCTATATCATTAGGAAGATGAGCAATGCAGAAAGGATATGGTCATAACTAAACAGGGTGTCTGGCAATAATCTGGGCTTTATATACTTTGAAATACTATTTGTTAAAGAGACGCCAGTTTGGTAACAGATTGCTTTTTTGCAATGGTTAAGCAGGTAATTGATAGCTATGTTAAGTTGCGGCAGTAGGCACCATCCATTCAATATACAGCACCACAGAAACCTGGACTAGCCAATAAAAATGTTGAGGGGTCAGTAAGGGGGTAAAATGCAAAATTATTCCAAAAGCCTGGTTTTGAGCTTGAAAGAGGTAGCTGTAATGTGCTGGTTATGGAGAATGTGCGTGTACCTTTAAATGTGCACTGAGAATGTATGCTGCTGTAGGGAACGTGGAAATATTTTCACAGCAATGATCTACATCACAATGACTTAATTGCCAATTATTATGATGTAAAAGGGAGCTGCCTGGAAGGCTAAACTCAGGAAGTTATTTCCTCACATGGAGGATGATGTGAAGCAAGATCTGAAAGCCCATAGTATGACAGCCCAGTCGGAGCTAACTTGTGATATGAAACCTGCGGCATATATCCTGTGGAAGTGCATGTGTTTACAGTTGAAAGATGGACCTGAGAGACACCTCCAGCCATGGAATTTCCTTTTACATATGATTCCTAACACAATGTCAAAATCTGACTACTAGAATGTTAAGAACAAAACATTACAACTGCCTGAATGCTGAGTTAGTGAGGAAAATGCCATTTGTTTATTGTCTGTGTGAGTATACGTGTGTGTACCATACTCTGTGTGAGTATACATGTGTGTACTACCCTCTGTGTGAGTATACGTGTGTATTCTACCCTTTGTGTGAGTATACACGTGTGTTCTACCCTTTGTGTGAGTATATGTGTGTGTATATACTATCCTTTGTGTGAGTATGTGTGTGAGTACTATCCTTTGTGAGTATACGTGTGTGTACTATCCTTTGTGTGAGTATATGTATGTGTTCTATCCTTTGTGTGAGTATACGTGTGTGTACTATCCTTTGTGTGAATATACGTGTGTGTACTATCCTTTCTGTGAGTATACATGTGAGTGTACTATCTTTTCTGTGAGTATACGTGTGTGTACTATCCTTTGTGTGAGTATACATGTGTGTACTATCCTTTCTGTGAGTATACGTGTGTGTACTATCCTTATATGTATGTGTTCTATCCTTTGTGTGAGTATACGTGTGTGTACTATCCTTTCTGTGAGTATATGTATGTGTTCTCTCCCTTGTGTGAGTATATGTGTGTGTACTATTCTTTGTGTGAGTATACGTGTGTGTACTATCATTTCTGTGAGTATATGTATGTGTTCTATCCTTTGTGGGAGTATACATGTGTGTGTACTATCCTTTGTGCGAGTAGGGAAAAGGTTAGACTAAGATCTAAGACAGCATTCTTAGTATGGTTATTGTTACTGTTAGTAACACCCAAAATGGCAAGCGTAGATCCCCTGGACTCGAGTAGTGAATCGAATACTAAATGAAGACCTTGTTTTCCTTTTGTCACACAACTTTATTGAAAAAGTGCCAGCACCACAAAGCACATCTAGTAGTAATGGTTAAGCGCTTTCATCTGCAATACCAGATTTCTTCAGAACCATTTACCTCTACATGTCACTTCCTATTTAAACACAATTTTGGCGCCAAAAAATTCATTATTGTACAATTAAAACATGATTACACCATTCCATTTATACATTAAATATTCATTATAATTAAATAAGCAACAAAATGTTAAAAACTACCCTAAAAACATTTGTATTCAATTTACTTGTACTAAAGTGCATTTGTTTCAGTGCATAATATATAAAATTACATATATCTCTATTACTATCTACTTAATACAGATTTTATAAGCTTATATGTTACATATAGAAATATAAAAAATATATAAAAAATAATAAATAATAAATAATAAAAATGAAAAATTATATATATATATGTGTATGGTAATGTATATAGTGTACTAGACTGATGGATTACTTTTATTCTAACGCTAAAAAGGGTTTGATACTAATATAATCATTTATCCCCGGGGGAGATGTGGCATCTAAGCATATCTGCCACTTACTTTCCAACCAGGCCAAGTACGTTTTCCAATTACCTCCCCTGTCACTTACCTCGACCTGATCTATAATTGCAAAGTTAAATGTATGTTCACTACCCTTTTCTATGATATGTCTACTTAATGCATTCTTAGAGTCTCCTTTCCTAATTCTATACAGGTGCTCGTATATGCGTGTTTTGAATTTCCTCTCAGTCTTTCCTATATAGTACGCACAACATTTAACACACTCAGCTATGTACACAATACGCTGTGTGTTACAATTACCCTTCTTAGGATATACTACAGACTTACTAATGTTCTTAAGCCTAATCCTATCTTTGGTGTTGATATGTTTACATTGACTACATACACCACAACACGTAGTGCCCTTCCTGCTGTTTCCTATATGAACCTTTTTCTTTTTCTCTATCATTCTTTTTAAATTCATTCCAGTCTTGTATACTATAGAGGGTTTCGTACCAATTATATCTCCAATAGGTACAGTGGTCGAAATTAAATCCCAATGTTTCTTCAAAATTTCAATCACAATGTTGGTGTATGGATTGTTACTGTTAGGGCATTATGGGTGGAGTCAGGATTAGGGTTAGTATACACAAATTAGGAAGGGGCAGGGGTCATCAGGTATTACTCACCCTTATCCTGCATGGAAGCCAGATCCACTAGTTGAACCCATGTCATCTGGGGAGAAAAAAACTGCCAAAATCTATGTGCATAGGAGCTGTTGGATGAAGGTGCATTCCAAAACAAAAGTTCCTAAATGTGCATGAGACCAGAGCTTCTTCTAGAAATGGGATAACATAAGGCTAGCATCTTAAAGTATCGTGTCTAGGAACATAATTAATGAACTTCTAGGCAAAGCAGGAACAGAAGGTAGCCAATAAGGAGATCCTTGTAGAGAAAAAGTGCCTAATAGCAACCCTTTACAGGCTAGAGACATTAGAGGCAGACTTGGTCAAACAAAGTACATGCAATCATACACTCGCCCAGAGAAGGGTTTTTTTTTTTTTTTTGACCCAATTACAGCTCAGCATATACAAATGGGTATGCGTGTGTGTGTGTGTGTGTGTGTGTGTGTGTGTGTGTGTGTGTGTGTGAGACTGCAAAGGGATAGAGTGTATGAACGGAAAGTTATTACAAGAAAATTAGGGAAGAAGGCAAAACAACAAATACAAACATAAATGCAAAAATTGAGTCAGATAAAAATTAATCATTTAGGCAACAATTAGTTTCGGTGCTTATTACAATCATGTAAAATAGAACCACTGAAACAGGCTATACTAATCAGATGAACAGGCCCGGTCAGAAGTAACAACTATAACTCAAACACCAAGAAGTGAAAACTAACAATCACCGTCTAAATTCAAATTCAACTTTATTTGCCTTCCTAAATCTAAGCACAATAAAACAAATTCAGTATTAATTAATACAAAAACAAACCAGGTAGTACAGAGAAGTAAAACGCATTAGTGATTGACATTCTTAAGGGCAATCACAAACTGTAACCACAGTGATTCCTAGGGTAACAAACAACACAGAATTCGTCTTACATAGACATTACCACACTAACTGAAAGGTATAGTGATCTCACAGTTACTCTACAAAAGTATTAGGGCTGTTGGGGCACAGATTCCCCTAATCACAGTTAGTACACTGAAATATTAGGGATGGTGGAATACCCATTCCCCTGAACTTATAGTTAATATACAGAAGTATTAGGAATGTCAAGACACTGATTCCCCTGACTTCGCCATTATTATACAGAAGTATTAGGTCTGTTGGGGCACTGATCCCCTTGAACTCGCAGTTAGTATATGAAGCATTAGGGATGTTGGGGCACAGATTCCCCCAATCACAGTTAGTACTCTGAAATATTAGGGATGGTGGGATATCTATTCCCCTGAACTCACAGTTCATATACAGAATAAGTGGGGGTGTTGAGCCACTGATTCCCCCAAAACTCATAGTTAATATACAGAAGTATTAGGAATGTCAATGCACTGATCCTCCTGAATTCACAGTTTACAATAAGTATAAGGCCTGTTAGGGACTGAGCCCCCTCAACTCACAGTTAGTATACAGAAGTAATAGGGGTGTCGGGTCAGATTCCCCAGATCACAAACAGTAAACAAAAGTATTGGGAATCTTGGGACACCAATTGCCCTGAACTCATACTTCGTATAAAGAAGTAGTGGGGATGTGAGGGGTACAGATTATCTGATCTCAGTTAGTACACAGAAGGAATAGGCTCTTGGGGGCACAGACTCCACTGATCTCATTTAGTATACAGAACGAATAGGATCTTCAGGGCACAGATTCTACTGATCTCAGTTACTATACAGAAGTAGTAGGGCTGTTGGGCCACAGATTTCCAAAAACTAGACCTGTGACAGTACCTGTTAGTGTCCATCATTAATGTGCTGTGTTTTTTGCATGCAGTCAAAAAGAATCTAGGTTTGAGCGAACAACCAGAAATGTAAATTCAACAGTAGCAAAAAGAATACAATCAAAATTCTAAAAAGCTAGTTGGAAAAGGTGAGTTTTACTGGTGCTGAAGATTCATTAAAGCTACCATGACAGTAAATTACAATGATGTGGGATCAAGCAGGGTATAATGTACCTTCAGAACTAATAACAGTCTCAAAGTAGCAGAGCAGAGTGTAGCCACTCCTGGAAAAAGCCCAGCTGACCAGAGATTGATTAGCAGCTCACATGACTAACAATGCTCTAAGGAAGGATAGGTGTGCCACTTCTGGGTGGGTGGGTGTTTGTTGTTGACACTCTCTTAGGGGAGGCGTGGTCCAAAGAGGGGAGTTGCTCTCAGATTGATGTAATCAATGAGCATGGGAGGTGGGGCAGGGAGTGGGTAGAGCATATAAAGACCCCTCCTCCCCAGGATGGCTGCAAAGAGGGCTGAGCCTCAGACTGCCCCGAGGATCGACAAACAGCCGAAGCAATACTGAACCAAGTCCTGGAGGTGGATAGGTGGAATTAGGGAATAAGTAGATAGACCCAACACGGACATGCTGCACTAGGAGTAAGGCCTGTTAAATGATGCTCCAAGACGGATCCAAAAAAAAAAGAAGCAGAGCAGAGGAGGTGCGCCAGGGGTAAGTTATACATACAGTTTGTGATACGAAGGGCACAGATCAAATATGTACAACAGGACAGCCCAAACGAGTAACCTTATAAACAATGTGTGACTTCAAAGCTAACCATCAGTCTCTTAGGGTAGCTTGTAACAACAAGAACATGCTCCAGTAAGCAGCAGGCCTATACAGTTTAGAATCTGATATGCTCAGCCAAGTTTCTGTGCCAGGAAGCTGAGGGTAGAGTGAAATGTTGTGGTACAAACAAAAAGAAATGACTGGGTGGGACAACTGTAGTTATACATCTAGAAGAAGATGAGGTTACATGTTCCTGAGGTGGGAGCAAGAGGACCAAACAATGACTGACAACCTGCTTTAAGCACCGTGATGGTTGTAATATATTACAATTTCTAGTAACTAGTAATATAACCAGTTACTTTTTCAAAATAGCAACTAGTAACAGTAATAATGTTGTTGTTGTTGTTTGTCTTTCGGCTTTTCCCGGTTATGGGTCACCACAGCAGAACTCCGGTCCGCTAATGATTGGCAGTTGGTTTTTACTAACTAGTAACTTAAATGTGCGTTACTTTTGCTTAAACCAGTGGTTCTCAAAATGGGCGATATCGCCCCATAAACAGTGATGGAAAACTTCCAGGGTCCCTATATAGTATGGATAGTAATCAGATACTAGGAGGCAACAGACTTTGAAATGGCAATGTGGATAAAAAATGACAACATAATGTTGGCACAACTCATTCATAACAGATCATTAGAATTAGTCTGGAGTTAAATTTACTTCATTTTTTAGCACTGTAAGGAGGTCCATAGGTAGGTACTAGGCTATTGGCCCTAGGGCCTATATAAGCCTAGCCAAAAAGGTACGCTGGCTTTCGCCACCCAAGAAATTATTTTCCTGTGCCCCTGTCGAGCAGAGCCACAGATGTGATCCCCGGGGTGAATTTCCCATTTCCCATCCAATCATCAAGATTTTTCTTGAAGAGTGCTAATGAGGAGCTCTGTTTGACATAGATAGGTAGTCTGTTCCAGAGTATGGGAAGTCTCTGGGACAGGAATCTATCCCTCCAGCATGTTCTGTTTATTGTGGTGACAAGGTTTAGGTCCCTAGAGCATGTAGCTCAGAGGGATTGGGATTTCTTTAAGTGGAGCATGTCCAACAGCTCTGGGTTTGACATAGCTTTGTATGTTAGGCAGAGATCGACGCAGATCACCTACTCAGAGGCGGAGTAAATCTGGAGTTTTTTGAGACGGTCTGCATAGGGCATCTGTTTGAGGCCAGTAATCCTCTTTGTGAGGTATTTCTGTGGCCTTTCCAGTTGTTGTAGATGTCTTGTGAGGTACATACCAAAAGGGGCGTTGTACTCTATAATGGGTCTAATGAGTGATGAGTAGAGGTGAACAATGACCTCTTTTTTTCTGGAAGAGAAACCTTTTGTGATGAGGTGAGCCACGTAGAAGGATTTCCTGACCACTGTGGCAATGTGATTATCAAAGGAGAGTCTACTGTCCACATGTGTCCCAAAGTCTCTTATCACACTTTCTGCGTTAAGTAGACTGCCACTTATGTGGTAGTTCATGGGTACAGAGGTTTTACCAAAGGGGATGACAATACACTTTTTGGCATTGAGCTTCAGGCCATGGCTTTGACACCAGGCATCTGTCTCATTGAGGCCCTTTTGTAGGATGTCCACATCATTAGGAGTTTTGATTATGGCTCCTAGTTTGCAGTCATCTGCAAACTTCGTTAGCTAAAACCTTCTGTGTTAGCCTGTACTTCAGAGAAGTAGATACCAAAGAGGAGAGGACCCAGGACTGAACCCTGTGGTACTCCACTTGTCAATGGTCTGAAGTCGGATTTGGAGTCTGCTACTTTCACAGTGTGGGTTCTGTCCGTGAGCCAGTTGGCAACCCATCTTGTGACATAGGGATTTATACCTAGTTTAGTGAGCTTATCTATAATTCCAGAGTGGGGTATGGTGTCGAAAGCCTTGGCGAGATCTAGATAAGCTGTGTGAACCACCTTACTCTCATTTATGGCTTTGATGACTGATTCAAAGAAGTCAATCAGGTTTAGGAGACATGATCTGCCTTTTACAAACCCAAACTGGGTAGGGTCCAGAGTTTGGAGATTTCCAATGTCTTTGTTTATGAGTTCCATGATGATACGTTCATGGCCTTGCAGACCAGGCTTGTCAGGCTAATGGGGCGGTAGTTCCCGGGGTCTGTTGTGGCTCCCCCTTTGTGCAGTAGGATAACCGTTGCTGTGCATCATTCAGAAGGCACAAAGCCTGAGGTGAGGCTATGACTGAACATGGTACTTAGGTAGGGTGCCAGTTCATTCTGTAGTTCGTGTAGAAAGCAGCCTGGGATATTGTCAGGTCCCATGGATGCTGTGTTCTTGGCTTTGGAGAGTGTGCTTTTTACCTGTGCAACCGTGATTACATTAACTTTGTATTCTTCCGGTATAGAGATGGTCCCTCTAGGGGGTGAGAGGGGGGTAAAGTTAGCACTGAACCTATCTGCCAGGATGTTGGCAATATCAGTCGGTTCTGTATATTTAGTGCCACTGTGCTTGTAACTCAGAGCAGATCTGAGTGTTGCCATTGACATTCTTGACATAGCTATAGAATGCTTTGTGGTTGTCTTTAGAGTCAGTGGCAATTTTGTTTTCGTACCTAGCTTTGGAGGATTTTATGAGGGATCTCAGCTTCTTACTGAGGTTGACCAGGGAGTTCCTCCAGTCATGGGATTTTACTTTTTTTGCAACAGTTTCTTTCTTCTGTTGTAGAGTTTGTTTATGGCAGAGGACCACCAGATTGGCTTCCTTTTTTTGGAGGATAGCTTCTTGGTTCTATTAGGGATAGCATGATCCATGCGCTCGTGTAAGTGCTTATAAAGTGCATTTGTGTAGGATTCAGCAGTCGTACCTCTATTGTCCGTCTGCATGGGTGTCATGAAGTTTGCCACTTCTGTCTTAAGAAGTGTGAAGTTGGCTTTGGAGAAGTTTTTTTACGGTGGTTTCCCTAATTGAGGGTGGGGGCGGGATGTGGATGTCTAGGGTGATTATCTTGTGGTCGGATCTAATCAATGAGGAATTGACCTCTGGTGTGGAACACCGGTTGCCCATGTTGGTAATGACCAGGTCTAGGATATTGCTGCCCCTGGTGAGGGTGTGAATAAGTTGATCCAAGGCATTGAAATTTATGAATTCCAGAAAACGTTGAGCAAAAGAGTTGGTACATGAGTAGTTTTCCCAGTTAATGGTGGGGTAGTTGAAATCGCCCATTATTAGGGTGTTGGGTTGTACTCAAATACTTTCCAGGGTATCAAGAAATGAGGAGTGGAAATCCTGGGGCATGGTGGGGGGTCTGTAGCAAGCTACAATTTGGATTGCTGTCTTGCCCAGAGTTAGTTGCACTTGGATAATCTCAAATGCATTATGCTGTGCAACTAGCCTGGAGGTGTGGATATCCTTAATGAATATGGACACGCCTCCACCTTTAGTGCTTCGTTCCGGGTTAGGTGGCCAAAAGGTGTGGTATGAATTATAGCCTGGTAATGCAAGAGTGCTCTCTGGAGCTTTGAACCAGGTCTCTGTCACTGCACAGATGTCGATGTTCTCCATTTTAAGGAGTGCCTCGAGTGAGTGCATTTTGAGGTTTAGACTTCTAGCATTGAGTAGCATTAACTTCAGATTTTGCTTGCTTGTACCTGTTACGGTGGTGAATTTGTCATTTGAACCTTGCCTAAAAAAGGCACTACAGAGGTGGTAAGAGCCTTAGCCAGTATCCAGAAACCCAAGGGCGACAGGTGCAGGCCATCTCTGGCAAAGCATTGTGGTCTGTCGATCATGTCGTCCGAGGCAGACAAATACTGGATCCCCTCAGAATGACACCAGAAGTTTAGCCAATTGTTGAAGTCAATCATTTTGTCCTTGTACTGTGGTATCATTCTGGGTGATGGCAGGATGCTACTCAGGGCTAGGGTCATACCTGCCTGGGCTACAAAATCGGGGAGCTCCTCCATGTCTCTTTTCATGTAGCCCATGGAGGTACATCTCAGGTCATTCACACCAACATGGACAATGACAGTGTCATATTTGTACTTGTTGTGGAGTGACCTGAGTGCATGCTTTACGTGGCGGACCCTGGCAGCTGACAGTAACTTTCTCCTTGTTTAGCCTGGTGAGTGGAACATCAGTGTGCCTGACTATAGAGTCACCTATGACTACAGTGTTGGGTACGTTGTTATGCCTTATGGGCTGTGGTTGAGTGGCACACTGAGTTTGTGGGCTATGTGTCATTTGGGTTGTGTTGGGGGTGGAGTTTGCTTGTGTTTCTGCTTTGGAGGTCCCCGATTCTTGTGCAGGGTTTTATTGAGAGCCTCCGTGAATTTAGGTGTGTGTTTTGTGTTTCTATGTGTGTGTTTTAGTGGTGTAGGTTTTGAGGGACTATGTGATGAGTGTGATGTGGTGCAAGTGCTTACCTTCTCCTCTTGACTGTCCAGTCCAGTCTTGTGTGAAGAGAGCTTTGCTTCCAGTTTGTCTATATAAGTGTATCTCTCACAGGTTGTAGTGTTGGGTGGTAGGAGGAGAGAGTTGTCTGTGTACGAGGCAATTGCTGCATTGCCCCAAGATGCCCAGATTCATCAAGTAGACAGGAGAAATCACCAGGAGCTGACCCATAGACAT
Organism: Protopterus annectens; assembly: GCF_019279795.1. Lineage (NCBI taxonomy): Eukaryota > Metazoa > Chordata > Ceratodontiformes > Protopteridae > Protopterus > Protopterus annectens. The sequence goes on along the minus strand of NC_056749.1, from coordinate 63,289,627 downwards.
GCCTGGATAGGTGCTTATTTATTAAGTACTAAAAACTGCTTTCCTCTAGACAAGTGAGGAAAGTTGAGTGCTGTAATAATTTGCAGCTTATTTAGTGCTTACAACGAGTTCTGAACAAGTGCTGAGTTCAAAGAAACAGGTTTGAGAGCTGAAACTAGAAAACTGGTTAGTTCTAAGAAACTAAATTAAGCTAGAAGGCTTCCCTCCAACACAGAAAGGCTTGAGGGCTCAGAAGCCTACAAAATGTCTAGACCACTTGCAGGAAACAAGCTTAAATTTTTTTTCTTTCCCAGATGCTCTCTTTGTACAAAGTAGGAGTGCCAGAAATCAGAATATGATCTCACTGCACTCAGTTGAGTGAGCAAATGAGATGGGCCCAGAAGGAGTATCCAAACACAAATTTACAAGAGGGGCAGGCAGTTTCAAAGCCACCAAGATTAACACCAAAACAAAACCAGGGAGGGTGGGTGGGGAACTAACTAGAAAAACAGAGTCAAATCTTACAGTTCAGTTAATATTCAATGCAACACAAATAAATCAATTAAAATGCTGTATTATTTGAAAAAAGTGCAGATAAAAGGTACTTAAATTCTCTTATATGTCTAGTTGAATACAGTTAGATCTTAGCCGGCCAAAGATCAGGTTTTAAGCAGAAAATATTCCAAAATGTACCACTTAAATAAGCAGTAACAGAATATCAATGAATGAGACTACTCCCGACTACAATTACTGTCTATGCAGGAATTCTACCAGGCAATAAAATCTAATAAGCACTAACTGAAAAAACAGAGTCAAAACTTCCAGTTCAGTTAATATTCAATACAACACAAATAAATCAATTAAAATTATGTATTATTTGAAAAAAGTGCAGATAAAAGGTACTTAAGTTCTCTTATACGTCCAGTTGAATATAGCTAGATCTTAGTCAGCCAAAGCTCAGGTTTTAAGCAGAAAATATTCCAAAATGTACCACTTAAATAGGCAGTAACAGAATATCAATGAATGAGACTACCCCCAACTACAATTACTGTCTATGCAGGAATTCTAACAGGCAATAAAATCTAATAAGCACTAACTGAAAAAACAGAGTCAAAACTTCCAGTTCAGTTAATATTCAGTGCAACACAAAAGTGAAAAGGTGTCACACCTTCACAAAGGTGAAAGTTAATGATGACCAGACTCCGGCCCTGCCCTGGTATTGTGGGACCCTCACCCACTAAAACAAACACTGGGACAGTTCTAGCCTGCTAGAGATCATATCCTTAGCTTGCCGTATAATAAATGGCACTGGTTCTCCATACCACTGTTAATCGGAATCAAACTCATCAGTTGAGCTCCCGATGCCCCAACCCACTGCACTAAGCAGGACTCTTTGGGTTGATCTACGATCAATTAACTTTTTTCTTGACAATTTTTTATGTTCTATTTAAAATTCTTTTCAGGCTTCAATTTTTAATTGCTGAAAATAGACAAAATGTGATAGGTTTTACTAGGCCTTGTGCTGCTGTCTGGTTTAATTATTATCCGTGACTCTCTAGCTATAAAGGCTAGTCTTCGTCAGTCTGCAGAACAAATGGCAGTGGAGTTCTACATTATCGAGCTGCCAGCCAAACACCCAACCTTCTTCAGAAGGCGCGCACACACACACACACACACACACACACACACACACACACACACACACACACACACACACACACACACACACACACACACATATCTAAGGCCAATTTAGAATGTCTAATCTACTTGCAGCATTTCTTGGGAATGTGGGAGGAAACCAGAGCACCCTGAGGAAACCCACTTGAACACAGAGAGTGTAGATCACAGTGTGTGTTTTCTGCTTTTAAAGCCACTGTCCTTCATGGGTATGTGCATAAAGGTACTGAGCACGTGCAAGCAGAGTGCCATTTTGTGTAAGCAGCTGGAGTGAAAGCATGTATATGTGTACCTGTCAGTCAGTTAGCTAGTTCAAGTTTTATAGGTTCATAGGTAAGTACTAGGCTATCTGCTCAAGGGCATTTATAAGCCTAGCCAGAATGTGTTGGCTTTCGCCACCCCCTTAGATTAGTTCCCTGTGCCTTTGTCCAGCAGAGCCATTAGTTCCTTGCACCACTGTCCAGCAGAGCCACTGCAGTGATCCACGGGGTAAATTTTCTGTTTCCCATCCACTTGTCAAGGTTTCTCTTGAAGAGTGTTAGTGAGGGGCTCCACTTGATGTATATTGGAATCCTGTTCCAAAGCATGGGGAGTCTCTGGGATAGGAATCTATTCCTCCAGCATGTCCTATTTATCGTTGTGGTGAGGTTTAAATCTCTAGAGCATGTGGCTCTCCAGGATTTTTTTTTTTTTTTTTTAGGTGGAGCATGTCCATCAATTGTGGGTTGGACATGGACTTGTATGTCAGGCAGAGATCACCTCTGAATAAGCGGTAAGGGTACAGCTGGAGTTTCTTGAGTCGGGCTGCATAGGGCATCTGTTTGAGGCCAGTAATCCTCTTGGTGAGGTACTTTTGTGGCCTTTCCAGCTGTTGCAGGTGTCTTGTAAAGGTACATCCCAAATGGGGCATTGTATTCTATGATGGGTCTAATGAGTGATGAGTACAGAGGCACAATAACCTCTTTTGTTCTAGATGCAAACCCTTTTGTGATTAGGTGGGCCACATACAATTATTTTCTAACCACCTTGGCAATATGATTATCAAAGGTGAGATTTCTATCTACTTGGGTCCCCAGATCCGTTATTACATTTTCTGTATTTAGTGGACTACCACCTATGTGGTAGTTCGCGGGTACTTTGTTTTTTCCAAAGGGGATGACTGTGCACTTTTTGGCATTTAGCTGAAGCCATGATTTTGACACCAGGTATCCGTCTCAGTGAGACCCATCTGGAGGGTGTCTGTATCAGCCGGAGAATCAATTATGGCCCCTAGTTTGCAGTCGTCTGCGAACTTGGTCAGCCATAGTCCTCCTATGCTTGCCTGTACCTCTGAGAAGTATATACCAAACAGGAGGGGTCCTAGGACTGAGCCCTGGGGGTCACCACTTGTAACCGGTTTAGAGTCGGACATAGAGCCTGCAACTCTCACCATGTGGGTTCTATCCATGAACCAGCTGGCAATCCATCTTGTGATGTAGGGGTTTATGTTCAAGCTGGTGAGCTTGTCTATAATACTAGAATGGGGAATGGTGTCAAAAGCCTTTGCGAGGCCTAGGTAGGCTGTGTGGACCTCCTTTTCCTCGTATAATGCCTTGGCAACTGTCTCAAAGAAGGAGGAGGCATGATCTGCCCTTAAAGCTAGACTGGGTAGGGTCCAAGGTTTGGAGGTTCCCAATGTCTCTGTTAATGAGTTCCATGATGATGTGTTCCATTGCCTTGCAGACCAGGCTAGTCAGGCTTATAGGGCAATAGTTCCCGGGGTCCGTTGTGGCTCCACCTTTGTGGATCGGGATAACTGTTGCTGTGCGCCACTCGGTGGGTACGTAGCCTATAGAGAGGCTGAGTTTGAACAGTGTGTTTAGGTGAGGGGTTAGTTCATTTTGGAGCTCTTGTAAGATACAGCCTGGGACACAGTCCGGTCCCATTGAAGCTGTGTTTTTGGCTTTGGATAGGGCTGTTTTAACCTGTGTGTCAGTGATTGACAGGGCCCTACATTCTTCTGGTATGGTTATGGGCCCTTTAGGGGTTGAGAGGGGGGTGAAGTTTGCACTAAACCTGTCTGCCAGAATGTTTGCAATATCAGTCGGTTCAGTGTATTTTGTGCCATTCTGCACTAACTCAGAGCAGATCTGAGAGTTTCCACTTAGGTTCTTGACATAGCTAAAGAACGCTTTGTGGTTATCTTTGGAGTCTTTGGCAATTTTTCTTTCAAAACTAGCCTTGGATGATTTAATGAGGGATCGTAGTTTCTTGCTGATACTGATCAGGGATGTCTTCCCTTTTTGGGATTTTACTATTTTCTGTACTAGTTTCCTCCTTCTGTTGTATAGCTTGTTTATGGCAAGAGTCCACCAGACTGGTTTCCTTTTCTTGGAGGAGTGAGTCTTGGTTTTACTTGGGATAGCACAATCCATGCATTCCTGCAGATGCTCAGAGTGCCTTTATAAAGATTTCAGCAGCTTGGACAAAACTGTCCTTTAGCATGGGGGCTGTGAACCTTTCCACCTCAGTTTTAAGTAACGTGAATTTTGCTTTGGAAAAGTTTTTCCAAAGTGGTTTCCTTGATTGGGGGTGGGGGCGGAATGTGGATATCAAGAGTGATTAGTCTATGGTCTGATCTAACCAGCGAGGGGATGACCTCGGGTGTGGAACATGTTGATGATGACCAGGTCCAATATGTTGTTCCCCCTGGTGGGGGTGCTGACCAGTTGATCCAGGGCGTTCGAGTTTATAAATTCTAGGAAGTGTTGGTCAAGGGAGTTAGTACTTGTGTAGTTCTCCCAGTTTTTGTTTGGGTAATTGAAATCACCCAGTATTAAGGTGTTTGGTAGGACCTTCATATTTCCCAGTGTCTCCGGAAATGCGGAATGGGGGTCCTGGGCCATGGTGGGTGATCTGTAGAAAGCTACAATTTGGATTGCAGTTTAGCTCATTGTTAGTTGCACATGGATGATCTCTGATGCATTGTGCTGCGCCACTAACCTGGAGGTCTGGGTATCCTTGATGAATATGAATACACCCCGCCTTTTGTATTTCGTTCCTGTTTCTGTGGCCGAAAGGTATGGTATGAGTTATAGCCGAGTAGTGCTGGGGTGCTCTCAGGAGCCTTAAACCAGGTTTCTGTTACTGCACAGATATCGATGTTCTCCATACTGAGGAGTGCCTCGAGTGCGTGCATTTTGAGGTTTAGACTTCTGGCGTTGAGTAGCATTACCCTTAGTTTTTGGTTACTTGTGCTATTTATGGTGGTGTTTTTTTCTTTTGAGCCTTGCCTAAAAAAGGCAGTATGGGGGCGGCAAGAGCCTTGGCCAGTATTCAAAAGCCTAAGGGTGACAGGTGCAAGCCATCTCTTGCGAAGCAACGTGGCTTGTCAAGCATGTCATCCCAGGCAGACAGACATTGGATCCCCTTAGAAGGACACCAGAAACTTAGCCAATTGTTGAAATTGATCATTTTTTCTTTATACTGTGGCATCATTCTTGGTGAGGGCAGGATGCTACTCAGGGTCAGGGTCATACCGCCCTGGGCTACGTGATCAGACAGCTCTTCCATGTCTCTTTTCATGTAGTCCAGGGAGGTACGTCTCAGGTCATTCACACCAACAGGGACAATGACAGAGTTGCATTTATACTTGATCTGGAGTGACCTGAGTGATTGTGTTATGTGGCGGATCCTGGCACCTGACAGGCAGCTAACAGTAACCTTCTCCTTGTCCAGCCTAGTTAGTGGGACATCAGTGTGCCTGACTATAGAGTTGCCTATTACTAGTGTGTTGGGTATGTTATTTTGCGTTAAGGGCTGTGAATGCGTGGCACACTGATTATGTGAAGTATGTGTTTCATGGTTGGTGATGGGGTGTGGAGGTTGCTTGGATGTCTACTTTGGAGGTCTCTGTTGCTTTTGCAGATTTTTATTTAGAGCCTTCGAGTATGTTTTCATGTATTCATGTGTGTTATTTGCCGGTGTTGGTTTATTAGGTCTATGTGAGACTGGTGGTGTGTTGCAAGTATTACCCTTCTCCTCTTGACTGTCAGTTCCAGTCTTGGGTTGAGAGAGCTTTGCCTCCAGTCATTTCTCTTGATGTGTTTGTGTGTAATAAATATCTTAAACGGACACCCAAGCCTCATCGTCTTATTTGAATATACAAGACGAGTGACATGGTGTCAGAATGGGATCCGAAGTCGAAACTTCTTAAAACCATGAGGCGCATAGTCAGAAATGGTGGTCTACAGAAGAGTGGAGCAAACGACTCAAACAGGTCAGAAAATATTCGCAGGTACTTAAACTCATTCAAATGATTTTTCCCGTAATGTAAAGCGAAGCATTCAAAACAAATTACCGAATAAACAAAATGTTCAAAATTGTCACATATTGAAAAAAGAACTTGAAATAATTACGAAAACATTTGAAACAATATCCAAATCATATAAAATGTTTGAAAAAGAGAAAACGACTATTTTTTTTTTTGCAATGTACTACTTTTTTTGCATTAACTAAAGCTATTCAAAGTATCTAAAGTGTACAAACTGGCAGCGCGTGCAGGATTACAGTACAGGTGTACAAACTGGCAGCGCGTGCAGGATTACAGTACAGGTGTACAAACTGGCAGCGCGTGCAGGATTACAGTACAGGTGTACAAACTGGCAGCACGTGCAGGATTACAGTACAGGTGTACAAACTGGCAGCGCGTGCAGGATTACAGTACAGGTGTACAAACTGGCAGCGCGTGCAGGATTACAGTACAGGTGTACAAACTGGCAGCGTGTGCAGGATTACAGTACAGGTGTACAAACTGGCAGCGCATGCAGGATTACAGTACAGGTGTACAAACTGGCAGCGCGTGCAGGATTACAGTACAGGTGTACAAACTGGCAGTGCGTGCAGGATTACAGTACAGGTGTACAAACTGGCAGTGCGTGCAGGATTACAGTACAGGTGTACAAACTGGCAGTGCGTGCAGGATTACAGTACAGGTGTACAAACTGGCAGTGTGTGCAGGATTACAGTACAGGTGTACAAACTGGCAGTGTGTGCAGGATTACAGTACAGGTGTACAAACTGGCAGTGCGTGCAGGATTACAGTACAGGTGTACAAACTGACAGTGTGTGCAGGATTACAGTACAGGTGTACAAACTGACAGTGTGTGCAGGATTACAGTACAGTCTTTTCAATGAGTAGGTATTTCAGAGTCCGTTGTGCTGTTGAATATAATTACAAGTACCTGCTGTGTGTGTGACACATTTGGCATGGCAGAGAGATTTCACAGACTTGGTACACTTTTGTTTGATAACAGTATTGCTGAAAATTGGAGAGTGTTTGAGCAAGAATATAGTTTCATACAGGCTGCTTTTTTGATAAAGATGCACGTACAAAAGTATTTATTCTGCTCAAGTTTAGCTGGTATAGATGCCATTGAGAGAGAACGCTCATTTGTGTATGCACCTGCTGTTTATACAGAGGAGGGGCAAGACCGCCACACTGTGGTACAGGCTTGAAATGCGGGAAGACCCCGAGAGCTTAAAACGTATATTTAGATAAATGTGCAACCCTCAAATGAATATTACAATGGAAAGGCACATATTTTACACGAGATCAAAAGCCCGGTGAAACTTTTGCAGCATATATAACTAACTTGAGAAACAAGGCAAAAACATGCAGAGTTGATTATCTGAGAGATGAGGTGACAAAAGACAAGCTGGTGTGCGGTGTTTGCTTCGAGACAGTGATTTAACTTTAAGTAAAACCACAGAAATATGTCAGATATATGAGCTTACAGAAAAGCACACGAATTTCAAGCATGAATGTTGACAGTATGCAGCACGAGGTTAAGAGGTATAGGCCAAAGGGTGTGGCTCCCACAGTGTAACCCAGGGCAGCTTTAGTAAAACCCAGGGTACACGCAGCAAAACCGAGGAGTGATTTGGCAAATCCCATGGTAAACCTCATAGCCAACTGTCATAATTGTAGAGGACAGTCACAAACCTAAATGAGAAAAGTGCTTAGCTTTTGGTCAGAAATGCCACAGATGTAAAAAGTGGAATCATTTAAGGAACCTTTGTAAATCTAAAGAGGCACATTATTTTATTAAGAGAGAGAGCATTCCAAGAAGCAAGTTGATCAAGCAGAAAGCTGCAAACCTACTTTTTATGTTGATGGTGTCTCTGTGCTTGAGGAAAAGGTTAATGCAGTAGATTTGTTGGCAAAGAGTGAAGTATTTTGTACTGCACTGATTAATGGGAGACCTGTAGAGCTCAAAGTTGATACTGGTTCAAAGTGCAATGTTATGTCAGCAGTTATGTTTGCTAAGGTAAAAATGGTGAAAAACTTGATTTGACAAAGTGTGCGAAGCTTGTTGCTTATGGTGGTGAAGAGATTCAAACTGAAGGCTCAGAAGTGCTTTCATGCTGTTCCTATGGGAACAGCCATGACATGCAATTTTACATAGTCAAAAGGCATGTGCAGTCATTGTTAGGCCTCAGAGATAGTTTGAAAATGGGACTGATTTAATTTAATAAGGAAGTCCACTGTGTAAGCATCAACAACAATGAAGGTTTCACACAGAATATTTTTTCTGAATATGCTGATATTTTCAAAGACTGGCTTGGCAAACTCCCAGTTGTGTACTCCATGAAGTTAAACCACTAGGCAAGCCCAGTTATCAGACCAGCATGGAAGGCTCCAGTAGCAATGCAGGGCAAAGTAAAATCAGAGCTGGACAGAATGGCACATTTAGGAGTAATGTTTCCATTAGAAGAACCAACTGAATGGGTATTGTCCACAGTAGCTCATAAGAAAAGCTCAGATGACATTTGAATATGAATTGATCCAAGAGATTTGAACAAAGCACTGAAACGACCTCATCAGCCAATGCGTACAGTTGAAGAAGTTGTGAAACGACCTCATCATCCAATGCGTACAGTTGAAGAAGTTGTGAAACGACCTCATCACCCAATGCATACAGTTGAAGAAGTTGTGAAACGACCTCATCACCCAATGCGTACAGTTGAAGAAGTTGTGAAACGACCTCATCATCCAATGCATACAGTTGAAGAAGTTGTGAAACGACCTCATCACCCAATGCGTACAGTTGAAGAAGTTGTGAAACGACCTCATCACCCAATGCATACAGTTAAAGAAGTTGCTGCTCTCATGCCAAATGCCACTGTTTATTTTTCTGTCTTAAATGCAAAAAGTTCATTTTGGCAGATTTTACTTGATTGAAAATCTTCCTTGCTAACCACTTTCAGTACACTACTTGGAAGGTACAGATTTTTGAGAATGCCAAGTCTACCCGTGAAGTTTTCCAACGTGAGGAGGAGGAAATACTTTCTAGTTATACATGTGCTGTTATAGTAGATGACATTTTTGTAGGAGGCAATGGTGAAATTGAACATGACAGAAACCTCAGAAAAGTTCTAGATCGTGCTTGCGAATCTTAAACTAAATCCTCAGAAATATAAATTCAGGCTAAAAGAGGTTACTTATGTGGGTCATTTGTTTACCAGTTCACAGTTACAACCAGATCTGTCCAAGCAAGCTGCAGTTCTTGAGATCTTGAGATGCCAGCTCCAAACAATGCCACATCTTTACAACGTTTTCTTAGCATGGACAACTATTTAGGCAAGTTCATTCCTGATTTAAGTGAACTTTCAGCATCGCTACAAGAGCTGACACACAAAAATGTAACTTGGTCCTGGTTAGAACAGTACCAAACAGCATTTGATGTCCTGAAACAGACAACTGCCAGTCCATCCACTTTGAGATATTATGATGTTCACAAACCTGTAAATCTTTCCTGTGATGCTTCAAAATATGGTCTTGGTGCAGTAATTCTTCAAGAGGCCAGACCAGTAGCCAATGCATCTAGAGCTCTAATTCAAACTGACATGCAGTATGTGCAAATTGAAAAAAAAAGCTTTTGGCAACAGTGTTTGCATGTTCGAAGTTCAGTGATTATATTTATAGCTGCCCCAGACAGACTGAAACTGATCACCAACCTCTGGTTACTATTTTGAGAAAACCAGTGCACACAGCTCCAGCTAGATTGCAATGCATTATGTTAAAACTGCAAACGTACAATTTCAATATGGTTTACATAAAAGGCAAACTTCTTTATCTCGCTGATACTTTATTCAGATCGTTGAGACAAACCACCGACCAGCATGACAATGAAAAAGATGATTTTGAAGTTGTGGAACTGAGAAATGTTTCTTCCACACATCTTGATGAGCTTAGAAATCACATAGGTTCCAATCCAATTCTTCAATGGCCAGCAAAATAATCTTGTTTACCACCAGACATGCAGCAGTATTTTCCTTATTGAGACAAGATTTTGAGGGAAGATGTTATCACCATGAAAGGTCCAAAAGGGGTAATTCCAAAATCCTTGCAACAAGAGCATATTAAAATCTTGCACTGAGGTCACCTGGGAACTGATTCTACCAAAAGAAGGGTGAGAGGACTAGCATTTTGCCCTTCTATGCCAAAAGATATTGAGAAGGAAATCTCAGCTTGTTCAATTTGTAACAGTACCATACTGCACCAACAAAAAAGAAACACTTCAGCTGAACCAGATTCCTGAACTACTTTGGTCGACAGTAGCCAGGGATATTTTTGAATGGAATGGTCAGCATTATTTGGTATTAGTAGACGCTTATTCAAACTGGTTCAAGATTGACCTATTTTCTAACCCAACGTTCAGCAATGTCATTACGAAATTGAAGAGACATTTTTCTGTCCATGGTAGTCTGCACAAAATTGTTTCTGAGAATGGTGCACAGTTTACAAGTCAACAGTTCAAAAGGTTTGCTGAGACATGGGACTTTGTTCATGTTACTAGTAGTAAATAAACAGTCCAAACGAACCAAAACCAATAACTATACAAATCCAATAGCCAAAAGGACTCTGAGCTTGAAATATAATTAAATCTCAGATTTTATTAATCCACAACGATCCAAACATAAAACCAAGCGCTTTCACCCAGCTCTGCCAGGCTTTATCAAGGAACAAACACTTGCCGAATACATTCTTTCATCTTTAAATAGTCATTTTCCAGTCAGCTGATAAATAGTTAATTAACAAAATCAATTACATTAATTAATCCATAATTCTCATTCAACTCACTCTAACGAAATATATAACAGTCTACCCCACTACTGTGATACCATGCTTACTATAAAAACCTACTAGTAAAAATGAAGTTTAAAAACGTGTTATACATGTCAAATGTAACCTCCTAAAAGATGTAAAATACATAATATATAAAATTTTCAAACTAACATAAGGAAGTTGTAATTAAAGTCTGGCCCTTCTTAATTTTAAGACACATCCAATATTTATGTTGTCATTTAACCCCGGAGGTTTGGTAGCATCCAACTTTAATTGCCAGAATAGTTCACGGTATTCAAGGCAAGTCTCCCAACTACCTCCTCTTATCCCAGGGTTAATCTGCTCTAGTACCATAAATTTCAGGTTCATATTGCTGCAAACCTTAGAATGTTTAGTGCTGCTCTCTTTGTTTTTAGATATGTCATAAAAATGTTCGTACACCCTCTTTCTTAATGCTCTTTCCATTTTGCCCACATAAAAACGTAGGCAATGTGTACAAACCCCTAAATACACCACTCCTTTTGCAGCTCAATTAAAATATTTAGTTGATCGAAATGTAAACTTTCTACCTTGATTTAGCATAGCAAAGCATTGATTACAGTTACCACATTTATGCGTACCCAGTTTTACCTTAGTATTTTTCACATCTGCCTTCCTTTCAAACAGTTCTTTTAAGTTCATACCTCTTTTTCTAATAAAATGAGTTTTTTCAGTAAACAGATGTTTCAATTAGTCGTTTACACTCAAAATAGGCCAATACTTAAGAAAAATATTCTCTACCTCATGAGAATCACTCGTGAAAGTATGAATAAAATTGTTCGTATCAGCCATCTTTGGTTTCTGTTCGTCCTGAACCTAGTAGTAATGGATATTTGGATTCCCTGCTGTCCAATACTTCCTGAGTCAACCTGTCTTGTTCAGGGTACTGTTTTTCCAAAAACAACATTTTAAGAAACCCGGCCTCCTTAAGAAAACCTTCCAAAGAACTACATATTCTTGAGGCCCTTATGAGTTGTCCCTTGACAATACCCTTCTTTTGATAAAAAGGGTGACCACTATTAAAATGTAAAAACGAATTAGAAAATGTAGACTTTCTAAATATCGTGACTGAAACATTGAAACAGCATAATCCTTAGTTAATGTGATATCTAAATAGTTCAATTCGTTACGGTCAATCACATGGGTAAACGATAGAAAATCAGTACTGGAATTAATATGATTAATAAACTCCCCAAATTCTTCTACAGTACCATTCCATAGTACATAAATATCATCCAAAAATCTTCGGTAAAATTTTATGCAGCTAATCCAGGGTTCCTTGAATATATACTTTAGCTCCCAAAAATAGAGAACCAAATTCGCATAAACTGTAGCACAAGGGTCCCCATCGTGACCCCCTTTCTTTGTCTGTAAAATTCCCCACTGAAAAAAATAAAATTGTTCTCCAAAATTATCTCCATAAATTCCACCACTAAACTGATATCTCCACTATCCAAGCCCGATTCTGTAATCAATACTTCCTCAAACCATTCCAGGCCAATGTTGTGGGGGATACTTGGGAACAATTCTACTACATCAATAGTCGCCATAAATAACTGTGTGTCAAACCATTGGCTAATGGTTCTGTAATACCACCTGAGCCTGCTACAATAGATCTAAATCTCAACGGATCCAGTCCCTTATGTGTTTTCAGAATCCCGAAAATAATCGGAACCTTAGGTTTATCTACATATAAAAAATTATAAAGCGTCTCATTTATTGCCCCTTGTAACAGGTGGTCATAAAGTAAAAAACTAATTTTAGTGTGTGCGATGTTCACCTCATTCTTGGATACTACATCGTATTGATCCACGTCCTGCAGTATCCTGTATAAATAAGCTTCATATTCAGTTTCATACATTACCACAAGCCCCCCCCCCCCACTCACTTGTCTGGTTTCATAACTCTACAATGTTCAGCCTTCAAAAGCTTCACCAATTGTATGGTATTCCATGTTACTAGTAGTCCTGAGTATCCACAACCTAATGGCTTGGCTAAACTTCAAAGTGTGAAACAGTTGTTGGAGAAATCCAAAAGAGACAAAACTGACATTTTTCTCAATTTGCTTAATCTCAGAAACATTCCTTGAGACAATTTACTTGGTTCACCTACTCAGAGATTGATGTCAAGACAAACCACCAGCAATCAGTAAGTATTTGTTGGTTCCAAGTGCTAAAAATAACAAAGCAATGAAAGCTCAGCTCATGAAAAAGCGTTAGTCACAGAAATTCAATTATGACAAAACCAGCATACCTCTCAAACCATTAAAAGAAGGAGAGATAGTGACAATGGAGAGAGCTAAATGTTTTGATCGAGTAGGACTTGTGAAACATCTATGTGTGGAACCAAGATCATACATCATTGAGTCACAAGGAATGGAATTTGGGTTGAACTGAAAACATTTACTGCTGGTGTCTGAACCAGTGTTACAGCATCTTGTCTATAACTGAGACTAATTCGCAGAGTATGCTATTGAATGTTCCTGTCCCAGAGAACAACTTTTATGTTCCTGAAAATGCCCCTGAAGTTCCTAATGAAGAGCACTCCCCAGTAACTGTTGCTGTGGCTAAACCTAGTACTAATTATTATATAATGAGGTCAGGTCGTATCTGAAGTCCTAATCCTAGATACACAGCAACCTGGACATGACTGTTATTGTTTGTGTTTATATAATTTTTATGCATATCTGATTGTCATTTTTTCATTTGCATGACACAATTATCCACAAGGGAAGATGTAGATCATAGTGTTGTTATACCTTTAAAGCCACTGTATTTTGTGGGCATGTGCATATAAGTACTGAGCACGTGCAAGCAGTGCCATTTTGTGTAAGCAGCCAGAGTGAAAGCATGTATGTGTGTAGCAGTCAGTTAGTTAGCTAGTTTAAGTTTTACGTTCCAGTCATCCAACCCGATGTGTTTGTGTGCAATAAACATCTTAAACAAATACCCAATCCTCATTGTCTTATTTGAATACACAAGACAAGTGACAGGGAAGCCATGCAGACTCTCCACTGAAGGCACCGCAAACAAGAATCAAACCAGAGACCCTCTTGCTGTGAGTTGGCAACACTAACCATTGCAGCAGTGTGCCGCCCAGCTATAGAGAGTAATCTGCTGGAGCTTTTCAACTGTTAAATACTATTTATCATCATTGTAACATTGTGTATACATTGTAACATTATGTATACAACTTTAATAATACACTTATATGCATGTGCTTACCTGTGTGAGTAAACCTCACTATTATAATTGATAAACTATATTTATGCAAAAGTAGAGCATTACTTTAGTTAATAACTAGTTGTTGTTGTTGTTTGTCTTTCGGCTTTTTCCCGGTAATAACTAGTAATAATAATATATTACTTTTTTAGAAAAGTAATAAGTAATAACAATATATTACTTTCACTGAAAAGTAACTAGTAATAATAACTTATTACTTTTATAAGTAACTAGCACAACACTGTATTAAGCATAACCTGGTATCACGGTCCTAAGCCTTTGAAAGAAATTCCAGATTTTCACCATCCACCACCAATAAATACAAAATTAAAGTCAGACAGTTTAAATCCTTTAGCTTAGAATGAAAAGTCTAGCAGTGAGCAGCTCAGTGGTGCAGCAGTTAGTGTTGTCATCTTACAGCAAGAGGTTCTCCGGTTTGATTCTTGGCTTGGGTGCCTTCTGTGTTGAGTCTGCATGTCCTCCCTGTGTTTGCATGGATTTCCTCTGGGTGCTCCGGTTTCCTCCCACATTCCAGAGCATTTCTCCCTCGGCCTCCACTGAAAATGGACTCTGTCCCTCTCAGTCTTTTCCAATGAACAAATGTTAAATAAATAGTAACTACCCCAGATGTGTTCCGGATGCACTAGTTATAATGCATCTAATGATGTCTGGCAGTTGGCACCCTTCCTGTAGTGCTGGATTTTATTTCCTCAGCCTTCACTTGCCTATTATGTGATCTTGAGCAAATCACTTAACTAGACAGTACTTTGTGGCAATTAGGAATTGAGGCCAGGCTCATTAAAATGTCTCCTGGACTGCATGCATAGTAATTACCTATGAGCCTATGGATACAGTCAAAGTCACCCACAAGGGAGTTTATGACTGTTGTGAGAGAAAAACAGAGTTATAACTACATATTAATACATATTAATGGGCGTCCCTGCTGGACAGTGGAAACAGGTACTGACTGAGGGAATATGGGCGAAATTTTTGGATAGGCTTATAAAGGCCTCCAGGCCAACAGCCCTGTATCATCCTATGAACCTATATCATAGAAAAAGACTGCTACTGCAGTCTTGGCCTTTGAATGTGTTTTTCAAATGCAACTTGTATACAATACTGCATTCATGATCAAGCCCCAAGGAACACCATAGTCCAGAGGGATGCAGATAGGGAATGATCTCCAAAGTCCACTTTCTGAGACAGGCTTGAATAACAGAAGGTGAACCAATCAAGCAGAGGTCCTGAAAGCCTACCATTGTGTAAATGCACTAAAACAGTACTGTAATCCATCACATCAAGCGCCAGCAACAGATGAAGAAGGACCAAAACTAAATAAAAGCAGGTTGTGTTGTGTAATCTCAAAAAGCCACACTGTAATGGATCACATTTATAATCCTCAAGAGTAGAATCCAGTTGTGCATTTAACACCACCCCTAGGAGAAGTGAGTTTAATTACTTTTTATTTTCTTTTTGGGATCCAGGTTTATCAGTGCCTCTTTTATAGAAGAATGAAAGACCAAGACAGGACACAAAAATCTGTCAGGTGACAAGATTCAAGACTTGCAGGTACACCAAGAGCTTGGGAGGACAATGGTCCAGTCTGTGTCTAGTATGATGCCTGCTTGAAACCAAAATAAACCAGCAATAAAAACTGATCCCAAAACCAGGACACAATCCATCTGGACTGTTGCAAAACTCAGACACAGTAGGGCCTACCTTGTCCTGATCATCAAAAAATAGACCTCCATATGCAAAACAGGCTGGGCTACACAACTTATGAAGCACCCAGAAAAGTCATTCCGGGCGATTCACCATGGCAAAGAGCTCCTTCATCACAATGACTTTTTCTTCTCTCAGACCTCTGCATGCTAATAAGTATAATGTTCTTCCAGACTAAGATGGCTCTTCAGGAGCGGAGATCATATTTGCTATTCAAACCTTCAACCTGTCCATCTTAGGGCATGAAACCTTAGATCAAACTGAGGCTAACATGTCATAAGAGGGACCAGGCATACATGAACTGTGAAAAGCAAGACCCTAATATAAACAGAATGAAACTTATCTGGATCACATGTATTGCACTTCAACACAAGCCAGGACGAGACAAAGTAATTCAGTGGCGACAGCAGTTACACTCCTACAGTGGTCAAGCTTAAGACAGGGGATCTGTACCACAAGTACAATAAAATGTACACTGAACCAAGCTGTGATATGATCTGGATACCAGCTCCATCACTAAGTCAAAGGTCAGTTATTACACCATGTTAAAAGACAATGGCAAGGAGTCCAAAAATGTTTCCACATTGTGATGTGCGAATTTCTGTGATACGTGGCCACAGGTACAGTGTGTGCAATTCAGATACACACTTACCACTAAGTAGGGAATCCTTAGCAGCAGGGCCAGCAGCAAGATATGCTAATGCTACATAATGACATGCTAATGAGAAACATTATAAAAAATGAGCATTGGATGCGTATGCAAATGAGGCAAAGCAAGATGGGAGACCAAGTCATAAAAGCGTAAATGCAGCTTGGTAGAATCGCACCTGGTGTATAAATGATCACTGCCGAATCTCTCTGCTCATGCTACGGGAACTGGAAGAAAATGGTAGGAACTGCCGCTGCGTTAGTCAATGTGTTCCTGTAACAAGTCTTACTTTTGAAAATGGTAGGAACTGCCGCTCCGTTAGTAAATGTGTTCCTGTAACAAGTCTTACTTTTGAAAATGGTAGGAACTGCCGCTGCATCAGTAAATGTGTTCCTGTAACAAGTCTTACTTTTGAAAATGGTAGGAACTGCCGCTCCGTTAGTAAATGTGTTCCTGTAGCAAGTCTTACTTTTGAAAATGGTAGGAACTGCCGCTGCGTTAGTAAATGGGTTCCTGTAACAAGTCTTACTTTTGAAAATGGTAGGAACTGCCGCTGCATCAGTAAATGTGTTCCTGTAACAAGTCTTACTTTTGAAAATGGTAGGAACTGCCACTGCGTTAGTAAATGTGTTCCTGTAACAAGTCTTACTTTTGAAAATGGTAGGAACTGCCGCTCCGTTAGTAAATGTGTTCCTGTAACAAGTCTTACTTTTGAAAATGGTAGGAACTGCCGCTGTGTTAGTAAATGTGTTCCTGTAACAAGTCTTACTTTTGAAAATGGTAGGAACTGCCGCTGCATCAGTAAATGTGTTCCTGTAACAAGTCTTACTTTTGAAAATGGTAGGAACTGCCGCTGCATCAGCAAATGTGTTCCTGTAACAAGTCGTACTTTTGAAAATGGTAGGAACTGCCGCTGCATCAGTAAATGTGTTCCTGTAACAAGTCTTACTTTTGAAAATGGTAGGAACTGCCGCTGCATCAGCAAATGTGTTCCTGTAACAAGTCGTACTTTTGAAAATGGTAGGAACTGCCGCTGCATCAGTAAATGTGTTCCTGTAACAAGTCTTACTTTTGAAAATGGTAGGAACTGCCGCTGCATCAGTAAATGTGTTCCTGTAACAAGTCTTACTTTTGAAAATGGTAGGAACTGCCGCTGCGTCAGTAAATGTGTTCCTGTAACAAGTCTTACTTTTGAAAATGGTAGGAACTGCCGCTGCGTTAGTAAATGTGTTCCTGTAACAAGTCTTACTTTTGAAAATGGTAGGAACTGCCGCTGCGTTAGTAAATGTGCTCCTGTAACAAGTCTTACTTTTGAAAATGGTAGGAACTGCCACTGCGTTAGTAAATGTGTTCCTGTAACAAGTCTTACTTTTGAAAATGGTAGGAACTGCCGCTGCATCAGTAAATGTGTTCCTGTAACAAGTCTTACTTTTGAAAATGGTAGGAACTGCCGCTGCATCAGTAAATGTGTTCCTGTAACAAGTCTTACTTTTGAAAATGGTAGGAACTGCCGCTGCATCAGTAAATGTGTTCCTGTAACAAGTCTTACTTTTGAAAATGGTAGGAACTGCCGCTGCGTTAGTAAATGTGTTCCTGTAACAAGTCTTACTTTTGAAAATGGTAGGAACTGCCGCTGCGTTAGTAAATGTGTTCCTGTAACAAGTCTTACTTTTGAAAATGGTAGGAACTGCCGCTGCGTTAGTAAATGTGTTCCTCTAACAAGTCTTACTTTTGCTACTAGCCACAGGTGTGTGCACTGCTCTCCACAGGGGTGCTGTGTCATCTGACCTCACTTAATTTATGGACTCCACAACACTGATATTGTGGACCAGTACCATGTGGATAGGGAAACCATGTAAGAAACTGTGGACACGTGTTGGCCTTATCGGCAGCATCTCAGGAGTTGTGGAGTACTTATCCTACTGACTGCAAAGGGATGCAAGGCTTTACGTATACTAGCCACAGAGACCCTTCAGTGATTTACTGGGTATAAGTAAAAATGTGTATTTGCATGTAAATAGTCTAGTGTGTTCAACCCCCCCCGTATTACAACTTTATGAATCTATTTACATGAATGACATCAGGGAATTATGCAAGAAAAGCAAAGTCACTAGTGAAAAATCAAATTTAATGCAGAAAAAACATATTTTGAGTAGCATTTCTAACAACAGGTCAATTAGGGTTATGAAAACTGACAAGGGAGGGGGATTGGTAGTTATGGATCAACAATATGTGGATAAAATGTTACTTTTTTGTATGGTGATGGATATGGGGAATTGTCATTGAATGAACTTAATATCGCTTACAGAAATACTGATATAGCTCTAAATGACTTGCTTCTTAACCACCAGATCACTAGCACTAAGTTACATTATTTGGTACAGAACAATCCAAGAATTCTGACAATTTTTGGAATTCCCAAGATCCACAAAGATTTAAAAAATTTCCCCCTCAAACCTACTGTTGATGCAAAAGCATCAAAAACCCTGACTATGGCTAAGTTTATTGATTTTCATTTGAAATCAACCCTTAAAAAATTTCAACACATTATTAAAGATTCTTGAGATTGTTTAAGGAAAATCAATAAGCATTTATATAATGATGAACTCATTTTAGTGACAACAGACATGAAGGACCCATTTAATGTGATACCACATGAAGAGAGCACAGAGATGTTTTATGAGTTCCTATGTGGGCACAGTAATTTCACACATTCTAGGATACTGATGTTTAGGACCCTGATGGAGTTGATTTTGGAAAATAACTATTATTTTTGACAGTCAACTGTTTAGACACACATCGGGGGTTGCTACGGGGGCAGCATGCACCCCCGTATTTGCCAACATTGTTCTGACAGTGAGAATGGTCTACGGTTTTCACCGCCCCAGGGTACACACACTGTAAATTCTACGGGAGGTACCTTGATGACATACTTATCTTGTGGGACAGTAGTCCGGACTGGTTGAATGAGTTTTTTCACTATTTGAACTGTAGTACCTCCTTTCTTCGTTTTACTACGGAAACTCATTTTGATACCATTAGTTACCTGGATATCCAGATCACCAAGCACAGAGTAAAAACTAAATCTAATGTCTTTCGGCTTTTCCTGGTTAGGGGTCGCCACAGCGGAACTCCGGTCCGCTAATGATTGGCAGTGGATTTTTACAGTGCCATTTACACACAAACCTACCTGCATGTCTTTAAATGTCACTTTACCACATGAAGGAAATGCAGACTCCACACAGAAGGTGCTCCAGCCGAGAATCAAACTGGAGAACCTCTTGCTGTAAGGCGACAGTGCTAACTGCTGCACCACCGCGGCCTAAGCATAGAGTACAAAAATATTTACATCTATTGTTTACAGAAAACCAACCTACTCC
This sequence comes from Protopterus annectens, assembly GCF_019279795.1. Taxonomy (NCBI): domain Eukaryota; kingdom Metazoa; phylum Chordata; order Ceratodontiformes; family Protopteridae; genus Protopterus; species Protopterus annectens. Next base: position 63,269,848 of record NC_056749.1, on the reverse strand, counting down.
AACTCTCTGTTACATTTTGAGAGTGGGCACCCAGTGTATCAGAAAAGGTCACTGATTAAAGGCCAAGGGGTATGGTTGCCATGCATCACCAGTGACCTTGAGACATTTTACAAAGAAAGGGATGCCCTGCAAGGGATGTTGGCGAGAAGAGGGTATCCGGTAGAGTTCATTAAACCCATTCTGGATGAGGTCATAGATAAGAGGCTAATGGGTAATTTTTTCCCCCTATTAGGTGTTGGTACACAGGATGAGAATTTTGGTTCCGGGACATCTGCTAATAGCGGAACCAGCACTGATAGTGTTACAACATTCAAAAATGCCATGATTTTATAGGTTCATAGGTGTGTACTAGGCTAATGGCCCTGGAGCGAGCCTTTACAAGCCTAGCCCATAGGATTACTCTGGCATCGTGCCACCCAACCTTAGTTCCCAGTGCCTCTGTTAAGTAGAGCCACTGGAGTTATCCCCGGGGTGAATTTTCTATTTCCCATCCACTCATCAAGATTTCTCTTGAAGACTGCCAGTGAGGCTCCGCTTGACATGTATGGGAATTCTATTCCACAGCATGGGCAGTCTCTGGGTTATGAACCTGTTCCTCCTGCTTGTTCTATTGATGGTGGTAAAGAGGTTGAGGTCTCTGGAGCGTGTAGTGTGGAGGGGTTGGGATTTCTTTAGATGTAGCATTTCTAACAGAGCTGGGTCAGACATGGCTTTGTAAGTCAAGCAGAGATCGCCTCTAAGTAAGCGATATGAGATAGAGAATAGTTGGAGTTTTTTGAGCCTGTCCATATAGGACAAGTGTTTAAGGCCTAAGATCTTCTTTGTGAGGTATTTTTGCGGCCTCTCCAGTTGTTGTAGTGTTTAGTGAGGTACATGCCAAATGCAGCATTGTGGTCCATGACTGGCCTCATGAGGGAAGAGTAGAGGGAGACAATGAACTCTTTCTTCCTGGATGCAAAACCCTTAGTAATGAAATGTGCCAATAGAAGGACTTTCTGACCACAGTGGCAATGTGGTGGTCAAAAGAGAGGTTGTCAACCTGTGTTCCCAGATCTCTTATGACGCCTTCTGTGTTCAGTGGACTACCATCGATGTGGTAATTCATGGGAACTGGGTTTTTCCCAAAGGGGATGATGACACATTTTTTGGCATTGAGCTTAAGTCCATGGTTCTGACACCAGTCATTGGTCTCAGTGAGGCCTTTCTGTAGGATGTCAGCATCACTTGGGGAGTTAATTATGGCTTCCAACTTGCAATCGTCTGCGAACTTTGTCAGCCAGAGTCTCTTCGTGTTGGCCTGGACTTCAGAGAAGTAGATACCAAACAGGAGAGGACCCAGGACCAAACCCTGTGGGACTCCACTTGTGACTGGTCGACAGTGTGACTTGGAGTCTGCTACTTTCACACTGTGGGTTGTATGAGTGAGCCAATTTGCAACCCACCTAGTGATATACTGGTTGATGCCTAGCTTAGTGAGTTTTTCTATGATTCCTGAGTGGGGAATGGTATCAAAGTCCTTGGCCAGATCAAGGTAGGCTGTATGAACCACCTTTTGATATACAATCCCGTTTTCTGGGATTAAGGATATTTTGAGAAAGAACTGGGTCATCCTTAGAGGTGACGTCCAACTTGGGACTAAGATGGGGGACAATCCCACAGTGGTATATAAAAAAGATCTAAGTTTCAAGAATGTTCTTGAATAGAATAACGACAGTAACACGCACAAAAAGGAAGGGCAGAAGAAAAAATGTGGACACTGTCACAATGTCAGTATATATTGGAGGGTGATGGCATTAGATTCCCTAAATATTGCTTTGTGAGGTTGAATTACAAAAGTAATTGTGGTAGTAAAAATATAGTGTACACCGCGAAGTGTCAGCAATGTGACTGCTACTATATTGGTAAAACTAAGAATGCCTTCAGGCAGCATATTTATCAACATGTTTATGACATCAACAAAGGCAATCCTAACAACGCCTTACGAAAGCATGTTAACAAATTTCCTCATCACAAGTTTAGATTTATGGTTTTAGAACAAATTGATCTGTTAATATAACATAAAGAGCTTATGTGGCAACTAAGAATGAATACTACTTGTCCACCAAGACTAAATGACATGGTCTCTATCACCAGTTATTTAAAACTGTTTTATTTTTAAGGTGTTTACTTGAAGGTATGGTTATTAATTTTAAAAATGCAACATGTAATATGACTTGCGAACAGATTAAAGCAGTGTTAGTAAGCTGGATTTATTTTGTAGATAGATGGTTGTATTTTAATTTTTATAGACAGCGGATTGACTTGAGTGTAATAAGAGGTTGTTTACGATGTGTTAAAACAGGGACGTTTGTTTTGTAATAAGAGGTTGTTTACGATGTGTTAAAACAGGGACGTTTGTTTTGTAATAAGAGGTTGTTTATGATGTGTTAAAACAGGGACATTTGTTTTGTAATAAGAGGTTGTTTATGATGTGTTAAAATAGACATTTGTTTTGTAATAAGAGGTTGTTTATGATGTGTTAAAACAGGGACGTTTGTTTTGTAATAAGAGGTTGTTTATGATGTGTTAAAACAGGGACATTTGTTTTGTAATAAGTGGTTGTTTATGATGTGTTAAAACAGGGCCGTTTGTTTTGTAATAAGTGGTTGTTTATGATGTGTTAAAACAGGGACGTTTGTTTTGAATGAGGGCTTTTTATTAGGCTGTTTGAAATGCTTATTGTGAAGTCGCTCTGATTTTAAGAATGCAATTTTGATTGGGTTTTAGTCGATTGTCACATGATGTTGCCTGGCTTTATAAAGAAATAATACAACCAGTATGGTTATTCTGAAGAAGTCAAGTATAATAAATAACAAAAGTGCTAAATAAACTGTTACAGTTCCGGTCGTTTCTTAGTATGTGTTGTTTTATTTTATTAGTTTGTGTTTTTCGTTTACTGATTTACTGAGTATGCAGCAGGAGCATCTCAGGCATCTGACACAAGAATATTCCATCAGTTTCCTAATGCCATGCTTTACCATGTGGGAGAGCTTATGTAGTTCCCATATACCGCAGAGGAGTTTATGTAGTTCCCACATACCACAGTGGCACTTATGTAGTTCCCACGTGTCACAGAGGAGCTTATGTAGTTCCCACATACCACAGTGGCACTTATGTAGTTCCCACGTGTCACAGAGGAGCTTATGTAGTTCCCACATATCACAGAGGAGCTTATGTAGTTCCCACACACCACAGAGGCACTTATATAGTTCCCACATACCACAGAGTAGAGAGGGAACACCATGCTGGAATTCTACAATACAGCCATTTCCAGGAAGTACTGGGGGCATAGACTGCACCCACACTGAAATAAAGGCCCTGCCTGGGGAACAGAGAAGGCGGTACATGAACTTCAAATGGTATCACTTCATCAGCTGACAGGTGATCTGTAATGCACATATCATCTACAATGTGTCTGCAGACCACTCAAATAGTTATTCATGACTCTCACGTATGGCGTATCTGAGATCTGTATAAACATTTTAACAGGGCTAACTTCCCCAGGGGCATGAAATTGGCATTGTCAGATACGTCTTGAAACCCTGGTTGATGACACCCATCATAAATCCACTAAATGAAACAGTCTACGGTTACAACTATGCCCAGTTACAAAAAAAAAAAAAAAAAAATTATTGAACATGTATTTGGGTTGCTGAAGTCAAAGCACACTTTCACTATGGCATTACCTCAGTGCCCCTACAGTATCATCCTGGTACTTGTGTATGTGCACTGCTACACATTATCATACTTATGAAGCAGTTATGGAATGAGAGGCACTTGCACAAGAAGCTGTCTCTAGCACACCAGGCAGTGGAGGCGAAGTCAGTTGGGGGAGTGAAGCAACAGGCGAAGATCATGCCAGACGGAGGTTGGAAATTTATGATGTGGCACTGGCATAGTGGCAGCAGCTTAGACATAGCTACACAGTAAAGCAGTATAAATCATATACTCGACAGTGCAACTGGTGCACACAAAACAACACCAGGCTGTGCTTATCCATGCATAGGCTGGCTGCACTGTGCCTCATAGACGGGCAACCCAAGTAATAATGTACAAAGAGCAAATCAGAGATATCATGAGCTGTACATGTGGGGTAGGGAGCACCACAAGGAGATGCGTGTGTGTGTTAAGGGCAGTTACTGTAAAGACTACACTTGTGTGTATAGGCTTTTATTGGGAAGACATTAGGGCAAAAGGCTTTGTGAAGGGCTGCTGTCAATGGAATTGTATGTGTGTAATGGACTGCAGGCTGTAAGGGTGTGTGCGTGTCTCTGCTGGAATTGTGCATGTGTAATGCACTTGGGCCTGTAATGGTGTGTGTGTATGCTTGCTGGAATTGTGTGTGTGCAATGCACTGTGGGCTGTAATAGTGTGAGAATGTGTGTCTGCTAGAATTGTGAGTGTGTGCGTATGCTGGAAGTGTGTGTATGTGTGTGTGTGAAAAGCACTGCGGGCTTTAATGGTGAGTGTCTGTTGAACTGTGTGTGTGTGCAATGCACTGCGGTCTGTAATGGTGTGAGTGTGTGCTGGAATTGTGTGTGTAATGCACTGCGGGCTGTAATGGTGTGAGAGTGTGTGTCTGCTGGAACTGTGTGTGTATGTGTGTGTGTGTGTGTGTGTGTGTGTGTGTGTGATGCACTGCAGACTGTAATGGTGTGAGCGTGTGTGCCTGCTGGAATTGTGTGTGTAATGTACTGCGGGCTGTAATGGTGTAAGTGTGCGTGTCTTCCGGAATTGTGTGTGTGTGTGTGTGTGTGTGTGTAATGCACTGCGACCTGTAATTGTGTGACAGTTTGTGTCTGATGGAATTGTGCGTGTGTAATGCACTGCAGGTTGTAATGGTGTGACACTGTGTCTGCTGGAATTGTGTGCCCGCAATGCACTGCGGGCTGTAATGGTGTGTGTGTGTGTGTCTGTTGAATTGTGTGTACGCAATGCACTGCGGACTGTAATGGTGTGAGTGTGTGTGTGTGCTGGAATTGTGTGCGTGTAATGCACTGCATGCTGTAATGGTATGAGTGTATGTGTAATGCACTGCAGGCTGTAATGGTATGAGTGTATGTGTAATGCACTGCAGGCTGTAAAGGTGTGAGCGTGTGTGCCTGCTGGAATTGTGTGCGTGTAATGCACTGCATGCTGTAATGGTATGAGTGTATGTGTAATGCACTGCAGGCTGTAATGGTGTGTGTGTGTGTGTGTGTGTGTGTGTGTGTGTGTGTGTGTGTGTCTGCTGGAATTGTGCGTGTGTAAAGCATGTGAGCTGCAATGGTGTGACAGTGTGTGTCTGCTGGATTGTGTGTGTGTGTAATGCACTGTGGGCTGTAATGATGTGTCTGCTGGAATTGTGTGTGTGTGTGTGTGTGTGTGTGTGTGTGTGTGTGTGTGTGTGTGTGTGATGCACTGCAGGCTGTAATGTTGTGAGTGTGTGTGCCTACTGGAATTGTGTGTGCAATGCACTGCAGGCTGTAATGGTGTGTGTGTGTGTGTGTGTCTGCTGGAATTGTGTGTGTGTGTGTAATGCACTGCAGGCTGTAATGGTGTGTGTGTGTGTCTGCTTGAATTGTGTGTTTGTGTAATGCACTGCAGGCTGTAATGGTGTGTGTGTGTGTGTGTGTGTGTGTGTGTGTGTGTGTCTGCTGGAATTGTGTGTGTGCAATGCACTGAATTGTGGGTGTGTGATGCACTGTGGACTGTAATTGTGTGTCTCTCTCTCTCTGCTGGAATTGTGCATGTAACACACTGCCAGCTGTAATGGTGTGAGAGTGTGTCTCTGCTGGGATTGTGTGTGTGCAATGCACTGTGGGCTGTAATTGTGTGAGTGTGTGTCTCTGCTGGAATTGTGTATGTAATGCACTGCAGGATGTAATGGTGTAAGTGTGTCTCTCTGCTGGAATTGTGTGTGTGTAATGCAATGTGGGATGTAATGCTGTGACTGTGTGTGTCTAATGGAATTGTGTGCGTGTAATGCACTGCGGGCTGTAATGGTGTGAGTGTGTGTGTGTCTGCTGGAATTGTGCATGAAATCCACTGCCGGCTGTAATGGTGTGACAGTGTGTCTGCTGGAATTGAGTGTGCGCAATGCACTTCGGGCTGTAATGGTGTGAGTGTGTGTGTCTGCTGGAAGTGTGTGTGTAATGCACTGCATGCTGTAATGGTGTGAGAGTGCATGTCTGCTGGAATTGTGTGTGTAATGCACTGCGGGCTGTAATGGTGTAAGTGTGTGTGTAATGCACTGCAGGCTATAATGGTGTGAGGGTGCATGTCTGCTGGAATTGTGTGCGTGTGTAATGCACTGCACGCTGTAATGGTGTGAGAGTAAGTGTCTGCTGGAATTGTGTGTGTGTAATGCACTGCACGCTGTAATGGTGTGAGAGTAAGTGTCTGCTGGAATTGTGTGTGTGTAATGCACTGCATGCTGTAATGGTGTGAGAGTGAGTGTCTGCACATATAGAGCCCTCATATGTAGTTGCTGCATTGCATGCTGATCTACTGGACAAGTCAATGGTATGCACGGTAGAGGGTTGAGCATCTTGTGCACATACCCAATCATGAGAACTGTCACTACCAGGAATTGTACTGGTTGTACCACTGCCCAGGGTAGATGTCACTGAGCTATGTGACCATTATTAAACTCTGTTACAAGACATTTCATTGACATGAGCCTGGGTGCATCCTCTGCAGCAGATGTAGTTGTGCAGCAGATAGTAAAGACAACCACATGGCCTTCTACAGTTATGTAAAGAATCTCTACAGTGATACCCAGATTTGTACTGAGCTACTGCACAATGGTACCTCCTATATGGAGCCAACAGATATTGCCAATACACTAGTCGACAGACTCAGTGCTGACTTTACCCCTACCCCCCAAAGGACCAATCACAATACCAGTAGATTGCCAGGCACCCAGTATTACTGCTGTACAGGTTAAAACACTGTCCAAGGCCAAGAATACAGCTGCTATGAGATCTGATGATATCCCTGGCTGTGTTCTACATGAACTACAGAGTGAACTGGCACCTTACCTGTGTGCCCTGTTCAATCACTGCCTCACCTCAGGCTTTGTCACTACTGAATGGCACACTGCTATAGTCATCCCTCTCCACAAAGCAGGAGCAACTACAGACCCTGGGAACTATTTTGCCCCATTAGCCTGACAAATCTGACATGCAAAGCTATGGAACGCATCATTATGGACCTAATAAACAAGGATATAGGGAATCTCCAAACTCTGGATCCCACACAGTTTGGTTTTGTGAAGGGTAGATCATGCCTGCTCAACTTAGTCAACTTCTTTGAGTCAGTCACCAGAGCTGTGGATGAAGGCAAGGTGGTTTGTACAGCCTACCTTGATCTTTCCAAAGCCTTTGATACCACTCCCCACTCAGGACTCATAGAAAAACTAACTAAGTTAGGCATCAACCCCTACCTCACTAGGTGGGTTTCAAACTGGCTCACAGATAGAACCCACAGTGTGAACGTAGCTGACTCCAAGTCAGACTGCAGACCAGTCATGAGTGGAGTCCCACAGGGATTGGTCCTGGGTCCTCTCCTGTTAGGTATCTACTTCTCAGAAGTCCAGGCCAACACGAAGGGACTCTGGCTGACAAAGTTCGCAGACGATTGCAAGTTGGGAGCCATTAACTTCCAAGTGATGTTGACATCCTACAGAAAGGCCTCACTGAAACCAAAAAATTGCGTCAGAACCATGGCCTTAAGCTCAATGCCAAAAAATGTGTCATATCCCCTTTGGGAAAAACCCAGTTCCCATGAATTACCACATCGATGGTAGTCCACTGAACAAATAAGTCATCATAAGAGATCTGGGAACACAGGTTGACAGCAACCTCTCTTTTGATCACCACATTACCACTGTGGTCAGAAAGTCCTTCTATGTGGTGCATCTCTTTACTAAGGGTTTTGCATCCAGGAAGAAGAGGTTATTGTCTCCCTCTACTCTTCCCTCATTAGGCCATTCATTGCGTACAATGCCCCATTTGGCATGCACCTCACTAGACACCTGCAACAACTGGAGAGGCTGCAAAAGTACCTCACAAAGAGGATCCTAGGCCTTAAACACTTGTCCTATATGGACAGGCTCATAAAACTCCAACTATTCTCTGCCTCATATCGCCTACTTAGAGGCGATCTCTGCTTGACTTTCAAAGCCATGTCTGATCCAGCTCTGTTAGAAGTGCTACATCTAAAGAAATCCCAATCCCTCCACACCACACGATCCACAGACCTCAACCTCATTACCTCTCTACTCAACAGAGGCACTGGGAACTAAAGTCGGGTGGCACAAGACAAGGGTAATCCTTTGGGATAGGCTTGTAAAGGCTCCAGGGCCATTAGCCTAGTACACACCTATGAACTTATGGAAGGGCTAGCACCATGTCAGTGTGACAGATCTGTGTATGGTGTATCAAGCATAAAAGATCTAGATCATCCGTGGCCAGGATGGCCACCATCTGTGGATGTAGCTGTGGGCTTTGTGTATGGTGTATCAAGCATGACTGATCTAGATTATCCATGGCCATAACGGCCACCATCTGCGGATGTAGCTGTGGGACAGCTTTGTGTATGATGTATCAAGCATGACAGATCTAGACCATTCGTGTCTATGATGGCCACCATCTGTGGATGTAGCTGTGGGACAGCTTTGTGTATGATGCATCGTGCATGGCAGGTAAGCTTTACAAGACATGGCACGTTCCAGTATGTGATTTAATCTAACAAAACACTCACAAATATTGGACACAAACTCCCGTGGGTCATCTTGAACACCCTACATCAACCACTAACTACCATGACCTGTGCCTCCATGACTGCACTGCACATATTTATTTGATTTTATTTGAAATTTGTTTACTGGAAAAGTCTGACTGGACAAAAAGCCCATTTTCAGCAGAAGGCCGGGGAGAAAAGTTCCAATATAAACTAACAATCACACATTATTTACAAAATATAGTAGCTGAAAATTCCAAGGAGAGGCACAGTAAACATAAAAGTAAAACATACTGGTGGACAAGCATTTCCATGTAGTGGACAATACAGACTTGTTAACAATCACATATTATTTACAATGCATAGTAGCTGAAAGTTGCAAGGAGAGGCACAGTATACATAAAAGTAAAAACATATTAGTTGACAAGCATTTACATGCAGTAGACAATACAGACTTGTTAAGAGTGCTTGCTGGATTACAGTCATTAACACACCGACTGCAGGTGGAGGATGAGAACCATACCTCCAAAGAACACCAGTATCCAGTCCCGGAATGTCGCCTCCACTAACAGCCTAGGGGCAGATTATGATGTGTCTAGTAGGGGCACCACACTTTCCTGACTACTAATGTCTCCACTAACCTCTCCTCCCTGTGTAATGGGTGTGTCTTGGGTGTCTGCAGGCACGGAGGTTGTGTCCATGGCCTGTGTAAGGGATGCAGTAGTCACATTCCCTTCGTCGAAATCACAGACACAGTAGTACCTGACTATGTGAAGCTTATCCTCGCCATCATCAGAAGTCGCCGATCCTCCATCGGGTAATGGCATTTCCACAGAGGTGGTGCTGGATAATCACCTGTGAGTACAGCACAGAAGAATACTCTGTGATCAGAGGTTGCAGATCCTCCAACATCGGGTTCATAGGTTCACAGGGAGGTACTAGGCTATTGGCCCTAGGGCCTATATAAGCCAAGCCAAAAAGGTACCCTGGCTTTCACCACCCAAGAAAATTATTTTCCTGTGCCACTGTCGAGCACAGCCACAGAAGTGATCCCCAGGGTGAATTTCCTATTTCTCATCCAATCATCAAGATTTTTCTTGAAAAGTGCTGAGGAGGAGCTTTGTTTGATATAGATAGGTAATTTGTTCCAGAGTATGGGAAGTCTCTGGGACAGGAATCTATCCCTCCGGCATGTTCTGTTTATTGTGGTGACAAGGTTTAGGTCCCTAGAGCGTGTAGATCAGAGGGATTGGGATTTCTTTAAGTGGAGCATGTCCAACAGCTCTGGGTTTGACACAGCTCTGTACGTTAGGCAGAGATCACCTCTGAGTAGGTGATATGCGACAAGAGCAAAGCTGGAGTTTTTCGAGACGGTCTGCATAGGACATCTGTTTGAGGCCGGTAATCCTCTTTGTGAGGTATTTCTGTGGCCTTTCCAGTTGTGAGAGATGTCTTGTGAGGTACATACCAAAAGGGGCGTTGTACTCTATAATGGGTCTAATGAATGATGAGTAGAGGGGAACAATTACCTCTTTTCCTGGATGAGAAACCTTTTGTGATGAGGTGTGCCACGTAGAAGGACTTCCTGACTACTGTGACGATGTGATTATCAAAGGAGAGACTACTGTCCACCTGTGTCCCAAGGTCTCATCACACTTTCGGTGATAAGTAGACTACCGCCTATGTGGTAGTTCATGGGTACAGAGTTTTTACCAAAAGGGATGACAATGCACTTTTTGGCACTGAGCTTCAGGCCATGGCTTTGACACCAAGCATCTGTCTCTGTGAGGCCCTTTTGTAGGATGTCCACATCGTTAGGAGTTTTGATTATAGTGGCTGCAAAAGTGCCTCATCATCTTTGACAATCTCAGGCCTCAGTGGAGTACCTAGTAAAGAAACTGTCATCAGCTTCCCTGACGCTTCCTTCTTTCAGATATTTGTCCTTTGTTTTTCCAAGTTCAGAGGAGGGACTGGTGGATGCACTTCTGTTTTATACATCACTTCTAATTACCCAACCCTATGCTGAAGTGGAGCAGATATTAAAGAAAGTGCAGAGGGATGACTGGGGACACAATGTTTCAAGCCTAGATTAAAAAAAAAAAAAAACGACAAAGAATGGAAGTCCCAAAGAAAGTATTAAGCTTCTCTGACATCTACAAACAATCTCTAACACAGCAGCAAAAGAAAATGCTCTTTAGTTGGATATTTATCTGAGCCTCTGGTCGATCCACCATGCTAGTAATAAGCATACAGGAGATGATCATCAGACTAACAAGATGGTACTGGCTAACCAACCTTTATACCACCACTGTCATGACCTCTGGAATTAAAGTCTCTGTTGGGTTGGGGGAAGGTGAGATCTCTGGTTTTCAGGCCAACCTCAGGCTGTTGTAGGCAGGAAATCTCAATTGTCTTTATAGCAGCAACGAACTACAAAGAACATCATGATCTCATATGATCTTCCTGCTGTATGTATGGGCTCAGGAGAAATCTCACTCTCATAATACATATCACAGTACGTGCTCACAAAAGTCTCACTCTCACGATACCCCTACCACATAACAGTACGTGCTCACAAAAGTCTCACTTTCACAATACCCCTACCGCATAACAGTACATGCTCACAAAAATCTCACTCTCACAATACCCCTACCGCATAACAGTACGTGCTCACAAAAGTCTCACTTTCACAATACCCCTACCACATAACAGTACATGCTCACAAAGGTCTCACTCTCACGATACCCCTACCACATAACAGTACGTGCTCACAAAAGTCTCACTCTCACGATACCCCTACCACATAACAGTACGTGCTCACAAAAGTCTCACTTTCACAATACCCCTACCACATAAAAGTACGCGCTCACAAAAGTCTCACTTTCACAATACCCCTACCATATAATAGTACATGCTCACAAAGGTCTCACTCTCACGATACCCCTACCACATAACAGTACATGCTCACAAAGGTCTCACTCTCACGATACCCCTACCACATAACAGTACTTGCTCACAAAGGTCTCACTCTCACGATACCCCTACCGCATAACAGTACGTGCTCACAAAGGTCTCACTCTCACAATACCCCTACCACATAACAGTACGTGCTCACAAAGATCTCACTCTCACGATACCCCTACCGCATAACAGTACGTGCTCACAAAAATCTCACTCTCACACAATCCTCTTACTGTATAATAGTATGTGCTCAGGAAAGTCTCACTGTATTTACTGAAAAACATAGCAATACTGGTACATATACAGAAATCTATAACAGAATAAATATTTGATGGTATCTGTGCTAACTCATTGACAATGAACCTTCTGAACTATTAACAATAACCTTAAGGGTCACATCTACAACATTTCTAAAAAAATATTATTTAATATCTAGAGCCAAATAAACAGTAGAAATCATGGTGGAGCATTTTCATCTGTTAATTGGCTTAACTACCATGAATATAAACTACAGAACTCATGTTGGTCAGGGTAATCCCTGTGGTTTCCTCACCAGGGATGTGTCTATGTGGGGCCAACATTTATTTTATTTATTTATGTGTCTTTGCTTACTGGGAAAGTCTCACTGGGTAATACCCATCTCCAGTGGAGGTCCGGGGAGAAAAACTCCATTTGCTTACATTGCACTATACGAAGTTCCAGTTAAACACAGACGTAATTATTCTATTTACATTTATACACAAACTCTAATTACATTTATACATTCTAAGATTTTACAGAGGTGGAATTTACTAAAGAGAAAGCCCATGAGGATGGTTTTCACTTATGACAGCTAAATCCAACTACACATCTATAATTTCAGAATTACATTATGCAAACAACTGTATTTACAATCCTGAAACCCTTTTTACAGAAGGGTGAGAAGTAGTCTTTGCACTTACCAGATCAACTTTTTTTCAGACAAAGAATTTTATATTTCAGTGGAGCATGGGAATCCGGCTGATTCGGTAGCAGATTCTGAACTTCCTGATCCCAGGAGATGCAAACTCTATTATACTTGATAGTATGATGACTAAACCACATTTTAAGTTGAAAACAAATTCTGACCTAAATTAATTGATGTACAGTTTAGTGTTGTTTCTTTTCTGTAAATATTTGTTTTCCTCTAACTCCAGACCGATATATTTTTAATTGTTATGCCATATAGTCATGGGTTAACTTGTTGCAGGAATATCTTGGAATATAAGTAAAATACACTGCCTTTTATTCTCTGCTTTTACTAAAGATTAAAGCAAATGATAGTTTCTGTTTAGTCATTTAGTAGAGTCGGACTCTTCATAACCTCAAGGACTTTACCCATCAGGTGTGTCCGCCAACCCTCGAAGGGCTTTACCCATCAGGTGTGTCCGCCAACCCTTGAAGGACTTTACCCATCAGGTGTGTCCGCCAACCCTTGAAGGACTTCACCCATCAGGTGTGTCTGCCAACCCTTGAAGGACTTCACCCATCAGGTGTGTCTGCCAACTCTTGAAGGACTTTACCCATCAGGTGTGTCTGCCAACCCTTGCTTTTTTAAGTTCTTGTAAAACTGATAATTTCCTGCTTCGGAAATACTTTTCTTCCAGAACATCGGCCTCCACCTTCTTCTTTTGCCTTCAGTCTTTCCCAGCATCAGCATCTTCTCTTGTGAGTCCTTTCTTCATACTATGTAGACAAATGCATGTTTCATCTGATCTTGTAGAACATAGAATTCTCAAAAGGTCTGTCCAGCACCACAAGTCACAATTTTTTTCCATTGTACAACCTTACATATAATCCAACTCTTACAGCCAGCCATATGCTATAACTGTGAAACCTTCGCTATTTAAAATGTTATCCAGATTTGCCATAGTTTACTGTCCAAGATGCAAGTATTGTTGTTTAAAATGACTGCAAATCATCATCTGCAGAGACCTTTAAGCCCAAGAAAATACAGCCCCCCCACTGCTTTTACTTCACTGCCTACTTTCAAAGAACTAATATGCACAGAGGACATAATTTTAGCTTTTTGTTCTTTTACTCAAAGGCTGGTTTTATCTGTTGCTTCATAATCTCCATGCAGATTCCTAAGGAAGCAAATAAGTCCTGGTATTCCATGCCAAAGTCCACATGGCTGTAGGAGTTGAGTAGTCAGTAAAGCAGAAGTAAATACTTTTTTTCCAAAGGACAATAACTATCCATAAATTCTATTACTTAATGATTTATCATTTAATGTCAACATTAATTTGCCAAGCATGCTAACATAACCTCAAGTTTATTAAGGTGATTATAATTTAAGCACTAAATACAAAAAATGACTGCAGTAACACACATGGCACTAAACCATAAAACTTTTATGGCAGCAGCAAAAAGTGATGAACCAGGCAATCGCTAAAATCAAGTTCAAATAGACAGGACTTCGAGGAGCTCCTAAAGCAGACCACAGTTGGACTTCCACTCTATGCCACCCACATAGTAGATTCCACTAATCATTGGCCTACTAAGCAAATGGAAAGGCTACATTTATGTCTGACCACACCCATAGCTGAAAGGTGGCATGGCTGAATATTCTCAGAATAGCAAGGGACCCAAATCATGTATGCAAACAAATACCAAAATCAAGATGTAACAGATAAGACAATACAGAGATAAAGCCTGGGAGCACTGGTATAAAACTAGGTCCCAAACCTCAAAACAATCCCTCCTAGAACTCAGAAAGCAAAAAAACATGTTAGACTAGATAAAATTTCCTACTACCACAGTCTACAAATGAAATACCAAAATAACCCTCAAAAGTTCTGGGCAGCCAGGGAAAGCCAGTTCATCCAAACCTCAAAACAATCCCTCCTAGAACTCGGAAAGCAAAAAAACATGTCAAACTAGATAAAATTTCCTACTACCACAGTCTACAAATGAAATACCAAAATAACCCTCAAAAGTTCTGGGCAGTCAGGGAAAGCCAGATCACCTTTCCCTTCTACAAACAGCACCACAGAAAATATAAACACTCAATTCAATAAACACTACACAGAAACCATTCTAGCACTGTCTAACCAGCTGACCTGCCCTCCACAAAATTTCCCAAGACTTGTATTGATAGCTATTCCTTCTCCTTTCACCCTGTCTCTATCGACTCCATAAAAAAACTACTTAAAAAGCTAATGCCCACCACACTAGCCGCTGACAAACTTCCAACTGATTTTCTATGAACTGCAGCTGATGCATTAGCCTACTCAGTTGCCACCCTGCTGATCCCTGTCTGAAAGCCCGGTCCCTGATACTTGGAAAGTCTCCCACATCATACCACTACATAAAGGGGGCAACTCTACTGAGCTAACCAACTAACGTCCAATTGCTATTCTGTCTCATTTATCTAAAATTCTACAGAGGTGTACACACATACAACTTTCAAACTATTCACATACAGTGGATACAAAAAGTGTACACACCCCTGTTAAAATGCCAGGTTTTTGTGATATAAAAAAACGAGACCACAATAAATAATTTCAAAACTTTTCCCACCTTTAATGTGACCTATAATCTGTACAATTCAATTGAAAAACAAACAAATCTGTTAGGGGAAAAAATATAAAAAATAAAAATACAATAAGCTAGTTGCACAAGTGTGCACACCCTTAAACTAATACTTTGCTGAACTTTGTTAAAGTTGAACAAAACTTTGTTTTGATTTAATTACAGCATTCAGTCGTCTACTGGAAGTATTCACCTCTAACAAAATTATTATCTTTCAGCCTGTACTTGCAGAAAACAAAATACCAAGAATGTGGACTGCTGGCAGAAAAACACTGCTAGCACAAGAACACAGACAACTGTTTCCTCTGGACTCAAACTACACTTTATTGAGTGATTTCATCCTTAAAGAAATGGACTTCATAATCAACTAGTTACATCCACAAAGAGAGGAGGCAAATGACTTGACAGTACAGGAGAGACCACAGTCTGAACATAAAGCATCAGAGTCGATCACGACAGACAGAGCAAGCAAGAACAATCACAACAAAGACACTCGTCTGTAGCCACTGTAGCCAGCCAAAGATCATTAAATACCCTAATTAAAGAAGTCTTAGTGCAATGGTGAGTACAGACACCAAGCTTATAAGGATGGAGAAAGCCCATGTAATGTTAAGCATGAGCAGAGTTAAGAATAAATAACCTTCTTGTAGACCTTACCTACTGCTAACAAATGGTTTCTTGAGAAAGTATAGTTGTACAAGTTCAACTTACTATAACAGCAGATGTTCAAATGACCACTGCTGCAGTAGCCTTAGCTATATTGGTTATATCCTGCCAAGGAAATAGCAGCTGTCCAGCTTCCAAAGCTTCAGGGCACCTTCCATGCACCCAAACTATCAAGAAGCTGAAGTTGAGCTGACTAAAAGATAAGTTTTGGCACAAAGCCCTTCAGCACTTTCCTGCCAGCAGACAGAGGAAGGCTGAACCCTGAAAGGACAATGCTAAGAACAACCAAAAATAAATGCTCACACCCTGGCTTAAAAAAAGGGGGGGCGGAGGAAGGGAGCAACTACAGCAGCAGTGATCATTCAAACATCCATTGTTATAAGTTCAACTTACACAACTGTACTAAGATCCTCCCACTGACCACTGCTGCAGTAGCCTTGGCTATATGAGTAGATTACCCTGCCTACCTACACTGGGGAGGTGGAAGGAGAAGAGTCCAGGAGCCCCTGGATAATGTTCATAGCAAAACCTGATCTGATCTAAAGAAGGACTCAAGCTTGTAATGCTTTTCAGAAGTATGTGCACAGGACCAAGTATCAGCCATGAGAATACTTTCAAAAAAGCCACAAATTAAGTCTGGTAGTGTGGGCTTTGACCCTGCCTGGAATAGTTGTTATGGTGAGTATAACAAAAGGTAACTTCCTTAGACAGCCATTTAAAAATGGTATTTTTGACACAGATTGTCCCTTTCTCTTACCTTCACAAGAACTGAACAACTGATCTGAAGATCTGAAAGATTTAGTTCTGTCAAGATAGTACCTGAATTGTCTGTGGACATCCAATGTGTGGAGTATCTCTTCTCCTTCATTTTTAGGTTCAGGAAACTTGGATATCACATTAAGCATAACATGATTATTTCTCAAAGAAACCCTGTCCCTATGGAAAATTAGGCAGAGTTGACTCACCAGAGCTTGCAACTCAGATAACCTTTTTGCAGAGGTCACAGCAATCAGTAAAATTGTTTGCCTAGTTACAGCTGGAGCTGGACACTTTGTGAACACTCCTGGCACATTGGACAGTCCAATGGGTAAGGCAGATAACTGACAATGTGATCCAGACACATAAAGCCTTACGAAATGGGATGTGAAACTAAGCACCTTTTAAGACTAGTATTACCAGGAAACTTGAAAAAGGAAGTAGGAAGTGTGAAGTGATTTCATTTTGAATTTCAGCACTATCAGAAACAGGTTTAGGAAAGAAAAAAAAGCCAGGGTAGTAGGGGTCATAAGGTCTTTTGAATAGTCATTCAGACTTGTTGGACTGCCCTTGATTTTAGCAGGTTAGAAACTTCTTTTTGGAACCCTCTTACCATTTGGAAAAGGAGGGCTGAAAAATCTTGAGAAACTCCTTAGATCAGCATTCCCCTCTTGTCGCTTGTCCTATGTTATGATTCAAGACGAACAGGCGGTGTAGTTCGTTTATATGCTTTATTACATAGAAACACATCAGGATGGACAGTAGCATCATAAAATATAAACTAACTGATTGACAGACTTAACACATACATGCATGCTTACTTCTCAACAGCTCTCTACAAAATGGCAGTCTGGCTCACACATGCTCAGTATTTATACACTTGTGCAAGCCCATGGAAAGCTTCTTAAAGGTATACATACATACTGATCTACACCTCTCATCACACTTTTCGATAACCTCTGCAGCTGAGCTGCCAAACACAAACTGTATCCAAGAGAGAATTTAAAATCTCATTTTAACCTCAGCTGGGAGGTTCTAAGAATGAAGCGATGTATATCTCCTCAAAACAATACCAGAGGCCGTAGCCCTGGAAGAAGTATCAGAGTCTCAAACACACACTGCAAACTATGAGAAGTGACCTGTGTAATAGAAGAAACTAAGCCGTTTAAAGTAGGTTTTCACAAGAAGAAACTGCAGATAAAGCATTCCCTGTACTTTCACAATTTTTCAGAATAAACTTTAATACATGAGCCTGAGTATTCAAAATTTTGAAAATCAAAGTTGCAGAAGAATACACTTTTTTAAACTGACAGGAAAAAGAAAAGAAAAGAGTTCTCCATCTGAAAGTACATTACAGTCTTGAGACAGTCAGTTAAAACAAAACATTACTAGCTTTAAAATATATTTCCTGAACAGGAAAGTAATAAAACATCAACACAATTAAGGAACTGGAAGTTTTTTTTCCTCCCAAGGGAACATATCTGCCACGCAAAGAAAGCACAAGCCGACCATCAATCCTCAAAAGTCTCAGGGAAGCAGACTCTTTGGCAACAGTATAGCTCTGAAGGGCTTCACACCCAAACCTGCCGTTTAGTAAGGTCAGCTTAAACGGCTTGACAGTTTGGGTGCATTGTTGGTGCCCTGAAATTTTGGGAACTGGCCTGCTGCTATATCCTATCAGGATAAGGCTAATGCACCAGTGATCAATATGATTAACATCTGGGGTATCTACAGCCTCCTTCAGAGTAAATGGAAAAACTTGAGTACTCGGTGAGAATATAATAATCTGATATCCAACTGGCCCCAGCCTGTCCAGGCTGGCAACAGTGACTGTGGAAGGACATAGATCCATTCAACAGGTGGGAAAGTTAACCATGAAGGCACAGACATGAGTTCACAAAAATCGGAAATATAAACCTCATACCAAGAGATATTATTCATAGCCTCAGCCAACAACAGCTGCACAAAGTTTGGGGAGACACTGGATCTCATGGTGGTAACCTTTTCCATGAAGCAGTGAATTGCTTCACCCTGCTCTGTCAATCATATGTCATGGCAAAGAGCTTAGTGTCAGGCTAAAGTTCATGCTCCCACAAAGCGAAAGGATGTACCAGAGATGGAGTGAGTTGGTTTAATGTGCAAGTCAGTAAATTGTTATAGTCAGCAACCAATGTAGTAGCAATGCCAGCACGTTTCCTGAAGGAGCTAAAGAAGTGAAGATGACAGCATCTACATAAAATATTAGGAAAATCAGGGGAGCAAAAGAGGGTAACACTTCAGAACAAAATGAAGCCAGGGAGTGGACCAACCATGACACCAGCACTGCGTCCACATCAGAGCCTGGACACACTAAGTCAAGGGTGTGGCCGAATAATGGAATGCAAAGGTAACTAACTGAACATACCCTAACCTTCTAAAAATATGCTAGAAAAAGACACCAAATCTGCATCAAAGTACATGTTTACTTCACTCAAAACTTAAAAGGTTTGGTGACAACACAAAGTCAGTCAAGAAGTCAGGGACCTTGAAGTGATGGGGGTAACAGAATACTGAGGAACCTGCTTACTGCATGGCTGAATGATAGGACAGAGTGTGGTGCTGACAGGAACAATGTCAGGAATAAGGAAGGTGACTAGTGGACTATGGCAAAGGTTTGTCCACAGTCTACTATCCCGCAGTGTGTTTGTGAACCGCTTCGCTGATGACACAAAGATGACTGGTAAGAACATAGGAAAACATCCAAAAAGGCTGACCAAGGAGGTACAAGCTGACAGCCGAATGTCAGTGTCAACAAACAGAAATGCTGCTCTTTATCTGCTTAGGACAGTGGAAATGGATTGCACAAAGGACAATGGCAAAAGCAAACAGAATGCTGGGACATATTCTAAAGGGGAAAGTCTCACAAACCAAAAAGGCACTGTTCTTCAAACACAATGGATGTTGTGTACAGTTCTTGGTCACAGAACAAACAAATAATAAATAATCACCCATTTGTTAACTAGGTAGACCCCACTGGACACACAGCCCTTTTACAGCTTCGGCCCAGGCGCAATGTAATGTCTGGTTAAGTGACTCGCTTATGGTCACACTGCAGGCAAAAGATGGAGGAGGGCATCAAACTTTGTACCAGAGGAACTACAGCTCACAGCCTTAACCCTATGCTCCAACTGCCAGCAAAAGGAACATCAGACTACTGGAAGACATTTAGAAGAAAGTCACCAGTAAGATTTCTTGCATGGGGTGGAATGGATATGACAAAAAGTACAGTTTTGTACCTACCATAAATGTAGATGTCCGATAGGTATGCATCTGCAGTCATAACATATGGGTTGTCCTGCCTCAGGCAGCCCTTCGGTCGGCCGGATTCCAAAGTCTGGGTCTGGCCTCGGCTGATGTCGCACTTTCCCCGACGTCAGAGCTTCTGGGGTATAAAGGCATCAGCCAACGCCATTTTCCTCAGTGTTTCTTGCCCCAGATGCCAGGTGCCCTCTAGGAAGGCTAAATTTGGATAAATGTAGAACGTTCCAAACAGTAGCAAAAAAATATATATACATATATACAAACAAACAAATACACCATAATAGATTCCCCCAGTTAGCTGAAAGAGGGGTAAGCACCCTAGGAATACCACAGAGGGGAAGGAGGGTGGGTAATCCTGACTGCAGATGCATACCTATCGGACATCTACATTTATGGTAGGTACAAAACTGTACTATGTCCTTCAAGGATGCATCTGCAGTCATAACATATGGGTAGAATACCATAGCCAAACTGGGGAAGGAGCTACTAAGATAAGGAAGGTGTAGTTAAGATCCCCTGTAAAACTGCAGTTGCAAAGCCTGCTCAGGATCTGGAATATAAAGGTAGATTATAATGCTTGGCAAATGTATGCACGGAGCTCCAAGTAGCAGCTTCTAAAATGTCCTTGGTAGCCACCCCTCGTAGGAAAGCTGTAGTGGTGGCTGTGGCCCTTGTGGAATGAGGCCTGATATTTTCAGGAGCTGTCTTTCCATGAAAAGAGTAGCAAAAGCGAATGCAATTTCCTATCCATTTTGAAATTGTCTGCTTGGAAATTGCTTTTCCTTGCACCCCAGTTGCATAGGCTACAAAAAGTTGGTCAGTTTTTCTGCTGGTTTTAGTTCTGTCCAGATAGTAGCGTAGCTGTCTGTGTATATCCAAGGTGTGCAAGAGTTTTCACCTTTGTTCTGTGGGTTAGGGAAGAACGTAGGCAAATGAATGGCTTGGTTCAAGGATACCCTGGATACCACCTTTGGCATGAAAGTTGGATTGGTTCTCAGAGACACTCTATCCTGGTGAAAAATAAGGAAAGGCTGCACTGCCATTAATGCCTGTAGCTCGGATACTCTTCTTGCTGAAGTGATTGCCAGAAGGAATGCAGTTTTCCAAGATAAAAACTGTAAGTCTGCTGATGCTGCTGGTTCAAAAGGAGGTAGAGTCAATTTTTCCAGCACGAAATTGAGATCCCATGCAGGTAGAGGGGGTCTCCTTGGAGGCTTAACATTTTTGATCCCTCTCAAAAATTGTCTGAGTAGAGGGTGAGAGAAGATAGGGGGATCCATATTGTACTCTGCAGATATTGCTGAAGCATGAATCTTAATGGAAGAGTAAGACAGGCCATTGTGGAACAATTCTGCTAAGTATTCTAGGATGTGTGCTAGGTTTGCCACTGAGACATCTGTGCCCCTTGATGTGCTCCAAATGAGGAATCTCTTCCATTTAGCTGAGTATGTCTTCCTTGTGGAGGGTCTGCGAGCCTCCAGGATAATGTCCTTGACCCTCTGAGATAAGACAGTTTGGTTTGGTTTTAAGCAATTTTCCAGGCAGTTAGTTGCAGAGATTTCAAGTTTGGATGCAGGGTCTTGAAATTGTTCTGCGTTAGAAGAAGAGGACATAGGGGTAGAGGCCATGAGTTCGCCTGAGACATGCTTTTCAGTAGCGGATACCAGTGTTGTCTTGGCCAGTCCAGAGCTATTAGTATCACCTTTGGCTGTTCCTCCCTGATCTTCAGTAGAACCTTGTACATCAATGGGAGAGGTGGGAATGCATACACTATTAGGGCATTCCAGCTGAAAGAGAGAGAGTCCACCCTCCAGGCTTGTGGGTGGTATATCCTTGAGCAGAATTTCTTCAGTTGGTGGTTGAGAGGGGAGGCGAACAGATCTATCTCTGGCAATCCCCATTTCTTTGTTATGAGTTTGAAGATGTCTGGATGCAGCATCCATTCGTGAGCATCCGTGGTAGTTCTGCTTAAGCTGTCTGCTAGTGAATTCTCTTTTCCTGGTACAAATTTGGCCTGCAGCTGGATATTGAGATTCAGGCCTAGGTTCCACAGATCCATTGCCATCCGGCATAGAGGGTAGGAATGCGTGCCTCCCTGTTTGTTTATGTACCACATGACCGTGGTGCTGTCTGTCCTTGCTGGAGGAATGGTTTGAATGCCTCGATTGCATGCTTCACTGCCAGCATCTCCTTTTGGTTTATGTACAAGTTTAGCTGTCCTTGAGGCCATAGGCCTTGGATACATTTGTCCTCCATGTGTGCTCCCCATCCTAGGTCTGAGGGGTCCGTGGTGATGGTCTGCCTTGGTTTTGGTTTCTGGAAAGGCAACCCTCTGTTGGACTGGCAGGCCTGAGCCCACCACAGGAATTCCTTTTGAAGGCATGGAATGATTGGTATCATGGTTTCTAGGCTGTGTCTGTGTTGAGACCATACATTCCTTAGGTACCACTGTAATTTCCTCATATGCAGCCTGGCATGTGGGATCAAGATTATGCAGGATGCCATGAAACCCAGGGCCTGCAGGACTTTCCTTGCAGTAAGCTGAGTTTGTCTTGTCAAAGTCATGAAATAATCTGGAAGTTGTTTTTGTTTTTCTTCTGTGAGAAAAGCCATCTGAGTTAATGTGTCCAGATCCGCACCCAAGAAGGTTATCCTTTGGGATGGCACTAGTCTTGACTTTTGGATGTTGACTGTGTATTCCAAGGCCTGTAGCAGGTGTATGACATAGGCCAAATCCTTTATCAATTTTGTCTTGTTGTCCGCTTGTATTAGGCAGTCGTCCAGGTATGGGTAGATTTGAATTCCCTGAAGTCTGCAATGTGCAATTACTGATGCCAGGCATTTCGTGAATACTCTGGGCGCAGTAGATAAGCCAAAGGGCAATGCTGAGAATTGATAATGCTCTGATCCTGCAAGAAATCTGAGGTGTCTTCTGCAATCTGGTCGGATAGGGACGTGCAGGTATGCCTCCTTGAGATCTAGAGTCACCAGCCAAGACTGCTTGCCCAACATGGGAAGAAGTTGCTGTAGGGTCAGCATTTTGAATTTTGATACAATGAGATATGTGTTCAGTGCGGACAAGTCGAGAACAGGCCTCGATTGGTTTTCTTTTCTTGGTACAAGGAATAGTCTGGAGTAAAATCCTTGGCCTTGTTCCACAGATGGCACCCTTTCTATCGCTTTCATCTGAAGTAAATTTTTGATTTGTCTTAAAGCCTCTGGCTTCTGATTTGGTGGTAGGTTTGGCATTCCGCTCCTTTTTGGTAAAGTGTGGAAGTGAAACCTGTATCCTTTGTCTATTGTTTGCAATGTTCATGTGTCCTTTGTAATGCAATGCCAGTTTCTTGAGAATAAAGCCAGCTTTCCGCCCAAGGGAGCTTCCAGTTGTTCCCTGGTAGGCGAAATCAGAGTCAAGTCACTGTGTCTGTCCTGTGCTAGTGGTTGTAGTTGCAGCTGTGGCACTACTCCTCTGGTTGGCAGACTGCCACTGACGGCCCCTATAGGCACCCTTTGATTGACCTCTGCCTCGAGGGCATCTATTCCTGCCTCTTTGTGCTCTGGAGGTGTCTGGAAAGGACCAATTCTTGAAAGGCCAGTTTCTGCTGAACCTCGGAGGTAGGACCTGTAGAAATTCCTTTACTGTTTGCACAGATTTTGCTTTTTTCTTCCACTTTCTTTAGAATCTCCTGTGCAGGGGAGCCAAATAAACTTTGTTTCTCCATTGGAGCATCTAGGAGCTTAGCCTTGACATGGTCTGGCAGGGATTGCTCTTTTAGCCAGGCATGCCTACGAATTACTGCCCCAGTCATAGCTGATCTAAATGAAGCCTCCAGTGCATCATAGCCACATTTTAAGAAATAATTACTGACCTGCTGAGAGTTGTGTACCAAATCCTGAAGGGATTTACGGTCTAAATGTTCAGGAGAAGAAAGCTTCTTATTCAGCTGATCTAACAAATATTCTTGGTACTGTATCATATGGAATTGACAGTTTAAAGCCCTGGCAGAAAGAGTAGCAGATGTATAAACCTTTTTACCCCATCTCTCTAATGCTCTAGACTCTCTTTCAGAGGGTAGGGGATTTTTGGCAGTGGCAGCTGCAACACCTTTTGGGCCCTGTGAAATAGTTTCTGGATCTGCAGCATGGGCTTTATACAGGTGGAAGTGAGAATCCGGGACCCTGTAATATCTGTCAGGTTTGGCAGGGGCTGGGGGAAGAGAATCAGGGGCAGAACTAACATCATTATACACATCATCAATTACAGTTAGCACTGGTGGTATGGCTAAGGGCCTATGCTGGGGCAAATGTAAAAAAGTCCTTAGTCTTTTTCTAGAATCAGAAAAATCCTGATCCTGCCATTGAAAGTGTTCCCTCATAGAGTGCAAGGTCTCCCCAAAGGAAAATTCTTCAGGAGGGGAGGCCGAAGGGATAGAGTCTTCAGCATCTGTATCCTCATAAGGAGAATAGGCCCCTTCCTGATGGTCTGACAAATCAGATCCATCCGTGGAGTAATCAGAGGAGACAGGTTCAGTCCTAGGCCTTTTGTCTGGTGGAAGTTGGGAGGCCCTGTCTGGGTGAGATTGGGAACCCCTAATCAAGGAGATAAGGTCCTCAGCAAGACTGAGAATCTGAGAGCTTGAGGAAGGCCTCTGAGAAGTAGATTTGGCAGGTAAAGCTTTTGAAAGTTTGGCAGCTTTAGCCCTGGAAAAGGCTTTACTAGACATAGAAGCTGGGGGCCTAGCTGCCCCACGTGCAGGTGTAGAAATGTCCAATGGAATGGTGTCGGACAAATCTTGAGCGCTAGCTTCGGTAGGGATTTCTGAAGCCGACTCAGCCGGGGCCTCTCTGGCCTCGGTTGTCGGAGGTATGGTTTCTGTCGTAGTAAGAACCGAGGGCTTGGTTTCAGCCGAAACCGAGACACTCGCGGTAGGCCTAGCCGTGGTTTCAGCCGAAACCGTGGGCCGCGAGTGTCGGTCCTTTTCCCTGCGTTTTTTGGCCAAATGCGTAGTCGGAGTCTCCGACGGCATTTTATATGCAAAAGCGGATCCGAAAAATTCTTCTGCAAACTCCGACCGACGTCTAAGAGTCCGTCGGTTGAAGGAGGCACAGGCTAAACAAGATGATACGTCGTGGTCTGGGCCTAAGCAAGGAAGGCAGTAAGAATGGAAATCCTTATGAGGTATTTGTTTCCCACAAGTTAAACAATTATTTACTTTGTCTGACATCGGCTGAGGCAAGAAAGAGTCCCCAACGGGGTACTTAGCTTTTTTCGAAGTCTTCGGTAGCTGAAATCTCTGGATCTGACCGACCGGCACTTGAGAACAGCTTCTGCTTCGGGCACCGCGCAGCAAGAAAGACTGGGGAAAATGGCGTTGGCTGATGCCTTTATACCCCAGAAGCTCTGACGTCGGGGAAAGTGCGACATCAGCCGAGGCCAGACCCAGACTTTGGAATCCGGCCGACCGAAGGGCTGCCTGAGGCAGGACAACCCATATGTTATGACTGCAGATGCATCCTTGAAGGACATCAATAGATGAGCTACTGCTCTTTTTAAGTGATACCAGGAAGACACAAAGAGATGTAATAATGGTGCACAAGATCAGGTCTGGAAGATGCAAAGGGGGTCATCATGAACATCATGGACTAATGCAGAAAGAGAGGGCACAGGCAGAAGACTTCAGGGGATCAACTACTCTTTGGATTTTTGTTCATACAGAGGGTTGTAGAACAACAGAGTGGACTCCTGGCATAGGTCTCCCCAAATGTATACACATAATCATTCAACAGGACATGGGAAAGGTGAAAAAAAGTGAAGAAATGTGTGAAGTCCCCACTCTGGGCCAGTGATCAAGGAGCCTGAATCCTCACCACTGATACTGGAAGGGGATATTCACTTGGAATACAAATGGATACACTCAGTATTTATCAAGCACAATTCCCCTTAAGAGAACACAGGGAACACACTCAGCCCAGGGTCTGCATGTCTCTGTCTCTCCCCTGGTCCCCAGTAAGGCTCCCCAATGGCACAGCCGCATAGTTAGGGCCTCAGCTGAATGTCCAAGCCAAGTCCTCCACCACTCTCTCTGTGAAACCAATACTCCATGCCCCAAGCAGCTGACACGCACACTCTTTTGACATTTAAATCTCACACACAACACACACCTGGGAAGGCTGGCATAGATTACCCGTTCTACCAACTTTGCCCAAACTATAAGGTATATTCACTGCCACCGGTCAGTTACTATCTTCTTCTTCTTTCGGCTTTTCCCGGTTAGGGGTCACCACAGAAGATCACCTGTCCACTCATGATTGGCAGTGGAGTTTTACAGTGTCGAGTTGCCATCCCGGTGCCCAACCTTCCACAGAAGACACACACTCACACCTAGGGACAATTTAGAGTGTCCAATCCACCTACAGCATGTCTTTAGGATGTGGGAGGAAACCGGAGCACCCGGAGGAAACCCACGTGACCACAGGGAGGACATGCAGACTCCACACAGAATCACCCCAGCCGAGGATCGAACCGGAGAACCTCTTGGGTATCCAATTATACTGAGTGAAATTAATAGTAATACAAATGGTAATCTTGACTAAACAGCAAGGTTTTCAGGAGTGGCCAGAGTTATCACCAAATAAATATATGCAAATACTCTCAAAACTTAAATATTTTCTATAAGGACCAGCCACAACGAGAAGTTTTAAATATATTTAATAATAAATAATAAAAGAGCATAAAAATACTAAATATCTATTTACAGTAAACGTCAAAGTTTCAACCACCGGAAATACTAAAATAACACAGATGAATAAAATCACACAAATGCATAAAAACAGTACTTAACTAATCTCACTATATTTTCCTGACTAATCTAAATAATTACTATTACCTGGTTCACTTACTAAAGCAAGGCAAGATGAAGTAGGTGAAGGATCCTTCTATGTCAGGTTCCAAGAAACAGACTGTACAGTCGGACTGAGAGACTTCTCAATTTAATACCTAAATATTATTTCTGGGACAGCTTACAGAATGACATCACATCTTGGTCATCTGAATCTGTTTCTCACACTATCACCAACACTAGAAGCTGCCAGGATTTTATCACTTATGTGTTACCATACACACAGACTGAGCTTTGCTCAGAACTGCTACAGCTACTGGAAGTCATAAAACAATTTCAAACCTCTACCCTTCCAGAGTAGCAATTAGCTCCCTGGTAAAGCAATAAAGAAGGCATCCTAAGATTTGGTTTCCCAAAAATTTTGTCTCTGGCTGCAACCAGAGGTGTAAGATGCAATCTTTATGAGACGATTTAATTTCAACTATTTTCAAAGTTAGCTGGTACTGAGATTAACCTCTTCTCTTCTCTTCCAGTATCCTCTGTTAAAACATACAAACTTAAATCAGTTACAATACAGTCAGGACGCACTCTTGGTACATTTTTAACACAAGCAACTTTACAAATACATTTTCAACACAAACATCCATACAAATCAGTTTGACATTCAAATAACATACAATTCTATATACAAAATTCCAAGTAGCAGTGTTGGCATACGTTACACATCCGCTGCCCTACTTCTCCTGGCATAGCTGGCAGCACTTCCTATCGTCAGAAAATGTCAAACCTGTCACTACTGGAGTTCCCTAGGGATCTGTCCTGGGACCCCTTCTGTTTGGCATATATTTCTCAGAGGTCCAGGCAAAGACAAAAGGCCTGTGACTGACCAATTTGTGGATGACTGTAAGTTGGGTGCTGTCATCGACTCCCCAAATGATGTTAACATACTGCAAAAGGGTCTCAAAGCAACTAATGGCTGGTGCCAAAGTCATGGCCTCAAGCCAAACGCAAAAAAATGTATCATCATACCGTTCAGCAAAAACACTGCCCCTACTGATTACCACATCAATGGCAACCCTCTAAGCACACAACCTGTGGTGAGAGACCTGGGCACTCAGTTGATAACCTCACATTCGACCATCATGTAGTGGCAGTGGTCAGAAAAGCCTTGTACTTGGTTCATCTCATAAATAAAGGGATTGCATCCAGGAAAAAAGAGGTTATTCCCTCTCCATACTCCTCCCTCATTAGACCAATAATTGAGTATAATGCCCAGTTTGGTAGGTACCTCTCCAAACATCTGCACCAATGGAAAGGCTACTGAAATACCTCACAAAGAGAATCCATGGCCCCCAACACCTGTCTTATGCGGACAGGCTCACATCACTATCACTCTATTGTACAGATTGTTCAAGGGTGATCTGTGTCTTGCCTACAAGGCAATTTCAGACCCTGCCCTACTAGAGATGCTCCATATCCGTAAGTCTAACTCCTCACACATTACCCACTCGAAAGGCCTGAATCTTATATGCAGCATCAACAAAACCTGTTGGAGAGACAGATTTGTCTCCCACAGGCTGCTCCATCTGTGGAACAGACTTTCCAGACATGTCAAACAGAGCATTTAGCTGACCCTCTTCAAGCACAACCTTGACGAGTAGATGGGAAACTACAAATTTGTCCCAAGGGTTCCACCTATGTCCCTCTCTGACAGCGGTGACAGGTGCTGACTGGCTAGGCTATTAGCCTAGTAACCTCCTATGTAGGAATGGAGCAGAGATGGAAATAAACCACACACACACACACACACACACACACACACACACACACACACACACACGCACACACGCACACACGCACACACACACGCACACACGCACACACACACAGAAAGCCTGCACAGGTGCTGACTGGCTAGGCTATTAGCCTAGTAACCTCCTATGTAGGAATGGAGCAGAGATGGAAATAAACCACACACACACACACACACACACACACACACACACACACACACACACACACACATGCAGAAAGCCTGCAAGGATCATAAGGCCAGACCAGATGATTTAAATAAAGTCATACCATACAGGCTTGTCAAGTCAGGCTTCCATGTGCTAGAGTCTCAAATGCCTATTGGGCAGTTCATCCTCCCAGAGCTTCACAACACTGTTACTTAAATTTTAACAGCATGTTAGTCATTTCACTACCCTGTACATGGAAGGTGAAGACATGCACAAGGAACAAGGTTCAATCCTGACCTCTGGCCAATGCCTACTTAGAGTCTGCATGTTCTCCATGTGTCTCTATGGGTTTTCATCGCAAACTCATAAATGAATGGAGCTGTGGGCAGCAGCACGGACTCTACACGGTACCCTAAAGGGGAAGAGTTGTATAGACCAACTGCTTTGAGCATCTACTCTCAAGATAGGAGAACACAGATCACAGACTGCGCACTACTGCAGGGCTAGCTACTTCATGTAAAACATGGCTCTAGGTGATTTAGTCATGTTCAGAAAAAAAGCTGAGGTTAGGCTCCAGTGTCCAAATCAAAGTAAAAAAGCAGTCTTCAGTCTTCAATAAAGGTAAAAAAGCAGACTTGAATCGAAGAATAAAAGTATAAGAAGTCTTCTTTATTGTCACACATTTAGTCATGTTGACTAATGTTGCCAAATGGACATGGATATTTGCCAGTGATAAGTGGGTTCAGGACCCAACCTACTCCAGGGACCTATGCTAATAGCAGGAGGGGTGTAAGGTGCACCTATTGGTCAGTGTGTACCCGCCATAAAGTCCAGTTGCCCGGCCTAGGTTACCTGGGATAACACTGTTGAGTGAAAGCTGAACGTAAAACCAATCAACCTGCCAAATATAACTAAGAATTGCTACACTCAATGCAAGCTCCATGACAGAATGCAGCTTGGAAGTGGATGACTTAATGGTACAGAGGCTGCTGGACATCCAGTGTATCCAAGAGACAAGATGGAAGGGCAGTGCAGCAAAGACACTAGAATTGTGATCCACAGTCTACTACTCAGGAGGAGGACAGGCTAGAAATGGTGTGGGAATTGTGGTGAGAGAGAGGTTTCAGAAGGCAATGAGGGATGTCATCAGAATTAGTGCCAGACACATGGCAATCCGACTCCAGTGTAATTATAGGGCAGTATTCATAATATCAGCCTATGGCCTATAGCAGGGTCATGTTAGTGAGGAAAAGAGGGCATTCATACAGCAGTTGCAGGACCCAATGGATAAAGAAGGACAACACGAATTGGTGTTGATAGTGGGTAACTTGAATGCACACATCGGGACAGACAGAACAGGATATGAGAAATGACTGGGTCCAGAAAGGTGGGGCAACAGGAACAAACAAGGGGAGGCCATTCTAGACTTCTGTCCGGCAAATGGCTTTTATTTAATTATTTATTTTTTTATTGCATTTGTTTACCGGGAAAGTCCACTGGGCCTAAAAGAGTCCATTTTTGGTGGAGGTTCGGGGAGAAAAGCTCCGACAAGAACATAGATGCAGAAAAAAAAATGAAACATTAATTGGTACAGAAGTAGAAACAGTGTTACACATAGTGGTTACAGTAATATATACAGAATATATACATAAGTCAGGAATTTAGTTGGTTTAATTACAGTAACATATACAGACTATATAGATAAAAGCAGGAATTTAGTTGGTTGCCAGATGAATTCACAGTGGTAAAAATGGAGATAAATGAATCAGCACTATTGTATCAGTATTGACAAGTGATGAAAGAAAAAAATATGGAGAATAGTCACTAGTAGTAAAAAGCATGGAATGTAGTTATAATATATGGAGAAGGAAGAGGTTAGGTTATAGAGCAGGTACAGAGCCAGGAAGGGGTGTTATAGAGCAGGTACAGAGCCAGGAAGGGGTGTTATAGAGCAGGTACAGAGCCAGGAAGGGGTGTTATAGAGCAGGTACAGAGCCAGGAAGGGTTGTTATAGAGCAGGTACAGAGCCAGGAAGGGTCGTTATAGAGCAGGTACAGAGCCAGGAAGGGTTGTTATAGAGCAGGTACAGAGCCAGGAAGGGTTGTTATAGAGCAGGTACAGAGCCAGGAAGGGGTGTTATAGAGCAGGTACAGAGCCAGGAAGGGGTGTTATAGAGCAGGTACAGAGCCAGGAAGGGGTGTTATAGAGCAGGTACAGAGCCAGGAAGGGTCGTTATAGAGCAGGTACAGAGCCAGGAAGGGTCGTTATAGAGCAGGTACAGAGCCAGGAAGGGTCGTTATAGAGCAGGTACAGAGCCAGGAAGGGGTGTTATAGAGCAGGTACAGAGCCAGGAAGGGGTGTTATAGAGCAGGTACAGAGCCAGGAAGGGGTGTTATAGAGCAGGTACAGAGCCAGGAAGGGGTGTTATAGAGCAGGTACAGAGCCAGGAAGGGTTGTTATAGAGCAGGTACAGAGCCAGGAAGGGTTGTTATAGAGCAGGTACAGAGCCAGGAAGGGTTGTTATAGAGCAGGTACAGAGCCAGGAAGGGTTGTTATAGAGCAGGTACAGAGCCAGGAAGGGTTGTTATAGAGCAGGTACAGAGCCAGGAAGGGTTGTTATAGAGCAGGTACAGAGCCAGGAAGGGTTGTTATAGAGCAGGTACAGAGCCAGGAAGGGTTGTTATAGAGCAGGTACAGAGCCAGGAAGGGCTGTTATAGAGCAGGTACAGAGCCAGGAAGGGTTGTTATAGAGCAGGTACAGAGCCAGGAAGGGTTGTTATAGAGCAGGTACAGAGCCAGGAAGGGTTGTTATAGAGCAGGTACAGAGCCAGGAAGAGTTGAGATGACTTTTCAGTATTTGTTTGAAGGTGGTGGGCTGCCCATATTTCTTATAGAAGGAGGAAGCGAGTTCCACAGTTTGGCAACGGTGAAAGAGTATAGCAGTCGACCAGCTGGTAAGGTGGGATTTTCTACTTTTAGAAGTGGATGATTTTCAGATCTTAGTTGCCTGCTGGGTTGGTATTTAGCAAGTAGAATTGAGAGAGCAGGACAGTCTTGTGGGTCTGTAGATTATTTTGTGCGCTGCAGTTAGCTGGGTGAATGAGAGATGGTGGGGGACTTCCAACCAGCCTAATTATTTCAGTGAGTTACAGTGGTGGGAAGAAAATTTGGCCTTGGTGGCAAATTTGGCTACTCTGTTGTAACGCATACCATGTTTTTATTTTGTAGAATTTTGGATATTAGTGAGGACAGGGGCACCATAAAGGCGAGAGGGTAATAAAAATGTAGTTGCAAGGGTTTGTCTAGTAGAGAGGCTAAGAAAGCGTTGCTGCCTGTAGAGCATACCGAGATTTTGGTGCATTTTTTTGATGTTACTGTTTATGTGTGGGTCAAAGTTTAGGTTTTCATCTATAACAATGCCTAGTAATTCAGTGTGTGGGACAACTTCTATAGTTCTATTGTCTTGGGCTTGTATACTGAAAAGGCTTTTATCTAAAGAAGTGGTTTTCTTAGAGGTAAAAATTACTAGTTTATTTTTTTTTTTTTTTTAGATTTAGGGCAAGATGATTGTTAAGCATCCAAGATTCAGTAGAGGTGAGGACATTCTAGGTGATCTGCTGGAGTTCAGAGCTGGAATTTACAGTGCATATTATCTGTTGGCTTGATAGTAATAAACACATGGTTCAGAAAGAGAGACACAAGATCACATACAAGAGTGGCCAACAAGCAACTCAGGTAGACTTCCTCCTAGTAGGGAAAGGACACTGGGGTAGAAAAAGTTATGTACTCACCATAACGCTCCATGTTTGTTGTACATCTCGCCATTCATTCTTACTTGGATGGGTTCAAAGCCGATCCTCGGCTCCGAATCGGCCGAATACACAGCTAAAAGTCTCAAACTTGGCTCGTGGAAAGGTAGGTATCCCATGATGCAGTGGTGCAACTCTCCAGATCTTGTTTGCTGCTAAGATACTAATGAGTAATACATAGGTATGACCCCTGACCCCATGTCAAGGGGAAAACAGACGGAGTCAAGGAGCTCATGAAAAGAGGAAAGATCATCACCAGGTCCTCTAGGAGTCCTTGGACGGGGAAGGAGTGAGGGGTTGTAAGAATGAATGGCGAGATGGACAATAAACACAGAATGTTATGGTGAGTGTAACTTCTTTATGTTATGTTGTCCTATCTAGCCTTCATTCTTACTTGGATGGGACAGCGTCCCTAACACCTTTTTCCCGGGTGGCTCATGAGAGTACACCTTTGAGAACAGTGGAACCAAAGGAGGCCCTGTCCCTGGAGGCCAAATCCACTTTGTAATGAGTGATGAACGTATGAGGATTGGCCCACGTAGCTGCAGCACAAATACTGTCCATAGTCATTCTGGCCTGAAAGGGAGATGATGTAGCTAATTGCTCTGGTTGAGTGACTCCCAATTCTGAATGATAACTTTCTATTATTGGAGGTGTATATAAAGGTGATACAACTTGAAAGCCAATTTGAAAGGGTGACTTTAGATACTGGCATACACTTTTTGCCTCAGAGAAGGAGATGAATAATTGATCAGATTTCCTGAAATCTTTAGTTCTATACAAATAGAATCTGAGCTGTCTATGCATGTCCAACTGATGGAGTTTATACTCTGCCTTGTTGCTATGGTTGGGGAAAAACACCAGGAGCCCAACAGATTGATTGATACTGGATTGAGAGCAAACCTTAGGTATAAAGGACGGATTTGTTCGTAGCGATACTCTATCCTTATGAAAGATCAGATATGGAGGTCTGATTGACAGTCCTTTAACTCTGAGACTCTTGTGGCAGATGTTATGGCTACTAGAAAAATGGTTTTCCAGTTAAGAAATTTGAGGTCACAGGATGAAGAAGGCTGGAATGGTGACAATGTTAGTTGAGATAGGACAAAATTTAAATCCCAAGGAGAAAGTGGTTCTTTAAAAGGAGGTCTCAATAAGGAAGCCTTTTCAAAATGCTTTACACAACCTGTATGACATTAAGTCAGGAGAATGGTCACCAATGTGGAAATTCAAAATTGCAGCCAACTAGACTGTAATAGTTGCTGCAGCCGAGCCTTGCTGGAATAATTCTGCCAGACATTCTAAAATGGACTGAATAAGCACAGAAAAAGGGTCACTGTTTCTATTTTGGGCCCAGTGAGAAAATCTTTTTCATTTGCTAGTATATAGTTTTCTAGCAGAAACTTTATAAGAGGACATCAATATGTGTTTGACTGCTGGAGTGAACTTTTGAAGCCTGACTAAACTGAGAAGTAGAGCGGCCATGTTGTAAAGTTGAGGGTGTGGAGAGAAGGATGAAGTGCTCCAGACATATGTGTCAGAAGGTCTGCAACTGGGTCCAGAGCCCACGGCTTCTCCTGAAGATGAGGCCAGAGGAAGGGGAACCAAATCTGCCGAGGCCAATATGGGGCATGAGAATAATCCTGCTTCCCAAGGACTTTGCTTTCTCGATGATTTTGGGTATGAGGGGAAATGGGGGAAAGAAACCTCAAGGGCCAATCGTGTACAAGTGCATCTCTTGGTGTCTCCACCAGCGGGGGAATTAGGGCAAAATAGCTGCTGCACTTGGCATTCATGGGAGCGGCAAAAAGATTGTAGTAAGGCTGCCCCCATTTCTGGAAAATCTGTTCTGTTATGTTCTGGTTCAGAGACCACTTGTGAAGCATTAATACTGCCCTGCTGAGCTTGTCGGCCATCACGGTGGATTTCCCCAGGATGCGCACTGCTACTAAAAAGCATCAGGAAGAAATTGCCCATTATCAAACTCTCAGAGCCTCACAACAAAGTTTGTATGATTTGGTTCCTCCTTGTTTATGTACCAAACCACTGATATATTGACTGACTGTATTGCAATTGTCCCCAGAGGAAGAGAGTTGTGGAGTGCTTGCAATGCCAGAAGCACTGCCCTCATCTCTAGAACACTGATATGCAACTGGGCCTCATGGTCTTGCCATATACCTTGGACCATCCTTCCCAGATAATGCCCCCCCACCCTATCTGGGAAGCGTCCATGGTCACTGTAGCAACAGGTAGTTGTGGCTACTGACATCACATCTGTCACACAGCTATATAGGCCCTTCTGGTATACCTCTGGGGCATCAGCCTGTAGCTGGTGAGTATGGTGTTGTTTGTTCAGGTTTGCCAGTACACCGGCCATGTTATGGCCATGGTATTTGCCATGCATACATTTAACACACCTACCCATAATGCATGCTGTACATGTTCACTTATTGTTGCTGTTAACTGCACTGCATCACAGTGGTCACCATGGTGGCATAATTGAAGGGTAGGTAAAAGTCCTGCAATATAACTAACAATCTGTCACTGCAAGATGTGTGCACAGAAATGAACATAATGGTGGGTCATATGGCCTACAGTAGGAACATGTCTGAAACATCACCATTATACAGTGCTACAACAGTGTATATACCACTATTACAATGGCAACTCTCCTGATAGTCACATGGTTGGACTGAATCCACCACCATAGGTCCTTTTTGCATGACTCCGTTATTCTGATCAGGTGGGACATAGGAAATTCTTGAAGCGACCATTGGGAGAAGAGGAGCCATTGAAGGATTCTCATATGCATCCTGGCGAGAGGAACTAGTGTTATAGTTGAAGCCATTGTCCCTAGAAGTTTCAGAATTCGCTTTGCCTTTAGCTTGTCCTTTGGAAGAAGGTGAAGTATCTGCTGTTTGAGGGCTGAAATTCTGTCGTCTGGAAGACGTGCCGTCATGGAAACAGTGCCTACGTTTGTGCCTATGACGGTAATATGTTGACAGGGCAACAAGGCATATTTTTGTAAATTAACTGTTATGCCTGAGCACAGATTTACAATGTCACATCCTTGGTCTGTTGGAGTAGATGCTTGGTGGTGGCAGTTAGGAGCCAGTCGTCCAGATACAGAAACACTTGGACTCCAAGACATCTTAAGGGAGCCGTTACTACTGCCATGCAATTGGTGAACACTCTGGGGGCTGTAGTGAGACCAAAGGGCAGAGCTCGGAACTGATAATGACTGGTTCGCAGCCGGAAGCATGACTCCTTGATGCCCTGTCCATGTTTATGTGGTAGTACGCATCTTGGAGGTCTATTGAGCACATCTAATCGTCTTTCCCTAAGAAGGGAAGTACTGACTGCAGTGTCACCATTCGGAACTTTGACTTTTTGACAGACTCATTTAACTTGCTGAAATCCAATATGGGTCTCCAATCCCCTGTTCTTTTTGGTACCAAAAAGAATCTTGAGTAAGTTCCAAATCTTGTTTCGTCTGCGGGGACTTCTTGGATGACTCTTTTGTCCAGCAACTTTTGGATTTCTATAGTTGCTTGCTCCCTAAGAGTGGGTGGAACATCAGGGATTGTTCTGATTTGTGGGACAGGGTGGCAAAAGGGAATGGAATATCCTCTGGATATTATGCTTTGTACCCATTTGTCTTTTGTGATATTTTGCCAAACTTGCGTACAAAGACAAATGTCCCTCAACTGCCTCTAGAGTAGAGCAGCTGGGCCTCCTTTCAGGAGCGCTGATACGGACATCCGCAAAAGGAATCACAGTTACTCTGGTTTTGCAGACCCCCTCTGCCTCTAGGATGTCTACCACTGTTGCCTCCCCCTCTCTGCCCCTGGGGAAGGATTCACCTCGTGTGTCTTGGAAAGCTCCCTTGGATCTTTTGAACCACATTTTTTTAATCTTCTGACCTTTAGGGTAAGGTCTTGAAGGTACGGAAAAACGTACTCCAACGGCAGAGACAGCTTTCCCTTCCTGTTCGCATCTGGTGAGTGTGTCTTTTACTTTGGATCCAAAAAGTGAGCCATCAAAAGGGGTGTTTGTAAAGGTAGACTTAAAAGGTTCCGCAAAATTACACAAGCGTATCCAGGAGCGTCTCCTCAAGGAAACTCCTGAACCCACTGCCCTACTCGCTCCATCCGCTGCATAAGATATCAGTCTCATGGAGGAGTTGACAATAGAATTTAAGGTGAGCCGAAGAGACAGGAGATGGCCTTTTAGATGATTTGTCCCTCTTAGATGAAGAAGAAGAAGCACTCTGCACAGTTTCCACAAAGATTGGTTTTAAGAGCCCCTTAACAATCTATTTGTTTCTCCTCTCCTGTAACACACCTGCACTAAAGGAGTGGCAGAAAGTGCAATTCTCCTGTAGATATATAGCCCCTAGACAATATACACAAATGACATTTCTGTAATTGACATTTTCTGGGTACATTTCTGACATTTTTTAAAGCCCGAAGGCTTATGCTCTTTCTCAATGTTGTCTTTAGACACGTTTAGAAGAAAGGAAGGTCCCAAAAGGATTACAAAAAGCAAATAAACTCAGTACACTTCTAGATATATAAACACACACTAACCGAACAAACACTGCACATCTAAGAAATATAATTAGTAATATAATTAGAAACTAATTTGCTCTGACTCAAACCGTTTGATAAAGATGCTGGGTGATACAGGGGAGAAATGGCTCCTGAGGGTACTCATAGCAGTGTGAAGCGAAAGGTGTATCCCAGATGACTGGAGAATAAGCATACTTATGCCAGTGTACAACAACAAATGGGACATCCACAACTCTGGGCAGTACAGACGTATCAAATTCCTGTCACATTGCATGAAAGTTCTGGACAGGGTGATTGATAAACGGATATGCAGAGTAGTGGAAAGTAAGACGGGAGAAGAGCAGTTTGGATTCAGATCAGTATGTAGCACAAATGACCCTATGTTTGCAGTGAGACGGATAGTTGAGAAGAAGCTAGAGTGGACAAGAGAGTCTCACTGGGCATTCCTAGACCTGGAGAAAGCATACAACAAGGTCCCAAGAAAGATGATTTGGGCAGTGCGGTGGTTTGAGGTCCCAGAAACATTGGTAGAATTAGCACAGGCTATGTAGAAGGACCCTATGACTCAGATACAAACAGTGTTTGAACTCACAGAGGGGTTCCCAGCTGGAGTGATGTGCACTCAGAGGGTTCAGCTCCGAGCTCTTTGCTCTTCAAACTGGTGATGGATTACAATAGGAGACAGGTCAACAAAGTTGCTGTATGTAGATGATGTGGTATTACAGGTAGACTTTGAGCAAGAACTTCAGCAAAGGATAGGGGAATGGAATAGAATGCAAAACTATGCTTGGATGGTGCAGTGGTTGCATTATCGCCTCACAGCAAGAGGTTCTTCAGTTCGATTCTCAGCTGGAGTGCCTTCTGTGTGGAATCTGCATGTACTCCCTGCATTTGTGTGGCTTTCCTCAGAGTGCTCCAGTTCCCCCCACATTACAAAGACATGCATCTGGAAAGTTTCTTTCTGGGCCTCTGCTGAAAATTGGCTTTGTTCCAAGTCGGACTTTCCCAGTAAACAAATGGTAAATAAATAAATACAACTGAAGGCACATGGGATAAACCTAAGTACAGATAAGCCAGTGGTAATGGCAGCAAATTGGGAAAATCAGAAGAAGCTGAGAATTGAGATAGAAGAGAAGATAGTGGAACAGGTTACTAGGTTCAAGTAAGTCTGAATAAAGAGGTCAAAGCTACAATTAGAGGGGCTACAGCCAACTGGCATAGAGTGTCAGTTGTAGTGTATGACAGAAGAATGCAAACGAAGCTAAAACGTAAGGTGTACAAAACAGTGGTGTGACTAGTGCTACTGTATGGTACAGAAACCTGGGCAGTAAAGGCAGAGTAGATGAGAACGCTAGACATGATAGAAATTACACACCTGAGAAGGGTGGTAGGACACACACTGTGGAACAAACGAAGAAACAATGACATAATAGTAGAAGCTAAAGTAGCTCCAATTGTAGAAAAGATGAAAGAGAACAGATTAAGGAGATCATGGCACATGTGCAGAAAAGCAGAAGACAGTTTGGTGAAGATGATTTGGGACAGACAGGAAGAAGGTAAGAGGAACTCGGTGTGGCCAGCAAAGAGGTGGATACATTGTGTGAGAGAAGATCTGCGACAGTCGGGCGTAAGTGTTGAAGGCGGCAGGAGTGTGGCATTCAATCAGGACAGATGGTGACAGTTAAAATGATACCCCGACCCCGTGCAGAAAATGGGAAAGGGTTGATGATGACGTTAGTCATTTCACTAGACAAACAAGAGGCATTAGTACACGCCGTAGAGGAAATTCAAAGAGTGCTGCAGCAGTCGAGTTAAATACAGTAGGGGTAGCATTAAAACTGATCAGCAATCATAAGCTGCATTAACCACCTTTCAAAGTCATGCAAACTTACTCAACATTGTCAATGCCAAGCCCTGAAATGCCACATAAAAGACAAAAGTACAGGAGAAATGCAAGTATCACTTTTCTTTTTTAAACTTTTTTTGTACAAGGGGGGCAAGCTTCCCCGCACCTCTTGAAGTGGACAGAAAGCTCCCATATCGCCCAAATGTATACACCAAGTCTGAGAAAAGGAAATATTTTTAGAAATGTCAATCTCGGATTTGGTGTACATTTTTGATCATTTAGTCACCATATTCCAAGACTTGGCATTTTAAGTTCTGCAATTATAAATGGTTACATAAAAACTTCATGTGCCAAGTGAAATTTCAAGGACCATTAATGTGACCCTCAGACTACAGGAAGTACAAGTGCAAATGTACAGGAATACATATTATATAAATTCAGTATTTTTCTTAGAATCACAGTTTATGCTGTACAAATTTGGGACCTGCAATTTCATGTTTCACACATGCAACAAGCAGCTGTGCAACTAAGGATTAACAAAGCAATTGTGCAGTGGTTTTACTGGAGGGGTTATTTCTCCGATTTCTGATACTGCAGGCACAAAGAGTGTTGAACTTCTGCTTATGAAAAAAAAACAATCGGAGTATGTGATTTTGAATCATGTGGAGCAGTAATTAAGTATAATGAAACTAGAAAGGTGGCAGCAAAAACCTACACGAGGATGTAATGAAACTAGAAAGGTGGCAGCAAAAACCTACGCGAGGATGTAATGAAACTAGAAAGGTGGCAGCAAAAACCTACGCGAGGATGTAATGAAACTAGAAAGGTGGCAGCAAAAACCTACGCGAGGATGTAATGAAACTAGAAAGGTGGCAGCAAAAACCTACTCGAGGATGTAATGAAACTAGAAAGGTGGCAGCAAAAACCTACGCGAGGATGTAATGAAACTAGAAAGGTGGCAGCAAAAACTTACGCGAGGACGTACAAGTTTGCTATCAAAGTTCTGTTTACTATCTTCTTGGTGAAGAGTTCCCAGTTGCATTCAGGGCCTATATAAGCACAACACTTTACTTAGGAGACTTGTGCAGCTGATTATAGCATCACAAACAGAACAAAAACTACTGGAAAAAATGAAGAACATATTGGCAGAATACAGTAAGCTAGGACAAGATCTAACAGTCAAAAGCAGAACTAGTGGCCATGGACACAGGAACAGAATCACATGTGTGGGAACCCTAACCTTCTACCACTAAATTGGGAGGTGCACATAAGGGTAAGGAGGAAGTACGTCAAAAAGAAGGACGAGTTCAAGAGTGAAATTTAGCAAAGAGAGGATGTCACTAGCTAACAGATCATGACACAACGAAGGATGTCACTAGCTAACAGATCATGACACAACGTAGGATGTCACTAGCTAACAGATCATGACACAACGTAGGATGTCACTAGCTAACAGATGACACAATGTAGGATGTCACTAGCTAACAGATCATGACACAACGTAGGATGTCACTAGCTAACAGATCATGACACAATGTAGGATGTCACTAGCTAACAGATCATGACACAACGTAGGATGTCACTAGCTAACAGATCATGACACAACGAAGGATGTCACTAGCTAACAGATCATGACACAACGTAGGATGTCACTAGCTAACAGATCATGACACAACGTAGGATGTCACTAGCTAACAGATCATGACACAACGTAGGATGTCACTAGCTAACAGATCATGACACAACATAGGATGTCACTAGCTAACAGATCATGACACAACGTAGGATGTCACTAGCTAACAGATCATGACACAATGTAGGATGTCACTAGCTAACAGATAATGACACAACGTAGGATGTCACTAGCTAACAGATCATGACACAACGTAGGATGTCACTAGCTAACAGATTATGACACAACGTAGGATGTCACTACCTAACAGATTATGACACAACGTAGGATGTCACTAGCTAACAGATTATGACACAACGTAGGATGTCACTAGCTAACAGATTATGACACAACGTAGAAGACATTCTGAGAGTTCATTCAAGGATAAGAAATCAGAATAAAGATATCAGGGTAATATTCAGTCTGTTGGAAAATAGGCTTTCATATGCTGGCTAAAGTTTTGCCTCCCCCCCATATTTCCTTTCCTGGGAAATAACAGTCTTCAAAAACCTTCCAACATAACAAACCACAACCCAAATAACATAAAGGTATTGCTACTCACTGCTAGGAGTCTTAACAAAAAAAAAACATTCCCTACAATCGCTCCTTACCCTGTAAAACACTCACATATGCATTGTTATGGAGACCTGGTTCTAGACCACAGAGACCACCCCATCAATGCAGGCTTTCAATACCTATCAAATGTTCAGGCTCATTGCACTACATGAAGGTACTAAAGGCACCGATGTCTCCTTGTCTGTAAAAGAAAAAAACAAACAAAAAAGAAACACTTCACTTACAGACTATTTAGACAAGACAAGATAACAATCTAGAACTCCTAACTTGCAGACTATTTAGACAAGACAAGATAATCTGGAACTCCTAACTTACAGACTATTTAGACAAGACAAGATAACAATCTAGAACTCCTAACTTGCAGACTATTTAGACAAGACAAGATAATCTGGAACTCCTAACTTACAGACTATTTAGACAAGACAAGATAACAATCTGGAACTCCTCCACATACAACCAAGACCCCTCACCATGTCATGGCTAACTATAAAACTCCCATCTATGTGCTCCATAGATCATAACTGCCACCTAACTAGTATTTAGTACCTATGTTTGGGTATGCGTGGGACCAAGTCCCATACGCATGCTCAGTACATCAAAACAAGGAAGCAGTGTACCACAACCAGCGGAAGAACAGTAATGCGCCATTATACAAAGACATTATTTAGGAAAAGTAAGGGTTTTTTTTTCTTAAATAATGTCATTGTATAATAGCAATAACCGACTCCGTGGTTGTGGTATATTGAAATTTACCCACGGCTGGCTTTATTTAATCACAAACCACACCAACCGTGGGTAAATCTTCAATAAAAAAATAATACCATAAAGAGGGAATGTAAAAAAAGAAGTTAGCAAAATAGAAGTTGAAGTTATGGAATGCCTGCGAAGTGAAGGATTTGGTGTAGAAGGTCTAGCACAGGTTACATCACAGCAGGATGGGGTGAGTAGGGAGAAACAGGAAACATCTGTAGAAGACATTTGGACATGGGAAAGAAAGAGATTTAATATGGTGCAATATTTATTCAAAGGAGAAAGCAAAACTAACCAATACAAAAAGAGCAGCACCAAAGATATTTGAAGAGAAACAGAGGCAAAGGAATCTGGACATGGAAAAAGTACAGTTTTGTACCTACCATAAATGTAGATGTCCGATAGATATGCAACTGCAGTCATAACATGTGGGGTTGTCCTGCCTCAGGCAGCCCTCGGTCGGCCGAATTCCAAAGTCTGGGTCTGGCGTCGGCTGGTGTCGCCTCCTCTCCGACGTCACAACGGCTGGAGTATAAAGGCATCGGCCGACGCCATCTTCTTCAGTGTTTCTTGCCCCAGATGCCAGGTGCCCTCCTAGGAAGGCTAAATTTGGTGAATGGATTAAAAATTCCAGACATGCACAACAGTAATAAACAGATACACCATAGGAGATACCCCCAGCTAATAGGAATAGGGGTAGGGACCCACAAAGAAAGTTGTAGAGGGGTTTGGAAGGTGGGAAAATCCGACTGCAGTTGCATATCTATCGGACATCTACATTTATGGTAGGTACAAAACTGTACTATGCCCTTCAAGAATGCAACTGCAGTCATAACATGTGGGTTGAACACCATAGCCAAGCTGGGGGTGGATGGAACTAAGAGAAGGATGGTATAGCTAAAATGCCCTGCAGGACTGCCGATGCAAAGCCTGCTCGGGATCTGGAGTATAAGGGCAGGTTGTAGTGCTTGGTAAATGTATGCACGGAGCTCCATGTAGCAGCCTCTAAAATGTCCTTTGTTGCCACTCCTCTTAGGAAAGCTGTAGATGTGGCTATAGCTCTGGTGGAATGTGGCCTGATATTGGCTGGCACACGTTTTCCATGGAAAGAATAGCAGAATCTGATGCAGTGTCCAATCCATTTTGAAATTGTTTGTTTGGAGATTGCTTTTCCTTGTACTCCAGCAGCATAGGCTACAAACAGTTGGTCAGACTTTCTGGTGGCCTTAGTTCTGTCCAGGTAGTAGCGCAGTTGCCTGTGTATGTCCAAAGTATGCAGCAGTTTTTCCCCCCTATTTTGAGGATTGGGGAAGAAAGTAGGAAGGTGAATAGCTTGATTTAGAGACACCCTGGAAATGACTTTAGGCATGAATGTAGGATTGGATCTTAGAGAAACTCTGTCCTGATGAAAAATGAGGAAAGGAGGTACTGCCATGAGTGCCTGTATCTCCGAGACTCTTCTTGCTGATGTGACTGCCAATAGAAAAAACGTTTTCCATGACAGAAATTGCATCTCTGAGGTTGCTGCTGGCTCAAAGGGAGGAAGAGTTAATTTTCCCAATACAAAATTGAGGTCCCATGCAGGTACTGGTTGTTTTCTGGGAGGCTTGATATTCTTTATCCCTCTTAGGAACTGTCTTAGCAAAGGATGTGAGAACACTGGTGGATCACAATTGTATCTTGCTGAGATTGCTGAGGCATGAATCTTTATGGAAGAATATGAGAGTCCAGAATGAAACATTTCTGCCAAGTATTCCAGTATCTGATGTATACTCAGTACTGTTGTATCCTGACCCCTGTTGGCAGCCCAGATGCTGAATCTCTTCCACTTGGCTGAATAGGTTTTTCTGGTGGAAGGTCTGCGTGCTTCCAATAAGA
The DNA here is from genome assembly GCF_019279795.1 of Protopterus annectens. Lineage (NCBI taxonomy): Eukaryota > Metazoa > Chordata > Ceratodontiformes > Protopteridae > Protopterus > Protopterus annectens. The sequence continues at coordinate 63,225,948 of NC_056749.1, read as the reverse complement.
TGTCCTGAACTGCCTTGGAAAGAGTGGAAGCGGAAGGAGTTAAGGTAACCTCCAGGCTGTCAGATGTAATGTTTTCAGGTTATGGTGAACAGTCCTGTAGTTGTGTTGTGTTAGGAGCAGGGGCCATAGGGGCAGAGGCCACGGTTTGGTCCGAGTTATGCTCAACAGCAATGGGTACCAGTGTTGCTTTGGCCAGTCTGGAGCTATCAAAATGCCTGTTGGTTGCTCTGCTTTGATCTTCAGGATCACCTTGGTCAACAGTAGCAGAGGAGGAAATGCATACATTTTTAGGGAATTCCAGCTGAAGGAGAGAGCATCCGTTGTCCAGGCTAGAGGATGGTGGGTCCTGGTACAGAACTTTTCCAGGTGATGATTCGTGTGAGACGCAAAGAGATCTATGTCCGGTCTTCCCCATGTCTTTGTTATTTGTGAGAAAATGTGGGGATGCAGCATCCATTCGTGTGGATCCAAGAAATTTCTGCTCAGCTTGTCCGCCAGTACATTGTCCTTGCCTGACACAAACTGGGATTGCAGGTGTATCTTCAGACTCAGTGCTTTTTCCCAGAGAATCATTGTTAGTCTGCAGAGGGGGTAAGAATGAGTCCCTCCCTGCTTGTTTATATACCACATGACAGTGGTGTTGTCTGTCCTTATTAGTAAATGTCCTTGTTGCAGTGATTTTTCAAAACTCTCGATTGCATGTTAGATATGAAAGTAGGCAACTCAAGTTACCTACTTTCATATCTAACTTCTCTAGTGCACACTGCAGAGTGCATTCTTTTCAATCTTAAGCATCCCTGTTACTAGCACTTTCTCTAATACCTAAAAAGATCATCTCTACTTGACTCCAAGTAGACTTTTCTCTATCTGTTAAACCTAGCACTTGCTCCTACAGTACTTATTACCTTGATACGGCACTCTTATAGATAGCACCCCAAAAAGGCAAACCCCCATTTCTCGGTCACTCACGTCCCCGGAATCTCTTTTAAAGTTTTTTGTCTAGTCCTTCTAGCATGTCGAGGATCAGTTGCTAGTGTCCTCTCCTGCTCAGCTGGTGAACCTGGGAATATTGAGGCAATGTTACAATTGCCTCATGTACACAGACAACCCTCTCCTCCTCCCACAAAACACAAATACATGCGAGAGATGCAACTATACGGCCAAACTGGAGGCTGAGCTCTCTCAACATAGGACTGGCAAGACCAGTCAGGAGGAGAAGGTTACCACACACACTATAGACCCAGTCTCACATAGTACCATCACAACCTCAAATCATACACATAAACACACAAAGACATACTCGGCTCTGATCAAAAATCTACCAAAACAGCAGAGGCCACCAAAGCAGACACCCAAACAACCACCACCTCAGAACACAACACCTGCAACACATAGACCTCACAGTCAGAGTGTCAAACAGTCACAGCCCTTAAGGCCAAACACAATGCCAGACACACTAGTCATTGGTGACTCCATAGTCAGACACACTGACGTCCCGCTCACCAGACTGAGTAAGGAGAAGGTCACAGTAAGCTGCCTGTCGGGCGCTAGAATCCGCCACATAACGCAAGCACTCAGGTCTCTCAACAGCAGGTACAAATATGACTCAGTCATTGTCCACGCTGGTGTAAACGACCTGAGACGCACCTCCTTGGACTACATGAAAAGAGACATTGAGGAGCTCTCTGATTATGTAGCCCAGGCAGGTATGACCCTGACCTTGAGCAGTATCCTACCTTCACCAAGAATGATGCCACAATACAGAGATAAGATGATCAGCTTTAACAATTGGCTTAAACTCTGGTGTCATTCAAAGGGGATCCAATGTCTGTCTGCCTGGGATGACATGCTGGACAAGCCACGCTGCTTCAAGGGACGGCTTGCACCTGTCACCCTGGGATTCCGGATATTGGCAAAGGCTCTTGCCACCCCATAGTGCCTTTTTAGGCAAGGCTCAAATTCTAAACCTACCACCCTAGAACACAAAAAGGAAAAAACTAAGGGTAATGCTGCTCAATGCCAGAAGTCTAAATCTCAAAATGCACGCACTCGAGGCCCTTCTCAGTATGGAGAACATCGATGTCTGTGCAGTGACAGAAACCTGGTTCAAGGCTCCTGAGAGCACACCAGCACTATCAGGTTTTACCTCTTATCATGCGTTCGCCCCAAAATCCGGACAATACCAAGAAAGGAGGGTATCCATATTCATCAAAGACACCCACACCTCAAGACTGGTGGCAACGCATGATGCATCGGAGACCATCCAGGTGCAATTAACCATAGGCAAGACTGCTCTGCAAATTGTAGCATGTTACAGGCCACCCTCACAAACTCAGGAACCTCACATGGCCTTCCTGAAAACACTAGAGGGATAAATGTATCACCAAACACCATCATACTAGGTGACTTCAATTACCCTAATATAGACTGGGAACACTACTCAAGCCCAAACACCCTAGCCCAAAAGTTCCTGGAATTCATAAACTCAAATGCCATGGAACAACTAGTCACCATCCCCACAAGAGGAGAAAACATACTTGATCTCATCATCACGAACATGGGAGCACAATGTTCAACACCGAAGTATACCCCTCACTGGTGAGATCAGATCACAAACTAATCTCGCTGGAGGTCCTCATCCCACCCCACCTGAAATAAAAAGACCACAGTAAAGAACTTCTCGAAGCCGACTTCACACTTCTAAAGACTAGTGTGGTCTCCTTTAAGGGCCCCGAGCCGACGGAAAACAGTACTCAAGCCGCTGAATCACTTACAAATGCCTTCTACCAGCACCTGCAGGACTGCATGGATAAGGCAATCCCAAGCAAAACAAAGACTCTTTGTACCAAAGGCAAGCGTCCACTCTGGTGGACCCCAGCCATAAACAAACTCTACAACAAAAGGAGGAAGCTACTACAAGATAGAGCAAAATCCTTAAAAGGTAAGACACCCTTGATCACTATAAGTAAAAACTAAGAGCTCTCATAAAATCATCCAAAGCAAATTTTGAGAGAAAAATAGCTAAAGACTCAAAAGACAATCATAAGGCCTTCTTTAGCTATATTTAGAAACCTGGGAGGAAACTCCCAGATATGCTCAGAACTAGTTCAAAATGATGTGAAGATTACTGATCCTACAGACATTGCCAACATACTGGCTGACAGGTTCAGTGCAAACTTCTCCCCTCCCCAAAAGGAGAGATATCTATACCAGCGATTGCAGCCCCCAAACATCTCCAACGCCCAAGTGAGAACTGCTCTCTCCAAAGCAAAAACACAGCATCCATGGGACCTGATGGTGTCCCCGGCTGTGTGCTCCACGAACTCAACGAGGAATTAAACCCACAGCTAGGACAGCTGTTTAATCATAGTCTTACCTCTGGATACGTACCCAGGGAGTGGCGCACTGCAACTGTGGTCCCACTTCACAAAGGCGGTGCCTCCACCGACCCTGGAAATTACCGGCCCATTAGCTTGACAAGCCTTATCTGCAAAGCCATGGAGAGGATCATAATGGACCTCATAAATAAAGACCTAGGGAATTTGCAGACTTTGGATCCATCCCAGTTTGGCTTTGTCAAAGGCAGATCATGCCTTCTAAACTTGGTTGACTTTTTCGAAACAGTCACCAAAGCCACTGATGAGGGAAAGGCAGTCCATACAGCCTAACTCGATCTGGCGAAGGCCTTTGATACAATACCCCACTCGGGTATCATTGAAAAACTCATCAGCTTAAATGTTAACCCATACATCACAAGATGGGTTGCAAACTGGCTGAGTGACAGAACCCACAGGGTCAGAGTTGCTGGCGCCATGTCAGACTCAAAGCCTGTCACAAGTGGTGTACCACAGGGCTCAGTCCTGGGCCCACTCTTGTTTGGCATCTACTTTTCCGAAGTACAAGCAAACACAGGAGGGTTATGGCTGACAAAGTTTGCAGATGACTGCAAACTGGGCCATAGTAGAAAACACATCTGACACAGATATCCTTCAGAAGGGTCTCACAGAAACGGATAACTGGTGCCAGAGCCATGGCCTAAAGTTAAATGCCAAAAAATACATAGTCATACCCTTCGGGAAAAACAAGGTTACCCCTAGCTACCAAATAGGTGGCAATCCACTGAGTACAGAAGAAGTTATCAGGGACCTGGGGACCCAGGTTGATAGTAGTCTGTCATTCGACACCCATGTAGCTAAAGTAGTTAGGAAGACCTTCTACATTGCCCACCTTATCATGAAGGGATTCTCATCTAGATCAAGGGAGGTCATAGTCTCCCTATACTCATCACTCATCAGACCAATGATTGAGTACAATGCCCCATTCGGAATGTATCTGACCCGACACTTGCAGCAGCTGGAGAGGCCACAAAAGTTCCTCACCAAAAGGATAAAGGGTCTCAAACATCTGTCCTATGCTGCCTGACTGAAAGAACTCCAGCTCTATTCAGTCGCTACGCTTGCTCAGAGGTGACCTTTGCCTAACATACAAGGCCATGTCAAACCCAGATTTGATGAATATGCTTCACCTCAAAAATCTAGATCCGTCAGAGCCACAAGGGCGGAGACTTAAACCTCGACACGGCTATTAATAGGACGTGCTGGAGGGATAGATTCATCACCCAAAGACTCCCTATGCTGTGGAATAAAATCCCGGTATATGTGAGGCAGAGCACCTCGCTGGCCTTGTTCAAGAGAAATCTTGACCAATGGATGGGAGATCGCAGATATACCCCAGGGATTACCTCAGTGTCACTGCTCAACAGAGGCACAGCAAAATAATGGGTATAGTTCCCCATACTAAAGGGGTGGCGTAAGCCACAAAACTATGGGCTAGGCTTGTAAATGCCCTCGGGCAGATAGCCTAGTATGAACCTATGAACCTATGAACATCTCTTTTTGGTTTATGTGCAGATGTCTTTCCTTTGGTGTCCATTGACCTTGAACGCATCTGCCCTCCATGTGCGCCCCCCCATCCATGATCTGAGGCGTCTGTTGTAATTATTTGACCTGCTTGAGGTCTGTTGAAAGACATGCCTTTGTTTAATTGAGTTGCTTGAGCCCACCACAAGAATTCTTTTTGTAGACATGGAATAAGTGGGATTACGTCCTCTAGGCTTTGGCTGTGTTGGGACCATAAGCTTTTCAAATACCACTGCAACTTTCTCATATGAAGTCTTGCCAAAGGTATCAGAAGAATGCATGATGCCATGAATCCCAGGGCCTGCAGGAGTTTCCTTGCAGTCAGCTGGGAGAGCTGTGCTAGGCCTTTGAAGTACTCTGGTAACTGCTGTTGTTTTTCCTGTGTGAGGTAGGCCATTTGTGTTTGTGTGTCCAGTCTGGCTCCTAGGAAAATAATCTGTTGGGATGGCAGTAGTCTTGATTTCTGAATGTTGACTGTGTATCCCAAGGCCTGTAGTAATTGCATGACATAGTCCAAGTTTTTTATTAAGGTTTGTTTGTTGTCTGCTTGTATGAGGCAGTCGTCCAGGTAGGGGTATATTTGAATTCCCTGGAGTCTGCAGTGTGCCACTACTGATGCCAGGAATTTCGTGAACACTCTGGGCGCAGTAGATAAGCCAAACGGCAATGCTGAGAATTGATAATGCTCTGTCCCTGCAAGAAATCTGAGGTATCTTCTGCAGCTTTGTCTGACTGGGACATGCAGGTATGCCTCCTTGAGGTCCAGAGTGACCAGCCAAGACCCCTTGCCCAGCATGGGAAGGAGTTGCTGTAACGTCAGCATTTTGAACTTTGGCACAATGAGAAAGGTATTTAGAGCAGACAAGTCCAGTATAGGCCTCCATTTGTTTTCCTTTCTTGGAACAAGGAACAGTCTTGAATAAAATCCCTGGCCTTGTTCCTGAGGAGGTACCTTTTCTATTGCTTTTATACTTAATAGCTTTGAAACTTGAATGAGTGCCTCTGCCCTTTGATGGTGTGGCAGGTTTGGCATGCCTTGTCTTGTAGGTAAAGTATGGAAGTGGAATCTGTAATCTATTAAATCCAGAATCCAGTTGTGCTTGGTTAAGATATGCCAGTTTTTTGAGAATAAGGATAATTTTCCGCCCAAGGGTGCTTCTCTCTGAGCCCTTGTAGGCGGTATGAAAGTCAAGTCATTGTGATTGTCCTTGCGGTGCAGCTGGACTGGCTGCAGCACTTCTTTGATTTGTAGGTTGCCATTGGCGACCCCTGTAGGAGCCTCGGCCACGCCTGTTCTTTCCCCTTTGAAACTTGTCCGAGTCTGGGAAGGACCAATTCTTTGAAGGCCAGTTTCTACTGAATCTGGGTGGCTGAACCTGGAGGAAATCCTTGACTGTCTGTACTGACTTAGCTTTTTCCTCAATGGACTTCAACACATCTTGTGCATTAGCACCAAACAGCTTCTGTTTTTCCAGAGGTGCATCAAGTAACTTTACTTTGACATGATCTGGCAGTGGCTGATCTTTTAACCAAGCATGTCTACGTATCACGGCCCCAGTCATAGCTGCCCTACATGAAGCCTCCAATGCATCATAACCACACTGAAGAAAATGATTGTTAACCTGCTGAGTGTTATGTATATGATCCTGCAATGCCTTTCTATCAATAGGCTCAGGAGAGGCTAACTTTTTCTGTAAATCATCCAGTAAAAAATCCTGGTACTGAAACATATGAAACAGGCAGTTAAGTGACCTCATGGCTAGGGTGGTAGAGGTATAAACTTTTTACCCCATCTCTCCATAGACCTAGCTTCCCTATCCGCTGGCAAAGGATTCTTGGCAGTGGAGGTAGTCACTCCCTTGGGACCCTGTGAAATAGTTTCTAAATCCACGGAGTGGGCCTTAAAGAGATGTTTGTGAGTGTCAGGGACTCTGTAATATCTGTCTGGCTTGACAGGAGCAGGGGGGAGAGAATCAGGGTTAGCACTGGAGTCGGAGAAAACATCATCCAAAACATCCAACACAGGAGGAATAGCTAAAGGTCTGTGCTGGGGAAGCTTTAGGAAGGTACGTAGCCTTTTCCTGGAATCAGAGAATTCCTGACCCTGCCATTGGAAATGTTCCCTCATTGAGTGCAGGACTTCACCAAAAGAGAAATCCTCTGGAGGAGAGGCAGAGGGAATTGATTCCTCAGCATCAGAGTCCTCATAGGCCTGGAAGGATTCTTCTTGAATATCTGAATGCTCAGAATCCCCAGAGGCCTCATCTGAAGAGAGGTTTTCAGTCTGCTCAATTCTAAGCCTTTTCTCTGCAGGAGGCTGAGAACCTCTGTCTGGGTGAGGCTGAGACCCCCTGATAAGAGAAATAAGGACTGCAGCAAGAGACATTATCTGTTTATCAGAGGAGGGGGCCTGGACAGCAGGTTTAGGATGGGCCTTGGCCTGGCTGGCGGCCTTAGCACGTGCAAAGGCCTTGATGGACATAGATACAGGAGGCCTAGCAGCCCCACGTGCAGGAGTGACCTTGTCCACCGGAATGGTGTCGGGTAAATCATGAACTTCGGTTTCCGAGGAAAATCAACAACCGGCACCGGAGAGGTCTCCGGGACCGAAGGACGAGTTAACACTGTGTCGTCGGCCTGGAGCGGTTGAATTACCGCTTCCGCAGGGACCGAAGCACTAGCGGAGGGTCTAGGAGTAGTATCGGTAGAGGACGCGGGCCGAGGATGCCGGTCTCGGTCCTTCCGTTTTTTGGAAGATTGAGCTTGATCCGACGGCATGATATACGCAAAGGATTCGCCGAAAACGTCCTCAGCAAACTCTGCCCGGCGCCTGAGAGTGCGCTTATTAAAGCAAGCACAGGCAACACAGGCCGAGACGTCGTGGTCTGGGCCCAGGCAAGGAAGACAGTAAGAATAGAAGTCCTTATGAGGTATTTGTTTACCACAAGACAAACAATTATTAACTTTCTCAATTTGTTCTGACATCGGCTGAGGCAAGAAAAAATGTTCCCCAATGGGGTACTTAGCTTTTAGATGACTTCGGTACTGAAAACACAGGAGCTGACCGACCGGCACTTGCGAAAGTACAGTTCTGTACCTACCATAAATGTAGATGTTCGAAGATCCACATTGCTGCAGTCATAACCTGTGGGTAGTCCGCTGTCCTCGGTCGGCCCGAATACCAAAGTGTTAGGCCGGCGTCGGTCATGGTCGCTCAGATCTGACGTCAGTACGCCGTGGTACTAAAGCGCATGACCGACGTCATATCCTCAGTCTTTCTTGCCCCAGATGTCAGAAGGCCCTAAAAAGAAAGGCCATAGCCAAAAACAGAAAAACATCCAACCACCCATGTACAAACAATATTTACAACCCAAACCACACAACCACCCCAAACTACAGTGGGGAAGGAGGGAGGTAAATTGGACTGCAGCAATGTGGATCTTCGAACATCTACATTTATGGTAGGTACAAAACTGTACTATGTTCTTCATCTCACATTGCTGCAGTCATAACCTGTGGGTAGAATCCCAAAGCAAAGGTAAAGGGAGGTTGGCAAAATCATAAAGCATTGGGAGCTGCTAACATGCCCTGTAAAACTGCAGTGGCAAACCCAGCCCTAGATTTGGAATAAAGAGGAGATGGTAATGTTTAGAAAAAGTGTGCACTGAACTCCAAGTAGCTGCCTCCAAAATATCTTTAGTAGCTACACCTTAAAAAGCAGTAGAAGTGGCAGTAGCCCTAGTGGAATGAGGTCTGATTCCAGCGGAATCTCCTTACCATGATGAAAATAACAAAAAGCAATACAATGGCCAATCCACTTAGAAATAGTTTGTTTTGAAACAGGTTTCCCCTGAGAGCCCAAAGCAAAAGAAACAAACAACTGTTGAGACTGTCTGAACCCTTTAGTTCTGCTCAAATAATAACGCAACTGCCTGTGAATATCCAAAGTGTGCAAAATTTTCTCCCCTTTATTTTGGGGATCAGCATAAAAAGTAGGCAAATGAATAGATTGGTTCAAGGCCACATTTGAAACAACTTTAGGCATAAAAGTAGGGTTAGTACGCAGGGATACCCTATCCTTATGAAAAATCAGGAAGGGTTCAACTGCCATTAGAGCCTGTAATTCAGATACCCTTCTAGCAGACGTAATGACCAACAAAAAAGCAGTCTTCCAAGACAAAAACTTCAACTCAGCTGTAGCTGCAGGTTCAAAAGGAGGTAAAGTAAGTTTTTCCAACACAAAGTTGAGATCCCAGGAAGGAGTAGGAGCTCTACGTGAGGGTCTTATGTTCTTTGCCCCTCTAAGAAATTGCTTAAACAAAGGATGAGAGAATAATGGTGGGTCACAGTCATAGTGAGCAGAAATGGCTGCAGCATGAACTTTTACAGAGGAGAAAGACAAACCTTTGTCTAGTAATTCTGTAAGATACTGAAGTGAAACACTCAAATTAGGCCTGGAAACATCAAAGCTCTTTGCTTTGCTCCAAAGAAAAAATCTCCTCCATTTATCAGCATAAACTTTCCTTGTACTAGGCCGTCTGGCCTCCAAAATAACATTCAAAACTTGTTGAGGAAGCTGCGACCCTCCAGGGTCTAGAACAGAATATGCCAGGCTGTCAGATGCAGGGACTGTATCCTGACATTGAGGAAATGATTGCCTGCCTGGGACAAAAGGTGTGGAATTGATGGCAAAGGCCAAGGTGGCTCCCGTACTAAACTCCTCAGCAGAGGGTACCAGTGCTGACGTGGCCAATCTGGAGCTATTAGAATCATGGAGGGCTTGTCCTGTCTGACCTTCAAGAGCACCTTGGGAAGGAGAGGCAGAGGAGGAAAGGCATAGACGCGAAGATTGCTCCAACTGAATGATAGAGCATCCACTTTCCAAGCTTTTGGATGAAACATCTTTGTGCAAAACTTTGGTAGCTGGAAATTTAGTGGAGAAGCGAACAGATCTATGTCTGGAGTCCCCCAAATCACTGTCAACTGTCGAAATACATGAGGATCCAATTTCCACTCGTGGGGATCCACCATCTGTCTGCTCAAAACATCCGCTAAGGAGTTCTGTGCTCCTGGCAGAAACCTTGCCTGAAGAGTGAGGTGCAAACTGAGAGCAGTCTCCCACAAAATCATAGCTTGCCTGCAAAGAGGGTACGAATGGGTTCCACCTTGCTTGTTGATGTACCACATGACAGTTGTGTTGTCTGTTTGAATCAACACTTGTCCTGGGTGAAGTAGATCCTTGAAAGCCATCAATGCAAATTGGACTGCTAACATCTCCTTCATGTTGATATGCAAATGTTGAAGTCTGGCAGGCCACGTGTCTTGAACCCATTTTCCATTGAGGTGTGCTCCCCAAGCCTTGTCTGAGGCATCTGTCATTAAGATCTGACTCGCCTCTGGTTGGGTCACAGAGAGTCCCTTGTTTAGGTGACATTCCTGAGCCCACCACAAAAATTCCTTTTGAATGCAAGGTATTATCTGAATGACAGTGTCCAAATCGTGGCAGTGTTGAGTCCATACACTTTTGAGATACCATTGTAGCTTCCTCATATGCAGTTTGGCATTGGGAAGCACCAGAATACAAGATGCCATGAACCCCAAGGCTTGAAGGACTGTCCTTGCAGTCAGCCTGGACAGTAGAGACAATTGTTGGAAGTAAAGGGTAAGATTTCTTTGCTTGTCCGGGGTCAAACACGCCATCTGAGAGGCTGTATTCAGTCTCACACCCAGAAAGCACATGTCCTGAGAGGGTACTAGACTGGACTTTATTTCATTCACAGAATACCCTAGGCACCTTAACACTGCCATAACATACTGTAGATGGTGAAGTAGCTTGTCTTTGTCTTGAGCAAGAATCAGGCAATCGTCCAAATAAGGATAAATTTGTATTCCTCTTAACCTTAAGAAGGCTATCACCGGAGCCAGAACCTTTGTGAACACCCTGGGCGCAGTAGATAAGCCAAAGGGCAATGCAGAGAACTGATAATGTAAAGTCCCAGCCCGAAAACGCAGGAATCTCCTGCAGCTGGGCCTGATAGGAATATGAAGATAAGCCACTTTGAGATCCAGAGTTACCATCCAGTGATCTTTGCCTAGCAGAGGCAGAAGTTGTTGCAAAGTCAACATTTTGAATTTTGGAATGTCCAGGTATGTGTTGAGAATAGACAAATCCAGAATTGGCCTCCAAGTGTTTCCTTTCTTTGGTACAAGAAACAGGCGAGAATAAAATCCTAGGCCCACTTCTGACGGAGGGACCTGCTGGATAGCCCCCATTTGTAGAAGTAAAGAAATCTGTTTGTGAGCCTCCACCTTTTGCTGAGGAGGAACGTCTGGCATGCCTTTGAAAGGAGGCAATGTGTGGAAATAAAACTTGTAGCCTCGGTTTATAATGTCCAACACCCATTTGTCCTGGGTGACTAAAAGCCAATTTTGCCTGAAAAGTGCCAACTTTCCTCCCAGAGGAGCTGCCAGACAGGAAGGATCGGGCAGCTGAAGATGCAGGTCATTGGGTCTGTTTACGAAAGGACTGGCCCCTGCCCTCACCTGTAGACTGTGCAGGGGAACTCCACGTCCTAGGCCTGAAAGAACCCTGTGCATGAGCTCTGCCCCTACCACGTCTAGATCTGCCCCTAGACTGTAAATCAGAAGAAGGGTAAGCCCATCCCTTAGTAGGCCAATTTCTGCTAAACTTAGGGGGCTGCACCTGTAAAAAATCCTTAACAGTCTGCATAGACTTAGCTTGTCTTCCATTTTCTTCAAGACTGACTCCACAGGAGAACCAAACAAAACTTCAGACTGAAGGGGAGCATCCAAAATACGAGCTTTAACATGCTCTGACAAATTCTGATCCTTAAGCCAGGCGTGCCTACGAATAACTGATCCAGTGGCAGCCACCCTAGAAGAAAAGTACAGTTTTGTACCTACCATAAATGTAGATGTCCGATAGGAATGCATCTGCAGTCCTTACAAATGGGTTGTCCTGTCGTCAGGCAGCCCTTGATCGGCAGTTCCAAAGTCTGGGTCTGGCCTCGGCTGGTGTCGCACTTCACCCGACGTCATAGCTGCAGTTCTTCGGGTATAAAGGCATCAGCCGACGCCATTTTCCTCAGTGTTTCTTGCCCCAGATGCCAGGTGCCCTCTTGGAAGGCTAAATTTGGATAAATGCCAATGTTTCCAAATAGTAGAGAGCAAACACAAAAAATAAGCATGTATGTACATATATACAAACAAATACACCATAATAGATCCCCCCCCAGCTAGCTATAAGATGGGCAAATACCCTAGGAGTACCACAGAGGGGAAGGCGGGTGGGTAATCCTGACTGCAGATGCATTCCTATCGGACATCTACATTTATGGTATATACAAAACTGTACTATGTCCTTCAAGGATGCATCTGCAGTCCTTACAAATGGGTAGAATACCATAGCCAAACTAGGAGAGGAGGAAGAAGAAATTATGGTGTAGTTAGGATCCCTTGCAAAACAGCAGTGGCAAACCCTGCTCGGGATCTAGAGTATAAAGGTAAGTTATAATGCTTGGCAAATGTATGCACGGAGGTCCAAGTAGCAGCCTCTATAATGTCCTTGGTAGCCACTCCTCGTAAGAAAGCTGTGGTAGTGGCCGTAGCCCTTGTAGAGTGAGGTCTGATGTTCTCTGGAGTTTTCTTTCCATGGTATGAGTAACAAAATCTAATGCAATTTCCTATCCACTTGGAGATTGTCCGTTTTGAAATTGCTTTTCCTTCCCTTCCTGTTGCATATGCTACCAGTAGCTGGTCAGTTTTTCTATTGCCCTTGGTTCTGTCCAGGTAGTAGCGTAACTGTCTATGTACATCCAAGGTATGCAACAGTCTTTCTCCCCTGTTCTGTGGGTTGGGAAAGAATGTAGGTAGGTGGATAGCCTGATTTAAAGATACTCTGGATACCACCTTGGGCATAAATGTAGGATTTGTTCTCATGGACACTATCTTGGTGGAAGATCAGGAAGGGTTGCACTGCCATTAATGCCTGTAGTTCAGATACCCTTCTTGCTGAAGTGATAGCCAGCAGGAAAGCAGTCTTCCATGATAAGTATTGTAATTCTGCTGTTGCTGCTGGTTCGAAAGGAGGAAATGTCAATTTTTCTAGCACAAAGTTCAAGTCCCATGCTGGCAATGGTGGTTTCCTAGGAGGTTTTACATTTTTAATTCCTCTCAGAAACTGCCTGAGCAGAGGATGCGAGAAGACAGGTGGATCTGAGCTGTATTCTGCTGAAATAGCTGATGCATGTATCATGATGGAAGAATAGGACAGGCCTGTGTGGAAGAGTTCTGCCAAGTATTCCAGGATGCTGGCTATGTTTACCTGTGACACATCTTCTCCCTTTGCAGTACTCCAAATGAGATATCTTTTCCATTTTGCTGCATAATTTTTCCTTGTTGAGGGTCTGTGAGCCTCAAGGATAATGTCTTTAACCCTTTGTGATAAATTTGGGTTAATTGATCTTATGTAATGTTCCAGGCAGTCAGCTGCAGAGTTTTCAGGCTTGGATGCAGGATGTTGTAGTTGTTCTGTGTTAACAGCAATGGAACCAGGGGTAGTGTCCATATTTGTTCCCGAGACATGCTCCTTAGCAATGGGTACCAATGTTGCCTTGGCCAGTCTGGAGCTATCAGGATGGATCCTTGGACGGTCTTCTTTGATCTTCAATAGCACCTTGTGCATCAAAGGAAGTGGTGGGAATGCATATGCTGTCAGGTTTTTCCAACTGAAAGATAGGGAGTCCACCTTCCAAGCAAGTGGGTGGTACGTCCTTGTGCAAAATTTCTTTAGCTGGTGATTGTGTGGGATGCAAATAAGTCTATTTCTGGGAGTCCCCATTTCCTTGTAATGTCTTTGAAGATGTCCGGATGTAGCATCCATTCGTGGGCATCCGTGGTAGTCCTGCTTAATATGTCTGCTAGAATGTTTTCTTTTCCTGGTACAAAAATTGCTTGTAACTGAATGTTGTAGCTCAGAGCCACATTCCATAGGTCCAGTGCCATCCGGCATAGAGGGTATGAATGTGTGCCTCCCTGTTTGTTGATGTACCACATAACTGTTGTGTTGTCTGTCCTTATCATCAACTGACCTTCTTGGAGGAATGGTCTGAATGTCTGGATTGCCAATTTTACTGCCAGCATTTCCTTTAGATTTATGTGCAGGTGCAGCTGGTCTTGAGTCCATAAGCCTTGTATGCATCTGTCCAGCATGTGGGCCCCCCAACCGAGGTCTGAGGCGTCCGTCGTGATGGTTTGGCTTGGTTGAATGCTGTGGAAGGGCAATCCTGTGTTTGACTGACAGGCCTGAGCCCACCATAGGAACTCTTGCTTCAGGCATGGGATTATTGGAATTTTGGTTTCTAGGCTGTGTTTGTGTTGAGACCATAAATTCTTCAGGTACCACTGTAGCTTTCTCATATGCAGTCTGGCATGAGGGACCAGTATTATACAGGATGCCATGAAGCCCAAGGCTTGCAGTACTTTTCTTGCTGTTAGATGGTTCTGCTTTGTTAATGCCAAGAAGTAGAGAGGTAGATGCTCTTGCTTTTCTGCAGTTAGGAATGCCATTTGCTTTGATGTGTCCAGTTCTGCACCCAAAAAGGTTATTCTTTGGGATGGTATCAGCCTTGACTTTTTCACATTGACTGTATATCCCAGGGCTTGTAGCAGGTAAATGACTCTTTGCAAGTCTTCTGTTAGCTTGTTTTTGTTGTCCGCTTGTATCAGGCAGTTGTCCAGGTAGGGGTAAATTTGGATTCCCTGAAGCCTGCAATGAGCAATTACTGATGCCAGGCATTTCGTGAACACTCTGGGCGCAGTAGATAAGCCAAAGGGCAATGCTGAGAATTGATAATGCTCTGATCCTGCAAGAAATCTGAGGTATCTTCTGCAATTTGGTCGTATAGGGACGTGCAGGTATGCCTCCTTGAGATCTAGAGTTACCAGCCAAGACTCCTTGCCCAGCATGGGAAGAAGCTGCTGTAGAGTCAGCATTTTGAATTTTGGAACAATGAGGAATGTGTTTAAAGCGGACAGGTCGAGAATAGGCCTCCATTTGTTCTCTTTTCTTGGTACCAGGAAGAGTCTGGAGTAAAATCCCCTTCCTTGCTCCATAGATGGTACCTTTTCCACAGCTCTCATCTTTAATAATTGAGATATTTGTTTTAGAGCTTCTGTCGTTTGATTTGGCGGTAGGTTTGGCATTCCTCTCTTCCCTGGTAGGGTATGGAAGTGGAACCTGTAGCCTTGGTCTATTGTCTGTAAAATCCACTTGTCTGTTGTGATGTAATGCCAGTTTATTGAGAATAAGGCTAGCTTTCCGCCTAAGGGTGCTGCTAGTTGTTCCCTGGTAGGCGGTGCCAGAGCCAAGTCACTGTGATTGTCCTGTTGCAGTGGTGGTGGCTGTGTCTGTGCCTCGCTGGTTGTTACCCTGCCACTGGCGTCCCCTGTAGGCACCCCTGGATTGGTTTCTGCCTCTTGATCGCCTATTCCTGCCTCTCTGTGCTTTAGAGGACTCTGGAAAGGACCAGGTTTTGGAGGGCCAATTCCTGCTAAACCTTGGAGGTTGGACCTGTAAGAAATCTTTCACTGTTTGTACAGATTTTGCCTCCTCCTCCATCTTCTTCAGTACCTGTTGTGCAGGAGAACCAAATAAAATGGCCTTGTCCATGGGAGCATCTAACAGTTTTGATTTGACACGGTCCGGTAAGGCCTGCTCTTTCAACCATGCATGCCTTGTGATAACTGTACCAGTCATGGCTGATCTAAAGGAAGCCTCCAGTGCATCATAGCCGCATTTTAAAGAATGGTTACTAACTTGCTGAATGTTATGTACCATTTCCTGAACATACATCTTATCAAAAGGTTCATCAGAGAACAGTTTTTTAGTTAACTGGTCAAGCATAAATTCTTGATATTGGATCATATGAAATTGACAGTTCAAGGCCCTAGCTGACAGAGTAGCAGAAGTGTAAACTTTTTTACCCCATCTCTCTAAGGATCTGGATTCCCTTTCAGAGGGGAGGGGATTTTTAGCAGAGGTAGTTGCTACAGCCTTAGGCCCCTGGGAGATAGTTTCGGGATCTGCAAAAGGAGCCTTGTATAAATGGTGATGTGTGTCCGGGACCCTGTAGTACCTATCGGGCTTAGCAGGGGCCGGAGGTAATGAATCAGGAGCAGTACAAGCATCATTAAATGCATCATCTACAACAGAAAGAACTGGAGGTATAGCTAAAGGCCTATGTTGTGGTAAATGCAGGAAGGTTCTAAGCCTTTTCCTGGAGTCTGAAAAATCTTGGCCCTGCCATTGAAATTGTTCCCTCATAGCATGCAAGGTTTCCCCAAAGGAAAATTCCTCAGGTGGAGAGGCAGAAGGGATGGACTCTTCAGCATCAGAGTCTTCGTAAGAGGAAAAAGGAGCCTCTGGAGGGTCTGTATTATCTGAATCATCAGAGGAATCATCTGTGGACACTGGCTCAGGGGGCTCTGCTCTAGGCCTCTTCTCTGGGGGTGGATGAGAGGCCCTGTCTGGATGAGGCTGGGATCCCCGGATTAAAGAAATAAGATCCTCTGCCAAAGAAAGCATTTGGGAACTGGAACTGGGCCTGTGAGTAGGGGTCTTAACAGGCACAGCTTTTGTAGCTTTAGCTGCTTTAGCCCTGGCAAAGGCCTTAATGGACATGGCTGCAGGAGGCCTAGCAGCTCCACGTGCAGGAGTAGAAATATCCAAGGGAATAGTGTCTGATAATTCCTGAGAAATCGCAACAGCAGGTTGGATTTCAGAAGCCGATTCCACGAGGTTAGAAGAGGCCTTGGTAGAAGGCATGCTTTCGGCTGAAGGAAGAACCGCTTGCTCGGTTTCAGCCGAAACCGAGACACTCGCGGTTTGCTTAACCACGGTTTCAGCCGAAACCGCGGACCGCGAGTGTCGGTCCTTTTCCTTGCGTTTTTTGGTTATTTGTGTAGTCGGAGGATCCGACGGCATCTTATAAGCAAAATCAGAGCCGAAAAACTGCTCAGCAAATTCCGACCGACGTCTAAGCGTCCGTCGGTTAAAAGAAGCACAGGCTAGACAAGCTGCTACGTCATGGTCTGGGCCTAAACAAGGTAAGCAGTAAGAGTGGAAATCTTTATGAGGTATTTGTTTCCCACAAGTTAAACAGTTATTCACTTTTTCTGACTTCGGCTGAGGCAAGAAAGAGTCCCCAACGGGGTACTTAGCTTTTTAGAAGTCTTCGAAGTTGTATTCGGTAGTAGTAATCTCTGGTTCTCACCGACCGGCACTTGCGAACAGCTTCTGCTTCGGGCGCCACGCGGCAAGAAAGACTGAGGAAAATGGCGTCGGCTGATGCCTTTATACCCGAAGAACTGCAGCTATGACGTCGGGTGAAGTGTGACACTAGCCGAGGCCAGACCCAGACTTTGGAATCCGGCCGACCGAAGGGCTGCCTGACGACAGGACAACCCATTTGTAAGGACTGCAGATGCATCCTTGAAGGACATCCTGTAAAGCATCAAAGCCACACTGCAAAGAATGCTTACCCACCTGATCAGAGGCATGAACCAAATCCTGTAATTCCTTACACTCTATGCCCTCTGCTAAAGCATCTACCTTAGATTTTAACTGACCAAGGAGAAAATTCTGGTACTTCAGCATATGAAACTGGCAATTCAAAGCCCTCATTGCAAGAGTGGAAGAGGTATACACTTTTTTACCCCACCTATCCAAAGCTCTAGAATCTTTATCCATAGGAACTGGATTCTTTACAACAGAAGCCCTGACACCCTTAGGTCCCTGGCTAATAGTTTCTGGGTCAGCCCTTGGGCTCTTATACAAATATTTATGAGCCTCTGGCACTCTGTAATACCTGTCTGGCTAAATCGGGGCAGGAGGCAAAGAGTCTGGATTAAGGGAAGCCTCAGAGAAAACATCCTGAACAACATCCAAAACAGGAGGTATAGCCAAGGGCCTATGTTGTGGTAAAAACAAGAATTCCCTAAGCCTCTTTCGGGAATCTGAGAAATCCTGACCTTCCCATTTAAAATGCTCCCTCATAGAATGCAGGGTTTCTGAAAAAGAAAAATCCTCTGGAGGGGAAGCAGAAGGACTAGAATCCTCTGCGTCTGAATCAGAATAAGGGGGAAAATCCTGAATGTCTTCAGCCGAAGACTCTGAGTAATCTGAAGAATGTTCCAATCCTTCCACCTCTGGCTCCACCCTAGGCCTCTTATCTGGAGGGGGCATAGAACCTCTGATCAAGGTAATCAAATCTTCTGCCATTTTAAGCATGTGTTTTTTAGGTACAGAACCTGCAGAACTAGGACTGACGCCAGAGGAAGACAAACCAGGCCTGACCTTGGAAGGTACCTTAGAGACAGAGGGAGAAGGCCTAACCACCTTATGTAAAGAAGGGAGTACAGCAACCTGAGAGGCCCCCTCAGCCTGACCCGACTCCTGAGAGGCCACATCTTGCAAAATTAAAGGCTCCCCCTGAGACTCAGCTGAAACCTCGGCTGGATCCACAGATTCCACCGTAGTTTCTAAAGAACCGGCGTCCGAGCGGACGACTCATCCTGCTTGGACTTTAACGATTTTCCTTCGCTTCTTAGCGGTAGCGGCGTCGGAGGATCAACGGCATATTGTAACTACACGCTTACAAGACAAGCCTAGCACAATCTAACCTACGTTTAATGGTGCGCTTATTAAATCTAGCACAAAAGCGACACCCGACTACGTCGTGCTCAGGCCCCAAGCAAGGAATACAGAGAGAGTGGTAATCCCTTTGAGGTATCTGTTTCCCATAAGAAATACAATTATTCACTTTTTCTGACATCCGGATTTAACTGAGGCAAGAAAGACAAAATATTCCCCAACGGGTACTTAGCCAACTTGGTTTTCGGTCTGAAACTCAGAATACGAAAATTTCAGGGCCTTGACGGCACTTGCAAACGCTGCTTCTGCTTCGGACCATGCGGCAATTAAGACTGAGGATATGACGTCGGTCATGCGCTTTAGTACCACGGCGTACTGACGTCAGATCTGAGCGACCATGACCGACGCCGGCCTAACACTTTGGTATTCGGGCCGACCGAGGACAGCGGACTACCCACAGGTTATGACTGCAGCAATGTGAGATGAAGAACATCTGCTTCTGCTTCGGGCACAGCGCGGCAAGAAAGACTGAAGAAGATGGCGTCGGCCGATGCCTTTATACTCCAGCCGTTGTGATGTCAGAGAGGAGGCGACACCAGCCGACGCCGGACCCAGACTTTGGAATTCGGCCGACCGAGGGCTGCCTGAGGCAGGACAACCCCACATGTTATGACTGCAGTTGCATTTTTGAAGGACATCTTTACAATACAAAAAAATAAGATGACAAAGATGAAAAGTAGAAAAGGAGATTAGCAATGGAGACATTAAAGAAATAGAAACTGAGGTCATGGAGTACCTCTAAAGTGAAGGATTCAGTGTAGAAAATCTAATTCAGAAAACACCACAACAGGATAGAGCAATGGACCTCTAAATTAAGGGGACACCAGTGGAACAGGAAGCAATTGGTCAAGTGCAATATGAAGATATTTTGGAACCTTCCACAGGAAACCAGAATAAACATTCACTTGAAACTGGACAGCAAAGGAAGGAACAGGAAACTGTGGAAACCCTGACACAGTCAATGCTGAGGAGTGATAGGCTAGTGAGTTCCCATATGACAGAGAAACGAATGGCTCAGGATAAAATTGAAGAGAAGGTGCCACAGGAAGATGTAGTAGAACTTTCTACAGAATGCCCACAGGAAATGGAAAACAAAAAATGTGCCCTCAGTTTAGAAGAAAAAAAGTTAAGAGAAGAGTTGCTTGACTTAATAGACATAGACAGACATAGTAAGATCAATGAAAGAAATCGACTGCAGAAGGTCAATAAAACTCAAAAAGTTAGAAGTTTGATAAAACAAATGAACACAGTAATTAGGACTGTCCATAGAGATCCATGGGATATAATGGAATTAAACAGGATACATTACTGTGCAGCGAAATTAATAACAAAGTTCTGCCACAAGAACACAGGGTAGTGAGGGAAAGGAAGGGGAGAAATCGAATACCATCATGGAAGCATTGAATAAAGAAAACTATAACGCAATTAAGACAAGAAATGTCACTGTTAGAGGACTATAGAAGAGAGACCAGATCAACACAAATACTAAGAAAGATAGACGTGATAAAAGCAATGCGCAGTATCAGAACAGATCGGGATCTATCATGCACTATCGCAATTAAACTAAAAATCTCAGCACACGCAGAAAAATATAAAAGAAAAATACAAAATAAGCAATTTACTGATGACCCAAAAAAGTTTTACATAGAATTGGGAAACAAGGTAAAAGGAATTGAAATACCATAGATACATTTTGGAGAAGTATCTATGAAGATCCTGTGGAACATAACAAAGATGCTAAATGGATAGAAAAAGTAAAAGAAAGAATAAGAAGTTTAAAGATACAGGATATGAAATAAGATGAAGTAACAGCCAGAGTAATTGAAATAAAGTTAAGAAAAGCCTGTAACTGGAAAACCCCAGGCCCAGATGCAGTACTTTTGGCTAAAGGTATTAACATCTTTGCACGAAGATTTAGCTATGATTAAGAACTACTTATATTTGCACATGAACACCTGTCTGGCTAACAGGAAAAACAATGCTCCTACTTAAGAGTGAAAATGCAAGCTACCATAAAAATTACAGACCAATAACTTGCCTTCCGATGACGTACAAACTATACACGGCAATTGAAGCCAACAGTTTATAGTCATTTAGAAGAAAACTCAGTTATGGCAGTACAACAAAAGGGCGATACAAGAAAGTCATATGGAACAAAGGATCATTTGTTCTTAAATAAAGTCACAGCATTGAACTGTAAAAAGGGGAAGAATCTAAATAGTATCCCACATTCATGCATAAAAGAGTGCTTAAATATGTATAAGATACATTGACTACATTACAGTGACTATGAAACAGTGGCAGACCACTTTGCAATTAAGGCATGATAAAGGACAAATTACTATTCCCAGGGATAAAAATTCAAAGGGTGATACTTCAGGGCAACTCTCTGCCACTGCTGCTATTCTGCCTTGCCCTTATCCCATTAAGCTGTCTACTTAACAACTTAGGCCATGGCTATAATTTGGCATCTAGAGAACAACAAAGTGCAAAGCCTTCTCTTCTTCTCTTTGTCGATAATTTAAAATTATAGCTCATCAGATGAGGAACTGAAAAGCACAACTGCAAGTTGTCAAAACTATTTCAGATGACATAAGAATGACATTTGGTCTTGATAAATGTGCAAAAGCAACCTTTAAAGGAGAAAAACTGCAGCACCAGGAAAACATCAGTTTGGGACAAGAATATGATATAAAAGAACTTGAGCAAGAGGGAGTGTAAAACATTTCTGAACTGATGAAGGATCAACAATAAAACAGAAATAAATGTGAATACAACTTAGTAGAAAACTTAAATTAATCCTGAAAACAGCTTTGAGATCTAAGGAAAAAATCCAAGCTACAAACCAATTTGCTCTTCCTGTCCTAACTTACAGTTTTGGAGTGATTGACTGGCCTCAAAACATGGCGAATAGATTAGATAGGAAAACAAGAAGGATGCTTCATGCTTAACAAATGATTTATAAAAATCAGTGCATACCTACCAAGATTATATATTCCCTGTTCCAAAGGAGGGATGGGCCTCCTTGAAACTGATTACATGTACAGATCTGCAATCGCGGGACTCCAAACACATCTGCTGACTTTACAAGACCCAAATGTAGCAAAAGTTTTGAAACATGAAGAGAATAAATCTAAGATGACTTCTCTGCTTAATCTAGCAGAAGCAGGTGTATATTATATAAGCTTCAAAAGTTGGAACCTCATATGTTCGACAACATATGAGTGAAACTTGAATCTTTGAATATATAACAAAAACATAAAAAAAAAAAAATAAAAAAAATAATACTTACCTTAACGCTCTGAGCAGGGGGTCAAGCCCCTCTACTTAAATATATCAACTCTGAGACCGCACTTCAGTGCAGAAAAAGGAAATTTTTCCATTCTGCGTGTACACAGCCATTACCTTTCACCTTCAAACTTTTCAAAGGTCGATCATATGGTGTCGACCATATGACATTCGAACTTTGAAACGTTCGATAATGTAATAGGGACCCAGCAGAAGCATATCGGCATCAAGCAGGAATGGAAATCAAACCAGAAGTAGATAAAAACCAGGCAGCAACTGAATGTGCCAAAAAAACAAAAGAAAGAATGTAAGGTGAAGGACCAGGTGAGAAGGCAAGAAATGTGGAAAAAGCATAAATATAGTTGCAAGTATAGAAAACTTCTGGAAGAATCTTATGTTGATCAAGAATGAACGCAGGAATGGTTAAGGAGAGGCAAATTCAAATCAAGAGATGAAAGGTTAATATTGGTGGCCCAAGACAGTGAGCTACATACACTTTGGTTTACAAAGTCAATTGAACATGTAGGAGAAACAGACAAATGTAGATTTTGCAAAACTGAATTGGAAACAGTCGCACATCTCGTTGCTGTTTGTGACACACTAATGGCAGAAGGACTGCATATTGAAAGGCATAATAATGTGGCAAGATTGTTGCACTCAGGATTGTGCAAACATTATGGTACTGAAGTGGTTGAAAAACACTGGACACACAAGTCAAAAAGCATCACAAAAAACAATGAAGTTTATATCACATGGGATCACCCATTACCAAGAATTCAAAAGATAGATGCTACAAAAATGGATATAGTGGTCCATGAAAAGAAGACAAAAGTAGCATTGATCATTGAAATCACCACACCCAGTGACTACGGTGTCTTGAGTACAGAGAGACGCAAAGTCATAAAATATCAAGATCTGAAGGTAGAAATGAGAGCAATGTGGAAGAAAGATACCCAGACAGTTCCAGTATTAGTAGGAGCAACTGGTCTTATAAAAAGAATTTACAATCGTATTTAGATATGTTACCAATACATGTAACCCTGTATGAACTGCAGAAGGAGTCATTACTGGGAGTATTGTGGGTGCTGCAAAGAGCACTTTTTGCTGACATCAAAGATTGAAACAATACTAATTTCATGAACTTTAATCATACTTAGACTTAGGAATGGGGTCCATTCCCGTCTTGGTATTAGAAACCCAAAAGACTTAGAGAAATTAAAAGAGTGAAGTACATTTGTCCCCTTTCAAAGTAAATACAATACAAGATTCAAAAATAATCCCCTATGGTAGAATACAAACATAAACAAGATTCTATAACAAAAGAAAAAAAAAAATCACTGCAAGCAAAAATAAATGGAATGCTAAAGATGCAACCCCTTCCCCCACAAAAAACTCTTACTAAACGTAACAGGGAACTTCAGACATAGATGAAATCAACCAAAGTTAGATATGAGGGGAATAGCTGCCAACTAGGCAACGACAAAGCCTTCTTTAACTATGTGAGAAACCTCAGAAACAATGCCCAGCACTGCACAGAGTTAATAATATCACATATTCCGCGGATAGCGCAGCGGTGGCATTGTTGCCTCACAGCAAGAGGTTCTCCCATTCGATTCTCGGCTTGGGTTGGGAGTGCTTTCTGTGTGGAGTCTGCATGTCCTCCCTGCGGTCAGGTGGGCGTTCGAAAGACTGCGTTGAATGGGCGTGCCTTCATTGAAGGTTGGGTGTCGGGCTGGCAACTCGACACCATAAAAACCAACTGCCAATCATTAGCGGACCGGAGTTCCGCTGTGGCGACCCCTAACCGGGAAAAGCCAAAAGACAAACAAGAACAACAACAACTCAGACCCAGAGAACATAGGCAATATTTTAGAGGACTAATTTATTTCAGACTTCACCCAACTCCTCTCCTACATTCCTAAATCTCATACCTGCATCTACACTCCCCTCAACTCTCCCATGACCAAGTCCTCAAGGCACTATTCAAACCAAGGACACTGCTTTTATGGGGTCAGATAACACAAAAGACTACTTAACAGCCAGCCTGAAACAAGCTCTATCAGGCCCCCTACATAGGCTATTCTTTGTTAGCCTCCAAAAAGGCTTCGTCTCAGATAAACAGAGGACAGCAACTGTCTTCCCCTTGCACAAAGATGGGGAGTTAGCAGACCTGGGAAATTCCATACCCATAAATCTGACAGCCTCATTATGGAGTTAATTAATAAGGACATACGTAAACTACAACTCTCAATCTAAGACAGTTTGTATTTGCTAAGGGCAGATCCTGCGTTCTTAACCTGATTGACTTCTTTGAGAAGGTTAAGGAAGCAATGGATAATGGCAGATCAGTAGACGCTGTATATCTAGACCTTGCAAAGGCATTCAACACCATCCTACACTCAGGTATACTACATAAATTTCCCAGCTATAGGTTAATTCCTATGTAGCTCACTCGATAGCAAACTGGCTCACAACCATTGCCGAGGAAATTTGGGTGGGCTTCTCTACCTCCTCCAAAAGACCTGTTACTAGTGGAGTACCCCATGGTTCAGTCCTTGGGCCAGTTCTCTTTGTCAGTTACTACTCGGAGATCAAGGTTACTTTTAAGGGTTTATGGTTGACAAAGTTTGAAGATGACTGTAAGCTTGCTCCCATCATAAACTCCTCAGTGAATACAAGATCCTCAAAGAGGGCCTTTCCCAAAACAATAGCTAGTGTCAAAGTCATGAACTAAAACAAAGAAATGTATAATAGCATCCTACAGCAACCAAGAAGTCCTTTGCAACTATCACACTGACAACACATCCCTGAGCTGTCCTCCAATCGCTATGTAGAAATTACTGTAAGAAAGTGCTTTTTCATTACTAAGAATATGGCATTCAGGTCCAGGCATGTGACAGTTGCATTGTATTCCACAATCATCAGTTCTGTCATTATGTATAATGTACCTGTTCAAACATGGGACACAACTCAAACACCCGCTATACTTACTAAAAAATCAATCAAACATGGGACACAACTCAAACACCCGCTATACTTACTAAAAAATCAATCAAACATGGGACACAACTCAAACACCCGCTATACTTACTAAAAAATCAATCAAACATGGGACACAACTCAAACACCCGCTATACTTACTAAAAAATCAAGGACCTAAATCATAAAAAAGTACAGTTTTGTACCTACCATAAATGTAGATGTTCGAGTGTTCACACTGCTGCACTCATCACACTTGGGTTATCCTGCCATCAGGCGGACCCGCAGTCGGCCCGAGTTCCAAAGTCTTGGTCCGGCATGGGTTGCTGTCGCTTCTTCCCTGATGTCAGTGCGCCAGGGGTACATGAGAGGCATCCGACGTCATTTTCTTCAGTTTTTCTTGCCCCAGATGTCAGGTGCCCCCTAGTAGGTGGGCAATACATATTGCCAATGAAACATGTACAGAAAATACAAATAATACCTTCAGTTACAAGCAAATACACCACAAAGGTTGTATCAGATAGAAAGGTATAGAAAAGTTCAGCTAGTTCAGAGGGGATGGAGGGAGGGTAACCTGGACTGCAGCAGTGTGAACATCTACATTTATGATAGGTACAAAACTGTACTATGTTCATCGTGTTACACTGCTGCAGTCATCACACTTGGGTTGAATCCCAAAGCTAAGGATGGGTGGTGGAGTTAAACATGGTTTGGAGAAGCTAGTAGGCCCTGCAGAACTGCAGTGGCAAAACCAGCTCTAGTCTTAGAGTATAGAGGTAAGTGATAGTGCTTGGTGAAGGTGTGCACTGAACTCCAAGTTGCAGCTTCCAAAATATCCTTGGTTGACACCCCCCTGAGAAAGGCTGTTGATGTAGCTGTAGCCCTGGTGGAGTGGGAGCTAATGCTAGCAGGTAATGTGTGTAACATAATGTGTGTAACAGAAACATATACAATGCCCTATCCATTTTGAAATGGTCTGTTTTGAGATGGCTTTTCCTTGTGATCCTGTAGCATAGGATACGAAGAGCTGGTCAGATTTTCTGAAAGTCTTAGTTTTATCCAAGTAGTAATGTAATTGCCTGTGAATGTCCAAAGAGTGCAGGAGTCTTTCTCCTTTGTTCTGGGGGTTTGGGAAAAAGGTGGGAAAATGAATGGTTTGGTTTAGGGCCACACTGGATACCACCTTTAGCATAAAGGAAGGGTTAGTCCATAGAGTGACTCTGTCTTGATGAAAAATGAGGAAAGGCTCCACTGCCATTAGGGCCTGTAGCTCTGAGACTCTTCTAGCTGAAGTTATTGCTAGTAGCAGGGCAGTTTTCCATGATAGAAACTTTAACTTGGCTGAAACAGCTGGTTCAAAGGGCGGCAGTGTAAGCTTTTCCAGAACAAAGTTGCGATCCCAAGTAGGTGTTGGTGCTCTCCTGGGCGGTCTTATGTTCTTGGCCCCTCTGAGGTACTGTCTTAGGAGTGGATGTGAAAATAAAGGAGGATCTGTGCTGAAATCGCTGAGGCATGGATCTTAATAGATGAAAAGCTAAGTCCTTTGTGCAACATCTCAGTTAAGTATTGTAGAATCTGAGGAATGTTTGGAGCAAGGGGATTTTGGCCTTTAGCCTGGTTCCAGGCATAAAATCTTTTCCATTTGTCTGAATAGGCTTTCCTGGTGCTGAGCCTCCTGGCCTCCAGAATGACATCCATAACAGCTTTAGATAGAGGTGTTGGCGGGTTGTTTAGGTAATTTGCCATGCAGCCAGATTTAAAGTCTTGAGGTGGCTGTGTAGAATCTGATTGTTTTGCTGAGTGAGCAGGTGAGGAATTTGGGGTAAAATCCATGGTGGGCCGTGGGCCATGTTCCTTAGTATTGGATTCCAGTGTTGGTGTGGCCAGTCTGGAGCAATGAGTATCATTTGTGGCCTCTCTAATCTGACTTTCAGCAGCACCTTTGCTAGAAGAGGCAGTGGAGGAAAGGCATACACTGTTAATGTTTTCCAACTGAATGAGAGGGCGTCCACCTTCCAAGCTAGTGGGTGGAATGTCCTTGTGCAAAATTTTCGAAGTTGGTAGTTTTGGGGGTTGGCAAACAGATCTATGTCTGGGCGTCCCCATTTTTGAGTTATCATTGCAAATACTTGCGGATCCAGTTTCCACTTGTGGGGATCCATGATGTTTCTGCTTAGGTCGTCTGCCAATGTGTTTTTCTTTCCTGGCAGGAATTGTGCTTGTAGTTGAACTTGGTAAGTCAGTGCTGTGTTCCACAAGGTCATTGCTTGCCTGCATAGGGGGTAGGAGTGTGTGCCCCCTTTATGTACCACATAACTGTGGTATTGTCCGTCTTTATTAGGAGTTGTCCTGGATGTAAGAGGTCCTTGAAAGCTGTTAGGGCATTCTGTACAGCTAGCATTTCTTTTTGAATGATATGCAGATGCCTTTGATCTGTGTTCCATTTGCCCTGAATGCACTGTCCTGCCATGTGTGCTCCCCAGGCATAGTCCGATGCATCTGTTGTTATAGTTTGCCTGGCTGTATGCTGACCCTTGTTGAGGTGACATGCCTGTGCCCACCACAGGAACTCCTGTTGAAGGCAGGGAATGAGTAGTATCATTGTTTCCAAGCTGTGGCTGTGTTGTGTCCATACGCTCTCTTCAGGTACCATTGTAATTTCCTCATATGCAGTTTTGCAACTGGTATTAGGAGTATGCAAGATGCCATGAATCCCAAGGCCTGCAGAATTTTTCTTGCAGGGAGTTGGGTCTCTGTTGCCATCATTTTGAAGTATTGAGTCAGCTGTCGTTGCTTGTCTGGCATGAGATAAGCCATCTGGGCCACTGTAGTCAAGCTGGCACCCAAGAATGTTATGTTCTGTGAGGACACTAGTTTTGATTTATTTTCGTTTACTGTGTACCCTAGGCAACTTAAAAGGTGTTTGACAAACGCCAGATGCTTTAAAAGAATGCCCTTGCTTTCTGCTTGAATAAGGCGGTCGTCCAGGTATGGGTATATCTGAATTCCTCTTTGTCTGCAGTATGCAATTACTGGTGCCAGGCATTTTGTGAAGACCCTGGGCGCAATAGATAAGCCAAAGGGCAGTGCAGAGAATTGATAATGAGTTGAACCTGCAATGAAACGGAGGTATCTTCTGCAATTTTGTCTGATAGGGACATGCAAGTATGCCTCCTTGAGATCCAACATTACTAGCCAAGCCTTCTTGCCCAGCATGGGAAGAAGCTGCTGTAGTGTTAGCATCTTGAATTTGGGTACTTGGAGATAGGTGTTTAGAATTGAAAGGTCCAAAATGGGTCTCCAGGCTTTGTCCTTTCTGGGGACTAGAAAGAGTCTTGAGTAAAATCCTTGTCCTTGCTCCTGTGTAGGTACCTGTTGAATGGCTCTCATGTCCATGAGAGCTGTAATTTGTTTTTGTGCCTCCGCCCATTGATTTGGTGGCAGGTTTGGCATTCCTTTTATCCTTGGCAAGGTGTGAAAGTGGAATCTGTATCCTTGAGAGACAATGTTTAGAACCCATTTGTCTTTTGTAATGATGTGCCAGTTGTCTGCAAAAAGTGCTAATTGTCCTCCCAAGGGAGCTGCCAAGAGAGACTTGCTTGGCAGTCTGAGGGTTAAGTCATTGTGTTTGTCTTCTGTTAGCTTGGGGCCTGTCTTCTCTTCCTTTCTGGGTAGCGGCACCCCATTGGCAAGGTTTGTAAGGGCCTTGTGACTGACCTCTAGCCCTTGGGCGTCTGTATTTGCCCCTCTGTGGTCTTTCAGATGCTGGAAAGGACCAGTTTTTTGTTGGCCAATTTTTGCTGAACCGAGGGGGCTGAACCTGTAAAAAATCCTTGACCGTCTGCATAGATTTTGCCTTATCCTCCATTTTCTTTAAAACCTCTTCTGCCTTTACACCAAATAAAACATCCTGCTGTAAAGGTGCACCCAATAACTTTGCTTTAACATGATCAGGCAGGGTTTGCTCTTTTAACCAAGCATGTCTACATATGACAGACCCAGTCACTGCTGCTCTACAGGAAGCTTCCAATGAATCAAATCCACATTGTAAAGTATGTTTGCCCACCTGTTCAGCTGCAATGTAACAGATCCTGCATTTCCTTGAAATCAGGCTGCACTGAATGTTTGCTCATTTTTTGTTTTAATTGAGACATTAGGAATTGCTGATATTTTAGCATGTGAAACTGGCAATTTAAGGCTCGCATAGCTAGAGTAGCTGAGGTGTATATTTTCTTTCCCCATCTAACTAGTGCTCTGGAATCCCTTTCAGAGGGTACAGGGTTTTTAGCAATGGAGGCCTTAACCCTTTTGGGACCCTGGGAAATTGTTTCTGGGTCAGCAACAGGGCTTTCATATAGGAACTTGTGTGAGTCAGGGACACTGTAGTATCTGTCTGGTTTGGCTGGAGCAGGAGATAGAGAGTCTGGGTTAAGACTAGATTCTAGGTAAACATCATCCACAATGTCTAATACAGGAGGGATTGCAAGCAGCCTGTGCTGGGGAAGTAAAAGGAACTCTCAGAGCCTTTTCTTAGAATCAGAATAATCCTGGCCTTCCCAGTGGAAATGTTCCCTCATGGTATGCAAAGTTTGCCCAAAGGAGTAGTCTTCTGGAGGAGATGCTGACGGAATAGACTCTTCAGCATCAGAGTCTTCATAAGGGGGAAAAGAGTATTCCTGTTCCTCAGAAGAATCTGAGGAAATTGAAACCTGGTCAGAGGAAGCATAATCCTCCTCTTGTCTTGGCCTTTTTTCAGGAGGGGGATGGGAACCCCTGATTAGGGTAATTAAATCTTCAGCCATCTTAAGCATCCGTTTCTTAGGCACGGGGCCTTGCACTGGAGAATGATGTACAGTCTTTTTAGTTTTTAATGGAGTTTTTAGCTTAGCATAAGATTTAATGGTGAGTGTAGTCGGTCTGAAGACACCTTCTGCAACCGAAGGCGTTTCTACTGCATCGAAATCTCCTTCTGCTATGGAGTCGGAAGGGCCTAAAGAAGAAGGTTGCGCCGGCCTAGTACTCTCCGCTTGTGAATCAGAAGCCGTCTGGGGTTCTAAATCAGCGGTCGTCAGGGGCTGCGTAGGCACTTCACTGAAAACCGGAGAACCAGCGACAGGCCCAGCAGAGGCCTCGGAGTCTGGTTTGAGTCTAGGCTGCCTATCCTTATCCTTGCGTTTTTTATGCATGCCGGTCGTCGGTTGCTCTGACGGCATGGTATAATTAAATTTCCTACCAAAGTAATGTCGGGCGAAATCGAACTGATGTTTGATAGTTCGTTTATTAAACCTAGCACAAAACCGACAACCTGTGACGTTGTGGTCTGGGCCTAGGCAAGGAATACAATAAGAATGAAAGTCCTTATGAGGTATTTGCTTCCCACAAGAAATGCAATTGTTAACTTTCTGACATCGGACTGAGGCAAGAAAAGGTTTCCCAACGGGGTGCTTAGCTTTATTGAAGACTTCGGTCTGAAATTTGATTTGAAAATCTCAGGAGTCAGCCGACCGGCACTTGCGAACTGCTTCTGTTTCAGGCACCGTGCGGCAAGAAAGACTGATGAAAATGGCGTTGGATGCCTCTTATATACCCCTGGTGCACTGACGTCAGGGAAGAAGCGACAGCAAC
Source organism: Protopterus annectens (assembly GCF_019279795.1). NCBI lineage: Eukaryota > Metazoa > Chordata > Ceratodontiformes > Protopteridae > Protopterus > Protopterus annectens. The sequence goes on along the minus strand of NC_056749.1, from coordinate 63,195,405 downwards.
CGACGCTGGACCAAGACTTTGGAACTCGGGCCGACTGCGGGACCGCCTGACGGCAGGATAACCCAAGTGTGATGACTGCAGCAGTGTAACACGATGAACATCTATGCAGACAGCCTCAAACCTTCTCCCTCTTTTCAGTGGCTGACAGGATACTCACAGGTGAGCTTTGCCTTGCCAACAGTCTCTCAACAGATTCTAGCCTGTCAGGTATACTGCACACTCAAGTCCAAAGGAGGCATAAACACTTGCTCAAGAAATCTAAATCTTGTTTGCTACATAAACAGAACATGTTGGAGGGACAGATATGCATCTTAGAGAATACCACTTCTTTGGAACAGTCTTCCTCTCTACATAAAGGAAAGCACCTCTCTGACTCTATTCAAACATAATCTCAATGAATGAATGGGTAAGCACAAATTCACTCCGGTTTAGCATACTTCTCGGTCATGGATAGGGGCAAATGTAAATGTTCTGCTTGTCTCTGGATTACTTAGAAATTATATTTATTATATTAATAAATATTATTAGAAAGCATAATTAAAAACTTAAGGTAATAGTACATACCAAAGGCTAGCCTAAAGCCTAGGAATACACTCTGAGTCAATGTTAGCCCCACTGCGCTCACTAAAAACTTCAGGTAATAGCACATACCAAAGGCTAGCCTAAAGCCTAGGAATACACTGAGTCCGTGTTAGCCCCGCTGTGCTCGGGCTTGCTCTGCTCCCCTCCCTGTCCCCACTACCTCTACATTTATAGGTACTAAACCATACCCCTGTTACACTATCCTGTCAGATTTCTCCTACATATTCTGTCCACCCTGTTTTAAATCCTACCAGCTTTCAACTAGCATATTTGCTCCACCCTCTCTATTTCCTCTAAAGTGACCATCAGATCTACCTGTTGTGTCATACGAATAACAGATCATAACTAATACACTCCTTCTATCATAATGTTACACTATTCTCTAAACACATTCTTTTGGCTACTTATGTAATCACCTTGTATGAAAACCAGATGCTTATTGATGATCAGTACCCAAATGGCCATACTATCACACCAGATGTAACGCATACCACCCTTAGCCATACTAATCATAATGGGTCCAACTCAAAGCCTTGTTCACTCTTTCAGCATGCTAACCCCAGGCACATAAGCTCTAGAGCCAAACATTACAAACTTTTAAACAAACTCCTGAAGCGTTTCACTAACTATAGTCCTAGCCTTATACTTGGTGGTGACATTCACCCTAACCCTGGCCCATCCAACTCTGACATATATACCCCCTCTACCTGCAACCTAAGGCACAAAACTACAATTAGTAGACCTACCAACTCTCTCCTGGCCTGTCATCTCAATATTAGAAGCATTAACAACAAGGTACATGAACTGCATACACTCCTGGCAGTCCACTCCCCTGAGATTCTCTGTCTATCTGACATCTGGTTAAAACCTACCACAACTGACAATGAAGTGTTACCACCTGGGTAGAACATACACAGACTGGACCGTGCTTCCAGGAAGGGGGGTGGGGTAGCTATACTCTACAAATCTGAATTGAATGTGACCATAGATGTTAATCAACCACCTCAAATTAATAACTCAGAAATCCTGGCCACTAAATTGCAAATTAACAAAAGTAAATGCATCAACATTATCTGTATGTATATTCCCCCGGGTAATAATATAGCCACACTCGAAGATACCCTACACTGGCTTTCATGTCATTACCCTGAAGAAACCCTATAACTTGGTGACTTTAACACAGACTGGGGCACCTGTTCCTCAGAATCTCCTTCCACCCACATTACCCTGCATGCATTTATTCAAATCATAACCACCCCTACCAGGCTAGGTAAACCCAAACATAAAGAAAGCATACTCGACTGGGTACATGTGAATAGTAACCCCCAACTGTACACTGCTGGTACCCTCCACGATGACCTGAGTGACCACATTCTCACTTATATAGTTAAGCAAAAAGTCATTATTCCTCATCAAGCCTTACTCAGGAATGTCAGAAACAAAAAAAACTTTGACCTTGTCAAATTCCAACAGGACTTAACTCCTGTAATTGGTCTATGATAAAACACCTCCCCTTAAAAGAGGCAGTTGCATACTTTAACAACAAATTTCTTGAAATCCTTGACTTGCATCCACCTGCCTATTCTAAGCAAACAAACGCAAAAAACTGCCCCATGGCTGTCTAAAAAATCTAGACTAAAACTTCCAGCATTAACAAAATTTGGGCTATATGGCACTCCACTAAAGACCCTACAATCATGTTAACTACAGGCAAGCTAGGAATGAGACTAAAAGTCCATTCTACAAGACAAAAAACAATACTACTGTCATTTACAGACAGCTAACCAGAACAATCCTCAGAAGTTCTGGGCAGGTCTAAATAATCTACTTCATCCTGGAAAAACATCTACCGCTATCCCCACTGCTACCATTGATAATCCCCGCCCCCGAGGATGTCTCAGACAGTTTTAACCATTTCTTTACAGAAACAATTCAAGCCCTAGCTAGCCAACTACCTCCTAGCTCCCCTTGCCCTGATAGTACCACCCATATAAACCTACTCTCATTCAGCTTCCAACCAGTGTCCACGTCACGTATCCATACCTTGATCAAACAATTAAAACCCACCACACTCTCAGCTGACCAACTCCCTGCTGAGTACCTTCATAAATTAGCTGATGCCATAGCCTATCCGGTATCAATACTAATTAACCGCACCATAGCAGAGGCTAAAATTCTCACCATTTGGAAAACATCCTATGTAATCCCACTACATAAAGGAGGTTTCTCCACTGAATTCTCCAACTATAGACCGACAGCTATACTTTCTCTGCTAGCTACGATTATGGAAAAATGTATACACAAACAACTCATGCACCACTTAATTCAGAATCACCTCATGGCCGATACCCAACACGGCTTCTGTCCACACCACAGCACAACCTCAGCCTTACTAGCATTTACCAATACCATAAATAATAATCGTAACAATAATCAAATATCCTTAGCCCTCTTCTTGGATCTTTCCATGGCATTTGACATTGTGGATCACCAACTTTTGATTCACACCCTGTAATCTTTCTGTCTAAATTCCAGTGCCATTCAATAGTTTAAATCCTACTTCAGTGGGAGGCAGCAGGCTGTTCTCTGGCAGAACAAGCTCTCCAACCTATTACCTAACACCATTGGAGTGCCACAAGGCTCCATATTAGGACCCCTACTGTTTTCCATCTTTATAAACAACTTATATACTGTATCCAATATGCTGATGATTCCACCCTGATTTGCTCAGCCACATCTTCTTTAGACTTAAGGTCTGTCACCCAGTCCACCTTTAATACTATAGAAACTGGCTCTCCGAATGTCGATTGCTGCTAAATACCCAAAAAACTAAAATGTTGTTATTCTCTCCAACACAAAGGTCTGCACCATTTACCTTCAACATAAATGCAAAAGATGGCACAATAATCACCCCCAACTCCTCTACAAAACTATTAGGAGTAATTATTGATAATACCCTAAAATTTGACCTTCATGTAATCCAAACGATCAAAACCATCAATAAAAAACTTGGGTCACTATATAGAATAAAAACCTTCCTAACCCCTCCAGCTACGGTTGCCATAGCTCGTTCTCACCGGCTTTCAACACTTTTATATGCATCCCCCCTTCTCTCTAATCTAAATAAAACTGCACTTAATAGACTCTCAATCTGTTACAATCACATTGCCAGGTTTGCCACTGGCCTGCCTTTTAGAACACACCACTGCATCAACCTTAAACAGCTTGGGTGGATAGAAAGTACAGTTTTGTACCTACCATAAATGTAGATGTTCGAGTGCTAATACAGCTGCAGTCATAACAGATGGGTTCTCCTGCCGTCAGGCGGGTCCTCGGTCGGCCGAATTCCAAAGTCTAGGTCCGGCGTCGGTTGTCGTCACTTCTTCTTTGACGTCAGTGCGCCAGGGGTATAAAAGAACCAGCCGACGCCATTTTCTTCAGTTTTTCTTGCCCCAGATGTCAGGTGCCCCCAGAAGGAAGGCAATACATAAATTTGTGTAATAAAGCAATGCAAAACAATCAAAATACAGTAGTTGCAAGCAAATACACCATAAAAGAATACCCCAATCAGGTTGTATGAGGAGGTGTTAGCCAATAGGCCTGTCCCAAGAGGGGAAGGAGGGAGGGAAACCTGGACTGCAGCTGTATTAGCACTCGAACATCTACATTTATGGTAGGTACAAAACTGTACTATGTTCATCGTGCATACAGCTGCAGTCATAACAGATGGGTAGAATACCAAAGCTAAGAAAGGGGTGGTAGGCACTAGGTGGAACTAGGAGGAGCCAGAATGCCCTGCAAGACTGCAGTGGCAAAGCCTGCTCTAGTTTTGGAGTATAATGGCAGGTGGTAGTGCTTGGAGAAGGTAAGCACAGAACTCCAAGTGGCTGCTTCCAAAATATCTTTGGTAGGAACTCCTCTGAGGAAAGCTGCAGAGGTAGCTGTGGCCCTTGTGGAGTGAGATCTGATGCCTGCAGGTACAGTTTTACCATGAAAAGAGTAACAAAAGCGTATGCAGTGGGCTATCCATTTTGAGATTGTCTGTTTGGAAATTGGCTTCCCTTGAGCTCCTATAGCATAGGACACAAAGAGCTGTTCTGATTTTCTGAAAGGCTTTGTTCTGTCCAATAATAATAACGCAGCTATCTGTGGATGTCCAAGGAATGTAGCAGTCTCTCCCCTTTGTTTTGAGGATTAGGGTAGAAGGTAGGTAAGTGTATAGCCTGATTCAAAGCTACCCTGGATACCACCTTTGGCATAAAGGACGGGTTGGTTCGTAAGGAAACTCTGTCCTGATGGAAGATGATAAAAGGCTGCACAGCCATGAGGGCTTGTAGTTCCGATACCCTATGAGCTGAGGTGATAGCCAGAAGGAAAGCTGTTTTCCAAGACAAATATTGCAAATCTGTTGAGGCAGCTGGCTCAAAAGGAGGCAAGGTCAGCTTTTCTAGAATGAAATTGAGATCCCAAGCAGGTACTGGTTGTTTCCTAGGGGGTTTTATATTCTTAGCCCCTCTGAGGAACTGTCTTAAGAGGGGGTGAGAGAATAAAGGTGGATCAGTGTTGTATTCTGCAGAAATGGCTGAGGCATGGATTTTGATGGAGGAGAATGAAAGTCCACTGCTTAGCAGCTCAGCTAGGTACTGTAATATTTGAGGTAAATTCAGTTTTCCAGGATTCTGGCCCTTTTTCTCATTCCAGGCACAAAACCGTTTCCATTTTGCGGAGTAAGCTTTTCTAGTAGACGGCCTTCTGGCCTCCAAAATGACATCCTGCACCTCCTTGGAGAGTAGGGTGTGTTGTGATGTTAAGGAATCTTCCATGCGGCCAGATTGAGTGTTTTCAGCTGACTGTGAAGAGTTTTGAAGCTGTGCTGAGTCAGAAGAAGAGGCATTAGAGGTAGGGTCCATGGAGGAATCGTCAGGCTCCTCAGGAGTGGGTACCACTGCTGTCTTGGCCAGTCTGGAGCAATGAGAATCATCTTTGGTCTGTCTGCTCTGGTTTTAATAGAACTTTGGGCAGCAGAGGAAGAGGTGGAAAGGCATAAACTGTCATGGCTGTCCAACTGAAAGAGAGAGCGTCCACTCTCCAGGCCTGTGGATGAAAAGTCCTTGAGCAGAATTTTGTCAATTGGTGATTTTTGTGGGAGGCAAAGAGATCTATGTCTGGCCTTCCCCATGCTTGAATTATCTCTGTAAAACTTGAGGATGCAACTTCCATTCATGTGGATCTGTCATATTTCTGCTTAGGTTGTCTGCCAGCGTGTTTTCCTTGCCTGGCAAGTACTGTGCTTGAAGTTCGATTTGTAATTCCAGAGCCATGTTCCAAAGTGACATGGCCAGCCTGCATAGGGGGTATGAATGGGTTCCTCCCTGTTTATGTACCACATTACTGTGGTGTTGTCTGTCCTTATCAATAGTTGACCTGGATGCAGAAGGTCTTTGAAAGCTATAATAGCATTTATTACTGCTAGCATTTCCTTTTGATTGATGTGAAGGTGCTTTTCTTTTTGGGACCATTTGCCCTGAATGCACCGATCTGTCATGTGCGCCCCCCAGGCGTAGTCCGAGGCGTCTGTTGTGATTACTTGATTTGCTTGAGGCTTGCTGAATGGGAGACCTGTGTTTGTTTGGCATGCTTGAGCCCACCACAGAAATTCCTTTTGAAGACATGGAATTAGTGGTATTATTGTTTCCAAACTGTGGCTGTGTTGAGACCATAGGTTTTTCAGGTACCATTGAAGTTTCCTCATATGCAGCTTTGCACATGGGATTAGTAGGATGCAAGATGCCATGAATCCCAGAGCATGCAGGATTTTCCTTGCAGTCAGCCTGGTGAAATTTGCTAGTGTTCTGAAGTACTGAGTTAGTTGCCCCTGCTTCTCTGGTGTGAGGTAGGCCATCTGGGTGTTTGTGTCCAAGTTGGCACCCAGGAAAATTATTTTCTGAGAGGGTATTAGCCTTGATTTCTTTTTGTTGACTGTGTATCCCAGAGAATTCAACAACATTATTACAAAAGCCAGATGTTTCAGAAGTATGTGCTTGCTGTCCGCTTGGATCAGGCAGTCGTCCAAATATGGGTATATTTGTATCCCTTGAAGTCTGCAGTAGGCGATTACTGATGCCAGGCATTTCGTGAATACTCTGGGTGCAGTAGATAATCCAAAGGGCAATGCAGAGAATTGATAATGGGTTGAACCTGTAAGAAATCTGAGGTATCTTCTGCAATTTTGTCTGATTGGGACATGCAGGTATGCCTCCTTGAGGTCCAATGTTATCAGCCAAGACTCCTTGCCCAGCATGGGAAGAAGCTGCTGTAATGTGAGCATCCTGAATTTTGGTACGAGTAAAAATGTGTTTAGGATGGATAGGTCCAAAATAGGTCTCCAATCTTTTCCCTTCCTTGGTACCAGGAATAGTCTGGAATAAAAACCTTGACCTTGTTCGTGAGTAGGTACCTCTTGAATAGCTTTCATGTCCATGAGATCTGAAATTTGTCTTTGTGCCTCTGCCCTTTGATTGTGTGGCAAGGTTTGGCATGCCTCTCATTTTTGGAAGGGTGTGAAAATGGAATCTGTAGCCTCTGTTTATAATGTCCAGGATCCATTTGTCTTTTGTGACAATATGCCAATTTTTTGAAAATAATGCCAGTTTCCCGCCTAAGGGTGCTGCCATTTGAGCCTTGCTTGGCATGCAAAGGGGAAAGTCATTGGGCTTGCTTTCTGAATGGCTGCGAACTATCCTCACCACCTCTTTGTGTAGGAGCTTGCCATTGTCTGCCTCTAAACGATCCTTGAGATTGGCCTCTGCCCCTCGGGCGCCTGTATCTACCTCTTTGGGGTCTGTCTGTGGCTGGAAAGGACGAATTTTTGGAAGGCCAATTTCTACTGAAATGTGGAGGTTGTACCTGTAGAAAATCCTTCACTGTTTGCATTGATTTAGCCTTTTCCTCCATTTTCTTTAATACCTCCTCAGCTTTAACACCAAATAATACATCATTTTGTAGAGGGGCATCTAGTAATTTAGCTTTGACATGATCTGGTAAGGTTTGCTCCTTGAGCCAGGCATGTCTACGTATGACTGATCCTGTTACAGCACTTCTACATGAGACCTCTAGAACATCAAAACCACATTGCAAGGTATGTTTACCCACTTGTTCTGCACTATGCATCAAATCCTTCAACTCCTTCAAGTCTGGTTGTTCAGGTTGTGATATTTTACTTCTCAACTATGATAACAGAAACTGTTGGTACTTTAGCATATGGAACTGGCAGTTTAATGCCCTCATGGTTAAGGTGGCCGAGGTGTATACATTTTTTCCCCACCTTTCTAAGGATCTGGAATCTCTCTCGGAAAGTAATGGGTTTTTAGCAGTGGAGGCCTTAATTCCCTTGGGGCCCTGTGAGATAGTTTCTGGGTCAGCCGCATGGCTTTTGTATAAAAATTGGTGTGAGTCAGGAACCCGGTAGTACCTGTCAGGCTTGACTGGGGCTGGAGATAAAGAATCCGGGTTAAGGCAGGCCTCCGCATACACATCATCTAGTATGTCTAAGACCGGAGGTATAGCCAGAGGCCTGTGCTGGGGTAGCAAGAGAAAATCCCTAAGCCTTTTCTTGGAATCTGAGTACTCTTGGCCTTCCCAGTGGAAGTGTTCCCTTAAGGTATGCAAGGTTTCCCCAAATGAGAAATCCTCTGGGAGGGGGGGGGGTGGGCAGAGGGAATGGACTCCTCAGCATCAGAATCTTCAAAAGGGGAGTAAGAATGTTCCTGTTCATCAGAGTGATCTGAAATAATGGAGGCCTGGTCAGAGGAGGGGGAGTCTTCCTCCACTCTGGGCCTTTTGTCGGGGGTTGAGAACCCCTGATAAGAGTAATCAAATCCTCAGCCATTTTAAGCATCTGTTTTTTAGGCATGGGGCCTGGAGAAGGGCCCTGTGGAGTTTGTTTCTTAGAATGCATGGCTGTTTTAGACTTAGTGAAAGCCTTGATAGAAAAAGAAGATGAAGGTCTGAAGACACCTTGGGAGGAGGCAGACCTGTCTACATTTTGAGATCCACCACCAAGAGTGGCTTCGGTATCTGTAGTCGGGGTGTGGGCCGAGGACCCTGCGACCTCAGGCACAGAAGACACCGCCAATGAAGTGTCGTCGGTAGGCAGGGGCTGCGTAGGCGCCTCGCTGAGAACCGGACCACCTGTAGTTGGCTTTGGCGTGGTGTCGGTAGAGGCCGCGGACCTCGTGTGTCGGTCCTTATCTTTGCGTTTTTTAGACAAAACTGGAGTCTGAGTACCCGACGACATAATATAGTTACATTTTCTGCCAAAATAGTGCTGGGCGAACTCCGCCCGACGCTTAATGGTGCGTTTGTTGAATGTAGCACAAAAACGACAGACCGAGACGTCGTGGTCTGGGCCTAAGCAAGGAATGCAGAGGGAGGGAATGAAAATCCTTATGCGGTATTTGCTTCCCACAAGAAATACAATTATTAACTTTGTCTGACATCGGTCTGAGGCAAGAAAAGTTTCCCCAACGGGGTACTTAGCTTTCAAGAAGACTTCGGTTGCAAAATTTTCGTAATTTCAGGAGCTGGCCGACCGGCACTTGCGAACTGCTTCTGCTTCGGGCACCGCGCAGCAAAAAAGACTGAAGAAAATGGCTTCGGCTGGTTCTTTTATACCCCTGGCGCACTGACGTCAGGGAAGAAGCGACGACAACCGACGCCGGACCTAGACTTTGGAATTCGGCCGACCGAGGACCCGCCTGACGGCAGGAGAACCTATCTGTTATGACTGCAGCTGTATGCACGATGAACATCTTCCCTGTCTAATCCAATATAACCTTATGATTATGGCTAATAAAATCCCCTATTATCCAGATAACACACCAGCTCTTACAAATATTATCACCCCCTACAACAATCCAAGACTGCTTCGATCCTCAAAAAGACTACAAATTCAGACAATTAAAATTAACAATGTAGCTGGTGACTCCCTCTTTGCAAACTCTGCAGGCAGAGCATGGAACCTCCTTCCAGCTGACATTACTTTGCTCTCCTCCCTATGACGATTCAAAGCTAAACTCAAAACAACATTTGGCACTAAACTGGCTTTGCCACTGTAACAAGCTTCGCTAACTCTCACCATGAATGTATATAATCTATTAATCAAAATACTGTTTATTTTTTCCCCTGACTGTTACCAGGGGCAACTCGAACTTGTAATATTGTCTATTCATGTCTGCTTATGTTGTTTTTGTAAATATCTCATCTGTAGTATGTCTTCTTTGTTATTATTTGTCTACCTTGGAGCTTTTCTCCCCGGGCCCCCGCTGAAAATGGACATTAATCCAGTTGGACTATCCCGGTCACCAAATGTAAAATAAATAAATATTTGTACTTAAAATAAAAGGGCTAAAAACTTCATGGAAATTATGACAAGGCTTCTAAAAATCCTCAAGGATTAATGGCTTAGCAAGTAACTATGAACCTATGAAAGCAGTGAAACAATACAGGAGAGTGGCACTAACTGTTGAGGGAGGATGGAAATTAATGAGAACAGCTAGAGAAGGGTGTGGCAGTAACTGAGAACAGCTGGAATTGTAGGATGGTATTATGGAAAGAGTAAGGAAGAGAAGGAATCTAAGAATTAGTGCAGACATGGAAGGTGTGACAAACTACCTGTTAAACACAAAGGTAAGACAGATGAAGAATGAGAACAGAAAGTTCTACAGAAAGACATGAAATGAGTGAGTAACAGAGTGCGGAAGAGTATGGGCAGAGGTGGATTATAACTGGGTGAAAGGGGTGGGTGTCTGTGGCTCACAGCTACAGGGAGATCCATAAACTTAAAGAATAATTTTACTTAACACTTTGCACCTCTCTGAGGAACTGTTCCATCCCCCTATAGTTGTTGATGAAGTTTCATCCTCCCTTTGACTATAGGCATACAGCTCTTTGAAAGTAGCTCATGAGTGATGCTGCTTTCCTGACGAGAAACTAAGTAGCATGTTGGTGGGAGGGCTGGAATGCACTGCGGAAATGAAACAAGGCTGGAATTTAAAGCTTAAGGTAGGTGGTGTGTGTGTGTGTGTGTGTGTGTGTGTGTGTGTGTGTGTGTGTGTGTGTGTGCACAAAATGCCCTTGTTAGAATCAATTTCCCTGTACAAAGGAAGGCATCTCATAGTGTGGCACCATAATCTACAGCTGCCACCAGACTGCCATCAGTAAGTTATTGTAGTGAGTTAATGTTGCTGTTTCCTCTGTCGGGGATTAAGGTTTGAAAATAATTCCTCTCCCTTTTTTATTTGCTTTAATCTGGCAGTAGGTGCTGAGGTTTAAGGCTGTGTGTTGTAATTCTTGTAGTACAGGGTTTGACTCCCTCAGCCCTCATTTGCTTGTTGTGTAAACTTAAGTAAGTCTCTTACCAGAGAGTGTTTTCATGCAATTGGAAATTTGGGCTAAGTTCCTCAATGAACTTTTGGACTGCAAACCTTGTAACTGAATATACACAAACAGTAGTTATGGATATAATTGCTAGAATGTCCTTGTGTTCTGACTGAGAGTGCGTCTCAAACAATCTGGAAATATACAGCTGATACATATATTTTCTGGCACTTTAAATGGTCAGTGTTCTGCACTGTCGTTATTTTTGCTTGACTGAATTATTTAAATATTTGCTGGCCGAATTTTGTTTTCTGATCTGTGCTGAAACTTTTTTTCTCCCACCCTCCCACTCTATTGCTGTTGTGTTCTTAAAGTTGGTAAAACTGGTCTAACAGCTTTTGTGTTATCTCATTCTCTCAAGGCTTGGCTTTTGTCTTGCTGGTATAAAAATAATAACTTTGTGTAAATTCCTGCATACCATTGCTAGAATCTTCTTGTGTTCTGACAGAGTGCTTCTCAAACAATCTGGAAATATAGAGCTGATAAGTATATTTTTGGCACTTTTAACTGTTCAGTGTTTTGCACTGTCTATTTTTGCTTGACTGAATTATTTGTATATTTGCTGGGCGAATTTTGTTTTCTTATCTGTGCTGAAACTTTTTTCTCCTACCCTCTTGCTGTTGTGTTCTTAAAGTTGGCGGCTTTTGCAGTTGCCTGCCCATACTGTAAATTTGATCTGGGACACTCCTCCCCATCCCATCTCTTTAGCTCATTCTACCTAATATACAGAGATCATTTGGGAATGCCAAACCCCTTAGTCCCTTAACCTTGAATAATCTTCTGTTCCTGCTCTATCCCTTTTTACTTAAAAAAAAAAACTTTATTCAGCTGCTTATATTTTTCTAATTTGTGTTTCTTCCTTCTACTCTGTTACTTCATCTTGCTTTGCTTTTTCCTACTACTTGCTGCCTGTTCTCTGAAGTGCTCATCAGCACCTTTTCTGTTGCATTTATTATTGCTTGTTTATAGCATGTTTAAATTAAATGTTATTCTTAAGTGTTATTCCAAGTTCTTAATTTTGGTTTAAGCACGTGGGCTTTAGGCCCACCCCTTAGCTCTCCCTGGCCTTTCTCCCTTAGATTCTGACAAATATGGCTGGACAACTTCCTACAGTTTCTCCTGCCATTCTAGTTGATATGGGCTTCCTGACACAGTGTAGCAACTGCCTCATGTACACAGACAACCATCTACTTCTACCACCACGAAACACAATTTGTGAGAGATGCAATTACATTAGGAACCTAGAGTCCAAGCTCTCTCCCCCTCAAGCCAGTACATCTGGCACCGGAAAGGCTGTCAACACAATCACTGCACCTCAAACACCACCCACACCTACACAACACACACATATGTGGAGGTCCTACACACAAACATACCCAAACAAAGGAGACCTCTGAGGCAAAAACACACGTGATCTCCACAGCCCTCAACAGCACATACCACACATAGTCCACACACACCTGTGCCTCACAGCCACTAAGGCTTCACCATAAACCCAACATATTAGTCATAGGAGACTCCATTATGACTCCATTGTGAGACACACACACATGCCTCTTACTTGGCTGGATAAGGAGAAAGTCACGGTTAGTTGTCTGTCAGGTGCCAGAATCCACCATATCACATACGCACTCAAGTCTCTCAGCAACAGGTACTGTTATGACTCTGTCATAGTCCATGTTGCCGTGAATGACTTGACATGTACCGCTCTGGACTATATGAAGAGAGGCATGATTGAGCTCGCTGATTATGTGTCCAAGGCAGGTATGTCCCTAGTCTTAAGCAGCATTCTGCTGTCACCCAGAATGATGCATCAATACAAACAGAAAATGATTGATTTTAACAACTGGCTTAGTTTCTGGCGTTGTTCCAGGGGGATCCAGTACCTGACAGCCTGGGAAGATATGATGACAGACTGCGATGCTTTGACAGAGATGGCCTGTATCTGTCTCACCTGGGCTTCAGGCTACTGGCAAAGGCTCCTGACTCCCCTTTAGTATCTATTTTAGGAAAAGTGATGAGGTTAAAACTACCAACATAAAAAATTCAACAAAACACAAATGAAAGGTCATGCTGCTAAATGCTAGGAATCTAAACATGAAACTGCGCTCACTGCAAGCATTCCTAAACCTAGAAAATGTTGACATCTGTGCAGTCACAGAAACATGGTTCAAAGCCGTGGAGAGCACCACAGCCTTACCTGGTTACTCATCCTATTATACATTCAGACCCCAAACTATGGGCAGTACAGCCAAAGGAGGTGGAGTTTCAATATACATTAAAGACATACACACCTCCAGGCTGGTCAAACAGTATGACACACAGGAGGCACTCCAGGTGCAGTTAACCATTGACAAGACCCCTATTCAAAATTATAGCTAGTTACCGGCCCCCAAATCTTACTCAAGATGCCCAATCCGCCTATTTGGACCTGTTCGAATCTATCAAGATTCAACCCTTTTCCCTGATCCTGGGTGACTAACTTCCCAAACATAGATTGGAAGAACTACTCATGCCAGAACACAAATGCCCAGAGATTCCTTGATTTTGTCAATGCAAATGCCTTGTAACACCTAGTCAATACCCCCTCAAGAGGTGATAATATCTTGGACTTGGTATTAACCAACATGAGTAACCACTGTAGCATCCCTATAGTATCATCTTCCCTGGTAGGATTAGACCATAGAGCGGTCACTTTCAAAGTCACCATCTCCCCTAAATCCCCCCCCCCAGCTAGGATCAGACATAAAAACTTCTCCAAAGCTGATTACAGCCTCTTGAGGGATGGTATAAACAGCTTTCACAGCCCCCTCTGTAGGAACTGCCACCAATATCCAAAACTACACCAAAGCACTATGCAAGTATTTATATAGATGGATGGAATCAGGAATACCAGACAGGAAAAATCATCCTCCGCAAGGGAGAGTAAACCTGTCTGGTGGACATCTGCAATAAATAAACTCTATAACGAAAGGAAAAAAATGCTGACCAAGAAGGAGCAGGTGCCCAACTGGAAGCAATGTCTCCTTAGCTTGAACAAGCAAATGAGAGCACTAGTGAAATCCTCCAAAGCAAACTTCGAGTCCAAATTGGCCACATCTACTAGAGACAATCATAAGGCCTTCTTCACGTATATCCGCAACCTCAAAGGAAGCCCCCAGATTTGTTTGGAACTGATGGTCAAGGACACCACATATACAAATGCCGTAGATATAGCAAACTTGCTGGCTGACAGATTCTGTCTCACCCATCAGTAAATCAGGACATCCCCAGTAACTGCTCCTTTCCCATTATATCTAGGGAACAGGTCATCACTTCTCTCTCAAAGGCAAAAAATACAGCCTCCATGGGACCTGATAACATCCCAGGCTGCATCCTACGTGAACTCGGGCTGGAACTCGCAGCACCATTAGGCACCATATTCAACCAAAGCCAGAGTACTGGCTTCGTCCCAGCTGAGTGGAGGACAGCAACTGTCATCCCTTTACACAAAGGTGGAGCGTCCACCTATCTGGGAAATTATAGACCCATCAGCCTAACTAGCCTGATCTGCAAGGCCATGGAATGGATTATCATGGACCTTATTAACAAGACATTGGCAACCTCCAAACACTTGATCCCACACAGTTTGGCTTCATCAAGGGAAGGTCATGTCTGCTAAATTTGGTTGACTTCTTTGAGACAGTCACCAAATCCATGGATGAGGAGAATACTGTGCATACTGCCCACCTTGACCTGGCCAAAGCCTTTTGACACTATTCCCCACTTGGGCATAATAGATAAACTCTCTCAACTAGGCATCAATCCATATGTTACCTGATGGGTAGCAAACTGGCTCACTGATAGAACTCACCTAGTAAGCCACCTTAAGCAGTAGACCCATAACAAGAGGTGAACCCAAAGGTTCAGTCTTGGGGCCTCTGTTATTTGGGATATACTTTTCTCAGGTGCAGGTCAAAACCAGTGGGGTATGGCTGACCAAGTTTGCAGATGCCTGCAAGCTGGGTACTGTCATCAATTCCCCTAGTGATGTGTACATCATCCACGAGGGTCTCACTCAGACAAATGACTGGTGCCAGAAACATGGTCTCAAGTTGAACACCAAAAAATGCATCATCCCCTTTGGGGAGAGTAACATCCTCACAAATTATCACATTAATAACAATGTCCTAAGCACACAATCAGTTGTGAGGGATTTGGGCACACAGGTTGATAGCAACCTGTCTTTTGACCACCATGTTGCTTCCATTGTATGGAAAGCCTTCTAGATGGCCCACCTTGTAAGTAAAGGTATCTCATCCAGGGACAGGGAGGTCATAATATCCTTGTATCTTTTCGTCTCCCACACAGTACACGGAGACTTCTTCAGACCAATAAAATTATTGGTCTGAAGAAGTCTCTGTGTATTGTGAGGGAGACGAAAAGCGCTTTACCTGAATAAACCTATTGCTGCGAGCCTGAACCACTGGTCTTCTTTGTGTTTTAGTTTGTTTGTTTTTCCATTCAGCAGTGTATCCCTGTATCTTTCCCTTATAAGGCCCATTAAAGAGTAAAACGCCCCTCGCAAAGCATATGCAGCAGCTGGAGAGACGACAGAGGTTCCTCATCAGGAGAATCCAGGGCCTCAAACACATACCATGCACAGATAGGCTAAAAGCCCTATCCCTCTACTCAGTTTCATACAGACTCCTCAGAGGTGACCTTGGTCTGGCATACAAGGCAATCCCGGACCCCACCTTGATGGGACTGCTGTATATTCGCAAGCCAAGCTCCACTCGAGTAACCCGTACAAGTGGCCTCAACCTGGTCTGTGACATCAGAAAGACTTGTTGGCAGGGCAAATTTGTGTCCTAGAGACTCCAGCTATGGTATAGACTCCATCTCTACATCAAGTACCTCTTTAACCCTTTTTAAGCACAACCTGGATAACTGGATGGGAAACCCTGGGATTCCACCCATGTCCCTGCTGGACAGGGGCATCGGGTGCTGATTTGTCTAAACATGGGCTAAACCCTTGGCTAGGCTTATAAGGGCTTCAGGGTCAATAGCCTAGTAACCTCCTATGAGCCTATGATATAAAGTAAGGGAACTGTAGTAAACAATATTATCATCAATTTAGTCACGTTATTTGAATAGGATCCTTGGTTTCTTTGTTTAGTTGAATACTAACAGAATGTAATTTTTAAGCTGTCAATAAAAAAACAAACAGCACAAAGCCCATGAGTTTACTTTTTTAATTTAGTTTGTGTTTTGCAGGCATGCAAGTGTGAAATGAACTGTGTTTGGGCTACAACATTTTGTAAAGCAGTTAAAGCAGATGAGTAATTACTGTAAGTGATGATCAGAACAGTCTGATCTTTAGCATCCATTATGCAGTCACTGTTGCATATTACTGTGATGCAGTTTTCTCTACAAGATCAGACTGTAGGACTTCAGTGAAAATGGAGATGTGGCAACATGCTAGGCTGATAGCTCTTCTATTCTTGCACTTTAAAAGAAGTTAATTTACAGCCTTGCTGAGAGACTAATAAACCCTTTCCCACCTCTAGCATTTGGTTAATGCAGTGCTTCTGGTTGTTTCTAGGTCCTGCAGGAAAAAAAGCCAAGTAAAATAGCAATTGCTGCTTCTAACTTTGGTGCCAAATGGGAAATGAGTCAGGCAAACAGATCATCTGTTAAGGAGTCCTCCAGCACAGTGGTTGTTGACCAGCCAGCCATAAACCTGTAGGAAATCTTCTCAACAGAATTACAGATTAACTCTGCATTAATTTGACATATGGTGAAAAAATAACATAGACTGAATGAGATGGAAGGGGTTATATCCAGTCATTCAAACAACACAGAAGACCTGGATATTTTAGTGGCAGAGCTAAAAATTAGATTGGTACGTACAGAGTCACGCCTTGGCCTTACTAAAGCCAGACAGGTTTACCAGGAGGGCAGAACTCCTCCAAAAAGCATTACTTTTAACAGGACTGCTAAAGGACAAGAGGGCAGAGACGTGTGGAGAATATGGCTAAGAAATTAAATGAATGGCCTAGCCTGTTAGTGAATACATCCCAAATCAAGAGGGCACACGGGCTCTTCCTTCCTCAGCCTGTGCTGTAGCACATGTCCAGACCAATCTGGGTCAGATTTTTTTTAACTTATAACCTTAAAGAAAGAATTCTTTCATCCCTATGGAAGCCAGGCAATTTTTACACCTTGGAAGGGAAGAAGGTTTTTTGTGGCCTTGACTAATCAACTAACACCAGGAAGCACCAGGCTGCTTTCCGCCTGGCAATTAGATGACTAAGTAGTAACAGATGGAAATCTTTTAACTATTTTATCCAGTTATACTATGGGTGTTTTTGCCATCGGGATTGGTCATGGTTTCCACAGCGACGGAGATGTTTCAGCCACTTTCACTCTACTCTTTCCCCTCCTCCTCCAAAGATGTTTCTAGTTTTCAAAAGATCGTAACAGATGTGAAGATGTGTCAGCCAGGAAGACTGCAGTAGTTTGCTAGATGGGCTTGGGGCTGGTTTATCCAAACTTACACAGACTCTCACTGTATTTATGTATTATATTATTATTATTTAATGTTCCTAATGTCTCTGAATTGTTCGCAGTTGGTAGCTACGTTACGGCTTTACTGATGTGCATTATTTATGTCTACAGATTTGTTTTTTGAGTTAACTTGTGTATCTCTAGACAGCAGACGTACATAAAATTAAAGGATGGCATCGGCTTATGTTTTTCTAGGTCCTTCCTCTCCTCCCAAACAGCTGTGTTTGAGGAGTGGAGGTTAAAGATACAGTGCCATTCAGGCTATTGTGGAATGCAATATTTTACTCAGGGTATAAAGTGAGAAAGGAAGTTAAGGCACTTATCAGTAGATGGAGGGATTGATATGTTGCCCTGAGCTACCTGGTTGTGGCAAGTATTTAGAAAGGCCCAAAGTTGGTTTGTAGTGAGTTGGACATTGGTGAGCTTGCTGACATGAGGTCGTTGGATCATGCAACTGTCTGGTTCTGAGAAGTAAAAATATAGAACTGCTGAGGGGTTCCAGCAGTGGTAGCTAATTTCTACTCATAAAACTGGGAATATTTCATGTGCTGTCTTAAACACAGGAATCACCTTCATAAGGGGTAAAAAGTCATGGTAGCATCTAGAATTTTACATGCATAAGGGCAAGGGAATTGGCTGAGATCCATCCTTTTTGATTTTTCTTACTGTCTCCTCCCCACGCTACTGCACTGTCTTAAGGCAATGATAATACTTGTGTTTCTCCATCTGAACAGGGGATGTATTCCTCCTGCTTGGAAGATGCACATGGATGTTTAGGCCTCTACTGTTTTTTTTTTTGCATACAGTTATGAAATTTATACTGGCTCCCTCGTTTACATTTGTGTTTGACATGTTTACAGATGTTTATTATTCAGTAAGTGTTAACATTTTCTCTCTCTAGGGCTGTATAGCATTGTTCAGAAGATGTGGGAGTGTCTAGCATACATTAGGTTGCTTTTGTACAATCCTCACCAGGGCATGTTGCTAAAACATGATAACCTTTGGGGCAGATGGTTGTACACTTTCATGACTGTTAAAAACATGGTTACCCAACGTCAGCTGATGAATGGTCTTACATGGGTTTCCTAGAACATGAACAGGGTTTCTAGTCTGGTAAAAATGAGCAAACTGTTTATTTAAAGAAACTGGCATGGATATAATGCATCTGCAATAAACTCACCTCAGTGAAGGAGAACATTTAAAGTTCAATGGAGTGGGTTTTAAAGTGGGGCTGTTTTCATCTTATCAGGAGGGGAGATGAAAAGGAATGTCAACACTTGTCAAGGGTAGTCTAGCATTTAGTATTTTGAATGCCAAGACAGACAAATGAGGTAGAGACACTGCCCAGTTAAGAGTGTAAAGTGGAGGTGCTGCTTTGCAATTTTTTAGTCGTGTATGCTCCAGTTAAGACACTAACTTTCACAGCCAGCTTCACTTGTGAAAGAATGGTAATTTTGGCAAGGGATTGGAGCACAGTTACAGATCAATCTGAAAATGAGTGCTGTCAGATGGGAGATAATAATCCCAACCTTAGGGAGACATCTGGGGCTGAATGTAACGGTGACAGGGATGGTACCTCTACACAACTGGCTGAATTGTCACTCTCAGGGGTTTACATATATTTTGACCTGCTATAATTCTTATTCAAGGACTGATATTTTTTTCCCAAAAGACCAGGTCTATAGGTATTTGGATTTCCATACATTGCCTACATCCCTGTGGGACCACTTCCCTCTTCTCTGTTCAGGGGCCCAGTTTGGTCTGTAGATGGAGGGTTAACCTTTTTTGATTGGTAATTAAACTCTGAAAGTCAATATACAGAGAATTTTATAGGTACTTTTTGAAAACTTTGATCAAGGGTAGGGGGAAAGGGGGCCCTCTCAGTGGGAAAAATTCAACAGCATCCTTACAAGTGTCATCATAGAATGCAAAGGTAGACTTAGATTGAAACTGGATGCTTTGCATTATGAATTGCAAACTGCACTCTATCACAGAGGAAAGACAGAGCCAGGGCAGTGTTAGATCAGGCTAGAGAAGTCTTGGGCAAATTATGAAATAAAAGGTGGATTTTGCCAAACACCGGTTTCATGTTCAGGACAAGGAGTTTATCCCTGTCACTCAAAAACTCTTGCTCTTGAAACTTAGACAGCAACAGACTGAGTGGTATATACCTCAAATAAATGAAGATGATCCCGGGGCAGGTGTCTGACTCTCCACACAGGATCCTACAGGCTTTCGTCAGTTTTTACATAGAGCTGTATGCTGAAGAGTTGCAGCGCTGCACTCCCTTAGATGGCATAGAGGGGTATCTGAGCTCCCTGGTCCTGCTTATAATTCACTGGCACAGGCCTTTTACAACTGGTATCAGAGAACTATCTAACCTCTGGAGGGGCAAGGCTCCTGGACACAATGGTATCCCTGCAGAAGCCAACTTGAAGGGGGGGACATTTTCCACCATACCTTTGTTAACCTAAACCGTGACTACAAGATTCTTTCCTCCCTACTTGCTAAAAAGTTGGCAACCCTTCTTCCCTCGCTTACACAGTCAGACAGACAGACATGTTTTTTCCCTGGCCACACTACTTTTGACAATACTCTTAAAGCTTAATTAGCTCTAGACCAAGTGGGCTCAGCTGGGAACAGTCTATTATCAGTCATCTATTAGTAGACAGTCTTGACGAAGATAAGGTATTTAACAGAGTTAACTGGGTGTATGTATATGTGGTTTCAAAGAAGATGGGTTTTCTGGATCAGTTCACTGAGCTTAATCAGGTCCGATATATGGATTCTTGTATAGGAATTCAAGTGGGCAGAGCGTTCTCTTATACAGTTCCCTTGCACAGAGACACAGAACAGGGTTGCCCGCTGTTGCCCTTACTACGTTGCCCTTATTATTCACCATATACAGAGAGTCACTGAAGAAAAAACTGAGAACATCCTTAGGCTTTGGGCTGAGGCTAATGAATCCATTCAAAGTAGTCTTTCCATATGTTGATCTCACGATTTTCCTCTCTGATCCTGAAGTTGGGCTCACTTCCTTGTTCAGTTTATTGTTTTGCATTGGGCAAATTCCATCTTCAAAATTAACCAGTCCAAAACACAGACAATTAGGTTTAATTATTACCCATCTCAAGCTGCTCTTGCCCTATTCTGAGACATTTAAGGGTTAATATGAAGGATGTTAACAAGGGCTCCCTTGCACAAGGTTTCTTTAGTATGAATTAAACGTGCAGTTTTGCAACAACATATTCAACTGCTACTGAAGTGCTTAAACGGATTCTGAATAAGAATGGGGGATGCTGAATGAGAACATGGAGATAATAAGAAAACTGGGAGATAACCACCTAATTGCATTTAGAAAAGGGCTTAGTTTCAAAAGTTTTTTTTTAATCCACAAATGGGCGTAATTCTAGAGTTGGAAAAAAAAAAAAAGGAGTATGTGCACATGTAGAAACTGCAATTACCGTAAGCATATGCTTGTAGTGAATATGTTTATAGTCAATGGACAGAAGGTTACAATCAGGGGGAAATACAATTGTCTTAAAAGGGGTTGTGTATGTTGCATTGTGCCAATCTTGCTCTAGTTTTCACATTGAAAAAACTGAACAAATGTTAATGGAAAGAGTGTATAAACATCTGTATGAAATTAGGAACAACAGTATTACTAATGCACTTTCTAAACATATTTCATCTAATAATGAACAGTACTTTAAATTTGGGGGGTTTTAAACAGTTGGGTGCAAACCCAAGGGGCAGCCCATGGAGGTTAATGTTAGACAAGGAGGAGGTAGCATGGCAGTTACGCTTAAATGCTAATAATTCTCCTGGGTTAGATGAGGTTATGATTATTAATTGTTTATTAAAATTGAAAGAATATTACATATAAGTTTCTGGTTTTTAAATGAAAGATCAACATCTGTATTATTGTTTGGTGGGTGTATTTTGAATGTATTGATATGACTGGTTAGGAACATTTTGTTGCACTTAAGGGTTACATTGCTGCTTTACGTTCTTTTGGCGGCAAGATCTCATGCGACTTACTTTTATTTTAAATTCTGTTACATTGTGAAGAATTTTATCTGATGAAGTCTTAATGAATTTAAGACAAAAGTGCTTATCCTCTAACTCTTAATAAATTTGATTTAAAGTTTTTTTTAAGTGGGACGAGTTTTATGATTGCGCTGTTTGCCGTGTAATACTTTGTACTATTTGTCTTATTTGCTTGGTTTTAATTGTTCCATTTATTCTTCAAGGGCAGCAGGCATTACATGTGTAGAAGGGTATGGATATTTATGGATTATAATGAATAACAGCAGTTTGAGTGGCCTTTTATGAGAAAGGTTTTGAAACTGGTTGGTACTTTTGTCATGGTTAATACATTTTATTACACTGCTTACTGAATACAGTGTTCACAACTACAAATTTAAACCGCACTCTAATAAAACAATCAGGAAGATGAATCCATAGACTCATAGGGTTACAGGTACTTACTAGGCTACTGATCTGTGAGGAACTTAAGAAGCCTAGTGTTACATTCCCATGGTAATTTTTAACTCTTAAAATTTGAATATGCATAATGCCGAAGTGGGCAGAACACAGGACATTTACTTGTTGCCCCTCTCCATGAGGGGGACATGGGTGCTAAACCAGGGTCCCATCCATCCATCTAATTTACATTTGAATAACGTAAGGGAAGTATTTCACTTTATGTGGATTGGAAGAGAGTTCCTTAAAAGAGGTACACTCTGATATGCATACTTACCCCACCAACATGTTCTATTTATGCTATAAAAGAGACTGGGATCCCTTTAGAGCATGTTTTTACTACCACTGGACCTGCATACACATAATAGGTCTTCGTAAGTGTGTATACTAGGCTATATGAAGACAAGATGATCAATTTCAACAATTGGCTTAAGTACTGGTGTCATTCAAAGGGGATCCAATGCCTGTCAGCTTGGGATGATATGCTTGACAAGCCACGATGCTTCGCTAGGGACGGCTTGCACCTGTCACCCCTGGGCTTTCGGATATTGGCAAAGGCTCTTGCTACCCCCATAGTGCCTTTTTTAGGCAAGGCTCAAAAGACAAACCCACCTCCATAGGTATCACAAGGGATAAGAAACTAAGAGTAATGCTACTCAACGCCAGAAGTCTAAACCTCAAGATGCACGCACTCGAAACACTCCTTAGCATGGAGAACATCGATATCTGTGCAGTAACAGAAACCTGGTTCAGGGCCCCGAGAGCACCCCAGCACTACCAGGTTATACCTCATACCATGCTTTTCGGCCCCAAAACTTGGACCGAACCACAAAAGGAGGGGGTGTATCGATATTCATCAAAGATACCCACACCTCCAGGTTGGTGGCAAAGCACGAAGCATCAGAGACTATCCATGTGCAACTAACAGTGGGTAAAACTGCCTTTCAGTTTATAGCCTGCTACAGACCACCATCCCAAACCCAGGAACCCCACTCGGCCTTCCTGAGAACACTGGAAAATATGAAGGTCTCTCCAAACACCATTATATTGGGCGACTTCAACTACCCAAACATAGACTGGGAGCATTACTCTAGCTCCAACACCCTAGCCCAAAGGTTCCTAGAATTTATAAACTCAAATGCTATGGAACAACTTGTTACCACTCCCACAAGAGGGGAAAACATACTGGACCTGATCATCACCAACATGGGGACTCTATGCTCCAGACCAGAAGTGTATCCTCACTGGTAAGATCAGACCATAAACTAATCTCACTGGATATTCACATCCCGACCCCACCCCTGCCCAGAAAACCACAGTGAAAAACTTCTCTAAAGCAAATTTCACACTCCTCAAAACCGAGGTGGAATCCTTCAAAGCCCCCAGGCCTGTGGAAAATACGGCCCAGACTGCAGAATCCTTTATAAACGCATTCTATGAACACCTTCAGGAATGCATGGATCATGCAATCCCAAATAAAACCAAGACCCAATCCTCCAAAGGCAGACGTCCTGTCTGGTGGACGCCAGCCATAAACAAACTATACAATAGAAGGAGGAAGCTACTAAATGATAGAGAAAATCCCAAAAAGGGAAGGCATCACTGATCAGTATTAGCAAAAAACTACGGGCACTCATAAAATTGTCTAAGGCCAGCTTCGAGAGAAAAATTGTACAGGACACTAAGGATAATCACAAGGCTTTCTTTAGTCATGTTAGGAACCTGGGTGGTAATTCCCAGATATGCTCAGAATTAGTCCAAAATGACAAAAAATACACTGAACCCACAGACATTGCCAACATCCTAGCTGACAGGTTCAGCGCAAACTCCCCCCCCTCCCCACCAAAAGGGCAAATATCTATCCCAGCAGAGTGCTGCCCCCTGACATCTCAGATGCTCAAGTAAGAGCCGCCCTCTCCAAAGCAAAAAACACAACATCAATGGGACCAGACAGTGTCCCGGGCTGCGTCCTACATGAACTCCAAGAAGAGCTAAACCCAAACATAAAACTACTGTTCAATCTCTGCCTTACTACAGAATATGTGCCCAAAGAGTGGCGTACAGCAACAGTGGTCCCTCTCCATAAAGGTGGTGCCTCAACGGATCCTGGAAACTATCGCCCCATACGCCTGACTAGCTTGGTCTGCAAAGCTATGGAAAGGATCATCATGGACCTCATAAATAAAGATATTGGGGACCTATAGACACTGGATCCTACCCAGTTCGGCTTTGTTAAGGGCAGATCCTGCCTCTTAAACCTGGTTGATTTCTTTGAAACAGTCACCAAGGCCATTGATGAGGGGACCTCGCAAAAGCCTTCGGTACAATACCCCAATCGGGCATTATAGATAAGCTCACCAGCTTAAATATAAACCCCTATGTCACTAGATGGATTGCAAACTGCCTCAAGGACAGAACCCACATGGTTAGAATTGCTGGAGCCATGTCAGACTCCAAACCAGTTACAAGTGGTGTCCCACAAGGCTCAGTTCTGGGACCTCTCTTGTTCGGTATATATTTCTCGGAGGTACAGGCCAACACGGAAGGACTGTTTCTGACCAAGTTCGCAGATGACTGCAAACTGGGCGTCATAATCGACTCTCCAGCCGACACAAGCATCCTCCAAAAGGACCTCATAGAAACAGACAACTGGTGCCAGAGCCATAGCCTCAAGCTAAATGCCAAAAAGTGTATAGTCATCCCCTTTGGCAAAGTGCCCACAAATTACCACATAGGTGGCAATCCATTAAGTACAGAAGAAGTAATTAGGGACCTGGGGACCCAAGTTGATAGCAATCTCTCATTTGACAACCACGTGGCCAAAGTGGTTAGAAAAACATTTTATATAGCCCACCTAATCATGAAGGGATTCACATCTAGATCAGGGGACGTCATCGTGCCTCTTTACGCATCCCTCATCAGGCCCATAATTGAGTACAATGCCCCTTTTGGGATGTACCTTACCAGA
This sequence comes from Protopterus annectens, assembly GCF_019279795.1. NCBI lineage: Eukaryota > Metazoa > Chordata > Ceratodontiformes > Protopteridae > Protopterus > Protopterus annectens. The sequence goes on along the minus strand of NC_056749.1, from coordinate 63,170,384 downwards.
CACCGGCAGCAACTGGAAAGACCCCAAAAGTACCTCACCAAGAGGATCAAAGGGCTCAAACAGATGCCATATGCTGCCTGGTTAAAGAAACTCCAGCTCTACTCAGTGGCATACCGCCTGTTCAGAGGCGATCTGTGCCTGACGTATAAAGCCATGTCCAACCCGGAATTAATGGGCATGCTGCACCTCAGAAAATCCAAATCCCATCGAGCTACGCTCGAGACTTGAACCTCAGCACTGAAATAAATAGGACATGCTGGAGGGACAGATTCATAACCCAGAGGCTCCCTTCACTCTGGAATAAAACCCCAGTCCAGGTTAGGCAGAGTCCCTCATTGACTCTCTTCAAGAGGAATCTTGATGAGTGGATGGGAGATCCTAGGTTTACCCCGGGTATCACTTCTGTGTCACTGTTAGACAGAGGCACAGTATACTAACCTCGAAAAAGGGCATAGCAAAATAAATTTAAAATGGGTGGCGAAAGCCAAACACATTCTGGCTAGGCTTATAAATGCCCTAGGGCAGATAGCCTAGTATGAACCTAATGACCACCAGGGCCTTTATAACCCTAGCCATGCAACCCAACCTAATTGTGTCTTTATGTATCATGGGCATTTATTAGGAGGGAGTATGTTAGGAAGTTTCTAGAAGTTATGGAGGGAGCATGTTCATTTGGGCATTACAGTCTGCCTTTGTCTATCAGAGACATTGGGCCAGACCCAGGGATAAATTTCAATTTCCCATCCATTGACCAAGGTTAACCTTGTACAGGGTTAGGAATGGACTCTGCTTCACATGGATAGGCATGCTGCTCTCCAACATGTCTTATTAATGTCACAAGCAAAATTTAAATCCTTGGATCTAATGGTTCTGATGCTGTTCATTCTGCAGATGTACAAAGGTCCATCAGAGCTGGATTGCAGGATGCCTTGTATGCCAAGCATAGATCACCTCTCAGTAACCTGTAGGGGCAGAGTACAGACAGGGCTTCAAGGCAATCCGTATAGGACAATGCATTTAAACCATGGATTCTCCTACTAAGGAACCTTCATGTGTGTTTCAATTTTTGCATATGTTTGGCCAGGTATATGCCAAAGGGGCATTATAGTCAATGATGGGTCTAATAAGGACTGAATAAAGTGGCACTATGATTTCCTTGAACCTGGAAGCCATGCCCTTCCTTATAAGTTGGCTAACATAGAATGATTTTCTTACTAGTTTGATCAGATTTTGACCAAAGCTCATATTACTGTCCCAGATTCCTGATTATTGGGTCAACTGTTAGAGCTGTCTCATCTTATCAATGGACTAATTAGCCTGGGTGGCAGTTTTCCTGAAAAGCACTATAATGCATTTCTTGGCATGGAGTTTTAATTCGTGAGTTTGGCCCCAGTCATTAGACCCATTTATAAGACCAGCAAAATACCTTGTGAGGGAGTATAAATCTGCCTACGTTACCTGCCTGAAGTAGCTCCAATATCAAACTAAAAAGCACAGCTTTCTAAACTCTTCTCCCAATGGGTTAAACACTCTGTGGTCATCCCCTGCCCAACAGACTCATCCGGCAAAATACCTTGTGAAAGAGTATAAATCTGCTTAAGTTACCTGCCTGAAACAGCTCCAAAATCAAACTAAAAAGCACAGCTTTCTAAATTGTGGGTGTTCCTTCTACTGCAATTTATCCTTACTCTGAACCTGTTTTTAAAACCATCTGCTTTTAAAAAAGTAAACTGCTCCTTATATAAAGTATTACTACAGGGTAGATGAGCATACATACAGGTTAGTTTTTCTGGTTGTAGTAACTTACTTTGGCACCAGGCGGCAACACAATGCCAGTAGTCTACCACATTCCTTGCTGTTTTAACTAATAGTACCAATAGCTTTTAGTTTAATGTTGTTTTAACTTTCAATAGCTCCAGTATATGTAGGTTTAATGCTGCCAAGTCACACTCTAGAGTGCCCCTAGTACATCTTCTGTTTCCTTTGTGTACTGTTTTTAAACTTATATCTGCAACGCTTCCATCTCTGGCTTGCTCTCATTCCCCCTTCAGCTCTGATTTCACAGTTGCTTCCTTTCTAATTGTTTCAGTGCTGTTTCACACTGCTGACCTGACCCTGTAAGTACTGTTTCCAACCAACTAGGCCACTGTGATATCCATCTCCAGTCTCTATTCCAACCCTGCCTCCAGTTTCTTTCACTTTTTTTTCTTTCCAACCCCTCCTCTAGACTCTAACTTTGCCTTCCTTCCTGTGGTGCCATCTTTTACCTCTCTGAACCACTCTAATCCTTTCCTTGTACCACTGCTAGAATATCTCTTACCCCTTGCATACTTTCATCTGAACTTACCTTACACTCCAATGATTGCTTTTCACTGTTGACCTTGATTCTTCCTTTCCTTGGCTCGACCTGCTCCTTTCGCCATACGGGCTTACTCCACTCCCATACCCTACCCCCATATCTCACCCACCCCCAGTACCCCTACACTTATTCTTAGCTAGTCACTCCCACCACTTCCACCATCCAATCCAAACTACCCATCATATCCCCAAAATCTCCTCCCACAGTTCACCCATTATAGTAAGCCTATCTTTCAGAGTTTACTGCCAAACACAACTTATCCTCATACACTACTAAACAAATAACCTAAACCATAATCTCTTACTCAAACAAACTTCACAACATAACTCACTCCCTACTTCTACTCCAACAACCAACATCATGACCCTCAAATCTCTATCCCTACTTACTCAAATAATGCTTCTAATTACCTTAACCTACCTAAATTATATCACCCAACCTACTAATGCAAACCACTCCCCCCCATTTCACACCACTACCCCATCCTCTACAAGGTACACATCTACTGTTACTCGTATATCTCCCAGTCTCTACCCCCTAAACACTAGCAGGCTCTTCCCCTATAGACTCCTACCTAACTCTAAAAACACTATTCCCAACTACATTAGTCTAATGTCCACAAAACTCTCTAACTGTAAGTATACACCACAAACAAATCAAATACCTCATTCATCATCTTATCTCTATCCTTCTCTCCAGGGACATCCACCCAAACCCAGGCCTCTCTACCAAACTGCATTCCACCCCCCCCCCCCAAGCAACAGGCAAATCCCTACACTTCTCAGCTCTAAATGCTCAGAGCTTACATAACAAAATTCTAACCCTTCATGCCTTGTTTCTACATAACCATCCCGAAAGTCTCTCCATCTCAGAAACCTGGCTTAAGCCCCACATACAAGATTCTGAAATAACTCCTCCCAACTACCGCATGTTAAGGAATGACAGAACACAAAAAAGGGAGGTGGTGTAGCACTCCTTTACTCAGCATCCCTCTTAGTCACTCCCTATACCAAACCCTTTCCCAAATTTGCCAAAGCAGAAATAATACCAGCCCTACTCCACTTAATCATAAACTCATATTTATTGTAACCACTTGGAACCAAACAGAAAAATACCACCAAGACCAGAAACTGTTACCTCCTTCAAATTTTCAGCAAAAGTCCATTTATTCGATAACAAATATGCTGAATAGCAACAGATGGCATATAACAGCAAAAACAGTCTCTCTTGTATAAAGCAACAAATAGCAGAACAGTCTCCATTAGCGCCTTGTCTGAAACAGCCTTTGCAAAGTAAATAACACCAGAAAAAACACACCTTTTATACAGAGAAATTCAAAATCTTCTTCTTCTTTCGGCTTTTCCCGGTTAGGGGTCGCCACAGCGGATCACCTGTCTACTCATGATTGGCAGTGGAGTTTTACGGTGTCGAGTTGCCAGCCCAGCACCTAACCTTCCACAGAAGGCACACACATGCACATACTTATACCTAGGGCCAATTTATTTAGAGTGCCCAATCCACCTACAGCATGTCTTTGGGATTTGGGAGGAAACCGGAGGAAACCCATGCGACCACAGGGAGGACATGCAGACTCCGCACAGAATACACCCCAGCCAAGGATCGAACCAGAGAACCTCTTGCTGTGAGGCAGCAACGCTAACCGCTGCACCACCATAGCCGCCCTGAGAAATTCAAAATGCAAACCAATTAAACACTTACACTATTATACAATCAATTAATTAAATAAAAATCCGAGTAATTTTTTTTTTTGGATGGCCATTACAAATGCTGGACAACAAATATTTCAGGAACTAATAAACAGTACTTCAGCTTCTGTGTTACAGAAGCAGAACACATGATTTATACAGTCCATACTTCCTCCAATGATAAAAAAGGAAAAAAAGGATGCCAGATGTAAATTGTATCTACAAATGTTTGCAGATGGAATGCTGGGAAATTATAATAAAGTCAAGAAAACCAAAAGAAAGATGCATCTTCAGTGTACTGCAGAAATTCCATAAACAAGAAGTTATGTACTCACCATAACGTTCGATGTATGTAGTCCATCTCGCCTTACATTCTTACCTGTGGGTTCAGAGCCGAACCTCGGCTCTGACTCGGCCTTACTCTAGCTCGAAGTTTTCAATTGGCTCATGGCTAAGAGGTATCCCATCATGCAACAGGTCTAGTCCCCAGATCTTGTTTGCTCCAAGCTCACACATGTACACACTGAGAAGAACAACCCCAACAGAAAGGACTACTGACACCTAGAGACAATACCCCAGGTCCTCCAGGAGGGGGAAGGAGGGAGGGTTAGTAAGAATGTAAGGCGAGATGGACTACATACATCGAACGTTATGGTGAGTACATAACTTCTTGATGTTATGCAGTCCAATATTGCCCTCATTCTTACCCATGGGACAGCGTCCCTAGCACCTTGACCTTGGGTGGCTCAGTGAAAAATTCTCTTGAGCACCGTGGAACCAAAGGAAGATCTGCCTATAGAGATCAGATCAAATTTGTAGTGACTAATAAAGGTATGAGGCGAAGCCCATGTTGCTGCAGCACAAATATCACCCACAGACATCCTAGCCTGAAACGCAGTTGAGGTAGCCACAGATCGTGCAGAATGAGCCTTCACTTTAATGGGTAATTCTTTGACATTGGAAGCATAAATAAATGAGATGCAATCGGAGATCCAGCGAGACAAGGTTACCTTAGAAACAGGAACCCCAAGTCTAGTGTCTGAAAACGAGACAAACATTTGATCTGATTTCCTGAAATCTTTTGTCCTATGTAAATAGAAACGCAATTGTCTATGAACATCCAGCTGATGAAACTTAAATTCTGCCTTGTTGGAGAATTCAGGAAAAAACACAAGCAACTCAATGGACTGGTTGATATTGACAACAGAGGCAATCTTTGGAATAAAAGAAGGATTGGTTCTTAAGGAAACCCTATCTTTGTGAAACACCAAATAAGGTGGCCTAATCGATAATGCATGGAGTTCAGAGACCCGCCTAGCTGAAGTTACGGCTACCAAGAATACTGTCTTCCATGACAAGAATTTAATGTTACACATAGCTGTGGGCTCAAAGGGAGTTGAAGTGAGCTTCTGTAGTACAAAACTGAGGTCCCATGGCATCACCGGATCAAAGACTGGAGGTCGGAGTAACAATGTCCCTCTCAGAAAAGCCCTACAAAGCCTATGAGCCATAATGTTGGGCTTATTAGCAATATAAAAGGTAGAAATTGCTGCCAATTGTACTTTAATGGTTGCTGCAGCTGAACCCTGACTGAATAGTTTTGAAAGAAATTCCAATATTGCCGAAAAGGGTGCCCTATAAGGATCAATATGTCTCTCACGGGCCCAAACAGAAAATCTCTTCCACTTGCTGGAATAAATCTTCCTGGTAGAAGGCTTGTGGGAAGATGATAGAATATGGACCACTTCCAGGGAAAAATCATGAAGCCTGACTAAGGACGGAACTGCAGCAGCCAAGCTGTCAACTTGAGGGTCTGGATGGAGGGATGGAACTGCCCTGACATATGAGTCAGCAGATCTGGATCTGGGTCCAGAATCCAGGGCTTGTCCATTAGACAGGGTTGAAGGAAGGGAAACCAAATCTGACACGGCCAGTGTGGGGCAATGAGGATCATTTTGCTTCCCAATGACTGTGCTTTCTGAATGACCTTTGATATGAGAGGTAACGGTGGAAAGGCACAGAGAAGACTGGAGGGCCAATCATGAGCCAGAGCGTCCCTGGGTGTCTACCCCTCCGGGGGGATAAGGGTGAAGTAGCTGCTGCATTTGGCATTGAGGGGGCTGGCAAATAGATCGCAGCAAGGCTGACCCCATCTGTGGAATATCTCTTCCGCAACATAATTGTTCAGGGATCACTCGTGACGCATTAGGATAGCTCTGCTCAGCCTGTTGGCAATCACGTTGGACTTCCCTGGTATGTGAGTTGCAACTAGAAAGCATTGTGAAGACACCGCCCACTGCCAAACTCGAAGTGCCTCTCTGCAAATGGGGTATGATTTGGTTCCTCCCTGTTTTCTCAGGTACCATACTACTGACATGTTGTCAGAGTGGATTGCAATTGTCCTTAGAGGGAGAAAGCTCTGAAGTGCTTGCAACACTAATAGCACTGCTCTCATCTCCAGGACACTGATATGCAAATGGGTCTCGTGATCCTGCCACGTGCCTTTGGCAGTCTTGCCAAGATAATGCCCCCCCACCCACCCGATCTGGGAGGCATCCGTGGTCACCGTGGCAACTGGAGAAGATGGGGAAAAAAGGCTTGCCCACGTTGAGATTGCTGGCCTGAAGCCACCAGCATAGATCCCGCTTGCACGAATCCGAAATCAGAATAGGATGGGAGAGTGGAAGATGCTGTAGTGACCATTGGGCGAAAAGCAGCCACTGAAGAACCCTAATGTGTAGTCTGGCACAGGGAACTAGCATGATTGTGGCAGCCATGATCCCTAATAACTTGATGACCACTTTTGCTTTGACCTTCCTCAATGGTAGTAAGGCATAGACCTGCTGTTGTAAAGCCTGAATTCTGTCTTCTGGTAAGATGGCCCTCATGAGCACCGTATCTAGCTCGGCGCCAATAAAAGTGACACACTGCGAGGGCAACAAGGCAGATTTTTTTCTAATTTAAAGTAATTCCTAACCTTTGGCACAGTGTAATGGTGGCGTCCCTGGTCTGTAACAGCAGATGCCTGGTGGTGGCAGAAGGAGCCAGTCATCCAGGTACGGAAACACTTGGAATCCCTGACGTCTCAAGTGAGCTGGTACCACTGCCATGCATTTGGTGAACACCCTGGGGGCTGTGGTGAGACCAAAGGGCAGAGTGAGAAAGTGAAAATGACTGGCTCCCAGCCGGAAGCATAGATGACTTCTCGATGCCCTGTCCATCTTGACATGGTAGTAAGCATCTTTGAGGTCAATGGAGCACATCCACAAATCTTTCCCTAACAGAGGGAGTATTGTCTGTAAGAGGACCATGTGGAACTTGGACTTTTGTACATGAAGGTTCAATCGGCTGAGATCCAAGATGGGTCTCAGGTCCTCTGTTCTCTTCGGCACCAAAAAGAATCTGGAGGAAGTCCCTAATCCTACTTGGTCTGTGGGGGCAGGCTGGATGGCTCCTTTTGAAAGCAACTTTTTTATTTCTAAAGCTGCGGAATCCCTGTGACTGGGTGGAACGTCTGGGATTCTCTTGGTTGGCGGGGGAGGAGAAGAGAAGGGAAGGGAATATGATAACCACTGGAAATTATCTTAAATACCCACTCGTCTTGGGCGATGTCTTGCCAGGCTTCTGGGTATAAAGAAATGCGACCCCCGACTGGCTCCAGAGACGCACAGTCGGGCCTCCCTTCAGGAGCGCTGGTAGGGAGACCCACAAAAGGAATCACGGTCCCCCTGGTTACGCGGGCCTCCTCTGCCTCTAGGGCAGTGTCTACCTGAGGTTCCACCCCCTCCCCTGCCTCCGGAGGGGGAATCACTTTGTGCGCCCTGAAAAAACCTTTGCGACTTTCTGAACCACATTTTCCCACCCTTCTGGCCCTTGGGGTAAGGTCTAGAAGGCATGGAAAAACAGACTCCCATGGCAGACAGGGTTTTTCTTTCCTGTTCGCACCTAGTGAGAGTGTCCTTCACCTTGGTTCCGAACAATGATGAACCATCAAAGGGAGCGTTGGTGAACGTAGACTTGAAGGCCTCCGCGAAATTGCACAGGCACATCCAGGAGTGTCTCCTAAGAGAGACTCTGGAACCCGTTGCCCTACTCGCTCCTTCGGCTGCGTATGAGATCAGCCTCATGGAGGAGTTGGTAAGATAATTTAGGGTAGACATCTGTGCATTGACCTTTTGTGCCACAGCATCAGAAATGTTACCCTGTAGAGAATCTCCTAGCTCTTTTAGGAGATCTCTCTGGGGCCTTGTAAAATGCGTCAAGTAGTTCAACGACTGCAGAGTAAAGGCCGCTGAGGCAAACACATGCTTCCCATACCTGTCCATAGCCCGGGACTCCTTGTTAGGAAGATGGACGGTAGATGAAGTTCCACCACCTTGGCATCTACTGGGACGCCTTTAGTTAGATATTCCTTGTCAGAGGGGGCAGGCAAAAACCTATTGGATCTCCTAGGGACCGGTTCCACAGTGTCAGGAGTTTCCCACACCTTTCGACAGACAAGATCTTGTAGCTCATCAAAAGGGGGGAGAAACCCAAGAGGCGGAGGGTTGAGACCCGAAAGCCTTCAGGAACACCGACTTCTCATCTGAAGGGTATTTGGAGGGCCAGCCGCCTCTCTGCTTCAAGATCTCCAGGATATCTGAAAAAGAGATATCTTCAGAATACGACTTGGGGGACCCCTCTGACTCCTCGAGGTCGGTGTCCGACGTGAGAGACTCATCTGGGGAGTCAAGGTGTTTCCTCTTACACAATCTCTTTCTGGCGGACTCCTCAGGCAAAAACTCTGGGGAGACGTCAGAAAGTTGGGAACCACTCACGGAGGTATCCTGAGGCTTAGGGTCTCCACTGCCCATGGATAGAGCGTGATCCAAAACTGATACCGGTGCTGGAGGGGGCAGAGTATTGGTGCCGTAGGATGCAGCTGACGACCTAACTTCGAAGGCTGATGCCCCAGCTCTGAGGGCTGACTAACTGTAGAGGAAACAGTAGTAGTCCTCGGCACCGAGGAGATGAGGTCCGAAGCAGATGTCGGGTCCAAGCTCGCACCAAGAGGAAGGCTCGGAACCAATGAAGATCGATCCGATCCCTTCCCCTCGGGTCAGACCAGTGAACCGTGAACCCTCAACCCTGTGGACGGAGCCAACGGGGTTGGAGTGGAAATTGGAATAGAGAGGCCAGGCGAGGCTACTGGAACTGACCTAACGGCACCTGATGGAACCGACAACTCTGGCTCCGAAGGCCGAGAAAGGCTCGGAGGAGGAACAACAAAGGATGAAGAGGCCATAGGCTCCGGAGCCAAAATCAATTTGGCCAACACCGATGACTGAAGCAGTTTCTTCACCACCCTATCAACAACCTAATCGGAAAGGGTCCTGGAAGATAATGTAGGAGATCTGGATCTCCCTACAGAAGGGGACTTGCGTGAAGGAGAAACCGGTTGAATAACTGGAGACCGGCCCCGAAAGGCTGGGAGCCAATACGGACTTAAGTCAAGAGACTACCTTCTGTCAGCACCGAGGGCAATGGAACCAAAGGAGGAGAAGCTGTTCTAGCAACTTTCTCTGGCAGCTCTGAAGAAACAGATGGAGCCAGAGAGCGTTTCTTAGAATTCTTTTTGTCCTTTATAGCTGGAGAGGATAATGTACTGGAAGACTTGGCCAAGTCTTCCTCGAAGGAGTGTTTAAGCAGTCCTTTCAAAATGAGCTTGTTCTTCCTCTCCTGTAGCACACGAGGACTGAAGGAATGACAAAACAAGCAGGACTCTTGGAGGTGAATAGCCCCCAAGCAGTACACACACACAGAGTGCCCATCAGTTAAAGACATTTTATTTTTGCATTTAACACACTTTTTAAAACCCAAAGACCTGTATTCCTTAGAATCCTTGGACATGCTGAAAGAAACAAAGTAATACATATACACACTAGACCCAACTAACCTCACACGAGAAACAGAGCCTCTAACTAAAACGGCTTAGAAACCAGCAGGAAAGACAACAGGGAGGACTAGGTCCTCTAACTTAAACAGGCCTAGCCCGGAGAAACAAAGGCAGGAAAGCACCACTAGTCAGACACAACAACACTAACGCTAACAAAATGGAGAGTCAAACCAAAGATCACACAGAAACAATGGGGAGGACTAAGTCCTCTAACTTAAACGGGCCTAGCCCGTGGGGAAAGAAACAAACGGGATACCAAAATGGCCAAGACAAGGCCACAAAAAACAGCAAGAGAAACAAAGGCAGTAAACCACACCACCACACACACAGAGCTATGAAAATAGCTTTTTTTGAGCAACAACAAATCAACAGTTTATAAAAATTTTATAAACAGTATAGTTAGCCATGGCCAAAAGCGAGACCATGTCTGAGCGTAACGAGTGGCAAACAAGATCTGGAGAATAGACCTGTTGCATAATGGGATACCTCTTAGCCACGAGCCAATTGAAGACCTCGAGCTAGACTATGGCCAAGTCGGAGCCGAGGTTCAGTTCCGAACCAACGGGTAAGAATGAAGGTGAGATTGGACTACATAACATCACTAGTTTCAGTTCCTTCGAAACACAGACTCTCCCCAAGAGTATTCCTCTTCTGATAGAATGTGTCTCCTTTGATACTGTGAAGTAACAAACTACTTACATATAAATACCGTGATAATTATTTTGTTCACACCCACAATCCCCCCAAACACACACACACTTTTTCTGCTACTAACAACAGAATGTAGACATCTATGCTGGGACCGAGTCTTGGTCTAAAGTTACAGAAAGTACTCGAAGTGGAATCGCAGCACAGACTGGGGCCAGAGGTGAAGATGTCTCTATCTATGCTAGCAACAAACATACCTCCAGGTTGGTTAAACACGATGATACCATGGAGCTCATCCACATGCAAGTCACCACAAGTAAGGTCCTCACCATATCATGGTTAGCTACAGGTCACCATCTATGCCCCTAGAGTCTCATGACTCTTACCTAAACCTCCTAGAGGTGCTCACCATCCAGCCAACCTACTCAAGGGTGACTTTAACTACCTCTCTATAGATTGAGAAACATTCAATGCCTTAAACTCAGACACAATGCTTCCTGGATTTCAATACAAATACCCTGTAATAGATTGTGCAGGCTTGAACAAGAGGATCAAACATAATGGGTCTGGAACTCACCAACATGGGAGAGAGATGCAACCCCCCCCCCATCCCCAGTGTCATGTCCTCCCTGGTGAGGTTGGATCACAAAGCTGTCTCAATTGAAGTAAAAATCAACCCAGAAAATCCATGCATCCTATTAAGTGACAATTTGGCAAGGCTCCACCAACCCCAAGAACACAGCTACCTATGCAGAATTATTCTCAGAGTCACTATACAAACATGTGAATGGCTGCATAGAGGCTGCACTACCTACCAGAAATAAACCTAAAACAAACCCCACTGGTGGAATCCTCAATTAAACTGGCTATACAATAAAAGAAAGAAACTCATGGCCAAAACCAGGAAAACGCTACTCCTTAAAAGACAAGTGCTTTCTTATACAACTAAACAAGACACTAAGAGATGAGGTTAAGATCAATCAGAAGGTCTTCTTCGGCTATGTCTGGAACCTTAGAGGTAACACTCAACAGCAAGCTGAACTGGAGGTGAACGGTACCGCCTACACCAGTCAGGGTGACAAACAAATCCACTGGCTGATAAATTCAGCTCAAACGTCATCCCTCCCCCAGGTCCATCTGGTGAAATCCCCTCCAACTTACTTGCCTCAGCTATCAGCAGGGACCAAGTGCTGGCAGCACATGCCAAAGTCAAGAATACAGCCTCCATGGGGCCGACCTTATCAGGACCACTTGAGGCACTTTTCAACTACAGTCTTGAAACAGACTAGGTTCCAAGTAAATGGAGGACTGCAACAGTCATTCCCCTCCACAGCGTTGGACCATCAACCGACCGAGGTAAATGCAGACCCATAAGTCAAACAAGCCTAATATGCAAAGCCATGGAATGAATTAGCATGGAAAAGATTAAACAAGGACATTGGCAAGCTACAGATGCTGGACCTATTTCAATCTGGCTTTATTAAGGGCAGTTATGCCTACTTACCCTGGAAGACTTCTTTGAGAGTGCCATGATGGAAATGGGCAGGGGTAAAACAGTGCATCTGTATCCGCATATCTTACCCCAGGCATTTGCTACACTAACCCACTCAGGCATTTTTGACAAGCTCTCTGATTTAGGTGTAAAACCCTTACATAACTCACTGTATTGTCCACTAGCTCACAGACAGGACCCAAGAAGTCAGGATCAGTGAGACTACCTCCACCAAAAGACTGGTCACCAGTGGAGTATCCCAGGGCTCCATGCTGGGCCCACCCCTGTTTGGCAATCACCCCTAAGAAGTCACGGCTACAGTTAAGAGCCTCTGGCTCACCAAGTTCGCAGATGACAGTAAACTGGGAGTTCTTACAGAACTCCAAGACGCAAACATCTTGCAAGTGGGTTTAACAAAGATAAATGACTGGTGGACAAGTTATGTCCTAAAACTCAGTGCTACAAAATGCATTATAAGGCTCTTTGATAAATTGTCAACTCAAGTTAATTACTCCAACAATAAAATGCCCCTAAGGGTCAACCCAGCAGTAAGGGATCTGGGAACATATGCAGAGAGTAATTTATCCTTTGACCAACATGTAGCACAGTTAATAAGAAAATAATTCTATATCGCCCAAGTTGTAGGTAAGGGCATGGCATCCAGGTTCAAGGAAGTTATAGTACCATTCTACTCGCCCCTTATCAGACATCTCATGGCAAGTATCTAAGCAGACACGTGCAACTGGAACGCCCACAGAGGTTTCTCACAAGGAGAATTCGGGGCATGAATACCTTGTTCTGCACTGACCACCAAAAGATTCTGTCTCAGTATTTAGTCTTCAAAGGCTGCTGAGAGGGGATCTTTGGCTTATATGCTTCCCCAGACCCCAGACCCACAATATGTGCACAACAAACAGCACCAGAAAAGTACAGTTTTGTACCTACCATAAATGTAGATGTCCGAATTGGATAGCATCTGCAGTCATAACAACTGGGTTGTCCTGTCGTCAGGCAGCCCTTCAGTCGGCCGGATTCCAAAGTCCGGGTCCGGCTTCGGCTGATGTCGCACTTCACCCGACGTCATCTCTGTTGGTCTTCGGGTATAAAAGCATCAGCCGACGCCATTTTCTTCAGTGTTTCTTGCCCCAGATGCCAGAAGCCCTATAGAAGGCTAAAATTTTGGATAGATGCCAATGTTTCCAAAAGATAGAGGTAAACACAAAAATAAGCATGTATGTACATAAATACAAACAAATACACCATGAAAGAAATCCCCCCACTAGCTAGCTATTAGAAGGGTAAACACCCTAGGAGTACCACAGAGGGGAAGGAGGGAGGGTAATCCTGACTGCAGATGCTATCCAATTCGGACATCTACATTTATGGTAGGTACAAAACTGTACTATGTCCTTCATGGATGCATCTGCAGTCATAACAACTGGGTAGAATACCATAGCCAACTAGGGAGGAGGATAAAAGTAGATTATGGTGTGTTTAGGATCCCTTGCAGAACAGCAGTGGCAAACCCTGCTCGGGATCTGGAATATAGAGGTAAATTATAATGCTTGGCAAATGTATGCACGGAGGTCCAAGTAGCCGCCTCAATAATGTCTTTGGTAGCCACTCCTCGTAAGAAGGCTGTGGTAGTGGCTGTTGCCCTTGTAGAATGAGGTCTTATGTTCTGTGGAATTGGTTTTCCATGGAAGGAGTAACAGAATCGTATGCAATTTCCTATCCATTTGGAGATTGTCTGTTTGGAAATAGCTTTTCCTTCCCTTCCTGTTGCATAGGCTACGTAAAAGTTGGTCAGTCTTTCTGCTATTTTTTGTTCTGTCCAAGTAGTAGCGTAGCTGTCTATGTACATCCAAGGTATGCAGTATTCTTTCCACTCTGTTTTGTGGGTTGGGAAAGAAGGTAGGTAGGTGGATTGCTTGGTTTAAAGACACTCTGGATACCACCTTAGGCATAAATGTAGGATTAGTCCTCATGGACACTCTATCTTGGTGGAAGATTAGAAAGGGTTGCACTGCCATTAAGGCCTGTAGTTCTGAAACCCTCCTTGCTGAAGTAATTGCCAGTAGGAAAGCAGTTTTCCATGACAGGTGTTGTAGGTCTGCTGTTGCTGCTGGTTCAAAAGGTGATAGTGTCAATTTTTCTAGCACAAAGTTCAAGTCCCAAGCTGGCAATGGTGGTTTCCTTGGAGGTTTTACATTCTTGATTCCTCTGAGGAACTGCCTGAGCAAAGGGTGTGCAAAAACAGGTGGATTATAGCTGTATTTTGCTGAAATGGCTGTTGCATGAATCTTGATGGAGGAGTAGGACAGGCCTGAATGAAGTAGTTCGGCCAGATACTCCAGAATGTTAGGCATATCTATGTTTGATACATCTTTTCCTCTTTAAGAACTCCAAATGACAAACCTTTTCCATTTCCCAGCATAATTCCTTCTAGTTGAAGGCCTGCGTGCTTCAAGAATAATGTCTTTAACTCTTTGTGAAAGTTCTATATTAGCAGCTGCTATGTGATGTTCCATGCAGTCAGTTGCAGCGTTTTTAGGTTTGGATGCATGGTGCTGAAGTTGTTCTGAGTTAGCATCAAAGGCATCAGGGGTATTGGCCACATATTGCTCCGAGACATGCTCCTCAGCAGTGGGTACCAATGCTGTCTTGGCCAGTTTGGAGCTATCAGGATTATCCTTGGACGTTCCTCCTTGATTTTTAGTAGTACTTTGTGTATCAAGGGAAGAGGTGGGAATGTATATGCTGTTAGGCCTTTCCAGCTGAAGGAGAGCGAGTCCACTTTCCATGCTAGTGGGTGGAATGTCCTTGTGCAGAATTTTTTGAGCTGGTGATTGAAAGGTGATGCGAATAGATCTATCTGAGGCATTCCCCATTTCTTCGAGATGGTCTTGAAGATATCCGGTGCAGCTGCCATTCGTGGGCATCCGATGTGGTCCTGCTTAACATATCTGCTAGAGAGTTTTCTTTTCCTGGCACAAATATTGCCTGTAACTGGATGTTGTAGCTGAGTGCCAGGGTCCACAGCTCCAAAGTCATTCTGCATAGGGGTAAGAATGAGTGCCTCCCTGTTTGTTGATGTACCACATGACTGTGGTGTTGTCTGTCCTTATCATCAAGTGGTCCTCCTTGAGAAATGGTCTGAACTTTTGGATTGCCAGTTTTACTGCCAGCATTTCTTTTAGGTTGATGTGCAGGTGAAGTTGGTCCTGTGTCCACAATCCTTGTACGCATTTGTCCAGCATATGCCCCCATCCTAGGTCTGAAGCATCTGTTGTGATGGTCTGGCTTGCTTGACCTTGCGAAAGGGCAGGCCTGGGTTTGACTGGCATGCCTGAGCCCACCATAGGAACTCCTGTTTTAAGCATGGTATTAGTGGGATTTCCGTTTCTAGGCTGTGTCTGTGTTGGGACCATAAATTCTTTAGGTACCACTGTAGTTTTCTCATATGTAGTCTGGCAAATGGAACCAAGATTATGCATGATGCCATGAAACCCAAGGCCTGCAGTACCTTTCTTGCTGTTAACTTGTTCAGTTTTGTTAGTGCCAAGAAGTAAAGAGGGAGTTCTTTTGTTTTTCTGTAGTTAGGAATGCCATTTGTCTTACTGTGTCCAATTCCGCTCCCAGGAAAGTCCTTGTCTGGGATGGTATCAGTCTTGACTTTTGTAAATTGACTGTGTATCCCAGTGCTTGAAGCAAGTAAATGACCCTTTGTAAATCTGTTGTCAGCTTGCTTTTGTTGTCTCCTTGTATCAGGCAGTCGTCCAGGTATGGATAAATTTGAATTCCCTGTAGTCTGCAATGGGCGATTACTGATGCCAGGCATTTTGTGAATACTCTGGGCGCAGTAGATAAGCCAAAGGGCAATGCTGAGAATTGATAGTGCTCTGATCCTGCAAGAAATCTGAGGTATCTTCTGCAGATTGGTCGAATGGGGACGTGCAGGTATGCCTCCTTGAGATCTAGAGTTACCAGCCAACACTCCTTGCCCAGCATGGGAAGAAGTTGCTGTAGGGTCAGCATTTTGAATTTTGGGACAATGATGTAAGTATTCAGGGTGGACAGGTCTAGAATTGGTCTCCAACTTTTTCCTTTCTTGGAACTAGGAATAGTCTGGAGTAGAACCCTTTCCTTGCTCTGCTGTTGGCACTTTCTCCACAGCTCTCATGTTTGCTAACTCCATTATCTGTTGTAGAGCCTCTGTCTTTTGATTTGGAGGTAGATTTGGCATTCCTCTTTTGTCTGGTAAAGTGTGGAAGTGGAACCGTAACCTTGATCTATGGTTCGTAAAATCCACTTGTCCTTTGTTATGTGGTGCCAGTTTTTGAAAATAAGGTTAGCTTTCCGCCTAGAGGAGCTGCTATTTGTTCCCTGGTAGGCGGGTTTAGGATTAAGTCACTGTGGCTGTGTTGATGTAGTGGCAGGTGTTGAGTCTGTGCCTCTGTTGTTACCTGGCCACTGTCGTCCTCTGTAGGCACCTCCTCTGGATTGGTTTCTGCCTCTGGAACGTCTATTCCTGCCCCTTTGAGGTCTTGTGGAGTCAGGAAAGGACCAATTTTGGCAGGCCAGTTCCTGCTAAACCTTGGGGTTGAACCTGCAAGAAATCTTTAACTGTCTGGACTGATTTTGCCTTTTCTTCCATTTTCTTCATAACCTGCTGGGCAGGTGTACCAAACAAACTTGTTTTATCCATAGGAGCATCTAGCAATTTAGATTTAACATGATCCGTAAAGCTTGCTCCTTTAGCCATGCATGCCTTCTAATTACAGTGCCAGTCATGGCTGATCTAAATGAAGCCTCCAGTGCATCATAGCCACATTTTAAAGAGTGGTTACTAACTTGCTGTATGTTATTTACCATTTCTAATACATATTTCTTATCAAGAGATTCATCAGTGGTTAGCTTTTTAGTTAACTGATCAAGCATAAACTCTTGGTATTGTATCATGTGAAACTGACAGTTTAAAGCTCTAGCTGAGAGAGTGGCTGAAGTGTAAACCTTTGTACCCCATCTGTCTAATGACCTTGCTTCCCTTTCAGAAGGAACAGGGTTTTAGCTATGGTCGCTACTGCCTTGGGACCCTGGGAAATAGTTTCGGGTCTGCAAGAGGGGCCTTGTAAAGGTGGTGATGAGTATCTGGCACCCTGTAAAATCTGTCTGGTTTGGCAGGGGCTGGGGGTAAAGAATCTGGAGCGGAGCAGACATCATTGAAAGCATCATCCACCACAGAGAGAACAGGAGGTATAGCTAAGGGCCTGTGCTGTGGAAGGTGCAAAAAGGTCCTAAGTCTTTTCCTGGAGTCTGAAAAATCCTGTCGCTGCCATTGGAACTGTTCTCGCATGGCATGCAAGGTTTCCCCAAAGGAGAATTCTTCTGGTGGGGAAGCAGCTGGAATGGATTCTTCAGCATCAGAGTCTTCAAAATTGGAGAAAGGAGCCTCTGGCTGGTCAGTTATGTCTGATTCATCAGCAGAATCATCAGAGGACACTGGCTCATGGGGCTCTGCCCTAGGTCTCTTCTCTGGGGGCTGAGAGGCCCTGTCTGGGTGAGATTGAGATCCTCTAATTAATGAAATTAAATCTTCTGCCAAAGTAAGCATTTGAGAACTGGAAGAGGGCCTGGTTGAGGGGAGTTTAACAGGCACTGTTTTAGTAGTCTTGGCTGCTTTAGCCCTGGCGAAGGCCTTAATGGACATGGCTGCTGGAGGCCTAGCAGCACCACGTGCTGGGGTAGAGACATCCAAGGGAATGGTGTCTGATAAGTCAGTGGTAAGCACCGTAGTGGGTAAAATTTCTGAGGCCGATTCAAGAGTGTTAGCAGGGACCTCAGTTGTAGAGGTAGATTCAGCTGTATTTTGATCAGTTTTCGGTTTCGCCGAAACAGAGACACTCGCGTTTGCTTAACCATGGTTTTCGCCGAACCGCGGACCGCGAGTGTCGGTCTTTTCTTTGCGTTTTTGGCAGAATGCGAGTCGGAGGATCCGACGGCATAATGTACGCAAAATCAGAACCGAAAACTGTTCTGCAAACTCCGACCGACGCCTAAGCGCTCGTCGGTTGAAAGAAGCACAGGCGAACAGGCTGCTACGCCGGGCTGGGCCTAAGCAAGGCAGGCAGTAAGAGTGGAAATCTTTATGAGGTATTTGTTTCCCACAGGTTAAACAATTATTAACTTTTTCTGACATCGGCTGAGGCAAGAAAGAGTCCCCAACGGGTACTTAGCTTTAGAAGTCTTCAAGTAGTATTCGTAGAAGTAATCTCTGGATCCGACCGACCGGCACTTGCGAACAGCTTCTGCTTCGGCGCCACGGCAAGAAAGACTGAAGAAAATGGCGTCGGCTGATGCTTTTATACCCGAAGACCAACAGAGATGACGTTGGGTGAAGTGCGACATCAGCCGAAGCCGGACCCGGACTTTGGAATCCGGCCGACTGAAGGGCTGCCTGACGACAGGACAACCCAGTTGTTATGACTGCAGATGCATCCATGAAGGACATCACTAAATCCAGTGATCTGAACTTCGCTTGTAACATAAACAAAGTGCTGAAGAGACAGATATGTGTCCCAAAGGATCCCCGCACTATGGAATAGGCTGCACATCCATGTAAAACAGAGTTCATTCCTGATCCTAATCAAGCAAAACCTTGACATTTGGATGGGAAATTGTACATTTCATTATTGTTGTCTCTTTTTACTGCATTTTCAGCATACTGGCCTCAATGTTTTCAGTTTTGATCTTGTAAAGTAGACCCAAAAAAAGAGATACTGTGAATATGGAGGCTTGAGAATGCGTCAACATGACATTTTTCCCTTTTATTTGTTTAATCTTATTTTGTTTTGGAAACTGAATTATTTCTCACCACCTGTTAACTGCAAAACAACACTCGATTCACTATTACTCTAAATCTTATAGCCGCAGTTGTACCAGTATCAGCATATTCACTGCTACTGTTAAGGTAATGGAAACATACTAATTAACTCCTGCTGACACTGGACATTAGGTTTAGTCCACGTTTTTCCTTCCTCCCCTTCTCCACGTGCCACTCCAGGAAGCCTTACCTTTATACTGTTGTAGCAACTCCGACTTTCACTTACAACTTCCGACCCCTTTAAAAGCATACTCATTTTGATGCACTGCACTGTTGAAGCAACTCCCAACTGCCAGTCCTTTAAAGGCAGATACTCATTTCTAAACACTCCATCAGAGGAACATGTGAGCCTCAGATATGCATTTTGATGCACTACAATTGGGGAACATCTGAGCCTCGGATATTAATTTTGATGCACTATATCGGGGAACACCTGAGCCTCAGATATTCATTTCGATGCACTACATCGGGGAGCACCTCAGCCTACTAATCAGCCATCCAAACTTACAGGATGGGTATATATTACAATTTCACTCTTCAAAATTTCAAGATGCACTAAAGAAATTCTCGCTCCAATACACCACACCCACAAACACTCCAGTTTCCTGACTTGTAGCACAGATTTCCTCAGCAGTCTAACTGCACTCAGCTGCTGTCACAAGCCATCTGCCACCGCAGTTTCATTAGAATTCACACTGGCCCCCAGACTTAAATTACAGGGAAAAGGTATTGTAATATGTCAGTCTGCACCCCAATAAAACTTACCCCTTTATCACTGTCTGTGTGTCCAGAGACCCACTGCTCCTGACTCTAGGGTCTTAAATGGAAAATCAAAAATAAACATCAAAAATAATATAACAAACATATAAAAAAAAATAACCGAAAAAATGTCACCAGGCAATGCTGCATTTAAAACTGTCTCACTTTAATTGATGCTGACAGAATTTCAGCACAATATAGGCATAGGCTCATGAAAATAGGCATAAAAGCTGGCCAAACATTAGTGACATTGGTCAGCACATGCCTATACGTTACAAAAAGAAGTTATGTACCTACCATAATGTTCTATGTTAGTAGTCTTCATCTCGCCTTCCTTCTTGCTGTTTGAGTTCGGAGCCGATCCTCGGCTCTGACTCAGCCATCTTCTATAGCTCGAGAGCTATTTACTGGCTACCCCTTATCCCAGAATGCCCAGCGACAGCTACCTAGATCTCATTTGTGATAGCGCACATTAGACATTAATAGAGTAACCAGTTACTAAAACTGGATGTCCAATACACCTAAACAAGGAAAGAGTTATAGATTTATCTGATATGTGAAGTAATAAAAGATGCTCAGCCAGTGAAACAAAAGGGAACTCCTCACAATCCTCTAGGAAGTGGGAAGGAGGGAGGGACGCAAGAAGGAAGGCGAGATGAAGACAACTAACATGGAATGTTATGGTAGGTAAATAACTTCTTTATGTTAAGTTGTCTATCTCGCCTTCATTCTTGCTGTTTGGGACAGCGTCCCTAGCACCTAAAAACCTGGGTGGCTCATTGGAACAAACTCTTCAGAACAGTAGATCCAAAGGAAGCTCTGCTTCGGGAGACCATATCTACCTTGTAATGAGAGATAAAAGTGTGGGGGTTTGACCAAGTGGTAGCTGCACAGATTGAGTCTATGGGCAACCTAGACTGCAAAGCTACAGTGGTGGCTAGTGCTCTAGTGGAATGACCTTTTGGTTTAGCTGGTAGCTCTTTATTTCGTAACTGACAGACAAAGGCAATAGTATCAGATAACCATCTGGATAAGATCACTTTGGAAACTGGAAGGCCTTGTTTGTTAAAAGCAAAATAAAGAAATAACTGGTCTGATTTTCTTAGTTCCTTAGTTCTATGGAGGTAAAAACACAATTGTCTGTGTACATCCAATTGGTGGAGCTTGTATTCTGCCTTGTTGCTGTGATTAGGAAAGAAAACTGGGAGATCTATGGATTGATTTAAATTGTTCTCTGAGCAGACTTTAGGAATAAAGGATGGATTGGTCCTCAGGGAAACTCTGTCTTTGTGAAACACCAGGTAAGGAGGATGAACACATACTGCTTGAAGTTCTGAGGCACGCCTAACTGAAGTGATAGCAACCAGAAAAAGTGTCTTCCAAGAAAGAAATTTTAAAGAGCATGATGCTGCCGGTTCAAAGGGAGGCAAAATTAAGGAGGCTAAAACTAAATTGAGATCCCAAGGAGGGGGAGGATCTCTAACTGGGGGTCTAAGAAGAGATGTTCCTTTCATAAAGGCTTTGCAGAGCTTATGAGACATTATGCTAGAATTAAACATACCGATATGAAAATTAGAAATGGCAGCTAGTTGTACTCTAATGGTGGCAGAAGCTGCACCAGACTGAAAAAGCTGTGTTAGAAATTCAAGAATTTCATGGATTGGGGCTGAGAAAGGATCCAAATTCCTAGATTCTGCCCAGTAAGAAAAACGTTTCCATTTACTAGCATACGTTTTTCTCGTAGTAGATTTATGTGAGGAAACAATAATATCATGGACTGCTGGGGAGACGCTGGAAAACCTGAAGGTTGTAAGTGAAGTAACCAAGCTGTGAGCTGGAGAGATTGAAGGGACTGGTGCAACCTGCCTGATTGGTGAATCAGAAGATCTGGAACCGGGTCCAGAATCCATGGCTGATCCAGAAGGTGGAGGTGCAGGAATGGGAACCATATTTGTCGAGGCCAGTATGGGGCAATGAGGATCATTTTGCAACCCAACGATTTTGCTTTCTGTATGGGTCTTGGAATTAGGGGAAAAGGGGGAAAAGCGTAAAGGAGTCCCTGAGGCCAATCGTGGACTAGAGCATCTCTGGGTATATGACCTGGAGGAGGAAGAAGGTAGAAGTAGCTGCTGCATTTGTTATTGACAGGAGTGGCAAATAGGTCGAGGCTGTCCCCATTTGCGGAAGATAAGATCTATAACTTCCTGATTCAGAGACCACTCGTGAGGCATGAGGATAGGTCTGCCGAGGCTGTCCGCTATAATGTTGGATTTCCCAGGGATGTGCATTGCTATCAGAAAACGTTGGGAGGAAAAATCGCCCATTGCCACAGTCTGAGTCCTTCTTGACACAAGGGGTAAGACCTGGTCCCGCCCTGTTTGATGATATTAATACCAGCTTCGCATTTGTTTTTTTGGTGCTTCTGGAATTTCTAGCAAGACTGTTTTAACCTGTATTTCTGAAATGCACGTTAAGGCATACTGCTAATTTCCAGCACGCATTTGTTTAACAATGTGTTCTGCTTTATCTAACTACTTAGCTGCTGTTTACCGGAAACTCTGGCAAGACTGTTTTTAGCCTGCATTTTTGAAACACATATTAATACATACTGCTAATTTCAATCAGGCATTTGTATAACACTGTGTTCTGCCTTATGTAGCTGCTTAGTTACTGGTTTTACCTGAAATGTTAATGCACTGTTTTATGTAATTCCTACTGCACTCTTGTTGTATGGCCTACTAGGTACAGCATAGTACAGTTTTTTGTATCCTTTCTCTCACTTT
The DNA here is from genome assembly GCF_019279795.1 of Protopterus annectens. Classification (NCBI taxonomy): domain Eukaryota; kingdom Metazoa; phylum Chordata; order Ceratodontiformes; family Protopteridae; genus Protopterus; species Protopterus annectens. Next base: position 63,147,819 of record NC_056749.1, on the reverse strand, counting down.
GCTACTGTGCTCACCCACTCTTCTCTATATAGCACTATCTGGTACATCAATACCTCTCTAAACTCTCCTAACATATATACTCCTTTCTCCTCCTAGACACTCATTTTTTTTTACTCACTCTCCACCCTCCTTATGTTACCAGACTAATAAGCAGCCTCTTTCTCACTCTACAGCTCGCTGTTACCCTCACCCTCCAACCTCGGGTGCTCCTCAGAGTTTAGTTAACCACCAAATATGTGGAACCTCCTAAGGAGATCATCCCTGGATTGTCTGGATCCAAAACAACCACAGAGCTGGTTGTAGCCTGTTCTCCCTCAAACAAGAGTCAGCGTGCATGTAGAACTATAGACGGGTCTCCACCTAGTGTTATTTTGTGATTAAGTAAGAACTAACCACTTGCTTTAACCTAGTTTGTTGTATTTTAATGCCTAAAGTACGCACGGCGTAACACAATAGCAGCCTACTGCCATCCATAGATCCCCTTTACTCCACTCCACGATTTTAAATATTTCTAGCTGCCTGTATTTTAAACAAGTGCATCAATGTATGATTTTTCACCACTAGTTGGCAGCATTTTACCCACTTTTAGATACAGTACCCCATATACCAGCATACATTAGTTGTACCCCTAGCCCTTGTAGTACTATATATTTGCATATTTGGCTTTTACGTATCTCCCCTCCCTAGGCTTGTCTCCCTAGACTGCTGTGTATTACCCCACCCACAGTTTCTCACTTACCTAGCATATAGCTGTTGAACCTTACAATTCCAAAGGGTCAACTCACTGACAGTTTCTCGTGGGACTCTCACTCCTCTCAGCTCTTCCCGCTCCGTTCGCCCATTGGGCTCACTCCGCTCCCCTACCCTGCCCCCAATTCCCACCCGCCCCCAGTGGTCACAACTTTATACTGCTAATAGTCACACCCCTAATTCTACATCCTATCACCTTCCCTCAATTGCCTTATCCACTCCCACTCTCTTACCACACCCCACTACATTCATCTCCTCTAATAATCCCTGACAAATCATGCTAGGCATACTACCACTACTACTATTAACTCTCATTACTCTAGCCTACACCACATCCATACATGCTACCATACCATTAAACACTACCTTCCACATAACACATACCTACACACACATACGTACACATACAAACATTACAATCTGCCCCACACTATTTAATAGTAGCCCATTATATTATATAAACAAACCACACACCGCATTATTTCCCCATAGAATAACAACACCAAGACATCATACAAACATAGCTCACGCCATCAAACTCAAACTATTCCTTAAAAGATGGCTACTAATCTCAGGAGACATACACCCAGACCCAAGCCATGAAATTCTCTTCCACAAACAGGAAACAGACCTAATTATTATTAACCTAAACTCAAGAAGTATATCCAACAAACTACAAGAATTACATGCATTCATAGCCCACTACTCACCAGATATACTAACCATAACTGAAACCTGGCTAAAACCCACCACCCAAGATGAAGAAATTCTCCCCCCTGGCTATAACATTCTAAGGCAAGATAGAAATACTGAAAAGGGTGGTGGAGTTGCAATCTTATTTAAAAACACACTTAACCTTCAACCCCTTAAAACCCCACTTCCCATTTTTGGCAACTCCGAAACATTAGGCTCCACTATCTCCCATAAAAACAAAAAGAGAATCAACATCCTCCGCAGTTATGTTCCGCCAGGTAATAACTCACCTGTAATAGAAGAGATACTACAATGGGCCGCAATCAACCTACCCCAAGAAACCATCATTATATCAGCATCCTCTGCAGTTATGTTCTTCCAGGTAATAACGCACCTGTAATAGAAGAGATACTACAATGGTCCACAATCAACCTACACCAAGAAACCATCCTGCTATCAACATCCTCTGCAGTTATATTCCTCCAGGAAATAACTCACCTATAATAGAAGAGATACTACAATGGGCCGCAATCAACCTACCCCAAAAAAACATCCTGCTATCAACATCCTCTGCAGTTATGTTCCGCCAGGAAATAACTCACCTATAATAGAAGAGATATTACAATGGGCCGCAATCAACCTACCCCAAGAAACCATCATTATATCAACATCCTCTGCAGTTATGTTCCTCCAGGAAATAACTCACCTATAATAGAGGATATGTTGCAATGGGCTACAATCAACTTGCTCCACGAAACCATCCTGCTAGAAGACCTAAACCTAGACTGGCTAGCCTGCAATGCCAACAATCCTACAAACCATATAAACTTGTTTGGATTCTCACAATTAATCCAAGAACCCACAAGAGTTGACAAAAGATCCAATAAACCCTTCATTCTTGATTGGACTTTAGTTAGCCTCCCCAAAGAAAATTATCATGTGGGCTGCCTACCTGATATACTGAGTGACCACTGCCCCACTTTCCTCCTTCGTAGACAAGTAAACATACCTAAACCTATACTATATAAAGAGACCAGAAATGAGCACAAGGTAAATCCACAAATCCTTAACAGTATGCTACAACAAAGTAACTGGCACCCACTACAAACCCTACCATTAGACCAGGCAGTTGAATATTTCAATAATACTTTTATGAAAGTGCTAAACATACTAGCCCCCATCAGGAAACAGAACTAAGGTTAACTATGCCCCTTGGCTAAATAGGACAACAAAAGTTCTACTAAAAGCCAGAGATAATGCATGGAAGAACTGGAAAAAAAACAACACCAACCAAGATAAACAAATATATCAACAACTTAGAAACCAGGCCAAAAAACAAATAAAAATGGACAAACAAAACTACTTCCTAGGGATCCAAAACAAACATTCCAAAAACCCTAAAAAGTTCTGGCAGGCTTTAAATACCCTTCTAAAACCTGGCCAAACTACAACCCCAGCTCCCAACACCAACAATAATGACAGCATAGCTTCTCAGTTTAACCGTCACTTCACAGACTCTATTCTATCCTTATCTACCCAGCTATCCAACAATAAACCTATACTCACCCCAACTATAGATCACAATAATATACCCCCTTTTACCCTCTCACCCATACCTACCTCCACAGTAAAAAAATTACTCTCAAAACTAAAACCCACCACTCTCACAGCAGATGGCCTACCCACTACTTTTCTAAAATTAGATGCAGAGTCCCTAGCCTACCCCATCTCACTTCTTGCAAACCGCTCCATACAGGAAGCCTACATCCCCCAACTATGGAAAGTGTCATATATAATACCCCTACACAAAGGAGGTAACTCCTATGAACTATCAAACTACTGCCCCATTGCTATCCTATCCCCCCTTTCCAAGCTCCTGGAGAGATGCATTCACACCCAGATGATGCACTTCTTAACCTCACATAATCTCCTCTCCCTCACACAGCATGGATTCCGCCCAAACCACAGTACAACTACTGCTCTTCTCTCCTTTACTAACCAGGTTAACCAACTTAGAAACAACAACTTTGTATCAGCCATTTTCTTAGATCTATCCAAGGCATTTGACATGTTCTCACATAACCTACTCATAGACACCCTAACCGCCATCTCCTTTACCCCCTCTGCTACTTCCTGGTTCAAAAACTCTCTCTCTGATAGAAAACAGTCAGTAAAATGGCAAGGCATACTATTACCACTACTACCAACTACTGTAGCCGTTCCACAAGGATCAGTACTAGGTCCTTTACTATTTACCATTTTCACCAACAAACTACATACCTCCACCCTGCATGCATCACTTATACAGTACGCAGATGACTCAACTCTAATCTGCTCAGCCCCAACCATAACCACACTTCAGAAACTTACCCAAGAATCCTTCTGCTCTGTAGAAAAATGGATTACTGATATCCACCTTATTCTAAACCCCAAAAAGACCAAACTACTTCTATTCACCCCCAACAAATACAAAACCACACCTTTTCCTTTCACCATCACCTCCAACAATGGCACATTAATCTCTCCCTCCCCACATACCAAACTACTCTGTGTTGAAATAGATCAGGATCTTAACTTCAATGTCCACATCTCTCAAACCATTAAAAAGGTTCATAAAAAATTAGGAACTTTATACAAACACAAACAGTTCCTATCAGACCAAGCACGAATCACCCTAGCCCAAACCCACCTCTTGTCTACCCCTACTATATGCATCATCAATCCTAATTCACATCAGGAAAACAGACCTTGACAAACTCGAATCATGCTACAATAAGATTGCAAAATTTGCCAATAACTCCACTTTTAGAAGTCATCACTGTGTTGCCTTAAAACACCTACAATGGTTAGAGCTCCCTCAGCTAATTAGGTACCACCAGCTAGTGCTCACCTTCAACATACTAAAGCAACCCCACAAAACGCCAGCCCTAAACCAACTACTAAACCAGTACTCAGCAAACCGTCCTCTACGCTCATCAAACAAGACCCTGCTCTGCATATCCAAAGCCAACAACACTGCAGGGAAAGCCCTGTTCTCTCATAGCATCGCTAAGGAATGGAATAAGCTCCCCCAAAATATATCCTCAGCAACATCTATCTCACTGTTCAAAAAATTACTCAAGCTACACCTCCTGCAGTCATGGCTCTGTCCTTGCATTACATAAATGCTTTCCTAAAGCCACACCTCCTGAAGGCGTGGCTCTGTCCTTGCATTACATAAATGCTTTCCTAAAGCCACACCTCCTGCAGTCATGGCTCTGTCCTTGCATTACATAAATGCTTTCCTAATCTCCTTTATTCCTTCCTTCTCCTTTCTATCACTGCTCACTATGCCTAATACTCAGTACTTCAGAAACTCCTAGAACAGGACTACTTTCAGCTACTTTTTCCTACTATATTGCCTTCTGTGATGTCACTTTGATTGCATCAGGCAATGAGTATATCTATTGTTTTCTTTCCCTCCCAAATAACCAACATCCAAGGTCCGCTCTTGACAAATGTAAACCCACCTGGAAAGATCTTTGTATGAAATATTTCTTGATTGTACATATAACACTGTATGAAACTATTTTTCTTTTCCTTCTCAAATACCAATATCCAGGGTCCTCTTTGTGTAATGTAAACCTGTTTCAAAAGATCTATTGTATGTAACATTTTTTATTATTTTAATTTTTCTGATTGTTTATATAACACTGTATAAAACTGTTGTTGTGGAGCTTTTCTCCCCGGGCCTCTGCTGTAAATGGACCTAGTTCCAGTCAGACTTTCCCGGTAAACAAATGTAAAATAAAATAAATAAAATAAATGTACCACAACACTGACATGTTGTCCGTTTGGATTGCAATGGTCCCGGAAGGAAGAGAGTCTTGAAGGCTTTGCAACGCTAGGAGAACAGTTCTCATTTCTAGGACATTGATATGCAGATGGTACTCGTAAGGTTGCCAAGTGCCTTAGACTGTCCTGCCTACATAATGACCCCCCCCCCTATCAAGGAGGTGTCCGTGGTCACTGTGGCTACCGGAGGGGGCTGTATGAAGGGTCTGCCCTGAATTACTAGTGGGGAGACCATCCACCAAGAAAGGTGCCTTTTGCATGTTTCTGTGATCAGGATCATTTGAGACATGGGTAGTTCCTGGAAAGACCACTGTGTGAAAAGAAGCCGCTGAAGGATTCTCATGTGGAAATGCGCTAAAGGGAGAAGAAGAATTTCAGCTGCCATGGAGCCTAGAGCTTGGAGAACATGTCTGACTTGAACCCTTTTGCTCTGCATTAGAATTAACACTTGTTGACGAATAGTGGAAACTCTTTTCTGTGGTAATCTTGCAAACATTTATTTTGTGTTTAATTCTGCTCCTATGTATGTAATAGACTGAGAGGGCAACAAGGCAGATTTTTCAAAATTTACTGTAATGCCTAGTTGAGTACATGATGTGATTGTATAATCATGTGCCTCTAAGAGTTGATGCCTGGTGGTAGCAGTCAGGAGCTAGTCGTCTAGATAGGGAAACACCTGGAATCCTTGACGCCTCAGGTGAGCCGTGACTACTGCCATACACTTGGTGAACATCCTGGGGGCTGAGGTGAGACCAAAGGGCAAAGCTCTAAACTGGTAATGACTAGCCCCTACCCAGAAGCGAAGAGTCCATCTTGATATGGTAGTAAGCGTCCTGAAGCTCTATGGAGCACATCCAATTGTCCTGACCCAGAAAGAGGAAAATAGACTGCAGTGTCACCATCCGGAACTTTTCTTTTTGTACAGATTTGTTCAATCTGCTGAGATCCAATATTGGTCTCCAGTCCCCTGTCTTTTTTGGTACTAAAAAGAATCTTGAGTAAGTTCCGGATCCTAGTTGGTCTGCGGAAACTTCTTGAATGGCTCTTTTTTCTAGCAGTTTTGAAACGTCTGTGACTGCTTGATCCCTTAGATTGGGTGGGACATCTGGGATGGGCTTTCTCGATTCCATGGGGGATTGATGGAAGGGAATTTTGTACCCTCCGGATATGATGGATAGTACCCATCTATCCCTGGTTATATTTTGCCAGGCCTTTGGGTACAGCGGAAGTCTTCCCCCGACTGCCTCCAGAGGTGAGCAGTCGGGCAACCCTTCAGGGATGCTGGAAGGGTTTGGCAGAGAAAGTTTCTCTGTCACCCTGGTTTTGCGGTCCCCCTCTGCCACGAGGGCGACATCTGTAATTGTTGTTTCCCCCTCTGCCTCTGGGGGAAAAAAATCACCACGTGTGTCAGGCAAGGGTCCCTGGGATTTTCGGAACCACATCTTTCTGCTCTTATGACCCTTGGGATAGGGTCTGGAAGGAGTGGAAAAATGGACTCCCATGGCAGAGAGAGTCTTGCCTTCTTGCTCACACCTGATCAATGTGTCTTTCACCTGAGGCCCAAAGAGAAAATAGCCATCAAAGGGAGTATTGGTGAAGGACGCTCAAAAGGGTTCCGCAAACTGACACAGTCGCATCCAAGCATGTCTCCTGAGAGCCACACCTGTCCCTGTGGCTCTGCTCGCTCCACTGGCTGCATATGAAATCAGCCTCATGGAGGAGTTAACTATGGAATTAAGAGTCGCAAGCTGAGAATCTACTTTGGCTAGTGCTCCCTCAGCTGTAGGATCTTGAAGGGTATCTCCAAACTCTTTCAGGACATCCCGTTGAAGACATGTAAAATGACATAGATAATTCAGGGACCTCATTGAAAAGGTCGCTGAAGTAAACATTCGCTTTCCATATCTGTCCATCGTCCAAGACTCTTTGTTCAGAGGATGAACAGATGAAGAGGTCTCTGCTAACTCTTTCTTGGTGATGCACCAATAGGCACACCTTTGGAGAGTAACTGCTCGTCCTGGGGAGCTGTAATAAATTTACTTGGTCTACTCGGAGTAGGTTCCACAGAATCTGGAGCTGACCAAGCCTTTCGAGCCACTACAGACATAAGTGGATCGAAAGGAGGAGATACCCATGAGGTGGAAGGTCGGGAACCGAATGCGTCCAGGTATACAGTCTCGTCCTCGGTAGGGGCTAGGGAAGTCCAGTCTGTCCTCTGCCTAAGCATTTCAAGGATGTTCGAAAAGGAAACATCTTCACAAGGAGACCTTGGGGACCCTACCGATTCATCCATGTCTGTATCTGAAGTGACAGACTTAGAGGAGTCTATGTGCTTCCTCTTGCACTTCTTCCGAGGAGGCTCCTCCGAGTGATCAGGGGAGGCTTCGAAAGAAGAGGGATCAACCAATGGGGTGCCCTGGGGCATAGGTTCCCTACGCTTGGGTTCTGGAGGAGGAGCAGAGGTTGGCACAAACACCACGGGGGGGTGAGCCGATGGAGCTGGCAGTAGTAGTAGTCTTGGGGGACAGCACACTCCTCATGACCTCGAATGCGTCCCAACCTCTACGCAGAGAAAGCTCCAGCTCCGAAGAAACAGGAGTCTTTCTCCGCGTTGAGGGTGATGGCTCCGAGGCCGATGTTGGAGCCGAGCTCACCTGCGCCGAAGCTCCGAGGGGGAGAACGGGGTCGGACAAGGGTCCAATGCCACTCCCCCCCCCGGAGCGGACGAGAGAGCCTCGGCGCCCAGATCCCTCGATAGATGGTACAACCGAGGTAATCGGAGCAGACGTCGGGACCGAAGGAGAAATGATGATCCGCGCCGACGGTACTACTGCTTGCAGATCTATGGTCTCCAGCTCCAAGCTAAATGTAGTTGGAGGAGAAATAGAAATAGAGGCGGTTGGATCCAATACCTGTTGAGGTGGGCTGGACAGAATTTTTGCCAATCTACTTACTACTCTCTCCACATCATGATCCGATAATTTAGAGGATCGAGAGAAGTGGGATGAATGATGTCTACGTTCACTCTGTAATAAAGGTGACTGTGGAGCCGAGTGGATGGACTCCAAGGATGGCGACCTCAGTCTCTTATGGCTCCGAGATGGCTCTGAAGTAGCAGACGGAGCCGACAGAGGAGTTGTCTTGTCAGTGCCAGCCGGTACCGACATACTTGGTTGGTCAAGTAAAGGAGTCTGCTCCGAAGGTGGAGCTGACAGCTTGACAGACTTAGGGGATTTTGCTGGCTGAGAACTTAATGCCGGAGAATCGTGAGGCTTCAATAATCCCCGAAGGATTAGTTTGTTTTTGCGCTCCTGCAGGACCCTTGGACTAAAAGCATGATATAGAACAGGAGTCCAGCAGGTGAACAGCGCCCAAACAATAAACATAAGTAGTGTGCCCATCTGTCAGAGACATTTTCTGACAGCATGAGTCACACTTTTTGACGCCAGATACCTTGGTATCTTTAGACATTATAGTAACAACAACCACAACAACAACAATGAGAAGCTTTACTATAAAAAACAAGGACAAATAGAGTTTAAGGAAAGCCTGTAACTTAAATGACTATCCTGGGGGGAGGGAGGGAGAACTCTCTTATTTAAACAAGTTCAAGGGAACAGAAGGCCTGAGAGTTATGGAACGATGGCCAACAAAGCCAAAATACACAAGAACACAAAAAAGGATAAAGGGATATTATCTATACACAAAATAGACAATTACCTGACAAACATTCAAGAAAAACAACAATATATATGGCAAAAAGATTATACTAAGCCTGTAAGGAAGCAACCTTGCAGCTGAAGGGACAAACGAGATCTGGGTAGCTGTCGCTGGGCATTCTGGGATAAGAGATAGCCTCAAGCCAGTAAATAGCTCTCGAGCTATAGAAGATGCCAAGGATTGGCTCTGAACCCAAACAGCAAGAACGAAGGCGAGATAGACAACTTAACATAAACTGTTACAGGAGACCTCCATTCAGAAAGATGTCAGACTGCTATTATCACAAACACATGAAAAAACAATAAACACATTTTTAATTTTCATTCTTTGTGATACACACACATATCCATTGCAGTAACATGACAGGTTTTCTTATACCAAAATATAAATGAAAGATTTAGGAATGTCATAGATCAGTAAAAAGGACTTAACACCATCATTAATACAACTGTATTTTCAAAACCAGACTATTAGCATCTAGGAAAGCACTTTGAATTCTTCAACTTCACAGGCACTCAATTTAATAATTACATGGCGACAATATGTGCTATTAGTGAACAGATAACTTTATTAATTTCCTGCTCAGGCATGCACAGAAATGTTTTTCTCATCCTCTTTCACACCTATCATGCACAGTAAGGGCTTGATTACCTCATCATACACACCTATCATGCACAGTATGGCCTTGATTACCTCATCATACACACCTATCATGCACAGTATGGCCTTGATTACCTCATCATACACACCTATCATGCACAGTATGGCCTTGATTACCTCATCATACACACCTATCATGCACAGTATGGCCTTGATTACCTCATCATATACACCTATCATGCACAGTATGGCCTTGATTACCTCATCATACACACCTATCATGCACAGTATGGCCTTGATTACCTCATCATACACACCTATCATGCACAGTATGGCCTTGATTACCTCATCATACACACCTATCATGCACAGTATGGCCTTGATTACCTCATCATACACACCTATCATGCACAGTATGGCCTTGATTTCCTCATCATACACACCTATCATGCACAGTATGGTCTTGATTACCTCATCATATACAACTCTTTGTTCCAAGAGTAGACATTCAGTAATGGCCCTACCGCGACCATGTGATTCTGAAATCCACCGACACTTTCAATGAACTCGTGTCTCACTGGTATGGTACTAAGTAGCTCAAAGTCCTCTGGAAACTCTTCCCGCAATCTTTCTGCTGCATTGAAGCCATCCACCAAAAGTGTCTTACCCCCTGTACCTTCGTGTCGTAAGCAGTGAAGTACCTGAACACTGAAACAATGAACAGTGTCATAAGCAGTGAAGTACCCGAACACTGAAACAATGGACAGTTTACACAAGACCAAATTATGCATTCTTCTCACATCCCAAATATATATATAAAAAAAAAAAAAAAAAAAAAAAAACACTTTCCTTTTTATGGGATACACACAAAGCTGCTGAGAGTAGGCTCCAGAATCCACAATGAACTTGAAAAATACCAGGAAACGAATCTATGCAGAACTGCTTTATTACAACACACTAGCGCTTTCACAAAATGCTTCTTCAAAAAACCACACCTTAAATAGCCAAGTTGAATAATCACATGATGCACTCTAATTAACTTTAAAAGGGAGACCTTAAAAAATCAGTTTAAAACATACATATACACTACATATACACTATTAATAAAACATACACCCTGCATAAAGAACACATATATAACAATATATATATTAGCACATTCTAATGAGCATATAAGCATATTTAATAAACAATCTACGATTATTATAAAATAGAAAAATAAAAAATATAAAAAACAAATAAATAAAAGACAGGAATTACCTATGTAGAGCTCTTTTACCAAGAACAGGCTTCAAAGGCACCTGTTCATTTAAACCATGACCATAATTGGCTCTAAGCATGACTATCCACCTAGCCTCTACTTCCTCAGTTCTAGCTCTAATATCACCCACTCTAACACTCTCATATGTCCTAGAGACAACCATAAACATAAACTTATGTTGTACACCCATATTTTGTACATGCTTAGCTAAAGCATTAGTATTACTCCCTTTACCTATATGGTAATAATGCTCTCTTATTCTACTAGTAGGAACAGAATTAGGAGTCAAAGAATTCTCCATGAAAACATCATCAACTTCCAAAACCAGAGGGATAGACAAAGGCTTATGCTGTGGCAAATCCAAGAATTCCCTAATCCGTTTCTAGACTGAGGGCAGTCCTGACTTTCCCATTTGAAATGCTCCCTAAGACTATTCAGAGTATCTCCGAAAGAAAAATTTTCTGGAGGGGAGGCAGAAGGGATGGAGTCTTCTACATCAGAATCCTCAAAACCAGAAAAAAGTTGAGTTTCCCTCTTCATCAGCAGAATTGCTGGAAACCTCAGAGTCTGAGGCAGACAAAACTTCTGGGGACAATTCCCTAGCCCTCTTAGAAGGAGGAGGCTGAGAGCCCCTGATAAGGGAGATCACTAGCCATCTTAATCATCTGAGACTGAGCATTAGAGGGGAAGCCGGCACCTGCTTCTGAGTAGATTTTCTGCTGGAAGGCCTGCTAGATAGCCGGAGGGACTCAAGAGGCCTAGCCACCGCAGTAGTCTGAACCAAGGTCGTTGGTCTGGATCTGGTCTCTGGGCAGAGAAAGGAGGCCTCAGAAGCCGTCACCTGCTTACCGGCTCCAGATCCATCAGAGATGGAGGCTGGCGGAAGGTCAGAAGACGAAGTGGAAGCCTGTGGTATGGAGGACTCAGAAAAGGTCTCTGCAGATGCCTGTTGCTGAATATCTGCGGACTGCAGAGGCAAAGAAAGTGTTTCACTGACTACGGCTGGGCCAACAACAAACTTAACAGGGATGTCGTCGGCTAATTTGACCCTAAGCTTGTCGCGGTCCTTATCCCTGCGCATCTTAGGAACATCTGAAGTCGGGAAACCAGAAGACATCATACCGACGAACTTAGGCCAAATTCCGAAATGCTTGAACAAGCTCCCACCTCTACGGCGTATGGTATGCGAGTTGAAAGAAGCACAGAGAACACAATTAGGGACGTTGTGCTCAAGGCCAACAAGTAATACAATAGGAGTGAAAATCATGGTGCAGAATCTGTTTTCCACAGACAAGACAGTTATTAACTTTCTCTGACATTTGTTAAAGCAAGAAAAGAGGGTCCCAAATGGGGCACTTATCTGAAGATGTCTTAAGCAGTCGGAATACAAAAAGAAGGTACTCGGCTGACTGCCACTCATGCAAAATGCTTCTGCTTCGGGCTCCGCGACAAGAAAGACTGAGGAAATGGCATCGGCTGCCTTCCTTTGTACCTGACGTCAGGCCTAAACCGAAGACAGCCGACATCATATACCAAGGACTTTGGTATTCTGGCCGACTGTGGGCTACCGGGAGCCGGATAACCCATTTTGTAATGACTGCAACAGTGAAACACGATGAACATGTAAAAACTTCATTATACTTCCATGTTATCGGACACCTGACGACAGTGAAACACGATGAACATGTAAAAACTTCATTATACTTCCATGTTATTGGACACCTGATGACAGTGAAACACAATGAACATGTAAAAACTTCATTATACTTCCATGTTATCGGACACCTGAAGTAACAGCAAAGGGCCGAATGCACAGGACCCCTCGAGGTTACAAAGTCATATATCCTATACCTGATTTGCAACATAGCCTCCTGCAGTGGGGTGACTGTGGAGATCCCCTCCTTTGAAATCCTTTAGCTCTAAAGAGTTCTGAAATGCATCTAGCTTTTAACTTCAAGAGTGTGGATTCCTCCAGGTTCTGTACCTTGACATGTTATGTACTAGAAGGGATTATATAACTCCTGTGTTTCCTTCTAGTACATAGCATGTACTGCAAGACAGCATGCAACTCCTGCGCTCCACTTTTGACTCTCTCATGTGCTATGCAATCACAACCTCAGTGAAAGAGCCAAACAAAGAATGTCACAGCTGTCTGACTTAAAGGAAAGCCCACCCATAAATGCTGAATGGAGTGGCTGACTAGATACAGGGTGAATGCAGAAAGGTAATGAGTACCTGATGATGACTTATATTGTGACTACATATCTCTTGCAGCTGACCTAGAGAACTGGGGTCCGAATGGAGAGATGAGTCAGCAAGCAAAGGAGAGTAGTATTGCTGAAATTTAATTCATCCTCAAGTCTTGGTGAGTACCTTCACGAGGCGGACCCTGTCCTGTTTTTCACAAAATCTCACCAAGATGACACTGATATACAGAATGTATTTTACATGGATAGAAGTAGGTCAAAAATTAAAAAGGATATTTGGGTGGACAAGCCACAGGATAAAAAAAAAGTGCCCAATCCTGGTAGGTGCACTGGTGCCAGGACTGGAAAAATGACAGTGTAGAATCCTCAAAATACATAAAGATTCCTACAATGAGGCCAGGCCAGGGGGAGGATGTCCACAAAAATCATAAAAACTCATAGGTCAAAGAAAACCCATAGAGACGACAGAGTGGACTATTGAGGATAAGAAAGAAATTATATATTGTTACTATTATGTAAAAAGCCCAGAATTTCCAGACACAAGATATACAAAACGATTAAGAAATTAGAGGAAAGAAAAACTGTCAGAAGCTTCAAATAAAAAATTGTGTTCATTAATACAACAGATTTGTGAAAAACATTATATAGACCAAGAAACTTTGATGAGTTTGGAACAAGAAGCATCTGATGAGGAAGTGCGAAAATATAAACAACCAAACCTAGAGATCTTTGAAAAGTATAAAAAAGAAATATAGACTTGGGAAAGAAAGAGAGATTTGATTATGGTGCAATATTTTTGCAAATGAGAAATCTAAATTAATCAATACAAAAAAGGCAGCCCCAAAGATATTCAAAGAGAAATACAGGCAAAGATATGGAAAATTTCACAATAAAAAAAAATAATATCACAAAGAGGGAATGTAGAAAAGAAGATTAGTAAAGTTGAAGTTATGGAATGTCTGCAAAGTGAAGGATTTGGTGTAGAAGGTCTAAAGTACAGTTTTGTACCTACCATAAATGTAGATGTTCGAGTGCTAATACAGCTGCAGTCATAACAGATGGGTTTTCCTGCCGTCAGGCTGGTCCTCGGTCGGCCGAATTCCAAAATCTAGGTCCGGCATCGGATGTCGTCGCTTCTCCCCTGATGTTAGTGTGACAGGGGTATAAAAGAACCAGCCAACGCCATTTTCTTCAGTTTTTCTTGCCCCAGATGTCAGGTGCCCCCAGAAGGAAGGCAAAACATAAATTTATGTAGTAATGCAATGCAATATAATCAAAAAACAGTAGTTGCAAGCAAATACACCATAAAAGAATACCCCAATCAGGTTGTATGAGGAGGTGTTTGTCATTAGGCCTGTCCCAAGAGGGGAAGAAGGGAGGGAAACCTGGACTGCAGCTATATTAGCACTCGAACATCTACATTTATGGTAGGTACAAAATTGTACTATGTTCATTGTGCATACAGCTGCAGTCATAACAGATGGGTAGAATCCCAAAGCTAAAAAAGGGGTGGTAGGCACTAAGTGGAACTAGGAGGGGCCAGGATGCCCTGCAAGACTGCAGTGGCAAAGCCCACTCTAGATTTGGAGTATAATGGTAGGTGATAGTGCTTGGAGAAAGTATGTACAGAACTCCAAGTGGCTGCTTCCAAAATATCTTTGGTAGGAACCCCCCTGAGGAAAGCTGCAGAGGTAGCTGTGGCCCTTGTGGAGTGAGATCTGATGCCTGTAGGTACAGTTTTACCAAGAAAAGAGTAACAAAAGCGTATGCAGTGGGCTATCCATTTTGAGATTGTCTGTTTGGAAATAGGCTTCCCTTGAGCACCTGTAGCATAGGACACAAAGAGTTGCTCTGATTTTCTGAAAGGCTTTGTTCTGTCCAAATAATAACAGAGCTGTCTGTGAATGTCCAAGAAATGTAGTAGTCTCTCCCCTTTGTTTTGTGGATTAGGGTAAAAGGTAGGTAAAGTGGATAGCCTGATTCAAGGCTACCCTGGATACTACCCTTGGCATAAAGGAAGGATTGGTTCATAAGGAAACTCTGTCCTGATGGAAAATGATGAAAGGCTGCACAGCCATGAGGGCTTGTAGTTCCGAAACCCTGTGTGCTGAGGTGATAGCCAGAAGGAAGGCTGTTTTCCATGACAAATATTGCAGTTCTGTTGAAGCAGCTGGTTCAAAAGGAGGCAGGGTCAGTTTTTCTAGAATGAAATTGAGGTCCCAAGCAGGTACTGGTTGCTTCCTTGGGGGTTTTATATTCTTAGCCCCTCTGAGGAACTGTCTTAAGAGGGGGTGAGAGAATAAAGGAGGATCAGTGTTGTATTCTGCAGAAATGGCTGAGGCATGGATCTTGATGGAGGAGAATGAAAGTCCACTGCTTAGCATCTCAGCTAAGTACTGTAATATTTAAGGTAAATTCAGTATTCCAGGATTCTGACCCTTTTTCTGATTCCAGGCACAAAACCGTTTCCATTTTGCGGAGTAGGCTTTTCTAGTAGAAGGCCTTCTGGCCTCCAAAATGACATCCTGCACCTCCTTGGAGAGTAGGGTCTGTTGTGAATTTAAGGAATCCTCCATGTGGCTAGATTGAGTGTTTTCAGCTGACTGTGAAGAGTTTTGAAGTTGTGCTGAGTCAGTAGAAGAGGCATTAGAGGCAGGATCCATGGTGGGGAATGTGTCAGGCTCCTCAGGAGTGGGTACCAGTGTTGTCTTGGCCAGTCTGGAGCAATGAGAATCATCTTTGGCCTGTCTGCTCTGGCTTTTAATAGAACTTTGGGCAGCAGAGGAAGAGGTGGAAAGGCATAAACTGTCATTGTTGTCCAACTGAAAGAGAGTGCGTCCACTTTCCAGGCCTGTGAATGAAAGGTCCTTGAGCAGAATTTTGTCAATTGGTAATTTCTGTGGGTGGCAAAGAGATTTATGTCTGGCCTTCCCCATGCTTGAATTATCTTTGTAAAAACTTGAGGATGCAACTTCCATTCGTGTGGATCTGTCATATTTCTGCTCAGGTTGTCTGCCAGCGTGTTTTCCTTGCCTGGTAGGAACTGTGCTTGAAGTTGGATTTGTAATTCCAGAGCCATGTTCCAAAGAGACATGGCTAGCCTGCATAGGGGATATGAATGGGTTCCTCCCTGTTTGTTTATGTACCACATCACTGTGGTGTTGTCTGTCCTTATCAACAGCTGGCCTGGATGCAGTAGGTCTTTGAAAGTCATAATAGCATTTATTACTGCTAGCATTTCCTTTTGATTGATGTGTAGGTGCTTTTCTTTTTGTGACCATTTGCCCTGAATGCACCGATCTGTCATGTGCACCCCCCAGGCGTAGTCTGAGGCGTCTGTTGTGATGACTTGATTTGCTTGAGGCTTGCAGAATGGGAGACCTATGTTTCTTTGGCATGCTTGAGCCCACCACAGAAATTCCTTTTGAAGACATGGAATCAGTGGTATAACTGTTTCCAAACTGTGGCTGTGTTGAGACCATAAGTTTTTTAGGTACCATTGAAGTTTCCTCATATGCAGCTTTGCACATGGGATTAGCAGGATGCAAGATGCCATGAATCCCAGAGCCTGCAGGATTTTCCTTGCAGTCAGCCTGGTGAAGGTTGCCAGTTTTCTGAAGTATTGAGTTAGTTGCCCTTGTTTCACTGGCGTGAGGTAGGCCATCTGGGTGTTTGTATTCAAGCTGGCACCCAGGAAAAGTATTGTTTGAGAGGGTATTAGTCTTGATTTCTTTTTGTTGACTGTGTATCCCAGAGAATTCAACAACATTATTACAAACGCCAGGTGTTTCAGAAGTATGTGTTTGCTGTCCGCTTGGATCAAGCAGTCGTCCAAATATGGGTATATTTGTATCCCTTGAAGTCTGCAGAAGGCAATTACTGATGCCAGGCATTTCGTGAACACTCTGGGCAGTAGATAAGCCAAAGGGCAATGCAGAGAATTGATAATGGGTTGAACCTGCAAGAAATCTGAGGTATCTTCTGCAATCTTGTCTGATAGGGACATGCAGGTATGCCTCCTTGAGGTCCAATGTTACCAGCCAAGACTCCTTGCCCAACATGGGAAGAAGCTGCTGTAATGTGAGCATCTTGAATTTTGGTACGAGTAAATATGTGTTTAGGATGGCTAGGTCCAAAATAGGTCTCCAATCTTTGCCCTTCCTTGGTACCAGGAATAGTCTGGAATAAAAACCTTGACCCTGTTCTTGTACAGGTACCTCTTGAATAGCTTTCATGTCCATGAGATCTGAAATTTGTTTTTGTGCCTCTGCCCTTTGATTGTGTGGCAGGTTTGGCATGCCTCTCATTTTTGGAAGGGTGTGAAAGCGGAATCTGTAGCCTCTGTCTATAATGTCCAGGATCCATTTGTCTTTTGTGACAATATGCCAATTTTTCGAAAATAATGCCAGTTTTCCACCTAAAGGTACTGCCATTTGAGCCTTGCTTGGCATGCAAAGGGGAAAGTCAGTGGTTCTGCTTTCTGAATGGCTGTGAACTATCCTCACCACCTCTTGGTGTAGGTGCTTGCCATTGTCTGGCTCTAAGTGATCCTTGAGATTGCCCTCTACCCCTTGGGCGCCTGTATCTATCTCTTTGAGGTCTGTCCGTGGCTGGAAAGGACCAATTTTTTGAAGGCCAATTTCTACTGAAACGTGGAGGTTGTACCTGTAGGAAATCTTTCACTTTTTGCATTGATTTTGCCTTTTACTCCATTTTCTTTAATACCTCCTCAGTTTTAACACCAAACAATACATCTTTTTGAAGAGGTGCATCTAGTAATTTAGCTTTGACATGATCTGGTAAGGTTTGCTCTTTGAGCCAAGCATGTCTACGTATGACTGATCCTGTAACAGCAGCTCTACATGAGGCCTCTAAAGCATCAAAACCACATTGCAAGGTATGTTTACCCACTTGCTCTGCACTATGCAGCAAATCCTGCAACTCCTTCAAGTCAGGTTGTTCAGGTTGCGACATTTTGCTTTTCAACTGAGATAACAAAAACTGTTGATACTTTAACATATGGAACTGACAGTTTAATGCCCTCATGGTTAAGGTGGCCGAGGTGTATACCTTTTCCCCCCACCTTTCTAAATCTCTGGAATCTCTCTCTGAAGGTAATGGATTTTTGGCAGTGGAGGCCTTAATTCCCTTGGGACCCTGTGAAATAGTTTCTGGGTCAGCCGCATGGCTTTTGTATAGGAATTGGTGTGAATCAGGAACCCGATAATACCCGTCAGGCTTGACTGGAGCTGGAGGTAAAGAATCTGGGTTAAGGCTGGCCTCTGAATACACATCATCTAGAATGTCTAAGACAGGAGGTATAGCCAGAGGCCTGTGCTGAGGGAGCAAGAGGAAATCCCTGAGCCTTTTCTTGGAGTCTGAGTACTCTTGGCCTTCCCAGTGGAAGTGTTCCCTCAAGGTATGCAAGGTTTCCCCAAAAGAGTAATCCTCAGGGGGGAGACAGAGGGAATGGACTCCTCTGCATCAGAATCTTCAAAAGGGGAGTATGAATGTTCCTGGTCCTCAGAATGTTCTGAAGTAATGGAGGTCTGGTCCGAGGAAGGGTATTCTTCCTCTACTCTGGGCCTTTTGTCCTTGGGGGGTTGAGAACCCCTGATAAGAGTAATCAAATCCTCAGCCATTTTGAGCATCTGCTTTTTAGGCATGGGGCCTTGAGAGGGACCCTGTGGAGCTTGTCTTTTAGCATGCATGGCTGCTTTAGATTTAGTGAAAGCCTTAATGGAAAAAGAAGGAGGCCTGAAGACACCTTGAGGGGTGGCAGGCCTGTCTAAACTCTGAGTTTCCCCGCCAAAAGTGGCTTCGGTATCTGTAGTCGGGGTGTGGGCCGAAGAGCCTGCGACCTCGGGCACAGAAGACACCGCTAATGAAGTGTCATCGGTAGTCAGGGGCTGCGTAGGCGCCTCCCTGAGAACCGGAGCACCTGTAGTCGGCTTTAGCGTGGTGTCCGTAGAAGTCGCGGACCTCGTATGTCCGCCCTTATCTTTGCGTCTTTTACTCAAAACTGGAGTCGGAGTATCCGACGACATAATGTAATTAAATTTTTTGCCAAAATAGTGTTGGGCGAACTCCGCCCGATGCTTAATAGTGCGTCTGTTGAATGTAGCACAAAAACGACAGGCTGAGACGTCGTGGTCTGGGCCTAAGCAAGGAATGCAGAGGGAATGGAAATCCTTATGTGGTATTTGCTTCCCACATGAAATGCTATTATTAACTTTGTCTGACATCGGTCTGAGACAAGAAAAGTTTCCCCAACGGGGTACTTAGCTTTCAAGAAGTCTTCAGTTGAAAAATATTCGTAATCTCAGGAGCTGGCCGACCGGCACTTGCGAACTGCTTCTGCTTCGGGCACCGCGCGGCAAGAAAGACTGGAGAAAAGGCCGTCGGCTGGTTCTTTTATACCCCTGTCGCACTGACATCAGGGAAGAAGCGACGACATCCGACGCCGGACCTAGACTTTGGAATTCGGCCGACCGAGGACCCGCCTGACGGCAGGAAAACCCATCTGTTATGACTGCAGCTGTATGCACGATGAACATCAGGTTACATCACAGCAGGATGAAGTGAGTCCGCACAGTAAGGAGAAATAGGAAGATCAGGAGACATCTGAAGAAATATGGACATGGGAAAGAAAAAGAGATTTAATATGGTGTAATATTTATGCAAAGGAAAATGCAAAACTATTCAATACAAAAAGAACAGCACCAAAGACATCTGAAGAGAAATACAGGCAAAGGAATGGATACATGGAAAACTTTACAATACAAAAAATAGGAAACCCAAGAGGAAAAATAGAAAATCTCAGGGAGTTAAAGAAATAGAAACTAAGGTTATGGAGTACCTGCCAAGTGAAGCATTCAGTGTAGAAAATCTAACTCAGAAAGCACCACACCAGGATAGAGAAACAGGCATCCAAACTGAGGAGAAACCAGCAGAATGGGAAGCAATTGGTCAGTTGCCATATGAAGATATTTTGGAGCCTTCCACAACAAACCAGTATAAATGTTCACTTGAAGCTGGACAGCAAGGGAAGCAACAGGAAACTGTGGCAGCTCTGATGCAGTCAATGATGAGTGATAGGCTGAGCAACAGACGACACAGGATGAAATTGAAGAGAATGTGTCAGAGGAAGAAGCGATAGAACTTTCTACAGAATACTCACAGAAAATGGAGAACAAAAAAGTGCCCTCAGTTTAGAAGAAAATGAGCTAAGAGAAGAGTTTTTTGATTTAATAAGAGATAGATATATTACGATCAGTGAAAGAAATAGATTGCAGAAGGTCAACAAAACCCCAAAAAGTTAGAAGTTTAATGAACACAGTAATTAGGACTGTCCATAGAGATCTATGCAATATAACAGAAGTAAACAGGATATACTACTGTGCAGCTAAATTAATAACAGATAAAATTCTACCACAAGAACACAGGGTAGTAAGGGAAAGGAAGGGGAGAAATTGAATATTATCATGGAAGTATTGAACACAGAAAACGATAAGGCAATTAAGACAAGAAGGGTCACTGTTAGAAGAATATACAAGAGGGTACAGGTCAACAAATATACTCAGACAGACGTGATAAAAGCAATATACAATATTATAACGGATAAGGATTTATCACGCACTATCTCAAATAATAAACTAAAAATATCAGTACAGGTGGAAAAACTTAGAAGATACACAGATAAATATAAAGGAAAAGCACAAAATAAGAAGTTATGTACCTACCATAACGTTCCATGTTAGTTGTCTTCTTCTCGCCTTCTTTCTTGCTGGATGGGTTCGGAACCGATCCTCAGCTCCGACTCGGCCAATACTAAAGCTCGAGAGCTAATTCCACCGGCTTGAGGCTCCCCTATATCCCACAATGCTAGGCGGTAACTACTCAGATCTCGTTTGATAGCTAAACCAAGCAGTTCTGGTCTCCACAGTATGGAGAAAAAAGAATCCACCTCTATATAAACCTGTATGTAAGCTACCACAAACATAAAAGGGGGAATAGAGGTGGTAGAACATGTGGGAAGGAAAACTCCAAAGGAAGATCTCAAAATTTCCTATCGGTCTGTCCAGGCTAGGGGGAAGGAGGGTGGGACGCAAGAAAGAAGGCGAGAAGAAGACAACTAACATGGAACGTTATGGTAGGTACATAACTTCTAAATGTTAAGTTGTCAATCTCGCCTTCATTCTTGCTGGATGGGACCACGTCCCTAGCACCTTATTCCGGGTGGCCTATCGGAACAGACTCTTGAGAACAGTGGAACCAAAGTTGGCACGGTTTCTGGAGGCCATATCCAATTTGTAATGTAAAATGAAGGTATGAGGAGAAGCCCAAGTGGCTGCTGCACAAATGGAATCTATTGGCAGCCTGTCCTGAAAAGCTACAGATGTAGCTAATGCCCTAGTTGAATGAGCTCTAGGTCTTGAAGGCAGTTTTTGATGTCTGATTTCATAGACGAAGGTAATTATAGAGGTAAGCCATCTTGAAAGGGACACTTTAGTAACTGGAAAGCCCAATTTCCCTTCCGCATAAGACAGGAAAAGCTGATCAGATTTCCTGAACTGTTTAGTCCTGTCTAAATAATATCTAAGTTGGCGGTGAACATCTAGAAAATGTAACTTTTGTTCCGACCTGTTGGAATAGTCAGGGAAGAAGACGGGGAGATCAATCGTTTGGTTCAGGTTTGTCTCAGAGGAAACTTTAGGTAAGAAGGACGGATTAGTCCGGAGGGACACCCTATCGTTGTGGAAAACTAAGTAAGGAGGACGACTGCACAGAGCATGAAGTTCAGATACCCTTCTAGCTGAAGTTATGGCTACTAGAAAAAGTGTTTTCCATGAGAGCAGCTTAAGAGGGCATGCAGCCGCTGGTTCGAAAGGGGGGAGGATCAAGGATGCCAGAACCAAATTCAAGTCCCATTGAGGTGGGGGATCTTTGATTGGGGGCTTGAGCAGAAAAACACCTCTTAAAAAGGCTTTGCAGAGCTTATGGGACATGATACTGGGTCTGAGACACCTACATGAAAATTAGATATAGCAGCTAGTTGTACTCTAATGGTAGATGAAGAAGAGCCTAAATAAAAGAGCTCTGCCAGAAAGTCTAGGATAGACTGGATAGGTGCAGTGAAGGGGTCTATATTTTTTGATGCTGCCCAGAAGGAAAAACGTTTCCACTTACTATTATAAATCTTCCTGGTAGAAGATTTGTGAGAGGCTATCAGGATGTTCCGGACCGAATGAGAGATTAAGGGAAGCCTGGCTAGGGTAGGAATTGGAGAAACCACGCTGTGAGGTTGAGAGACTGAAGGGAATGGTGCAGCTGGCCCGACTGGTGGGTCAACAGATCTGGCACCGGGTCCAGATGCCAAGGCTGCTCCAACAGGTAATGATGGAGGAACGGAAACCATATCTGTCGAGACCAGTAAGGGGAAATGAGGATCACTGTAACTCTCAAGGCGATAGCTTTCTGAATTAATTGAGATATCAGTGGAAAAGGGGGAAAAGCATACAGAAGTCTCCGGGGCCAATCGTGGACTAGAGCGTCTCTGGTGGGATGGCCTGGTAACGGGAAGAGAGTGAAGAAGTCGTGACACTTGCTGTTTTGGGGAGTAGCAAAAAGATCGCAGCAAGGCTGGCCCCATCTTTGGAAGACTTCTTCCAGCACTGATTTCTTCAGAGACCACTCGTGGGGCATGAGAATGGCCCTGCTCAACTTGTCCGCAATCATGTTGGACTTCACAGGAATGTGCGTTGCTATCAGAAAACGCTGAGAAGAAATCGCCCACTGCCAAAGTCTGAGTGCCTCTCGAAATAAGGGGTAGGATCTGGTTCCGCCCTGTTTGTTGATGTACCACACTACGGACATGTTGTCCGTCTGAATTGCAATAGTCCCTGTGGGAAGAGAGTCCTGAAGGGCTTGCAACGCTAAAAGCACTGCTCTCATCTCTAAGACATTTATGTGCAAATGGCACTCGAAAGGTTGCCACGTGCCCTGGACTGTCCTGCCCCGATAATGCCCCCCCACCCGATCAGGGAGGCGTCCGTTGTCACCGTGGCGACTGGTGGGGGGAGGAATGAAAGGTCTGCCTTGGAGAACTTGAGGTGATGTGATCCACCAAGACAGGTGATTCTTGCATGATTGAGTTATTAATATGATGTGAGACATCGGGAGCTGTTGGAAGGACCATTGAGTAAACAGCATCCATTGGAGGATCCTCATGTGGAAACGAGCTAAGGGGAGAAGGGTGATAGTAGATGCCATGAGTCCTAATACCTTCAAGACTACCCTGGCTTTGACCTTATTGCATTGTAATAGTAGGTAAACTTGTTTGCGGATATCTAACACTCTTTGCTCTGTAAGTCTGGCGGAAAGATTGAGTGTGTCTAAGGTGGCGCCTATAAAGGTAATAGATTGACAAGGTGACAAGGCAGATTTTTCGAAATTTATTGAAATGCCTAGAGCTTGGCAAGTTTGGATGGTGAAGTCTCTGGCTAGAAGCAGTTGATGTCTGGTGGTGGCGGTAAGGAGCCAGTCGTCTAAATATGGAAACATCTGGAATCCTTGACGTCTCAAGTGAGCCGCGACCACTGCCATGCATTTGGTAAACACTCGGGGGGCTGTAGTGAGACCAAAGGGCAGGGCTCTGAACTGGTAGTGACTGGCTCCCAGCCTGGAACGGAGAAACCTCCTGGAGCGTCTGTGCATTTTGATATGGTAGTAAGCATCCTGAAGGTCTATCAAGCACATCCAATTGTCCTGACCCAAGAAGGGTAGAATGGACTGTAGCGTGACCATCCGGAATTTTGTTTTTTATATAATTGTTTAACTTGCTGAGATCCAGTATAGGTCTCCAGTCCCCTGTTTTTTTTGGTACCAAAAAGAATTTGGAGTAGATTCCGGATCCTTGCTGGTCTGCTGGGACTGATTGGATAGCTCTTTTTGATAGCAGCTTTGATATTTCTAGTGCTGCTTGTTCCCTTAGACTGGGTGGAACGTCTGGAAGGGATCCTTTGGGTTGGGAAGGGATGTGAATAAAGGGAATTTTGTAACCCTCGGATATGATTGACTGTACCCATTTGTCTTGGGTGAGGGAAAGCCAGGCTTTTGGGTACAGTGATAATCTTCCCCCGACTGCCTCCGAAGGTGGACAGCTGGGCAGCTCCTCAGGGATGCTGAAAGGGTTTATCAGAGAAAGTTTCTCTACTACCCTGGTTTTGCGGACCTCCTCTGCCTCTAGGGCGGCGTCTATTATTATTCCCCCCCTCTGCCTCTAGAGGGGAATCGACCTTGTGCGTCAGATGAGACTCCCGGAGGCTTGCGGAACCACATTTTTCCTCCCCTCTGACCTTTTGGATAAGGCCTAGAAGGGGTAGAAAAACAGACTCCTACGGCAGAGAGAATCTTATTTATTTATTATTTATTTTATTTATTTTACATTTGTTAACCGGGATGGTCCGACTGGATACATGTCCTTTTTCAGCGGAGGCCCGGGGAGAAAAGCTCCAACAGAGTTACATTGATAATTAGGTACAGTAAATGAGCTGAAAGAACTTAACAAAAACATAGGCTATTTACATACAAGTACAAGACTGCCATTACTATTTCTGAGATTACTACAAATGTAACATTAATAACATATTAGCAAGGACGGTAGGCAGTATAATGACATAGAGTTAGACAGGATACATATTTATTTATCACAGTATACAAAGTACTTATCATCTTAGCTAGTTGTTTATGCTTTAGTTAATGGCACAGAGCTAGTCTGGGTTTGAGCAAGGACATAGCCAGTGTGACTTGAAGTGGAGTTTTAGACTATTTTTGAATTGACTTAGAGAAGTTGCAAGCGTGATGTTATTTGGGAGAGAGTTCCATATTTTACCAGTGGTGTTGGCAAGTAGCGTGTCACCACCTAGGTTGAGAGATTTAGTTGTTTGGACAAGGAGTCTGTTTGCTGAGCGAAGGCAGCTTAGATTGGAGTAGGGAGTCATTAAGTTTTTTAGTGCTGGGGTATTCTCAGGTTGTTTAAGGATTTTGAAGGCCTCTATGAGTTGGGACTGGTGAAGAAGGTGTGGGAATTCTAGCCATCCAAGCTTTTTCAGGTTAGTACAGTGGTGTGTTTTGTAGGGTAGGCCTGTAACGAACCTGGCAATGTGATTATAGCAGGATGAGAGCTTGGCCAGATCAGATTTGTTAAGGTGAGTGAGGACAGGAGAGGCATATAGTAGGGTAGAGAGAAGGTGTGAACGGGCTGTGGCTGCCCTGGCATTCGGGTAAGGAAGGCTTTAATTCTATATAGGGTCCCAAGTTTCTTGTTGACTGACTTAATGGCTTGGTTGATATGTATATCAAATCTGAGTTTATTGTCAATGTTTATTCCTAATAGCTTTGTATAGGTGTCTGGGGAGATGATGGTCCCATTATTGGATTTTATAGTGAAGTTTTCAGTCGGAGATCTATTGGTTGGGTAGAAGAGAAGTAACTTGGTTTTGTTTGGATTTAAGATCAGGAAATGGTTGGCAAGCCAGTTTTCGACTTTGGTGAAGCTATGTTGGGTGGTAGTTAGTAGATTTGCAAGAGAGGCATTGGAACATATTATAGTTGAGTCATCTGCATATTGAATGCAGGTGGCTTCAGGGATGACTGTTTGGATGTCGTTTATGAAGACTGAAAAGAGGAGAGGTCCTAATATGGAACCTTGAGGAACTCCTATGGTATTTGGTAGTAGGCAGGAGAGCTTGTTTTGCCACATTACTGCTTGTTGTCTCCCAGTGAGGTAAGCTTGAAACCAGTCAAGGGCTGGAGTATCTAGATACAGGGTTTTTAAAGTATACAGAAGTAACTGATGGTTTACCATATTGAAGGCTTTCGATAGGTCCAGGAAGAGAGCGGAGGATTTTTTATTATTCCGGTTAAGATTAATGTTTTCAGTAAAAGAGAGGAGGGCAGTGGTTGTACTATGATGGGGTCTGAATCCATGTTGAGAGTCTGTGAGTAGTTTATTTTGGGTTAGATAGAGCATTAGTTGGTTGTGCATGCACTTTTCCATAATTTTGGCAAGTGGTGATAGTATGGCTATAGGTCTATAGTTGGATAGTTCTGTGGATGAACCTCCTTTGTGGAGTGGAATAACATAGGATATTTTCCAAATTGAGGGGATTGAGGCCTCGGTTATGGTTCTGTTAATTAGGATTGAGATAGGGTAGGCTACGACATCTGCAGCAATTTGCAGGTATTCAGCCGGCAGAAGATCGGCTGAAAGGGTGGTTGGCTTCAGTTTTTTCAAAAGGGATCTGATAAAGGATGTGGACACTGGCTGGAAGTTAAAAGAGAGTGGTGAGTCGGGTATAGTGTTTATAGAAGTCTTCCACCTCGCACCTAGTCAATGTATCCTTCACCTGAGGACCAAACAATGTTGAGCCATCAAAGGGGGAATTGGTGAAGGACGCCTTGAAAGGGTCCGCAAAATTGCAAAGCCGCATCCAGGCGTGACGTCGTAAAGCTACACCTGTGCCTGCGGCCCTACTCGCCCCATCAGCAGCATATGAGATAACAACAAAAAATCACTCGTGGAGTCCAAATAAGGGTAGGAGTCCCAACAGCAATAAATCCTAGGATATAGGTGGAAAATAACCACTGCAGTAGTCAGATTGAAAGGCAGGCACACGAAGTATAAGTCCAAAACAGTTTAATAATAACGCTTCACTCAGGAATATTCGTTTTCGAGCTTCTTCATCAGATAAAGACACAACCAATAAAAAAGACCACTGCCTTTATACATAAAAATAAATTGAATAATTGATTTGAAGTAAATTAATTAATTACTATACAATGAGAAACTCTTTAAAAATGTATGTAATAAAAACAGTAATTTTAATGTCATTAAATTGATAATAAATAAATAATGATAAATTGTATATATATATATATATATATATATATATATATATATAATAAAGTCTTTAAAATTCAAAACTTCACATTAGATAATGTAATAAATATCTTATATAATATTAAAATATTAAAAATCAAATTGGAACACATTGTGGTAATAAAAAGTGAAGCTCGAAAACGTATATTCCTGAGTGAAGCGTTATTATTAAACTGTTTTGGACTTATACTTCGTGTGCCTGCCTTTCAATCTGACTACTGCAGTGGTTATTTTCCACCTATATCCTAGGATTTATTGCTGTTGGGACTCCTACCCTTATTTGGACTTCACGAGTGATTTTTTGTTGTTATAGTTTTGTTTTTCACTCGTACCATCTTTTTGTGTTTCTAGCATATGAGATAAGCCGCATGGAGGAGTTAACAATCGAATTCAGGGTTGCCAACTGGGAGTTCTTTTTGTCTTGGAACCCCTCAGCTGTTGGATCCTGTATAGCCTCACCCATATCTTTGAGCAAATCTCTCTGGAGATGGGCGAAGTGACACAAGTAGTTCAGCGACCGCATTGAAAAGGTCGCTGACGAAAACATCCGCTTACCGTACCTGTCCATGGTCCTAGACTCCTTATTAGGAGGATGGACAGGTACCGAAGGATCGGCTAACTCCTTCTTAGTGGCTGCGGCCACCACCATGGCATCAACAGAGACACCTTTTGATAAAAACTCTTTCTCCTTAGGGGCAGTAATAAATTTTGACAGCCTCCTTGGGGTAGGTTCCACTGAATCAGGGGCCGTCCAAGCCTTCCTTGCCACCACTTCCATAAGGGGGTCAAAGGGAGGGGACACCCAGGAGGTGGAAGGGCAAGAGCCAAACGCCTCAAGGTAAACTGACTTGTCCTCTGAAGGGTTAAGGGCGGGCCAGTTCCCCCTCTGTTTCAGGATTTCAAGGATGCCAGCAAGGAGACATCCTCAGAGGGGGACCGAGGGGAACCTTCAGATTCCTCCAAGTCAGTGTCAGAGGTGATAGACTCAGGGGAGTCAATGTGCTTCCTCTTGCACTGTCTCTTCCGAGGGGGTTCTCCTACCGGATCAGGAGAGGCCTCGGAAGAGGAGGAAATTCCCAATGGGGAAACCTGAGGAGCTGGCTCTCTGCGGTCTGATACAAGGGGATGGGTAGAAATCACCGCAGGCACTGAAGAGGGAGGAGCTGACGGAGCCGACTGTGGGGTAGACACTGGGTCTAGCACACTCCGCATGACCTCGAAGGTGCCCCCATCAGGCAAGGCCGGAGGTCCCCGCTCCGAGGAGACAAGGACCCCCCCACCCCGGCACCGACAGGGACGCCTCCGAGGCCGATGTCGGAGCCAAACTCACCAGCGCCGACACTCCGAGAGGGAGAACGGGATCGGACAAGGGTCCGATGCCACTCGCCCCCTCGGAGCCGACGAGGGAAGCCCAGCGGCGAGATCCCTCCAATGAGAAAATCGAAGCAGACGACGGAGCCGAAAGGGAAGGTATTGGCTCCGAAGCACCGACAGCCACGGCTCCGATGAGCCCCGGCTCCGAACTCAAAGGAGTCGGAGGAGGAATAAAATCAGGGATGGAAATAGCCATTGACTGTTGAGTAGGGCTATGCAGCATTTGGGCCAGTGCCTCGGACTTGAGAAGTCTACTCACCACCCTTTCTAAATCATGGTCGGACAGCCTGGAGGACCGAGAGGAATGAGACCTACGGCTCCGTTCTGATAGAAGAGGAAATCCCGGCGCCGAATGGCTGGAGCCGATGGAAGGGGACCTAGACCTCTTCTTTGCAGGTGGCTCCGATAAGCCTATCGGAGCCGACTGAGTCTTGTCAACCTCGGCTCCAGCCACAGCCGAGGTGATGGTATGAGATTTGGAAACATCGGCTCCAGTCGAAGCCGTGTTAATGCTTCCAGGGGACGGCTCTGAAACTGGAGCAGACGGTCTGGAAATCTTAGAAGGCTTCCCCGACACAGACTGGGTCGGGGGGCCTTCAGGCTTTAACAAGCCACGTAGAATCAATTTATTTTTGCATTCCTGCAGGACTCTAGGGCTGAATGCATGGCACAGAGCACATGAGTCCTGCAGGTGCAAAGGTCCCAGGCAATATACACAAGAAGTGTGACTGTCTGTCAGAGACATTTTCTGACAGCACGAATCACACTTCTTGAAGCCTGAGACCTTGGAGTCTTTAGACATCCTAAAAGCTGAGTGAAGAAAAACACAAACACAACACACAGACACACCCTTAACCAAAATAAAAATCCAGTCACACTGAAGAACTAGGGGAAGGAGAGGGAGAGGGCCAAAGGCCTAAACGTTAAGAAGGGAATTTCTGACACAAGAGGGGGACCCGATTTAAATTAATGAAATACTTTAAATAAAACTATACTAAATGGAAAAAAATAGGGGTTGAAATAGAAGTTTCTGAACAAGAAAACTTACTAACCTGCCAGAGCCGGTAGAAGAAGCACCTCATCAGCTAAGTGGCAAACGAGATCTAAGTAGTTACCGCCTAGCATTGTGGGATATAGGGGAGCCTCGAGCCGGTGGAATTAGCTCTCGCTCTTTAGTATTGGCCGAGTCGGAGCCGAGGATCGGCTACGAACCCATCCAGCAAGAATGAAGGTGAGATTGACAACTTAACATTAAGCAATTTACTGATGACCCAAAAAAGTTTTATACAGAATTGGGAAACAAGGTAAAAGGAATTGAAAGACCACCAAAAAGGAAGAAACAGATACATTTTGGAGAAGTATTTATGAAGATCCTGTGGAACATAAATATGCTAAATGGATAGAAGAAGTAAAAGAAAGAACAAGAAGTTGAAGGAACAGCCAGAGAAATTGAAACAAAGTTAAAAAGCCTCTAACTGGAAAATCCCAGACCCTGATGCAGCACCTAACTTCTGGTTAAAAGTATTAACATCTTTCCACAAAGAGTTAGCCATGCACACCCCGAAAATACACCAACTTGGTTGACAACAGGAAAAACAATGCTCCTACTTAACAGTGAACCTGCAAGCTACCTTAAAAATTATAGACCAATAACTTGCCTTCCGACAACGTATAAACTATACATAGGAATTGATGCCGACAGAGTTTATAATCATTTAGAAAAAAACTCAATTATGGCAGAAGAACAAAAGGGCAATAAAAGAAAGTTTTATGGAACAAAGGATGGTTTGTTGTTAAAGTCATAGTGGAGAACTGTAAAAAGGGGAAGAATCTAAGTATCGCATGGATTGCCTACAAAAATGCATTTGACAGTATCCCACATTCATGCACAAAAGAGTGCTTAAAATGTATAAGATACACCCTACACTGATAAATTACATCACTGGGACCATGAAACAGTGGCAAACCAATTTGCAGTTAAGCCATGATAAAGGACAAATTATTACT
Organism: Protopterus annectens; assembly: GCF_019279795.1. Taxonomy (NCBI): domain Eukaryota; kingdom Metazoa; phylum Chordata; order Ceratodontiformes; family Protopteridae; genus Protopterus; species Protopterus annectens. Next base: position 63,117,431 of record NC_056749.1, on the reverse strand, counting down.
CCAGGGTTAAAAACCCAAAGGGGATATTCCAGGGTGACTCTCTGTCACCATTGCTCTTTTGCCTTGCCCTAAACCCATTAAGCTGTCTGCTTAACTGATTAGGTCATAGCTATAATTTGGCTCCAAGAATGCAACAAAGTGTAAAAACTTCCTGTCTTCTCTTTGTCGATGATTTAAAACTGTATAGCTCATCAGATGAGGACCTGAAAGCACAACTGCAAGTGGTCAAAACTTTTTCAGATGATACAAGAATCTCATTCGTTCTTGATATATGGGCAAAAGCAACCTTTAAAGCAGGAAAGCTGCAGCACCAAGAAAAAAAGTTATGTACTCACCATAACGTTCCATGTGAGTTATTCCATCTGGCTTTCATTATTCACTGATGGGTTCGGAGCCGAACCTTGGCTCAGACATGGCCGACTAGCAAGCTCAAAGTTCTCCAGTAGCTCAAGACCCAACCCCTTATTCCACAATGCACTGCTGGAATTACCTCAGATCTTGTTTGCTGCGTACCATATAGAAGTACAATAATTATTCTGCCTAGGAATGAAGACACATTGAAAAACCAGGATGAAGACAGCCTCCAGGTCAACTGCCAGCCAGGAGGGGGAAGGAGGGAGGGACGTGAGAATGAAGGCGAGATGGAACAACTCACATGGAACGTTATGGTGAGTACATAACTTCTTTATGTAAAGTTGTTCAATCTCGCCGTTCATTCTTCACTGATGGGTAGCATCCCTAGCACCCTGATCTTGGGTGGCTCACGGAAGTACACTCTTTAGAACCGTAGAACCAAATGAAGCCCTGTCCCTGGAGGCCTTATTCACTTTGTAATGAGTTGTAAAAGTGTGAGGTTTAGACCATGTGGCTGCTGCACAGATGTTGTCCAAAGGTAAAGCTGAAGAAGTAGAAACTGCTCTGGTTGAATGAGCCTTCACCTTACTAGACAAGAGCATGTTATGACAAGAATATGTGTAAGTGATGCAATCCGACAGCCATTTAGTCAGGGTTGTTTTGGCAACTGGTTTACTTTTCCTGGCCTCAGAAAAAGACACAAAAAGCTGATCTGATTTCCTAATGTCTTTTGTTCTGTCTAAATAAAATCTAAGTTGTCTGTGAACATCGAGTTTGTGCAACATATATTCCAATTTGTTGGTGTGATTAGGGAAGAAAACGGGCAACTCATTGACTTGATTAATGTTAATCTCAGAACATACTTTAGGCAGAAAGGCTGGATTAGTCCTGAGAGATACTCTATCAGCATGGAAGACCATATAAGGTGGCTTGATGGATAGGGCTTGGAGCTCTGACACACTGCGGGCTGAAGTGATGGCTACTAGGAAGATAGTTTTCCACGATAGAAATTTTAGTTCACAAGATGATGCAGGCTCAAAAGGAGGAAGAATGATGCGAGATAACATAAAATTCAAATTCCAGGGAGAGTAAGGTGCTTTCACTGGAGGCCTCATGCGAAAGGAACCTTTTAGAAAAGCCTTAGACAATTGGTGAGCCATAATATTAAATCCATCGATCTCTAGATGGAAATTAGATGTAGCAGCCGCTGCTCCTTTGTTGAAGATTTCTGTCAAGAATTGTAAAACAGAAGACAATGGCGCTTGGTAAGGGTCAATGTTATGGGAAGAAGCCCAAATGGAAAATCTCTTCCACTTACTACGATACAATTTTCTAGAGGAAGGTTTATGAAAGCCAACAAAATTTGACTAGTGTCATGGGAAAGATTATAAAGCCTTGTTATGCGGGGAATTGGAGCAGCCAAGCGGTTAGCTTCAGTGTCTGCAATGATGGATGAAGATCCCCTGACGGATGTGTCAATAAGTCCGGAACTGGGTCCAGAATCCATGGGTCTTCCAGAATGTGATGGTAAAGAAACGGAAACCAAATCTGCCGAGGCCAATGAGGGGCTACAAGGATGATCTTCCGTCCCAGCGACTTTGCTTTCTGTAAGAATCTGGGTGTCAGGGGAATTGGTGGAAATGCGTAGAGGAGACGCGGGGGCCAATCGTGAACAAGAGCATCCCTCCGGGAGTGACCTGGCGTGGGAATCAGGGCAAAATAGCTTCTGCATTTCTTGTTGGTATGACTGGCAAACAGGTTGCAGGAAGGCTGGCCACATTTGCGGAAAATCCTGTCCGCAATCTCTTGTTTGAGGGACTATTCATGGGGCAATAAAATTGCCCTGCTCAGTCTGTCTGCTATGAAGTTAGATTTACTCGGGATGTGTGTTGCTAACAGAAAGCGCTGGGATGACACTGCCCACTGTCATACTCTGAGGGCTTCTCGGCAAAGGGGATAAGACTTGGTCCCGCCTTGCTTGTTCAGGTACCAGACAACTGACATGTTGTCTGTCTGTATTGCAATTGTCCCTAGAGGAAAAGAGTCCTGAAAGTATTGCAGTGCTAGAAGTACTGCTGTCATCTCCAGGACATTGATATGCAGATGTGATTCTTGATCTGTCCATGTGCCTTGGGCAGCCTTTCCCTGAAAATGCCCCCCCCCACACCCTATCAAGGAAGCATCCGTGGTCACAGTGGCAACTGGAGGGGGTAGCATGAAGGGATGTCCTATTGTGACATGAAGAGACGTCAACCACCACTAAAGATCCTTCTTGCAGGAATTCGTTATCAGGATCATGTGACTCATTGGAAGTTCTTGGTAAGACCATTGCGTGAATAGAAGCCATTGAAGGATTCTCATATGCATCCTTGCTAACGGGATTGCCAGGATTGCTGCTGCCATCAATCCTAGTACTTTCAATACCTCTGCAGCTGGTGCCCTGTTCTTTGATACCAAGGACATGATGTGTTGGTGAAGAATATAAATCCTTTCTGGTGGAAGACGAAGAGTGGTGGTTGACGTGTCTAATTCTGTCCCTATAAAAACAATATGCTGCGATGGCAACAAGGCAGACTTTTCGAAGTTGACTGTAATGCCTAGCTGATCGCAGAGTGTCAGAGTAGCCTCTCTCATTTGAAGAAGTTGATGCCTGGTGGTGGATGTAAGGAGCCAATCGTCCAAATACGGAAACACCTGGAATTCTAGACACCTCAGGTGAGCCGTTACTAGTGCCATGTACTTGGTGAAAACTCTGGGGGCTGTAGTGAGACCAAAGGGCAGAGCTCGGAATTGATAATGATTGGCTCCCAGCCAGAAACGCAGGTGATCTCTGGATGGCCTGGCCATCTTAATGTGGTAGTACGCATCCTTGAGATCGATCGAGCACATCCAATTGTTCTTCCCTAAAAACGGGAGTATGAACTGTAGCGTGACCATTCGGAATTTCTCTTTTCTCACAAATTGGTTGAGTCTGATGAGATCCAAAATGAGTCTCCAGTCCCCTGTTTTCTTTGGAACCAAAAAGAATCTTGAGTAAGTTCCGAATCCTGTTTGGTCTGCTGGGACTGGCTGGATGACTCTCTTTTTTTTCTAGCAATCGGCGTACCTCTATTCTGCTTGTCCCATGTAACTGGGTGGAAAGTCCAGGATTTTTTTTGACGGGAAGGGGCTGGGTGGAGAACGGTATGAAATACCCTCTGGAAATGATACTCTGTACCCAAATGTCGTTTGTTATATTTAGCCAGGCTTCTGGGTACAATAACAAGCGACCCCCAACTGCCTCCAGAGTAGGACAACCGGGCGTCCCTTCAGGAGCGCTGGTAGGACTGACCAGAGAAGTGATCTCTGTCACCCTGGTGTTGCGGACCCCCTCTGCTGCGAGGGTGGCGTCTTCCATTGTAACCCCCTCCTCTACAGGGGGGGCTCTCCACGTGTGTCTTGAAAGGCTCCTTGGGCTTTCCGGAACTGCATCTTTCCTCCTCTCTGACCTTCAGGAAAGGGCCGACTGGGGGTGGAAAAACGGACTCCGGCAGACAGTCTTTCCCTCTTGCTCACACCTGGTCAAAGTCTCCTTCACCTTTGGCCCAAACAAGGATGAGCCGTCAAATGGGGTATTCGTAAAGGAGGACATGAAGGGTTCCGCAAAGGAAGAGAGTCGCATCCAGGCATCCCTACGAAGAGCAAATCCTGTACCTGCAGCTCTACTCGAACCATCAGCTGCGTAAGATACGAGATGCATGGACGAGTTGGCTATCGAATAGCGAGCTGAGTGGCAATCTTGTCGGATACACTCGTAGCTACAGCACCCTGAAGAGTATCTCCCAACTCCTTAAGGAGATCTCTCCGCAGTCTGGTAAAATGTGTCAAGTAGTTCAGTGATCTGAGTGAGAAAGTCGCTGAACTAAACATGCGTTTCCCATATCTTTCCATGATCATAGATTCCCTGTTATCAGGATGGATAGACGAGGAAATCTCAGACATTTCCTTTTTGGTGGCTGCCTCCACCACCATGGCATCAACAGGAACTCCCTTGGTCAAAAAGGACTTATCCATGGGGGAAGAAATAAACTTATTAGGCCTCCTAGGAACAGGTTCCATAGATTCTGGTGACTCTCACGCCCTACGAGAGACCAGATCCATAAGCTCATCATAGGGCGGAGATACCCAAGAGGTGGAAGGTTGAGACCCGAACGCCTTCAGGAGAACCGACTCGTCCTCAGTAGGGCTCTTGGACTGCCAATCACCCCTCTGCCTAAGAATTTCAAGAATCTCCGCAAAGGAGATGTCCTCAGAGGGGGATCTAGGGGACCCTTCTGATTCATCCAAGTCGATGTCCGATGTGCAAGACTCCTGTGGGGAGTCCAAATGCCTCCTCTTGCATAATCTCTGCCTGGGGACATCTTCAGGGGGAACTTTTGGAGAGGTCTCAGAAGAGCAGGGAGTGCCCTGTGGGGCTACCTGAGGCTCTGGGTCTCTACGCTTGTGATGACCGGAGGAAACAGAAATTGACACAGGTACTTTAGGGGAAGAAGAGGATAGACCTTGAGCTGAGACAGTCTTAGGAGACAACACTCGCCTCATGGCTTCGAATGCACCTTGGCTCCAATAAGAAGGAGTCGAAGGATCTGAAGGAGCAGCAATCCCCTCCCGTACCGAAGCCATAGGCTCTGAGCCCGAGGTAGGAGCCGAGCTCAACTGAGCCGAGGCCCCGAGAGGAAGAGTCGACACCGACAAGTCGGTGCAACTATCCTCCCCGGACCAGACCGGAGAGTTGGTCAGCTCCAAGGGATCCACAATCATCAGGTCGGCCTCCTCTGGTTCTGAAGGTCCAGTATGACTCTGAGGAGGAGCAGACAATTCAGGAGAAATGGTCTGAGCCGACAGCAATTTAGCTAGTCCTGGTGCCTTTAAGAGTTTCTGAACCAGCCGGTCCACATACAGATTGGACAGGCTGACAGAAGACCTGGAAGAGTGAACAGATGGAGCCGATTGGGGCAGTATCGATGGAGGTTTTTCGGCAACCGGTTCCAGAGCAGTGTCCTGGTTCCGAAAAGAACAGACTGTCAGCTCCGAAAGCAGTGGAAACGAAGTCACCACACATTCTGACTTTTTTCCTTTCTTAGTCCTGGATTCAGAGGAAAATTTGGATGATTTGCTGGCCCCATCCTGGTCAGACAATGCCTCGGAAAAAGGGTGTTTGATAATACCCGTATGTATTAACTTCCTCTTCCTTTCTGCAAGCACTCTAGTGGAAAAGGAGTGACAGATACTGCACGACTCTTGCAGGTGCACCTCACCCAAACAGTAAACACACTGCACATAGGCATCCATGGCGGACATCTTCTGTCCGATATCTGGGCAATTTTTAAACCCAGACTTTGGATGTTTTTCCTTCTCTTCAGACATTTCACAAAATCCAATATAAAGGAAACACACTGTTTAACTATGAGCTATTTAAAGTTAAAGAAGAAATCTAACTAACTCACACAACACACACAGCCCAAAAATGCAATTAGTAACCAACTATTTAACTATATAAGATAAATAGGATTAAGTAATCCAATAACAATAATCCCAAAAATGGAACACTAACTAACAACTATAAGAAAGAGCCCAAAGCCAAAGGGCCGAAGGCAGTCAAAGATTTTACTGGGGAAAGGGGAAGAACACAGAAAACAACTGCTAACTAGATAGTATTACATATATATATAGTAATAAAAGATATAAAAGTGAAATATAAAACTTGCTGAAAGTTGAAAACTCCCAATAACAGTCATCAGCAATGCTGGAAACCAAGAGATCCGTGCCGTGGCAAACTAGATCTGAGGTAATTCCAGCAGTGCATTGTGGGATAAGGGGTTGGGTATCGAGCTACTGGAGAACTTTGAGCTTGCTAGTCGGCCGTGTCGGAGCAGATGATCGACTTCGAACCCATCAGTGAAGAATGAACGCTGAGACTGAACAACTTCACATAGTTAGTTTGGGACAAGAATGTGAAATAAAAGAACTTGAGCAAGAGGGAGTATATAAATATTTGGGAATTGTTGAAGGATCAACAATAAAACATGAACAAACATGAATAAAACTTAGTAAGGAATATTTTAGAAGACTTAAATTAATGCTGAAAACAGCAGTGGCATCTAGGAACACAATTCAAGCTATAAACCAATTTGCTCTTCCTGTCCTATATTATAAAAATCAGTGCATACCAAGATTATATATTCCTCATTCCGAAGTAGGTATGGGGCCTACCTGAAATTGATTACATATATAGATCCGTAATTGTAGGACTGCATACATATCTGCTGACCACACAAGACCCAAATATAGTGAAAGTTTTGAAACATGAGGAGAAAGTAAATCTAAGATGACTTCCCTTCTTAGTCTAGCCGAAACATGTCAGTGTCAAACGGGAATGGAAATCAAACCACACGTAGATAAAAAAATCAGGCACCAACTGAATGTCCCAAAAAACAAAAGAAAGAATATAAAGATCAGATGAGAAGGCATGAAATGTGGAAAATGCATAAATATAATTGCAAATATAGAAAACTTCTAGAAGAACCTCATGCTGATCAAGATCGAATGCAATTGTTAAGGAGAGGTGAATTCAAACCAAAAGATGAAAGGTTAATACTGGCGGCCCAATATAGTGGGCTACGTATACGTTGGTTTACAAAGTTCACTGAACATATGGGAGAAATAGGCAAATGTAGGTTTTGTAAAACAGAATTTGAAACAGTCACACATGCTGTTGCTCGCTGTGATACACTAATGGCAGAAAGACTACATACTGAAAGGCATAATAATGTGGCCAGACTATTACAATGGGGATAGTGTAAACATTACAATATTGAAGTAGCTGAAAGCACTGGAAACATGAGCCACAAAGAATCACAGAAAATGATGAAGTCTACATTAAATGGATCACCCATTACCAACAGTTCAAAAGAAAGATGCAACAAAACCAGATATACTGGTCCACGAAAAGAAGACAATAGTAGCATTGATCATTGAAATCGCTATGCCCAGTGACTCCAGTGTCTTGCGTACAGAGAGACACAAAGTCATAAAATATCAGGATTTACAGGTGGAAATAAGAGCCATGTGGAAGAAAAGATACTCAGACAGTTCCAACAGTAGTAGGAGCAATGGGTCTTATAAAAAAGAATCTACAATTATATTTAGATATATTACCAATACATGTAAAATCCATATGAATTGCAGGAGTCATTACTAGATACATTGTGGGTGCTGTGAAGTGCACTTCTGGCTGACATCAAAGACTGAAACAATACCATTTTCATGAACTTTAATTGTACTTTAACTTAGGAATGGGGTCCACTTTCGTCATGGTAACAGAAGCCCAAAAGATTTGGAGAAATTAAAAAGAGAAAAATTCCATGGTGCCAAAAATGAGTTATTCTTGGAAGAGTGACTCATGATATAATTACTGGTAAAGGAATAAACTGATTACAAAGTCCAAACAGCAAAACTTTCCATAGTGGAAGAAGCAGAGGACATAAGCACATTGCAGTGGAACAGCTTTGATAACATCTCATAGTGGGTGACAGCTGCCCGATAACGTTATCAGTCCACATGGCAGTGGAGCAGCTTTGATAACATCTCCCAGTGGGTGACAACTGCCCAACACCGTTATCAGTCCACACTGCAGTGGAGACGTTTTGATAACATTTCCCAGTGGGTGACAAAGTACAGTTGTGTACACTTACCATAAATGTAGATGTTCGAGTGTATTCACTGTTGCAGTCATTACATTTGGGTAATCTGCTGGCAGGTTGCCCTCAGTCGGCCTGTTTAACAAAGTCTTGGGTCCAGTATCAGTTGCTGTCCCTTCTTCCATGACGTCAGGTCATCAGGGGTGTAAAACATGCAGCCGACACCATTCCATCAGTTTTTCTTGCCCCAGATGTCAGGTGCCCCCCAAATGGGGAGCAAATAAAATGAAAAACACAAAAAATATATACCTCTAACCAAAAGCAAATACACCAAAAGGGCTTTTAAGCACAGTAAAAGAAAGTATTATAGCCAGAGAAAAATAGGGGGATGGAGGGAGGGTAACCAGGACTGCAACAGTGAATACATTAGAACATCTACATTTATGGTAAGTGTACACAACTGTACTATGTTCTTCGTGTTTCACTGTTGCAGTCATTACATTTGGGTAGATTCCCAAAGCTATGGTTGGGAGAAGGAAATTATACAGCATTTGGACCAGCTATAAGGCCCTGCAAGACAGCAGTGGCAAAGCCAGCTCTGGATTTAGAGAAAAGTGGTAAATGGTAATGTTTGGTGAAATTATGAACTGAGCACCAGGTAGCAGCTTCTAGAATGTCCCTGGTAGGGACACCTCTGAGAAAGGCTGCTGAAGTAGATGCAACCCTGGTGGAATGGGATCTGATCCCCTGGGAGATAGTTTTTCCATGGTGCTTATAGCAGAAACGAATACAATGGCTTATCCATTTGGAAATGGTTTGCTTTGAAATAGCCTTTCCCTCTGCCCTTGCAGCAAATGCTACCAGCAGTTGTTCAGATTTTCTTTGAGATTTGGTCCTAAGTAAAATCTAAGTTGTCTGTGTACATCCAATGAATGCAGAATCCGCTCCCCCTTGTTCTGTGGATTGGGAAAGAAAATTGGCAAATGAATGGTCCGATTAAGAGCCACACTGGATACCACCTTAGGCATTGAAAGATGGGTTGGTCCTGACAGATACCCTGTCCGCATGAAAAATGATGAAAGGCTCCACTGCCATAAGAGCCTGTAATTCGGAAATCCTTCTAGCTGAAGTGACTGTTAAAAGGAAAGCTGTTTTCCAGGAGAAAAATTTTAAGTCTGCAGTAACAGCTGGCTCGAAAGGAGGGAGAGTGAGTTTCTCCAATACAAAATTAAGGTCCCAGGCAGGGGTTGGAGCTCTCCTGGGTGGTCTTAAGTTTTTGGCCACTCTGAGATACTGCTTTAGCAGAGGATGAGAGAAGAGGTGAGGTTCTGTGTTGTAATGAGCTGAAATGGCTGAGGCATGGATCTTTATGGAAGAAAAGGACGGGCCCTTGTGAAGCATCTCAGTTAAGTATTGCAAAATCTGAGGAATGTTTGGCACTGCTGGGCTTATCCCTTGAGATTGATTTCAGGCACAGAATCTTTTCCTTTTATCAGCATAAGATTTTCTAGTACTAGGTCTTCTCGCCTCCAAAATGACATCCATCACAGGTTTGCCGAAGGATGCTAAGGGTGAATTTAGGTGATTAGCCACGCTGCAAGAATCAAAGTTTGGAGCCAAGTGTGCAGAGTTTGGTTGTTCTGCTGAGACAGTAAGTAAGGTGTCGGAGGGCAGGTGCCACGGGGGAAAGTGTGACACACTGCGCAGGAGTGGGTACCAGTGTTGGCGAGGCCAGTCTGGAGCAATCAAAATCATTTTTGGTTTGTCCTGTTTGACTTTTAGTAGAACTTTGGAGAGCAGAGGCAGAGGGGGAAAGGCATAGACTGATAGGTTTTTCCAGCTGAAGGACAGAGCATCCACTTTCCAGGCTTTTTTGTGATGAGTATTTGTGCAAAATTTGTCCAACTGATAGTTCTGGGGTGAGGCAAAAAGATCTATGTCTGGGCTCCCCCATTTGCACGTCAACATGTTGAAAATACGTGGTTCCAGTTTCCATTCATGTGGGTCCATGAGATTTCGGCTTAGTTTGTCTGCCAGAGTATTCAGCTTTCCTGGCAGGAACTAAGCTTGTAATTGTACTTGATAGCTCAAGGCCGTGTTCCACAATGCCATGGCTAGTCTGCAGAGGGGGTAGGAGTGTGTACCCCCCGCTTGTTTATGTACCATATAACCGTGGTGTTGTCCGTCTTTATCAGTAATTATCCTGGATGAAGGTAGTCCTTGAAGGCTGTCAGTGCATTCTGTACAGCTAGCATTTCTTTTTGATTTATGTGAAGGTGCATTTGATTTCGGCTCCATTTTCCCTGAATGCACTTCCATGCCAGATGAGCACCCCATGCATAGTCTGATACATCTGTAGTTAGGGTTTGGGTGGCAGGGGGTGGTGTGAATGGCAGTCCCTTGTTCTGGTGGCAGGCCTCTGCCCACCATAGGAACTCTAGGTGCAGGCAAGGTATGATAGGAATCATTGTTTCCAGGCTGTGACAATGCTGACTCCACAGACTTTTTAAATACCAGTCAAGTTTCCTCATATGCAGTCTTACATATGGAATTAGAAGAATGCAGGAGGCCATGAACCCCAAGGCTTGCAGTATTTGACTTGCAGCAAGCAGGGTTTTTGTGGCCACCTGTTTGAAGTAAGTCACCAAATGAATTTGCTTCTCTGGCGTAAGGAACTCCATCTGGGCAGTTGTATTCAAGCTTGCACCCAGGAATGTAATTTTTTGAGAGGGTACCAGTTGAGATTTATTCTCGTTTATAGTGTACTCTAGACAAGTTAGACACTTTTTACAAATGCCAGATGTTTTAGAAGAATGTCTTGTTTTCTGCATGAATTAGACAACTGTCCAGGTACGGATATATTTGAATATTTCTTTGCCTGCAAAATGCAATTACTGGAGCCAGGCACTTTGTAAAGACACTGGGGGCAGTAGATAAGCCAAAGGGCAGTGCAGAGAACTGATAATGCAAGTAGCCTGCTTTGAAGTGTAGGTATCTTCTGCAAGATTCCCAGATTGGGATATGCAGCTAAGGCTCTTTTAAATCTAGAGTTGCCAACCAGGCATCTTTGCCTAGCATAGGAAGTAACTGGTGAAGAGTCAGCATCTTGAATTTTGGAATGTCCACAAAGGTGTTTAGAGTAGACAAGTCCAGAATTGGACGCAATGATTTGTCTTTTCTGGGTACCAGGAAATGTCTTGAATAGAAACCTTGTCCCTTTTCCTCTTCTGGTACTAGCTGAATACCCCCATGATCATGAGGGAAGGTACTTGTTTCTGGGCCTCTGCCCACTGATTTGGGGGCAGGTCTGGCCATCCGTTTGGAGTTGGCAATGTGTGGAAATGAAATCTGTATCCCTGGGATACTATATTTAAAAAACATTTGTCCTGGGTTATAAGTTGCCAGTTTTTTGCATGAAGAGCCAGTTTTCCCCCCAAAGGGGCGGCTAAAAGGTAAGTGCTTGGTAGGTGTAGAGGGAAGTCATTGAGACTGCTTACCATAGGGAGGTGTCTTGTTGCTTCCAGATTTGGAAGAGGAGGCACCCCATTGTTTTGTTCTGAAAGTCCTTTGGAACTGAAAGCTGGTGCCTTTGGAATGTCTGGGTTTGACTTGAGTGGCTCTCGAAGGAAATGGAAAGGACCAGTTCTTAGTAGGCCAGTCCCTACTAAATCTTGGAGGTTGCACTTGTAAGAAATCTTTCACAGTTTGCATTGATTTAGCTTTATCTTCCATCTTTTTTAGAACTTCTTCAGCCTTATTACCAAAGAGACGGTCCTGTTGTATAGGAGCATCCAACAATTTTGCTTTAACATGATCAGGCAGACTTTTTTCTTTGAGCCAAGCATGCTTTCTTAGCACATACCCAGTTACAGCAGCCCTGCAATAGGCCTCCAAGGAATCAAAACCACATTGCAAAGTATGTTTCCCAACTTGTTCAGCTGAATGCAATAAATCATATAAATCTTTGTTTTCCACACAGTCAGAAATTAACATCATTTCTGTTTAAGCAGTCCCATGATATGCTGTTGATATTTTAGCATATGAAATTGACAGGTAAAAGCCCTGATTGCCAAGGTTGCAGAAGTGTAGACCTTCTTACCCCATCTATCCAGCACCCTGGAATCTCTATCAGAAGGGGTAGGATTTTTAGCAGTAGAAGTCTTAATGCCCTTGGGGCCCTGAGAAATGGTTTCAGGATCCGCAACAGGATTTTTGAAAAGGAATTTGTGGGAGTCAGGAACCCTATAGTATCTGTGTGGCTTACAAGGAGCTGGAGGCATAGAATCAGGAGCCATACTAGATTCAGAAAAAACATCATCAACAATGTCTAGAACAGGAGGTATAGCCAAAGGCCTAAGCTGAAGAAGAAGAAGAAAATCCATAAGCCTCTTTTTAGATTCAGAAAAATCCTGACTTTCCCAGTGGAAATGTTCCCTTCAGGTATGTAAAGTTTCTCCAAAAGAAAAATCCTCAAGAAGAGAAGCAGAAGGAATGGAATCCTCTGCATCAGAGTCCTCATAAGTAGGTATAGACAAATCCTGTTCATTAGAAAAGTCAGAAGAAATAGAATCCTGTTCAGAAGATTCATAGTCAATATCTTGCCTAGGCCTCTTAGAAGGGGGGAGGGGGTTGGCTACCCCTGATCAGAGTAATTAAATCTTCAGCCATTTTAATCATTTGTTTTTTAGGCACAGGGGCCTGCACATGTGACCTAGGCGTTGGTATTTTAGACATAGGTCGAGATTTTGGCCTTAGTTTTGAAGATGACGTCGGTTTAATATACAAATCTGTAGGCCTGAATACACCCTCAGAAGCCGGTACCTGCAAGGCGGCTCCGGACCCAGCCAAGGTAGAGACATCTGCGGGTTCCATAACTGAAGCATCTTGCGGCATACCGGACTCCGAATGGGTCTCAGTAGAGGCCTGCGAATCAGAAGTAGTGGGTATCGGGGGCTGCAAAAGCACCTCACTGAGTACTGGCGAACTGGCGACTGGCTTAGGAGAAGCGCTGTCGGCAGTTTTGGATCTCAACGGCCTGTCTCTGTCTTTTTCTTTGCATTTTTTAGGTATTCCGGTAGTCGGATTGCTAACCGATGACATTTCTGGATAATTAAGGCGTGAGCCAAAATATTTAGAAGCAAAAATATACCAATGTTTGACAGTGCATTGATTAAATAAAGCACAGAACCGACAGCAAGGTAAGTTGTGGTCAGGGCCTAGGTAAGGAATACTGTATAAATCGAAATTCTTATTAGGCATTTGCTTCACACAAGTAATGCAATTATTAACTTTTACTGACATCGGTAAGGAGCAAGAAAAGTTTCCCCAACAGGGTACTTAGCTTTTTAGTTGAAGACTTCGGATCTGAAACTCGAAAACGAAAATTTAAGGAGTTGGCCGACTGGCACTTGCGAACTGCTTCTGCTTCGGGCACCATGCGGCAAGAAAGACTGATGTAATGGCATCGGCTGCATGTTTTATACCCCTGACATCATGGAAGAAGGGACAGCAACCGACGCAGGACCCAAGACTTTGTTAATCAGGCCGACTGAGGGCAACCTGCCAGCAGATTACCCAAATGTAATGACTGTAACTGTGAAGCACGAAGAACATCTGCTGGATAACGTTATCAGTCCACACTGCAGTGGAGCAGCTTCAGTAACATCTCCCAGTGGGTGACAGCTGCCAGATAACAAGAGACCACCAGCAACTACAAACCCCTCCTTACTTGAAGCAAAGGAAACAAACTATGAGTGTGTCTTCCGTAACTCATGCACCCTTTTAAGCTAAACATGAAATGGTGGTGTGCATGCGAGGTATAAAGGGTCTGTCTCTCTCTCTCTCTCTCTCTTCCAGGGATAAAGCCCCAAAAGGAATACAGGCAGCAGAACAGAGTTATTTTTAAGGCAGACTCCGCATAACAAGTGTGACACCTGTAACTTCAAGACAGGTCTTTGCACCCTGTGTCCCCCAGAATTGTCAGCTATGCTCCTAACATCCTGTTATTCATATACGTGTATGTGTGTGTGTGTCTGTGTGTGCACTGTACACACGCACACACATAAATACATTAACTTTTAAATCTCTCTGCTCCACAGTAAATGGAATATACAACCTTGGACTTGCTATACATTCACCTTCTTCATATTTACAGTGTTGATATACACTTGGATACCACAACCATGGACTTGGTATATATTCACCTTCTTCATATTTACAATGATGGAATATACTGGGATACCGCAACACTGGACTTGGTATATATTCAGCTTCTTCATACCTAAGCTGATGGTATACAGGAATACATGCAGTTTGTTGCACGACCAAATAAGGAACGGCTGCTATTCCGAATCGTAATGTCGAAACACGCAGGCGCGAACGCTCACAATGTCTTGCGCAACTTCGAATTCAAAATTCCCGATCACACAACCGCCGCAACAAGCGCTACCATAAATCGAGAGGGGGAAATATTAGCCTGGCTGGCATTCGGTATTTCCGGGTTCGGCATCTGAAAATTCGAAATTTACAAAACTGTGGTCACTGCTTTTGGCGTTTGCAGCATCGGTACCTTGCCGTTTGACCAAATGCATGTATTTCGGTATATACTGGGGTACCACAACCTTGGACTTTGTATATATTCACCTTCTTCATATTTACAGTGATGGAAAATACTGGGATACCACAACCTTGGACTTTGCATATATTCACCATCTTCACATTTACAGTGATGGAATATACTGGGATACCACAACCTTGGACTTGGTATATACACCTTCTTCATATTTACAGTGTTTGTATATACCAGGATACCACAACCTCGGACTTGGTATATATTCACCTTCTTCATATTTGCACTGATGGTATATACTGGGATACCACAACCTTGGACTTGGTATATATTCACCCTCTTCATACTTACACTGATGGTATACAGGAATACATGCATTTGATCATGCGACCAAATGCTGAATGGCCGTTATTCCGAATCGTAATGTCGGAACTCGCAGGTGCGAACGCTCGTAATGTCGAAACTCGCAGGTGCAAACGCTCATAATGTCTTGCGAACTTCGAATTAGAAATTCCCGATTGCACAACCGCTGTAACAAGTGCTACCATGGATCGAGAGGCAGGAATATTAGCCTGGCTGGCGATCAGTATTCCCGGGTTCAGCATCTGAAAATTTGAAATTTACAAAACTGCGGTCACTGCTTTCGGTGTTTGTAGCGGTGGTACCCTGCCTTTCGACCAAAGGCATGTATTCCAGTATATACTGGGTGCCACAAGCTCAGACTTGGTATATATTCACCTTCTTCATATTTATGGTGAAGGAATATATTGTGGTATCACAACGTTGGACTTGGTATATATATTCACCTTCTTCATATTTACAGTGGTGGTACATACTGGGATACCACAACCCCGGACTTTGTATATATTCACCTTCTTCTAAATTACAGTGATGGAATATACTGGGGTACTACAACTTTGGACTTGGTATATATTCACCTTGTTCATATATACAGTGTTGGTATATACCGGGATACCACAGCCTTGGACTTGGTATATATTCACCTTCTTCATATTTACTGTGATTGTATATACTGTGATACCACAATCTTGAACTTGGTATATATTCACCTTCTTCATATTTACAGTATTGGTATACACTGGGATACCAAAACCATGGACTTGATATATATATTAACCTTATTTCATATTTACAGTGATGGTATATAAGAATACATGCATTTGGTCACGCAACCAAATGCCCAACGGATGTTATTCCGAATCGTAATGTCGAAACTCGCACGCAATACCCTGCCTTTTGACCAAATGCATGTATTCCAGTATATACTGGGGTACCACAACCTCAGACTTGGTATATATTCACCTTCTTCATATTTATGGTGAAGGAATATACTGTGGTACCACAACGTTGGACTTGGTATATATTCACCTTCTTCATATTTACAGTGTTGGTATATACTGGGATACCACAACCTCAGACTTGGTATATATTCACCTTCTTCATAATTACAGTGATGGAATATACTGGGGTACTGCAACCTTGGACTTGGTATATATTCACCTTCTTCATATTTACAGTGTTGGTATACACTGGGATACTAGAACCGTGGACTTGGTATATATTCACCTTCTTCATATTTACAGTGATTGTATATACTGGGATACCACAACCTTGAACTTGGTATATATTCACCTTCTTCATATTTACACCGAGGGTATATACTGGGATACCACAACCTTGGGCTTGGTATATATTCACCTTCTTCATATTTACAGTGATGGAATATACTGGTACACCATAACCTCTGAGTTGGTATAAATTCACCTTCTTCATATTTACAGTGTTGGTATACACTGGGATACCACAACCTCGGACTTGGTACATATCCACCACCTTCATATATACAGTGTTGGTTTATATCTGGGTACCACAACCTTGGACTTGGGATATATTCACCTTCTTCATATTTACAGTGTTAGTATATACTAGGATACCACAACCTTGGATTGGTATATATCAAATTTCTTCATATTTACACTGATGGAATATACTGGGATACCACACCCTCGGATTTGTATCTATTCACTTTCTTCTTATTTACAGTGCTGGAATATATGGGGATACCACAACCTTGGACTTCGTATATATATCCACCTCCTTCATACTTACAGTGATGGTATATACTGGTATACCACAACCTTGGATTTGGTATATATTCACCTTCTTCATATTTACAGTGAAGGAATATACTGGTACACCATAACCTCTGAGTTGGTATAAATTCACCTTCTTCATATTTACAGTGTTGGTATACACTGGGATACCACAACCGTGAACTTGGTATATATTCACCTTCTTCATATTTACATTGATGGAATATGGAATATACTGGGATACCACAACCTTGGACTTGGTACATATTCACCTTCTTCATATTTACAGTCATGGTATATACTGGAATACCACAACCTCAGACTTGGTACATATTCACCTTCTTCACATTTAAAGTCATGGTATATATTGGGATACCACAACCTTGGAGTTGGTACATATTCACCTTCTTCACATTTAAAGTCATGGTATATACTGGGATACCACAACCTTGGAGTTGGTATATATTCACCTTCTGCACATTTACAGTGATGCAATATACTGGGATACCACAACCTCTGACATGGCATATATTCACCTTCTTCACATTTACAGTGTTGCTATATACTGGGATACCACAACCTTGGATTGGTACATAGTCACCTTCTTCATATTTACACTGATGGTATATACTGGGATACCACAACCTTGGACTTGGTATATATTCACCTTCCTCATATCTACAGTGTTGATATACACTTGGATACCACAACCATGGACTTGGTATATATTCACCTTCTTCATATTTACAGTGATGGTATACACTGGGATACCACAAACATGGACTTGGTATATATTCACCTTCTTCATATTTACAGTGATGGTATATACTGGGATACCACAACCTTGGACTTGGTATATATTCACCTTCTTCATATTAACAGTGATGGTATATACTGGGATACCACAACCTTGGACTTGGTATATATTCACCTTCTTCATATTTACAGTGTTGGAATATATTGAGATACCACAACCTTGGACTTGGTATATATTCACCTTCTTCAGATTTACAGTAATGGAATATACCGGGATACCACAACCTCAGACTTGGTATATATTGACTTTCTTCATATTTACTGTGATGGACTATACTGGGATACCACAACCTTGGACTTGGTATATATTCACCTTCTTCATATTTACAGTGATGATATATACTGGGATACCACAACCTTGGATTGGTATATATTCACCTTCTTCATATTTACACTGATGGTATATACTGGGATACCACAACCTTGGGGTTGGTATTTATTCACCTTCTTCATATTTACACTGATGGTATATACTGGGATACTATAACCTTGGATTGGTACATAGTCACCTTCTTCATATTTACAGTGATGGAACATATTGGGATACGACAACCTTGGACTTGGTATATATTCACCTTCTTCATATTTACAGTGATGGAATATACCGGGATACCACAACCTTGTACTTGGTATATATTCACCTTCTTCATATTTACAGTGATGGAATATACTGGGATACCATAACCTTGGATTTGGTATATATTCATCTTCTTGATATTTACAGTGATGGAAAATAATGGGATACCGCAACCTTGGACTTGGTATATATTCACCTACTTCATATTTACACTGATGATATATACTGGGTTTCCACAACCTCGGACATGGTATATATTCACATTCTTCATATTTACAGTGATGGTATATACTGGGATACCACAACCTTGGAGTTGGTATTTATTCACCTACTTGATATTTACAGTGATGGTATATACTGGGATACCACAACCTTGGACTTGGTATTTATTCACCTACTTGATATTTACAGTGATGGTATATACTGGGATACCACAACCTCGGACTTGGTATATATTCACCTTCTTCATATTTACAGTGTTGGAATATACTGTGATACCACAACCTTGGACTTGGTATTTATTCACCTTCTTCATATTTACACTGATGGTATTTACTGGGATACCACAGCCTTGGACTTGGTATATATTCACCTTCTTCATATTTACACTGATAGCATATACCGGGATACCACAACCTTGGACTTGGTATATATTCACCTTCTTCATATTTACACTGATGGTATATACTGGGATACCACAACCTCAGGCTTGGTATATATTCACCTTCTTCATATTTACAGTGATGGGATACCACAACCTTGGACTTGTTATATATTCACCTTCTTCATATTTACAGTGATGGTATATATTGGGATACCACAACCTCAGACTTGGTATATATTGACTTTCTTCATATTTACAGTGATGGTACATACTGGGATACCACAACCTCGGACTTGGTTATAATATATTCACCTTCTTCATATTTACAGTAATGGTATATATTGGGATACCACAACCTCGGACTTGGTATATATTGACTTTCTTCATATTTACAGTGATGGTACATACTGGGATAACACAACCTCGGACTTGGTTATAATATATTCACCTTCTTCATATTTACAGTGATGGTATATATTGGGATACCACAACCTCGGACTTGGTATATATTGACTTTCTTCATATTTACAGTGATGGTACATACTGGGATAACACAACCTCGGACTTGGTTATAATATATTCACCTTCTTCATATTTACAGTGATGGTATATATTGGGATACCACAATCTCGGACTTGGCATTTATTCACCTTCTTCATACTTACAGTCTTGCTCTTCCAGACAATCTAATTATGGTCCCTGACTCATCAGCAGGCAACCTTTAAGACGCCACTTTTGTAGAAAATGTGGTCAGTCTTAAGAAAAGAGCCACCCTTGTTAATGACCAAAACGTCCGTGACTCACACATCCTGTGAGCCAAAATAATAGAAGGAAAACCAGGTTTCAAGGTACAACTTCCTGAGCTGTACCTTCAGCTGGTTTCAATGTTGGATGGAAAGTTTAAGTGTCAGAGAGGAAAAGTGTTCTTTGTAAGCAGGTAAAGATGCAGAACCCACTTTAAGGACCTGCTGCAAACAAAGTCGTCATGTACTCAGCATAACGTTCCATCTGTGTTGTCTGCTTCAGTCTTTATCAAACCTGCAGGTCTTGGTTCCAAGCTCGGAACCGACTCAGCCATCAGCAAGCTTAGGATCCGGAGCTAGAGGTCCTTCTATCCTATCCATATTGCCTAGCTCCTCTCAGATACCTCAGAGTTTGCTGCAATATTTTCATAAACAAATTACATTTTAAAAGGCAGCAGAGCATAAAAGCAGCTCAGGAACTCAACACAGGAATAAAGATTCCCAGTATAATCCATCAGGTCCTTCACAGAGAAGGAAGGGAGAAGGCTGACGAAGACTGAAGCAGACAACGCAGATAGAATGTTAAGGTTGAGTACATGTGGGACAGAGTCCCTAGCTACATAGGTCTGGGTGACTTTATGGAAGGATATTCTGGAACACTGCAGAACCTAAAGCAGCCCTGTTCCTAGATATGATCAAGTTTGTAATACGAAATGAAAGTGTGGGAGTTTTCCCATGATGTAGCTGTACAAATATCTTTTAAAGAAACCCATGACCAGAAGGCTTGGTAAGTGGCAATAGATCTTGTGGAATGAGCTCTGACTGGTTTAGGTAAGGGAAGATTATTCAAAAAATACACATGAATGATACAGCTTGTTAGCCAATGAGCAACAGCAGTTTTAACAGCAGCTTTCCCTTTTCTGGAAACCGAGAAAGTGACAAAAAACTGATCAGACTTCTGAAAGTTTCTGTCCTATCCAGATAAAACTGCAATTGTCTATGGACATCCAAAAGATGTAATATATATTTAAAGTCAGCATAAAATCAATAAAACATCAGCTCAAGTTCAAAGCAGGCACAATACTGACTTACAAGTTCACTCGCTGGATCGCTGGTAGGCAATGCTAGTGTGTAAAAGATGTAATATATATTTAAAGTCAGCATAAAATCAATAAAACATTTATTTATTTTATTTATTTATTTCAGTTTGATTACCGGGGAAGTCCACTGGGCCAAGAAGTGCCCATTTTCAGTGGAGGCCCGGGGAGAAAAGCTCCACAAGCAATACAATGAAACAATGTTACATAAAGTTAATGGTAAAATACAAGAGTAAGATTCATACAGTCAGGAAATACAATTACATAACATGTGCATAAAGAGTAAGCATAATAAACAAGCAATACAATGAAACAAAATTCATACAGTCAGGAGAAAAAAAAAACAGACTGAACAAACTTGGAGTCAAGAGAAAGTCAGATGAGCCAGGTTAAGCTAGGGGGTAGAGAGAAGCAGGAATATGGAGAGCTCAGGGAAAGAGATCCCTGGAATTTATATCTGGTGAGAGCAGGAACATTTCCATTTGGATGATAGGTATACGAAAAGTTGGGTCATGAAGGATTCAGAGTTAGGTATAGTCCTAAGAGAAGGAGGGAGGGAGTTCCATTTTTTACCTAGAGAGAAGGAGAGTAGAAGTTGGCCGGCTGGACGTTTGGGTTTGTGGATGGAGATAAGGTTTTGGTGTTCAGATCTCAGAGATCTGTTTGGGGTGTATGGTGGAAGGATGTTTATTAAGACAGGGCATGAGTTTGGGTAGAATATTAGTTTGTGAGCGGTGGTTAGTTGGAGATAGTCTAAGTGGTTAGGAAGTTCAAGCCAATTTAGAGATTGTAGGGTAAGGCAGTGGTGAGTTGAGGTTTTAGATTTAGTTGCGAATTTAGAGATCTTATTATAGCAAGTTTCAAGTTTTGAGGTAGTGGAAGTAGACAGATTGGTTAGAAGAGGGGCTCCATAAAGAAGAGAGGGTAGAAGGTATGTAATTGCCAGGGTGTGCCTGGAGGAGTTGGAAAGAAATTGGTTATTTCTGTAGAGCATACCTAACTTTTGATGGGTTTTCTTTATGTTTTGTTATATGTGGAGATCGAATTTTAGGTGTTCGTCTATGGTAATGCCGAGTAGTTTTGCGGAAGGCACCACTTCTATAGCAGTGTTGGTTTGGCTTAGGACTTTGAAAGCATTTTTGTCAAAGGAGGAAACTCTGGTAGGGGTGAAAATTAAAATTTTGGATTTATTAGAGTTGAGGGAGAGATGGTTTTGGTGCATCCAGTTCTCTGTAGTGGAAAAGGCTATTTGTGTTTTAGTCTGGAGTTCAGTAATGTTAGAGGCAGCACAAACTAAGGTAGAGTCATCAGCGTTTTGGATGACTGTAGTATCAGGGATGACAGAGTGAAGATTATTTATAAAGATGTTGAAGAGCATGGGTCTGAGGATGGACCCCTGGGGAACACCGGTAGGTGTGGGCAAGAAGGAAGAGGTAGAGTTCATCCATCTGACAGCTTGAGATCTATCAGATAGGTAACTGGAGAACCAGGAAACAGTATTAGGGGAGAGATTAAGGTTGGCGAGATGAAAGAGTAGATATGTATGGGAGATGGTGTCAAAGGCTTTAGAAAGATCTAGTAGTACTGTGGATACAAGAAGTCCAGAGTCTCGGGCTCGATTGACTGTTTCAAGGAAGGATAGTAAGGCAGTAATGGTGCTGTGGCCGGGGCGGAACACGTGTTGGGTGGATGTAAGTAGGTGATTCTGAGTTAGGAAAGGCAAAAGCTGGTGGTGGACACATTTTTCTAGGACTTTAGATATTGGAGAGAGTAGGGCGATGGGGCAGAAATCAGAAATAGAGGTGTTTTTACCTCCTTTATGGAGAGGTAGGATGTAGGCTGACCGCCAAAGTTTGGGTACATATGACTCATTTAAGGATCTGTTTATCAAGATGCTAATAGAGAGAGCAATACCTTCAGCTGCGCATTTGAGGAAGGAGGAGGGTATGTTGTCAGGGGCATTGGAGCACGGTTTGAGATTAAATAAGAGCCTTTTTATGAAGCTGGTTGAAACTGGTTTGAAATGGAAAGTAAAGTGATATTTATTAAGATTGTTGGGTGTTGAGGAGAGGGAGTTAGGTGGATTATTGTTTGGGAATGTTTTGGTTAGATTAGCTATGGATTCTGTGAAGAAAGCGTTGAAGTGAGAGCTCAATTCTTGTCAGTTAAACTAGGGTCGGGTCAGGGATTATTCTTGGACCCTGGGAGGAGAAGGGAGTTAACTGATTTCCAACATTGTTTTGGGTTCTTATTATTATTATTGGACTGAAGTTTATTATAGTAGTTTTTTTTTGTCTAAAGTGATTAGTTTTTTTACTTGGTTGTGAAGTTGGGTGTATTGGAGCAAGGCAGAAGGCAGTTTATTTTTCTGATAAAGCTTCCAGGCTTTGTCTCTGTGATGCATGATTTGTTTAGTTTCTTTTGTCAGCCAAGGAGCAGAGTTAGTTTTGATTTGTATGTTTCTTAGAGGGGCTAGGGAATTTAGAGTGTCTAGGAAAATAGAGTTAAAATGTTCTACAGCATTGTCTAGGGGGAGAGCGTTTAGGATTTGCCAGTTAATTAGTTTGAAGGTGTTTGTGAAAACTGTAGGGTTAAAGTTGCTAAGATTTCGAGTTTGAATGTACTGGTGATGAAATTGGGTGGAATTAGCTGACCGATGAGTGAAGGCAGGGAGATGGTCACTGAAAGTATCGGGGATGGTGCCTGAGAGAATTATTTTGTTAGGATGAGAAACTAAAATCCAGTCTAAGATGGATCCTAGATGGTGGATTTTGTTAGGATGAGTTGTTGAATGGATTACTTGGGTGAAATTGTATAGGTTAATGGAAAGGGAAGGGGAAGGTGAGTTGATTTTATTCCAGTCAATATTAACGTCGCCAAGAATGTAAGTTTCATATTTTATTTCAGTCGAGGCTCAGTGAAGAATATTTTCAAGGGGAGAGATGTTGTCGCCTGGGGCGATATATAAGGAGATAAAGCAGATATTCTTATGTTTATTTAATCTGAGGAGACCTGCAGTTAGTTCAGAATTTTTGAATTGTGGGGTTGGGATTTGCAGAGGGATTAAAGAGAGACGGTTACAGTAGATTAGAGCAGAGCCTCCACCTTTTTTATGTAATCAATCATTTCTGAGGATGTGGAAACCTGGAGGTAAGATTTCAGAGTCAGTAATATGAGGTTTTAGCCAGGTTTCAGAGATGGCTAGGATGTCTGGTTGGTTGTGGTTAATCCAAGCTTGTAATTGGTGGATTGTGTTGTTAAGGCTCTGAGCATTGATAGTGAAGAACTTAAGAGTATTAAGAGAGAAAGTAGAGGAGGTAGAGGGAGGGGGGAAAGGGATGTTTGTAGTAGGGTAGGAAGGGGGTGGAGGGAATGGTTTGTTTGTATAGACGCTGGAGCCTGGGTTAGGGTGGATATCTCCAGATAAGGCTATGGCATTATTGGCAGTAGCTTTTGGCCTTTTGGGTTGGTAAGATAGGAAGTTGTTTGGGGTTGGCTGTAGTTTAAGTTCGAAAATTTCTGTGTAGGTGAAATAGACTTTGGGCTGGAAAAGGTGCAGTAGTTTAGGTGGAATTAGGAAGGAGGATATGAAGTGAAAGTGATTGAGTAGTGGAGGAAGCAGGTAAGTGTATGGGATGGTATGAGAAGAAGGAGAGTATGGGGGAGCTTTGGAAGAGTAGGAAGTAGCATGATATAGGGGAATTAGTAAGATGAGAAGGGAGCAGGGGAGTCGGGTAATGGAGAGGATTTGGGAGGGCATGTTTAGAACGGATGGGTTAAAGAAGGGTGAGAATAGGAAGGAAGTGAATAGGCTAGAGGAGGTAAAGAGGAAGAAGGGGTGTTATAATTTAGCAAATGGGAGGGGGAGATTAGACAAAGAGAGGGTGTAGCAGAGAGGTGAGGGAAGAGTAAGAGTAGTGTGGGAGGAGTAAGCGTAGGGAGGGGAAATAAGAGGAGGACTGAGAATGGTTAATTGATAAAGGAGGGAGGGGTAAAAGAAGAGGATAGTAAGTGGTCGACTGATGTGTGTAGGAGGAGTTTGTAAGGTATATATGTAGATGTGCTGGGGGCGGGTGGGAAATGGGGGCAGGGTAGGGGAGCGGAGTGAGCCCGCAGGGCGAACGGAGCCCTGCGGAACTTGAACATCAGCTCAAGTTCAAACCAGGCACAATACTGACTTACAAGTTCACTCGCTGGATCGCTGGTAGGCAATGCTAGTGTGTAAAAGATGTAATATATATTTAAAGTCAGCATAAAATCAATAAAACATCAGCTCAAGTTCAAACCAGGCACAATACTGACTTACAAGTTCACTCGCTGGATCGCAATGCTAGTGTGTAAAAGATGTAATATATATTTATTCTTAAGTTCAGGAACAATGCAGGAAGATTAACACACTGGTTAATAGTACTGACCGACGCAACCTTTGGTAAGAAAGCAGGATTTGTATGTAAAGTAACTTTGTCTTTATGGAAAATAAGACAGAGAGGTTTGCAAGACAGCGCCTGAAGTTCAGAAACCCTCTTGGCCGAAGTAGTGGCCACTAGAAAGGCTGTATTAGGACACAAATTTCAATTCAGCCTTAGTGGCAGGTTCAAAGAGGGGGGTAATGTCAAGGCTTGAAGAACTAACATAAGATCCCTTTGAGGAGTAGGATCCTTGATAGGAGGTTGAAGGAGGAAAGTACCCTTGAGAAAGGCTTCACAAAGTCTGAAAGAAGCTAAAGATGTAGAATTCTCTCCGATGTGAAAATTAGAAACAGCTGCTAATTGAATTTTGATGGTCCCAGAATGATTAAGACCAGCCAGGAAATCCAAGACTGCTGAAATAGACACCGTAAGTGGAGCAATGTGATGCTGTTGGGCCCAGATGAAAAACCTTTTCCACTTACTTTTATAAATTTTTCGGGTAGAAGACGTGAGAAGAAATGATAATCTTCTGGACAGGGGAAGAAAGCCTGGATTGTCTAACCACCATTAGAATTGGAGAAACCATGCGGTGAATTTGCCCTGAAGGGTGAGACAGAAGGTCCAGATGTGGTTCCAGGGTTCACAGAGAGCAAATAATATGGGAACAAAGGAAGGTGAACCAAACTTGCTGAGGCCAAAAATGGGCAATGAAGATTATTTTGCTCTTCAACCTGTGTGCCTTCTGAAGAAATTTGGGAATTAGGGGGACAGCAGGAAAAGCATAAAGTAGACCGGGAGGCCAAGCATGGACTGTCCTTGTGGAGGAATCAGTGCAAAGTACCTGCTGCACTTGTTGTCGAAAGGGGAGGCAGAAAGTTTGCAGTAGGGCTGACCTTATCTGAGGAAGATCTGGTTTATCACTGACTGATTCAATGACCACTTGTGATGCATCAGAAGTACCCCGCTGAGCCTGTCTGCCAATATGTTGTGGTCCCCCAGAATGTGCGTCGCAACAAAAAAGTGGTTGGTAGAGAGAGCCCACTGCCACACTCTCATTGCTTCTCGACAAGGGGGTAGGACTTGGTTCCACCTTGTTTGTTGAGATACCACACAACAGACATGTTGTTGGTCTGAATTGCAATTGTGCCCAGAGGAAGAAGGCAGCGAAGGACTTGCAATGCTAAAAGCAACGCCCTCATCTCTAGGACGCTCATATGCAGATTGGTCTCCTGGGGAGTCCATGTGCCTTGGACTGCCCGTCCCAGGTAATGCCCCCCTCTCACCCCAGCTGTGAGGCATCTATGGTCAATGTGGCAATGGGGGTGGGAAGAATGAAAGGTCGACCCTGAGATACTTCTGGATCATGAAGCCACCACAAAAGAGAACTCCTGGACACCCAAGACAGTTTCATAGGATGATTGAGGGGGTGATGTAGAAGGGCCCACTGGACAGACAATGTCCACTGGAGAACTCTCATATGTAAGTGAGCTGTTGATAATAAGGTAATTGTTGCAGCCATAGAACCCAGAGTCCTGAGAACTAAATTCTTGTAGGGACTGGTACCGCTAGCATTTGTTTGACCGCTGGGAGAGAATCCTGGCTGGTGGAAGAAAGGCCAGGGTTTTGGTTGTGTCCAAGTGGGCCACTATAAAATCTGTCATTTTCACAGGCTGTAATTGCGACTTCTGGAGGTTTACAGTGATCCCTAAGGTAGTGAGCTAGTTGTAAGAGAAAATCCTTGGCCTGGATCAGTACATGCCTGGATGGTGTGACTACCAACCAGTCATCCAGGTAAGGAAAAGTACAGTTGTGTCCACTTACCATAAATGTAGATGTTTGAGTGTATTCACTGTTGCAGTCATCACACTTGGGTTATCCTGCCAGGAGTAGCCCTCAGTCGGCCCGAATACCAGAGGATTAGTATTTCTGCATTAGTTGCTGTCGCCCAGGACTGACGTCAGGTCATCAGTGGTATAAAAATAGGCAGCCGACGCCATTACATCAGTTTTTCTTGTCCCAAATGTCAGGAGCCACCAAAGGGGAGCTAAGTTATGGTGGAAAAAAAAAACACCACCAGTAGAAAGTAAATACCAATAGCCCTGTAATGGTGAAGAAGAGAGAGAGAGAGAGAGAGAAAGAGACAAGGGGGCTGGAGAGTGGGAAACCAGGACTGCAACAGTGAATACATTCAACATCTACATTTATGGTAAGTGTACACAACTGTACTATATTCTTCGTATTTCACTGTTGCAGTCATCACACTTGGGTTGATTCCCAAAGCTGTGGATCGGGTGGAGCCAGTCAAGAATATTTGGGATTGGCTAGAATGCCCTGCAGGGCTGCGGTTGCACAGCCTGCCCTGGATTTTGGAAAGATCACAAGTGGCAATGCTTGGTGAAGGTATGAACAGAAATCCATGTTGCAGCTTCCATAATGTCCATGGTAGGGACTCCTGTGAGAAAGGCTGTAGAGGTTGAAGTTGCCCTAGTTGAATGTGTTCTGACCCCCAAAGAAATGGATGCAGTGTGCTATCCATTTGGAGATGGTTTGTTTTGATATGGCTTTGCTCTCTGCCCCTGGTGCAAAGCTGACATGTAACTAGCCAGATTTCCTAAAGGGCTTAGTTCTATCCAGGCAGAATCTGAGCTTTCTGTGCACATCTAAAGAGTGCAGGATCCTTTCCCCCTTATTTTGAGGTTTAGGGAAAAAGGTGGGCAAATGAATAGATTGGTTGAGAGCCACACTGGATACCACCTTAGGCATGAAAGTTGAGTTAGTCCTGAGGGAGACCCTGTCAGCATGAAAAATGATGAAAAGTTCCACAGCAATAAGTGCTTGTAACTCAGACAGTCTTCTAGCATAACTGATGGCCAGAAGCAAGGCTGTTTTCCAAGAGAGGTATTTTAACTCTGCTGAAGCTGCAGGCTCAAAGGAGGGGGGGCTTTTCCAACACAAAGTTAAAGTCCCAAGCAGGAGTAGGGGGTCTCCTTGGTGGCCTTAAGTTTAGCCCCTCTCAGGAATTGTTTGAGGAGAGGGTGTGAGAAGAGAGGTGGCTCAGTGGTGTAATGTGCAGAGATGGCAGAGGCATGAATTTTAATGGAAGAGAATGATAGGCCCCTGTGGAGTAGTTCTGCTAGGTAATCCAGGATGAGAGGTAATGAGGGCTGTGCTGGGTCAGCTCCTTTAGTCTGGATCCAGGAACAATACCTTTTCCACTTGTCAGCATAGGATTTTCGAGTACTGGGTCATCTGGCTCCATGTATGACATCCAGGACTTGTTTGCTTAGGGTGGCCACTGGAGGAGAAGTCAAGGAATAAGCCAGGCTGCTAGGTTCAGTGTCTGCAACTGTGGATGCAAGAACTCTCCCTCCTGCTGAGTCAGGAGAGTTGGAATCTGGGATAGGTGCCATGGAGGCAACGGGAACAGGCTGTGCAGCAGTGGGTACCAGTGTTGGAGTGGCCAGTCTGGGGCAATCAGAATTATACTTGGTCTTTCCTCTCTTATTTTGATTAAAACTCTGGTCAGAAGAGGTAGAGGGGGAAATGCGTAGATTGAGAGGTTTGCCCACTGGAAGGATAGGGCATCAACTTTCCAGGCCTTGCTGTGAGGTTCCCTGGTGCAGAATTTGTGGAGCTGTTGGTTGTAGGAGGAGGCAAATA
Organism: Protopterus annectens; assembly: GCF_019279795.1. Classification (NCBI taxonomy): domain Eukaryota; kingdom Metazoa; phylum Chordata; order Ceratodontiformes; family Protopteridae; genus Protopterus; species Protopterus annectens. Next base: position 63,088,810 of record NC_056749.1, on the reverse strand, counting down.
GGTCCACCTTAGGGATACCCCAGTTTTGGGTTACAAAGGTTGAAGGTGTTGTGGTTTAATTGCCACTCGTGTGGGTCTAGGAGATTTCTGCTTAGGTTGTCTGCCAGAGAGTTTTGGTTGCCTGGCAGGAATTGAGCTTGCAGATGAATATGCATGGCTGAGGCCGTATTCCAAAGGGTCATGGCTAACCTGCAGAGAGGGTAGGAGTGGGCTCCCCCTGCTTGTTGATGTACCACATTACTGTGGTGTTGTCGGTTTTGATAAGTCGAGGCACCGGAGACAGCAGGAGACTGAAAGTTGTCAGAGCATGCTGAACAGCTAACAACTCTTTTTGGTTGATGTGCAGATGAATTTGGTTTGGGCTCCAATGGCCCTGAATGCACCTGCCATCCAGGTGAGCACCCCAGACATAGTCTGATGTGTCTGTGGTTAGGGTCTGGGTGGCGTGGAGTTGTGAAAAGGAAGTCCCTTGTTGTGGTTGCATGCTGCTGCCCACCAAAGAAAATCTTTCCTCAGACAGGGTATCATTGGTATGATAGTTTCCAGGTCCTGTGAATGTTGACACCAAAGGCTTTTTAAGTACCGCTGAAGTTTCCTCATATGCAGTCTGGCATATGGAATTAGTAGAATGCAGGAAGCCACGAAGCCTAGAGCTTGCAGAATTTTCCTTGCGGATAACTGGATTCTGGTGGCTAGTTGAGAGAAGTAGCCTGTCAGGTAGGCCTGTGTTTCTGGAGTTAGAAATGCCATCTGGGATGCCATGTCCATGCTTTCTCCCAGGAAAACAATTTTTTGACTGGGGACAAGTTTGGATTTCTTCTCATTGATTGTGTACCCCAGTGAGGTTAGTAGGTCCTTTACAAATGTCAGGTGCCGTAACAGCTTTTCTTGACTGTCTGCCTGAATCAGGCAGTTGTCCAAGTAAGGGTAAATTTGAATATTTCTTTGTCTGCAATAAGCAATGGCTGGAGCCAGGCCTTTTGTGAAAACTCTGGGAGCAGTGGATAAGCCAAAGGGAAGTGCAGAGAACTGATAATGCATAGATCCTGCCCTGAAATGTAGATATTTCCTGCAAGAATCTCTGATTGGGTTATGCAGATAGGCCTCTGAGGTCTAGAGTGGCTAACCAGGCATCTTTGGACAGCATAGGGAGAAGCTGCTGCAGTGTGAGCATTTTGAACTTTGGTACCACCAGGAAGGTGTTTAGAATAGATAGATCTAAAATTGGGTGCCAGGTGCCCTCTTTTCTGGGTACTAGAAAAAGCCTGGAATAGAACCCTTGGCCTATCTGATCTGCAGGGACAGACTGAATTGCCCTCCTGGAGAGCAGGGAATGAACTTAGTTTTGTGCCTCTGCCCACTGGTTTGGAGGAAGATCTGGAAATGGGGTTGGCAAGATGTGGATATAAAATCTGTACCCCTGGGACACTATATTGAGGACCCATCGGTCGTTGGAGATGGAGGCCCAGTTTTCCGCATGGAATGCAAGTTTTCCTCCTAGTGGCACAGACAGATGGGCAGAGGTGAGAGAAGGAGTTGAGGAGTCATTGGGAATTCTTTCCATAAGGGGGTGGCTTAGCACTCCCTCATTTAGAAGTGGAGGCACTCCATTGTTTATATCTCTGCATTCCCTTAGACTGCTGCCGGGGGGGGGGGGTCTGTTACCCCTAGGTCTTGTCCGAAGTGGCCTTGAGGGGGCAGGAAAGGATCAATGTTTTGAGGGACAATGTCTACTGAATCTTGGAGGCTGAACTTGCAAGAAGTCTTTAACTGTCTGCATAGATTTAGTTTTTTCTTCCATCTTTTTTAAAACATCTTCTGCTTTGGTGTCAAACAGACTGTCTTTGTTAAGAGGTGCGTCCAATAATTTTGATTTGACATGATCTGGCAAGGTCTGTTCCTTAAGCCAAGCATGCCTTTGAAGTACAGAACCTGTGACTGCTGCCCTGCAGGATGCTTCAAGGGCATCAAACACACTGCAGGGTATGCTTACTGATTTGGTTTGCAGAGTGTATAAGTTCCTGTAAGTCGTTATTTTCTGCACAGTCAGGGAAGGTAGATCATTTTTGTTTAATGAGTTCCATGGTATACTGTTGGCATTTCAGCATGTGGAACTGACAATTTAATGCTCTAATGGCAAGAGTTGCAGAAGTATATACATTGTTACCCCATCTAAGGCTCGAGAATCCCTGTCCGAGGGGGTGCGATTCTTAGCTGTAGTTGCTTTTATTTCTTTAGGCTCTTGGGAGATGACCTCTGGGTCAGCAGTAGGATTCTTGAAAAGAAATTTGTGTGAGTCAGGGACTCTAATACCTGTCAGGTTTCCTGGGAGCAGGAGGTAAAGTATCCAGGGTTAGACTGGATTCCATAAAAACATCATCTACAACATCTAGGACAGGGGGTATAGCTAAGGGCCTGGGCTGAGGTAAATCTAAAAATTCCCCGAGTCTCTTTTTGGACTGAGGGTAATCCTGGCATTCCCAATGGAAGTGCTCTCTCAAAGTATGTAGGGTTTCACATAAAGAAAAATCCTCTGGAGGTGAGGCAGAAGGAATGGATTCCTCTGCATCTGAATCCTCATAAGCAGATAAGGGCATGTCTTCATAATCAGAAACGTCAGAGTCGTCAGACTCTTGGTCAGATAAAGGTGCAGGGGACAAGTCTCCTTTTCTTTTAGCAGGAGAAGGCTGGCTGCCCCTAATCAGCATGATAAGGTCTTCCGCCATTTTAAGCATCTGAGATTGTGGCAAGGAAGCAGGCCCGTGAGTTTGGGTCGTCAGTTTTCTAGGTGTAGCTCGTACTCTGGGTCTTAGAAACTCGGTAGTTTTAGAAAGAACTGAAGACGTGAAAGAAGTTGTCAGTTTGTGTCGAATATCGGTAGTACAAAGAACTTCCTCAAAAACCGGTGCCTGCACAGCGGCTCCAGATCCACCCAAGGTACAGACATCCACAGGTTCTATAGTCAAAGAAGAGTCGCACGACATACTGGATTCCGAATGCTTCTAGGTAGCGGACTGCGAATCCATCGATGCGGGCATCAAGGGCTGCGAAAGCGTCTCACTGAGTACCGGCGAACTGGCCACTAGCTTAATGGAAGTGTCATCGTCAGTTTTGGACCTGTGCGGTCTGTCTCTGTCTTTATCCTTATGTTTCTTCGGAAGATCGGTAGTCAGATGGCTTACCGAAGCCAATTCAAAATATGGAGATCGAGAGTGAAAGTATTTTGCTACAATAAGGACCCGACAATGAATAGTTCAGACATTGAACAAAGCACAAAACTGGCAACGAGGGTCGTTGTGGTCTGGGTCTAAGCAGGTGACGCAGTAAGAATGGAAATCTTGGTGTGGTTTTTGCTTTCCAGAAGCGAGACAATTGTTAACTTTTTCTGACATCAGTTAGAGCAAGAAAAAAGGATCCCCAATGGGGTACTTATCTTTAGAAGACTTCAACTTCAATTTTGGAAACAACAAACTCAGGTAGCGACCGACCAGCACTCGTGGGAACTGCTTCTGCTTCAGACTCCTCGGCAAGAAAGACTGATGTAATGGCATCGGCTTCCTGTTTTTATACCACTGACGACCTGAGGTCAGTCCTGGAGCGACAGCAACTGACGCAGAAATACTAAGCCTCTGGTATTTGGGCTGGCTGAGGGCTTACCCCTGGCAGGATAACCAAAGTGTGATGACTGCAACAGTGAAATACGAAGAACATCACATGGAATCCGTGCAGTCTGATGTGAGCTGTGACCACTGCCATGCATTTGAACACCTTGGGGGCTGTGGTGAGACCAAATGGAAGCACGTGGAATTGGTAGCTACTGGCTCCCTGACTGAAATGGAGATACCTTTTGGAGTGTCTGTTCATTTTGATCTGACAGTAATCCTCCTTCAGGTCTATCGAGCACATCCACTCATCCTTCTGTAAAAAGGGAAGGATGGACTGAACCGTGACCATCCTGAACTTTGTGTGTTTCAATGATATGTTCATGTAAGTCAAGTCCAGTATGGGCCTGAGGTCCCCCGTTTTCCTTGGAAATAAAAAAGAATTGGGAGTAAATCCCTGATCCATGCTGGTCTGACAAAACCTCCTGGATGATTCTTTTTTTGGAGCAACTTTGCAATTTCCAAAGTTGCTGCCTCCCTCTGACTGGATGGAACATCGTGGAAGTGTTGTTTGGGCTTGGGGGATTTAAAAAGGGGAATGGAGTAACCTCTGGATATAACACCCTGCACCCATCGGTCATTCTTGATGGCTAGCCAGGCATTTAGGTGCACAGAGCATCGTCTCCCGACTGCCTACAGAGAAGGACAGTTGGGCAACACCTCAGGAATGCTACAAGGATTTCTCCGAGGGAGAATCCTGAGATCCCTGATTCAGAACACCCCCACCCCCCACCCAGAGAGCAGTGTCTACCACTGGAATTATCTCCCCACCTCTGCCCCTGGGAGGAAAAATCTCCCTAAGTGTCCTGGAAAGGACTCTGGGATTTTCTGAGCCACAACTTCTTTCCCTTCTGATGATTCCTGGAGAAGGACCTTTTGGGGGGTAAAGCAGCAGACCTCGAGGACAGACAAGGCCTTTCAGTCTTTCTTGCTGCGGGAGTGTGTGTCATGCCCAGTCGGTCCAAAAAGGGAGGAACTGTCAAAAGATGCTTTAAAGGGGTTCCGTGAAATCACATAGCTGCATCCAGGCATGGTGCCAAATAGCAATGCTGGAACCAGCCACCCTAGAGGTGTCCTCAACTGCGTGAGAAATCAACCTCATGGACGTGCTGGAAATGGACTGCAGAGTGACCATACAAGAGGTAAAGGAAGTCTGATCCTCCGGCATCATGGACTCAGGGCTAGAGAATGCCTTAAAGTAAGTCCCTCTGTATAGCCTGGTAAAATGGGCAACGTAATTCAATGCTCAGAGGACAAAGGTGGAAGAAGCATACCTTACAGACACAAGGTGCAGGGTTTGATTCTCACATGGGGTAACTGGCTAGGCTTAAAATGCCCTGAAAGGGCAGGTAGCCTAGTACTAACCTATGAACCATGGTATCTACTGAAATGCCCTTTGTCCAGTGAGGTCTATCCTTGGGGGCACTAAGGATCTTGTCTGCTCTTTTTGGTATAGGTTCTGCAGCGTCTGGTTCCTTCTATGCCCATGCAGATACCAGGTCCACAAGGGGCTCTGTAGGCAGGGGCAGGGGCACCTAGGATGTAGATGGGCTGGTCCTGAAGGCCTTCAAGAATACTGACTCATTCCCGGTGGGATTTGGGGCTGATCAACCACCTCTCTGATGAAGAATCTCTAATATGTCACCAAATGAGACATCAGGTGGAGATCTGGGGGACCTTCCCCTTCATCAAAGTCAGTGCCCATCATGAGAGATTCCTCTGAGGAATCTAGGTGCCTCCTTTTGCATCTTCTCTTCCAAGGAACCTCCTCGGTGGGGTGCTCCAGGGAGGTGTTGGAAGAGGTCTGGGCTTCCCTAAGTGGAAGAGACTGGAGGTGCTGTGCAACCGGCTGTCCTGGTGGCAGAAGACACAGAGCCCAGGTGGAAAGGGGTGGACCCGAAACGGTAGGTGCTGGAGGTCTCCTAGGGATAGAGAGGACCCTCTCAACCACCTCAAAGGCAGAAGGACTGCTGGAGTCTCGAGGAAGACCGCTCAGTCCCAAAGGATCATGAGCAGGTTGTCCTCAGTCACAAACAGCCCTCCTCTCTGAGGGGGGAGTAGGTGCAGAGATGTCGAATGCCAAGGCACCAAGGGGAAGCGACAACTTCGAAAAATTCAGAGTGGAAGTCATCCCCTCAGACTCTATGTCAACGCTTCAGCTCCTAGACGTGCTCGGCCCTGACAGGGTTGGAATTGAGTGAGTCAAGAAAGCATTCAGACTAGAACAGACAGAACTATCAGGGCCAACAGACTGGCGTCAGGGGCCGAAGGATCCGGGAGCTCCGAAGGAGTAGGCTGGATCAGAGAAGGAGAGAGAATCCTACAGACAGAGGCTCTGCTCGCACATATCACAGGGGGCGGAACTTGGAGGACCCTCATCTGGATCTACGTACGGAGAAACTACCTCATCAATCTGTTCACCTCGTTCTCCAGCAGGGTCAGACAGGACCTGATGGATGAGGACACAGAGGAGGGTCTGGAATGGTGCTTGGGTGAAACGACCCTAAGGGAAAGTCTAGGTGCCAATGGCTCTGGCCCTGAAGGAGGGGGCAGAAGCACGAGGTGGAGAGGAAGAGAGACCAATATCGGAGCTGGGGAACTGTGCTCAGACAGTCTTGGAGCCTTCTTAGGAAGCTCCAACTCCAAAGATACGGAGGGTTCTGGGGACCATTTCTAATGGTCCCTGGCCTCCTTAGATTTCTTGGCGGGGGGGGGGGGTTGAGTCCCTGAAGCAGAAGCAACAGCAGGGGAAGGACCCCTGAGCACAAGCTTGTTATGTCTGTCTGCAAGGGCCCAAGGAAGAAAGCCCTTGCAGATAGAACAATCTACTTTAAATTGGGCAGGACCCAAACAGTAAACGTGCTTCCTGTGGGTGTCAGATACCAGAATCTTATGCCCACAGGAAGTGCATTTTTTAAAACTCACTGGTCTGTTACATTTCTCTGACTTGGTAGAAACCCCAGGGCCTGCAGGATTTTCCTTGCGGTCAGCTGGGTGAGCTTTGCTAGGCGCTTTTGAAGTAATCTGGTAAATGTTCTTGTTTCTCCTCTGTGAGGAAAGCCATTTGTGATTGTGTGTCCAATTTGGCTCCTAGAAAAATAATCTGTTGGGATGGCAGTAGTCTTGATTTTTGAATGTTGACTGTGTATCCCAAAGCCTGTAGTAATTGAATGACATAGTCCAAGTTTCTTATCAAGGTTTCTTTGCTGTCTGCTTGTATAAGGCAGTCGTCCAGGTAAGGGTATATTTGAATCCCCTGGAGCCTGCAATGTGCAACTACTGATGCCAGGCATTTCGTGAATACTCTGGGCGCAGTACATAAGCCAAACGGCAATGCTGAGAATTGATAATGCTCTGACCCTGCAAGAAATCTGAGGTATCTTCTGCAACTGTGTTTGACTGGGACATGCAGGTATGCCTCCTTGAGGTCCAGAGTAACCAGCCAAGACCCCTTGCCCAGCATGGGAAGGAGTTGCTGTAAAGTCAGCATTTTGAATTTTGGCACAATGAGAAAAGTGTTTAGAGCGGACAAGTCCAGTATAGGTCTCCATTGCTTTTCTTTTCTTGGAACAAGGAACAGTCTTGAATAGAATCCCTGACCTTGTTCCTGAGGAGGAACCTTTTCTATTGCTTTTATTTGTAACAGCTTTGAAACTTGTATGAGTGCCTCTGCCCTTTGATTTTTTGGCAGATTTGGCATGCCTTGTCTCGTTGGTAAGGTGTGGAAGTGGAACCTGTAACCTTTGTCTACTATGTCCAGAATCCATTTGTCCTTGGTTAAAATGTGCCAGTTCTTTGAGAATAAGGATAATTTTCCGCCTAGAGGTGCTTCTCTTTGAGCCTTGGTCGGCGGAGTGAAAGTCAAGTCATTGTGATTGTCCCTGCGCCACTTCTCTGATTTGGTGGTTGCCATTGGCGGCCCCTGTAGGAGCCTCGGTATTGCCCTCTACCTCGAGCACGCCTGTTTTTTCCCCTTTGAAACTTGTCAGTGTCTGGAAAGGACCAATTCTTTGAAGGCCAATTCCTGCTGAATCTGGGTGGCTGAACCTGGAGGAAATCCTTGACTGTCTGTACCGATTTAGCCTTTTCCTCAATAGACTTCAACACATCCTGTGCATTAGCACCAAAAAGCTTCTGTTTTTCCAGAGGTGCATCTAGGAGCTTTACTTTAACATGGTCTGGCAGTGGCTGTTCTTTCAGCCAAGCATGTCTACGTATAACAGCCCCTGTCATAGCTGCCCTACATGAAGCTTCCAATGCATCATAACCACACTGAAGAAAATGATTGCTAACCTGCTGAGTGTTATGAACCAAATCCTGCAATGCCTTTCTATCTATAGGCTCAGGACAGGCTAACTTTTTCTGCAAATCATCCATTAAGTAATCCTGGTACAGAAACATATGAAAAAGACAGTTAAGTGACCTCATGACAACGGTGGAAGAGGTGTAAACTTTTTTGCCCCATCTCTCCAGGGACCTTGATTCCCTGTCTGCGGGCAAAGGGTTTTTGGCCGAGGAAGTAGCCACTCCTTTGGGCCCCTGAGAAATAGTTTCTAGATCCACAGAGTGGGCCTTAAAGAGATGCTTATGAGTTTCAGGAACCCTGTAATATCTGTCTGGCTTGACAGGAGCAGGAGGGAGAGCATCAGGAGAAGCACTGGAGTCTGAGTACACATCATCCAATACATCTAACACTGGGGGAATAGCTAAAGGCCTGTGCTGGGGTAACTTAAGGAAAGTACGAAGCCTTTTCCTGGAGTCGGAGAAATCCTGGCCCTGCCACTGAAAATGTTCTCTCATGGAGTGGAGAACTTCTCCGAAAGAAATATCCTCTGGAGAAGAGGCAGAAGGAATTGATTCCTCAGCAGCAGAGTCCTCGTAGGCCTGGAAGGATTCTTCCTGGGTATCTGAGTGCTCTGAATCCCTAGAGGCTTCATCCGAAGAGAGGGTATCTGTCTGCTCAGTCCTAGGCCTTTTATCTGCAGGAGGCGGAGAACCCCTGTCTGGATGCGACTGAGAACCTCTGATTTGAGAGATTAGATCTGCAGCTAGGGTCATGATCTGTTTATCAGAAGAGGGGCCCTGGGAAAAAGTTTTAGGAGGATGGGCCTTAGCCTGGCTGGCAGCCTTAGCACGTGTGTAGGCCTTGATGGACATGGAGACCGGAGGCCTAGCTGCCCCACGTGCAGGAGTAACTTTATCCACTGGTATGGTGTCAGGTAAATCTTGAGCTTCGGTTTCGGGAGGAAAATCAACAACCGGCACTGGGGAAACCTCCGGGACCGAAGTACCCGGTAAAGCGGTGTCGTCGGCCTGGAGCGGTAGAATTACCGCCTCCGAAGAGACCGATGCACTCGTGGAAGGCTTAGGCGTGGTATCGGTGGATGACGCGGGCCGAGGATGTCGGTCCAGGTCCTTGCGTTTTTTGGAAATATGTGCTGTCGGTTGTTCCGACGGCATGATAGAAGCGTAATTTTCGCCAAAAAAGTCTTCGGCAAATTCTGCCCGGCGCCTGAGTATGCGCTTATTAAAGCAAGCACAGGCAGCACAGGCCGAGACGTCGTGGTCTGGGCCCAGGCAGGGAAGGCAGTAAGAATGGAAGTCCTTATGAGGTATTTGTTTACCACAAGACAAACAATTATTAACCTTTTCAATTTTTTCTGACATCGGCTGAGGCAAGAAAAATGTTCCCAACGGGGTACTTAGCTTTTTGATGACTTCGGTAACTGAAAACACAGGAGCTGATCGACCGGCACTTGCGAACTGCTTCTGCTTCGGGCACCGCGCGGCAAGAAAGACTGAAGAAGATGGCGTCAGCTGATGCTTTTATACCCCAGCCGCTCTGACGTCGGGGAAGAGGCGACATCAGCCGACGCCGGACCCAGACTTTGGAATCCGGCCGACAGAAGGGCTGCCTGAGGCAGGACAACCCATATGTCAGGACTGCAGTTGCATTCTTGAAAGACATCTTCTCTAAAGCAAATTTCACACTCCTCAAAACTGAGGTGGAATCCTTCAAAGCCCCCGGGCCTGTGGAAAATATGGCCCAGAGCGCAGAATCCTTTATAAACGCATTCTATGAACACCTTCAGGAATGCATGGATCATGCGATCCCAAATAAAACCAAGACCCAATCCTCCAAAGGCAGACGTCCTGTCTGGTGGACCTCAGCCATAAACAAACTATACAATAGAAGGAGGAAGCTACTAAATGATAGAGCAAATTCCCAAAAAGGGAAGGCATCTCTGATCAGTATTAGCAAAAAACTACGGGCACACACAAAATTGTCTAAGGCCAGCTTCGAGAGAAAAATTGCACAGGACACTAAGGATAATCACAAGGCTTTCTTTAGTTATGTTAGGAACCTGGGTGGTAATTCCCAGATATGCTCAGAATTAGTCCAAAATGACAAAAAATACACCGAACCCACAGACATTGCCAACATCCTAGCTGACAAGTTCAGCGCAAACTTCTCCCCCCCTCCCCACCAAAAGGGCAAATATCTATCCCAGCAGAGTGCTGCCCCCCTGACATCTCAGATGCTCAGGTAAGAGCCCTCTCCAAAGCAAAAACACAGCATCAATGGGACCAGATGGCGCCTGGCTGGCCCTACATGAACTTCAAGAAGAGATAGAGCCAAACATAACACTACTGTTCAATCACAGCCTTACTACAGGATATGTGCCCAAAGAGTGGCGACAGCAACAGTGGTCCGTCTCCATAAAGGTGGTGCCTCAACGGATCCTGGAAACTTTCGCCCCATAAGCCTGACTAGCTTGGTCTGCAAAGCTATGGAAAGGATCATCATGGACCTCATAAATAAAGATATTGGGGACCTACAAACACTGGATCCTACCCAGTTCGGCTTTGTTAAGGGCAGATCCTGCCTCTTAAACCTGGTTGATTTCTTTGAAACGGTCACCAAGGCCATTGACGAGGGAAGGTGGTCCACACAGCCTACCTGGACCTCGCAAAGCCTTCCATACAATACCCCACTGGCATTATAGATAAGCTCACCAGCTTAAATATAAACCCCTATGTCACTAGATGGATTGCAAACTGGCTCAAGGACAGAACCCACATGGTTAGAATTGCTGGAGCCATGTCAGACTCCAAACCAGTTACAAGTGGTGTCCCACAAGGCTCAGTCCTGGGACCTCTCTTGTTCGGTATATATTTCTCGGAGGTACAGGCCAACACGGAAGGACCGTGGCTGACCAAGTTCAGATGACTGCAAACTGGGCGCCATAATCGACTCTCCAGTTGACACAAGCATCCTCCAAAAGGGCCTCATAGAAACAGACAACTGGTGCCAGAGCCATGGCCTCAAGCTAAATGCCAACAAGTGTATAGTCATCCCTTTGGCAAAAACAGTGCCCACAAATTACCACATAGGTGGTAATCCATTAAGTACAGAAGTAATTAGGGACCTGGGGACCCAAGTTGATAGCAATCTCTCATTTGACAACCACGTGGCCAAAGTGGTTAGAAAAACATTTTATATAGCCCACCTAATCATGAAGGGATTCACATCTAGATCAGGGGACGTCATCGTGCCTCTTTACTCATCCCTCATCAGGCCCATAATTGAGTACAATGCCCCCTTTGGGATGTACCTTACCAGACACCTGCAGCAACTGGAAAGACCCCAAAAGTACCTCACCAAGAGGATCAAAGGGCTCAAACAGACGCCATATGCTGCCCGGTTAAAGAAACTCCAGCTCTACTCAGTGGCATACCGCCTGTTCAGAGGCGATTTGTGCCTAACGTATAAAGCCATGTCCAACCCGGAATTAATGGACATGCTGCACCTCAGAAAATCCAAATCCCATCGAGCTACGCGCTCGAGAGACTTGAACCTCAGCACTGAAATAAATAGGACATGCTGGAGGGACAGATTCATAATCCAGAGGCTCCCTTCACTCTGGAATAAAATCCCAGTCCAGGTTAGGCAGAGTCCCTCATTGACTCTCTTCAAGAGGAATCTTGATGAGTGGATGGGAGATCGTAGGTTTACCCCAGGTATCACTTCTGTGTCACTGTTAGACAGAGGCACAGTATACTAACCTCGAAAAAGGGCATAGCAAAATAAATTTAAAATGGGTGGCGAAAGCCAAACACATTCTGGCTAGGCTTATAAATGCCCTAGGGCAGATAGCCTAGTATGAACCTATGAACCTAAGAGTGCTCTCACAAGGACAAGTTTTGCGAGTGGTCAAATAGTGCATGCACGTTCAACAACACAGCCAGGATCTGTGCAAATCTCCTCAGTCATAGTCTTTCCTAACTCAGGGGAGGGGGCTACAGAAAAATCGCCAGTCCCACATTTAACCACCATGTCTTAACACAAGTCAGAAGTTGACAGACTCCTGATTTTCAAATGCTGAATGCTCTCTACCGAATACTGGGATGTAACTCCACAGTGTTTGTCAGGGAGAACCTCCTACACTCTTCTTTTTCATCCAACAGAGAGTATGAACTTGACCCCTTCCCCCTCCTCCAGGAAGCAATGGCACTGCAGATCTGTAAAGTTAAGACCCTAGGCAGTGTCTAGGCTCTGAACTGTTCATTTTCTCTTGCATCTCAACCACTAATATGGTGTCACCTGAATGTTTCTCTTCTACTGCCCATGATGGCAACCTTCCACAACTACTATTGTCCTCTTGGCAATTTAGGTCTTCAGTTTCTCTCTTTCTCCTTTGGCTGGGTAGGCTGAAACATTTGCACTTGCAAAACTATCTACGTGTGTCCAAGGCAGAGCGAAACAGTGTCACTGTGGGTTATGGGTTGTGATCTGATAATCAAACTTAAAAAGTTACTGAACTTTGAACATCAAATCTAGGAACTTTCCAAAAGTGTACCTCGACTTGAGGTCTGAACCATGCAAGCTGCAGAAAAGAACACTCCCTCCTACTTGGAGTGTGACATCATCAGCTATGCCAGCAGGAGGGAGTGCAGCCTTGAGGAGCAGCCAGAGAAATTTCCATACTGTGTGCTGATAAAGTGATAACTAGAAAAATAAAGCTCAACCCTCACCTGCTGCAGAATGCTTTGGAAACTGACACGGTGAGTACTCACTGTCCATAACATCCTACTTCAAGGAACCTGATGCAGTGGAATAGCCAAAATGAATGAAAAGAAGTAAATGCAACATCTACATACGGCAAGAGCCAGACAGGCCAAAGAAATGAACACCATCATTTCCTTTAATGACAGAGTGATACAACATCTACATACGGCAAGAGCCAGACAGGCCAAAGAAATGAACACCATCATTTCCTTTAATGACAGAGTGATACAACATCTACATACGGCAAGAGCCAGACAGGCCAAAGAAATGAACACTATGATTTTATGCAATGACAAGAGTGACACATCTCTGCAAAGTAAGTCATTCTTAGTAACTTGCAGGACTTTGTGCCATAAGCACAGGACAACATGGCATCTGGAACTTTCTTACGAAACTGCTCATCACCACTTTGTCATAATGCTGCTGCTGTGCTCTGAAGGTCTTTGTTGGTACACTTTGTCGGTACCAATAATGACAGAGCCAAACAAACCAGCATAACAGCAAACAAGAAAAATAAGAAAAGGGAAGGAGTTGGCCACTGACTGTTGTGAAAGAATGGCAAAAGGCATGGAAAAGGGAGACTGTCCTGTGCAATGGCAATAGGATGGTTAGAAGGAAAAATGTTACCGAGGATGGACTGCTGATGTGATACTTCATAAGTGGGAGCCCACTGTCAGTAACTCCCAGGACAGAGTCCCCAGCTCCTTATTCATTCTGTTAATGTAAAACCTACGTGACTTGTGGACACCCAACAATGCAGTAGATCATTGTCCTTGTGCTGTTACCTGGGAAGGAGCACTGAAAGATTAATGACTCGATTTAATGTAGCCTGAGCTGCTACTGTGCACGAGGGACATGTTATGGTATGGATAGTCAGGCTGTCTTTGTGCACGATTAAGTTTGTCAGTTTCTGCACGAGGGACATGTTATGGTATGGATAGTCAGGCTGTCTTTGTGCACGAGGGACATGTTATGGTATGGATAGTCAGGCTGTCTTTGTGCACAATTAAGTATGTCAGTTTCTGCACGAGGGACATGTTATGGTATGGATAGTCAGGCTGTCTTTGTGCACGATTAAGTATGTCAGTTTCTGTGACAAGTCCTGCAACTCAAAGCCTTCTGGCTTACTACCAGCAAGACAGTTTTCCAGGACAGAAACTTAAGGTCAGCCAAAGAGGTGGGCTCAAAGAATACTTTGGTCAACCAATGCAACATAAAACATAGGTGCCAGGGAGGAAACACTGGGGGACAGGGGCCTTAAATGAAAGATAAGTTTAAGTAAAGTACAGTTGTGTACATTTACCATAAATGTAGATGTTCGAGTGTATTCACTGTTGCAGTCATCACACTTGGGTTATCTGCCTGCAGGTAGCCCTCAGTCGGCCTGAATATCAGAGACTTAGTATTTCTGCGTCGGATGCTGTCGTTCCAGAGGGTATAAAAACAGGCAGCCGATGCCATTACATCAGTTTTTCTTGCCCCAAATGTCAGGAGCTCCCCAACAGGGAGCTAAGTTATGGTGGGGGAAAACACCACCAGTAAAAAGTAAATACCAATACCCCTGAAAGGAGGGGAGTAAAAGGCATAAGAGAGAGAGAGAGAAACCCGGGGGCGGGAGGGAGAGAAAAGTACAGTTTTGTACCTACCATAAATGTAGATGTCCGAATTGGATAGCATCTGCAGTCATAACAACTGGGTTGTCCTGTCGTCAGGCAGCCCTTCAGTCGGCCGGATTCCAAAGTCCGGTCCGCTTCGCTGATGTCGCACTTCACCCGACGTCATCTCTGTTGGTCTTCGGGTATAAAAGCATCAGCCAACGCCATTTTCTTCAGTGTTTCTTGCCCCAGATGCCAGAAGCCCTATAGAAGGCTAAAATTTTTTTGGATAGATGCCAATGTTTCCAAAAGATAGAGGTAAACACAAAAATAAGCATGTATGTACATAAATACAAACAAATACACCATGAAAGAAATCCCCCCACTAGCTAGCTATTAGAAGGGTAAACACCCTAGGAGCACCACAGAGGGAAGGAGGGAGGTAATCCTGACTGCAGATGCTATCCAATTCGGACATCTACATTTATGGTAGGTACAAAACTGTACTATGTCCTTCATGGATGCATCTGCAGTCATAACAACTGGGTAGAATACCATAGCCAACTAGGGGAGGAGGATAAAAGTAGATTATGGTGTGTTTAGGATCCCTTGCAGAACAGCAGTGGCAAACCCTGCTCGGGATCTGGAATATAGAGGTAAATTATAATGCTTGGCAAATGTATGCACGGAGGTCCAAGTAGCCGCCTCAATAATGTCTTTGGTAGCCACCGTAAGAAGGCTGTGGTAGTGGCTGTTGCCCTTGTAGAATGAGGTCTTATGTTCTGTGGAATTGGTTTTCCATGGAAGGAGTAACAGAATCATATGCAATTTCCTATCCATTTGGAGATTGTCTGTTTGGAAATAGCTTTTCCTTCCCTTCCTGTTGCATAGGCTACGAAAAGTTGGTCAGTCTTTCTGCTATTTTTGTTCTGTCCAAGTAGTAGCGTAGCTGTCTATGTACATCCAAGGTATGCAGTATTCTTTCCTCTCTGTTTTGTGGGTTGGGAAAGAAGGTAGGTAGGTGGATTGCTTGGTTTAAAGACACTCTGGATACCACCTTAGGCATAAATGTAGGATTAGTCCTCATGGACACTCTATCTTGGTGGAAGATTAGAAAGGGTTGCACTGCCATTAAGGCCTGTAGTTCTGAAACCCTCCTTGCTGAAGTAATTGCCAGTAGGAAAGCAGTTTTCCATGACAGGTGTTGTAGGTCTGCTGTTGCTGCTGGTTCAAAAGGTGATAGTGTCAATTTTTCTAGCACAAAGTTCAAGTCCCAAGCTGGCAATGGTGGTTTCCTTGGAGGTTTTACATTCTTGATTCCTCTGAGGAACTGCCTGAGCAAAGGGTGTGAAAAACAGGTGGATCAAAGCTGTATTCTGCTGAAATAGCTGATGCATGAATCTTGATGGAGGAGTAGGACAGGCCTGAATGAAGTAGTTCGCCAGATACTCCAGAATGTTAGGCATATCTATGTTTGATACATCTTTTCCTCTTTCAGAACTCCAAATGACAAACCTTTTCCATTTCCCAGCATAATTCCTTCTAGTTGAAGGCCTGCATGCTTCAAGAATAATGTCTTTAACTCTTTGTGAAAGTTCTGTATTAGCAGCTGCTATGTGATGTTCCATGCAGTCAGTTGCAGCGTTTTAGGTTTGGATGCATGGTGCTGAAGTTGTTCTGAGTTAGCATCAAAGGCATCAGGGTATTGGCCACATATTGTTCCGAGACATGCTCCTCAGCAGTGGGTACCAATGCTGTCTTGGCCAGTTTGGAGCTATCAGGATTATCCTTGGACATTCCTCCTTGATTTTTAGTAGTACTTTGTGTATCAAGGGAAGAGGTGGGAATGCATATGCTGTTAGGCCTTTCCAGCTGAAGGAGAGCGAGTCCACTTTCCATGCTAGTGGGTGGAATGTCCTTGTGCAGAATTTTTGAGCTGGTGATTGAAAGGTGATGCTAATAGATCTATCTGAGGCATTCCCCATTTCTTCGAGATGGTCTTGAAGATATCCGGTGCAGCTGCCATTCGTGGGCATCCGATGTGGTCCTGCTTAACATATCTGCTAGAGAGTTTTCTTTTCCTGGCACAAATATTGCCTGTAACTGGATGTTGTAGCTGAGTGCCAGGGTCCACAGCTCCAAAGTCATTCTGCATAGGGGTAAGAATGAGTGCCTCCCTGTTTGTTGATGTACCACATGACTGTGGTGTTGTCTGTCCTTATCATCAAGTGGTCCTCCTTGAGAAATGGTCTGAACTTTTGGATTGCCAGTTTTACTGCCAGCATTTCTTTTAGGTTGATGTGCAGGTGAAGTTGGTCCTGTGTCCACAATCCTTGTACGCATTTGTCCAGCATATGCGCCCCATCCTAGGTCTGAAGCATCTGTTGTGATGGTCTGGCTTGCTTGAGCCCTGCGCAAGGGCAGGCCTGGGTTTGGCTGGCGTGCCTGAGCCCACCATAGGGACTCCTGCTTTAAGCATGGTATTAGTGGGATTTCCGCTTCTAGGCTGTGTCTGTGTTGGGACCATAAATTCTTTAGGTACCACTGTAGTTTTCTCATATGTAGTCTGGCAAATGGAACCAAGATTATGCATGATGCCATGAAACCCAAGGCCTGCAGTACCTTTCTTGCTGTTAACTTGTTCAGTTTTGTTAGTGCCAAGAAGTAAAGAGGGAGTTCTTTTTGTTTTTCTGTAGTTAGGAATGCCATTTGTCTTACTGTGTCCAATTCCGCTCCCAGGAAAGTCCTTGTCTGGGATGGTATCAGTCTTGACTTTTGTAAATTGACTGTGTATCCCAGTGCTTGAAGCAAGTAAATGACCCTTTGTAAATCTGTTGTCAGCTTGCTTTTGTTGTCTCCTTGTATCAGGCAGTCGCCCAGGTATGGATAAATTTGAATTCCCTGTAGTCTGCAATGGGCGATTACTGATGCCAGGCATTTTGTGAATACTCTGGGCAGTAGATAAGCCAAAGGGCAATGCTGAGAATTGATAGTGCTCTGATCCTGCAAGAAATCTGAGGTATCTTCTGCAGATTGGTCGAATGGGGACGTGCAGGTATGCCTCCTTGAGATCTAGAGTTACCAGCCAACACTCCTTGCCCAGCATGGGAAGAAGTTGCTGTAGGGTCAGCATTTTGAATTTTGGGACAATGATGTAAGTATTCAGGGTGGACAGGTCTAGAATTGGTCTCCAACTTTTTCCTTTCTTGGAACTAGGAATAGTCTGGAGTAGAACCCCTTTCCTTGCTCTGCTGTTGGCACTTTCTCCACAGCTCTCATGTTTGCTAACTCCATTATCTGTTGTAGAGCCTCTGTCTTTTGATTTGGAGGTAGATTTGGCATTCCTCTTTGTCTGGTAAAGTGTGGAAGTGGAACCGTAACCTTGATCTATGGTTCGTAAAATCCACTTGTCCTTTGTTATGTGGTGCCAGTTTTTGGAAAATAAGGTTAGCTTTCCGCCTAGAGGAGCTGCTATTTGTTCCCTGGTAGGCGGGTTTAGGATTAAGTCACTGTGGCTGTGTTGATGTAGTGGCAGGTGTTGAGTCTGTGCCTCTGTTGTTACCTTGCCACTGTCGCCCTCTGTAGGCACCTCCTCTGGATTGGTTTCTGCCTCTGGAACGCCTATTCCTGCCCCTTTGAGGTCTTGTGGAGTCAGGAAAGGACCAATTTTGGCAGGCCAGTTCCTGCTAAACCTTGGGGTTGAACCTGCAAGAAATCTTTAACTGTCTGGACTGATTTTGCCTTTTCTTCCATTTTCTTCATAACCTGCTGGGCAGGTGTACCAAACAAACTTGTTTTATCCATAGGAGCATCTAGCAATTTAGATTTAACATGATCCGGTAAAGCTTGCTCCTTTAGCCATGCATGCCTCCTAATTACAGTGCCAGTCATGGCTGATCTAAATGAAGCCTCCAGTGCATCATAGCCACATTTTAAAGAGTGGTTACTAACTTGCTGTATGTTATTTACCATTTCTAATACATATTTCTTATCAAGAGATTCATCAGTGGTTAGCTTTTAGTTAACTGATCAAGCATAAACTCTTGGTATTGTATCATGTGAAACTGACAGTTTAAAGCTCTAGCTGAGAGAGTGGCTGAAGAGTAAACCTTTTTACCCCATCTGTCTAATGACCTTGCTTCCCTTTCAGAAGGAACAGGGTTTTAGCTATGGTCGCTACTGCCTTGGGTCCCTGGGAAATAGTTTTGGGGTCTGCAAGAGGGGCCTTGTAAAGGTGGTGATGAGTATCTGGCACCCTGTAAAATCTGTCTGGTTTGGCAGGGGCTGGGGTAAAGAATCTGGAGCGGAGCAGACATCATTGAAAGCATCATCCACCACAGAGAGAACAGGAGGTATAGCTAAGGGCCTGTGCTGTGGAAGGTGCAAAAGGTCCTAAGTCTTTTCCTGGAGTCTGAAAAATCCTGTTGCTGCCATTGGAACTGTTCTCGCATGGCATGCAAGGTTTCCCCAAAGGAGAATTCTTCTGGTGGGGAAGCAGCTGGAATGGATTCTTCAGCATCAGAATCTTCAAAATTGGAGAAAGGAGCCTCTGGCTGGTCAGTTATGTCTGATTCATCAGCAGAATCATCAGAGGACACTGGCTCATGGGGCTCTGTCCTAGGTCTCTTCTCTGGGGCTGAGAGGCCCTGTCTGGGTGAGATTGAGATCCTCTAATTAATGAAATTAAATCTTCTGCCAAAGTAAGCATTTGAGAACTGGAAGAGGGCCTGGTTGAGGGGGTTTAACAGGCACTGTTTTAGTAGTCTTGGCTGCTTTAGCCCTGGCGAAGGCCTTAATGGACATGGCTGCTGGAGGCCTAGCAGCAGCACGTGCTGGGGTAGAGACATCCAAGGGAATGGTGTCTGATAAGTCAGTGGTAAGCACCGTAGTGGGTAAAATTTCTGAGGCCGATTCAAGAGCGTAGCAGGGACCTCAGTTGTAGAGGTAGATTCAGCTGTATTTTGATCAGTTTTCTCGGTTTCGCCGAAACCGAGACACTCGCGTTTGCTTAACCATGGTTTCGCCGAAACCGCGGACCGCGAGTGTCGGTCTTTTCTTTGCTTTTGGCAGAATGCGAGTCGGAGGATCCGGCGGCATAATGTACGCAAAATCAGAACCGAAAAACTGTTCTGCAAACTCCGACCGACGCCTAAGCGTTAAATCGGTTGAAAGAAGCACAGGACGAACAGGCTGCTACGTGGGCTGGGCCTAAGCAAGGCAGGCAGTAAGAGTGGAAATCTTTATGAGGTATTTGTTTCCCACAGGTTAAACAATTATTAACTTTTTCTGACATCGGCTGAGGCAAGAAAGAGTCCCCAACGGGGTACTTAGCTTTAGAAGTCTTCGAAGTAGTATTCGGTAGAAGTAATCTCTGGATCCGACCGACCGGCACTTGCGAACAGCTTCTGCTTCGGGCGCCACGCGGCAAGAAAGACTGAAGAAAATGGCGTCGGCTGATGCTTTTATACCCGAAGACCAACAGAGATGACGTCGGGTGAAGTGCGACATCAGCCGAAGCCGGACCCGGACTTTGGAATCCGGCCGACTGAAGGGCTGCCTGACGACAGGACAACCCAGTTGTTATGACTGCAGATGCATCCATGAAGGACATCCAGGACTGCAACAGTGCATACACTCAAATATTTACATTTATGGTAAGTGTACACAACTGTACTATGTTCTTCGTGTTTCACTGTGCAGTCATCACACTTGGGTAGATTCCCAAAGCTGAAGAAGGGTGGAGGCAGTCAATAAGAGTTAGGGCTGGCTAGAATGCCTTGCAGGACTGCAGTTGCAAAACCTGCCCTGGATTTGGAATGTACTGAACTCCAGGTAGCAGCTTCCAGGATGTCCCTAGTAGGCTTCCCTGAGAAATGCTGTAGAGGTAGATGTTGCCCTAGTGGCATGTGTTCTGACCCCAAGGGGTTGGTTTCCCATGGTGCTTGTAGCAGAAAGGGATGCAATGTGCTATACATTTGGAAACTGTTTGCTTTGAAATGGCCTTGCCCTCTGCCCGTGTTGCAAAGCTGACTAGTAACTGGTCAGATTTTCTGAAGGGCTTAGTCCTAATCAAGGTTGAATCTGAGCTGTCTGTGCACATTCAAGGGGTGAAGGATGCTTTCACCTTTATTTTGAGGGTTAGGGAAGAAGGTAGGCAAATATATGGATTGGTTGAGAGCCAGACTGGACACCACTTTAGGCATAAAGGAAGGATTTGTCCTGAGGGAAACCCTGTCAGCATGGAAAATAATGAAGGGTTCCACAGCCATAAGTGCTTGTAGCTCAGACACACCTAGCCGAAGTGATAGCCAGAAGCAATGCTGTTTTCCAATAATGGAATTTTAACTCTGCTGACGCTGCAGGTTCAAAGGGGGGGGGTGTGAGCTCTTCCAGTACAAAGTTAAGGTCCCAAGCAGGGGTGGGTGCTCTCCTTGGCGGCCTTAAGTTGTTTGCCCCTCTCAATAACCGTTTGATAAGAGGGTGCGAGAATAGAGGTGGCTCAGTGTTGTAATGAATCGAAATGGCTGACGCATGTATCTTAATGGAGGAGAAGGACAGGCCTTTGTGGAGTAGTTCTGCTAAGTAATCCAGGATTAGAGGCAGGGAGGGCAGAGTTGTGTCCTCGCCTTTTGATTAAATCCAGGAGCAGTACCTTTTCCACTTATCAGCATAGGATTTTCTTGTACTGGGTCTTCTGGTTTCAAGAATGACATCCAGCACCTGTTTGCTTAGTGTTGCTGGGGGAGAATTCAAGGGATAAGCCAGGCTGCAAGTCTTGGGGTTTGCAGTTACAGAAGCAAAATCTGTCCCTCCTGCTGAGAGAGCAGGGTTGGGTTCTGGTGTAGCTGCCAGGGTGGCACCGGTGTCAGGCTAAGCAGGAGTGGGTACCAGTGCTGGTGTGCCCAGTCTGGGGCAATCAGAATTGTCCTTGGTCTGCCCTGTCTTATTTTGAGTAATACTCTTGGGAGAAGGGGAAGAGGTGGGAAGGCATAGATTGAGAGATTTACCAACTGAAAAGATAGGGCATCCACTTTCCAGGCCCTGCTGTGAGGGTTCCTGGTGCAGAATATGCTGAGCTGGTGGTTGCAGGGGGAGGCAAAGACATCCACCTCTGGGGTCCCCCATTTCTGAATCAGAAGGTTGAATGTGCTGGGCTTCAGCTGCCACTCGTGTGGGTCTAGGAGATTTCTGCTTAAGTCGTCTGCCAGTGAGTTTTGTTTGCCTGGCAGAAATTGAGCTTGCAGATGTACTTGCTTGTCCAAGGCCGTGTTCCACAGGGCCATGGCTAACCTGCAGAGTGGGTAAGAATGGGTTCCCCCCTGCTTGTTGATGTACCACATAATTGTGGTGTTGCCTGTTTTTATTAGTAGTTGTCCTGGAGAGAGAAGGGATCTGAAAGCTGTCAGGGTGTGCTGCACAGCTAGCATCTCTTTTTGGTTGACGTGCAGATGAATTTGACTTGGGCTCCAGTGGCTCTGAATGCATTTGCCGTCCATGTGTGCTCCCCAGGCATAGTCTGATGCATCTTTGGTTAGGGTCTGGGCAGCGTGGGGGTTGAGTAAAGGGCAGTCCCTTGTTGTTGTTGCATGCTGCCGCCCACCAAAGAAACTCTGTCCTTAGACAGGGTATGATAGGAATGACTGTCTCCAGGTCCTGAGAATGTTGGCACCAAAGACTTTTTAAGTAGCACTGAAGTTTCCTCATATGCAGTTTGGCATATGGAATTAGCAGGACGCATTAGGCCATGAACCCTAGGGCCCGCAGGATTTTCCTTGCGGATAGCTGGGTTCTGGTGGCCATTTGTTTGAAACAGGCTGTCAGACAGACTTGTTTTTCTGAAGTTAGGAATGCCATCTAGGATTCTGTGTCCAAGCTTGCTCCAAGGAATCTTTTGACTGGGCACTAGTTTTGATTTCTTTTCTTTGATGGTGTACCCCAGGGATGTGAGAAGGTTTTTTTTACAAATGTCAGGTGCTGCAACAGCAATTCCTGACTGTTCGCCTGTATCAGGCAGTCGTCCAAGTATGGGTAAATTTGGATATTTCTCTGCCTGCAGTAAGCAATGGCTGGAGCCAGGCATTTTGTGAATACTCTGGGAGCAGTGGATAAGCCAAAGGGAAGTGAAGAGAACTGATAATGCATATATCCGGCCCTGAAACCTAGATATTTCCTGCATGACTCCCTTATAGGGATGTGCAGATAGGGTTCTTTTAAATCTAAGGTGACTAACCAGGCATCCTTGGCTATCATAGGTAGAAGCTGTAGCAGGGTAAGCATTTTGAATTTTTGTATCACCAGGAAGGTGTTGAGAATTGAAAGATCCAGGATTGGGCACCAAGAGCTCTCTTTTCTGGGTACCAGGAAAATTCTGGAATAGAATCCTTGACTTATCTGTTCCACCGGAACCGGATGAATAGCCCTGACAGAGATCAGGGATAAGACTTGGTTTTGTGCCTCTGCCTACTGGTTTGGAGGAAGGTCTGGTAACCCATTTGGGGTTGGCAGTGAGTGGAAGGAGAATTTGTACCCATGGGATACAATGTTGAGGACCCATTGGTCTTTTGTGATGGACATCCAGTTTTTTGCATGAAGGGCAAGTTTTCCTCCTAGGGGCACAAGCAGTTGGGCAGAGGTGGGGAGTGGAAGAGAGAAGTCATTGTGAGTTCTTTCTGTAGGGAGGTAGCTTAGCACTCCCTATTTTGGGGGTGGGGGCACTCCACTGCTTAGATCTCTGCATACCCTGAGACTGAAGTTTGGGCGGTCGGTTTCCCCTAGGTCTAGTTTGAGATGGCCTACTGAATCTAAAAGGCTGTACTTGTAAGAATTATTTAACTGTCTGCATAGATTTAGCTTTTTCTTCCATCTTTTTAAGAACCTCTTCTGCTTTGGTGCCAAACAGATTGTCCTTGTTCAAAGGAGCGTCTAATAACTTTGATTTGACATGGTCTGGCAAGGTCTGTTCCTTAAGCCAAGCATGCCTTCTCAGTACAGAACCAGTGACTGCTGCCCTGCAAGATCAAAGCCACACTGCAATATATGCTTGCTGACTTGGCTTGCAGAGTGCATAAGCTCCTACAATTCTTTATTTTCTGCAGAGTCTGTAAAAGTTGCTACTTTTTGCTTAATAAGTTCCATAATATGCTGTTGGTACTTCAGCATGTGAAACTGACAATTCAAAGCCCCGATGGCAAGAACTGCAGATATATATACCTTCTTACCCCATCTGTCCAAAGCTCTGGAATCCCTTTCTGAAGGGGAGGGATTCTTAGCTGTAGTTGCCTTGATACCTTTAGGCCCCAGGGAAATGATCTCTGGGTCAGCAGTAGGATTTTTGAAAATAAATTCGTGTGAGTCAGGTACTCTGTAGTATCTGTCTGGTTTCCTAGGGGCAGGGGGTAAATTATCAGGAGTAAGACTGGATTCCATAAAGGCATCATTAACAACTTCCAGGACTGGGGGTACTGATAAAGGCCTGTGTTGTGGCAAATCTAGAAATTGTCTGGGTCTCTTTTTGGACTGAGGACAGTCTTGGCACTCCCAGTGGAAAGTATGTAAGGTTTCACCAAAAGAAAAATCCTCTGGAGGAGAGGCAGAGGGAATGGATTCCTCTGCATCTGAATCCACATAAGCCGATAAGGGCATGTCTTCAAATTCAGATACCTCAGAGTCAGACTCTTGGTCGGTTGAAGGTGCTGGTGACTGGTCTCTTTCTCTTTGCAGGGAAAGGCTGACTTCCCCTAATCAGCATAATAATGTCTTCTATCATTCTAAGCATTTTATGTTGTGGCAAGGGAGCAGGTGCATGCGCTTTGGTCGTCGGTTTTTTAGGCGTAGTGCATACTTTTGGCCTTAGAAACTCGGTAGTTTGAGAGAATTGAAGTTGTCGGTTTGTGTTGAACATCGGTAATGCGAAGAACTTCCTCAAAAGCTGGTGCCTGCTCAACGGCTCCAGACCCATCCAAGGTAGAGATATCCGCAGGTTCCATAGTCGAAGAGTCGTCTTGCAGCATACCAGACTCCGAAGGGGTCTCAGTATAGGTCTGCGAATCCAGTGAAGCGGGCATCAGGGGCTGCGAAAGCACCTCACTGAGTACCGGTGAACGAGCGACTAGCGTAATGGAAGCGTTGTCGGCAGCTTTGGACCTGTTAAGTCTGTCTCTGTCTTTATCCCTACGTTTTTTCGGAATATCGGTAGTCAGATGGCTTACTGAAGCCATTTCAGAATATGGAGATTGAAAACTAAAGCATTTAGCGACAATAAGGGCCCGATGACGAATGGTTTGGGCACTGAACAAGGCACAAAACCGACAGTGAGGTAAGTCGTGCACTGGGACTAAACAGGTGACGCAGTAAGAATGAAAATCTCGGTGTGGTATTTGCTTTCCACAGGCAAGACAATTATTAACTTTTATTGACATCGGTTAGAGCAAGAAAAAAGGATCCCCAACGGGCTACTTAGTTTTAACAGACTTCAGGATGATTCAATTCATAAATGAAAACTCAGGTAGCAGCCGACCGGCACTTGCGAACTGCTTCTGCTTCGGGCTCCTCCGCAAGAAAGACTGATGTAATGGCATCAGCTGCCTGATGTTCTTCGTGTTTCACTGTTGCAGTCATTACATTTGGGTAATCTGCTGGCAGGTTGCCCTCACTGCAACAGTGAATACACTCGAACATCTACATTTATGGTAAGTGTACACAACTGTACATTTTTATACCCCTGACAACCTGACATTAGTCCTGGAGTGACAGCATCCGACGCAGAAATACTAAGCCTCTAGTATTTGGGCCAACTGAGGGCTACCTGCAGGCAGATAACCCAAGTGTGATGACTGCAACAGTGAAACACGAAGAACATCGGTCTTGCTCACTTTGACTACCATGAAAAGAGGAGATTCACACACTTGAAAGTTAGATATCATAGCATGGTGAATCTTTATTGATGAAGAGCTAAGGTCTTGGTCAAACAACTGGAGCAGGTACTCCAGGACATGCTGCACATGAGCTTGTTGGGGAGCTCCAGGACATGCTGCACAGGAGCTTGTTGGGGAGCTCCAGGACATGCTGCACAGGAGCTTGTTGGGGAGCTCAAGGACATGCTCCACAGGAGCTTGTTGGGGAGCTCCAGGACATGCTGCACAGGAGCTTGTTTGGGAGCTCCAGGACATGCTGCACAGGAGCTTGTTGGGGAGCTCCAGGACATGCTGCACAGGAGCTTGTTAGGGGGCTCCAGGACATGCTGCACAGGAGCTTGTTGGGGAGCTTCAGGACAAGCTGCACAGGAGCTTGTTGGGGAGCTCCAGGACAAGCTGCACAGGAGCTTGTTGGGGAGCTCCAGGACAAGCTGCACAGGAGCTTGTTGGGGAGCTCCAGGACATGCTGCACAGGAGCTTGTTGGGGAGTTCCACCAGCCCAAAATGTAAATCACTTGCACTTCTCTTTATACGCTTTCCTTATGAAAGGTTTCTGCAAGTCTGCCAAAATTTCCTCAGCCTTGTCAATGAATTCAGGGTTGTTGGAATCATTCATATTTGGAGAAGCCAAACCAAGAGCCCAAAGTCAGTGATGTCCAAGGCACAGCACCTACATAGTTGAGTTTGAAACAAATGAGTCTGAGGGGGCCCTCCAATGTGCAAGAAAGGACATCAGAAATTGAAATTGACTAGTCCAGTATGGGGACACCATGATAATCGTAGATATGTGCTGACTGCCTCTGTGCATTACTGTGACAATGAAAGGGAAGGGAGGGGATGTGAGACCCTCCCAACCAAGTCTCCCTTACTGCATCCCCCAATACTCTGCTGAGATTTGGAATAACAGATTATATTTTTCCATCATTTCACATTTGATGGTAATGAAAACAGTCAATTAGTAGTTGTCACTACATCTTTTGGTTTAGAGACCATTCACGGAGACATGTCCTGCTCAGTCTGCCCGCCAACACACTGGACTCATCCCAAATGTCTACTGGCACTAACAAGACATGATCCAAAGTGCATTTCCAAAGCTTGACAGATTCCTAGCACAGGGAAAGGAATGATTTCCATACAGCTGCTGGTATATCAGACTGTGTGAATGGTCAGGGGGCCCCTGGGTAAAAATAGCTGCAATGCTTTTAGGACAAAAAGAACTACTTTGAGCTCCAGAACACTCCAGAGGAGAGTTGCATCCATGGGAATGCATACACAAGCTGGGGATTCGAAAATGAATCCCCTTTTTATAGCCAGACTTAGGGTATGGATCCACCACTGTAGCTACTGCATGTCTATGTGTGCCAATGTAATTCTATGGAAAGTGGCTCCTTGTACTGATGCCAACAGAGTCGGGGGAGCTCACTGTAGGTCTTACATCTGAAACCATGGCAGAGGTGGTGGCCACAAGGACCCAAGGCCTTGACTACAAACTCCATTGTGTCACTCTCTGCCAACAGTAGCTGCCAAACAGTCAACTGCAGGGATGGCATTTCTTCCAGACATACATTTTTTGCACTTTTTAAGTTGTGCACTGGGGGAACTGATGGTAATGTTGAAGAGATAGTACAGCCTGGACAGAGACTGTCCCTACAGCCAATCATCTAGGCAAGGTTTAGTTCTCTGTGATCTCTGATGAGCTACAGTGAAACACCTGGGAGTTGTGATGGCACAGAAGGGCACACACCTGAACTGTCAGTGACTGACTCCCACATTAAGGTGTGGAAACCTCTTGGATCCCTGAGCAAATACTACGTAGAGGTAGACATCCTGGAAGTTCAAACAGCATATCCAGTCTCTACTTCATATGCAAAAGAAGTCTACTTGCACCAAAACTATATGAAACTGCACTTTACTTCACATCTGTTCAGGCTGGCAATATCACAAATGAGTTGAAGGTACTGGGTCTTTTCTGGCACTAAAACTAATCGTGGAATCTCTGGTCTGGGAGGAGCTCCTGGGTGACTCCCTTGCTTCTAAGGGTGTGGATGTCTAGTCTTACCTTCATCTTTTGATAGGCAAGATGTGGGGTAGTGACCATTTGCA
Organism: Protopterus annectens; assembly: GCF_019279795.1. Taxonomy (NCBI): domain Eukaryota; kingdom Metazoa; phylum Chordata; order Ceratodontiformes; family Protopteridae; genus Protopterus; species Protopterus annectens. The sequence goes on along the minus strand of NC_056749.1, from coordinate 63,061,467 downwards.
GGGGTCATCCTTTGACGAGTGAGATGTGGGCCAGTGACTTAATTTGCAGGTGTCATCCTCTGATGGGTGAGATGTGGGGCAGTGACTTCATTTGCAGGGGTCATCCTTTGATGGGTGAGATGTGAGGCAGTGAGCATTTGCAGGGGTCATCCTTTGATGGATGAAATGTGGGGCAGTGACCATTTGCAGGGGTTATCTTTTAATGGCTGAGACACGGAGAAGTGATTCCATTTGCAGGGGTTATCTTTTCATGGCTGAGACACGGAGAAGTGATTCCATTTGCAGGGGTTACCTTATTAAAATTACCCAATATCCTTCAGATATTATGCCTCTGACTAACTTACTTGAGCAGGGCATCAGGGAACTTCTCCTACTTTTTTGATATGCTGTCCACCTGAGCTACCACTATCCTTAATCATGTCCTCCTCCCTTTGTTGAGGCTGCTGTGACTCTCACCAGAGCCACATCTGATGCCAGGTGCTTCACATGGAACATAGATGTGAAGAATGGTATTTAGTGCTGGACAAGCAGATGGATAATCTATAGGTGGTAAGATGCTGTGCACATGTTAATTAATGGGGTAGCTCTAACCAGTTCAACCTTTTTAGTGCTGTACAGTGGCGGGTTCTGAAATGGGTATTTGCTGAAATTTAGCAGCTTTGTTACAGCATTGCACAAGTGTTGATTTTTCTGATGCCTGGAGGTCAGTAAGCATGTGCCTGGAGGTCAGTAAGCATGTGCCTGGCAGTCAGTAAGCATGTGCCTGGAGGTCAATAAGCATGGGTGCCATAATAAAGTGCAGGGAGGAGATAAGCAGTAGTTTTAGTTGCGTCAGTCAGAAAGTTTCTGGGTCTGTACAGCAACCCTGATTTTTGATTCATAGGTTCACAGATTAATACTAGGCTAAATGGCCTTGTGGCCCATTTTAAGGCTCGCCAATTACCCCATGTGAGAATTAAACCTTGCACCTTGTATCTGTAAGGTAAGGTAAACACCTTAGCCATTATGCCAGCCTCCCTGAGTTTTTCTTAAGCAATACTGTATATGCAGGTTGGATTTAAGATTATCATCCACAATCACCCCAATAATATAACCACTGAAGCCACTTCTCGTACCAAATTATCAAGATAGGGCTTTACATTTTGTTTTTCATGACAGAGGGATCGGGGGTGGGGGGGTGGTAGCTTTTTTTTGTGCTGAGCATGGATTTCAAGTTGCAAAGCCAAATTTCTACCTCTGTTAAAGCTTTCTGAATAATTTCTTGGAAGTGTGCCATGTTGTCAATGTGCAAATGAGTGTGGAGTTATCTATGTATTGCAACAGGAAGCCCAGTTGTGTAGATGTGTGCTGGGTATTGGCGAGAATGTTTAACAGGAGGGGACCAAGGATACAGCCTTGTGGTATACTGGGGATGATTGGGAGGTATGGAGAGAAAGTGGAGTACCATTTTACTGAATGGTACCTAATGGATAGGTAGCTTTTGAACTATAGAAGGGTGGGCTGAGACAGACCTAATCAGGACATTTGAAGTAGAAGTTTGCTGTGACCTAGAAATGAGGACACCACTTTGCCATTATTTTTAACCTTATTGACAGTATCTGTATAGGTTACAAGTTCAGTGTAAGTACTATGGGAAGGATGGAAGCCATGTTGTGTGGGGGCCAGGAGTTCTTCCTGTAGGAGATAGTTTAGCAATTGTTTTTTAATACATTTTCAAGTACTTTGGAAAGGGGGGGCTAAGATTGCCGTAGGTCTAAAGTTAGTAACGTCTGTTGAATCTCTTCCTTTGTGCAGACGGATAATGTGTGACTTTTCCAGAGAGAGGGAATGCGAGACTCCTGGACTGACCTATCTATATGGATTGAAACATGCTAGACAATGCTCTTGGTTGTTATTTTAAAGTATTCACTTAGAAAGTCATCAGCTGAACTAGATCATGCTTTGTGTTTAAGAGTAGTTTTATATAAGATGTGGGCAGAGGTTTGAAGGCAAAAGTGAATGTGGTGATATGTGGCTGTTGGGATTAGATGTTGGGGAATCCTTGGCTAGAGATTCTATACTATCTATGAAATAAGAGTTGAACTGTACTGCAGTTTCATGTGGTGAGCTACTGGGAGAAGGGTTAGGGTTGAATTTTTGGCCAGGATGCAAGATTTCTGTAATGGCTGTCCAGAATTGTTTGGTATTGTGTTTACTATTATTCTGAAAGTTATTAGAAAAAGAAGTTATGTCTTACAATAACTTTCCATCTGAGTTGTTTCACCTTCATTTATTCATTACTCTTGGGATTCGGGCCTTTTCTTCAAGCTTGGGTAAGCCACAAACCTCTCAAGCTAAGATTTTACCCATCATGCCCTTCTCCCTGTTAACGCAGATCTAATTTGCAGTTGGAAAAAATGAAGCTGAGGCTACCTCTGGTCAGACATGACCTAACAACTGGAAAGAAGGACAAATGAGATCCACCAGAAACCTCCGAAGGGGGAAGGCGGGTGGGCCGTAATGAATAAACGAAGATGAAACCACTCAGATGAAATGTTACGGTAAGACATAACGTCTTTATCTGATGTTGTTAATCTTCGTTTATTACTTACTCTTGGGAGAGAGTCCCCAGCTATCTTTTTCCCTGGGTGGCCCTATGGAAGGACATTCTGGAGCACCATAGAACCAAAAGAAGCTCTGTCTCTGGAGGCCAAGTCCAACTTGTAATGAGCAATGAAGTTATGAGGCCTAGTCCAGGTTGCGGCTGCACAAATATCATTCAAAGATGTTCTCACATGGACGGCTGCAGAAGTTGACACTGATCTTGTAGAGTGGGCCTTTACTCTGCCAGGTAAAGGGATACCATTCTTGCCATAAATTAAAGTAATACAATTTCTCAACCAAGTGGCTAAAGTAACTTTTGAAACTGGACAACCTAATCTGGATTCAGAAAAAGCCAAAAACAGCTGGTCAGATTTTTTATTAAATTTAGTCCTGTCTAGGTAAAAACAAATTTGTCTATGCACATCCAAGGCATGCAGGCACTATTCCCCTCTGTTAGAATGATTAGGAAAGAACACTGGCAAATCAATAGTCTGACTGATAGATAACTTAGAAACAACCTTTCGCAAGAAGGTCGGACTGGTCCTTAATGAAACTCTGTCCTGGTGAAAGATGAGGTAGGGGGGTTTGATAGACAAGGCCTCTAATTCAGAAATACGTCTGGCAGAAGTAATAGCAACTAAGAACAGCGTTTTCCATGACAGATACTTTAGATCACAGCTAGATGCAGGCTCAAAGGGAGAAGTTGTCAATCCCTGAAGGACTAAGGCCAGGTCCCAAGGTTGAACAGGTTTCCCTGAATGGAGGCTTTAGTTGAGTTACGCCATTCAGAAAGGTCTTACAAAGTCTGTGTGGCATTAAGGAAATGCCCTGGAAGCCATTATGAAAATTAGAAATTGCAACAAAATGAACACTGACTGTGGAGGCTGCTACCCCCAATTTATAAAGGTCTGAAAGATATTCTAGCACAATAGAAACAGGGGCTGTAAAAGGGTCCATTTGTTTGTCTTGTAGCCAGAGAGAAAACCTCTTCCATTTGTTGCAGCAGAGTAGTCTGGTGGATGATCTATGAGAGGCAATCAGGATGTCATGCACAGGGGAAGATAGATCATGCTGCCTGGCAATCATTGGAACTGGATAAACCAAGTTGTCACTTTCAGGCTGGATGGGTTTGGATGAACCAGATTCTGCGGGTGAGAGATCAACTCTAGAGTTGGATTGAGAATCCATGATCGATCTAGCAGATAAGGCCACAGGAAGAGAAACCAAACTTGAGGCCAATATGGAGCAATGAGGATCACTTTGCTCTTTAACCAAAGTACTTTCTTGAGGAACAGGGGAATGAGAGGTATCAGAGGATAGGCATATAGCAGACCCAAGGGCCATTCGTGGACTAGAGTATCTCTCATTGACTGACCCATAGGGGGGATCAGGGCAAAGTAGGTGCTGCATTTGTGATTGGAAGGGGACACGAATAGGTCGCAGCAAAGCTGGTCCCAGTGGTCGAAAAACTTTGCCGCCACTAGAGGTCTGAGAGACCACTCGTGAGGCTGTAGAATGCATCTACTCAACTTGTCCGCTATCACGTTGGAGCTCCCGGGAATGTGCGTCGCTATCAGAAAACGGTTGGAGGCTATCGCCCATTGCCATATTCTCTTGGCCTCTCGACAGAGTGGGTATGATCTGGTTCCCCCTTGTTTGTTGATGTATCAGACTACTGCCATGTTTGTCCGACTGAATTGCAATAGTCCCTGACAGAAGGATCGATTGGAATGCTTGCAACATTAGTAGCACCGCTCTCAGTTCCAGGACATTGATATGCAGATGGGCCTCTGTCTGTGACCAAGTGCCTTGGACGGTCTTTCCCTGAAACAGCCCCCCTATCCCATCAGGGAGGCGTCCATGGTCACTGTGGTGTTGGGCTGATGAGGGGTGAAGGGGCGAGACCACTGGTGAGGGTTGTTTGACATCCACCAGAGCAAGTCCTGTTTGCAAATCTTGGTTATTCGAATCGGAAAAGATAATGGGTGCTGGGATGGGTACCACTGAGTAAGAGGCAGCCACTGAAGAAGCCTCATGTGCAGCCTTGTTAGAAGGACTACGGTGATGGAGGCTGCCATCGATCCCAGCAGTTGAAGAACGGATCGATCTGAGGCTAGATTTTGTGAAAGTATTGCATGACCCAGTTCTTTGATCCCCGGAATTCTGTGATCTGGTAGAGAGGCTGTACATGTCATTGTCTCCAGAATCACTCCAATGTACTCTAATGAGTGACTTGGAGTAAGGTTTGACTTCTTCCAGTTTATCGATATTCCAAGCTGCTGTGCAGTGTTTAGGGTGCAAGTCAAGGCCTGATCCAGTAGACATCTTGTTGGGGCAGAAATTAGTCAGTCGTCTAGGTAGGGAAACACCTGGAATCCTTAAAGCCGCAGGTGAGCTGCAACTACTGCCATGCACTTTGTGAACACTCTGGGGGCTGTAGAGAGTCCGAAGGGGAGTACGCGAAACTGGTAATGACTGGCTCCCGCCCAGAAGTGAAGATATCTTCTTGAGCACCTTTCCACCTTTATGTGGTCTTGAAGATCTATGGAGCACATCCAATCATCTTTTTCCAAAAGTGGAAGTATAGACTGAACTGTGACCATCCGGAATTTTTCTGTCTTTACGAATTTGTTTAGGGTACTGTGATCCAGAATTGGTCTCTAGTCCTCTGTCTTTTTTGGCACCAAAAAGAATCTTGAATAGAAGCCGGATCTTGTCTGGTCTGGGGGGACTGTTTGGATGACTCTTTTTTGAAGCAGCTCTGATATCTCTATAGCTGCCGCTTTCCTTTGACTGGGTGGTACGTTGGGTAAGCTTCTGGGTAAGGGAGGAGTGAATAAGAAAGGAATATGGTATCCTCTAGTGATGAGCCTTTGTACCCAAGCATCTGTGGTTATGGTTTGCCAGGCAGAAGGGTACAAAGAAAAACAAGCCCCAACTGCTTCCAGAGGAAATCAATTGGGCTGCTCTTCAGGAGAGCTGATAGGGCTTGTCCAGAGAAAGATTCCCTGGAATCCCAGTTTCATTGACCACCCCTGCCCTGAAAGGGGCGTCTTCCATTAGAATCCCCCTGCCTCTAGGGGAAAACTTGGTCTGAGAGTCACGGAAAGGACCCTGAGACTTTTTGTGCCACATTTAACTACTCTTCTGATTCCTAGAATAGAACCGCTGAGGAGAAGACAAACGGACACCCACGGCAGATAGGGTCTTCCCATCCTGTTCACATCTGGCCAATGTATCTTTTACCTTGGAGCCAAACAAAGTAGTGGTCTCAATAGGGACATTAAGGAAGGAAGCCTTGAAGGAATCCGCAAAGTCACAAACGTGCATCCAGGCATGGCGTCTCATGACCATGCCTGCACCCGCAGCTCTCGTCGCTCCCTCAGTAGCATGTGATATCAAACACATTGAGGAAATGGAAACACTAGGGTCACTAATTGAGAGACCACCTTGTCTCGGACCTCAACAGAAACTGTTTCTGTCAAGGTCTCAGAGAGTTCGGATACCAGCTCTCTCTGTAGCCTTGCGAAATGAGCCAGGTAGTTCAAGGACCTAACAGCAAAGGTCAGTGATGCAAAGACTCGCTTCCCTAATCTGTTCACCGCCTGGGAATCCTTATTGGGTGGGTGAACAGCCTGGCTTTCCTCTGCCAGTTCCTTCTTTGTAGTGGCAGCCACCACCATGGCGTCTACTGGGAGACCTTTCAACCAACGGGGGCACTCTTCTGGGGAGAAAGGATTTTGTCCGGCCTACGAGGTATGGACTCCACAGAGTCCGGTGCCTTCCACGCACGCTGCATGATGAGCTTGACAAGCTCATCAGCAGGTGGGGTAACCCAGGAGGTAGGGGGCCAAGCATGAAAAGCCTGCAGGAACACAGACTCCTCTGAGGAATGGTTAGAGGACTTCATTCACCTCTCTGTTTTAAAATTTTGAGGATGTCAAAACCTAGTCAGATGGTAAATGTGGGGACCCCTCCCCATCAACATAATCTGTGTCTTCGGTCACTAACTCTTCCGTGGAGTCCATGTGCTTCCTCTTACACGTAGTCTTGCGGTGGACTTCCTCAGTGGGAGACTCTGGGGAAGGCTGCAAGGATGGGGTCTCCAGGGGGAGAATGGCCCAAGACTCTTTGCACCCGGAGTTCGGGGGTTGCGACTTGAGGCAGCTGAGGCTCAGAGAATGTAGCAGTCTCTGACAGAGGCGGCCGAGAAGCAGCAGCCAGTATGTCCTCTCCAAGGCCGCGGAGGTCAGCCCACCCGAGGAGGGATGCCTGGAAACCTCCACAGAGGTCAAAGGAGTATAGGTAGGAGTCTATAGAGAAGGGTGATCAACTCTAGAGGGGAGAGACACTTTTGAAGGGGCAGGAATTCCTCTGGCCAAAAGCAGCTGGTCTATAAGACACACCGCATCATGTTCAGAAAGGCTTCTGGTAGACCTCACTGAAGGCGATTCGGGCCTGTCCAAAAAAGGGCTAGCATGACCACTGAAAGAAGGTGTCTAAATAGGTAATGTCTGCACCGAAACTGGTGGTGTTTGTATAGTCTGCACCACTAAAGCCGGCGCAGAAGTGGTATGCACTGAAATCAATGGTGTGGAAGATTCCTGCACTGAGAACGGTGTTGTCAAAGTTGGAGTTGTCTGCTCCGAAACCATCGGCGCCGAAAAAGCCTGCACCAAAGAAATTGTCGGTGCCGAGGGGGTCTGCGCCGAGCAAACTGTCTGCACCAAAGATGTCTGCACCAAGAAACTGGACAGTGCCGAAGGAGTCTGCACCAAAACTTCAGTTGGTACCAAAGACGACTGCGCTGTGCCTATATACCAATCAGTGCCAAGAAAGTCTGCACTGAACTAGTCGGTGCCATAGTAGTCTGCACCATGAAGGCTGAAGTCTGCGTCGAAAGCAACGGTGTAGAGGGACCAGCAGACATAAATGGAAACAGAGTTAAATGAGTCGGTGCCGAAGCAGCCGCTGGCACTGACGACTCTGACAATTTAGCCTTTTTATGTTTCAATTCCTTAGGGCCTTCAGAGGGAGATGATGGAAGAGACTTAGACCTTTTATGTTGTTTGAAAGGAGGAGAAGATTCCTGCAACCCAGAAATAGCCTCGCGGAAAGAGGTCTTAAGGAGACCCTTTAGTACTAGTTTATTTTTACGTTCGTTCAAAGTCCTGGCAGAAAAACTTTTACAAATCTGACAGGGCAGCTTCACTGTGAGATGAGGCACGCCAAAACAGTAAACACAGAAGTCATGCGTGCCAGAGTGAGTCGGTGCCAAAGCAGCACTCTGAACACTTCTTAAAGCCTGGACTCCCTTTCTTCTCAGACACTGTATCCACAAAATATTCAAAAACTAGGCACACACACTGTAGCAAGGCCCAAGTGAGGGCAAGGAAAGACTAGCAGCAGAGGTAGTAGAAGATACCAAAAAGGTTCAGATAATAAAGAAAAAAAAGATACGACTTAATAGTCGAAAAACTAAGAATTCTGTGAGAAAAACTCAAAAAATTATTAAAATATACACTTAGCTGGAAAGGAATGGCTGAACAGCAACGTGGCAAACTAGATCTGAGGTAACAGGGAGAAGGGCATGATGGGTAAAAAATCTTAGCTCGAGAGGTTTGTGGCTGACGCGAGCTTAAAAACAAGGCTGGCGCGATTCCAAGGTAAGAACCAAATCCCAAGAGTAAGGAATAAAAGAAGATGGACAACATCAGATTATAGTTTTTGTCTTCATTTATTTACTGTTCAGTATGATTGCAAAGCATTCTGAAGTTTTCAAGACATTGCAGTGTTTCACACTTTTGCCATTCTTTCCATGTTTTTTCTCTAAACTGCATTAGCATTCTACTATTTTTGGACAGCCAGACTGCACATTTGTTTTTAGTCCCTTCCTTCTAGGGAGTGCAAGGCTATTTAGGATATTCAGGAAAGTTGAAGTGAATTAATTTACAGCATCATCTAAGGGGAGAATTTTTTTAAGAAGTTCCAGTTAATACATGCTAGGGTAACAATGAACATTTTTAGGTTAACCTTTTTTCCGGGTTAAACCTGGAAAGGTTCCATGTTCATAGGTTCATAGGTAGGTACTAGGCTATTGGCCCTAGAGCCTATACAAGCCTAGCCAAAAAGGTACCCTGACTTTCACCACCCAAGAAAATTATTTCCCTGTGCCCCTGTCAAGCAGAACCACAGAAGTGATCCCCGGGATGAATTTCCTATTACCCATCCAATCATCAAGATTTTTCTTAAAGAGTGCTAATGAGGAACTCTGTTTGACATAGATAGGTAGTCTGTTCCAGAGTATGGGAAGTCTCTGGGACAGTAATCTATCCCTCCAGCATGTTCTGTTTATTGTGGTGACAAGGTTTAGGTAAGTGGAGCATGTCCAACAGCTCTAGGTTTGACATAGCTTTGTATGTTAGGCAGAGATCGCCTCTGAGTAGGCGATATGCAATGGAGTAAAGCTGGAGTTTTTTGAGACGGTCTGCATAAGGCATCAGTTTGAGGCCAGTAATCCTCTTTGTGAGGTGTTTTTGCGGCCTTTCCAGTTGTTGTAGATGTCTTGTGAGGTACATACCAAAAGGGGCGTTGTACTCTATAATGGGTCTAATAAGTGATGAGTAGAGGGGAACAATGACCTCTTTCTTTCTGGATGAGAAACCTTTTGTGATGAGGTGTGCCACGTAGAAGGATTTCCTGACCACTGTGGCGATGTGATTATCAAAGGAGAGACTACTGTCCACCTGTGTCCCAAGGTCTCTTATCACACTTTCGGTGTTAATTGACTACCGCCTATGTGGTAGTTCATGGGTACACAGTTTTTATCAAAGGGGATGACGATGCACTTTTTGGCATTGAGCTTGAGACCATGGCTTTGACACAAGGCATCTGTCTCAGTGAGGCCCTTTTGTAGGATGTCCACATCGTTAGGAGTTTCGATTATGGCTCCTAGTTTGCAGTCATCTGCAAATTTAGTTAGCCAAAGACCTTCTGTGTTAGCCTGTACTTCAGAGAAGTAGATACCAAATAGGAGAGGACCCAGGACTGAACCCTGTGGTACTCCACTTGTCACTGGTCTGAAGTCTCATTTGGAGTCTGCTACTTTCACAGAGTGGGTTCTGTCAGTAAGCCAGTTGGCAACCCATCTTGTGACATAGGGATTTATACCTAGTTTAGTGAGTTTTATCTATAATTCCAGAGTGGGGGATGGTGTTGAATGCCTTGGCGAGACCTAGATAGGCTGTGTGAACCACCTTACCCTACTCTATGGCTTTGGTGACTACTTCAAAGAAGTCTATCAGGTTTAGGAGACATGATCTACCTTTTACAAACTCAAACTGTGTGGGGTCCAGAGTTTGGAGAGCTCCAATGTCTTTGCTTATGAGTTCCATGAAGATACATTCCATGGCCTTGCAGACCAGGCTCGTCAGGCTAATGGGGCAGTAGTTCCTGGTGTCTGTTGTGGCCCCCACTTTGTGGAATGGGATAACTGTCGCTGTGCGCCATTCAATGGGCACAAAGCCTGAGGTGAGGCTATAATTGAACATGGTACTTAGGTGGGGTGCCACTTCATTATGTAGTTCATGTAGAAGGCAGCCTGGGAAGTTGTCAGGTCCCATGGATGCTGTGTTCTTGGCTTTGGAGTGAGAGGTTTTTACCTGTGCAGCTGTGATTACAGGAACTTTGCATTCTTCCGGTATAAAGATGGGCCTTTTAGGGGGTGAGGGGGGGGGGTAAAGTTAGCACTGAACCTATCCTCCAGGATGTTGGCATTATCAGTTGGTTCTGTATATTTAATGTCATTGTGCTGTAACTCAGAGCAGATCTGAGTGTTGTCATTGAGATTCTTGACATAGCTATATAATGCTTTGTGGTTGTCTTTAGAATCAGTGGCAATTTTGCTTTCATAACTAGCTTTGGAGGATTTTATGAGGGATCTCAGCTTTTTACTGAGGCTGACCAGGGAGTTCCTCCAATCGTGGGATTTTACTCTTTTTTGCAACAGTTTCTTTCTTCTGTAGTAGAGTTTGTTTATGGCAGAAGACCACCAGATTGGCTTCCTTTTTTTTTGAAGGATAGCATCTTGGTTCTGTTAGGGATAGCACGATCCATGCTCTCTTGTAAGTGCTTATAAAGTGCATTTGTGTAGGATTCAGCAATCGGACCTCTACTGTCCATCTGCATGGGTGTCGTGAAGTTTGCCACTTCTGTCTTAAGAAGCGTGAAGTTGGCTTTGGAGAAATTCTTTACGGTTGTTTTCCTAATGGGGGGTGGGAGCGGGGTATGGATGTTTAGGGTGATTATCTTGTGGTCAGATCTGGCCAATGATGAGCTGACCTCTGGTGTGGAACACTGATCACCCATATTGGTGATGACCAGGTCTAGGATATTGCTGCCCCTGGTGGGGGTGTGGATAAGTTGGTCCAAGGCATTGGAATTGATGATTTCCAGAAAACATTGAGCAAAGGAGTTGGTACATGAGTAGTTTTCCCAGTTAATGGTAGGGTAGTTGAAATCACCCATTATTAGAGTGTTGGGTTGTACCTTAATATTTTCCGGTGTATACAGAAAAGAGGAGTGGAAATCCTGGGGCATGGTGGGGGCTCTGTAGCAAGCTACAATCTGGATTGCGGTTTTGTCCAGAGTTAGTTGAACTTGGATAATCTCGGATGCATTATGCTGAGCAACTAGCTTGGAGGTGTGGATATCTTTAATGAATATGGACATGCCGCCACCTTTAGTGTTTTAGTCTGGGTTTGGTGGCCGAAAGGTGTGGTATGAATTAAAGCCTGGTAATGCAGGGGTGCTCTCTGGAGCTTTGAACCAGGTCTCTGTCACTGCACAGATGTCTATGTTCTCCATTTTAAGGAGTGCCACGAGTGAGTGCATTTTGAGGTTTAGACTTCTAGCACTGAGTAGCATTACCCTCAGATTTTGCTTACTTGTTTTGTTTTATAAACATGCTGTTTAAGTGGATGTGTGAGATGTCTGGTCATATAGATTGGAAGATGATCACTGACAGAATGCGACACTGTACCTAAGGTGGTGTATTTGCTACGGTTTGATACTAAGGTCCAGTCTAAAAGGGAATATAATATCCTGCCATAATGTGTGGAGCTATTAATTAGTTGTGTGAAACCATATAAGTTAATGCTACATGTAGGGGAGTTAAACTTTATGTCTAACCAACTGACATGCCCATCACCTAGTAGTATTTTCTCTTGTGGAATTATTATGGATATCCAATGTAGAACATCTTCCTACACAGCCGTATTGTCACCAAGAGTGTTGTAAAGGACAATAACACATATTTGTTTATAACTGTTTATTTTCAGGAAAGTAATAAGAAGCTCTGTGAATTGAATTTTGGTGCTGGTTTGTTATGAAGGGAAATGTGGTAGTAAAGCAATACACCCACCTCTCCTCTTTATACAGCTGTGACGACCTTGTTCTGTCCAATAATCGAGGATCCTCAATCTTTACACTGATACCAGTGAGGGACATTCACTTGGAACAGAAATAAATATACACAGCATTTTGAGATGCATCTTTCTGTACCAAGAACAATTTCCCTTAAGAGCGCACACAGTCTGGGAGTGTCTCTCTCTCCAGGCCCCCCAATAACTCTACAGCTGTATCAGTGGGGAGTTTTAAGTCCTCAGCCGAGTGTTCCAAGCCAAGTCCTCCAATACCCTTTCTGTGAAACCAATGCTCTGTTTCCCTGCTCCAAGTATTACACACACACACACACACACACACACACACACACACACACACACACACACACACACACACACACACACACACACACACACATCTGGGAAAGGCTGGCACAGATTTACTAGCTATGCCCCCTCTGCCCAGACTATAAAGGTAGGTACTGCCACCAGAGCACTCCAAAGCCAGCTACTCTAAGGCTCTTACAAGGGTACCCAATTATTTACTTATTATTTATTTAATGACTTTTGTTGACTGGGAATGTCCATTGGGTCAGGAACCCATTTTCAGTGGAGGCCCGGGGAGAAAAGCTCCACAATTAACACAGAGAAAAAAATGAAGATGTAACAATATTGATAAACATAAACTACAATACTTATAATACTTCTAAAATTTATACTGAAAACCAAAAGAAGAAGTACTAAACTGGGAAACCACAAAGCGAGCTGACACCACAGGAACAAGGATAAAATTTAATGTTGAGCGCTTTTGTCACAAATTACAGTTGACTTCTCCAGAAAAAACAGAGCGTCTCCCCTCAGCTCCTTAAATACTCATTACAAAGACATCATTAACAGATGTGTGTTAAACATCATTTACATTTAAAGATACAGACTCCCTTTTTCTTACATGCAAAATTAAAAATCATGTTGCACTGTTTATGATATCTAATAATATTAAAAACGTCAAGCCTAAGATGTTAACATAAGTTATATGAAATGATAAAATGCTCTAATAATAATGTTGTAATAATATAATAATAAAAGTTAACAAATTACAAAAAAAAAATTGCTTTCAGTTTCAAAAAACTAGTCAATGAAACCATGTCATTCAGTCCTGGATTACTGTTGGCATTAACCCTCAATTGCCATAACAGTTCTTTATATTCAAGTAAATATTCTGTAGGGCCTCCTCTTTCATCCACCATAAGCTGTTCAAGTACTGTGAATTTGAAATTGTGACCTGGATAGGTACTGACATGTTTAGCCAGTGAATTTTTTAAATTCACTTTCCTAATGTCATATAAATGCTGGTAAATACGTGTTCGAAAGGCATTCTTGGTTTTGCCTATGTAAAAACAGGCACACGTCTGACAAATACCAGCATATATGGTTTCCACTGATTTGGGACATTGTTTTCAAGAATTGGTTTATTTTGTCAGGGGACCCAGATTTGAGAGAGAGAATTGGGGATGCCTCAGTGGTTGTGTATAGAAAGGACATCTGTGTTAAAAACATCTTAGAGAGGAAAAAAGGTGGTAATACCTTAGGAGAAACAAGGGAGAATGTCCAAATGTAGACAGTGTACCCACTGCAAATATATCTTGGAAGGTGATAGTGTATTCCTTAAAGGTTATGGATGGGTGAAACTACTATACAAGTACAATTGTAGTAGTAGGAATGTCATATATGCTGGTATTTGTCAGACGTGTGCCTGTTTTTACATAGGCAAAACCAAGAATGCCTTTTGAACACGTATTTACCAGCATTTATATGACATTAGGAAAGTGAATTTAAAATATTCACCGGCTAAACATGTCAGTACCTACCCAGTTCACAATTTCAAATTCACAGTACTTGAACAACGTACGGTGGATGAGAGAGGAGGCCCTATAGAATATTTACTTGAATATAAAGAACTGTTATGGCAACTGAGGGTTAATGCCAACAGTAATCCAGGACTGAATGACATGGTTTCATTGACTAGTTTTTTGAAATTGAAAGCATTTTTTTTATGTAATTTGTTAACTTTTATTACTATATTATTACAACATTATTATTAGAGCATTTTATCATTTCATATAACTTATGTTAACATCTTAGGCTTGAAGTTTTTAACATTATTAGATATCATAAACAGTGCAACATGACTTTCAGTTTTGTTTGTAAGAAAAAGTGAGTCTGTATCTTTAAATGTAAATGGTGTTTAACACACATCTGTTAATGAAGTCTTTGTAATGAGTATTTAAGGAGCTGAGGGGAGACGCTCTGTTTTTTCTTAAGAAGTCAACTGTAATTTGTGACGAAAGCGCTCAACATTAAATTTTATCCTTGTTCCTGTGGTGTCAGCTCGCTTTGTGGTTTCCCAGTTTAGTACTTCTAAAATTTAGACAAAAAGATTGGTAATCAGTACATAATATAATCGCAGATAACTAAATACAATCCAGTACATGAGTTTCTTATTAAATGTTGGCATTGCATAATATATGGCAGTTCTTGCAGAACAAATAGTGGTATTTTACCTGCATTACCAACATGGTAGTAGTCATTTGAACTGTGGATGTAGATTAGGATTAATTAGCGAAGGTTTATGGTGGCTTGATTGTTTTGCAGTTGCAAGAGAGGTTGTTTAGGAAATATGTTTTTAATGTTGATTTACATGTCTTTGTACAGTTTGGGTAATATGGGAGGGTAAGGAGTTCCACCGTTTTGCAATGCTGTGGGAGAAAGTACAGTTGTGTACACTTAACATAAATGTAGATGTTGTAGTGTATTCACTGTTGCAGTCAACACACTTGGGTTGTCTGCCTGCAGGTAGCCCTCAGTTGGCCCGAATACCAGAGACTCAGTATTTCTGCGTTGGTTGCTGTCGCTCCAGGACTGACGTCAGGTTGTCAGGGTATAAGAACAGGCAGCAGACGCTATTACATCAGTTTTTCATGCCCCAAATGTCAGGAGCCCTCCAAATAGGGAGCTAAATTATGGTGGGGGAAAACACCACCATTAAAAAGTAAATACAAATACCAATACCCCAGAAGGGGTGAGTAAAAGGCATAGAGAGGAGACAGAAAGAGAGAGAGATAGAAAAAACAGGGGGCTGGATGGAGGGAAAAGTACAGTTTTGTACCTACCATAAATGTAGATGTCCGATAGGTATGCATCTGCAGTCATCACATATGGGTTGTCCTGCCTCAGGCAGCCCTTCTGTCGGCCGGATTCCAAAGTCTGGGTCCGGCGTCGGCTGATGTCGCCCCTTCCCTGACGTCAGAGCGCCTGGGGTATAAAAGCGTCAGCTGACACCATCTTCCTCAGTTTTTCTTGCCCCAGATGCCAGGTGCCCTCTAAGGAAGGCTAAATTTGGAGAAATGCAATAAATTCCAAACATGCACAAAAATATACACATATACAAAAACAAATACACCATAATAGATAACCCCAGCTAGCTATGAGAGGGGAATGTACCCAAGAAATACCACAGAGGGGAAGGAGGGAGGGTAAACCTGACTGCAGATGCATACATATCGGACATCTACATTTATGGTAGGTACAAAACTGTACTATGTCCTTCAAGGATGCATCTGCAGTCATCACATATGGGTAGAATACCATAGCCAATCTGGGGGTGGAGGATCTAAGTAAAGGATGGTGTAGCTAAAATGCCCTGCAGGACTGCCGTAGCAAAGCCTGCTCTGGATCTGGAATATAAAGGTAAGTTGTAATGCTTGGAAAATGTATGCACGGAGCTCCATGTAGCAGCTTCTAAAATGTCCTTGGTAGCCACCCCTCTTAAGAAGGCTGTGGCTCTGGTCGAATGAGGTCTAATGTTAGCTGGCACAGTTTTTCCATGAAAGAAGTAACAGAACCAAACGCAATTCCCTATCCATTTTGAAATTGTCTGTTTTGAAATTGCTTTTCCTTGTGCACCAGCAGCATATGCTACAAACAACTGGTCAGTTTTTCTGTAATTTTTAGTTCTGTCCAAGTAATAGCGCAACTGTCTGTGTATGTCCAGGGTGTGCAGAAGCTTTTCCCCTTTGTTTTGTGGATTTGGAAAGAAGGTAGGCAGGTGAATAGCTTGGTTTAATGAGACCCTAGATACCACCTTTGGCATAAATGAAGGATTGGTTCTCAATGAGACTCTGTCTTGATGAAAAATAAGAAATGGCTGTACTGCCATGAGGGCCGGTAACTCAGATACTCTTCTTGCTGAGGTTATGGCCAGAAGGAAGGCAGTCTTCCAAGACAGGAACTGTAGTTCTGAAGATGCTGCTGGTTCAAAGGGAGGCAGTGTTAGTTTTTCCAACACGAAGTTAAGGTCCCAAGTAGGCAGTGGTGGTTTCCTTGGAGGATTGATGTTTTTAATTCCTCTTAGAAACTGTCTTAGCAGAGGATGAGAGAAGACAGGTGGATCAGTATTGTACTCTGCTGAAATTGCTGAAGCATGAATTTTAATGGAAGAGTAAGACAGGCCATTGTGGAGCATTTCTGCCAAATATTCCAGGATATGTGCCATGTTCATAACTGTTGCATCTAGGCCCTTTGAGGTGCTCCAGGTGTGAAATCTTTTCCATTTTGCTGAGAATGCCTTTCTTGTGGAAGGCCTGCGAGCTTCCATGATGATATCCCTCACTCTCTTGGATAGCGTAGCCTGGTGATGAGTCAAGGTATTTTCCAGGCAGCTAGTTGTAATGTTTTCAGGTTGGAATGCAGAGTTTTGTAATTGTGCTGTGTCAGGAGAAGCGGCCATTGTGGCAGAAGCCATGGTTTTGTCCGTGACATGCTCTTTAGCAATGGGTACCAGTGCTGTCTTGGCCAGTCTGGAGCTATCAGAATCACTCTTGGCTGCTCTGCCCTGATCTTCAGTAAGACCTTGGCCATTAATGGAAGAGGTGGGAATGCATACACTGTTAGAGCTCTCCAGCTGAAAGAGAGGGCGTCCACTTTCCACGCTTGTGGGTGGTATGTCCTTGAGCAGAATTTCTCCAGCTGCTGATTGTGTGGGGAGGCAAAGAGGTCTATGTCCGGTCTCCCCCATGATTGTGTTATCTGATGGAAGATGTCTGGGTGCAGCATCCATTCGTGTGCATCCATGATGTTCCTGCTTAAGCTGTCCGCCAGTATATTGTCCTTTCCTGGTACAAACTGGGATTGCAGCTGTATATTGAGAGTCAAGGAAAGTTCCCATAGATTCATTGCCAGTCTGCAAAGAGGGTAGGAATGGGTGCCTCCTTGCTTGTTTATGTACCACATAACTGTAGTGTTGTCTGTCCTTATTAGCAGGTGGCCTTGATGTAGAAATAACTTGAAGGCCTCGATTGCATGTATCACTGCCAGCATTTCCTTTTGGTTTATGTGCATGCGTAGCTCTTTTTGTGACCATAGTCCTTGAATGCATCTTCCTTCCATGTGCTCCCCATCCGTGGTCTGAAGCGTTCGTTGTAATGGTTTGGCTGGCTATTGGTTTGCTGAAGGGCAAACCCCTGTTTGACTGGCTTGCTTGAGCCCACCACAGAAATTCCCTTTGAAGGCATGGGATGAGTGGTATCAAAGTTTCCAAGCTGTGACTGTGCTGAGTCCATAAACTCCTTAGGTACCATTGGAGTTTCCTCATATGTAGCCTTGCTTGAGGAATCAGAAGAATGCAAGAAGCCATGTAACCCAGGGCCTGCAGGATTTTCCTTGCAGTCAGCTGAGTTTGTCTTGTCAGATTCTTGAAGTAATCCGGTAGTTGGTTTTGCTTTTCTTCTGTGAGGAAAGCCATTTGGGTGGTTGTGTCTAGATCCGCACCCAGAAAAGTTATTCTTTGGGATGGTACAAGTCTTGACTTGTGAATGTTGACTGTATATCCCAAGGCCTGAAGAAGATAGATGGCATAATTCAAGTGTTTTACCAAAATTTGTTGACTGTCCGCTTGTATAAGGCAGTCATCCAGATACGGGTATATTTGCATCCCCTGAAATCTGCAGTGTGCAATTACTGATGCTGGGCATTTCGTGAATACTTTGGGTGCAGTAGATAAGCCAAAGGGCAATGCTGAGAATTGATAATGCTCTGAACCTGCAAGAAATCTGAGGTGTCTTCTGCAGCTTTGTCTGATAGGGACATGCAGGTATGCCTCCTTGAGGTCCAGAGTTACGAGCCAAGACCCCTTGCCCAGCATGGGAAGGAGTTGCTGTAGAGTCAGCATTTTGAATTTTGGCACAATGAGATAAGTATTTAGTGCGGACAAGTCGAGAATAGGCCTCCATTGCTTTTCTTTTCTTGGAACAAGGAAGAGTCTGGAATAAAATCCTCGGCCTTGTTCTGCGAGAGGAACCTTTTCTATTGCTTTCATTTTCATTAAGTTGGAGATTTGTTTCAAAGCCTCTGCCTTTTGGATTTGGTGGCAGGTCTGGCATGCCTTTTCTTTTCGGTAATGTGTGGAAATGGAACCTGTATCCTTTGTCTATTATTTGTAGTGTCCATTTGTCCCTTGTAATAATGTGCCAATTTTCTGAAAATAAGGTAAGCTTTCCGCCCAAAGGTGCTTCCAATTGAGCCCTGGTTGGCGGTGTCAAAGTAAAGTCATTGAGTCTGTCCTTGTGCAGCAGTTGTAGGCCCTGCACTACCTCCCTGGTTGGGATGCTGCCATTGACGTCCTCTGTAGGAGCCTCTAGCTTGCCCTCTACCTCTGGCACGCCTGTTCTTGCCTCTCTGAAATCTGTCTGTGTCTGGAAAGGACCAGTTCTTGGAAGGCCAATTTCTGCTGAATCTTGGTGGTTGGACTTGCATAAAATCTTTGACTGTTTGTACAGATTTTGCCTTTTCTTCAAATTTCTTTAAGACCTCCTGAGCAGTGGAGCCAAATAACTTTTGCTTTACCAGTGGAGCATCCAGAAGCTTTGCTTTAACATGGTCTGGCAGAGATTGCTCCTTCAGCCAAGCATGCCTACGTATGACTGCACCTGTCATAGCTGACCTACATGAAGCTTCCAATGCATCATAACCACACTACAAGAAATGGTTGCTAACCTGTTAAGAGTTATGTACCAGATCCTGAAGTGATTTGCGATCTAGGGGTTCAGGTGAAGACAGCTTTTTATGCAATTCATCTAACAAATATTCTTGGTACTGTATCATATGAAATTGACAGTTTAAAGCCCTCATAGAAAGGGTAGCAGAAGTATACACTTTTTTACCCCATCGCTCTAAAGCCCTGGACTCCCTTTCAGAGGGGAGTGGATTTTTTGTAGTGACAGCTGCAACCCCTTTAGGGCCCTGGGAAATAGTTTCTGGATCAGCAGAGTGGGCCTTGTAAAGGAAAAGATGTGATTCCGGGACCCTGTAGTACCTATCGGGTTTGGCAGGAGCCGGAGGAAGAGTGTCAGGGGTTGTGCTAGATTCAGAGTACACATCATCAATGACATCCAAAACAGGGGGAATAGCCAAAGGTCTATGCTGAGGCAAATGCAAGAATGTCCTTAATCTCTTCCTGGAATCAGAGAATTCCTGGCCCTGCCATTGGAAATGCTCCCTCATAGTGTGCAGAGTTTCCCCAAAAGACAGTTCTTCAGGAGGGGAGTCCGAAGGGATAGATTCCTCTGCATCTGAATCCTTGTAGGCCGAAAAAGCCTCCTCCTGGTAGTCCGAGAGAGCAGAGCCATCAGAGGCCTCATCTGAGGAGAGGGGATCAGAGGGCTCAACCCTGGGCCTTTTTTCTGTAGGAGGTTGAGAGCCCCTGTCCGGATGAGGCTGAGAGCCCCTAATTAATGAAATAAGGTCCTCTGCTAGACTAAGGATCTGAGAACCTGTAGTGGGTCCCTGAGGGATAACCCTGGGAGGCATAGATTTTGAGTGTTTAGCAGCTTTAGCCCTAGAGAATGCCTTAATAGACATGGATGCAGGAGGCCTGGCTGCACCACGTGCTGGTGTAGTTTTGTCTAAGGGAATGGTGTCGGAAGGTTCCGGGACACCAGATTCCAATGGAGATTCAACAACCGATACAGTAGTGGCCTCCGGGGCCGAGGTTGTCGGTTGTACGGTTTCGGTGGACGGTAGTACCAAGGACTCGGTTTCAGCCGAGACCGAGATACTCGCGGTAGGCCTGGCCGTGGTTTCAGCCGAAACCGCGGACCGCGTGTGTCAGTCCTTGTCCTTCCGTTTCTTTATTAAATGTGAAGTCGGAGTCTCCGACGGCATTTTGTAAGCAAAACTAGCCCCAAAAAATTCCTCTGCAAACTCCAACCGACGTCTTAGAGTGCGTCGGTTGAAGGAAGCACAGGCGGAACAGGCCGAGACGTCGTGGTCTGGGCCTAGGCAAGGTAGGCAGTAAGAGTGGAAATCCTTATGAGGTATTTGTTTCCCACAAGTTAAGCAATTATTAATTTTATCTGACATCGGCTGAGGCAAGAAAGAGTCCCCAACGGGGTACTTAGCTTTTGAAGTCTTCGGTTTAGCTGAATTACAGGAGCTGGCCGACCGGCACTTGCGAACTGCTTCTGCTTCGGGCACCACGCGGCAAGAAAGACTGAGGAAGATGGCATCGGCTGACGCTTTTATACCCCAGGCGCTCTGATGTCGGGGAAGGGGCGACATCAGCCGACGCCGGACCCAGACTTTGGAATCCGGCCGACCGAAGGGCTGCCTGAGACAGGACAACCCATATGTGATGACTGCAGATGCATCCTTGAAGGACATCCAGGACTGCAATAGTGAATACACTTGAACATCTACATTTATGGTAAGTGTACACAACTGTACTATGTTCTTCGTGTTTCACTGTTGCAGTCATCACATTTGGGTGGATTTCCAAAGCTGAAGAAGGCAGTCAAGAAGAGTTAGGGCTGGCAAGTATGCCTTGCAGGACTGCTGTAGAAAAACCTGCCCTGGATTTGGAAAAGATAGGCAGGTGGTAATGCTTGGTGAAGGTGTGCACAAAACTCCAGGTAGCAGCTTCCAGGATGTCCCTGGTGAGGAGTCCCCTGAGAAATGCTGCAGAAGTAGATGTTGCCCTAGTGGAATGTGTTCTGACCCCCTGAGGGGTTGGTTTCCCACGGTGCTTGTAGCAGAAATGGATGCAGTGTGTTGTCCATTTGGAAATCATTTGTTTTTAAATGGCCTTGCCTTCTGCTCCTGTTGCAAAGCTGACTAAAAATTCGTCAGATTTTCTGAAAGGCTTAGTCCTATCAAGGTAGAATCTGAGCTGTATGTGCACATCCAAGGAGTGCAGGATCTTTTCCTCTTTATTTTGAGGCTTAGGGAAGAAGGTTGGCAAATGGATGGATTGGTTGAGAGCCACACTGGACACCACCTTAGGCATAAAGGAAGGGTTAGTCCTGAAGGAAACCCTGTCAGCATGGAAAATAATGAAGGGTTCCACAGCCATCATTGCTTGTAGCGCAGACACACTTCTAGCTGAAGTGATGTCTAGAAGCAAGGCTGTTTTCCAAAAGAGGAATTTTAACCATGCTGACGCAACAGGTTTAAAAGGGAGAAGCGTGAGCTTTTCCAGTACAAAGTTAAGGTCCCAAGCAGGGGTGGGTGCTCTCCTTGGTAGCCTTAAGTTATTTGCCCCTCTCAGGAACTGTTTGATCAGAGGATGCGAAAAGAGAGGTGGTTTAGTGTCGTAATGAGCAGAAATGGCTGAGGCATGTATCTTAATGGAAGAGAAGAACAGGCCTTTGTGGAGTAGCTCTGCTAAGTAATCCAGAATTAGAGGCAGGGAGGGCAGAGTTGTGTCCTCTCCCTTGGATTGAATCCATGAGCAGAACCTTTTCCATTAATCAGCATAGGATTTTCTTGTACTGGGTCTTCTGGCTTCAAGAATCACGTCCAGCCCTGCTTGCTTAAGGTGACTGGGGGAGAATTCAAGGAATAAGCTAGGCTGCAAGATTTAGGGTTTGCAGTTTTGGATGCAAAATCTGTCCCTCCTGCTGAGAGAGCAGGGTTGGGGTCTGGTGTAGGTGCCAGGGTGGCACCAGTGTCAGGTTGCGCAGGAGTGGGTACCCATGCTGGCATGGCCAGTCTGGGGCAATCAGAACTGCCTTTGGCCTGTCTTGTTTTATCTTGAGTAATACTCTTGAGAGAAGTGGCAGAGGGGGAAAGGCATAGATTGAGAGCTTTTCCCACTGAAAAGATAGGGCATCCACTTTCCAGGCCCTGCTGTGAGGATTCCTGGTGCAGAATTTGCTGTGCTGGTGGTTGTATGGGGAGGCAAATAGATCTACCTCTGGGGTCCCCCATTTCTGGATCAGAAGGTTGAAGGTGCTGGGCTCCAATTGCCACTCATGTGGGTCTAGGAGATTTCTGCTTAAGTCGTTTGCCAGTGAGTTTTGTTTGCCTGGCAGGAATTGAGCTTGTAGATGGACTTGAATATCCAAGGCCGTGTTCCACAGGGCCATGGCTAACCTGCAGAGTGGGTAGGAACGGGTTCCCCCCTGCTTGTTGATGTACCACACGACTGTGGTGTCGTCTGTTTTTATTAGCAGTTGTCCTGGAAAGAATAGGGATCTGAAAGCTGTCAGGGCATTCTGTACAGCTAGCATCTCTTTTTGGTTGATGTGAAGATGAATCTGGCTTGGGCTCCAGTGGCCCTGAATACATTTGCTGTCCATGTGAGCCCTTCAGGCATAGTCTGATGAGTCTGTGGTTAGGGTCTGGGTGGACTGGGGTTGAATAAAAGGCAGTCCCTTGTTGCGGCTGCATGCATCTGCCCACCAAAGGAACTCTGTCCTTAGAAAGAGTATGATAGGAATGACTGTTTTCAGGTCTTGGGAATGTTGGCACCAAAGACCTTTTAAGTAGCATTGAAGTTTCCTCATATGCAGTCTTGCATATGGAATTAACAGTATGCATGAGGCTATGAACCCTAGGGCTTGCAGTATTTTTCTTGCGGATAGCTGGGTTCTGGTGGCCACTTGTTTGAAGTAGTCTGTCAGATAAGACTTGTTTTTCTGAAGTGAGGAATGCCATCTGGGAAGTTGTGTCAAAGCTTGCTCCCAGGAATACTTGACTGGGTACTACTTTTGATTTGTTTTCATTGATGGTGTACCCCAAAGAAGTGAGAAGGTTTTTTTTACAAATGTCAGGTGCTGCAGCAGCAATTCGTGACTGTCCGCCTGAATCAGGCAGTCGTCCAAGTACGGGTAAATCTGGATATTTCTCTGTCTGCAATATGCAATGGCTGGAGTCAGGCATTTTGTGAATACCCTTGGTGCAGTTGATAAGCCAAAGGGAAGTGCAGAGAACTGATAATGCATAGATCCTGCCCTGAAATGTAGATATTTCCTGCATGACTCCCTTATGGGGATGTGCAGATAAGCTCCTTTTAAGTCTAGGGTGACTAACCAGGCATCCTTGGATAGCATAGGAAGAAGCTGTTGCAGGGTAAGCATTTTGAATTTAGGTACCACCAGGAAGGTGTTGAGAATTGAAAGATCCAGGATTGGGCACCATGAGCCCTCTTTCCTGGGTACCAGGAAGAGTCTGGAGTAGAATCCTTGACCCCTCTGTTCTACTGGAACCGGCTGAATAGCTCTGACATTGAGCAGGGAAAGTATTGGTTTTGAGCCTCTGTCCAATATTTTGGAGGAAGGTCTGGAAGCCGGCTTGGGGGTGGCAGTGAATGGAAATAAAATTTGTACCCCTGGGAAAAAATGTTGAGGACCTGAGTGATGGACATCCAGTTTTTTGTATGAAGGGCAAGTTTTCCTCCCAGGGGCACAAGCAATTGGGCAGGGCTGGGACGTGGAGTAAAGAAGTCATTGTGAGCTTTTTCTGTAAGGAGGTGGCTTACCACTCCCTGCTTTAGGAGTGGGCACTCCATTGCTTAGATCTCTGTACTGTAGACTGAGTTGTCTCTTTCCCCTGGGTCTGGTTTGAGAAGGCCTGGAGGGGGCTGGAAAGGACCAGTGTTTAGAAGGGCAATGCCTACTGAATGTAGGGGGTTGCACTTGTCAGAATTCTTTAACAGTCAGCATAGACTTAGCTTTTTCTTCCATCTTTTTAAGAACCTCTTCTGCTTTGGTGCCAAACAAACAGTCCTTATTCCAAGGAGCGACTAGTAACTTTGATTTGACGTGGTCTGGCAAGGTCTACTCCTTCAGCCAACCATGTCTTCTCAGTACAGAACCAGTGACTGCTGCCTGGTAAGATGCTTCTAGGGCATCAAAGCCACATTGCAAAGTATGCTTACTGACTTGGCTTGCAGAGTGCATAAGCTCCTGCAAATCTTTATTTTCTGCACAGTCTGAAAAGGTTGCCACTTTTTGTTTAATGAGTTCCATAATATGTTGCTGGTACTTCAGCAAGTGAAACTGGCAATTCAATGCCCTAACAGCAAGAGTTGCAGAGGTACATACCTTTTTGCCCCATCTGTCCAAAGCTCTGATATCCCTGTCCGAAGAAAGGGGTGGGATTCTTGGCTGTAGTAGCACAGCTATAGGGTCCAGGTCTCAGTCTAGCTGGATAAGCTAAAACCTCCAGTACCATCTCTGTCCAACCAGTGCTTCGTGTCCCTGCCAAGTAGCTGATACAACACACAAACACACACACACTTTGAGATAAGTATTTAAACTACTTCACAGACACTCCTGGGAAAGGCTGACACAGATTCTCCAGCTGTGCCCCTTTACCCAGACTATACGGTATTAATTACTGCCACCACCCAACTAATAATATCAGCTACTAGAAGGCCCTTAAAAGGGAGTCAATTATTACTGTGTAATATTATTATCCAATGGTAGTATGACTAACAGTCAATGCTTACGTTAGAGTGGCCTATTACAATAACCTCTATAAATATGCACTGTACTCTAGAGCTTATCTCTACACAAATCAGCCACAGGTAGACAGTTTTAAAAATATTTAATAATAAATAATTAAAACACAAGACAAAACTACTACACCACAGAGATATCTAAAAGTTCAGAGATCACACAGAAACTTAAAATAATACAGTAGGACAGGTCTGATTTCAAAGAAAAATACCTAATTAATCTTTACTAGCTTTAACTATTCCTACAAGAAATCACAGTGCTAAAACTTACATGTGAGCACAAGGCAGAGTGCTGATACGTTGGATATCAAGATCAAAATGCTCAATCTCTTGTGAGAAACAGTATTTAAACATTTCTAACAAACATGTCTCTAAGGCCCTTCCAAAATTACATCATTTTTGACACTTAGGTTTTCCCAGTATTAATATTGCATCATCTTAACACCTGGTCTGAGTTCTCAGGCCACAAACTGCATTATTTAGCAATCTAACACCTACTCAGAAACTTACAACAATACAAGTCATTTCACATATACATTCTAGCAGAAACTAGAGCAATAAAGCACCTTCCACATCTAAATTCTGGTCATAAACTTTAGCCTTAAAACAATGGGAATGAAACCTTCATCCAGACACACTGGAACCAACTTGTACAACATTAAAGAGATTCATAAGATCTTTTCAATTTCAAAAGACACATTTGAAATTGCCTGGCTTGGTTTTCCTTACAGCAGATGGTAATGTTGCAACACTCTTGAAGTTCACATTTTACAGTGTTTTCTTTCATTTAAAAACACAAGCCTGTATTTTACGTTTATTTATACAGTTGATAGAATTATGTATCAAATTCTATTTGATTAGGCTGGCAGCCTTCACCCATCTCTCCACAATCGTCACAAGGGCCCTGGGAAATGATCTCCAGGTCAGCAGTAGGATTCTTGAAAAGAAATTTGTGAGTGTCAGGCACTCTGTAGTACCTGTCTGGCTTCCTAGGGGCAAGAGGTAAAGTGTCAGGAGTAAGACTAGATTCCATAAAAACATCATCCACAACATCCAGGACAGGGGGTATAGCTAAAGGTGTGTGTTGAGGCAACTCAAGAAATTCTCTGAGTCTCTTTTTGGACTGAGGATAGTCTTGGCATTCCCAGTGGAAATGCTCTCAAAGTATGCAAGGTTTCACCAAAAGAAAAATCCTCTGGAGGGGAGGCAGAGGGAATGGATTCCTCTGCATCTGAATCCTCATAGGTAGATAAGGGCAGTTCTTCATAATCAGAAATCTCAGAGTCATCGGACTCCTCATCTGTAGAAGCTGAAGGGGAGTGGATTCTTTGTCTCTTTGCAGGGGAAGGCTGACTTACCCTAATCAGCATAATAAGGTCTTCAGCCATTCTAAGCATTTGTTTTTGTGACATGGGAGCATAAGCATGCTCTTTGGTTGTCAGTTTTCTAGGTGTAGTGCATACTCTAGGCATAAGAAACTCGGTAGTTTTTGTTAAAGAAGTCATCGGTTTGATTCGAACATCAGTTGAGCGAAAAACTGCCTCAGAAGCTGGTGCATGCACAGCGGCTCTGGACCCATCCAAGGTAGAGACATCCACAAGTTCCATAGTCAAAGAAGTGTCTCGTAGCATACCGGACTCTGAATGGGTCTCAGTAGAGGCCTGCAAATCCATTGAAGCAGGCAACAGGGGCTGTAAAAACGCCTGAGTACTGGAGGACTGGCGACTAGCTTAATGGAAGCGTCGTTGGCAGTTTTGGACCTATGCGGTCTGTCTCTGTCTTTATCCTTACATTTTTTCACAATATCGGTAGTCGGATGGCTTACCAAAGCCATTTCAGAATACGGAGATAGAGAGCTAAAGAATTTAGTGACAAAGAGAGCCCGACGCAAATGGTTTGGGCGTTAAACAAGGCACAAAACCGATAGCGAGGGACATCGTGGTCTGTGCCTAAACAAGTGACACAGTAAGAATGAAAATCTCTGTGAGGTACTTGCTTTCCACAGGCAAGACAATTGTTAACTTTTGCTGACATCGTTTAGAACAAGAAAAAAGGATCCCCAACGGGGTACTTAGCTTTAGAAGACTTCAGGATTATTCAATTCGTAATGAAAATTCAGGTAGCAGCTGACCGGCACTTGCAAACTGCTTCTGCTTCGGGCTCCTCGGCAAGAAAGACTGATGTAATGGAGTCGGCTGCCTGTTCTTATACCCCTGACGACCTGACACAAGTCCTGGAGCGACAGCAACCAACACAGAGATACTAAGTCTCTGGTATTCGGACCAACTGAGGGCTACCTGCAGGCAGATAACCCAAGTGCGATGACTGCAAACATTGTCCAGCTCTTTTATTGAGTTTGGTTACACTTAAGGGAAATTTGTTAGAGGATCTAAATGTAGTGTAGGAGTATAAGTTTGTAGTACAGAGGAGAGTGCTGGGCAGGTATTTGGTTTATAAATTAGTTTATGGGCTAGCATTAATTGGGTATAACAGAGGTAGTTTGGGGAATTCGAGCCAATTCCAATCAGAGATTGCTTGGCAGTGGTGTGAGCGGTTAGGCTTTCCTGAGGCAAATATAGCTATTTTATAGTAGCAAGATTGAAGTTTGTTGCTGAGGGATGAGTGAAGGTTAGTAAAGATGGCATTACCGTATAGAAGGGAAGGGATGAGTAAGGTATTTGCCAGTTTTGTTTTGGTGCGATTGTCAAAGTAGAGTTTATGACAATAAAGTTTGCCTAATTTAAAGAGCGTTTTCTTTACTGCGTTAAGAATGTGTGATTCAAAGGTGAGTTTGTCTATTGTAATGCCTAGTAGTTTTCAGATTTTACTATTTCTATTCTGTCCTTAGAAAAGCTTTTGAAATCTATATCTGGTGGTTTTCTACAGAAGAGTAGAAGTATTTGTTTTGGCATTTATCAGCAGTTGTGCATTATTTAGCCATGATTCTATTTCTGTAAATGCATTTTGAGTAACTGTGAGGAGGTCAGAAAAATTGTTTGAGGCAGACATTACTGATGAATCATCGGCATATTGGATAATATTACCCAGTTGGGAGGCTTTGTGAAGGTCGTTGATAAAGATATTGAAGAGTAGTGGTCCTAGAATGGAACCCTGTGGGACTTCTATGCTATCTGACAGTCAGTATGCCATCTTACTGATTGTTGCCTTTTGTTTAGGTACGACGTAAACAGATTCGGGGAAGCAACCAAGTTTTGTTAGTTGGAGTATAAGTTTACTGTGTCAAAAGCCTTAGATAGATCCAGTAAGATTACTGAAGTAGGGTGATCAGTATCTGAGTAAAATTAATACTTTTACAAATAGTAGTATTTGACCAATGCAGCAAGGCCACAGTGTCACTAAACAAATGTAAGTACTCTCAAAAGTTAAAATATTATCTAAAAGGCCAGCTGCAATGAAAAGTTTAAATATATTTAACAATAATGAATAATAAAAGAACATGAAAATACTAAATATCTATTTACAATAAACACCAGAGTTTCATATCACAGGAAATATTAAAAATAAAACTGATGGAAAGATTCACACAGATACAGAAAAACAATACTTAACTAATCTCACTATATTTTCCTGACTGATCAAAATAATTACTGTTACAAAATTCACTTACTAGAGCATGGCAAGATGAAGTGTGTGAGTGGTCTTCCTTCCTTGTCAGGTTTCAAAACAGATTACCCTGAGACGTCTGTGTCAGGTTTCAAAACAGATTACCCTGAGACTTCTGTCTCACCAAGTATTACTACATCATTTCAGTGCTGGACTACAGAATAACATCATATACATCTGGTCATCTGACTGTGGTTCCAATATTTAGTACTATATATACAGAGTTTTGGTGAGATGGGTTATAGTATCTGGAAGCTATAAAACCATTTCAAAACTTCCACCTTTCCAGGGTAGCAATTAGTTCGTCCCTAACGACAACATAGTAGGACTCCTAGTCTTGGTTTTCACAGACGTTTTGTCTCTGGCTGCCCTCAGTTTATGGTCTAAACCAGGTAAGTTAATTTCAGACTATTTTTCAAAATTAGCTGGACTGAAATTAACCTCTTCTCTTCCAGTATCCTCTGTTACAATATATTCATTTCAACAGTTACAATGCAGTATGGCATACAGGTGTATTTCTTTTCGGTCCAGCAGATCCCACTGATGGCCCATTTTTAACACAAGCAGTTTTATAAGTATATTTTCAAAACAAGCATCTGTACAAATCAGCTTGATATACAAATGACAAATAATAACACTAGCTAGTTATGTTGGAATATGTTACACATTCACTGCCATTCTCTCCTGGCATGGCTGGCAATACCTCACATCATCACAACAGTGATTACGTATTACATTAAGAATAACAATACATACATAAATAAAGTTATGGACATGCAAAGGGTTATACTTCTGTAAGTATGCAAATTAGATTCAAGACATCAGCTGGGAATTTGCTCCCAAATTCAACAGCTTTCTAATGACACAGTAAGAAGGTAATGTATACTGCTATTTTTTGCTATTTTTTGCCATTACAGAAGCTAAGCAAATTTAGCATAATATATTCAAATATCAAAAGCATGTCTGTTAGATGGTATCAGTGGCAGCATTATGTGAAATAATGTTCTGTATAAGATTTGTTCACCTGTAAGCCACATAGGTTTTATGAAAATATTGCTGATAGTAAAACTCTTTTATCAAATATTTATATGACAGAATCTCTTCACATTACTAACCACATTTTAATGTCATTTTTATTCCTAACGTTCACTGCCTTTTTTTTGTTTGTTTACTAACACCATGTAGTGCGGCAAGGGTGAGGCAAAGGGGGGGGGCAGACCCCAGGCATAAATGATTAAGGGGCACGATCAAGAGTTTCTGTATTCAGAAGTGCCTTTTTTCCCCTGTGGGGGTGTACATCTTGTTAAGTGCGCTATCGAGGGTTCCTGTATTCAGAAGTGCTTTTTTCTCTGAGGGAGTATATCTGGCTGCTACAGGAAGCTGATTTCTACTTTCTATAGTAAAAGCCAAAGTCCTTTAGTCTTTTTTTTGTTGTCGGGATGAAGCTCTATTTCAGGGACATGCACGGGTGCTAAATGAACTAGTTATGGCTCTGCTAACACCCACAGCATGTCTGATGGCAAGACCATGACACATTATTAATGTAAACATGAAAAAATGTCAAATTTGCATTAAATCTGCAAACATGAAAAATGTCACTTTTTCATAAAATTTTGCAAAACCACTTTAAAACTCCATACAGGTACCCTTCATGTTGACCATTTCACTATGCATGCTTAGCAAATCCCGTTACCTTGTAGATGCCAGCTTGCTGCCTTAGGTATGGCTATGTATCTGTTCAAGGACTTAGATTAAAGAAAGGAAATCCTTCAGGTAGAATTAACGGCAGCTACTGGGAGGGAATACTCCAGGCTTTGGGAGCTGGACACTTTCAGCTATAGCAAATCCTGAAGTGGAGTGAGGAAGTTACTTATTCCAAAGCAGACATTCAGTTGAGAAAGACCTCTAGTCACTACTGGTTTTGAGTGTTGTTGAAAGGAGAAACTTGGGTCAACTCCAGGCTTTGGGATTTGGACACTTTCAGCTATAGCAAATCCTGAAGTGGAGTGAGGAAGTTACTTATTCCAAAGCAGACATTCAGTTGAGAAAGACCTCTAGTCACTACTGGTTTTGAGTGTTGTTGAAAGGAGAAACTTGGGTCAAGAAAAAGTATGAGGTATCTCTTTAATGTTGGACCTCTGAAAAAAATACTATACACATTTTGGTCTGTTTTGCTAAATGGAACTGTTATTTTCGCATTAAAGTAAAAAAGCTGAATGGTATATACCTTTTTTGGGGAGGGTATTGATGGTATGACTAATGTGCTTTATGCGATTCCACAGTAGGTTAAATTTTTTTTGTAGTTTGGGCTAGAGCAAGAAGGAATTTATCAGAAACAAGAACATTTCATCTGTGCACACTGTAATACTGGACGAAGGAATGTCATCAGGGAGGTTATTAATGTATAGGGAGAAAAACATGCATCTTGCACAGGGCCATGAGGGACAAAAGAAGTTAAGTAAGCTGTAGGCAAAGTGTGACCTCCAAGGACAACTTGTACGTTTCTGATTAGGGTAACTTGTTAAGCAGTTGGCTGAAGTTTAGTGCTTGGAGTTGTTTTAATGAAGGTGACATGCTTTGACATTGAAGGCACTTGTCATATATAAAGAAGTCATGTACTCACCATAATGTTCCATCTGAGTAGTTATACTTTATTTTTCTGCAACCTGTGGTTATACGGATCCGTATCGGATCCGAGCTGGCAACTTTTTTTCTAGCATCTGTTACAAGCTCCGAGCCCCTCCCCTTACCCATAATGCCCTACATCTCCTATTGCCCCTCAGATCGAGTTTGCTGCAAACAAAAACATAAGCACCTCAACTCAATAAACCAATCCTGAAAAGACAGGACAAGGTCCGGGGGACGGAGGGAGGAAATGTTGCAGAAAAATGAAGTATAACTACTCAGATGGAATGTTATGGTGAGTACATAACTTCTTTATCTGAAGTAGTTAACTTCACTTTATCTGCAACCTTTGGGACAGAGTCCCCAGCTACTCCAATCCTGGGAGGCCCTTATGGAAGGATATTCCTGAGCACCGCAGAGCCAAAGGATGCTCTACCCCTCAAAATTACCAGATCTAATTTGTAATGGGAAATGAAGGTATGTGAATTGGCCCAGGTCGCTGCTGCACAAATATCGTCCAAAGGGACCTTAGACCAAAAAGCAGCAGAAGTCGCCATGGACCTGGTAGAGTGAGCCTTAACAATACCAGGAGGAGATAAACCTTTTGCTTTGTAGGCATGTGAAACACAGAGAGTGATCCATCTGGCCAAAGACACTTTTGAAATAGCTTTTCCCATAAATGCTTTGGAAAAGGAAACAAACAATTGGTCAGTCTTACGGAAAGACTTCGTTCTATGAAGATAAAAACAAAGCTGTCTATGAACATCTAACAAATGGAGTTTGTATTCACCTTTATCTTGGAAGTTAGGAAAGAAAACGGGCAGATTAACGGACTGGTTTATGTTTGCTTCAGATGCCACTTTAGGTAAGAAGGAAGGGTTAGTACGGAGGGAGACCCTATCCTTATAGAAGACCAAATACGGAGGCACGGCAGACAGAGCTTGAAGCTCAGAAACCCACCTAGCAGATGTAATGGCGACTAGGAAAGCGGTCTTCCAGGACAAAAATTTCAAGTCCACCGAAGCTGCAGGTTCGAAAGGAGGAGCCACCAATGCCTGTAAAATAAAAGTAAGGTCCCAAGGAGGCACTGAATCCTTCACAGGCGGCCATAACAGAAAAGTACCTTTAGAAAAAGCCTTACACAGCCTAGAGGAGGCTAAGGCCATGTTGTCTTCACCAACGTGAAAACTGGAAATGGTTGCCAACTGTACTTTCACTGTGGAGGAACTAGCTCCTTGCTGAAAAATACCAGACAGAAAGTCCAACAGCGCTGAAACAGGGGCTGTAAAGGGATCTATTTTTCTCTGTGAAGCCCAAATGGAAAAGCGTTTCCATTTACTGCAATAAAGTTTCCTAGTGGAGTCTTTAAGAGAAGCCACCAGAACGGATTTTACTGGGAATGAAAGACCGGGAGTCCTGGCAATTAACGGAACTGGAGCAACCAGGCTGTCAGCTTGACGCTACCCAGATCGGGCAGACGTGTCTCTGACGGATGGGAGATTAGATCCAGTTAGGGATCCAGAACCCACGTGGGAGCTACGAGATGAGGCCAAAGGAATGGGAACCAAACCTGACGAGGCCAGAATGGGACAATGAGGATCACTTTGCACCGTAGTTGGCAAGCTTTCTGAAGAAACATCGGAATGAGTGGCAATGGTGGATAAGCATTCAGAAGCCCGGGAGGCCAAGCATGGACTAGACCGTCTCTGGGGATTTCCCCTGGTGAGGTAATCAGAGCGAAGAATTCACTGCACTTCGCGTTGGAAGAAGATGCGAAGAGATCGCAGCAAGGCTGACCCCATACAAGGAAGATCTCCTCCGCTACTGACTGTTTCAGAGACCACTCGTAATGCATCAGAATGGCCCGACTCAATCTGTTCGCTAAAATGTTGGAGCACCCCAGAATGTGCATTGCTATCAGAAACCGACCGGTGGAGATCGCCCATTCCCACACTCTCAAGGCCTCGCGACAGAGGGTAGGATTTGGTTCCCCCTGCTTGTTGATATACCAGACAACCAACATGTTGCCTGACTGAACTGCAATCAATCCGAGAGGGAGGACTGTGTGAAAAGCTTCCAACGCTAAAAGCACTGCCCTCATCTCTAGAACATTTATGTGCAACTTGGTCTCTAACTGGGACCACATGCCTTGGACTGTCCTCCCCAAACAGTGTCCCCCCCACCCGAGTTGGGAGGCATCCGTGGTCACTGTGGCTTGGACTGGAGATGACGTGAAGGGGCGTCCTTTTGATATCTCCGGTGAACTTAATCACCAAAGAAGAGATGTCCTGCAGACGTGACTGATCTTGATCGGAAATTCTTTGGGCAGGTCTAGCCAAGACCATTGAACAGCCAGAGTCCATTTAAGAACCCGCATGTGAAGGCGTGCACAAGGGAGAATCGATATGGCGGCAGCCATGAAGCACAGAGCCCGGAGAACCTTGCTCGACTTTGAAGACTTGGAGTTCGCTATCTGAGCTATGTGGCACTTGAGGTGTAGGATCCTGTTGGGAGTTAAGAATACCTTCATCTGCAAAGTGTCTAGCCGTGCCCTAATGAAGTCTAGAACTTGTACTGGTTGCAAATGGGATTTGTGAACATTGACTGTAATTCCCAGTAGATCTGCCAATCGAATGAAATAATCTTGGGCCAGACACAATTGATGCTTGTTGGGCGCAGCGAAGAGCCAGTTGTCCAGGTATGGAAACACCTGAATACCCTGAAGCCTCAGGTGAGCTGCTACAACTGCCATTACCTTCGTGAACACCCTGGGGGCTGTGGTGAGACCAAAGGGTAGGGCTCTGAGCTGAAAATGACTGGCTCCCAGCCGGAAGCGCAGAAACCTCCTGGAGCTTCTGTGTATTTTGATGTGGTAGTAAGCATCCTGGAGGTCTAACGAGCACATCCAGTCGCACTCTCCGAGATAAGGTAGAATGGACTGTAGGGTGACCATCCGGAATTTCTGTTTGGCTATCGACAGGTTTAATGTTGACAGGTCTAGAATGGGCCTGAGGTCCCCCGTCTTTTTTGGCACCAAAAAGAACCCTGAGTAGACGCCTAATCCGGACTGATCGGGGGGGACCTGTTCGATGGCTCATTTGAGAAGTAGCTTTGAAACCTCTAGAACTGCGGTCTCCCTGTGAGTGGGTGGAATATCCAGGAGGTGTTTTATAAAATATGGAGGGGCAACAAATGGGATAGAGTAACCTCTGGATATTATCTGTAAAACCCAGCGATCTGTCGTAATGGACTCCCAAGCCTCTGGGTGTAAGGACAATCGTCCCTGACTGCCTCCAGAGTAGGACAGTAAGGCAACCCCTCAGGGCTGCTGACTGGGTCTATCAGAAAGGGGTTCCCTAGACCCGAAATTCCTGGGACCCCCTCTACCTCTGGGTCGGCATTAATCCTGTCCCCCTCTGCCTCTGGGGGAATAGCTGTCCTGAGAATCCCGGGAAAACTGAGATTTTTGGAACCACATCTTCTTCTGCCCTCTTTGATTCCTAGAGAAGGACCACTGAGGGTTAGAGACGCGGACTCCGATGGCAGACAAAGTCTTCCCGTCCTTTTCGCTCTGGACAAGTGTGTCACATACTGTCTTCCCAAAAAGGGAAGAGGCGTTGATAAACAACACCTTGAAAGGGACAGCAAACTGACACAACCTGAGCCAGGTATGACGCCTCATGGCTATGCCCGTCTCCCAGCCGCATTAGCTGCTCCTTCCATGGCATGGGAAAGAGCCGCATTGACGTGTTTGAGACTGACTTCAGAGTAGACATTTTCGCCGAGAACAATTGTCTGTCCTGCAGCGATAAAGACTCTGGGGGTGACTCAGCGAATTCCGAAGCAAGGTCTCGCTGAAGCCGAATCACGTGCCAAATAATTCAGCGCACGGATAGAAAAGGCCGCTGAGGAGTAGACACGCTTCCCAAACCTACGCAAGATCCAAGACTTTGGAATTCAGGACGGCTGAGGGCAACCTGCCAGCAGGATTACCCAAATGTAATGACTGCAACAGTGAAACACGAAGTACATCTCTCCTGTGCTAGTTTCTTCAACCAACATAGCATCAACTGGGGCTCCTTTCGACCAGGGTTGTCTGTCAGAAGGGGGAGATAAAACCTTGTCAGGGAGTTTGGGGATGGGTTCTATCATGAAAGTCTCCCTCCATGCCCTCGTGGTGATGAGGTCCACCATGGGGTCTGCTGGCAGGGACATCCAGGATGTAGATGGGCCCATGCTAAAGGCCTCCAGGAACACTGACTCATCCCCAGAAGGTTTTGGGGCTGACCAACCTCCCCTCTGGCGGAGGATCTCCATAATTTCTCCGAAGGAGAAGTCTACTGGAGGTGACCTGGAGGAACCTTTTCCTTCATCTAAGTAAGTGTCCATGGTAAGGGACTCAGGGGAGTCTAAGTGCCTCCTTTTCCTCTTGCGCTTATGGTGACCCTCTTCAGTGGGACTTTCAGAAAGGGATCCGTGAGCCGCAGGGGTTTCCTCAAGGAAATTAACCTGGGGATCCTCTGGCACGGGTTGTCCCCGAGACAGGATGAAGGGAGCTGTCGCCAAATCCAGGGGGGCCCTGGGTGGTATCCAAGGGGATGGGCTGGGGTCTCAATCCCTGGGAGAGAACCCTCTCAACCACTTTGAAGGCCGAGGGAGAAGCCCTCCCTGGATCCGAGGCGGGGACCGGAGCCGAAGCCAGGGTAGCCTGAGGTCCGAGGGAATGGATCGGATCCGAAAAGGTCAGAGCCGAAGAATCCATTCCCCCAGGTCCAACTCCATGTCCGTGGCTCCGAGAGTCACTCGGATCCAAAAAAGTCGGAACCGAGGAACTCAAGGTAACAGCCGGAGTCGAGGTTGGAGGAACCGTCAGCGCTGAGCTACTAGCTCCAAAAAACCTCGGATCCAAGAGCCCCGAAGCTGAAGTACGGATCGGGGAAGGAGAGATGGGGTGGAAAAGAGGCATGGAGGTCCCCCCTCCAGAGGGAGAGGGGCTTGGCAAGACTCCCATCTGAATTTGGGTCTGAATAAATCTCCGCATCATCCTGTCCGTATCCATGTCCGACAGGCTCCGAGTCGACCTTGAGGAGGCCACCGAATCGGATCTGGCTGGTCTGTGCAGTGGGGAGGAAGGCCTCAGGTCCGAATGTTCTAACGGCTCTGGTGAGAAACGAGGAGACCGGAGACATGGAGAAACAGATGGGGGGCTGAGAAAGAGCTCCCTGTCTGGGGATCTCTAACGATGTCTGTCCTTCTTTTTCTCCCTTTCCTCTCTGCGCCTTTCTTTATCCTTTTCTTTTTCTTTCTCTTTTGTCAGCCACTCTGACTGGATATTTGTCCTTGGAAGTCCCATTACTAGAAAAAGATGGAGGGCGAGTCCCTGTCTGGGTGGGAGGTGGTACACTAGAGACCGAGGCAGATTCCAGCATGGCAGCAGGGAGAAGGCCTTTGGCAACTAGCTTGGCCTTACGATCCCCAAGGGCCCTAGGGTTAAAACCTGAACAGACAGCACACTGAGTGGACAAATGTGCCACTCCCAAGCAAATTACACACAGAGTGTGACCATCGGCCGGGGAGAGCTTACGGCCACACTCTGTACAAGACAGGCTTCGGCTGGTCAGCCATAGTCCTGCACTGAAAGGTACAAACACTACCTCTGCAATACCACACACACACACACACACACACAGGTAGGGGAAGGGCATGCCTAACTACTACTCTATACAAAACTTTTTTTTTTTTTTTAAACACCAACGACCAAGCGAGATACTACACAAAGGGAAGAAGGGAAAATTTTTACTCAAAGACACCTAGATACCAGAAAAAAATACCACTTACTATCCCTGAGCTCAGAGCAAAGGAGACCATGGTGCACACTACTGGCGCGGCAAACGAGATCGGAGGGAAGACAGGAGATGTAGGGCATTATGGGTAAGGGGAGGAGCTCGGAGCGTGGAGCAGATGCTAGAAAAAAAGTTGCCGACTCGGATCTGTATACCCACAGGTTGCAGATAAAATTAAGTTAACTACTTCAGATGTATTGTTATAAATTATGCCTGTTACTTAATGAGTGAGTTGCAGCTCTAAGTCAAGTTGTGAAGATGTCATATTTATCAATATACTGAGAACTGGTTATTAATTAGTTTTTTCATGGATTTCTACGAGCAGGCAAAGGTCTGAGATCTTAAAGGGCTAATTGTCTACACTTTTTGGAAGAGGACAATGAAGGCATGTTTGAAGTGAGGTGAGATAGGGAACCTGTTGTAAGGGAGAGGCTGAAGATATCTGACACGGCTTTTCCTACAGACGAAGTAGCCATTTTAAGAAAGACTGACAAATGCTAAGTTTTGAAAGATGAATGCTTTCCAGTTTAGAGAGGAAGTTTATGACAGCCTTGCAACAGATAGTCTTGGAATGAAGTGAGGAGAAAGTCAAATATTTTACCTGCCGTAGAAATGAGTCATTTACAATTACTTCTAGCTGAACTTCTTGTGAGAGGAAAGTCTTGGTATGTATCAGGACTTACTGTATTGTAGGAATAGATCAGTGCTATATGTTCTTAACTTTCTACAAGAGGCAGGGGGAGAATGCCATCAGTGTATGCTTCTAAAAAAAAAAAAAAAAAAAAAAAAAAGTGGCTTTAGCAGACGGTGGCTACACTACTTTTTTAAAGGTTAGCATAATGATTTCAGAGTTGCGTCTAGAAGCTTCTATTACCAAGTAATTCAGGCT
The DNA here is from genome assembly GCF_019279795.1 of Protopterus annectens. Classification (NCBI taxonomy): domain Eukaryota; kingdom Metazoa; phylum Chordata; order Ceratodontiformes; family Protopteridae; genus Protopterus; species Protopterus annectens. The sequence goes on along the minus strand of NC_056749.1, from coordinate 63,023,709 downwards.
TGACTGTTGCTGGGAAGAAGCGCATTCATTTCTGTTCTTACCCAGTCAATGCTATTAGGATAAAATAGTTGGGTGTCTTTCATGGTCTCATGAATGGGTCAACAATGTACAAATTGTAAAAGGACAGACCCAGTTTTTAAAGACCAGCTGAAAAGAAGAGCAGTACTGTTCAAGAATGTCTGCATTCCCCACGAGGCCACAACACTGCTGGAGAATGGTACTTGCAATTAATTCAAAGACACAGGCCAAGTCGCAGACAGTATCTGGTCTAGTGAGTTTATTTACCACATGACAGAGGCCTAAGCTTTCTAGAAACTTATCTGCAGGCACTTCATTGGAACTTAAGGCATTCATATTAAAGACACCAATTCAGATTTGCAGAAAGGAGAAAGGAAACATTTTAGGGAGGCTATGAGATGATGGATATGGAAAGTTCTGCCTGACTGTCTAGTAGTAATGCAGTTGTAATACAGTTTAGGGAATCGTTTGTGGTAGGAGCTGGAAACATTCATACAGTGTACACTAATTGATTTATGTTTTAAGTAACTGTTGCACCACCTAATATAGTACCTGGTCCGTATTAATTTTATTTATTTATTTATTTTTATTTTATTTTATTTTACATTTGTTGACTGGGCTAGTCTAGCTGGATACATGTCCATTTTCAGTAGAGGCCCGGGGAGAAAAGCTCCAAAGACATATGGAATAGAAAAAATACAAAAATGCAAAATACAAAATATAAAACTATAGTATAAGATATACAAAGGAGTAACAGTAAAGATACATGCAAAAAACTAAATTAGAAAGTGGTAGGAGTTTAAGTAAGCAAAAATTAAAAATCCCCCCACACACACACACACACACACACACACACACACACACACACACACACACACACACACACACACACATAGTAGCAATAGAGAGCATTCATTAAAAATAGTATTAAACTACAATACTTTGAATGAGCTTAGCAAGGGCAGTAAGGGATACTGTAAAAATGCAAGACAGTAAGTTTACAATGTCGTTGAGATGTAGGATGTTAGCCAGGGTTAGTGCAGGAACATAACCAGTGTATGTTGAGATATGATTTTAGTTTCTTTTTAAATAGTGTAAGAGATAACAGAGAAGTGAGGTCAGTAGGAAGTGAATTCCATAACTTTCCAACAGTGTTAGAGAACAGGGTATCACCTGCTAAGTTATAAGATCTGCAGGTGTTAATCAGAAGTTTGTTGGCTGACCGTAGGTTTTTAGGATTGTTGTAGGGGATGAAAAGGCTTGAGAGTATTGGTGTGTTTGTGGGTTGAGAGAGGATCTTATGGGCTATAGCAAGCTGGAGATATTGTAAATGGTGTAGAAACTCAAGCCAGCCAAGTTGTTTTAGGTTGAGGCAGTAGCAAATCGAGCAATATTATTATAGGATACTGCTAGTTTGCTGAGGTTACTTTTAGAAAGATTTGTATAAATGGGAGAGGCATAGAGTAGAGTAGATAAGGTGAGTTCTTGCTAAAGCAGCCCTGGCTGTTGGTGTAAGAAAGGGTTTGACTCTAAAGAGGGAACCTAGTTTTGTATTGACTGTTTTTATAGTGTTATTGATATGAGTATCAAAATTGAGGTTATTGTCAAATGTTATTCCTAGTAGTTTAGTAGTTGGGTCGGGAGAAATAAGTGTACCGTTGTTTGATGTAAGTGTGAAATTAAATGGGGGGGACTTACGGGTAGGTGAGAAGAGGAGCATTTTAGTTTTTAGATGGAACGTTATGGTAAGACATAACTTCATTATCTGATGATGTTAATCTGCTTTCCATTCAAATGTCCTGACTCATTAATGTATAACCTGTCCTGAATGAAGACAGGACAAAAACACATTTAAGCACAATTTCAGTGTTAGCAACAACATCAACATGCTCACATAACAGCCAGGCTTAAAACTGGTTTCAGTTACTATTAGTGCCATTAGAGTTAAACAAGACCATTTTTAGGCTTTCCGAATTAAAGTAGGCAGGACGGTAATGGAAGGAGACATGTCTGGATTTAGATGAATACCCTCATGGTCTGCAAATGCTTAAATAAAGCTGTGCGTGTTCTAAGTTGCCTGGGCAAAAGACTGCTGCTATACAAAGGGTTAAAGACAAAAGCCGTACATCGAAGGGATACTAATGAAAAGAGAGGAGGGACAGACGACAGATGAAAGTAATGGGGAGTGAATGATGCCTACGATGGCGAGGCACATCACAAGTGCAGAGAGAACAATGCGTCATGTAGGGAAATGCATTCATAATCAGCGCAGCACTTCAGCGATCATAAGTTGAGAAATGAAAAAGAACTTATGTCTTACCATAATGTTCCATCTGTGTTGTTGATCTTCTTTCATTCATCACTGATGGGTTTTATCAGTTCCGTCCTCAGAACCGAGTTGGCCTAACACCAAGCTCGCAGCAGCAAAAAAAACTGTCGAGCTAAGCTTTTACCCACAGTGCCCTTCTCCCTGTTAGCTCAGATCGAGTTTGCCCAGTATTAGTAAAGCAGAGGCCATTTCTGCGCAAATGTCCTGACTCACCACTTGGACCCAAAGTATCCCCCAGGAGCCTTTGGAGGGGGAAAGAGGGTAGGAAGTGATGAATTAAAGAAGATCAACAACACAGATGGAACGTTATGGTAAGACATAACTTCTTTATCTGATGATGTTAATCTTCTTTCCATTCATCACTGATGGGACAGAATCCCCAGCTACCTTCTTTGGGCATGGATAAACATTCCTGAGCACCACTGCGCCAAAGGGACCTCTCCCTCTGGAGACCACATCCAATTTGTAATGATTAATAAAAGTGTGGGAGGGGGGTAGTCCATGAGACTGCTGCACAAATATCATCCATAGAGGCTCTCGATTGGAAGGCTATAGAAATTGCCATAGATCTCGTAGAGGAGGCTTTTTCGCAAGCGAATAGGTGTAGTGTATGCAGTCCCTCAGCCATTTAGATGGCCACCCTGGAGACGGAATTTCCCATTCTAGGTTCAGAGAAGGAAATGAAAAGTTGGTCAGTTTTATGTACTGCTTTAGTTCTGTCTAGATAAAACCTCAGCTGTCTATGCACATCCAAAGAGTGTAGACAGTATTCCCCTTTATTAGTAAAAATTTGGGACAAATACTGGCAAGTCAATGGTTTGATTGATAGAAAAATCTGAAGTAACTTTGGGGAGAAAGGAGGGGTTCGTCCAGAGTGATACTCCGTCCTTGAGGAAGATTAAATCGGGCCTTTTAATCCATAATGCATGAAGCTCTAAAATTCGTCTGCCAACGTGATGGCTACCAGGAAAAGGGACTTCCAAGATAAAAATCTGAGGTCACACTTTGCTGCAAGCTCAAAAGAAGGTTGAGTTAAAGACTGAAGAACTAACATGAGGTTCCATGGCTCTACAGGTTGTCTGATTGGAGGCCTAATGCATGAGATCCCTTTTAGAAATGTTTGGCATAACCGAAGAGAAATGACGGGAGAATTATCAAACTCATCATAAAAGTTAGAAATAGCTGCTAGATGTATTCGTATGGTAGAAGCTGCAGCTCCATCCTCGAAAAATTCTGACAGATATTGTAAGACTGCTGAAACTAGAGCCGAGTATGGGTCTGGACTTCTTTGCTTAGACCAAATAGAGAATCTCTTCCATTTGTCTAGATATAGTCTTCTGGTGGATGGTTTGTGTGAGGTCAGGATAATGTCACGTACAGGTGAGGGAAGGTTATTCTGCCTGGAGATTAACAGAAGTGGAGAAACCAAGACGTCAGCTTGAGACTGGATAGGTTTGAGTGACTCAACCCTTGGGGGTGAGATATCAGGTCTGGAAAAGGGTACAGAACCCACAGTCGACATTAAGAGATGAGGCCAAAGGAAGAGCAACCAAACTTGTCAAGGCCAAAAAGGGGCTATGAGGATCACTCTGCATTTCAACCGAATAGCTTTCTTTATGAAATGGAGAATCAGAGGAATGAGGAGAAAGGCATATAGTAGTCCCATGGGCCAATCATGAATCAGCGCGTCCCTCGGGAATTCCCTCTCTGGGGGAAATAGGGCAAAATAGCTGGTGCATTTGTTATTTGACGGGGAGGTGAAAAGGTCGCAGCAAAGCTGGCTCCAAAGGCTGAATAATTTCGCCACTATGTTGGGATTGACAGACCACTCATGAAGCAGGAGAATACATCTGCTCAACTTATCTGCAATTACGTTGGAATTCCCTGGGATTTGCATTGCTATCAGAATCACCCACTGCCAAATTATCATGGCATCTTGACATAAGGGGAAAGGACTTGCTTCTTCCTTGCTTGTTGATATACCAGACTACGGACATGTTGTCTGACTGAACTGCGATCATCCCAGAAGGAAGAACAGACTGGAATGCTTGCAACGCTAACGGCACCACTCTCAGTTCTAGAACGTTGATATACAGGTTGGCCTCCATAGTAGGCCATGAGCCTTGGACTGCCTTTCCCTGAAAATGCCCCCCCCCCCAACCCTATCAGGGAAGCATTCGTGGTCACAATGGCCTTCAGTTGGTGAGGATGGAATGGGCTGCTCCAAAGTTCTGTCTCTAGCCTCATCCACCAAAGAAGATCCTGTTTGCAATAACTGGTTATCTAAATCTGAAAGCATAGAGGGTGGTGATTTGGAAACCATTGAGAGAGCAGAAGCCATTTAAGTATTCACGTTTTGTAAGAGGCACTATCGGTATGGCAGCTGCCATGGATCCTAAAAGTTGAAGAACCACCCTTGCTGAGGCTTGGTTTTGACAGATTATCACCTGGAGCCAGAGCCTCAATCTCTGAAGTGTGTGAACCGGGAGAGACACCAGACAAGAACGGGTGTCAAACATTACTCCAATGAACTCTATGGACTGGGTCAGAGCAAGGTTAGATTTCTCACAGTTTACCGTTATTGCCAAAAGTCTCGCCAGGGAAAGAGTGTACTGCAGGGCTGCTACCAGAAGATGCTTGGTGGGGGCGATAAGGAGCCAATCGTCCAAATACAAAAACACCCAGAATCCTTGCAATCTCAAGTGACCTGTGACCACTGTCATGCAGCTTGTGAACACTCTGGGGGCTACAGAGAGTCCAAACAGCAGGGCACAAAACTGGTAATGATTGGCTCCTAGCCAGAAGTGAAGTAGGCTCCTGGAGCGTTTGTCCATTTTGATGTGGTAATATGCGTCCCAGTGATCTATCGAACACATCCAATCGCTTTCCTACAGAAAAGGGAGAATGGACTGAACTGTGACCATCGGGAATTTCATTTGGGCAACAGACTTGTTCGAATTGCTGAGATCCAGAACTGGTCTCCAGTTCCCTGTCTTTTTTGGCACCAAAAAGAATCCTGAGTAGAATACGGATCCACATTGTTCTGCTGGGACTATTTGGATGACTCTTTTTTGACACAGCTAATTTATTTCTGCAGCTGCTTCTTCCCTTTGACTGGGTGGAATGTCGAGAAGTTTTGTCGGAAGCTTTGGATAAGTGATAAGGGGAATGGCGTAGCCTCTGGTTATAATTTTCTGCACCCAATGGTCAGAAGTTATTGATTGCCAGGCAGTGTGATGCAGAGAGAGAAATGTCCCCCAACTGCTTCCAGAGGAAAACAATCGTGCTGCTCTTCAGGAGCGCTGGTAAGGCTGCCCAGAGAAAGAATCCCTAGGTCCCTGATTACACAGACCTCCCACTGCCTCGTCTTCCAGAACGGTTACCCCCTCTGTCCCTGGGGGTATCATCGCCATGTGTGGCATGAAAAGGACCCTGAGATTTTTTGTGCCACATTTTTCTGCTCCGCTGGTTCCAGGAAAAGGAATGTTGTGGATTGGAAAAGCGTAGACCTACGGCAGACAGGGTCTTACCGTCCTTCTCACATCTGGCCAGGGTGTCTTTCAGCTTGTGGCCAAAAAGGGAAGCTGCTTCGATTGGAGCATTCAGGAAGGAAGACTTGAAATTGTTCGTTAAGTCACTGAGGCACATCCAGGCACGGCGTGTCATAACTGTGTCTGAACCTACCGCTCTAGCCACCCCTTCGGTTGCATGTGAGAGCAACCTCATGGACGAACTGGAGATCAATTCCAAGGTTGCGAACTCCGAGGCAACTTTGTCTCTTACCCCGTCAGACACCTGTCCTGTGAGTGTTCCAGAGAGTTTGGAAACCAAGCCTCTTTGGAGCTTCGTAAAATGTGCAAGTAATTCAGCGACTGTATGGCAAAAGTCGCTGAAGCAAAAACTCGCTTCCCTAATCTGTCTACAGCCCGGGACTCCCTGTTGGCCGGATGAACAGTATGACTCTCTTCGGCGAGATGCTTCTTCATGGGCGTCGCCACCACCACAGCATCAACTGTTAAACCTCTAGACCAATGTGGGTTTTCCTCAGGGGGATAGTATCTTGTCAGGTCGCCAAGGGATCGATTCAACAGAATCAGGGTTCTTCCAGGCACGCTGCACCATGAGTTGTACCAGCTCATCCGCAGGCGGGGTCACCCAAGAGGTAGATGGTCAGGCACAGAAAGCCTGCAGAAACATAGACTCCTCGGAAGAAGGGTTAGTGGGCTTCCAATAACCCCTCTCTTTCAACATTTCAAGGATGTCCCCAAAGGAGACATCATCAGGGGGTGACCATGGGGACCCTTCCCCGTCATCAAAATCCGTATCCTCTGTCACAGACTCTTCAGGGGAGTCTAGGCGCTTCCTCTTGCACAATCTTTTCCGTGGTGGCTCCTCAACGGGGACCTCTAAGTGGACTTGGAAGAGGGGTGCCCTGTAACGGGGTCTCTTGTGACTTTCCTGCCTGGTGTCCCGGGGTGGTGGCTTGTGTCAGCTGTAGCTCAGGGGAAAAAAATGTCTGGGGTTCTGAACGTCAGTGGAATGCTTCCAGAAGCAAGTGCCCTCTTCATAGCTCGGAAAGCAAGTCCGCCCAAAGAGGGATGGGAGCCTGGAACCAAAAAGGGACAACCTCAAAACCGGGGTCACACCCTACACGCTGCTGAACCCACTCCAAGGGTGGAGCCTCAACCAGGATCGGTGCAGACAGAGCTCCCGGCACCGTGGACAAAACCGTAAACACACCCGGAACAGTACCCCGAGCTGAAAAGCCCGCAGCCCAATCACGTAGTTGAGGAAGGCTCTGTTCTGAAGCGACTGAAGGCCAAAGGGACAGTCCCAGTGAGGTCCACTACAGGCACCGAGACAGGGGTTTCCGAATAGGATGTCGGAGCTGAAGACTTTGGAACCGGTATGGTCAAAGGAGGAGAGTAGGATGGAGTCCGTGGAGAAACCAACTCAGGTCTTGCAGGTGGATGGGTACTAGATGGAGTAGGTATCCCCCTGGCTGTCAACAGCTGATCCACAAGACGCACCACGTCAAACTCGGAAAGGCTCCAGATGGATCTAGGGGACATTCCTGATGGGGAGTCAGGTCGTTCTAGAAACAGACTATATACTTACCCTAGAAAAGGATCTGTTGATGGAGAGTATCGGGTCCGTGGTGTGGAGTCTATCGGCACCGACATCTCAAGTTTGGAGACTGGAACCAGTGGCATCAAAATTGTCGTTATTGGAACCGTGAAAGGACTCGGTGCTTGGGGGGCACTTGGAGCCGACACAGAAGCTGCAGTAGTAAACAGAATCGCAGAAGTAGGCATCGAAGGTGTGCCCTGTGCTGAAGTGACACAAAGTGCCGAAGCTGGAGTAACCTTTGGAAAATCAGTAGTTGGTGCCACAGACAGTATCAGAGCCGAAACAAGTGCTGACAAAGGAACAGTCATAGAGTGGAAGAGGTTAGCTTCGAAGAGGCGGACTTATGGTCTGAAGACAATTTCGGTACTTTAGAATTTACAGACTTGCCCTGGTCACGAGAGGGTGAAGAGGGGACAGAGTGGGGCCTTTTCTTTTGTAGGAGGGGATGAGACCTCCATTGCAGAAAGGACCTCTGAAAAGGGCGTCTTAAGGAGGCCCTTCAGAATCAGTTTTTGCGCTCAAACTTTGTCAAATCACACAAGGGGGTTGCACCGAAAGATGGAGCACCCCAGACACAGTCATCATGGGAATCACTGTTAGGCGGTTTTCCCTTACAAGAAGCACAATGCTTAAACCCAGACATGCCTTTTCACACATCATGAAAAAAATATATAAATACAACAAGTTAGAAGGAAACCAAGGAAAATAAAGCAAAGAGTTTTTCTATATTTATATCTTTATAGATATATAAGATAGGGAGAAAGGCCATACCGCCAATGGTACTGAAAATTACCAAAAAGGTAGAGACAGAAGGGTAAATAGGTCTATAGATAGATTCAAAGGTAAAGAAAAACAAAAATACCAACAAGGAATACAAGCTAGACACAATATCCTGGACAATATCAATAATTTTACACTCAGCTGACAGCTTAGCTTGGATGCGGTTTTACGGCTACGTGGCAAACAAGATCTGAGGTAACAGGGAGAAGGGCACTATGGGTAAAATCTTAGATCGGGAGGTTTTTGGCTGGCGTGAGCTTGGTATTAGGTCGACTCGGTTCCAAGGATGGAACAGACAACCCATCAGTGATGAATGGAAAGAAGATTAACAACATTAGATGTATAAACTTCTTTAACTCATTCCCTCCAGTGCAGCTCTTGTGATTGTATACTCCCAGTGGGCGTGGCTTCAGCCTTTATAAACTTCTTTAACTCATTCCCTCCAGTGCAGCTCTTGTGATTGTATACTCCCAGTGGGCGTGGCTTCAGCCTTTATAAACTTCTTTAACTCATTCCCTCCAGTACAGCTCTTGTGATTGTATACTCCCAGTGGGCATGGCTTCAGCCTTTATAAACTTCTTTAACTCATTCCCTCCAGTGCAGCTCTTGTGATTGTATACTCCCAGTGGGCATGGCTTCAGCCTTTATAAACTTCTTTAACTCATTCCCTCCAGTGCAGCTCTTGTGATTGTATACTCCCAGTGGGCGTGGCTTCAGCCTTTATAAACTTCTTTAACTCATTCTCTCCAGTACAGCTCTTGTGATTGTATACACCCAGTGGGTGTGGCTTCAGCCTTTATAAACTTCTTTAACTCATTCCCTCCAGTACAGCTCTTGTGATTGTATACTCTCAGTGGGCGTGGCTTCAGCCTTTATAAACTTCTGTAACTCATTGCCTCCAGTACAGCTCTTGTGATTGTATACTCCCAGTGGGCGTGGCTTCAGCCTTTATAAACTTCTTTAACTCATTCCCTCCAGTACAGCTCTTGTGATTGTATACTCCCAGTGGGTGTGGCTTCAGCCTTTATAAACTTCTTTAACTCATTCCCTCCAGTACAGCTCTTGTGATTGTATACTCCCAGTGGGTGTGGCTTCAGCCTTTATAAACTTCTTTAACTCATTCCCTCCAGTACAGCTCTTGTGATTGTATACTCCCAGTGGGCGTGGCTTCAGCCTTTATAAACTTCTTTAACTCATTCCCTCCAGTACAGCTCTTGTGATTGTATACTCTCAGTGGGCGTGGCTTCAGCCTTTATAAACTTCTTTAACTCATTCCCTCCAGTACAGCTCTTGTGATTGTATACTCCCAGTGGGCGTGGCTTCAGCCTTTATAAACTTCTTTAACGCATTCCCTCCAGTACAGCTCTTGTGATTGTATACTTCCAGTGGGCGTGGCTTCAGCCTTTATAAACTTCTTTAACTCATTCCCTCCAGTACAGCTCTTGTGATTGTGTACTCCCAGTGGGCGTGGCTTCAGCCTTTATAAACTTCTTTAACTCATTCCCTCCAGTACATCTCTTGTGGTTGTATACTCTCAGTGGGCGTGGCTTCAGCCTTTAAAAAAATGAAGTTATTTAACTTAAAGTTATAACAAATACTCAATGACAGAGGTCAAATATCAATACAGTGGTGTTTGCCATCATGTATGCTTCAAGATAAAATATTGTGATATCTTGCATGTAGCATGCTTTTGGAATTATTACTGCAAATATGAACAAGCAATATTTGAAGCCTAGAGGCACAGTAGGAGGTACCTGCAGAAACACCTGGAGGCGGCCTTGGCTGGTTATGTATGGGTAGAAGAAAAGATGTGTAAGGTTAGTGATGATACGATGAAAACATAGAGTTCGGTATGAGAGGTTTAAGCATAAAAATAGGACCGGCAACAGTGGCAGGACAGAATAAACTCGGGCAGCAACAGTCAGTGTGAACAGTATCCAATCAGTGCTCATATATGCACAACTGAGACCTTGGGCAGTGCGTCTGTGAAGTAAACAGATATAAACTAAAACAGCTACACAGAAAAAAATACTGTCAGACTTGTACTGAAAAAAATGTTTGGTATTAAGCAGGGTGAGGCAGAAGTACAGTAGAACCACTATGGATCCTCAGGTTAACAACCTAAAGCAAAGATGATGTTCCACCTTCCTCTTTCAATGTGTACTACTGCTGATGGGAACTCACTAAATAAAGCAGTGAAATAGGAGGAAAATGCCAGTATGTACAGTTCTATTAGAGGAACCAAGTTAACGAGGACAGAGTGAAGCACTGCCTGTATGGGTTACTGCTGACAGATAATTTCAGCTTAGAAAGACGTGCAGGTTGCTCTCCCTTATAAGCTAATTAATATGGTAGCTAGACACTAGTCTGCTAAAAACCCCTCCCATTAGCCCTGAAAAAGATGCAACCTAAAAGGACATGGGGTAACTTACAGTTTATAATAAAACAAGTTGCGTTAACTTCACAGTGAAGAACTTCAGATAAACAAAAAAGCTGCAGTACAATTGCATTATCTATGCAGGGAACATGCCTGAAAATCAACAGATGAATTTCCTACCAAAATCAAAATCCCGACCACAACACATGTGGCCGCCCCTCCCACCACCACCACACCACTGTACTCATATGTGCTGATCCTAACCCAACACATTACAAAACACTCTTTCTTGAATAGTACCAAATAACAGGACACTCATACACACTAGAAGCATACAGTGCCCACCCATAAAACAGCATCTGTCCCTTTCAGCACCACTCACACACTCGCACATCTTTTCCCCTTCTCTAGCCTTTATGCTAACCCTAACCCACATATACCTGTGCTTACACACACACACACACACACACACACACACACACACACACACACACACATACATCCTGAATGCTAGAATATTTACTATAACCAAATGTTTCAGTACCGCAGTTTCTCAGTTCTGATATTCAGAAGTTGTGGTTTAGACTCTCAGTAGATCTCATGCTTAATCTATTTTAGGGGCCCATGCAAAAAGGGGGACACAGTCTGCACAGGTACTGGTTGTAGATTGTGTTTAAGGGATATGCTGTAACACCAGCCTGTAGAACACCACCAGTGTACAGTGGAACCTGCCTTTTTGTCACTGGGAACATTATATGCAAGCAAAGATGCCTGTGTCCTGGTAGGGGCTACACTCTGCAAGAAGAAGTGAAGGGAATAAGAGGTTTCTATGCCAGACATTGGTATACAGGAAATCTTGTGGGGGGGGGGGGGTGTCAAGGCCATTTGCAGACTTGCATCATTTACAGATGTAAATTTCAGACAAATTGTAAATGCAACAATGTATGTACTATGTTTGCTCTCTGTATTCCTCATTTTGTATTGGCAAGTGTGTCTGAGTAAAATCTTACTATACTTTTATCTCTTGCTACATATAGGGTTGCCATCTTTTAAATGGACCAATGTGGGACATGGGGATGTGGCCAATATGACACTGACCACAGCCTCTACTATGACATGACCACAGTAGTAGTGAAGGAGATGCAATTATAGGCACAACAGCTGGCTGGTTGGCTGCTGGAGTGACTAGCTGTCTGGCTGGCTGGCTGCTGGAGTGACTAGCTGTCTGTCTGGCTGGTTGGCTGCTGGAGTGACTAGCTGTCTGGCTGGCTCACTGCTGGAGTGACTGGCTGGATGGCTGGCTGCTGGAGTGACTAGCTGTCTGGATGAATGGCTGGATTGGCTAGCTGGCTGCCGGCTGGAGTGGCTAACTGGCTAGATGAATGGCTGGATGGATGGCTAGCTCTGTAGTTGGCTGGGCTATTAAGAAAAAAAAAGACAAATTTCAGTCTTACTTTCATGTGGCAGTAGAATCGCTAAAAACAAACTGTTCTACAGCTGTGATCCTTGCAGGGCTCTTCCTGCCCCAATCCCCACACCCTTCATGAACTGCAGCCAGTTGTTGCATGATTTAAAACATCTGGACCTAATATTGCTCTACCTGCAGGTCTGGTTTGGTGATGTAACTGAATTGCCGTAGAAAAGCTGGAAGTAATTGTGGCTTTTCCACAATGATTCAGTGTGATCGAAAAGTAGGACTTTTCAAGTCCCACAGCTTTGCACAGCAGGCAACAGGAAAAGGTAGCTCAACCAGTGAGTGTCCACTGATAACGGGACAGGCGGCAATCCTAGCTACATATGGCATTGTGCCCTTGGCCCAGGTTACTGCTGAAGAGGGTTTTAATACTAGTTCACAATAACAGTTAACAAACGTGTAAATAAATAATAAAGGCCATAATAAAGTTACGTCCATAAAGTCAGAACTGTCAGCATTTACAGAGCACATAGGTTCCCTGGGCAGCAGACACACAACAAAAATCGAGCAAGAAAAAAAAAAAAAAAAAGTAAAACTAAACCGCCTGCCATCTTGATGACCATGGTTGCACTTCCACGCCCCTAATCTCATCCTTCCAAGTTCCCTAACCTGATATTTTAAACCAAAAACTCCAGTCTTTCTACTCAGACTCGCAAAGAATCAATGCAGGTCAACAATATGAAGTAGGTTTGGATAATTTCTATAAGAATTTCACTGGTGAAATCATTTTAGACTTCTCCAAACTCTGGGGCTGTTATGATGACTATGTGAAAGAGCTATGTTATCTTAAAGTAACATCAATGCTGTAACCATGAAGTGTTTCACTAGATGGTCAACTGAACCAGAAATAGGACTTACTACAACAGAAAATTACACCACACAAAAAATTATCCACACATACTATTTTATTTATTGCTTATTTATCACACATAAATAAAAAGTGCTGCTAAACAAACAGATTAAGGCTGCAGCGGTGTTACAGGTACAAATTATTCAAAAAAGCATGGGTAAATTTATCACTATTTGTTGTTTGTGAAATTAATGCATCCAGACATATTCTTCTAATTAGTAAAGCCTGGCCACAGCTTAACTACAAGAGCTGCTTGTACTATAAACTACAACTAAGTTGCATCTGAGGTGTGACGAAGCAAGCTTAAGAGTGTGCTTACCCACAAGGCTCATGGAAGTAGGGAGTGTCTGTGTGTCGATCCAGCGCCAGTTTTGTATAGGCCGTATCACCACGCGAAAAGTCAGAAGTGAAGTCCCACATACGACCATAAATAGTATCTCTAGATCAAAAAATAAACATAACGGTGCAGTGAATAAACATGCCACATATATCAACTCTAAGCAACAGCAAATTATAATATTAAATTAACACTGGTACTGTATAGTAAGCAATAAAAAACAACTATATTTCTGGTGCATTCTGATTCATATGGTGACCCAGCTGTCAATGGCCTGTGCTGAAGAGAGCTTAGAGTCTTGAACTTGGGATGGGGCAAGGCTGACTAAACTAATGCCGATGATAATCATACAGAACAGAACAAAACAAACAAACACTTCCTAAATGAAACGTTCTCACTCGTGTTATTTCTCTCTCTCCTCAGTGCTAATTTTACAACATAACAAAACCCAGGTTTTGTAAATCCCTTTTACATCCAAATTAGCTTGCTGTTACTGTGTGCGAGTATGTGTGTGTATATCTATCTCTCTCTCTATATATATATATATATATATATTTATGTTTAGGCATGTATACACACACACACACACACACACACACACACACACACACACATGTACAAAACTGTTTGATTTCTATTAACTTCTTTTGTTGTATTAATTTAATGCGGTATACCTGTTGTGATGTAAATATTTGTCTTGAACACAACTGTTTGATTTTACTAACTTCTTTTGTTGTATTAATTTAATGCGGTATACCTGTTGTGATGTAAATATTTGTCTTGAACACAACTGTTTGATTTTACTAACTTCTTTTGTTGTATTAATTCTTGCTGTACAGCACTGGTGATGTAAATGTTTTTCTTGAAAGACTGTAATTGTAACTGGAGCTTTTGTCCTCAGGTCTCCACTGAAAATGGGCCTTTGGCTCAGTTGGACCAACCTGGTTAACAAATGACAATAAATGAATGAATGAATAAAATAAAAAGTCCCTCATCAAGCAGTGTAACATGCAAAGGAAAAACAATGCAACTAACTTCCTCCTTTCACTGTGTGAAATCATTGGATAACCCGAACCAACCACCTCAAGAGAGCAAGCACCTAGGCTAAGACATTATTTTCTGTTAAAAAAAATTACATTTTGCACTGAAATATATAAATTATAAGCAATCAAATGGAAAGCACAACTAAAGAAGGGAGAATAAAAATTATGGAATACCCATGACAAGAATAAATGTTATTTCAGTATATTATGGTTAAAAAAGATGAAACACATTACTCTGAATACATCATCCTAAATAATTCACTACAATGTACAAATGCACATGTCATTCACTTATCTAAATGAATGCCTAGTTCAATTTCAAAAAAAAAAAAAAAAAAACTATAGAAAAATCTTTGGTTGTTCTTCAATTGTTTTTCATTATTTTCTGTGATAAGTACAGCAATTATCAGTCCAAGTGCTTTGTAACAAAATTCACGTGTATGTAATATTTTTGCATGAGAATATTCTTGCATATAAGCCGCGGTGCCATTACCCAGTGTTTTGTGTAGGCAGCTGTGCAGTTTACATAGACCTTGTGTTCTCGTGTACTGCTACATGGTGCTGTGTATAGTCAGCTATACAGCTTGTGTTCCCGTGTACCACTACATGGTGCTGTGTACAGTCAGCTATACAGGTTATGTTCCCGTGTACCGCTACATGGTGCTGTGTACAGTCCACTATACAGCTTGTGTTCCCGTGTACCGCTACATGGTACTGTGTACAGTCCACTATACAGCTTGTGTTCCCATGTACCGCTACATGGTACTGTGTACAGTCCACTATACAGCTTGTGTTCCCGTGTACCGCTACATGGTACTGTGTACAGTCCACTATACAGCTTGTGTTCCCGTGTACCGCTACATGGTGCTGTGTACAGTCCACTATACAGCTTGTGTTCCCGTGTACTGCTATATGGTGCTGTGTACAGTCAGCTATACAGCCTGTGTTCCCATGTACCGCTACATGGTGCTGTGTACAGTCAGCTATACAGCCTGTGTTCCCATGTACCACTACATGGTGCTGTGTACAGTCAGCTATACAGCTTGTGTTCCCATGTATGGCTACCTGATGCCGTGTGTAGTCAGCTATACTGCTTATGTTCCAATCTGCATTGCATGATGTTGTGCACAGGCATTTCTACATCTTATGTTCCCGTGTGATGTTGCCTAGTGATGTGTATAGTCACCTATAAAGCTTAGGTTCCCATGTGCCATTACACAATACTGTGTATAGGCAGTTGCATGGTTTATACTCCTGTGCCATTACATGGTGCTGTGCATATGCAGTTGTAAGATTATGCTCATGTGTGCTATTGCACCATACTGTGCACAGGCAGCTGTAGAACTCATGTTCATGTGTGAAGTTACATGGTGCTGTGTACATGCAGCTGTATAGCTTATGCTCCCGTGCGCTGTTACACAGTGTTGTGTACAGGCAGCTGTGCAGCTTATGCTCCCATGTGCTGTTGCACAGTGTTGTGTACAGGTAGTTGTACAGCTTATGTTTGTGTGTAAAGTTTATTATTTATTACTTATTTATTTAAATTTGTTTACCGGGATAATCCGACTGGACACAGGTCCTTTTTCAGTGGAGACCCAGGGAGAAAAGCTCCACAGAAAATAAAATACAAGTAACATTACAATTATAATTTGTTGATGGTTCAATTAATGAGACACATTTAGCACATATTATAGTAATAATCAAACAAGAGAATAGATAAAAGTAACACTGTACTAGTAGGCTAAACAAATCACAGTAAAAATAGCTGATGGCCTAAGAGGTCTTAATTGAGGGAAGAGTGCAATTATGTGCTACTTAATTCAGCTCTAAGATGGTTGTGGATTAATACAACCAAGTAGGGAGGAGAGCAGAAGGGGATGGGGTGATTAGTCAGGGATTGGGCAAGGACAGAGCCACTGTGTAGATAGGTGGGATTTAAGTGCAGTCTTGAAATGACTGCAGGAAGTTAGGGCAGTGATGGTGGGGGGGGGGGGGAGGTTGTTCCAAAGCTTGGATATGGCACAGGAGAATAGAGCTTAGCTTGTCCTGCTGAGTTTTTGGCTTTGGTGATTTGAAGATGTTTTTTGTTGCTGGAGCGTAGGAGTCTGGAGGAGTGGTAAGGCTGGAGAAGTGATTGAAGTGATGAGGTTTTGAGAGGATGGTTTACAAGTTTGTGCACAAAGGAGAGTTGATTCAGGTGTAGGAGTTGTGGAAGCTCGAGCCAGCCTAGTTCTCTTAGGGAGACACAGTGATGGCTATGGTAGGGGGCACCAGTGGCAAATTTTGTGGGTTTATTGTAACATGTCTTAAATTTGTTTAAGTCTGACTGTCTGAGATTAGTAAGAATGGGAGATGCATAGAGAAGGGTGGAAATTAGTTGGGCATTAGCAACAGAGATTTTGGCTGTTTTGGTGAGGTACTGTTTGTTTTTACATGGTGCTGTTTACATGTAGCTTCACAGTTTATGCTCCTGTGTGCTGCTACACAGTGTTGTGTACATTCAGCTGTGCTGCTTATGCTCCCATGTGGTGTTACACAGTTAGTTGTACAGCTTATGTTCATGTGTGAAGTTAAATGGTGCTGTTTGCAAGCAGCTGTACAGCTTATGCCCTCATGTGCTGTTACACAGTTTTGTGTACAGGTAGTTGTATAGCTTATGTTCATGTGTAAAGTTACATGCTGCTGTTTGCACGTAGCTGTACAGCTTATGCTCCTGTGTGCTGTTACACAGTGTTGTGCACATGTAGTTGTACAGCTTATGTTCATGTGTGAAGTTACATGGTGCTGTGTACATGCAGATGTACAGTTTATGCTCCCATGTGCTGTTGCACAGTGTTGGGTACAGGTAGTTGTACAGATTATGTTCATGTATGAAGTTACATGGTACTGTTTACATGTAGCTGTACAGCTTATGCTCCCATGTGCTGTTCCACAGTGCTGTGTACACGTAGTTGCACAGATTATGTTCATGTGTGAAGTTGCATGGTGTTGTGTACAGGCAGTTGTACAGCTTATGTTCCTGCATGCCATTATATGGTGTGTTGTACAGGCAGCTTATGTTCCCATTTGCCATTACACAGTGTTGTCAACAGGTAGTTGTACAGCTTTTGTCCCATGTGCTGTTACACAGTGTTGTGCACATGTAGTTGTACAGCTTATGTTCATGTGTGAAGTTACATGGTGCTGTGTACATGCAGATGTACAGCTTATGCTCCCATGTGCTGTTACACAGTGTTGTGCACATGTAGTTGTACAGCTTATGTTCATGTGTGAAGTTACATGGTGTTGTGTACGTGCAGATGTACAGCTTATGCTCCCATGTGCTGTTACACAGTGTTGTGTACATGCAGCTGTACAGTTTATGCTCCCATGTGCTGTTACACAGTGTTGTGTACATGCAGCTGTACAGCTTATGCTCCCATGTGCTGTTACACAGTGTTGTGTACATGCAGCTGTACAGCTTATGCTCCCATGTGCTGTTACACAGTGTTGTGTACATGCAGCTGTACAGCTTATGCTCCCATGTGCTGTTACACAGTGTTGTGTACATGCAGCTGTACAGCTTATGCTCCCATGTGCTGTTACACAGTGTTGTGTACATGCAGCTGTACAGCTTATGCTCCCATGTGCTGTTACACAGTGTTGTGCACATGTAGTTGTACAGCTTATGTTCATGTGTGAAGTTACATGGTGCTGTGTACATGCAGATGTACAGCTTATGCTCCCATGTGCTGTTGCACAGTGTTGGGTACAGGTAGTTGTACAGATTATGTTCATGTGTGAAGTTACATGGTACTGTTTACATGTAGCTGTACAGCTTATGCTGCCATGTGCTGTTCCACAGTGCTGTGTACAGGTAGTTGCACAGATTATGTTCATGTGTGAAGTTGCATGGTGTTGTGTACAGGCAGTTGTACAGCTTATGTTCCTGCATGCCATTATATGGTGTGTTGTACACGCAGCTTATGTTCCCATTTGCCATTACACAGTGTTGTCAACAGGTAGTTGTACAGCTTATGTTCCTGTGTGTTGTTACACAGTGTTGTGTACAGGCAGCTGTACAGTTTATGGTTCTGTATGCTATTACACAGTGTTGTGTACAGGTGGCTGTACAGCTTATTTTAATGTGTGAAGTTACATGGTGCAGTTTACACGTAGCTGCGCAGCTTATGCTCCCATGTGCTGTTATACAGTGTTGTGTACAGGGAGTTGTACAGCTTATGTTCCTGTGTGCCATTATATGGTGTGTTGAACATGCAGCTGGTTAGCTTATGTTCCGGTTTGCCATTACACAGTGTTGTGTACAGGTAGTTGTACAGCTTCTGTTCCTGTGTGCCATTATATGATGTGTTGTACAGGCAGCTGTACCACTTATGCTCCAGTGCGCTGTTACACAGTGTTGTGTACAGGCAGCTGTACAGCTTATGCTCCCATGTGCTGTTACACAGTGTCGTGTACAGGCAGCTGTACAGCTTATCTTCACATTTGCTGTTATACACTGTTGTGTACAGGCAGCTGTACAGCTTATCTTCCCATGTGCTGTTACACAGTGTCATGTACAGGCAGCTGTACAGCTTATCTTCCCATGTGCTGTTATACAGTGTTGTGTACAGGCAGCTGTGCAGCTTATACTCCCATGTGCTGTTATACAGTGTTGTGTACAGCTTATGTTCCTGTGTGCCATTATATGGTGTGTTGAACATGTAGCTGGTTAGCTTATGTTCCGGTTTGCCATTACACAGTGTTGTGTACAGGTAGTTGTACAGCTTCTGTTCCTGTGTGCCATTATATGATGTGCTGTACAGGCAGCTGTACCACTTATGTTCCAGTGTGCTGTTACACAGTGTTGTGTACAGGAGTGTTGTATACAGGCAGTTGTACAGCTTATGCTCCCATGTGCTGTTATATACTGTTGTATACAGGCAGTTGTACAGCTTATGCTCCCATGTGCTGTTATATAGTGTTGTATACAGGCAGCTGTACAGCTTATCTTCCCATGTGCTGTTATACAGTGTCATGTGCAGGCAGCTGTACAGCTTATCTTCCCATGTGCTGTTATACAGTGTCATGTACAGGCAGCTGTACAGCTTATGCTCCCATGTGCTGTTATACAGTGCTGTGCATCTCCAGTGCTGAAATTATGTCACTCATTTGTCAGGGTGAGCCAGTCTAGTGACAAAAAGCCTTATGGAACATTTTCCTAGCAAACAGTCACCAATAAAGTGATGATATATAACAAAGAACTCAAGTATTTGTTATATGTCAGTTTGATTCTAAGAGAAAAAAGTACAGTTTTGTACCTACCATAAATGTAGATGTTCGAGGATCCACATTGCTGCAGTCCTAACTATTGGGGTAGTCCTGTCCAGTCTGCCCCAGATGTCAGAAGACCCCAAAAGACAAGGAAAATATATACAATAGATACAAAAGTATATACAAAATATCAGCATTTATCCTCATCTACACAACCACCTAAACACAGCAGCAATGTGGATCCTGAACATCTACATTTAAGGCTGGCAAATCATAAAGAAGCAGGAGGACACTATGCCTATACCAAAATAGCAAAAAAACCAGCCCTAGACTTAGAGTAGAGAGGAAGGTGATAATGCTTAGAAAGTATGCACTGAACTCCAAGTAGCTGCTTCAAAAATATCTGGTTGCCAGAAATGCTGTTGAAGTGGCAGTAGCTAGTGGAATGAGGCCTAATCCCAGCTGGAATCTCCTTGCCATGATGGGAATAACAAAATGCAATGCAAAACCCAATCCACCTAGAAATAGTTTGTTTTGACACAGGCTTGCCCTAAAGAAACAAACAACTGCTGAGACTGCCTAAAATCCTTAGTCCTGCTCAAATAAGCCTGTGCACATCTAAAGTGTGCAAAATCTTTTTTTGGGGATCTGCATAAAAGTAGGCAAATGAATAGTTTGGTTTAAAGCCACACTAGAAACCACCTTAGGCATAAAAGAAGGATTCCTATCCTTATGAAAAATCAAAAAGGCTCAATGTAACTCAGAAACCCTTCTTGCAGAAGTATAGCCAACAAAAAGCAGTCTTCCATGACAAGTATTTCAGTTCAGCAGTAGCTGCAGGCTCAAAAGGTTGTAGAGTAAGTTTCTCCAACACAAAATTGAGATCCCAAGCAGGAGTAGGAGCTCTGGGTCTTATATTCTTTGCCCTCTAAGAAATTGCTTGAACAAAGGATGTGAAAACAATGGTGGGTCACAATCATAGTGAGCTGAAATTGCTGCAGCATGAATCTTAATGGAAGAGAAAGACAAACCTTTGTCCAATAACTCAGTAAGATATTGAAGAGCCACACTCAAATTAGGCTCTGAAATCTCCAAATTCTTTGCTGCAGTCCAAAATAAAAATCTCTTCCATTTTTCTGTACACTTTCCTTGTACTAGGTCTTCTGGCTTCCATAATCACATTTAAAACTTGTTGAGGAACTTGAGACCTGCTGTCTTTCAAAACAGAATATGCCAGGCTGTTAGATGAAGAGTGAAGCTAGACATTGAGCAGGCGAGCTTCCTTCTGAGACAACAGATGTGGCATCAAGGGTAAAGGCCATGGTGGCTTCTTTACCAGACTCCTCAATAATGGGTACCAGTGCTGCGAGGCCAATCTGGAGCTATTAAAATCATCCTTGGCTTGTCTTGTCTGACCTTTAGAAGCACCTTTGGAAGAAGAGGCAGAAGATTTTTCCAACTGAAAGAAAGAGCATCCACTTTCCAAGCTGTGTGATGAAACCTCTTTGTGCAAAACTTTGGCAGCTGGTGGTTCAGTGGAGAAGCGAACAGATCTATGTCTGGAGTTCCCAGGACACTGTCAACTTTTGAAATACATGAAGATCCAGTTTCCACTCGTGGGGATCCATGATTTGTCTGCTTAACACATCTGCTAAGGAGTTCTGTGCTCCCGGCAAAAACTGCCCTGAAGAGTTAGTTGCAAGCTGGCGCAGTCTCCCCCAAAATCATTGCTTGCCTGCACAATGGGTAAGAATGTGTTCCCTTGTTTGTTGATGTACCACATGACAGTTGTGTTGTCTGTTAGAATCAACACCTGCCCTGGAAGAAGTAACTCCTTGAAAGCCATTAATGCAAACTGGACTGCTAACATCTCCTTCATGTTGATATGTAGATGCTGTAGTCTGGCAGGCCACTTGTCTTGTATCCACTTTCCATTTAGATGAGCTCCCCAAGCAATGTCCGAGGCATCTGTGAGTCGTTAAAATCTGACTTGCCTCTGGCCGTCACAGAGTCCCTTGTTTAGGTGACATTCCTGAGCCCACCACAAAAATTCTTTTGAAGGCAAGGTATTATTTGAATGACAGTGTCCAAATCCTGGCAGTGCTGTGTCCATACATTTTGAGATACCATTGTAGCTTCCTCATATGCAGTTTGGCATTAGATGCCATGAACCCTAATGCTTGAAGCACTGTCCTTGCAGTCAGCACGGCCTGATGAGATAGTTGATGGAAGTAAAGTGATAGACTCTGTTGTTTGTCCGCGGTTAAAAAGGCCATCTGGGCTGCTGTATTCAGTCTTACACCCAGAAAGCACATGTCTTGAGAGGGGACTAGACTGCCCTTTATTTCGTTCACAGAATACCCTAGGCATTAGCACTGCTATAACATATTCCAGATGCTGTAGAAGGTCTTCCTTTTCTTGAGCCAGAATCAGGCAGTCGTCCAAAGTAAGAGAAGATCTGAATTCCTTGTAGCCTGAAGTAAGCTATCACTGGAGCCAGAACCTTTGTGAATACTCTGGCAATGCAGAGAACTGATAATGAGAATTTCCAGCTCTTCCTGCAACTTAGTCTTATAGGCACATGAAGGTAAGCTTCCTTGAGATCTAAAGTTACCATCCAGTGATCTTTGCCCAGCAGAGGTAAAAGCTGTTGTAACGTCAACATCTTGAACTTGGGAATGTCCAGATAAGTGTTGAGGATAGATAAATCCAAAATTGGTCTCCACGTGTTCCCCTTCTTTGGTACTAGGAACAGGCGAGAATAAAATCCTAGGCCCCTTTGTGATACAGGGACTGGCTGAATGGCCCCTATTTGGAGTAACTGAAAAATTTGCTTGTGAGCCTCTGTCCTTTGTGGAGGGGGCAATGTATGGAAATAAAACCTGTAACCGTGGTGAATGATATCCAACACCCATCTGTCTTGAGTAATTAAATCCCAATTTTCTTTGAAAAGAGACAGTCTTCCTCCCAAAGGAGCTGCCAGGCGAGAATCTACTGGCAGCTGAAAAGGCAGGTCATTGGGTCTGTTTCCTGCCCTCACCAGAAGTCTGAGCAGGTGAACTCCCTGTTCTAGGCCTAAAAGAAACCTTGAGCTCCCCCCTACCACACCTAGACTAACCCCTAGACTGGGAATCATAAGCAGGATATGTCCAACCCTTAGTAGGCCAATTTCTACTAAACTTGGTGGCTGCACCTGCAAAAATCTTTAACAGTTTGCATAGACTTAGCTTTGTCCTCCATTTTCTTTAAAACTGCTTCAACAGGCGAACCAAACAACACATCAGACTGTAAAGGAGCATCCAAAATCCTTGTCTTAACATGCTCAGCTAAATTCTGATCCCTCAACCAGGCATGCCTGAACAGAACTAGTGGCAGCCAAAACCACATTGCAAAGAATGCTTACCCACTTGTTCAGACACATGAACTAAATCCAGCAACTCTTTACACTCAATACCTTAGCATCCACCTTAGATTTCAATTGTGAAAGGAGATAATTTTGATATTTTAGCATGTGAAACTGACAATTCAAGCCCTCATGGCTAAAGTGGAAGAAGTATACACTTTCTTTTCCCCATCATCAAACTTGCCTCTTTATCAGTGGGAACAGGTTTTAACCACAGAGGCCTTAACACCTTTAGGTCCCTGAGAAACAGTTTCGGGTCTGCCCTAGGACTCTTAAAAAGATACTTATGAGCTTCAGGCACCCTATAGTACCTATCAGGTTTAACAGGAGCAGGAGGCAAAGAATCAGGGTTCAGGGAAGCCTCTGCAAAAACATCTTCCACCACATTCAACACAGGAGGTATAGCTAAGGGCCTATGCTGGGGTAAAAACAAGAATTCCCTAAGCCTTTTCCTGGAATCAGAGTAATCCTGGCCTTCCCATTTAAAGTGCTCCCTCATGGAATGCAAGGAGAAGCTGTAGGAGTGGAATCATCCACATCAGAATCAGAATAAGGAGGGAACTCCGGCAAATCTTCCGCAGAAGACTCAGAAGCCTCTGAACACTGTTCAAAACTTTCAAACTCAGGCTCCACCCTAGGCCTCTTATCACTAATCATAGTAATCAAATCTTCTGCCATTTTAAGCATATGTTTCTTAGGCACAGAGCCTGAAGTGCTAGGAGAAGCCCCCACTGAAGCTAAACTTGGCCTACCTCTCAAAGAAGTTTTGAAACAGAAGGAGGCTCTAACTACCTTAGGAAGAGGGAAGAACAGTTACCTGAGAAGCCCCCCAGCTGGGCCTACTTCCTGAGAAGGCACATCCTGTAACAGTAAAGTCTCTGCGGGACTCCCAGAAACTCCTGGCAAAACCTCTGGCTCCACTGATCCAGGACTGCGGTTCATCAATTTGTCCTTCCAAACACTAACCTGGCACAGTCTAACCTTCTCTTAATAGTGCGTTTGTTAAACCTAGCACAAGGCATCCAACAGCTCAGGCCCTAAACAAGGTATACACAAGGTATGGTAATCCCTATGAGGTATCCGTTTCCCACAAGAAATACAGTTATTCACTTTTTCTGACATCCGGTTAAATACTGAGGCAAGAAAAAAACAAAATGTTGCCAACTCTGATTCGGTCTGAAACTCCGGCTTCCAAAATTTCAAACGCCAACCTGCACTAAAAGCTTCTGCATCGGACCATGCGGCAAAAGACTGAGGATATGGCGTCGGTCATCTGGACAGCGGACTACCCAATAGTTAGGACTGCAGCAATGTGGAACGAAGAACATCTTTGGTGTTACAAAGAGTTTTTAAATTAAGTGACAAATTGCCAGTCTTTGCAAACAAAATACAGATTTGAATGAATCAACTTGCATTTTGATCTGTCTGGCAATAAGTGTGAACTGACATTTCTGTTCTGATCTGAAACAGACAGCAACTTAGGGAAAGTTATGTAATATATTTACCTGAACAGTAGAGCTTTGAAGACAGGTCAGTGTAACAGATAATGATTATATCTGGGTTTATTTGTTTTCTGCTGTCATCTAATCTGGGAAGATTTTTCTGGTAACAGTAACTGGAAGCAGCAGCACAAGTGTCAAGCCTCTAAATGTGCTACAAAGACAGCATGGAACACTGTTCTAAGCACCCATCATTCAGTTCTCTCCTTGGTTCTTTAAGGTGGGGTGCTACTGTGCAACTAACAAAAAAACTAAAACATGACTGAAAATGTTCCCCTAAGTATCATAAAAAATGGTTATAGCTGGACAAAGCAAATTGAGTGAAACTGTAACCAAATGAAAGTAACATTAAAAAACATTTTCTGCCAGGTAGACAAGCCCACTTGCACCTGAAAGATGAGAAATCTCACTCCTGTCCCCTCCTTACTTATATCAACACCTACTACCAAACTGCACAAGTACTGAGAAAAAAGTTCAAAGTCTGAATTACTGCCTGTGCACAAACAGAAATTATACCAGAAGCGATTCCCCTACACAAAATAAAAAGTGAAGAGTTGAAGATGACGGAGCAAACAAGTAGTTTAAACTTGTCTACTTTATTCTTTTCCAAATGTAGGACAATTAACTAGGAAACACTGCAAAAAACCTACAAATATCCTATAGGGATGTGAAAGGAGGGGGACTTTACTGTCACTGTGACTCTTCTGTTATTGTTAAGGACCTTACTTTCAGATTGTTGCTGAAAGGGGTCTCTGGACCACAGGACCAGGCCACCTACCCAGTAACCAAACAGAAAATAAATAAATATACAAGTACTATCCTCTTCAAGAATAGCTACTGTAACTTGAGATTTAATCAGTACTGGGCTACCTCTTGGAGGTGGCATTTACAGATCACCCTGTAGCATAACCTGCAAAATATGTTGTACCTCTGGACTGTACTTTCCAACAGTAGTGCTTACTGAGTTATGGACAGCTGTCCATGTGGCAGCTTAACAATATCTTTTATCACCACTTTGTGCCAACTGGCTGGCTGGGGAACTGATGATCAACAGCCATTCTCCCCAACACCAAAGATGAAGGTTGGCTGGAAAGGGCCATCATTTAGGCAGCCATCAGGGATGGTTCAGGAGTTCTTGTTATACCCTAACCTCATATGCCTGCCCAGTAACAACCCATAGTTGGGGTGTATAATGCACATCAGTGTTGAATCACCATCAATTCTGCAAGGGGCTGATACCAGCAGGATTGACCCACTAACTGAAATGAGCACCACTGTTTCCCTGATATCCACCAGGGAACTCAAGTCTCCCATAGGATTGGCACAGCCATCCTCCTTGCCTTCCCTATCTATTGCATGAAACATTTCTAAAGTGAATTGTTGAACCGTCTACTGTTACAACAGAATTTACCCTAATAGTGCCTTCTAGGGTTTACTGGATTTGTCTAAGCAAAATGCAGTACAATGGGATACCCATTTATTCAGAGGTTGTATATTTATGTGTTTTGTCTTTCAGAAAGCAGGACTTTTTACAGCACAGTACCTTACCTGTCTGTGCACACACAGCACTCTCAGATAACTGGGAAATGTGCACGTCTGTGTGTGCTTGTATGCACATCTGTAAGAGAGATCGGCGGTCACTAAGTAATGACAGACATTTAACTGTAAGAGAGATCGGCAGTCACTAAGTAATAACAGACATTTAAAAAATGAATAAACAAATGGTAATCCGCTTGCATTTACCATAAAGGGTACCCTCCTGCAACACTCCAGTCACATATGCCAGATGTATATCACTCCGTAAAGCAAAGCAAGCCACTCGATGAGTAAAAACGAATGTTTAATGAAACACCAAGACCAGCATACCACACAAAGTTAGGATTGAGCGCGCTTTCATCTATTTCATCAAGACTTCATCAGAATCCATTAACTACAGAATAGAATGGTCTTAAATACATTGTCACCTGATTGATTAATTAATTAATTACAAACCAGATTAATAACATGTCTAATTACTACATTTTATCAAAAATGTTGTTAGTTGATTATAATTGTAACATAGTAATAAAGTTTGCACAGTAAATAGTATTAAAACCTAATCTAAAAATTATATATATAATTAATAAGAAGAATTTTATATATATATATATATATATATATATATATATATATATATATATATAAGTCTCTAACACCTGATATAGTCGTATTTATCATCCACAAAAATAAAACACAGGTTGATTGCTTAAAAAACATCCTATATACAGAATATATTGCTTACGGTGTGCTCAAAGTATTATCAAATGATGTAAACAATGTCGCCTATCTGTTGTATATACTAAATTCTGTTTTGTATTACCCAAATATAAAAAATAAAATATAGGAAAAAATATATATATAGGATAATAATATTTATTGATTCAATTTAGGGTTATTTGATAGTAATTTCAGGGCTGGTTTTATGGAGATGTGATCATTCATCCCATTGGAACCACAGGCATCAAGCCTGAGTTGCCAAATCATTTCTCTGTATTCCAAAAGGGACTCCCAGTCACCTCCTCTTTCACTTCTTGTAACCTCTTCTAGCACCCAAAATTTGATATTGGCATTCATACATACCTCGGTGTGCCTAAAGAGAGCATTATTATCATTTCTTTTATTTATGTCTCTTGTATGTTCATAGACCCTTTGCTTTAACTTACGTTCGGTTTTACCGACGTAGTATTTTCCACAAGTCAAGCAAACGGCCAAATAGACAACACCTTGGGTATGGCAAGTGTGGTAGCCCTTACTTTTCAATTTTAGGTTTAATCTACCTAACCAAAGCACTTTATTACTATGTTACAATTATAATCAACTAACAACATTTTTGATAAAATGTAGTAATTAGACATGTTATTAATCTGGTTTGTAATTAATTAATTAATCAATCAGGTGACAATGTATTTAAGACCATTCTATTCTGTAGTTAATGGATTCTGATGAAGTCTTGATGAAATAGATGAAAGCGCGCTCAATCCTAACTTTGTGTGGTATGCTGGTCTTGGTGTTTCATTAAACATTCGTTTTTACTTATCGAGTGGCTTGCTTTGCTTTACGGAGTGATATACATCTGGCATATGTGACTGGAGTGTTGCAGGAGGGTACCCTTTATGGTAAATGCAAGCGGATTACCATTTGTTTATTCATTTTTTCGTGACGAAGAGGAGTGGTGTTTTTGGTGGTGTTTTTGGTTACACAGTGCAACCGTTAGCGTTTATGAGGGATCCTAATGGAAACGGACAATTCACTTTTAAGCCAACTATTGAAACTGATTCATAGCCATTCGCAAAACAGTAATGGTATAGGCAGTCCGACGGACAGCAATGAGTCGATTCCGTGTGCACAGAGAAGCCCCAAGGAGACCCGGAGGCCAATGATGACATCACGGTTAGACACGGAGGGTGAAAGGAGTATTTCGAACGCTAACCATGGCATTGGTGAACGCTCGACTAACTCGGCCCATGGTGGGCTACCCAAGGACAAAAGCTCGGGTAAACACAATCCCCTGGATACATATAAGAACATTTCGTTCTCAGAATGGCTGGGTAAATCGTTTACCGCGACCATGCAAGATAAAGAGAAAGAGAAAACTGGTACGGACAATTAGTTACAAAGACAAATGCAAGTTACTTGAAAGTGAATTATTTAGATATAAAAACTTATGTTTAGATAATTGGTACCTGACGCAATGCATCGAACAAAATATTGTACCAAAAGGACTGAGACTTAGTAAATTCCCCAATAACATACGGGGGAATGAAAAATTGTTTAAAACAATATCCGACTTATTGAATGATTGTGGTATAGCTATGTTAAAAGCGATGATTTGTAGTAACAAAGAAATAATAGAAGACATTAAAACACGGATTGATGTTTTGCACTTAGATATTACTAAGGATTTGTTTTTCACATTGCAGGAATACAAGGATGTTTATTGCAAAGTTCTTCATGATGTAGATGTTAGTATATCTAAAAATTATAAGAGGAAATTAGGAAAAATTGAACGGGACTTACATGATTACAGAGAGGGTAAGGCATATACGGACCCGGGGAAATTTTATAGGAAGAAGGCCTTTAAAGGGAAAGTGGTTAATGGTACAGATGGTTTTGGTAGAAGGTTTGAATCAGAACCATACCACTTCCACAGGAATCAAGGCCAGGAAAGGGAAACCAATGTTGAAGATCCTAATTTTGTAGATGAGAATTATTCAGAAGGATGTTACATCAGAGAAAATGTATCAGAATCAGAATTCCCTTTGGGGGAAGGGGAAGAGGGAGTGAGACGGTCAGAGAGACTGAAAAAACAGTATCACCCCTTTTCCTATGCGGAAGCAGCAGGGAACCAACATTCGAGAAAGCGAGGGGCGAACAACTACAGATAGGGCCTAGTTTACACACATCTGTTCCAATTACAGTAGAACAGAAAGACTCCTTAGATAGTGGTTGTAGGAATGTGTTCTTTGACATAGGGAACACAGGGTGTGGTAGTGAAGAATTAGGGGACTTGGACAACTTTAATGAAGACAATATTATTTCCACCAAATGTAAAATTAATGTGGATAATAATTTCTACATTTACAACTTTACTGAAATTGAGGTTACTACGTCTTTTTTTGGGCTTTTTACAAAAGGGTTTTCATTTATTCCCATAAAAAAACCCAAAATAGAGGATTTATTACTGGATGTCAAGTTATTTACAAGAAAGTTACATTTCAAAAATAGTTTCGGACAAGGAGAGAACACGTATTTAAACGGATTTAAAAGGAAAAGTGTATTTAACCCTCCCTTACAACAAGACATTGCCAATTTTGAGAAGCAAGTTTTATACATGATTAGGGAGGGTTATCATGGGGACGACGGAGTTGAAGAATTTAGTAATTTGACAAGTGAGGAAGTTACTATCTTGAAGAAGTTACATGGTAATGACAGAATTAGGATCATGAAACCTGACAAAGGGGGAGGAGTGGTCCTGATGGACCATTGGGATTACACTAGTAGGATGAGGGACATTCTCAATCAAGGGGATAGATACCGAATAGCATCCAGAAACGAAATGAACATCTGTTATAAGAAAATAGATTATTGGTTAGAAGACAATCTTTTACAGGGTTTAATTAACACGGATCTGTACAATTATTTTAAAGTTTCTAAACCAGTTATTCCGGAAATATTCGGGATCCCCAAAATTCATAAAGATGTACAAAATCCCCCCCTTAGACCCATTGTAACTTCACAGTGTTCAAAGACACAGCCTCTTGCCATATTCATAGACACAAAATTAAAGAACTTCCATCAGAATTATAAACATATACTGGTGGACTCATGGGACTTTCACACAAAATTCAATGAGGTTCCATATAATGAAAACTTTATTTTTGTGACTATTGATGTTCGTGATTTATTTTCTGTCATACCCCATGACACTGGATTAAATTGGTTTGAACATATGTTAGTGGAATTTAATTTTTGTAACATGACCGACTTTAGATTAATTCTCGAAAATATGGAACTAGTGTTGAAAAATAATTTCCTCTATTTTCAGGGAGACATATACCATCAGATAGGTGGGGTGGCAATGGGTTCTTCCTGTGCCCCTACCTATGCTAATATTATTATGCTTTTTTGGAAGCTAGAATATGTCTTCAAATCCAACTTTTGGGAATACGTCACTACGTATTTCAGGTTTTTGGATGACATTTTTGTAGTGTGGAATGGGACTGTTGAACAGGTCGAGGAATTTATAGGATATTTGCATACGACAACCACTTTTTTAGAGTTCACTTATCAACACAATAAGGAACAGATAAACTATTTAGACGTGACTATTACTAAAAACAAGCCGGGTAAGAAATATGAATCTCGGATTTTTAGAAAGGAATGTTTTTCTAATTCCTATGTTCACTTTGAAAGTGACCATCCTTTTTACCTTAGGAGGAATATAGTCAAAGGCCAAATGATCAGGGCCTCTCGAATGACTAGTGAAGATGCTTCATGTGTAGAAGAAATGGATTTAATACAAAGTTTTTTCAGGGACAGGGGTTATCCACTTAGGCTTATTAAGAATGTTAAAAGGGAAGTCATGAGAAAACGGAATACCCATTATTGGCCGTTATTGACACAAAATCATGATACACCTGGACACACTATAGACATTTCTTTAAGGACTAAAAATAATTCACTAGAGGTGAACAATATACCCCGCCTGATGGTGACCTACTACAAAGGGATACATTGGTTACAAAGAGGCATAAATGAAGTATGGAGAATGTTTTCAAAAACTTGTGTGGATGTCCCCATCTTCCAACAACAATTGAGGTTTGGGTATAGGAAGAACAATAATTTTAAGAAACTTTTTGAGAGGAAAAAGGCCCTTTATGTAAGTGGAACACAGAAAAAAGTGGGGACTTACAAGTGTGGTAGATGTGGGCAATGTACCTTTATATTGGGGGAAAAAATGCTTTGGTTAGGTAGATTAAACCTAAAATTGAAAAGTAAGGGCTACCACACTTGCCATACCCAAGGTGTTGTCTATTTGGCCGTTTGCTTGACTTGTGGAAAATACTACGTCGGTAAAACCGAACGTAAGTTAAAGCAAAGGGTCTACGAACATACAAGAGACATAAATAAAAGAAATGATAATAATGCTCTCTTTAGGCACACCGAGGTATGTATGAATGCCAATATCAAATTTTGGGTGCTAGAAGAGGTTACAAGAAGTGAAAGAGGAGGTGACTGGGAGTCCCTTTTGGAATACAGAGAAATGATTTGGCAACTCAGGCTTGATGCCTGTGGTTCCAATGGGATGAATGATCACATCTCCATAAAACCAGCCCTGAAATTACTATCAAATAACCCTAAATTGAATCAATAAATATTATTATCCTATATATATATTTTTTCCTATATTTTATTTTTTATATTTGGGTAATACAAAACAGAATTTAGTATATACAACAGATAGGCGACATTGTTTACATCATTTGATAATACTTTGAGCACACCGTAAGCAATATATTCTGTATATAGGATGTTTTTTAAGCAATCAACCTGTGTTTTATTTTTGTGGATGATAAATACGACTATATCAGGTGTTAGAGACTTATATATATATATATATATAAAAATTCTTCTTATTAATTATATATATAATTTTTAGATTAGGTTTTAATACTATTTACTGTGCAAACTTTATTACTATGTTACAATTATAATCAACTAACAACATTTTTGATAAAATGTAGTAATTAGACATGTTATTAATCTGGTTTGTAATTAATTAATTAATCAATCAGGTGACAATGTATTTAAGACCATTCTATTCTGTAGTTAATGGATTCTGATGAAGTCTTGATGAAATAGATGAAAGCGCGCTCAATCCTAACTTTGTGTGGTATGCTGGTCTTGGTGTTTCATTAAACATTCGTTTTTACTTATCGAGTGGCTTGCTTTGCTTTACGGAGTGATATACATCTGGCATATGTGACTGGAGTGTTGCAGGAGGGTACCCTTTATGGTAAATGCAAGCGGATTACCATTTGTTTATTCATTTTTTCGTGACGAAGAGGAGTGGTGTTTTTGGTGGTGTTTTTAATAACAGACATTTATCTGTAAGAGAGATCGGCAGTCACTAAGTAATGACAGACATTTATCTGTAAGAGAGATCGGCAGTCACTAAGTAATGACAGACATTTATCTGTAAGAGAGATCGGCAGTCACTAAGTAATGACAGACATGTCTGCATGTATATACCTGTGTGTGTTTGTGTGAGAGAGGACCGCAGTTATATTTTTATCCTGCCCTTCATAAAAGTTTTGATAAATCACTGAGAATTACAGCCCGTCAGTAATGCTAGACATTGCAGTTTCAATACTTTATTCTTCAGAAAATGCATGTTGATGTAAAACCTGCTGTTTTATATTAACTTTTAAGAGAATTACAGTAATACTTAAAAACTGTCCAGAGTTTTGGTCTTTGTCCCCCAATTATTTTTGGATTTGTCCAGAACTGTAATGCAAAGATGAGTAGAGTGAGAGCGTGGGCATGGCTTCCAGTCAGTAAGTAATAACGGACATCAAATTGCAGACTTTACTTAATTTAGAACTGGACAGAGTGTTGCATCTGAAAGATTCTGCTTTGAACAGAGTGGACAGCTGTATGTACAATAGGATACAAAGTTTGGACAGCTGTATGTACAAGATGATACAAAGTTTAACAACTGAAGTGAGGTTAAGAGTCAGTGGTGGGAGCGTTGCTCATTGCTGACACTGTGTAAATACATGGCTCCCTCCATCTTCAATAGTACTAGTTAAGATACGAGGTTTGAATGCAGTACTCATCTGACAGATCTGTTTGGTTCAAATTGCCAGATGTGATTTTTCTGATCACTGTGCAAAGTTTTAAAAGCTGTCTTTTTAAACTTTGTTTACCAGGTAGTAGAACTGCACTGATGTTATTTTTTTTTTTTTTGGTTGTCAATTGTACCAGCCCTTGGCTCATTAGATCCTTCGGCCCTCAAAGCATTTTATTTTGAGATCACTGCTCTATACTTGGAATCATGTATTACAGATCCCTAAAAGAGGCACATTACTTAGCCTCAGCATATTTATGTACAATTATAAACTGTCACCAGAGGCAGCAGAAGGAAGAACATTTACACAGATACAGATCAGATAAATACAGCTATGTGTTATCTGCATACTGTCTGTGGACTGCGTAGGAGTCATCTAGTCATTCTAGAGTACTCGCAATTACACTTGTTTGTAAGATGTTCCTTCAGTAGCTTCCTAAAGTGAGCTTGCAGATTTGCCTGGTAATGTGTTCCATGCCATAAGGACTGTTCTGTACCGGCTCCTTCTTTTGTTGTCAGAGTAAATGTTGTTAGCTTTCCTGTCCTCTTAAATCATAATCTGTACTTACAACTGTCATGCTTTACATGGAGCCTAATGTCTCTTGTGTCCGTTGGTTCAAAATGAATCAAAGCTGGGTTCTCCAGCAGAGGATATGCTGTGAAGGCACAAGGTAAATTCAGAGCCCATGGGAATGAGAAGACATTTGCTTCCTTGATGAACTGATGATAAAGCAGGGAGAAAAGTGTGGAGCTGATACATCCATTTCTGCATGCTTCACATCAATATAAAGTCGTGCGATGGCTGTCGATCCAGATTCCATTTGTGAGACAATTACTGGTCAGTTAACAAAAGCGGCAAAGGGGGGTCTTTACTCCCAGATAATGCACTGCCGTATGGTGGAGACTGTGGAGAATGGTCAATACAGGACCAAAGGGTCTCCCTGCAAAGTCTGAATGACTTGGTTACCTCATGTTTGCTGAGATAACATACTGCAGTAATGTTTTCTTTACCGACTTGCAGATGACCTGCAGCTTCCCAAAAAGCTGTCATAGCTCTTTATACTTCTTTCGTATCTCTCTTTCTCTCCTACTGAAGTGTAACAACACTTACTTTTTGAGACCAGTTTCCCTAAACTGACAGCTTTGAAACAGGCCCTCAAGCATAACTTGAAGAATCTGTTGCTAGGTATTACGCTACCAAGAATGATTCAGCAGCAGTGCTTTGACTGCATTGAGAAGATTCTTGGCTACACAAGTTCTTCTGTCAGTGGATGAAGAAGGTGGGTCAGTTTCTTGCGAGTTTGAAGCCTGGCTCTATATGCAGCCTTAAAGAAAGCCTAGCAGAGCACACAACATGTACAGAAGTCGCCTCAGACATTGTCTTGGTATGGCAACTTTCTGCACAGAGAATTCTCTCATTGCTTTCCTTCCAGCTGCTTCTCATACAGAAGGAACACTTTCACTTAAAACTGCTTACAGAAACTTAAAGTCAATTTGAAAAAGCAGGGAATGATTTCTTGTACTTTCTTGTGACAACTATGGCCTACCTCTGACAACTGGGCTAATATCCTGAAGTAATAGTTCCTGAGCGTGGTCAGATAAGGAAATATGGGGTACATGCTGACAGTCTGAGGACCATAAGCGTGATCCTCAGAACTGCAGAACTAAGTGCAAATTATTAGGAATGCATACCAAGCCTGAAAGTGTAATACCTCAGATTACTCCCTTCTTATAAATTAGAGTCATTCGGGTCTATATTAGAACACTGAACGTTCAAAATTTCGACTGTTCTAATATCGACCCGTTTTCAATGAATGCTATAAATATCGAAGAAACAGAAAACCAAATTTTTAGGGAAAGAATTTGGTTGTCCATTTCTGTTGCTTTGGTATTTTCAGCGCTGTGGTGGAAAGTTATGGGTCGTGTTCAGGCAAGTCTGAGATTGTGTGGACGTGAGGGTTAGGTGAGTTAGGGTTAGGGCGCAGGTCAGGTAAGTGTACGATTGTGTGGACGTGAGGGTTAGGGCGGGGTAAGTTAGGGTTAGGGTGCAGGTGAGGTGACTGTGCGATAGTGACAGACCTTAGGGTTAGGGTTTGGGTTAAGGTAAGTGGATAGTTAGTGGTGTATGTATAGTTTAGTGTAGGGTTAGGTGTAAGAGTTTAGGTGTGTGTGGATTGCTGTTTGTTTGGTGTGCTTGTGTTGTGTGTATGTATTTTGGGACAGCGATTTTTTTCCATAGGAAAAAATTTGCTGTTCTGAACGTTCGATGTTTTTAATTTTTGATTCATAGGGTTCGATATTAGAACCCTTGAAATTTTGAATGTTCTGTGTGCTAATATAGACCCAAGTAATTTTACTGTAATTTGTTAGCATGGCAAATGGATTCAAAAACCATCACCGCTTGTATTTCATCAGAATATTGCAAAGAATATTTGAGCAAGAGTATGATATTGTTATACAAGTAGCTTATTCTCACAAAGATGCACACACCAGGGCATTCATTTTGCTAAACCTAGCTGGGTCACAGGCCATTGAAAGAGAGCATTCATTTGTATATGCCCCAGCAGTATATGAAGGAGAAGGAGAAGGTGATCATATTGTTGTACAGGCAAATTGTATTGGAAGCTACAAAAATGCCTGGGTTAAATGATTCTATCTCCATAGTGCCCTACTTAAAACTGAAAGCCAAGCGTATTTAAAGCAGGTTTTAGTATAATCTGGTGACAGTGATATTTTGGAAAATAAAACAATACCGCCAGATAAAGCACTCTTATTAAGTCCAAGTAAATCAAGTGAAAATAATAATGAGTGCACCATGTAAGGCCAGGCTGAATAAAACTCCAGGAATCTTCAGATAAAATCGATAATCCACATTTTATTGGAAAACAGACAACAGGGACTGCAGTGGTATAAGCGCTTTCGCGTTGCTCCTCAACGCTTCATCAGATATAAATGCAGTATAAAACCCCCTCCCTTTATACAAAAAACATGTAATGACATCACTAACATTCATAGAACAATCAAATAATTAAAGCAATATGACATAATAAAAAGTTGATTGATGTTAGTGCTTTAGGGACCTAGATGTTAGGAAAGGCTTAATAGATAACTTCTCATTAAGCCCAAATCTATGGGCTTGTAATTTCATTATCCACTTGCTCTCCCTTTCCTCTATTCTATTTTTTGAATTACCCAACCTCTTCCCTATGTTGACCAATTCTAAAACTTGAAAACTAAAACTATGTGTGCTGCTTAGTTCTACTATATGTTTTGCGAGTGCATTAGCAATATTACTCTTGCTAATAGCATAAACATGCTCTCTGATGCGCTCTCGTAATGACCTGGTGGTCATACCTACATAGAACTTCATACAGGCTTTGCACGTTGCTACATATACTAAATTCAAAGATTTGCAAGTGGCATGATGTTTGAATAAATACCTCTTATTAGTTATAGGGTGTGTGAAGGTATCAGTAGTAGATACATATTTGCATTGATTGCACGTGTAGCATGGAGAAGTACCTGTTTTATGACTCTGAGGTGCATTAAAATGACATCGATCATAGCATAACAACCTATTTAGTGAGGGCATATTCCTATATGCCACTCTAGGTCTTGTGTCAACTAAAGAACTAATCCTATCATCAGCCATTAAGATGCTCCAATGCTTCCTGAATACATTTAGAATGTTGTTATTTCTATTAGTAAAGGGAATGACAATCCTATTATGGTTGTCATTAAACCTCCTTTTAAAGGGCTGAGAATGTTCATATGTTCTATTAATCAAAGGTGCTCCAACAGATAGTCTATATGAGTCACACAAAGAAATGGCTTCAGATACTTGTCTTTTATTGTAACCTCTAGATAAAAAGTTCTTAGTGAGGTTCTGTTTGTGTTTATCATAAGCTGTTGTCTGGGATGTTAATTTGGAGACTCTAACCATTTGATTAGTAATAATATTGTTATATATATGCTTGGGATGCATACTCTCTCGGTGTAACAGGTTATTTCTCCAACATTCCTTTCTATAGAGTTCAGTATCAAAACCCTGATGGGTATTATTTATTCTAACATCCAAAAAATCAATGGTATCAAAAGAATAAGTGCATTCAAAACTAAGGAAATCTGTAGTA
Organism: Protopterus annectens; assembly: GCF_019279795.1. NCBI lineage: Eukaryota > Metazoa > Chordata > Ceratodontiformes > Protopteridae > Protopterus > Protopterus annectens. The sequence goes on along the minus strand of NC_056749.1, from coordinate 62,986,694 downwards.
TTATTGAGATATGCTACAAAATTTAAAAGTTGTTCAACAGTTCCCCTCCACAACAAAAACACATCATCTACAAATCTGTTATAAAATACGAGATGGTCAACAAAAAGTGAGTCTTCATTCAAAACAAAGCAGTTCTCCCATTGTGCCAACACCAAATTGGCATAGGCGTTGGCACAAGGGGTGCCCATTGCTACCCCTTTAGTTTGTAGAAAATAATTATCTCGATAACAAAGGACATTGTTCTCTAAAATAATCTCCAAAAGTGACATATACCTATAGATTACACGTTCAGACAATTTATATTGCACCAACATAGCCCTGACAAAATCCATGCCAGTAGTATTTGGAATGGAAGTGAAAAGAGACTTCACGTCTAGTGTAACCAATAAATCATTCCTACAAAAAGAAGGTGAATGACCATGATTAGCTAATTTCTCAAGAAAATCCATAGTGTCCCTTAAAACATGTTTAACCTCAAAAAGTATGGGTTTCAATGCCTTGTCAAGATATATAGAAGAAGGTTCAGTCAACCAACCACGGCTGGACACTATAGGTCGCAACGGTGGATCTGTTGTGTTTTTGTGGATTTTGGGTAAGCCCCTGAAGGAGGGCACCAATGGTTTATCTACCATCAAATATGTATATAAGTCATTATCAATAGTTTCTGTTAGCATCAGGTCATATAGGCTAGCATGAACGTCTTTAATCAAATTATTAAGCTTAAAATTAGATAAAGGTAGATAGGTCTCAACGTCATTGAGCATATTCTCCATTTTATTACGATAGTGAGAGCTGTCCATAATAACAACGGCACCACCTTTGTCAGCTTGCCTTACTACAATGGTTTCATTATTTTTCAGTCTATGTAGAGCTTTCCTCTCATTAAATGTTAAATTAAAGAACTCACATTTGGTGTCACTATTATATAGTTCAAATAAATCCCTTTCTACTGCTTGCTCAAAGCCATCTAACAATGGGTGTTGTTGGGGAATAAAGGTGGAAGGCTTTTTAAATGTAAAACAATTGCTATCAATTTTTGTCCCTTCCTGCCCATAAAGCATCTTAAGAGCTATGTTCCTAGTGAACATCTTAACATCTGCAATAATATCAGTAATGTCACTACAATCAGATGGGATGAATCCCAGTCCTCTGTTCAAAACTGACAATTCATCCTTGTCTAAGATATAACTAGAAACATTAACCACTAAACAATCATCTGCATCAGTGTCAATAGAAAATCCAATCAGGTCTTCGATTTTGGTACCTTTTTGTTGTGTACAAAATTGTCCTCTGCATTCTTCCTTTTCACAGCTCTGCCCTGTGGGGACCAAGTTCTCCTCTCGAAGGGTCTGAATGGCAGAGGAAAAGAAGGCGAGCCGTCTCCCAAGGCAAAAAGCTCATCTTCCGACTGAGTAACAAAAGGATCAAGAGTAATCTGCTTTTTGCGCACATCTTGATTCTTAGGACATAAAATATTGGTCGCAACATCTGTAATACCATCAGTAATACAATCGGCATGAATCTGTGCTTCCACGACTAAAGAATTAGGTTTAGAAGCCATCACGGAGCCATGTGCATCTAAGACAGGAGCGTCTTTGCTGCCGATAACACTGTCGGCCGAGGATGACGTCATCACAAGTGGGTTGACTGTGTCAGCTGGTGGTGGCTTGCCCGTTTTGTTAGAATGACTAACAAAATGATCACTTCGTGAAAAATTAACATCTCTGGGCCACGAGAAAACTTGAGATTGATTAAAATCTAGAAAATCTCTTTCAAGTTTTCTTTTTTTGTCCTGAATACATTTGATGTCCAACGAGGATAGCATAAATTTTAAATCATTGAACAGCGTATCCAAGCCGTCAACATGTAACAGCCTAATTACTTCGTTTTGTATTGATTTAATGTCATTTTTCAGTTCACAGATAATTTTTTCATAATGTTCAATTAAAATCGAAATGTAGGTGAAGCTGGTTTCCAAATTCAACTTTTGCCAACGGGCTAAGAGTTCTGGATCGGAATCACCAAAGGTGGGCATTTTAAGAACTCTTAAGCCCCTGGGTATCAGCTTAAATTTAATGCAGGCTTCCATGTGCAGTTTTTGCCACTGCACATTACGGAGTTTGTGTAACTTGTTCTCCAACTTCCTAGTTGTCAAAATAACCTCCATGTTGTTCTTAAAACTTTGTGCTCCATTCTTAGCTTGATTAAAGTCTGCAGCGGTGAGTTTAAGCAATGGGTTGATGTTCATATCAACAATACCATCCAAGTTAAACATTTTCTCCCCTTCAGGAATTGAAGTATCGGCCATGTCCTGGCGGAATGGTAGTTACAGAAACAACAGCAAATAAAACAATACCGCCAGATAAAGCACTCTTATTAAGTCCAAGTAAATCAAGTGAAAATAATAATAAGGAGTGCACCATGTAAGGCCAGGCTGAATAAAACTCCAGGAATCTTCAGATAAAATCGATAATCCACATTTTATTGGAAAAACAGACAACAGGGACTGCAGTGGTATAAGCGCATTCGCATTGCTCCTCAACGCTTCATCAGATATAAATAGGTTGTTATGCTATGATCGATGTCATTTTAATGCACCTCAGAGTCATAAAACAGGTACTTCTCCATGCTACACGTGCAATCAATGCAAATATGTATCTACTACTGATACCTTCACACACCCTATAACTAATAAGAGGTATTTATTCAAACATCATGCCACTTGCAAATCTTTGAATTTAGTATATGTAGCAACGTGCAAAGCCTGTATGAAGTTCTATGTAGGTATGACCACCAGGTCATTACGAGAGCGCATCAGAGAGCATGTTTATGCTATTAGCAAGAGTAATATTGCTAATGCACTCGCGAAACATATAGTAGAACTAAGCAGCACACATAGTTTTAGTTTTCAAGTTTTAGAATTGGTCAACATAGGGAAGAGGTTGGGTAATTCAAAAAATAGAATAGAGGAAAGGGAGAGCAAGTGGATAATGAAATTACAAGCCCATAGATTTGGGCTCAATGAGAAGTTATCTATTAAGCCTTTCCTAACATCTAGGTCCCTAAAGCACTAACATCAATCAATTTTTTATTATGTCATATTGCTTTAATTATTTGATTGTTTTAATGAATGTTGTGATGTCATTACATGTTTTTTGTATAAAGGGAGGGGGGTTTTATACTGCATTTATATCTGATGAAGCGTTGAGGAGCAACGCGAAAGCGCTTATACCACTGCAGTCCCTGTTGTCTGTTTTTCCAATAAAATGTGGATTATCGATTTTATCTGAAGATTCCTGGAGTTTTATTCAGCCTGGCCTTACATGGTGCACTCCTTATTATTATTATTATTTTCACTTGACAGTGATATTTTGTTTAATTTAAAAAAAAATGTTTGTCTTATGTTTTTAAAATGGGTAATACTACTCAGTAACTATTTATATGTACCATTTTAAATGTTTTAACTTTGGCTACAAACTTGTTGGAATGCAATTTAGTTTCTGACATCATCAAAAGTTAATTAATAATTGAATGATTGGATTCAGATGGGTGGATATTTAAACAGTGGCATTTTGTGTTGTGTGTTATCTGAAGAAGTCATTCTGAAGCGAAAACGTGTGTGTTACTTTTGTTTTGTTATATCCACGTTAATAAATTTGAAACTGGTACCGTTTTGGATTCTTGCTTCATATCTGCTTCATAGCCTTATTGTGAGTTTACTATCGCCCTGTGAGACATCGGTCTGGTGTGGCTGCTTTTCTTTGGTGGTTTTGGTCTTTGCAGCACTTCCCTTGGATTCTCTTGTTGTACAGGCTGAATCAAGAGAGGACAGAGTGTGTCTGAAATGCAAATTCAGGGAAACGTGTAACCCCTAGACAGATGTTACATTAGAAAGGCATTTGTTTTACACAACAGATCAAAGGTCAAGAGAAACTTTTGCAGCTTATATTACTGGCCTAGGAAACAAAGCTAAAACGTGTATGTTTGGGGTCTGAAAAGATGAGTTAATGTGTGTGGTTATTAGTAGTGCTGCAGTGAGAAAGATTCTCCTTCGTGATAGTGATTTAACACTGAGTAAAGCCATTGAGATTTGTTAAATCCATGAAGTTACAGAAAGGCACACAAGTGTGCTTGCAAGTGATAAGAGCATGGTTTCAGCAGGCTCCAGAGCCAATGAAGACAGCATGCAACACATGGGTTGCAGAAGCAGGCCTAAGCACATGGCAGCTGTAACCCCTGCAAGTGTGGCACGTAAAACCCGTAGTTTTCCAGCAAGTTCTAAGAAAAAGACATGCTCAGTGCAGTGCAAGGGTGAGTCAGCAAAACCCAACTCAATTTATTGTTTAACTGACACAGTTGTGGTGCCAATCATGATTCTAAGAGACAGAAATGCTTAGCATTTGGTCAGCAATGCCACAAGTGTAAAAAATGGAACCATTTTCAAAAGTTTTGCAAACTAAGTAAACCTCACACAGTTATAAAGAAAGGTCACTTAAAAAAGCAAGCTGATTACATAGAGAGCTGCAATTCTACTTTCTACATAGATGGTGTGTCAGTAATTGGTCAAAAGGTTGATGCAATAAATTTACTGGCAAAGAATAAAGTGTTTTGTACTGTCCAGATCAATGGTAAAACCACAGAGCTCAAAGCAGACACCGGTTCAAAGTGTAATGTCAAAAGGCACATTTGCTAAGGTGAGAGCTGGTGAGCAACCTCCAGTTGTGTGAAACTTGTTGCTTATGGAGGTGAAGAAATTCAAACTGAAGACTCAGTAGTGTTTTCAAGTTATTTGGCTAGGAACTGCTACAGCTTACTATTCTATGTAGTCCGAAGACCTGTCCAGTGACTACTGGGTCTCAGAGACAGTTTGAGAATTAATTTGCTTTTCTTTACCAAAGAAGTTCATCACATAAGCACATATCCTAGTTCTAATTTTACTGAAGCTATTTCCTCAGAGTATGCTGATGTTTTCGATGACAAGTTGGGCAAACATATAGTTGCATATTCTATGAAGTTAGACCCAGAGGTCAGTCCAGTGGTCATACTGGCAAGAAAAGTTCCGAAAGCTATGCAGGATAAAGTCAAAGCTCAGTTGGATAAAATGGTGCAGCAAGGTGTAATTTGTCCAGTCACAGAACTAACTGAATGCGTCTCATCCATGGTAGCAGCCCACAAAAAAGGCTTAGATGAAATCAACAAAATCAGAGTATGTATTGACCCAAGAGATTTGAACAAAGCATTAGAGAGACCACATCATCCTATGTGCACAGTTGAAGTCGCAGCACTGATACCGAAACATCTACATCATAACATCAACAGCTTAGGTTGTTGAACCCTAAAACATCAGCACCTAAGCGTCGAAAGCGAATGGCCACATCATCAAATTCTTTCCTCAGGAAAGAATTTGGGTGGCCGTTCGCAAACAAAATAAACAAGCACACTCAAACATAAAGGGGCTTTGTCCCCCCCCACCACCCAAACTAACTATACCAACTCGGAGATCGCTCTACATTGGGGAAAGGGCAAATCCCCGATAACAGCCATGTGAATTCTTTCCCGAGTAAAGAATTCGATGATGTGGCCATTCGCTATTGTAAGCATTCGATGTTTGGTGTCAATGATTAAGCATTCGACAACCTAAGCTGTCAACAATTCAATAGAACCCGATACTGAATGCCACTGTTTTTTCTGTCTTGGATGCAAAAAGTTCATTTTGGCAAGTGAGGCTTGATCGCAAATCTTCATTACTGACCATTTTCAGTACCCCATTTGGAAGATATAGATTCCTCAGGATGCCATTTGGAATAAATTCTGCAAGTGAAGTTTTTCAGCATGCAATGGAGCAAATTTTTTCAGGTTATCCTTGTGCCATAATAGTAGATGATTTACTGGCTGGAGACAATGGTGAATCACAGCATGACAGAAATCTTAGGAGAGTGCTAGACAGAACACATAAAGTGAACTTAAAGCTCTATCCTGTGAAGTGCAAATTCAGACTACCAGAAGTTAAATATGTAGGTCATTTATTTACTAGCACTGGCTTGCAACCAGATCCGTCCAAGCAAGCAGCCATTCTTGAGATGCCAGTCCCAGATAATGCTCAAGCTCTACAATGTTTTCTTAGTATGGCCAGCTATCTAGATAAGTTTATACCAGCCTTCAGTGAGTTGACAGCGCCTCTGAGAGAGTTAACGTGCAAAAATGTTACATGGTCTTGGTTGGAACAGCACCAGAGAGCATTTGAAGACCTTCAGTAGAAAATTGCCACCCCACCAACATTAAGATACTATGATGTCACCAGTCACTCTTTCCTGTGATGTTTCAAAATTTGGTCTTGGTGCAGTTATTCGTCAAGAAGGTAGACTAGTAGCCTATGCATCTAGATTTATAACCCAAACTGAAATGCAATATGCTCAAATTGAGAAATAACTTTTGGCAATAGTATTTGCATGTTCAAAGTTTCATGATTATATCTATGGTCGAGCTATACAGATTGAGACTGATCACCAACCTCTAGTCACTATTTTAAAGACTATGCATGCAGCTCCAGCAAGATTACAAAGAATGATGCTCAAATTGCAAAAGTACAACTTCAAAATGGTCTATACAAAAGGCAAACTTCTTTATCTGGCTGATACGAGACTTGATGAGCTGAGAAATCATACAAAGACAGACTCAATTTTGCAAAAGCCCAACCATTACATTAACATTGGATAGCCGTCAAAGCAATCTAGAGTACCACCTAAAGTGCAAACTTATTTTCCTTTCAGATATGAGATGTTGATGGAAGATGGCATTATTTTCAAAGGTCTTAAAATTGTTGTTCCTGCTTCCTTACAACGTGAATATTTCCAGATTTTGCATCGTGGTCACCCACGTTCTGAATCCACCAAAATAAGGGCGACAAGACTAGTATTTTGGCCACCTCTGGTAAAAGACATCGATAAAGTCCTTTCTTCTTGTTCGGTACGCAATAGTACTAAACCGCATTTGCAAAAAAAACCACTTCAGCTAGCATTTGCTGTTTTAAGCTTTCGCATAAATAAAGAAGACCCCCCCCCCTGAATTACCTTTGTTAACAGTAGCCACTGATGTATTCTAGTGGGACATTCAGCATTACTTAAGTGTTGGGAGACTCTTATTCGAACTGGTTCGAGATTGATTTACTACTTAATCTAATATCTACTGCTGTTATCACCAAGTTTAAACATAATTTCTCAGTCCATTGCAGTCCACACAGTTATTTCTGACAATGGTACCCAATTCACCAGTCAGTTGTTTTAGAAATTTGCAAAAGAATGGGACTTTGTACGTGTTACTAGCAGTCCAAAATACCCAACGTCAAATGGGCTAGCTGAACATGCAGTACAGTGTCCAAAGCATTTACTAGAGAAGTCAAAACATAATAATACCAATGTCTTTTTGAATTTACTCAGTCTTAGAAACATACCCATGATGATATACGTGGCTCTCCTGCTGAAAGACTTCTCACTGCCTTTCAGTTCCAGTTTGTTGAGGCCTAAAGCAAAGAACAATCAGAGCCAACTATACAGAAAGCGTTCTTTCCAAAAGTTCAGCTATGATAAATGAAGCAGATTTCTTCATCCAGTGAAAGAAGGACAGACAATGAGGATACAAATGGCGAAAGGTTTCAACCAGATTGGTGAAGTAACAAGTATATGTGCCAAGCCAAGATCCTACTTCGTAGAATCTAAGGGTGTGGAGTACAAGAGAAATTGTAGACTTCTTCCTGTAGCAGAATCAATATCGCAGCGTTGTTCCTGTGATACAGACAATGTTCCTGTTGCAGAACGTGTCCTCTACTTCCATTCATGATGTCCCTATTGAACATTCAGCAGAGACTGTCCCCAGTTGCTAGACTTAATTCTAATTTCTGTGTGACACAATTTGGTCGTATTTCCAGACCTAGTGTGAAATACACAGTAACCTGGATATAAATTGTCTATATGTTTTTAGTTCTGTATAATTGCATGTCAAAGAATTATTTGTAACAAACGCATGTCAATTAATGTTATCAATAATGCATGATCCATTGCTCAAAGAGGGAGGATGTTGAATAGTGTGTGTGAGTGTGTATGTATTGTACCTTTAAGAAGCATTTCAAGGACAGCACATGCATATAAATAGCAAGCATGTGCTAGCTTTAGTGCCATTTTGAGAGTGCATAGGATCATAGGAGGTTACACGTAGGTTAATGGCCCTGGGGCCCTTACAAGCCTAGCCAAGAGTTTATCCCCAAAAATAAATCACAGTCAGCACCTGTCACCCTTGTCAATGAGGGACACAGGTGGAACCCTTGGGGCAAATTTGTGGTTTCCCATAAACTCATCAAGGTTGCACTTGAAGAGGGTCAGTGAGGTGCTCTGTTTGACATGAATGGGAAGTCTATTCCAGAGACAGGACAGCCTGTGGGAGACCAACCTCTCTCTCTCTAGTAGGTTTTGTTAATGCCACATACTAGGTTCAGGCCTTTTGAACGGGTAGTACGTGAGGAGTTAGACTTATGGATATGGAGCACCTCTAGTAGAGCAGGGTCCAAGATTGCTTTGTAGGCAAGACACAGGTCACCCCTGAGCAGCCAGAGAGTGAGCATCTATGAGTGTGACAGCTAGGTTGTTTACAAGTTTATCTACTTTGTTTAGATGTTTATCTAAATTAAAGTTATTAAGCCTCAATCCTGATGTGTTCGTACATAATAAAGCTGCTTGAACAGAACCCACGAATACTAGTCTGTTTTATCCTGACCAGATGAGCGACAGGGTGGCACATACAAAGTACAATAATTTTGGGGCAGTATATTTAAGGAGCAGGGGTGTGGAAGCACATATAAAGTACAGTAATTCTGGGGTGGTATATGTAAGGAGTAGGGGTGTGGAGGCACATATAAAGTACTGTAATTTTTGGGGTGGTATACGCAAGGAGCAGGGTTATGGAGGCAAACATAAAATACAGTAATTTGGGGGCACTATAAGCAAGGAGCAGAGAAGTGGAGGCACATATAAAGTACAGTAAATCTGGGGTAATATACGTAAGAAGCAAGGGTTTGGAGGCACATATAAAATACAGTAATTTTGGGGTACAGCATGTAAGGAGCAGGGGTGTGGACGCATATACAAAGTACAGTAATTTTTGGGGTATTACATGTTAAGGAGCAGGGGTGTAGAGGCACATATAAAGTACAGTAATTTTGGGGTAGGATACGTAAACAGCAAGGGTGTGGAGGCACATCCACTCATGGCCAAGAGGGGTGAAAGTGGACAAACGCCCTACAGTAAAAAAATGTTTTACAGATGTTAACAGAGAGGAACAAAATCTGCTGTTATTTGCTGGAATTGCACTTTCAATTGCATTTTCAAAATATTGACTGTATCAAATCTCACACTTCTGACAGGGTGCTGGAAAGTTGGTCATTTTTTGTTTCCTGGGCTGATAGGGTGCTGGAAAGATGGTCATTTTTTGTTTCCTGGGATGTGCACATAGTGGAACTAAACCTTTGGGAAATAGGCTTGAGGCTACGTACAGCACAAATAAGTGAGACAAAAAACTGAAATAAGCTATCCAAATACTGAAGTATCTCCTGTAGGATGGCTTACTGCAAAGCACACAAGCATCTTCCTGGTCCACTGCTCTCACATGGGATCCCTTCTCCATAAGGCAACAGTGTGGTTAATGTTATCATTCAGAATTTATTTGCATAAATTAAAAAGTATTCAGGTTTGACAGATCCTAAAAAGTGCTGCCTTTTTGGCAAAACAAAAAAAAATCTGGAGTAGAAGCCTTAGCCTGTAGGTGTGGCTGGCATCCAATCTCCTGTCTTTTTGTAAGACCTGATCCATCAGCTATAAAAGCCCGAGCTGCATGATGTGATGGAGGAGGAAAATGCTGCACCCGGGTTTCGGAAACGAGGATAACCTTGGCCTGTACGAAAACCTGTCTGTCCACCAAAAACTGAAATGCTGCTGAAAACTTCTTTCATGTAGTAAGGGTGAATGAGAACAGAAAGGATGCAGGCTGTCATCATCATCTTCTTTCGGATGTTCCCATTAGGGGTTGCCACAGCAGATCTGTTTCCATTTCTTCCTGTCCTCTGCATCTTGCTCTGTCACACCAACCACCTGCATGTCCTCTCTTCACCACATCCATAAACCTTATCTTAGGCCTTCTTTTCCTGTAACCTGGTAACTTCATCCTTAGCATCTTTTTCCCCAATATACTCAGCATCCCTCCTCAGCACGTCCAAACCAGCGTAATCTTGCCTCTCTGGCTTTGTCTCCAAACCTTCCAACCTGGGCTGACCCTCTAATATACTTATTCCTAATCCTGTCCGCCCTCGTCACACCCAATGCCAATCTTAACATCTTTAACTCTGCCACATCCAGCTCTAACTCCTGCCTTTTTGTCAATGCCACTGTCTCCAACCCATGTAACATAGCTGGTCTCACTACCCTCTTGTAGACCTTCCCTTTCACTCTTACTGGTACTCGTCTGTCACAAATCACTCCTGACACTCTTCTCCATCCACTCCATCCTGCCTGTACTCTCTTCTTCACCTCTCTTCCACACTCACCATTACTCTGAACTGTTGATCCCAAGTATTTAAAGTCATCCACCTTCGCCACTTCTACTCCTTGTATCCTCACCATTCCTCTATCCTCCCTCTCATTCACACACATATATTCTGTCTTAGTCCTGCTGACCTTCATTCCTCTTCTCTCTAGAGCATATCTCCATCTCTCCAGGGTCTCCTCCACCTGTTCCCTACTCTTACTACAGATCACAATGTCATCTGCAAACATCATAGTCCACTGGGACTTCTGTCTGATCTCGTCTGTCAACCTGTCCATCACCATTTCAAATAAGAAAAGGGCTCAGAGCTGATCCTTGATGTAACCCCACCTCCACCTTAAACGCATCCGTCACTCCCTCCGCAGACCTTACCACTGTCACACTACCCTCGTACATATCCTGTACCACTCTTACATACTTCTCTGACACTCCCGACTTCCTCATACAATACCACAACTCCTCTCTAGGGACCCTGTCATATGCTTTCTCTAAGTCTCCAAAAAGACAATGCAACTCCTTCTGACCTTCTCTGTACTTCTCCATCAACACTCTCAGAGCAAACATCGCATCTGTAGTGCTCTTTCCTGGCATGAAACCATACCGCTGATCACTAATCATCACGTCCCTTCTTAACCTAGCTTCCACTACTCTTTCCCATAACTTTATGCTGTGACTGATTAATTTAATCCCTCTGTAGTTACTACAGCTCTGCACATCACCCTTATTCTTAAAAATCGGTATCAAAACACTTTTTCTCCATTCCTCAGGCATCTTCTCACTTTCCAAAATTTCATTAAACAATCTGGTTAAAAACTCCACTGCCATTTCACCTAAACACCTCCATGCTTCCACAGGTATGTCATCTGGACCAACAGCTTTTCCGTTTTTCATTCTCTTCATAGCTATCCTTACTTCCTCCTTGCTAATCCATTGCACTTCATGATTCACTATCCGCACATCATCCAACCTTCTCTCCCTCTCATTCTCTTCATTCATCAACCCCTCAAAGTACTCTTTCTCCTCAACACACTCTACTCGCTTGTGAGTACGTTTCCCTCATTATCCTTCATCACCCTCACCTGCTGCACATCTTTACTAGCTCGGTCCTTCAGTCTAGCCAATTGGTACAGGCATGTTTCTGCATCCAGAAAGGATGCAGGCTGTAGTCACTATTTCCTTTCCGTCCACCACCTGAAGTAGCTGATGACCATTTCCCTTTGTATTATACATGGCCTAAAAATTGCTGAGGAAGTGTGCCTTTTTTAGCTTGACAGCAACATTTCTCAATAATGAACAAAACAAGAAACAGAAAATATTACTAACAAAATGGATATTAACAATCTTGCAATTCTGGGATATTTCAAACTTTACAAACATAACACCTTTTATGCACATCAGATATCTGTGAGCTTTCTCACTTAAAATGTTACATCACTTTAAGGACAGTATCTTCAAAGGTATGTTCCTCCACTGGGGAATCAGAGTAAAGAAAGTCTACCTCAACAGAACGACACAAGCAAATCTTGAAAGAGTAAGCTAGACTCCACCCCAGAATCCAAGTCTTCTTCATCAGAAGTCTTCTTAGTCCTTTTTGAAGTGGTGGAAGAAGAATAAAGACAAATTTATAGAAGAAGGGACTGAAAAGCCATGAGGTGTCTTCAAAGCTATCAGTCTTTAAAAAGACCTTGGGTAAAGTCTTGTGATTCTTTTCAGGGATTCCTAACAATAGGAATAAAATGCCTGTTTTTCTACTTATTTTTAACAGGGATGCTCACCCTTACAACCCCCAGAGGTTCCAAGCCCTGACGCAACTCTATTAAAGATCCTGGGACTTCTTCCTGAACAATGATCTGCAGAATGCCCCCAGCCCCTTCTGAAATCGCCAACCAAGATTCCCACTTCTCCTTGTTGATGGATGTCAGCTCGGCCCCAGCAGATGTGACAAACATCTGCCTCATATCAGTCTCCAATGGAGTCACGACAATAGAGACAGGTGTTGGAACCAGATTATCCATGATGTCATCATCAGGCACAATGGACATGTCTGGCAGGGGGTGGACAGCAGAATTATCTGATTTCAATTTCTTCAACTTTTTCTTTAAAAAAGTCTGGACATCCAGGTGGGAAGATTACGAAGCCACTTTACCTTGAACAAGAAGCTTGAGGAGCTAATTCAAGATACATTAAGAGAGAAGAAAGTTGACTGTGCAAAGTCTTAGGAACAAAAGTCTTGGAAACAGAACATTTTTATGATTCTGCTCCTCACCTAAATGAAAAAAGGCACTTATAGTGTCTGTCCTTATGGGGAATCTGATCCGACAATCACATTTCCCCTTTTTGGATGACATGTACCTAAATTAAACAAAGCTCAAAGAAAAAGGAATGGCCCCCAAATGGGGTACGTTTCTTAATAAAACTTGCTAGTCTGCACCTAGGCATGTGACCTACAGACTGAAAACAAAATACTGCAGTCATACAGGAAGCAAAGAAGCTCCGAGGATTTGCACAAGTACTTCACTAAGGTACCTTGTGTTTTGGACATATGTACATCTAATGTACAGCACGTGAAAGGGCCCAGGCTTTGGTATATTGGCCTGACATATGGCTACCCTTGGGAGGATATCTCCTATAGCAAGGAATACTGCAACACTGATTAAGGAAGCAGATTTTTAGATGCTTACTGCCTACTACAACTATATTTGTTTACAAATCTAGGATGAGAAGACAGTGCTGCATCCACCAGTGACCAAAATAGATTCTTCATTTTTTTGTAGAAAGTGTTGAGTTTTAAGTGTTTTTCTGAAAATAACAAACTATAACAGGTAGAACAAATAATGACATATTCTCCCCAGTGCAAACTGTGGGATCAGCAGCTGATCGGATGTTGACAAGGCCTAAAGAGTGATGAATTTGGAAGCATCTTCCATGGTATAATACCGCCTCTGATTTGTGCCGGGGAAGCAGCCATAACTGGAAGAAGCTGACCCGATCAGACAAAAACAGAAGCTGGTTAAATCCAGGTGCTACAACTTACTGGGACTAAGTACCTGAAAGAATAAATCAGTCATTTTACATGAGCCACATTTATATCTCCAACGTCAAAGAAAAGTCCATCTTGCTAACACAAACTCTAATGATACATGGAAGAGGACTACTTTATGACAAAATAAAACAGTAGTTTGCAAATATGGTATGTTATCGCAGGCCCAGTATGGAAAAGAATGTCCCTAAACAGTTTTTAGATGTAACAAATATGTTTCTTGATTATGATTATAGGAAGCGTTTCTCTTAGGAGATTGTAATTATCCTGATATCAACTGGGATGAACTCATTCATGTGCGAGGCACGTTTTAGACATACCAAGTTTCGATCATTTAAAACAACTTACAAATGAGAATTCAACAGACAATAACACTTCAGACTTGGTAGCCTCTAATATTCCTCAGCTTATTAAGGATTTAAATTCTGGTCAAGTCAAGTCACATTAAGTAAAACTTTATTGTCATTCAGACCATAAAACAAAAGTGCACAGCTGAATGAAATTATGTTTCTCCAAGCTCATGTACAAATGTACACACAGACATCAAAAAACAAACACAGAAACAATATCCACTTACACAACAGTCCAAGCAATCCAAAGCTCCATCTCCACTCCAGCAACATCCCAATCTCAGTCCAGTTCTTTCCGACCCCCCCAAAAAAAAAAATCCGGATCCAGCATACAACACCAGCAAACAATTGATTGGGTCTTCACCATCCGCCCCCAATGCAACTCTCCACCCGAAGGCCCAAACAGCCACGACAAATCAACAATCACAATCTTTACCATTCAAACTGTCACCAGCCTCATCTCCACACCAGCAACATCCCAAATCTCAGTCCAATTCCCCTCTGACAAACAAAAAACAAATCCGGATCCAGAACACAACCCAGCAGATAATCAAGTCTCCACTATCCACCCTCGGCACAACTCTCCACCCAAAGCCACAAACACCACAACCAGACTAACTACTCCAAGCTACTCCAAAGCAAGCAAATCCAGTTGATCCAATGAAGACATCACGACTGCATCCAAACACACACCTGGCCACTCAAACAGACTCCAAAAATGGACAGCACATTGACAACTCCTACACAGACACAAAATGCACAATGGGAGCTGGAAAGGCCACTGCCACATAAGGCGCCACCATCTTACTTCTTTAAAAAAAACATACATATTGGTGCAGCTCTAGGTAAGGCTGACCACTGCTGTAATTAAATATCCTTTCATAATAATATTAAAATATTTTACCTCAGGACTTTGGAATTTGCAAATATTAAAAAGAAAATTCTTCAGGTAAATTAGAGCTCTTTTCTTACAAATAATGATGGTGTTCACAGTTACGGTGAACTTCAACAAACTCTTAATGGCAGAATGGACGCTGCTTTTGAAATGTGTCAAATATCTAGTTATAAAAGATGACTTAAATGGTATAGTGCAAAATTAGTAAAATTCTATAAGAAAAAAAATGTGCTTTTGTTTATATAAAAAGTTTTCTTCCACTTATAACAAATCTAAATTAAATAAAACTTCAAAGAAAGTACAGAATTGTTTAAACATGGGAAAGGCTCATCATGAAACAAACATATTAAAAAAAATAAAAAAGGCCTGCTATAATTATATTAATTCATTTAGAAGAAGTAAAAAACCCACCTTGCTAATTTAATAATGAATTTATAACTGACACATGCAGGATTGTTGAAATTTTTAATAATAATTTGCAGTATTGATAAAAATGGAAGGCTTAATAAAAATGTGAATTTTTGTTGCACTTGCCTGAAATAACTATGACCATTACACATAATTATTTTAAGAAGATTAGAAATAATACATCAATGGGCCCTGACTACATACCAGCTATTATGATTGAAAGACTGGAAGGTGTTTTATTTCCCAAACTGTTACACATGTTAATGAACTTTTGTTTGATGCTGTAATGCCTTATGTGTGGAAGACTTCAAACATTATACCAATTCTTAAGAAAGGTAAAGCTTCTGATACAAATAACTGTAGACAGGTGAGCCTTGCTTCTTTTAATTAAAAATATATCATAGAGCTGATACAAAATAAAAATAAATGCCCAGAAATTGCTTCATGTGCATCAGCATGTGTTTCTAAAGGGAAGGTATATATTAACGAACTTGACTGACTTTTATGAGCAAACTACAATGACTATTGATGCTGTCTTTCTTCTAGTGTTGTCTTTCTAGATTTAGCTAAAACATTAGATTCTTTATCTAATTTTTCTATTTCTAACATACTATGCAATTTAGGTATAATCCATTTGTTAAGTGGATATTTAATTGGCTTATTGACAGATGTGTGGCATTACAAGGACATAACGTTATCTTCAAGTACACAGAGATGTTCCTCAGGGCTCTCTCTGTGCTTGGTCCTACTTTGTTATATCTAGTATTTTCGATTTCTCCTTTCAATAAGTCATTTTTGGTTAAACAAATATGCAGATGACTGCAAAATAAGCTTTGTAATATCAGACAGACATTATGAGGAAATTAACCTTTATTTTGGAGAGATTACAAAACAGGCCTCCGATATTGGTATAATATTTAGTGCTGATAAATGCAAAGTGATGTATTTTGGTACCCAATAACAAAGCAGAATATTTTCCTATGTGAACTGAGATTGGAAAAAGACTGATTATAAAGATCTTAGTATAGTAATTTCAAATGATTTCTCTTAAAACTTAAAGACATATGGATAGTTGTGTAAAATCTTACCATGACCACAGAAGTCCTTCTCTTCCATGTTGCAGTATTCATAACATGAGGGAAATCCCTGCCTAGGCGACCAGCCAGTACGCAAAAGACTTAAGCTACTGCAAGGTATGTGCGATGTTGCAGATTTCGCCATAAAAGTGACGTCTGCATGTACACCCTCAGAACTGAATGCCCCAGTCAGAACACCAGTCCAAGGATGAGGCAATTAAGTAATTGCCAAAGAAGAGCATAAACCAAGGGGGTTAGTAGGGTGGGACAGAATACTGTAACACAAAAAGAAGGATATTTATGGTTACGGTAAGAATTTATATAATTATTCTGTCTTTCTATTCCCATGTTGCAGTACTCATAACATGAGGGAAAATATCCAAGTTCATAAGTGAGAAAGGGAGGTAGTAGCAAGGAAAGGCTCCATAAGGCCATGCAGAATTGCTCTAGCCAATTCTGCTCTAAATCTGGAGATAGAATTCAGCTTATAGTGTTTTGTAAATGTACGGACAAAGGACCAAGTAGCTGGTTCCAGGACAGAAGTAGTGTCCAGGCCTTTAAAGAAGGCTCCAAAGGGAGTTACTGCTCTAGTAGAATGGGCCTTAACAGAGGAAGAAAGAGTTTTCCCTAAGAGATACAGCAGAAGGAAATTGCCCTAGAGATCCAAGATGAAGTAGTCTGTTTATAGATAGGCTTTCTCAGCGCCTTGGAATGAAAGGAAACAACTGCTCAGACTTTCTAATGAATTTGGTCTTATCCAAATAGAATCTGAGTTGTTTGTGTACATCCAAAGTGTGTAGCACCCTTTCACTGCAGTGTTAAAAAGAAGGGAAAAAGGTGGGTAAGTGAATAGACTGACTGAAGGACAAGTCATTAACCACTTTAGGCATGAAGGAAGGGTTGGTACGAAGGGACACCCTGTCCTTGTGAAAAATCAGAAAAGGTTGTGAAGCCATTAAAGCTTGGAGTTCAGAAACCTGCTTAGCAGAAGTGATGGCTACCAATAAAACAATTTTCCGTGTATAGAATTTCAGGGAAGCTGAGAATGCAGGGTCAAAGGGAGTCTGGGTCAGTTTTTCCAAAAAAAAGTTTAAGTCTCAGGGAGGAGGAACAGGTTTCCTGTGAGGTCTGATGTGTAGGATGCCTTTTAAGAAAAGTTCAACCTCTAGTCTAGAAGCTAAGGGGGATGGACAAAGGCAGACATGCAGAAATTGCTAATACATGGCTTTAAATGGAGAATAAGTCAGTCCAGCCTTGAGCATCTCACACAAGTAAGGCAGGACTAGGGGAATATCCACTAAAAATGGATCTAGTCTCTTATTAAGATGCCAGATGGAGAACCTCTTCCATTTGGATAAGTACAACCTCTTTGTATTCGGCTTCCTGGCCTCCTGCAGAACTAGAAGCACATCCTCGGAGAAGAGGTATCTGAAAGGAATCAGAAGCCTATCACCCACAAAGTCAGGTTCAGTGTTGCTAACTGTGGGTGAAAAAGAGTTCCCTTGTCGTGTGTGAGTAGATCCACCCTGTAACTGTCCTTGGCAGGAGAAGAGAGAACCAATGCCGTCTTGGTCAAAAGGGGGTCACCAACAAGATTGTTGGTTTGTCCTGTAACTTCAGCAGGACTTTCAGAATTAGGAGGAAGGAGGGGGATGCCGAGAGAAACATACCCTTCCATGAGAGTGATAGGATGTCCACAAACCAAACCAGAGTGTGTGGGACTCTGACACAGAACTCTGGAAGTTGTCTGTTCATATGGGAGGCAAAGAGATCTACTTGAGGTGTATCCCACTGGTGAAGAAAGTACAGTTGTTTACACTTACCATAAATGTAGATGTTCGAGTATATTCACTGTTGCAGTCATCACACATGGGTTATCCTGCCAGGGGTAACCCTCAGTCGGTCCGAATACCAGAGGCTTAGTATTTCTGCATTGGTTGCTGTCGCTTCAGGACTGACGTCAGGTCGTCAGGGGTATAAAAAAGTACAGTTGTGGACACTTACCATAAATGTAGATGTTCGAGCGTATTCACTGCTGCAGTCATTACATTTGGGTAATCTGCTGGCAGGCTGACCTCAGTCGGCCTGAATAACAAAGTCTTGGGTCCTGTGTTGGTTGCTGTTTCCTCTTCCATGACGTCAGAGGTATAAAACATGTAGCTGACGCCATTTTATTCAGTTTTTCTTGCCCCAGATGTCAGGTGCTCCCCAAATGAGGAGCAAAAAAAAAAAATATATATATATATATATATATATATATATATATATATATATATATATATATATATATATATATATACATACATACATACACACACACACACACACACACATATATATATAAATAAATAGAAATATATGTAAATGCACTTTTAGCAACGTAAACTTTACCTTCATCTAACAGCAAATACACCACAAAGGCTGTAAAATATAGTGAAGGAAAGAGAAGTTCTAGAAAAAAGGGGGGTGGCAGGTGGATAACCAGGACTGCAACAGTGAATACACTCGAACATCTACATTTATGGTAAGTGTACACAACTGTACTTTATGTATACTGCGACAGTGAATACACTCGAACATCTACATTTATAGTAAGTGTACACAACTGTACTATGTTCTTAGTGTTTCACTGTTGCAGTCATTACATTTGGGTAGAATCCCAAAGCTATGGATGGGAGGATGGAACTAAACAGCATTAGGAGCGGCTATAAGGCCCTGCAGAAAGTACAGTTGTGTACACTTACCATAAATGTAGATGTTCGAGTGTATTCACTGCTGCAGTCATTACATTTAGGTAATCTGCTGGCAGGTTGCCCTCAGCCGGCCTGAATAACAAAGTCTTGGGTCCTGCATCGGTTGCTGTCTTCTCTTCTGTGATGTCAGGTCGTCAGGGGTATAAAACAGGCAGCCGACGCCATTTTCTTTAGTTTTTCTTGCCCCAGATGTCAGGTGCCCCCCACATGGGTAGCAAAAATATATATATAAAAATATATGTAAACTATATATACATGCAACAATATAAACTTTACCTTCATCTACAAGCAAATACACCACAAAGGTTGTAGGAAATAGTGAAGGAAAGAGAAACCCCAGAATAAAAGGGGGATGGTGGGCGGGTAACCAGGACTGCAACAGTGAATACACTCGAACATCTACATTTATGGTAAGTGTACACAACTGTACTTTATGTATACTGCGACAGTGAATACACTCGAACATCTACATTTATGGTAAGTGCACACAACTGTACTTTATGTATACTGCAACAGTGAATACACTCGAACATGTACATTTATGGTAAGTGTACACAACTGTACTTTATGTATACTGCGACACTGAATACACTCGAACATCTACATTTATGGTAAGTGTACACAACTGTACTTTATGTATACTGCGACAGTGAATACACTCGAACATGTACATTTATGGTAAGTGTACACAACTGTACTTTATGTATACTGCGACAGTGAATACACTCAAACATGTACATTTATGGTAAGTGTACACAACTGTACTTTATGTATACTGCGACAGTGAATACACTCGAACATCTACATTTATGGTAAGTGTACACAACTGTACTTTATGTATACTGCGACAGTGAATACACTCGAACATCTACATTTATGGTAAGTGTACACAACTGTACTTTATGTATACTGCGACAGTGAATACACTCAAACATGTACACTTCTGGTAAGTGTACACAACTGTACTTTATGTATACTGAGACAGTGAATACACTCGAACATCTACATTTATGGTAAGTGTACACAACTGTACTATGTTCTTCATGTTTCACTGTTGCAGTCATTACATTTGGGTAGAATCCCAAAGCTATGGATGGGAGGATGGAGCTAAACTGCATTAGGGGCGGCTATAAGGCCCTGCAGAAATGCATTGGCTAAGCCTGGACCGAAGAGAGGTAAATGATAATGCTTTGTAAAAGTGTGAACAGAACTCCAAGTAGCAGCTTCTAGAATGTCTTTGGTTGGTACCCCTCTGAGAAAAGCTGCTGATGTAGCTGCAGCCCTGGTGGAATGAGACCTGATGTCCTTGGGCACCGGTTTACCATGATGTAAGTAGCAGAAACGAATGCAGTGGCTTACCCACTTAGTCTGCTTTGAAATAGCCTTTCCCTCTGATCCTGCAGCAAATGCCACCACAGTAGCTGCTCAGTTTTTTAGAGCTTTAGTCCTGCTCAAGTAGAATCTTAGTTGTCTGTGTATGTCCAAGGAATGCAGAATCCGCTCCCCCTTGTTCTGCGGATTTGGATAAAAAGTTGGCAGATGAATAGTTTGGTTAAGAGCCACACTGGAAACCACCTTAGGCATAAAGTAAGGATTTGTCCTGAGGGACACCCTGTCTGGGTAAAATATGATAAAAGGATCCACAGCCACGAGGGCCTGTAACTCTGAAACCCTTCTTGCTGAAGTAATTGCCAGGAGCAAAGCTGTTTTCCATGATAAGAACTTTAGATCTGCAGTAGCAGCTGGTTCAAATGGAGGCAGGGTGAGCTTTTCCAACACAAAATTGAGGTCCCATGCAGGAATTGGTGATCTTCTGGGAGGCCTTAAATTTTTGGCCCCTCTAAGATACTGCTTTAGCAAAGGATGAGAAAAGATTGGTGGCTCTGTGTTGTAATGAGCTGAGATGGCAGAGGCATGGATTTTTACTGATGAAAAAGATAGGCCTTTGTCAAGCATCTCAGTCAAGTATTGTAAAATCTGAGGAATATTTGGCTCTGCTGTGTCAATTCCTTGTGCTTGGTTCCAAGCACAGAATCTCTTCCATTTATCAGCACAAGATTTTCTAGTACTAGGTCTTATGGTTTCCAAAATGACATCCATCACAGATTTACTGAGAGGTGTTGTTTAAATAACTACATGATCAGCCATGCCGCCAGGTTCAGTGCTTGGAGCGGAGGTATTTGAGGCAAGTACTAAGCTGGGAATTAAGACATATTCCTTAGGATTGGGTACCAGTGTTGGCGGGGCCAGTCCGAGGCAATTAGTATCATCTTTGGTTTTTCTTGTCTGACCTTTAGTAGGACTTTGGGAAGAAGAGGCAGAGGGGGAAAGGCGTAAACTGATAGGTTTTTCCAACTGAAGGATAGGGCATCCGCTTTCCATGCTTGTCTGTGATAAGTCCTTGTGCAGAATTTGTCCAGTTGATAATTGCAAGGAGAGCCAAATAGGTCTATGTCCGAACTCCCCCATTTCTTTGTTATCATGCCGAAGACTTGTGGATCTAGTTTCCACTCGTGAGGGTCCATAAGGTTTCTGCTTAAGTAGTTTGCCAGAGTATTTTGCTTTCCTGGCAGGAATTGAGCTTGAAGATGTACTTGGTAAGTCAAGGCTGTGTCCCACAGTGCCACGGCTAGTCTGCAAAGGGGGTATGAGTGTGTGCCCCCCCTGCTTGTTTATGTACCACATAACCGTGGTGTTGTCCATCTTTATCAGTAGCTGTCCTAGATAAAGTAAGTCCTTGAAGGCTGTCAAGGCATTTTGAACAGCTAACATCTCTTTTTGGTTGATATGCAGATGCATTTGTTTTCGGGTCCATATGCCCTGAATGCATCTTCCCACCAGGTGGACCCCCCATGCATAATCTGATGTGTCTGTAGTTAAGGTTTGGCTGGCAGGGGGTAGAGTGAAAGCCCGTCCCATGTTTGGTGACATGCCTTTGTCCACCAAAGAAGCTCCTGTTGTAGGCAGGGAATGAGAGGAATCACTGTTTCCAGACTGACAATGTTGACTCCATAAACTTTTTAGGTACCATTGAAGTTTCCTCATATGCAGTCTCGCATATGGAATTAGTAGAATGCAGGATGCCATGAACCCCAAAGTATACAGAATTTGTCTTGCAGATAACTGAGTTTTTGTTGCCATTTGTTTGAAGTATGTTGTCAGTTGCCTTTGTTTGTCTGGTGTAAGGTCAGCCATCTGGGCAGCTGTATTCAAGCTTGCACCCAGGAATGTAATTATTTGAGAGGGTACCAGTTGGGATTTCTTTTCGTTTATTGTGTACCCTAGGCATGTTAAAAGCCTTTTTACAAACACCAGATGTTGAAGAAGAGTGTCCTTGTCCTCTGCTTGAATGAGACAGTCGTCCAGTTAAGGATAGATTTGTATGCTTCTTTGTCTGCAGAATGCAATTACTGGTGCCAGGCACTTTGTAAAGACCCTGGGCACAGTAGATAAGCCAAAGGGCAGTGCAGAGAATTAGTAATGCAAAAATCCTGCCTTGAAGCGGAGGTATCTTCTGCATGCTTCCCTTATTGGGATGTGCAGGTATGCCTCTTTTAAGTCTAAAGTCACTAACCAAGTGTTCCTGCCCAGCATAGGCAGTAGCTGTTGCAAAGTCAGCATTTTGAATTTTGGAATGTCCAGGAACGTGTTCAAAATCGTTAAGTCCGTATTGGACACCAAGAATTGTCCTTTCTGGGTACCAGGAAAAGTCTTGAATAAAAACCTTGTCCTTTTTCCTTTTCTGGTACTGGTTGAACAGCCCCCATATCCAGGAGGGACATAACTTGTTTCTGAGCCTCTGCCCACTGATTTTGTGGCAGATCTGGCCATCCATTTGGAGTTGCCAAAGTATAGAAATGAAATCTGTACCCCTGGGATACTATGTTTAATACCCACTTCTCCTGGGTAATTAACTGCCAATTTTGAGCATGAAGTGCTAGTTTTCCCCCCAAGGGGGCTGCCATAAGACAAGTGCTTGGTGATGGTAGAGAAAAGTCATTGAGACTGCTTGCTGTAGGGCTGTGCTTTATTTCATCCAGATTTGGAGGTGGAGACACCCCATTGCTTTAACCTGTAAGAACCCTGTGATTGGTATCTGGAGCCTTTTGAGAGCCTGTATTTGCCTTGAGTGGCTCTGTTGGACACATGAAAGGACCCATTTTTAGTACGCTAGTGCCTACTGAACCTGGGTGGCTGCACTTGCAAGAAATCCTTTACAGTTTGCATAGATTTAGCTTTGTCTTCCATTTTCTTTAAAACCTCTTCTGCCTTATTACCAGAGTATCATGCTGCAAAGGGGCATCCAACAATTTAGCTTTAACAAGATCAGGCAGATGTTGCTCCTTGAGCCAGGCATGCCTTTTAATCACAGATCCAGTAACTGCGGCCCTGCAAGTGGCCTCCAAGGAATCAAAACCACACTGCAAGTATGCTTTCCAACCTGTTCTGCTGAATGCAATAATTCCTGTAACTCTTTATTTTCCACACAATCAGAAATCAACATCATTTTCTGTTTCAGTAAGCCCATAACATGCTGTTGATATTTAAGCATATGAAACTGGCAGTTTAAGGCCCTGATTGCCAAGGTAGCAGACATATAAACCTTCTTTCCCCATCTATCCAGCGCCCTGGAAACTCTATCAGAGGGGGTAAGATTTTTGGCTGTAGAGGCCTTTACACCCTTGGGACCCTGTGAAATAGTCTCAGGATTAGCAGCAGGATTTCTGAATAGAAATTTGTGGGAGTTAGGAACCCTGTAATATTTGTCTGGCTAACTAGGAGCCAGAGGTAGGGAATCAGGAGCCATGCTTGATTCCGAAAACACATCATCAACAATGTTTAATACAGGAGGTATAGCCAAAGGCTTAAGCTGAGGAAGAAGGAGGAAATCTCTAAGCCTCTTTTTTTGATTCCGAGAAGTCCTGACTCTCCCAGTGAAAATGTTCCCTTAAAGTATGCAAAGTCTCTCCAAAAGAGTAATCCTCAGGAGGAGATGCAGATGGGATGGATTCCTCTGCATCAGAATCCTCATAGGGTGGAATAGAAAATTCCTGATCAGAAGAGGAATCAGAAGAAATGGAAACCTGATCTGAAGATTCATAATCAGTGCCTTGCCTAGGCCTCTTAGCGGGGGGGGGGGGGGGGTTGGGGTTGGGAACCCCTGATCAACGTAATTAAGTCCTCAGCCATTTTGATCATCTGTTTTTTAGACATAGGGGCCTGAGCACGTGGCTCATGCGTCAGTTTTTTAGACATAGAAGAGGTTTTTGACCTTGTTTTTGAAGCTGGCGTTGTTTAATATAAAAATGTTGAGGCCTGAAAACACCCTCAGAAGCCGGTGCCTGCTCAGCGGCTCCGGACCCATCTAAGGGAGAGACATCCGCGAGTTCAATATTCTGAGAATCTCGCGGCATACCGGTCTCCGAATGGGTCTCGGTAGAGGCCTGCGACTCAAAAGTAGCGGGTATCAGAGCTGCGAAAGCGCCTTACTGAGTACTGGCGAACTGGCGACTGGCTTAGAAGCTTCGTCGTCGGTTTTGGACCTTGACAGTCTGTCTCTATCTTTTTCTTTGCATTTTTTTGTAAACTCCGGTAGTCGGATTGCTAACCGACGACATTTCAGGATAATTAAATCTTGATCCAAAATATTTAGAAGCAAAAATATACCGACGCTTAATAGTGCATTGGTTAAATATAGCACAAACCCAACAGCAAGGCAAGTTATGATCTGGGCCTAGGCAAGGAATACCGTACAAATGAAAATCCTTATGAGATATTTGCTTCCCACAAATAATGCAAACTTTTACTGACATCGGTAAAGAGCAAGAAAATTTTTCGCCAACGGGGTACTTAGCTTTAGTTTGAAGACTTCGGTTCTGAAACTGAAATGCAAAAATTTCAGGAGTCGGCCGACCGGCACTTGTGAACTGCTTCTGCTTTGGGCACTGCGCGGCAAGAAAGACTGAATAAAATGGCGTCGGCTGCATGTTTTATACCCCTGATGACCTGACGTCATGGAAGAGGAGACAGCAACCGACGCAGGACCCAAGACTTTGTTATTCAGGTCGACTGAGGGCAACCTGCCAGCAGATTACCCAAATGCAATGACTGCAACAGTGAAACACGAAGACCATCAGGCAGCTGACGCCATTACATCAGTTTTTCTTGCTCCAGATGTCAGGAGCCCCCAAATAGGGAGCTAAGTTATGGTGGAAAAAACACCACCAGTAAAAAATAAACACCAATAGCCCTGTAAGAAATGAGTAAGAGAAATAGAGAAAGAGAGAGAGAGAGAGACAAGGGGGCTGGAGGGTGGGAAACCAGGACTGCAACACTGAATACACTTGAACATCTACATTTATGGTAAGTGTACACAACTGTACTATGTTCTTCATGTTTCACTGTTGCAGTCATCACACTTGGGTTGATTCCCAAAGCTGAAGAATGGGTGGAGGCAGTCAAGAAGTGTTGGGGCTGGCTAGTATGCCCTGCAGGCCTGCTGTTGCAAAGCCCGCCCTGGATTTGGAAAATATAGGCAGGTGGTAATGCTTGGTGAAGGTGTGAAAAGAACTCCAAGTAGCAGCTTCCAGAATGTCCCTGGTAGGGACTTTTCTGAGAAAGGCTGCAGCGGTTGAAGTTTCCCTATTGGAATGCATTCTGCCCCCCTGAGGGGGTGGTTTCCCATGGTGTTTGTAACAGAAATGGATACTGTGTGCTATACATTTGGAGATGGTTTGTTTTAATATGGCCTTGCCCTCTGCCATTAGTGCAAAGCTGACTAGTAACTGGTCAGATTTCCTGAAGGGCTTTGTCCTATACAGGTAGAATCTGAGCTGTCTGTGCATGTCTAAAGAGTGCAGAATCCTTTCCTCCTTATTTTGAGGATTAGGAAAAAAGTGGGCAAATGGATAGATTGGTTTAGAGCCATACTGGACACCACTTTGGGCATAAAAGTTGGGTTAGTCCTGAGGGAGACCCTGTCAGCATGAAAACTAATGAAGGGTTCCACAGCCATAAGTGCTTGTAGCTCAGACACTCTTTTAGCTGAAGTGATGGCCAGAAGCAAGGCTGTTTTCCAAGAGAGGAATTTTAATTCTGCTGATGCTGCAGGCTCAAAGGGGGGTAGCATGAGCTTTTCCAACACAAAATTAAGGTCCCAAGCAGGGGTACGGGCTCTTCTTGGTGGCCTTAAGTTGTTAGCCCCTCTCAGGAACTGTTTGATGAGAGGGTGAGAGAAGAGGGGTGGCTCAGTGCTGTAATGAGCAGAGATGGCAGAGGCATGGATCTTAATGGAAGAGAAGGATATGCCTCTGTGGAGTAGGTCTGCTAGGTAATCCAGGATGAGAGGTAAGGAGGGCTGTGCTGTATACACTCCTTTAGAGTGAATCCAGGAACAATACCCTTTCCACTTAACAGCATAGGATTTCCTGGTACTTGGTCTTCTGGCTTCATGAATGACATCCAGTACCTGCTTGCTTAGACTGGCCACTGGAGGAGAATTCAAGGAATAAGCCAGGCTGCAAGGTTCAGGGTTTGCAATTGCGGATGCAAGATCTGTCCCTCCTGCTGAGTGAGGAGGGCTGGAATCTGGGGTAGGTGCCATGGTGGCATTGGTGACAGACTGCACAGTAGTGGGTACCAGTGTTGGCATGGCCAGTCTGGGGCAATCAGGATTGCCCTTGGTCTTTCCTGCCTTACCTTGAGTAGTACTCTTGTAAGAAGAGGCGGGGGGAATGCATAGATTGAGAGATTTGCCCATTGGAAGGATAGGGCATCCACTTTACAGGCCTTGCTGTGATGTGCCCTGGTGCAGAATTTGCTGAGCTGGTGATTGTAGGGGGAGGCAAATAGGTCCATCTTCAGGGTACCCCATTTCTGGGTCAGAAGGCTGAAGGTGTTGTGGTCTAATTGCCACTCGTGGGTCTAGGAGATTTCTGCTTAAGTTGTCTGCAGAGAGTTTTGTTTGCCTGGCAGAAATAGAGCTTGCAGGTGAATATGCATAGCTGAGGACGTGTTCCACAGGGTCATGGCTAGCCTGCAGATTGAGCAAGAGTGGGTTCCCCCCTGCTTGTTATGTACCACATCACTGTGGTGTTGTCGTTTTTTTATTAGAAGGGGCCCCGATGAGAGTAGGGATCTGAAAGATGTCAGAGCATGCTGAACAGCTAGCATCTGTTTTTGGTTGATGTGTAGATGAATTTGGTTTGGGCTCCAGTGGCCATGAATGCACCTGCTGTCCAGATGTGCACCCCAAGCATAGTCTGATGCATCTATGGTTAGGGTCTGGGATGCATGGGGTTATGTAAAGGCAACTCCCTTGTTGTGGTTGCATGCTGCTGCCCACCAAAGAAACTCTGTCCTAAGACATGGTATTATAGGTATAATAGTTTTCAGGTCCTGAGAATGTTGGCACCAAAGACTTTTTAAGTACCACTAAAGTTTCCTCATATGTAGTCTGGCATATGGAATTAGTAGAATGCAGGAGGCCATTAACCCTAGAGCCTGCAGGATTTTCCTTGCAGAGAGCTGAGTTCTGGTGGCCATTTGACCGAAGTAGCCTGTCAGGCTTGTTTTTCTGGAGTAAGGAATGCCATCTGGGATGCTGTGTCCAAGCTTGTGTCCAGGAATACAATTTTTTGACTGGGGACTAGTTTGGATTTCTTTTCGTTGATAGTGTACCCCAGGGAGGTCAGAAGGTCCTTTACAAATGTCAGGTGCTGCAACAGCTTTTCCTGACTGTCTGCCTGAATCAGGCAATCATCCAAGTAAGGGTATATTTGAATCTTTCTCTGTCTGCAATAAGCAATGGCTGGAGCCAGGCATTTTGTGAAAACTCTGGGAGCAGTAGATAAGCCAAAGGGAAGTGCAGAGAACTGATAATGCATAGACCCTGCCCTGAAATGCAGATATTTCCTGCAGGAGTCCCTGATAGGGATGTGCAGATAGGCTTCCATTAGGTCTAGGGTGGCTAACCAGGCATTTTGGACAGCATAGAGAGAAGCTGCTGTAGGGTGAGCATTTTGAATTTTGGTACCACCAGGAAGGTGCTTAGAATGGACAGATCTAAGATTGGGTGCCAGGTGCCCTCTTTTCTTGGTACCAGGAAAAGTCTGAAATAAAAACCTTGGCCTATTTGTTCTGCAGGAACACGCTGAATTGCCCTTATGGAGAGCAGAGACTGAACTTGGTTTTGTGCCTCTGCCCACTGGTTTGGAGGAAGGTCTGGAAACCCTTTTGGGGTTTGCAGCGTGTGTAAATAAAATTTGTACCCCTAGGATACTATGTTGAGGACCAATCGATCGTTGGTGACAGAGGTCCAGTTTTTTGCATGGTGGGCAAGTTTTCCTCCTAGGGGCACGAGCAAATGGGCAGAGGTGAGGAGTGACGTTGAGAAGTCAATGTGAATTCTTTCCTTAAGGGGGTGGCTTAGCACTCCCTGTTTTAGAAGTGGAGGTATTCCATTGCTTAGATCTCTGCATATACTGAGACTGTAATCTTGGGGGGGGGGGGTCTCGTTTGAGATGGCCTTGAGGGGGCTGGAAAGGACCAATGTTTCGAGGGGCAATGCCTACTGAACCCTGGAGGCTGCACTTGCAAAAAACCTTGACTGTCTGCATAGACTTAGCCTTTTCTTCCATCTTTTTTAAAACCTCTTCTGCTCTGGTGCCAAACAGATTGTCCTTGTTCAGAGGATCGTCCAATAATTTTGATTTGACATGGTCTGGCAAGGTCTGCTCCTTAAGCCAGGCATGCCTTGTAAGCACAGAACCTGTGACTGCTGCCCTGCAAGATGCTTCTAGGGCATCAAACCCACATTGCAGGGTATTCTTGCTGACTTGGCTTGCAGAATGCATAAGCTCCTGTAATTCTTTATTTTCTGCACAGTCAGGAAAGGTAGACAATTTTTGCTTAATAAGTTCTTAGTAAGTTGCTGGAATTTAACATGTGGAACTGACAATTCAATGCTCTAATGGCGAGAGTTGCAGAGGTGTATAATTTTTTATCCCATCTGTCTAAAGCTTGGGAATCCCAATCCGAAGGGGTGGGATTCTTAGCTGTAGTTGCTTTTATTCCATTAGGTCCTTGGGAGATGACCTCTGGGTCAGCAGTAGGATTTTTAAAGAGAAATTTGTGACAGCCAGGGACTCTGTAGTACCTGTCTGGTTTCCTTGGAGCAGGGGGGTAAAGTATCAAGAGTTAGACATCATCCACAACATCCAGAACAGGAGGGATAGAAATGGGTCTGTGCTGTGGTAAATCTAAAAATTCCCAGAGTCTCTTTTTGGACTGAAGATAATCCTGGCATTCCCAGTGGAAATGCTCCCTCAAAGTATGTAGGGTTTCACCAAAAGAAAAATCCTCTGCAGGGGAGGCAGAAGGAATGGAGTCCACCGCATCTGAATCCTCACAGGCAGGTAAGGGCATGTCTTCATATTCAGAAACCACAGAGTCGTCAGACTCTTGGTCAGATAAAGCTGCTGGGGACAAGTCTCCTTTTCTTTTACCAGGGGAAGGCTGGCTTTCCCTAATCAGCATGATCAGGTCTTCTGCCATTTTAAGCATCTGAGATTGTGGCAAGGAAGCAAAAGCTAGAGCTTGGGTCGTCTGTTTTTTGGGTGTAGCTCATACTCTTGGCCTTAGAAACTCGGTTATTTTTGAAAGAACTGAAGACGTGAAAGTCGTCGGTTTGTGTCGAATATCGGTATTGTTAAGAACTTCCTCACAAGCCGGTGCCTGCACAGTGGCTTTGGACCCATCCAAGGTAGAGACATCCGCAGGTTCTGTAGTCGAAGAAGAGTCTCGCGGCATACCGGACTCCGAACAGGTCTTGATAGCGGCCTGCAAATCCATCGAAGCAGCCATCAGGGGCTGCGAAAGCACCTCACTGAGTACTGGCGAACTGGCGACTAGCTTAACAGAAGCGTTGTCGGCAGTTCTGGACCTGTGCGGTCTGTCTCTGTTTTAGCCTTACATTTTTTCGGAAGATCGGTAGTCGGATGATTTACCGAAGCCATTTTGGAACGTGGAGATCAAGAACGAAAGTATTTAGCTACATTGGGGGCCCAACAACGAAGAGTTCGGGTGCTGAACAAAGCACAAAAACTACAGTGAGGTAGGTTGTGGTCTGGGCCTTAACAGGTGACGCAGTAAGAATGGAAATCTCGGTGTGGTATTTGCTTTCCTTAGGCGAGACAATTGTTAACTTTTTCTAACATCGATTAGAGCAAGAAAAAAGGATCCCCAACAGGGTACTTAGCTTTAGAAGACTTCAGGATGATTCAATTTCGGAAATGAAAACTCAGGTAGCGGCCGACCGGCACTCATGGCTTCTGCTTCTGCTTCAGGCTCCTTGGCAAGAAAAACTGATGTAATGGCATCGGCTGCCTGTTTTTATACCCCTGACATCATTCCTGAAGTGACAGCAACCGACGCAGAAATACTAAGCCTCTGGTATTCGGGCCGACTGAGGGCTACCCCTGTTAGGATAACACAAGTGTGATGACTGCAACAGTGAAACACTAAGAACATTGTCCAGAAACACATCCCTGTGGATCATCCATTCATGGCCTTGTGCCTGAACGTTTTGAGCTGAGGAAATATAAACAGCCGTCTGTCAAAGTTACCTTTGCTTGAAGAGCAATCTCCCAGGCTTGATTGCTAATCCACAGAGTAGATGACACTTTGTTCTCCCATGCTTGTTCACATACCAGAGAACAGTGGTGTTGTCTGTGAACAGCTTCAAAGGGACTGATAGAAGAGATGACCTGAAGGCTTGAAGGGCCAGGATCAGAGCCCTCATCTCTTTGATGTTGATGTGTTGTTTACTTATGGAGAAAGACCACAGGCCTTGGACCTTTAGGTTCCCCAGAGTTGCTCCCCACCTCAGATCTGAAGCATCTGTGAACATTTCTTGAACTAGAGGGAGTGGCTGCAAAGAAAGTCCTGGGTTCTGGGAAATTTGTTGAATCCACCACAGCAATCCCTTCTTTAGGCAAGGTAGAAATGGAAGGACAAAATCTATAGGGTGAGCATGCTGGGACCAGAGTGTTTTCAGGTACCACTGGAACTGTTGCATGTGGAGCCTGGCTAGGGGCATCATTGGTATAAGTGAAGACATGAACCCTAGCATTCTGAGGAACTACCTCGCAGTCAGAGAGGATAGAGGAAGCAACTGTTGGAAGTAAGTCTGCAGTGACTGCACCTTTTGTAAGGGCAGGAAAGCCATCATAAGGTCTGTCCTTATCCTGCTATCTAGGAAAACCTGGTCAGGAGAAAGGGAAGACGTGCTGTAAATGATGGTGAATCCCAGACTGAGGAGCAAAGAGATGGCAGTTCAAAGGTTCTGTTGCAAGATGTCTGGCTGTTCTGCTTGAATGAGCAGGTCATCCAGGTGAGGGTAGATAAGAATTCCTTGAAGTCTGCAAAAGGCAATGACACTTTGTGAATACCCCTGGTGGCATTGAGAGTCCAAAGGGCAAAGCACATAAATGAAAATGAGAGGAAGCAACAGAAGAACGTAAAGGGTGGATGGGAATATGAAGGCATGGTGTGCACCTTTTATGTCTACGGAGACCAGGAAAGCTTGAGGTAGCAAGAGGACAAACAGGGTTTGCAGGGTGAGCATACTGAAAGTGGGGACTTGAAGGAACAGACTGAGTTGGGACAAGTCTAAAATTGCTCTCCAAGCATCATCTTTCCTGGGAACTAAAAACATCCTGGAGTAGAACCCTTTTCCTCTTTCCAAGGAGGAAACCTCTTGTATGATCCCTTGTGATGGCACGTCTTGAATGACCTGAGGGAAAAGGTGAAGCTGGTCCCTTGGGGGTTGTGGGATCCTCATGAAGGGACGGGTGGTTTTCCAAGTCATGTAGTAACCTCTTTGTGCAATAGACAGGACCCATTTGTCTGTGGTAATGCTTGTCCATTTTGAAAGGAAATGAGAAAGGCTATGGGAAAGAGGGATTTCTGAAAAAAGTTGCCAGGTAGTCACAGACAATCTGGCTTCTCTGGAAAGGGGGCCTTTTGAGCAGAGGATGGCTGAGATCTAGGAGGGGACTGCTTGCATGTGCCCTTTTTGTATTGATGGGAAGGTGCACGGGTCTTCTTCCTTACAAAATTAGGCATAGAAAGGTAGTTCCTATAGAATTTACATACTGCGGAAACAAATAAGAAGTTATGTACCTACCATAACGTTCCATGTGAGGTGTTCATCTCGCCTTTGTTCTTACACACGGGTTTGGAGCCAATCCTCGGCTCCGAGTCGGCCGCATCGCAAAGCTCTGCATCTTAGAGAAGCTCAAGACCAGACTATATCCCATAATCCTCCCTGCTATCCCTCAGATCTAGTTTGCAAGAAACCAGACCGCTAATAATCAACTTGGTCTAAGACCTTCACATTCACACGGCTATCCAGGAACACCCTCTGACTATAATATCTAATGCCTTATGTGTGGTGAACTATATCCCACTGAGGACACAGAGCAATGAACCCAAGAAAAGGGAAAAATCCTGACCAGACTCTAGTCTTACCTGTTCTTCCATAACGTGTGGGGAGGGGGAGGGAGGGAATGTAAGAACAAAGGCGAGATGAACACCTCACATGGAACGTTATGGTAAGTACATAACTTCTTAATGTGAAAGTGTTCAATCTCGCCGTTTGTTCTTACACACGGGTAGCGTCCCTAGCTCTGTCACCCTGGGTGACTCATGGAAAAACGTTCCTGAGCACAGTGGAACCAAAGGATGTCCTGTCCTTGGAGGCCCTGTCCACTTTACAATGAGTGATAAATGTATGAGGTTTAGCCCACGTTGCTGCTGCACAAATCATGTCCAATGGTAAGCGAGCTGCATGAGCTAAGGAAGTGGAAACAGCCCTAGTAGAATGAGCCTTAGGCTTGAAAAGTAGTGGCTGATTCGAAATAGAATACACAAACCCTATACAATCGGAAAGCCATTTAGATAAGGTGCATTTCGTGACTGCCATACCCTTTTTGTTGTCTGCAAACGAAACGAACAGCTGATCTGACTTTCTGTGATCTTTAGTCCTGTCCAGGTAAAATCTCAGTTGCCTATGTACATCCAACTTGTGCAGCATATATTCCA
Source organism: Protopterus annectens (assembly GCF_019279795.1). NCBI lineage: Eukaryota > Metazoa > Chordata > Ceratodontiformes > Protopteridae > Protopterus > Protopterus annectens. The sequence goes on along the minus strand of NC_056749.1, from coordinate 62,953,482 downwards.
ATTTGTTTGGATGATTCTTGAAAAACGTGAGGAGCTCTATGGATTGGTTGATATTTAGGACAGAACATACCTTGGGGAGGAATGACGGGTTTGTGCGCAAGGAAACTCTATCCAGGTGGAAGATCAAGTACGGTGGCCTGACTGATGATGCTTGTAACTCTGAGACTCTTCAAGCTGAAGTGACAGCAACAAGAAATAGTGTCTTCCACGACAAGAACTTTAGGAGGCAGGATGAAGCTGGTTCGAAGGGCGGTAAGGTACAGTTTTGTACCTACCATAAATGTAGATGTTCGAGTGCTCATACAGCTGCAGTCATAACAGATGGATTTTCCTGCCGTCAGGCGGGTCCTCGGTCGGCCGTATTCCAAAGTCTAGGTCCGGCGTCGGTTGTCGTCGCTTCTTCCCTGACGTCAGTGCGGCAGGGGTATAAAAGAACCAGCCGACGCCATCTTCTTCAGTTTTTCTTGCCCCAGATGTCAGGTGCCCCCAGGAGGAAGGCAAAACATAAACTTATGTAGTCATGCAATATGGAATAATCAAAAAACAGTAGTTTGCAAGCAAATACACCATAAAAGAATACCCCAAGTAGGTTGTATGAGAAGGTGTTTGTCATAAGGCCTGTCCTAAGAGGGGATGGAGGGAGGGAAAACTGGACTGCAGCTGTATGAGCACTCGAACATCTACATTTATGGTAGGTACAAAACTGTACTATGTTCATCGTGCATACAGCTGCAGTCATAACAGATGGGTAGAATCCCAAAGCTAAGTAGGGGTGGCAGGCACTAAGTGGAACTAGGAGGAGCCAGGATGCCCTGCAAGACAGCTGTGGCAAATCCCGCTCTAGATTTTGAGTAAAGTGGAAGGTGATAGTGTTTGGAGAAAGTGTGCACTGAACACCAAGTGGCTGCTTCCAAAATGTCCTTGGTAGGGACCCCCCTGAGGAAAGCTGCAGAGGTAGCTGTGGCCCTTGTGGAGTGGGTCCTGATGCTTGAAGGCACAGCTTTTCCATGAAATAAGTAACAAAAGCGTATGCAGTGGGCTATCCATTTTGAGATTGTCTGTTTGGAGATGGCCTTTCCTTGAGCACCTGTAGCATAGGACACAAAGAGTTGCTCGGATTTCCTGAATGTCTTTGTCCTGCCCAAATAATAACATAGTTGTCTGTGAATGTCCAAGGAATGCAGTAGTCTTTCCCCTTTGTTTTGTGGGTTAGGGTAAAAGGTAGGTAAGTGGATAGTCTGATTCAAGGCTACACTGGATATTACCTTTGGCATAAAGGTAGGGTTGGTTTGTAAGGAAACTCTGTCCTGATGGAAAATGATGAAAGGTTGCACAGCCATGAGGGCCTGTAGTTCCGAAACCCTGCATGCTGAGGTGATAGCCAGAAGGAAGGCTGTTTTCCATGACAAATATTGTAGTTCTGTTGAAGCAGCTGGCTCAAATGGAGGAAGGGTCAGTTTTTCCAATATGAAGTTGAGATCCCAAGCAGGGACTGGTGGTTTCCTTGGGGGTTTTATATTCTTAGCCCCTCTGAGGAACTGTCTTAAGAGAGGATGAGAGAATAAAGGAGGATCCGTGTTGTATTGTGCAGAAATGGCTGAAGCATGGATTTTGATGGAGGAGAAGGAAAGTCCACTGTTTAACATCTCAGCTAGGTACTGTAATATTTGAGGTATATTTATTACCCAAGGATTCTGGCCCTTTTTCTGATTCCAGGCACAAAACCGCTTCCATTTGGTGGAGCAGGCTTTTCTAGTAGAAGGTCGTCTGGCCTCCAAGATGACATCCTGCACCTCCTTGGAGAGGAGGGTCTGTTGTGAAATCAAGGGATTCTCCATGCGGCTAGATTTAGGGTTTTGAGCTGGCTGTGAAGAGTTTTGAAGTTGTGCTGGGACAACAGAAGAGGCACTAGAGGTAGGATCCATGGTGGGGAATGCGTCAGGCTCTTCAGGAGTGGATACCAGTGTTGTCTTGGCCAGTCTGGAGCAATGAGGATCATTTTCGGCCTCTCTGCTCTGGCTTTTATTAGAACTTTTGGCAGCAGAGGGAGAGGCGGAAAGGCATAGACTGTCAATGTTGTCCAATTGAAGGAAATTGCGTCCACTTTCCAGGCCTGTGGATGATAGGTCCTTGAGCAAAATTTTTTCAGTTGGTAATTTCTGTGGGTAGCAAAGAGATCTATGTCTGGCTCTCCCCATGCCTGAGTTATCTTTGCGAAAACTTGAGGATGCAACTTCCATTCGTGTGGATCTGTCATATTTCTGCTTAGGCTGTCTGCCAGTGTGTTTTCATACCCTGGCAGGAATTGTGCCTGAAGTTGGATTTGCAATTCCAGAGCTGTGTACCAAAGGGTCATGGATAGTCTGCATAGGGGGTATGAATGAGTTCCCTCCCTGTTTGTTTATGTACCACATCACTGTGGTGTTGTCTGTCCTTATCAATAGCTGGCCTGGATGCAGTAGGTCTTTGAAGGCCATAATAGCATTTTGCACTGCTAGCATTTCCTTTTGGTTGATGTGTAGGCGCTTCTCTTTTTGGGACCATTTTCCCTGAATACACTGATCTTTCATGTGTGCCCCCCAGGCGTAGTCCGAGGCGTCTGTTGTGATGATTTGATTTGCTTGAGGTATGCAAAAAGGGAGACCTTTGTTTCTTTGGCATGCTTGAGCCCACCACAGAAATTCCTTTTGAAGACATAGAATGAGTGGTATAATTGTTTCCAAACTGTGGCTGTGTTGAGACCATAGGTTTTTTAGGTACCACTGAAGCTTCCTCATATGCAGCTTTGCACATGGGATCAGCAGGATGCAAGATGCCATGAATCCCAGAGCCTGCAGGACTTTCCTTGCAGTCAGCCTGGTGAAGGTTGCCATTTTGCTGAAGTATTGAGATAGTTGCCCTTGTTTGTCTGGCGTGAGGTAGGCCATCTGGGTGTTTGTATTCAAGCTGGCACCCAGGAAAATTATTGTTTGAGAGGGTATTAGTTTTGATTTCTTTTTGTTGACTGTGTATCCCAGAAAGTTCAACAGTCTTATTACAAACGCCAGGTGTTTCAGAAGTATGTCCTTGCTGTCCGCTTGGATCAGGCAGTTGTCCAGATATGGGTATATTTGTATTCCTTGAAGTCTGCAGAAGGCAATTACTGATGCCAGGCATTTCGTAAACACTCTGGACGTAGTAGATAAGCCAAAGGGCAATGCAGAGAATTGATAATGGGTTGAACCTGCAAGAAATCTGAGGTATCTTCTGCAATCTTGTCTGATAGGGACATGCAGGTATGCCTCCTTGAGGTCCAATGTTACCAGCCAAGATTCCTTGCCCAGCATGGGAAGAAGCTGCTGTAATGTGAGCATCTTGAATTTTGGTACCTGTAAATATGTGTTTAGGATGGATAGATCTAAAATAGGTCTCCAATCTTTGTCTTTCCTTGGTACCAGGAATAATCTGGAATAAAACCCTTGACCTTGTTCTTTTGCAGGCACCTCTTGAATAGCTTTCATGTCCATGAGAGCTGAAATTTGTTTTTGTGCCTCTGCCCTTTGATTTTGTGGCAGGTCTGGCATGCCTCTCATTTTTGGAAGGGTGTGAAAGTGGAATCTGTAGCCTCTGTCTATAATGTCCAGGATCCATTTGCCTTTTGTGACAATATGCCAATTTTTTGAGAATAATGCCAGTTTTCCGCCTAAAGGTGCTGTAATTAAAGCTTTGCTTGGCAGGTAAAGGGGAAAGTCATTGTGTCTGCTTTCTGAATGACTGTGATCTATCTTCTCCACCTCTTGGGGTTGGTGCTTGCCATTGCCTGGCTCTGAATGATCCTTGAGATTGCCCTCTACCTCTCGGGCGCCTGTATCTGCCTCTTTGAGGTCTGTCCGTGGCTGGAAAGGACCAATTTTTTGAAGGCCAGTTTCTGCTGAAACGTGGAGGTTGTACCTGCAGGAAATCTTTCACTGTATGCATTGATCTCGCCTTTTCCTCCATTTTCTTTAGTACCTCCTCAGCTTTAACACCAAACAATACATCTTTTTGAAGAGGTGCGTCTAGTAATTTTAGCTTTAACATGATATGGTAAGGCTTGTTCTTTGAGCCAAGCATGTCTACGTATGACAGACCCTGTAACAGCAGCTCTACATGAGGCCTCTAAAGCATCAAAACCACACTGCAAGGTATGTTTACCCACTTGCTCTGCACTATGCAACAAATCCTGCAACTCTTTTAAATCTGGTTGCTCAGGTTGTGTCAATTTGCTTTTCAACTCAGATAATAAAAACTGTTGATACTTTAACATATGGAACTGACAGTTTAATGCCGTCATGGTTAAAGTGGCCGAGGTATACACCTTTTTCCCCCACCTTTCTAAAGCTCTAGAATCTCTCTCTGAAGGTAATGGTTTTTTAGCAGTAGAGGCCTTAATTCCCTTGGGACCCTGTGAAATAGTTTCTGGGTCAGCAGTATAGCTTTTGTATAGGAACTGGTGTGAATCAGGAACCCGGTAATACCTGTCTGGTTTAACAGGAGCTGGAGGTAAAGAATCTGGGTTGAGGCTGGCTTCTGTGTACACATCATCTAATATATCTAAGACAGGAGGGATAGCCAGAGGCCTATGCTGGGGGAGCAAGAGAAAATCCCTGAGCCTTTTCTTGGAATCTGAGTAATCTTGGCCTTCCCAGTGAAAGTGTTCCCTCAAAGTATGTAGGGTTTCCCCAAAAGAGTAGTCCTCAGAGGGGGAGACCGAAGGAATAGACTCCTCTGCATCAGAGTCTTCAAAAGGAGAATATGTATATTCCTGGTCCTCAGATTGTTCAGAGGTAATAGAGGCTTGATCTGAGGAAGGGTAGTCTTCCTCTAATCTGGGCCTTTTGTCCGAGGGGGTTGAGAACCCCTGATAAGAGTAATCAAATCCTCAGCCATTTTTGAGCATCTGTTTTTAAGGCATGGGGCCTTGAGAGGGGGTCTGTGGTCCTTGTTTTTTAGTTTTCATGGCTGCTTTAGATTTTGTGAAAGCCTTAATAGAGGAGGAGGAAGGCCTGAAGACACCTTAAGAAATGGCAGGCCTGTCTAAACTCTGGGTTTCCCCACCAAAAGTGGCGTCGGTATTTGTAGTCGGAATGGGGGCCGAGGAGCCTGCGACCTCGGGCACAGAAGACACCGGTAATGAAGTGTCATCGGTACTCAGGGGCTGCATAGGCGCCTTACTGAGAACCGGAGAACCGGTAGTCGGCCTTACCATGGTGTCAGTAGAAGTCGCTGACCTCGTATGTCGGTCCTTATCTTTGCGTCTTTTACTCAAAACTGGAGTCGGAGTATCCGACGACATAATATAATTAAATTTTTTACCAAAATAGTGATGGGCGAACTCCGCCTGACACTTAATAGTGCGTTTGTTGAATCTAGCACAAAAACGGCAGGCCGAGACGTCGTGGTCTGGGCCTAAGCAAGGAATACAGAAAGAGTGGAAATCCTTATGCGGTATTTGCTTCCCACATGAAATGCAATTATTAACTTTGTCTGACATCGGTCTGAGGCAAGAAAAGTTTCCCCAACGGGGTACTTAGCTTTCAAGAAGACTTCGGCTGAAATATTTTCGTAAATCTCAGGAGCTGACCGACCGGCACTTGCGAACTGCTTCTGCTTCGGGCACCGCGCGGCAAGAAAGACTGAAGAAGATGGCGTCGGCTGGTTCTTTTATACCCCTGCCGCACTGACGTCAGGGAAGAAGCGACGACAACCGACGCCAGACCTAGACTTTGGAATTCGGCCGACCGAGGACCCGCCTGACAGCAGGAAAACCCATCTGTTATGACTGCAGCTGTATGCACGATGAACATCATCAGTTGCGACAACAACAAGTTCAAATTCCATGGGAAAAAGGGCTCACGAATGGGTGGACAAAGGTGGAAAGTTCCCTTCATAAAAGCCTTGCAAAGCCTGTGAGACATAATAGAAGAGCCCCCCTCACCAATATGAAAGTTAGATATGGCCGCCAACTGCACTCTTAAGGTGGAAGTAGAGGCCCCTTCGTGAAAGAGTATTATAAGAATTCCAGAACTTTGTGAAGTGGAGCTACCAAGTGATCTATGTGTTGACCTGACGCCCAAAATACAAAGCGTTTCCATTTGCTCCTGTAAAGCTTTCTGGTGGAGGCTTTATGAGAGGCAACCAGAATGTGCTGAACAGCAGGAGAGAGAAGGTCTGACGTGGCTAGACAGGGAAGCGGAGCAGCCAAGCTGTCAGTTTGAGGGATTGAAGGGATGGGTGAGGAACTCCCGACGAATGAGTCAATACATCCGGCACTGGGTCCAGAATCCAAGGTTCCTCCCTTTGATGGTCTCGAAGAAAGGGGAACCATATCTGCCGAGGCCAGAATGGCACTATGAGGATTATCATCCTTTCCAGGTTCTGGCTTTCTGTAGAAATTTGGGAATCAACGGGGCAGGAGGGAATGCATACAGGAGACCCGGGGACCAATCGTGCACGAGAGCGTCCCTGGGAACACCCCCGGAGGGGGTAGAAGGGCAAAGTAGCTTCTGCATTTGGCATTCAATGGGGATGCAAACAAATTGCAGCAAGGCTGGCCCCATCTGTGGTTTGAGGGACCACTCGTGAGGTAACAGGATGGCTCTGCTCAACCTGTCCGCAATGACGTTGGATGACCCCAGGATGTGCGTTGCCACTAGAAAGTGACCCGTGGACTCTGCCCATTGCCAAATTCTCATGGCCTCTCTGCATAATGGGTAAGACCTGGTTCCCCCTTGTTTGTTTATGTACCAGACTACAGACATGTTGTCTGTCTGAACTGCCACTGTTCCCAGAGGTAAGAGAGCTTGGAAGTTTTGCAACGCTAGGAACACCGCCCTCAACTCCAGAACATTGATGTGCAGGTTGTACTCCAGATTGGACCATTCCCCTTGGACCGTTCTTCCCTGAAAAAGTCCCCCCCACCCTATCAGAGAAGCGTCCATGGTTATTGTGGCCGTCGGGTTGGGTAGGACAAACGGGCGACCCATTGTGAGATCCTGACTGTTCGCCCACCATGAAAGATCTCATTTGCAAGAGTCTGTTATTAGTATCTCGTGTGATAAGGGTAGCTGCTGGAATGACCATTGCGCGAAAAGCAGCCATTGCAGGACCCTCATGTGCAATCTGCCCATGGGAACTGCAATCAGAGACGCTGCCATCAGTCCCAGAACCTTTAACACTAGATTGGCCGGGGCTTTCCTGTTCTGAAGAAGAAGCAGAACCTGTTCTTTGAGGGCTGACGCTCTTAGTGGAGGAAGCTTTAACAGTGCTAACCTTGTATCTAGATCTGCCCCGATAAATGAGATATGCTGTGAGGGCGATAAGGCAGATTTTTCGAAATTGATTGAAATTCCTAAATGGGAACAAAGGTCGACTGTGTAGTCTCTGGCTTGTACAAGGCGATGCTTGGCGGTGGCGGTGAGGTGCCAGTCGTCCAGATATAGAAACACTCGGAATCCTTGTCATCTCAAGTGAGACGCCACTACTGCCATGCATTTGGTGGGGGCTGAGGTGTGACCAAAGGGGAGAGCTCGAAACTGAAAATGACTGGCTCCCAGCCGGAAGTGCAGGTAATCTCTGGACGGCCTGGCCATTTTGATGTGGTAGTACGCGTCCTTGAGATCTATCGAGCACATCCAATCGTCCTTCTGTAAGAAGGGAAGGATCGACTGTAGCGTGACCATCCGGAACTTTTCCTTCCTTACGAAGGTGTTGAGTTTGGTGAGATCCAAAATCGGTCTCTAGTCCCCTGTCTTTTTGGAACTACAAAGAACCTTGAGTAAGTTCCGGATCCTCTTTGGTCCGCCGGGACTGGCTGGATTACTCCTTTTTTGAGCAGCTTTGAAATTTCTACAGCTGCTGGATCTCGCAGATGGGGTGGCACATCTGGAAATCTCTTTTGTTGAGGTGGGGTGGACATAAAGGGAATTTTGTATCATCTGGTTACTATGCTTTTTACCCAAGAATCCGAGGTAAGATTTAGCCAGGCCTGTGGGTATAAAGCCAAGCGACCCCCAACTGCCTCCAGAGCAGGACAGTCGGGCCTCCATTCAGGAGTGCTGGAAGGGCTTCCCAGGGACGGTATCCCTGTTGCGGACCCCCTCTGCCGCCAGGGCGGCGTCTTCCATTTCTTCCCCCTCCTCTGCCTCTGGAGGGGGCATCACCCTGTGTGGCTTGAAAAGATTCCTGAGTCTTACAGAACCACATTTTTCCGCTTCGTTGCCCTTTGGGGTGTGGTCTAGTTGGAGCGGAAAAACGGACCCCAACAGCAGACAGGGTCTTCCCCTCTTGCTCACACCGAGTTAGAGTCTCCTTTACTTTGGGCCCAAAGAGCGTGGCACCATCAAAGGGGGCATTGGCAAAGGAAGACTTGAAGGCTTCCGCAAAGGAGCACAGCCACATCCAGGATTGTCTACGGAGAGCAATCACTGAAGCTGCAGCTATACTCGATCCTTCGGCCGCATATGAGATGAGCCTCATGGATGAGTTTGCTATTGAAGTAAGGGTGTTAAGTTGTGCTGTCACCTTATCTGAGACAGCAGCATCTGTGTTAGCCTGGAGGGTATCTCCCAGTTCCTTAATGAGATCCGTCTGCAGTCGTGTAAAATGTGTCAAGTAGTTTAGCGAACACATGGAAAAAGTCGCTGAACTAAAAACGCGCTTCCCATATCTGTCCATAGTCCTAGAATCCTTATTAGGAGGATGAACAGATGAGGAAGACTCAGACATTTCCTTCTTCGTGGCTGCCGCCACCACCATAGCATCGACCGGAACACCTTTAGTAAGATGGGCCTTATCTTGGGGGGGGGGCCGTGATAAGTTTGTTCGGTTTATGGGGGACCGGTTCCACTGTGTCCGGTGTTTCCCACGCCCTTCGAGCAATTAAGTCCATCAATTCATCGAAGGGCGGGGTCACCCAGGAGGTAGAAGGTTGAGCCCCAAAAGCCTTCAGCAACACTGACTCGTCCTCAGTGGGGGCTAGGGACTGCCAATCACCCCTCTGTCTCAAGATCTCCAGAATGTCTGCAAATGACACATCCTCAGAGGGGGACCCCTCTGCCTCATCCAAATCGGTGTCAGACGTTAGAGATTCCTGCGGGGAATCGATGTGCCTCCTCTTGCACAATCTTTTCCTCGACACCTCATCAGAGGGGGCTTCTGGTGAGGCCTCTGAGGAACAGGGAGCACCTTCTGGGGCTGGCTGAGGCAATGAGACTCTACACTTAGGGTGGATCGTGGGAGCAGAAACAGAAAGCGGCCCTTTGGGGGAAGGAGAAGACGCCTCCGATGAAGTAGTTGTCTGTGCAGACAATACCTTCCTCATAAGGTCGAAAGCTCCGGAGCCCCGGGCCGAGGACTCCTCCAGTTCCGAAGAACGCGGAAGCCTCCCCGACACCGGAACCGTGGGCTCCGACCCCGAGGACGGAGCCGAACCTATCTGCGCCGAGGCCCCGAGAGGGAGAGTCGGAACCGAAAAATCGGTACGACTCTCGGTCCCGGAACCAAGGAGAGATCGTCGGCTCCGCGACTCCCCTATGGGCTCCAAAGGAGTCGAAGTCAATGGCGCCGATCTTGCAATGGACAGATTCGGCACCGAGGGCTCCACTATCATCGGTTTGTCCTCTCCCGGCTCCGAAGATTGGATGAGTCTCGAAGGAGGATCTGTTGGAGACATAGGGAGGCCTTCCAGTTTCGACACCAATTGGGACGAAACCACAATCAGCTTGGACAGGGCCATGTTTTGCATTAGTTTTTGTACGACACGATCCACATCAGTATCGGATAATGGTCTGGAAGACCGGGTCAAAGGGGCGAAAGACGGCACCGACCGAGGAATCGATGGTGGAGGCAGCTCCGACACCGGTTCCAAGACCTGGGGCTCAGTGAAAGATAACCATTCGATGCTCAGCCCCGAGGTCTGTGGAACCGGCGAACGAATCTTGGAAGATGAGCTCGGAGCCGATGACATGGGTTCCAACATCTTTGACGTCTTCGACCCCTTCGAAGACTTAGAAGCCTGGTCGGACTTCTCCAAGGCCTCCTGGAAGTTAGGCTTAAGTAAGCCCCTGTCAATCAGCTTCCTGCGCCTCTCTGTCATGACCCTCCCACTAAAGGAATGGCAGATGGAGCAGTCCTCCTGCAAATGGAGAGGGCCAAGGCAGTAGACGCAGGAAGTGTGATTGTCAGTGATGGACATTTTCTGTCCACACTGACATCTCTTAAAGCCGGATTTGGCTTTCTCCGACATGGTACACAATACAAGTCAACAACACTAAAACAGTGACTATTATAATAGTATAGGTAAATAGCTAGATATAGGATAATAAAGTTAACAGTAACTATATATATAAGAACAACTACACTACAAACACTATATCAACTAACACAGGTAGGACAATATCAGAGTCCTGACAGAAACAAGTAGGCCGTAGCCCAATAAACCTATGTGTGTGTATATATATATATATATATATATATATATATATATATATATATATCTAAGGGATATCTATCAAAGCACACACACACACACGCACTATGTACTACTCTATCTAAGGTAGACTGACAAAAACTTTTTACAAAAATATTGCTCATCTGATCGATAAACTACATTTCTCTCTCTGGCCCGAGCTCTCCTCGACCGATCTGTTGCAACGGCAAACTAGATCTGAGGGATAGCAGGGAGAAGTATGGGATATAGTCTGGTCTCGAGCTTCTCTAAGATGCAGAGCTTTGTGATGCGGCCAACTCAGAGCCGAGGATCGGCTCCGAATCCATGTGTAAGAACAAACGGTGAGATTGAACACTTTCACATAATATGTTTAAGATCCTGAAGTTGTTTTCCTTTCTCTTGAAGGGATTTGAAAAGGTCTGCAACATTAGCACCAAATAGGGTGGTATTGACAGGGGTGCATCCATGAGTTTAGCCTTGAAATCCTCAGGCAAAGGCTGCAATCTCATGGAAGAATACCTCCTGAGGACAGAACCAGATGCTGCTGATCTTGCAGACACTCCAGTTGCATTATAACTGCATTTAATGCAATGTCTGGTAACCTGGGATGAAACTGCCAATAGGAAAGAAAGATGGGATTTTGCTGCAAAGTTTGGGATATCTGTCAGCAATTGAAGGGCTATGAAAGTAGGGCCAGAACATACTTAGAAATGTGTGCCTGATAATTAATGGCCCCAAAAGCCAGGGTAGAAAAGGTGATCTTTTTTCCAATTCTCTCCATCATTTTACTGTCCTTATCTGAAGGCATGAGGTTGGTGAAGGGCAGTAATTTGGTGTTTTTTTCAGCAGTCAGAGAGACTGCAGCTGGGTCTGCAAGAGGACATTTGTATAGGTAACTACTGTCTTCAGAACTTTACAGAACCTGTCTGGCCTTTTAGGATCAGGAGGTTGTGAATCAGATTTTTTTGATACTGCATGAAAGGTATCTTGGAAAACTGTTAAAACAGGTGGAATGGCTGAAGGAGGAGGAGGAGAATTTATTTGTAAAAGGTCATAGTACCTGTTTTGTACTAACAAAACCTGGGATCTTTCCTCACTTGAAAAACTCCCTCATTCTGGAGATAGTTTCTCCATATGTAATATCCTCTTCAGGAAAATCTCCGACATTGGAATCAACTTCAGGGGAGGCATATGCCAGAGGAGAGTCTATTTGAGTGGAGTAAGCCAGGGACTCATCTGAAGATAATGCATCTTTGCAGGCCTCTTGTTCAGCAAATGCACACCTAGGTGTAGGGAAAATAGGAGATGCTGGAGTAGGTGTTTGCAAAGTGGAAGGTGTGAAGGCTGCCAGCCTAATTAGATAAGATTTTGTAAATAATTCCATGTTATTGTAAATATTAATAGGATCCACAGGCTTGTGTAACAAATGTAACAAAATTGTCTTATGTTCAGAACTTCAAAAATGTAACCACAGTGCACCCTGCTGGAAGAAAGCTGATAAGTCAAGCATTTTAGGACTGTTTGATCTCAAGCTTGGATGCAGGATGTTTGAACTAAAGAATTCTTTCTATTGTTTTAGGACAATGGTTAATTACTAAATTTTACATGTACAATGTTGTTTATTCCTGTGGTTTCTTGCAGACGCAGATTACAAAAAGAAATGTAAATTTTAAGTTCTGTGAGCCTGGGAAACTAAATCAGAACTGTTAAGAATGATGTAATCTGAAATGACTCAGCAGTACTGTGTTATCAATTTAAGGACAGAAAGAAAGGAAAGCATTTTGTCTAAAGCTGACAACAACTCACCAGGCACTTGCTTTGCTCTGTATGTACGTAGTTCTTTAGAACTTAGTATTTCTCTTAGAGTTAGATAGAAATATAGCCAGATGAGCCTAGCTGTTTTCTATATTTATGTCAGACTATCCTACAATATTGGTTTAAAAGTTTCCTGTGATCTCTGAACTCTTGATTAGTACTGTGTTGACCTGATGGGATTTGTCTTCAGTTTTTAGCATTTATTATTAAATATTTTTAAACCTTTCAACTGTGGTTGTTTTGTGTAGAGATAATTTAAGCTCTAGAGTACTTGCATGTATTTAGTGATACTGTCCAAGCCACTCCAATAGTCTTGCTGCTCAGTCACACTTACTACTTGGATAAAGTACAGTTGTGTACGCTTACCATAAATGTAGATGTTCGAGTGTATTCATTGTTGCAGTCATCACATTTGAGTTATCTGCTTGCAGTAGCCCTCAGTCGGCCTGATTATCAAAGTCTTGGGTCCTGCATCAGTTGCGGTCTCATCTTCCATGACGTCAGGTAGTCAGGGGTAAAGCATGCAGCCGACGCCATTACAACAGTTTTTCTTGCACCAGATGCCAGGTGCCCCCATAATGGGAAGCAATTATACACAAGGTTACACCTCCAACAAAAAAGCAAATACACCAAAAAGCTTTAAGCATAGTAAACAAGAATAGAGGAACAGACAACAGAAGTCAGGGGGCTGCAGGGAGGGTAACCAGGACTGCAACAGTGAATACACTCGAACATCTACATTTATGGTAAGTGTACACAACTGTACTATGTTCTTCATGTTTCACTGTTGCAGAGTCATCACATTTGGATAGAGTCCCAAAGCTAAGGATGGGAGGAGGTAATCAGATAGCATTATGACCAGCTATAAGGCCCTGCAAGACTGCAGTGGCAAATCCAGCTTTGGATTTAGAAAAAATTGGCAAGTGGTAATGCTTGGTGAAGGTATGTACAGAACTCCAGGTAGCAGCTTATAGGATGTCCCTGGTAGGGACACCTCTGAGAAAGGCTGTAGAGGTAGATGCAGCCCTGGTGGGGTAGGTTTTCCATGATGCTTATAGCAGAAATGAATGCAATGGCCTATCCACTTAGAAATGGTTTGCTTTGAAATGGCCTTCCTCTCTGTCGCAGCAGCAAATGCAACCAGCAGCTGTTCAGATTTCCTGAGAGGCTTAGTCCTGTCCAAGTAAAATCTCAGTTGTCTGTGCATGACGCCTAAGGAGTGCAATATTCGTTCCCCTTTGTTCTGTGGATTAGAAAAGAAGGATGGCAAATGAATGGACTGATTAAGGGCCACACTGGATACCACCTTGGGCATGAAGGATTGGTTCTAAGGGACACCCTGTCAGCATGAATGATGATGAAAAGCTCCACTGCCATGAGGGCCTGTAATTCAGATACCCTTCTTGCTGAGGTAATGGCTAGAAGGAAGGCCGTTTTCCAAGAAATGAATTTCAACTCTACATTTACAGCTGGCTCAAAGGGAGGTAGAGTGAGCTTTTCCAATGCAAAGTTACAGTCCCAGGCCTACTCTCCTGGGTGTTCTTAAGTTTTTGGCTCCTCTGAGGAACTGCTTCAGCAATGGATGAGAGAAGAGGGGTGGCTCTGTATTGTAATGAGCTGAAATGGCTGAGGCATGAATTTTGAAGGAGGAAAAGGAAAGGCCCTTGTGAATCATCACAGTTAAGTATTGAAGAATCTGAGGTAAACTGAGCGCTGCTGTGCCCATCCCCTGAGTTTGGCTTCAGAAACAGAATATTTTCCATTTTTCAGCATATGATTTTCTAGTACTAGGCCTCCTTGCCACCAGAATGACATCAATCACTTGTTTACTGAGGGATGGTAATGGAGAGATCAGGTAATTAGCCAGGCTGCCAGATTCAAGGTTTGAAGCTGTGGTTGCAGAATCTGGCCCTCCTGCTGGGACAGCAGGGTAGGAGTTTGAGGTGGTGCCAGCAGTGACACATTGAGCAAGAGGGGGTACTACCAGTGTTGGTGTGGCCAGTCTGATGCAATCAGTATTGTCCTTGGTTCGTCCTGTTTGATCTTTAGTAGTACCTTGGAGAGGAGAGGCAGAGGGGTAAAGGCATAAACTGATAGGTTTTTCCAGGTGAAGGACAGTGCATCCACTTTAAAAGCTTGTTTGTAAGGAGTCCTTGTGCAGAATTTGTCCAACTGGTAGTTCTGGGGGGAGGCAAACAGGTCTATCTCTGGGCTCCCCCATTTGTTTCCCAACGTGTTGAGTATCTTTGGTTCCAGTTTCCACTTGTGTGGGTCCATGAGATTTCTGCATAGGTCATCTGCCAGTGTATTTAGCTTTCCTGGCAGAAATTGAGCCTGTAGGTGCACTTGGTAGCTCAAGGCTGTGTTCCACAGTGCCATGGCTAGTCTGCAGAGAGGGCATGAGTGGGTCCCTCCCTGCTTGTTTATGTACCACATAACAGTGGTGTTGTCTGTCTTTACCAATAATTGTCCTGGAAGAATGTGGTCCTTGAAGGCTGTCAGAGCATGCTGTACAGCTAACATTTCTTTTTGATTAATATGCAGGTGCATTTTACTTGGGTTCCATTTTCCCTGAATGCACTTCCCTGCCAAGTGAGCCCCACATGCATAGTCTGATGGGTCTGTTCTTGGGGTTTGGGAGGCAGGAGTTAGACTGAATGGCAGTCCCTTGTTTTGGTGGCAGGCCTCTGCCCACCAAAGGAACTCTATCTGTAGACAAAGTATGATAGGAATCATTGATTCTAGATCCTGAGAATGTTAACACCATAGGCTTTTTAGATATCATTGTAGTTTCCTCATATGCAGTCTTGCATATGGAATTAGTAGAATGCAGGAGGCCATTACCCCAGGGCTTGCAGTATTTTTCTTGCAGATAGCTGGATCTTTGTGGCCAGTAGTTTGAAGTAGGCTGTCAAATGAACTTGTTTCTCTGGCGTGAGGTAGGCCATCTGGGAAGTTGTATTCAAGCTTGCTCCCAGGAATACAATTTGCTGGCAGGGTACAAGATGTGACTTCTTTTCTTTTATGGTGTACCCCAGACAAGTTAGCAGTTTCTTTACAAATGCCAGATGATTCAATAGTATGTCCTGGCTTTCTGCCTGAATTAGACAATCGTCCAGGTATGGGTATATTTGAATATTTCTTTGCCTGCAAAAAGCAATGACAGGAGCTAGGCACTTTGTGATTACCCTGGGCGCAGTACATAAGCCAAAGGGCAGTGCAGAGAACTGGTAATACAAGTAGCCTGCTTTGAAGCGTAGGTATCTTCTGCAAGATTCCCTTATTGGGATGTGCAGGTAGGCTTCCTTTAAATCCAGTGTTGCCAACCAGGCATCTTTGCCTAGCATAGGAAGCAGCTGATGAAGAGTTAGTATCATGAATTTTGGGATTACCAAAAATATGTTTAGGATAGACAGGTCCAGGATAGGACGCCAGGAACTGTCTTTTCTGGGTACCAGAAAAAGTCTTGAGTAGAAACCTTGTCCCCATTCTTCTTCTGGAACAGGCTGAATAGCCCTGATGCTTAAAATAGAGAAAACTTGCTTTTGAGCCTCTGCCCACTGATTTGGGAGTAGATGTAGCCAACCGTTTCGGGTTGGTAAGGAGTGGAAGTGGAATCTGTATCCTTGGGAAACTATATTTAAAACCCATTTGTCCTGGGTAATGAGTTCCCAGTTTTTTATCTGCAGAGCAATCTTGCCCCCTAAAGGAACAGTCAGTTGTGCAGGGCTTGGAAGGTTTAAAGTTAAGTCATTGAGACAGTTTACCATAGGGGGGAGTCTTACTACTTCCTGCTTCGGAAGTGGGAGTGCCCCACTGCTTAGTCCTGGGAGTCCCTTGGGACCTCAGCCTGGGTGTTCTGTAGGTTCTGTGTTTGGACTGAGAAGGCCTGGAAGAAGCGGGAAAAGACCAATTCTTAGAGAGCCAATGCCTACTAAATCTGCGAGGCTGTACTTGCAGGAAATCTTTAACAGTTTGCATAGATTTAGCTTTTTCCTCCATCTTTTTAAGTACTACTTCTGCTTTGTTGCCAAACAGGTGGTCTTGGTTTAAGGGAGCATCCAGCAATTTAGCCTTAACATGATCTGGCAAAGATTGCTCCTTAAGCCAAGCATGTCTTCTAAGTACAGCCCCAATGACAGCAGCCATGCAAGATGCCTCTAATGAATCAAAAACACATTGCAAAGTATGTTTTCCAAATTGGTCAGCAGAATGCACTAAATCCTGTAAATTTTTATTTTCAGCGCAATCAGGAATCAAAATCATTTTCTGTTTAAGCAATCCAATAATATGCTGCTGATACTTTACCATATGAAACTGGCAGTTTAAGGCCCTAATGGCCAAGGTTGCAGAAGTGTATACCTTCTTACCACATCTATCCAGTGCCCAGGAATCTCTATCAGAGGGGGTAGGATTTTTGGCAGTAGTAGCCTTAATGCCCTTGGGTCCCTGTAAAATGATCTCAGGATCCGCAGTAGGATTTTTAAAAAGGAACTTGCGAGAGTCAGGAATCCTGTAATACCTATCAGGTTTTCTGGGAGCAGGAGGTAGAGAGTCAGAGGCCAGGCTAGATTCCGAGAAGGCATCATCTACAATGTCCAGTACAGGAGGGATAGCTAAAGGCCTGTGTTGAGGCAGGAGTGAGTATTCCCTAAGCCTCTTTTTGGAGTCAGAGTAACCCTGGCTTTCCCAGCAAAAATGCAGCCTAAGAGTAAACAAGGTTTCACCAAAACAGAAATCCTCTGGAGGGGAAGCAGAGGAATGGAGTCCTCTGCATCAGAATCTTCATAGGTAGATAAGGGCAAATCCTGGTCATCAGAGAAAACAAAAATTTCAGAATCCTCATCAGAAGAATCAGAAGGAAACTCAGTCCTAGGTCTCTTAGAGGGAGAAGGGTGACTCCCCCTGATTACAGTAATAAGGTCTTCAGCCATTCTTATTTGTTTTTTAGGCATAGGGGCCTGACCATGACGTCTGGGAGTCGGTTTTCTCGGCATGGATCAAGTTTTAGGCGTTGAAGAAGATGGCATCAGTTTAATATGCAAGTCAGTAGGCCTGAATACACCCTCAGAAGCCAGTGCCTGCACAGTGGCTCCAAACCCATCCAAGGTACAGATATCCGCAGGTTCCACAGATGAAGAAGCATCTCGTGGCATACCGAAATCCGAATGGGTCTCAGCAGAGGTCTGCGAATCTGAAGTAGCAGGTATCAGAGGCTGCGAAAGCGCCTCACTGACTACCGGCGAACTGGCGACTAGCTTAGCTGGATTTATGCGGCCTGTCTCTGTTTTTATCTTTGCGTTTTTTCGGAATGTCGGTAGTCGGGTGGCTTACCAAAGCCATTTCTGGAAAATTTAACTGAGTACCAAAATATTTAGATGCGTAAATGAACCAACGATGAATAGTATGAGGTTTGAATAATGCACAAAATCGACAGTGAGGTAAGTCGTGGTCTGGGCCTAAGCAAGTAATGCAGTACGAATGAAAAGCTTTATGAGGTATTTGCTTTCTACAAGAAATACAATTGTTAACTTTTTCTGACATGGGGTACTTGGCTTAGTTGAAAACTTCAGATCTGAAAATCGAAAATGAAAATTTCAGGAGTCGGCCAACCAGCACTTGAGAACTGCTTCTGCTTCAGGCATCGCATGGCAAGAAAGGCTGATGTAATGACATCGGCTGCATGCTTTATACCCCTGACTACCTGACGTCATGGAAGATGAGACATCAACCGACGCAGGACCCAAGCCGACTGAGGGCTACTGCAAGCAGATAACCCAAATGTGATGACTGCAGCAGTGAAACACGAAGAACATCAGTAATGTTACACAGTGAAACTGGTCACACTTTGGGAAGGGCGTTATAGTAGCTGACAATAGTGGTTGGTGGCAGTAATTTCTACCTTACAGTCTGGAGAGAAGGGGGCAAAGCTGGGGAACCTATGCCAGCCTTCCCCAGGAGTGTCTGTGTGGTTGTATTTAACTCATATCTCAACGCGCATGTGTGTGGTCAACTACGTGGGCAGGGACACCAAGCACTGGTTGGACATAGAGGATGCAGGCAGTTTTGGCTTAACCACTAGGCTGAGATCTGTACCCTATAGCTGTGCCAGTGGGGAGTCTTATTGAGGATCTGAAGAGAAAGGGAGAAACCAGCCCCAGACTTATCTCTGTGTGCTCTTAAGGGAAATTGTATTTTACTGCATGTGTACTTTTTATCCCCCCACTGTGCACATCCCTCACTGGTGCTAGTGGTGAGGATTGAGGCTCCTTGATTACTGGGCCAGTGCACGGACGTCACTGAAGGCCTAAGTGTCAGGAAGGCATTCAAAATCCTTTGAGAAAAGGCTTGCCAAATTGGGGGAAGGCTCCTGACAAGGCGCATGTTTCTGTTTGTGTTTTCTCTTGACAGGAAGGGCTACCCAATGCTGGGATCGAAGGGTTGATATAGGCCTAGGCTCTTGACTCGTTGTTGGCAAAATCTCAATGGAAGTGTCAGGAGAGGTACTACGAGTTACACTTGAAGGAGCAAGCCACAGTTCCCCCTTACCATCTATAATGGACATCTGTGACACCTTTGCGGACCATGCTAAAGGAACCCTCCCAAGCAGCTTCTAAATCAGTACCAAAGGAAGGAGGAAGACCCGACACTGTACGTACCTCTGGGCCTTCACTGGCATCCAGGAACAGAGGTACAGATGAAGATTCAGGCCTTACAGTTTTCACCTTTTTCTTCAGGGGATCACATGACGGACCTGGAGTACCTTCCATACCTAGTGCTAGTCATGTTACTCTCTGGTTTTCAAGACAAATATTAAGGGCAGACATATGACTGAGGAATGTTTTAGGGATGAATGCCTGACAGATGGCACAGGCTTTGTAGTTGCGATTGGAACCCACTGGTCATGGCTGTCTTTTTGTGGAATCTGTCTTCCACAGTGGCCCTTCTTGGGTGACATTAACCTCTAACAAGCATGCAGTAGCAAATATGTAATAAAGGTTTACCCCAACGGGGCACTTATCTGAATCCTAGAAAAACTTTCTGCGTTCAAATGAACGGTGGAAGCTGTCATTCAGACTAGAGGCAGAGAAGTTCTGAGAACGGCACGTACAGACATCACTTTTATGGTCGACGTCAGCTGTTCTATGTGCAACGTCACACGTACCTTGCAGTAGCTTAAGCCTTTTGTATACTGGTTGGATGTTCAGGTCGCCTAGCCGGGGATCTCTCTCATGTTATGAATACTGGCAACACAGAAATAGAAGGATATCAACTGGGTATGTATGCTCTTAAAGAAACATGAAGTAGAGATAAGTCATATTATGGTTTATTAAGCCATATTGTGGTTAATTTCAATAAAACATTCATCAGACCTTTCTTGGAATACAATAATTCTTTTTGTATATAATCTAAAAAAATTTAATTAGAATTTAGAACATTCTAAGAAAATTGACAAAGAAAATGCAAGGACTATTTAATACTAGATACTCTGATAAACATAAAACTTATAAATTTATTTTCAGTACATTACAGACAGTATAGAGGTAAAATTATTCTTGCTTACAAGGCTTTTAGAAGTGAAGAACTTACAATTGTGTTAAATCTAGAGTTACAAGACAGTCTTAGGACTTTTAAGTTTATGGGTCTAAATTTTAGGGTTGGTATTAGAACTAAACTAAGACAAAATTTTATTACAAAATCTGACAATTCTGTGGAATCACTTGCTACTCCTGTATGTTCATCACCTAATACTGATCTTTTTAAAAGAAACTTAAACTTGTCATTTGGAACAGACTCGCATTTTTCAGTCCATATTATTTATATATGTACATATGCATTTATAAATGTCAACTATTCGTTTACCAGGGTAAGGCACTGGTCACAAATTGACCAATTTCAGGCCCAGCCTCTGATTATATATATGAATTGGGTAACTGCATATGCAACTTGAGTTGAATTACAATTACAATTTCTAATCAATGTAACTAGTTATTAAATAATACTATACATTTCGGTTTGGTGATATTTCCCCTGGGACTTCCTAGAGAGATGCTTCCTGTCAACAAATGTAAACACGTAGACTGAATACAGACAACATGTGAGGGGTTTACTGAAAGACTAGTGACAAGGATGACAAGAGAAGAATAAACTGGTAAAAATTAAAGACAAACACGATTACCAGCACGGTAATTATTACTTGTTATCCTGAAAATGATGCTAAACTGCAGCTCAGTATAACAAGTGTTACTAGAGTTGAGATATAATTGTGCTTTTAAAAGAATAGTAGCAGTTTATTCTACCAGTGTAATCCAACTAGTCATTAGTAACTTTAAGCAGAGGTGTTACGGGGTTATGAGAAGCAATGCAAATGTTTTAATTCAAACTGTGGGCGATAGGACATGAACTTGATTAAGCATATAGACAAGGATAATGCAGAAGCAGGCATGCAGGAAACAAAATCATGCATGTATTATGTCACAACTTTTTGTTTTTGAAATGTGCCAATGTACATCTGTTTATGATCTGCACTGGAAGAGAATTCCAGATTTTGTATCCTGGAAAGGATGAGACACTGCATTTCCAGATAAGGTGGTGCAGAGTCTTTAAACTGAAGTTGCTGCCTCGGATGAAGACATACAGCGGATAAGATTAATATATTTGCTGCACTAGAGGAAAAATAGCTCCTGTGGGCCCCCATTATGGTGTGAAGGGAAACCTGCATCCCAAATGATAGGAAAATAAACATTCTGATGTTGTCAATTTTCATTTTATCCTCAACTGTTTGGACAGAGGACCCAGCTACCTAAAACCCCCTGGTGGACTATAAGGAAGAATATTCCTGGGCACAGTTGAGCCAAAAGATGCTATAGCCCTTGAGACCAGATCTAATTTGTAATGAGTGATAAAGGTATGAAGATTTGCACATGTTGCAGCTGCATGTATATCATCCATTGAAGCCCTGGATAGAAACACTGAAGCTGCTTTAGGTTCCCTGCCCCTCTGTTCGTTGTGCATCCATTTTCCACTTCATCCACTGAAGCTGACTATCGTAACTAAATAAAACTACAGGAAGCAAGAAACCTGACACCCTACAGCTTTTCTGTTGTAATAGTTGCATGGGTTTCTTTCACGCGTGACCCCCACCCCCCCACTTGGGATTAACTACATTACGTATTTGCCACTTCATCCACTGAAGCTGAGTATCGTAACTAAATAAAACTCCAGGAAGCAAGAACCTGGCATCCTACAGCTTTTCTGTTGTAATAGATGAATTGCAACTTAGTTTTTGTTAGGTTTTAAGGCTTAAAAGGTGTGTGCACAACATCAGTGAAGGGTTCCAGCCAGTTGACACTAAAATGGGCCAATACCTTGAAACACACACACAGACACACACAGAGACCCAGTCCCAAGCCTTTACTGTTTACATTAGTACATTTTGCTTTTACATTCAGCATAGTCTCTAGACTAATCACAACTCTCTCTAAAACTGCCAAACAACCCTGTTTATGTGCCTGCAGTGTAAATTAAAGTATTCCAGAGCTACTTCAATTAAGCTTTTGCTAGATACTGATATTTTAAGCTCAGTACTCACCTTTAAACTGATAATTTTTTCAGGTCTTCTCCCTGTGGGGGAGGGACACAAGTTCCTGGCTAATCCTGTTCTAGCTGCTCTCTACTCCATTCCCTGTCCGTTACTCCCAGCCCTTCTCCCTGTGGGGGAGGGACACAAGTTCCTGGCTAATCCTGTTCTAGCTGCTCTCTACTCCATTCCCTGTCCGTTACTCCCAGCCCCACCCCCTGATTATCTTCATTAGTCAGTCCCCTTCTCTGGCGCCATCTTTAAACCATCTCTCAACTACCTAAATCACATTTATTTTCCATCCTATTACTGCTTTAGGTTCCCTGCCCCCTCTATTCGTTGTGCATGCACAGCTAATAAGTAGAGCACTGCTACATTTCTATTAGAGTTGATATGCACTACTGTCTTACTACTGTTTAACTTCTGATTTATTTGGTTATTTCTGTTAACTGCTGAGTCATTTGATGATGCTGAATTGTAACAGAACTCCTATATGCTTTGAGAGCTAGCTATTGTATTAACTGACAAACTGCTTGTATGGCTATCTTATTTCATGATAGTAGAGCTTAATTATATATCTGCCAGGAATCCTTTTAACTGCTTGCAAATCTTATTTGTGTTCTGACTGCATCTGTAAGCATTCCTGTTGTATGCTACTGCTCTTAGAAGGCTCAGAGGCTGGACTTTTTAATTGCTTTCATAGAAGGCTAAGTGAGTGTAGTTTATGTTACTGTTCATATTGTACAACTTAGCTGTAAAATTATTGCCTTAGAACAGCCATACTTGCTTTGTGCAGTATATCCTGTCTGTATTCACTGCTGGGTTGTACAGCTGTTATCAGTCAGAGGCTGCATGTTAATGCTGATAATGTATGCAATTTAATCAATTTTACTTTTTATCTGTATACCTTGCATGCTTTGCACTTCACATTCTGTAACCTTTGCACTAATTCTGCCTTATTTAATTTTATTTTTCAGTTGCATGGGTTTCTTTCATGCGTGACCCCACCCCCATTTGGGATTAACTACAATACACATTTTCCACTTCATCCACTGAAGCTGACTACCGTAACTAAATAAAACTCCAGGAAGTAAGAACCTGACATCCTACAGCTTTTCTGTTGTAATAGATGAATTGCAACTTAGTTTTTGTTAGGTTTTAAGGCTTAAAAGGTGTGTGCACAACATCAGTGAAGGGTTCCAGCCAGTTGATACTAGATTGGACCAATACCTTGAATCAGCCTTACACACACAGTCCCAAGCCTTTACTGTTTACATTAGTAAATTTTGCTTTTACTTTCAGCATAGTCTCTAGACTAATCACAACTCTCTCTAAAACTGCCAAACAACCCTGTTTATGTGCCTGCAGTGTAAATTAAAGTATTCCAGAGCTACTTCAGTTAAGCTTTTGCTAGATACTGATATTTTAAGCTCAGTACTCACCTTTAAACTGATAAATTTTTTCAGGTCTTCACCCTGTGGGGCTGAACCCGCTACGCTCACTCCGCTCCACTCCCTGCCCCCATATCCACCCTCCCTCCATAACATCAACCTTATACTTAGCCTGACCCCTCCCATACTTCTCTTCCACATATCCCATAACCCCCCCTAATTATTCCCCTATCATACCTCATTATTGTAGTCTACCTCCCCACCCATTTCTAAATAAGCTTATATAGTACTCCATCCTCTAAACTATTTGTATCCTGCTCACATTCTTTGTTATCACACTGCCCTCAACCACCATCATGTCCATCACAACTGTTACTTTGATCTTGCTTCTCTCACTTGCACTCTCTCTCCTAACAATAATCGCAACTTTCCAGGCACCCAACATACCTCCTGCACCTACCTGTACAACCAGCACCAATAACCCACAATTATCAAGGTACTCAGACATCCACCCTAGCTTATTCACAGCTAATACCTCTGTACTATGCAAAGTGAAAATTCTACCTCTCCAAACACACTCCCCTTATCATACCACCAGCAGCAACTACACCATTTTTAGGGAAAAAAAACTGAGAAGTATAACCTACACAATTTGCCAGTGTGGTGATGTACAACCCAACCCAGGTCCAGCCCCCCTCAGCTCCAGCAAACCTCTCATGCTATCAACCATAAATCTCCTAAGCCTTAGGAACAAGATACCTGAACTGGATTTCTAAGTACAACTCAGACATTATAGCAGCTACTGAAACCTGGTTGAAATCATATACAAAAGACACTGAATTTCTTCCCCCAAGCTACTCATGCCTGAGAGTCGATTGACCCAACAAGAGAGGAGGAGGAGTAGTAATATTTTTCCCTAGCAATTACACATTAATCCCCTACTCAAAACCAACACCCAACTTCTCCCCAGCCGAAGTACTAATCTCTATATTAAAACTTAACAACCATAAAAACATTTGTAAAATTGCTCTTTATATTCCCCCAGGAAACAACATACCAATATTAGAAAACATACTTGCCTGAACTTCCCAAAATATAGATAATGAAACCATAATTCTAGGTGATGTAAATATCGATTGGCTATGTAGGCCACGACAACCCCTCAAAAAACATAAATCTTTACAACTTCTCCCAACTAATTGAAGACATCACTAGACCTCACAAAAATTACAACTGGGGCTCCACAATAGACTGGATATTAGTGTCCCACCCTTTCAATGCCATCAGTGCAGGCATACTACCTAATACCATTAGTGACCACCACCCAGCATATATCATACGCAAAACTACTCCAACCACAGGCCAACACCAATACAAATCTACCAGAAATTTTACTAAGTTCCAATCATCCATATTTAATGAAACCTTAGCTAAAGTAAACTGGAAACCCCTCAAATCCCTACCACTTAATGAGGCTGTTGAATTCTTTGACTCAACATTTCTAGGCATCCTAAATGGGCAAGCATCCACCCGCCAAAAGTGAATAAAACATAACCATGCATGCTGGCTCTCAAAATCCACCAAAGAAGTAATGTCCACAAGGGATAAAATCTGGAAATCATGGCAGAAAAACAAAGACCCCCTCAACTCTATTACATTACATGAAATGCAGGCATGGTGGCACAGTATGCATAGAGCGTATCAATCAACAGCAGTCTGTATAACACACAAATACACTAATACGCTAGTTGCGTACAGATAAAGTTACCAGTTAGTCAGTATCACCGTAAAAAGCAAAAGTATACCAAGTACTGTATCAGGCTTCCGTGGAACAATGGCTTGTAAACTCTTCAGCACCTCAAGTGTTCAACGGGACATATCCAAAGTCGTATAACAAAGAAAGCAAGTAAATGCAATGCAGGCTTGTTATTCAACGCCAGTATGCGAGTCAGTGCATACAAAAATAAGCTTTCTGCTTGTGGATGGAGTCAACAGTTAATTCAAATAAAGTACCTGATTCAAGAGCAAAACTTCAGAGGAACAATAGCTCGGAAACCTTCAATGACAATCTACTGTGGTGGGTTGAATTGTTCTTAATAATAATATTTTTAACATATTAGATATTTCCTACTAGATGTATAAATCAATATATATATATGCTTTTCACACATATATATATTTTAGTGACAATGTTTGATGGTAAATTTCTGACTTCATGAGAGTTTACACCATGATACAAATATTAGTAGTCTTTTATTTATTGTGGCATCTTGAATGGATTTCTAATGCATAAGTGCTTTCACTAACAATAATTTTAATAAATTAGATACATTTCTTAGCAGTAATTTTATTTTATTGTGTATGCAATTATATGTTTTTTGTACAGTGACAGTGTTTTGTCTTGGAACTACATACAGTCAGCTTTTGCGTGCAACTACCATTACATATCTTTTTTTATATATACCTTTTTTATATATATTTTCTATTTAAAATGTTTTTAGACTTTGAATTAGTAGTAACAGGAAATGGCATTTCCATTACTGTGATGCTCTGTCAGTTTAAAATTTTAACAGGAAATGACATCGTTGCTACTGTGATGTTTTGTTATAAATATGAGTGCTTTGTCAGTCTAAATTGTTTAACGGCCTGATGAAGACCTAGTTGAAAGCGCTTGCCGATTTTTATATGAATAAACTACCTTGGATATACTCTGTTGAACGCTTGGTTTGTCATTGAAGGTTTCCAAGCTATTGTTCCTCTGAAGTTTTGCTCTTGAATCAGGTACTTTATTTGAATTAACTGTTGACTCCATCCACAAGCAGATAGCTTATTTTTGTATGCACTGACTCGCATACTGGCGTTGAATAACAAGCCTGCATTGCATTTACTTGCTTTCTTTGTTATACGACTTTGGATATGTCCCGTTGAACGCTTGAGGTGCTGAAGAGTTTACAAGCCATTGTTCCACGGAAGCCTGATACAGTACTTGGTATACTTTTGCTTTTTACGGTGATACTGACTAACTGGTAACTTTATCTGTACGCAGCTAGCATATTAGTGTATTTGTGTGTTATACAGACTGCTGTTGATTGATACGCTCTACGCATACTGTGCCACCACGCCTGCATTTCATATATTTCTTCTTTAACTATTTGGAAGCACAGGAGTGTTGGTGAGTGTAACCTTGCAGTTTTTCTATTACATTACAAGCAACTCCGTAACCAGGCAAAACGTCTAATAACCACTGATAAAAAAGACGACTATTTCCACCTACAAAGCCAACATAAAAATAATCCCTAAAAATTCTGGTCCTCCATCAGCCAACTATGACGCCTAGGCTCTCAAAGCAATCCATCCCCTGACCCACAAAACCCCCCCACTGAACTTGCCCCCCCTCTTCAATTCCTACTTCACTGACACCATCGCTAACCTAACCGCCACCTTTCCTACAGTTAACAGCACCATCACCAAGACAGCTGATGACCAAATCACCCCAGAAAACAAGTCTACCCTTAACCCTAACCTAAAATTCTCCCCCATACCCACCAGCACAATTAAAAAACCTTTTACTTAAGCTAAAACCCTGTACTCTGGCCCCTGACAATCTACCCCCACACTTCCTGCAGCGAGCTGCAAACTCTATAGCTTATCCTATCAGCATACTCATTAACAGATCAATTAAAGAATCCCTTGTCCCAGACATCTGGAAAAAAGCATTAATTCTCCCCTTACACAGAGGTGGCACCAACACAGACACCACAA
The DNA here is from genome assembly GCF_019279795.1 of Protopterus annectens. Taxonomy (NCBI): domain Eukaryota; kingdom Metazoa; phylum Chordata; order Ceratodontiformes; family Protopteridae; genus Protopterus; species Protopterus annectens. Next base: position 62,926,466 of record NC_056749.1, on the reverse strand, counting down.
ACTTTCGACCCATAGCAATTCTCTCACCCCTCCCTAAAATACTGGAAAAATGCATCCATGCCGAACTCCTCAACTACCTGCATGAAAATAAAATGTTATCACCCACTCAGCATGGTTTCAGACTAGGACACAGCACCACTACCGCCCTCCTATCCTACCTTGATACAGTTAACTGGGCACGGGATTCTGGTAAAATAATTGCTTCACTTTTCCTTGACCTCTCCAAAGCTTTTGATACCATTTCCCACAATATCCTACTCTCTAAACTGTCCACTCTCCACATTTCTCCCCCTACCCTACAATGGTTCAACAGCTATCTCTCCAATAGGCAGCAATCCACCAAATGGCAACAGTCTTACTCTCCCTTCCTCAATACTTCCACAGGGGTACCCCAAGGCTCCATTACTTGGTTCTCTCTTATTTAGCATCTTTATTAACAACTTTCACACCACTCTCCCACAATGTTCAGTAATCCAGTATGCTGATGACTCTACAATAATGTTGTTGTTGTGTCTTTCGGCTTTTCCCGGTTAGGGGTCGCCACAGCAGAACTCCGGTCCGCTAATGACTGGCAGTAGATTTTTACGTGCCAAGTTGCCAGCCCTGACGCACAACCTTCAACGAAGGTACGCCCATTCATGCATGTCTCCACACAGAAGACGCTCTAGCTGAGAATCGAACAGGACAACGTCTTACTGTGAGGCGACAATGCTACCGCAGCACCACCACCACAGTTCTACAATAATATGCACTGCAAATTCCAGCTCTGAACTCCAGCAAATTACCCAGAATGCCCTCACATCTACTGAATCTTGGATGCTTAACAATCATCTTGCCCTAAATCCAAAAAAAAAACTAAACTAGTAATTTTTACTCCTAGGAAAACAACTCCATTTGATAAAAAACTCTTCAGTATACAAGCACAAGACAATACCACTATAGAAGTTCTCCCACACACTAAATTACTAGGCATTATTATAGATGAAAACCTTATCTTTGACCTACACATAAACAATAAGATCAAAAAAACGCACCTAAAGCTTGGTATGCTCTACAAGCACCAACACTTTCTTAGCCTCTCTACTAGACAAACCCTTGCAACTACCTTTTTATTACCGTCTCTCCTTTATGGTGCCCCTCTCCTCAATAATATCAGAAATTCTACAAAATCCAAACTTGCTATGTATTACAACAGAATAGCAAAATTTGCCATCAAGGCCAAATTCTCATCCCACCACTGTAAGTCATTGAAACAATTAGGGTGGCTGGAACTCTTCCACCATCTCTCATTCACCCAATTAACTACTGTGCACAAAATAATCTACAGACCCACAGACTGTCCTGCTCTCTCAACTCTACTTGCCAAATACCATTTCAGCAGGCATCTAAGACCTGAAAATCATCTACTTCTAAAAGTAGATAAGCCCACCTTACCTGCTGGTCAACTCCTCTATTCCTTCACTGTCGCCAAACTATGGAACTCACTTCCACCTGCTATAAGAAACACAGGCAGCAGCACCACCTTCAAACAATACTGAAAAATCATCTCAACTCTTCCTGGTTATGTTCCTGCTCTATAACCTAACCTCTTCACTCTCCTTATATGATTAGTAAACGCCTATGTCCTTTGCTACTAGTGACTGATGATACTTTCTCCATATTTATTTTTATCTTCACTTGTTGATACTGGTACAATAATACTGATTAATATGTCTCTGTTTATACCACTCTGATTGAAGTCATTGAATTCTGCTTTAATGTATATTTTCTGTATATATTACTGTAATCAAGCAAACTAGATTCTTGCTTTTATGTATATATTCTGTATATGTTACTATATTTACTATCTGTTACACTGTTTCTGCTTCTGTACTAATTATTTATATTTTTTCTGTATCTCGCTGGAGCTTTTCTCCCCGGGCCTCCACTGAAAATGGGCTATTTTAGGCCCAGTGGACTTTCCCAGTAAACAAATGCAATAAATAAAGTTGCTATGGACCTATTTGAATGGGTTCTTACAGGTTTAGGTAAAGTTAGACCAAACTTGTTATAGATAAAAGAAATACAATCAGACAGCCATCTGGCTAGAATTACTTTAGCAACTGGCTTTCCTAATTACACATCTGCAAAGGAAACAAACAACTGATCTGTCTTTCTAATTTCTTTTGTCCTTTGCAGATAAAAACATAACTGTCGGTGAACATCCAATAAATGCAACACATATACTCCTTTATTTGCAAATTTAGGAAAGAATACCAGCAAATTAATGGATTGATTAATACTGGATTCTGACACCACCTTGGGAAGGAAAGACGCATTGGTTTGCAATGTAACTCTATCCTTAAAAAAAATAAATAAATCAAATAGGTTTCAATGACAATGCTTGAAGTTCTGAAATTTTTCTAGCTGAGTGAGGTAATGGCTACTAGAAAGGCAGTTTTCCAAGTCAAGAACCTCAGGTCACATTTAGCTGTTGGTTCAAAGGGGGAATGAATTAAGGCTTGCAGTAGCAGGTTCATATCCCATGGTGGAGTAGGGTCTTTATACGAGGGTCTCAATAGAACAGTGCCTCTCAGGTCAAAGTTTAGAAGAGGCCACAGAAGAATTCTCAAACCCAATATGAAAATTAGATATCGCTGCTAACTGAACCTTAATGGTAGAAGAGCTCAACCCTTCATCAAAGATCGAAGCCAAAAATTCAAGGATGCGATGTATCCGGGCTGAAAAGGGGTCAGTATGATTTTTGTGTGTCCAATAAACAAACTTTTTCCATTTACTTGCAAAAAGCTTTCTTGTTGAAGGTTTATGGGAAGATAAAAGGATATGATGGACAGGGTGTCTGGTTATTAACAGAATTGGAGAAACCATGTTGTTAAGCTTGAGGTTTGAGATATCTGGATGAACCATATCTGTTGGATGTGAGAAGAGATCTGGACATCAAACCCAAGGCTGGAAGGATCAACCGGGCAGAAAGAATAGCTGTGTAAAATCTTACCATAACCACAGATTTCCTTCTATTCTATATGCTACAGTATTCATAACATGGGGGACTCCACCACCGGGTGATTCATATGCCTGTCCAGTATACCAAAGTCTAAATGCTATTGTAGGGTATGTGCGACTCTGCACATCAGTTAATGTACGTCGGCCATAAAGAGACATCGGGTTTAAAGCGGATGTCAGCACGTACCTCTCAGAACTGAATGATGCAAAGCACCAGCCTGATAAAGTGAGAAAACACGGGACCAGGGAAGGCGGGGGGGGGGGGGGGCAATACTGCAGCATATAGAAGAGAAGGACATCTATGGCTATGGTAAGATTTTTACACAACTATTCTATATCCTTCTATTCATATTCATAACATGAAGAGAAGGACATCTATGGCTATGGTAAGATTTTTACACAACTATTCTATATCCTTCTATTCATATTCCTAACATGAGTGCCAATGCCAATGCAGAAGAAAACCTGGGAAAGGCAGCAGAAACATTTTCCACAAAACCATGGAGAATAGCTCCGGCAAAACCCACCCTGAACCTGGAAATGACATCCAGTTTATAGTGCTTGGTGAAAGTATGAAGAGAAGACCAGGCAACTACTGCCAAGATAAGGGCTGTGTCCAATCCTTTAAAGAAGGCCCCAGATTGGGAAAATGCTCTAGTGGAATGAGCCCTCACAAGTGAGGAGAGATCCTTTTCATTGGCTGAGTAACAGAAAGAAATGGTTTTAGAAATCTAGGAGGAAATAATTTGCTTGGAAACAGGTTGGCCCAGGGCTCTTGGGTGATAGGAAACAAACAAACAATCTCTTGGACTTATGGATGGGCTTAGTTGTGCTTAAGTAGTATCTAGAGTTGCCTATGTACGTCCAAAGTGTGAAGAATCCTCTCACTGGAGGGTTGGGGGGAGGGAAAAAGGTACGGAGATTGATAGCCTGACTCAGGGATAACTCATTAATCACCTTGGGCATAAAGGAAGGATTAGTCCGAAGAGAAAACCTGTCCCTATGAAACACTGGGAAGGGAGAGGAGGCCATTAGGGCTTGCAGCTCAGAGACCCTTCTAGCAAAAGTAATAGCCAGAAGAAGAACTACTTTTCATGTACAATGTTGAAGGGAAGATGACATGGCTGGCTTAAAGGGGGCAGGGTAAGTTTCTCCAGGACAAAACTGAGATCCCAAGGAGGAGGCACTGGTTTCTTTGGTGGTCTAATGAGAAGGACGCCTTTAAGGAACATCTTGACTTCCAGCTTAGAAGCCAAAGGAGGGAGACATTGGTAAATATGCAGAGATGGCAGAAAGATGTGCCTTGACTGAAGAATAAGTCAAGCCAGTCTTCATTAATTCACTCAGGTAGGACAAAACCACTGGGATGTCTACTGACAGTGATTGTTATGTGTTTTTTGAGACACCAGATGGAAAACCTCTTCCATTTGGAGACATAGGATTTCCTAGTAGTGGGTTTTCTGATCTTCTGCAGAAGTTGTAGCATTTCCTCAGTATAAAGGTGTCCGAAGGGAATTAAAGCCCTATCACCCATAGTGTCAAGTTTAGGGTCGAGATCTGTGGATGCACTAGAGTTCCCTTGTCCTGTGTCAGTAGGTCCATCCAGTTGGGTAACTGCCCTTGGCTAAATGTAACAGGAGGGGGAATCAATGCTGTCTTGGCCAAAAGGGGGTCACCAGCAAGATTTATGGCTGTTCCCACTGAATTTCAGTAAGACCTTCTGCATAACTGGGAAGGGGGAAATGTGTACTGAAACATCCCCTTCCATGAAAAGGATAGTGCATCCAATACCTTCCATGCCCCAGGATGTGGCATCCTGGGGAAGCTGTCTTCTGTCCACGGGGAAAGCAAAAAGATCTATCTGAGGAATACTCCAACGATGGACCAGATCCAGAAACACATCCCTGTTTAACATCCACTCATAGGATCGAGTCATGGACCTGCATAGAGCGTCTGCTATCACATTTTGAGCTGAGGGAATGTAAATTGCCTGAAGAGAAACCTCACTCCGCTGGGCTAGCTCCCAGGCGTATAATGCCAGTCTGCAGAGGATATAGGACTTTGCCACCCCCGCTTGTTGATGTATCAGAGGATTGTGGCATTGTCTGTGAACCACCTTAGAATCCCTGGTGAAATCCTGAACTTGAAGATTTTGAGGGCAAAGACCAAAGCCCTCATTCCCTTTATGCTGATGTGCTCCATTACCTAAGTAGGGGAGCACATATCTCTGACCTTCCAGTGTTTCAGAGTTGCACCCCAGCCTGCATTTGACAAATCCATGTAGATATCCTGGGTGGGGTTGAAGGGGTTGAAGGGGTAGGTCTGGATTTCTTGAGACCTGGAGAATCTGCAACGTTAACTCCTTTATTAAACAGGGTAGGAGGGGGGACAACAAAATCCAGAGGGTGAGAGTGTTGCTTCCAAACTGTTCTCAGGAACCAATGAAATTTCCTCGTATGTAGTCTGGCAAAAGAAAGCATGGGAATAGTTGAGACCATGAACTGCAGGAGGTGTAGAAACTCCCTTATGGTCAGAGATTGAAGAGGTAGTAGGTTCTGGAAGTAGGAGGTAAGCAACAGGATCTTTTTTGAGGGTAAGCAAGCTATCATCCTGCTTGTTAGAAACCTGCACCCCAGGAAGACATGATCTTGGTAAGGGATCAGGGAAGACGTTTATAGCAAATCCTAGCCTTTTCAGAAGGGACATTGTGCAGGAAAGATTCTCCAGAAGAGTGTCTGCAGATGGGGCCTGGAGAAGCAGGTTGCCTTGATATGGAAATATTTGTATGCCCTGTAGCCTGCAGTAGGCTATGAGAGGGGGTAAACATTTTGTGAATACTCTCGGTGTCGTAGACAGACCAAAGGGTAAAGCACAGAACTGAAAATGAGAGGAAGCAACAGAAAAGCAAAGAAATCTCCTGAACCGTTGGTGAATAGGGATGTGAAGATAGGTATCTTTGATGTCCAATGACACCATGAAGGCCTGGAGAAGGATAACTGGGAGAAGAATAGGCAGTGTCAGCATGTGAAAGGTGGGGACTTTCAGAAAGGTGTTTAAATGGGAAATGTCCAGAATTGGCCTAAAAGCTCCATCCTTCCTTGGAACCAGAAACTTTCTGGAGTAAAATCCTTTTCCCCTTTGAAAGGACGATATCTCCTGGATAGTGCCCTGAGAAAGAAGAGAGGAGAGGACTAGTGGAAAAAATTCCAATTGGTCCTGTGGAGGTTGTGGGATGCCCTTGAAGGAAGGAGGGGTTTCCCATACCATGAAATAGCCTTGACTGATGACAGAAAGGACCCAAGAGTTCTGGGTTATCTGTTTCCAAGCTGGGAGGGAAAGAGAGAGGCGAAGAGGAAGTGGAGTAGACGGATCTGGGGTCTGGTAGTCAGACTACCAGGTTTGGCCTGAAAGGGCTGTTTCTGAGAGGGTGTGGAAGAAGCAGACTTAGAAGGAGCCTGTCTCCTAGCATCCCTCTTACCTTTGGGTGGGAGGGGATTTAGTTGTGTTCCTAACAAAGGTGGTTCTGGCTGGGTAGTTTCTCTGGAAGTGGGGAACAGGAAAGACAAAAATGTGTTTTATATCATGGAGTTCCTTCCACTTTTCCTGAAGAGTTTTAAATGGCTCTGCAGCTGCAGTGCCAAATAGGGCCTTGTTATCTAGAGGGGCATCTATTAGCTTAGCTTTGATATAATCCAGTAAGGGTTTCAGTCTAAACCATGAGTACCTTCTCAGGGCCGGCCCTAGCCGAAGCCTCCACTACATAATAACTGCATTTCGTAGAATGCCTGGTAATCTGGGAGGAGGAATTTAGGATTGCTGAGAGCTTGGCTTTAGTGGGTGAATTTGGGAGCTCTGACAGGAGTTTCCCTGCATCTGCTAGAAGAGCCAAGGAATATTTGGCCATGTGTGTCTAATAATTCATTGCCCTGAAGGCCATAGTTGCAGATGTATACACTTTTTTCGCAGTCTCTCCATGACCTTACTCCATATCAGAGGGGAGCAGAGAGGTGGGAGGCAAAAGTTTAGAAGCTTTATCTGCTGCCACTGAAACAGTAGCTGGATCAGCACAGGGTGCCTTAAAAGGAATTTGACATCCTCAATCACCTTGTAAAATCTGTCTGAGCGTTTGGGAACTGGAAGATGGGAATCTGGGCACTTGGAAGCTGCAGTGAAGGCATATAAGAAGGCTGGCAGGACAGGCGAGATGGCTGATGGATTAGGGGAATCCATCAGAAGGAGATCATAGTACTACTTCTGTATTTCAAAGATCTGGCAGCAATCTCACTTAAAAAGCCCTTCATCTTCAAGATTGTCTCCCCAAAGAAATATTCTCCCCAGGAGAATCCGTACCATTATTCCTCCTCAGGGGAGGCATATCCCAGAGCAGAAGCAATTTGTGTAGAGTAAGCTAGGGACTCACCCCTGATGAATCCTCTTCCTCAGAAGACATGTCCTCTAAAGACCTCTTCAAAGGGGTAAGCAGGAGAAAGGGCCAGTGAAGAAATGAAAGGGGCTGAGGTCTGGCAGAGGGCCATGAAAGCATTAAAAAGGCTTTGGGTAAAAGCCTGCCAGTCAGGTGCTAGTTTGGGAGCCTGGTCCTGAGGAACTGGGGAAAAATGTTTAGTTTCAAGTTTCTTTTTCTTTGGAACCTAAGGAGTCAGGCAGTCAAACACTGGTGGGCCAGATGTTGGGTGGCATTCCACGGCGTTCATAGGAACATCTTCTCGCACAACAATTTTGAGTGACACAGCACTCAAGTCATCTAACCAGCCATGGTTCCCCCCCGGTGCCCGTACTGGACGCCTCCAATCTCTCTAGGACATGCTTCCATATTCCTTGATGGCTTCCACAGTGGTACCCATCGAAGGAGGCTCTACACATTCCTAAGCGGCCTTCATTGGCTTCAGGACGAACACCCAAAATAGAGGGAGTAGCAGTTGGGTCAGGCCGGGGCTTCTTGCCCTTCTTGTCTTGTGGTTCGTCTGAAGAACCCAATATCAGTTCCATGTCTCGAGCTAAGTGCTTAAGGTGCTGATTTTCTAAGGGAGGCTACATGGCTGTGGAGGGTTTTTGGAACAAAGGCCTTATAGATTTGTGATCTGGGCCTAGACAAAACAAACAAAGCTCGTGGAAGTCTTTATTTGGAATCTGCATTCCACACTGACACTTGCCCTTTTTAGCTGACATGGACTCACTACAAAAAAAAATACATTAGCTAAAAGTTATAAAGAAAAAACCCCAACGCAGTACTTATCTTAAGCACAAACATGACTTCTCTGGTGAACGACAACTGGAGCTGGCTCAGACAGGCGGCAGAAAAGTTCTGAGGTAGGTATGTGCTGACATCCGTTTTATACCCAATGTCTCTTTATGGCTGACGTATGCTAACTGATGTGCGGCGTCACACATACCCTACAGTAGCATTTAGAATTTGGTATACTGGACGGACTTACGAGTCAGTCGGTGGCAGACTCCCCATTGTTATATGAATACGGTAGCCTATGAATAGAAGGGCATACACTGGTACTGCAAATTATTCTCTTGACATGGAATCTTGCAGTCTGTACTTGAGAGAGGAAGAGAAGGTGTCACTGATGTTGTGATGAAAACTGCTCCTATGAATTCCAAGATCTGAGTTAGCTGTAGCTGAGACTTGTCGTAATTTATGGTTATTCCCAGATGAAAACAAATCTGAAGTACCTGATTCTTTGCACTTATTAAGCAGATGCTTAATCGGGGCAGTAATGAACCAGTTATTTAGATAGAATCCCTGCAGTCTCAAGTGAGCTGCCACCACTACCATGCACTTGGTAAACACCTTGGGGGCTGTGGTGAGGCCAAAGGGCAGTGTTCTGAACTGGAAGTGACTGGCTCCCAACCGGAAATGTACGCACCTTCAGGATTGTCACTTCATCTTTATGTGATAGTATGCACCCTGAAGGTCTATCAAGCACATCCAGTCATTCTTGCCTAGGAAGGGAAGAATGGACTGAACCATGACTAGCTGAAACTTTGTATGTCAAACTGACTTATTCAAGTTGTTGAGATTCAAAATTGTTTTCCAGTTCCCTGTTTTTGCTGGCACTAAAAAGAATCTTGAGTTAAGTTTTGGATTCTATCTGGTCTAGGGGGACCTCTTAGATGAAACTTTTTTTTCTAGCAGCTTTTGTTATTTCTATTGTTGCGTCTTTCCTCTGGGCTGGGTGGAACATCAGGAATTTTGTATACAGTTGGAGGTGGAAGGGAAAATGGAATTATATACCCCTGGAAATAATCCTCTGCACCCATGTATCTTTTATGTCTAGACCAGACTCTCTGGTGCAGGGATAGTCGACTCCCCGACTACCTCCAGAGGGGACAATCGGGCCTCCTTTCAGGAGAGCTAGTAGGGTCTATCAGAGAAGGAGCATCTGGATGCCTGGTTTTGTGAGTCTCCTCTGCTGAGGGAGCACTGTCATCCATTACAGTTCCCTCCAGAGCCCCTAGATGAACTTTCTCCACGTGTGTCCTGGAAAGGACCCTGGGACTTTTTGAACCACATTTTCCAACCACCTCATTGATTCCTGTAAAATGATCTTTGAGGGGTCAAAAAATGTATGCCCACTACAGAGGGGGTCTTTCTATCCTTCTCACACCTGGATAATGTGTACTTTACTTTTGGACCAAGCAATGAGCTGCCGTCAAAGGGAGCATTGATGAACAAGGACTTGAAGGGCTCCACAGAAATCACATAAGTGCATCCAGGCATGCCTTCTAATGGATATGCCTGAACCTGCTGCTCTTGAGGCACTTGTGGCTGCATATGAAATAAGCCTCATGGATGAATTCAAGAAAGATTGGAGGGTAGCCAAATGAGAGGCCACAGACAATTGGGCCTCAGCAGAAGCGGTCCCTGAAAGGGATTTTGAACGTTCTTTGATCAAGTCTCTTTGCAACCTAGTAAAATGTGCCAAACAGTTCAGTGACCTAACAGCAAAGGTCACTGAAGCATAGACATGCTTCCCAAACCTGTCCATCACCCTAGACTCCCTGTTAGGGGGAAGAACAGAATAACTTTGTTCGGCAAGTTCCTTCTTGGTGGCAGCTGCCATGACCATAGCATCTATGGCCACCCCACGGTATTGGCTTAAATGAGTCAGGCACCTTCCACGGCTACCGAGAGACCAAATCAATGAGCTAGTTGTTGGGTGGAGTAACCCAGGAAGTAGGTGGGCCAGCTCCAAAGTCCCCCAAAAATACTAACTCTTCTGGTGAAGAGATGCAGGGGGTCCAACCACCTTTCTGTTTCCAAATGAGACATCTTCTAGAGGTGATCATGGGGACTTCACCCTTATCAAAATCAGTATCCTCAGTGACCGACTCTTGTGGACAGTCCAAGTGCCTCTTCTTACACCTTCTCTTCTTAGGGAATTCCTCAGTGGGGTGCTCTGGGGAAGTGTCAGACGCGACTAGGAAATCCTGTTGGGTAGTCTGGAGGGTCTTGAGCTGGCTGTCCCTATGTCACAGAAGGATGAGGCTTCAAGTGCAGAGACATATGGGAACTAGACTGAAGATCTGAAGAAGTTGGGTCCGTCAGTCCTGTTGAAGCAGAAAATACCCTCTCTACTATCTCAAAGGTTGACCGCTCCAGACAGAATTAAAGGACAACTGTACCTACCGACTTAAACATGTTTATTTCATCATGGTTTGGTGTTTCCTACATTTTAACACCACTCTGGGACTATTCAGAGCTTTTTAGATATTTTTATATGCAATTTCTGACTCTGGCCACATGGGGTCTGGTATCTTGAAATAATTCTGACTGTTTAGTCTGCCTCTAAGTATCCCAGAATGTATTGTTTATCTCCAAAAAATTGCATCAGATCTGCCACGTTTTCCCTAAAGCTCCCGTCAGTGCACTATTTTACAAGCATTCACTGCTGTGTTATAGTCACCTACTTTTGGGTTAAAATTTTATCCTTTTTCAATGACTACTTCAGACTCAAGCAGTGCAAATGCTACAGAACAGAACTGAAAAGTGCATTTTATTGCTCTTTCTTCTTAGAAATGTTAACTTGATTTCTTTTGTGAAGGCTGAAATCTAGTTCTTCAAGGTATCTCCCCTCCCCTTCATACCTACCTTCCCCAGCTGTCACACCTACCTTCCCTAGCTGTCAAAGAGCCAAGGGTAATTTGACCCATTATTTGCATGTGATTGACAGCTCACAGCAGGTGACCAGATTAATGTACTGTTTTCTTGTCAGCCTTTCCTTCCTTACAGTGGGAGACTTTTTTTGTTGCATTCCTGTCAAATTTAGAACCAAGCTCCATAGCAGTGGGAATAATCACCGTTTTGCAAAGCATCAAACTCCCACTTATTTTTCCTTCCTGTCTGGTTAAATAGCTAACAAATGATGCACTATAAACACAACATATTTCACAGACTTGCATGACAGCACCCACATGCTTTTTTTAAGTGGTAATTTAAGAAAATTATGGCATTGCATACTACTTGTAATCTGATGTAGTGTTTTTGATTAATTGTGACAGACATCTGTTTCTTATGTAAAAACATGCAATTAATGTCTACGCATGGTCATTGCAAATTTATGCTCTTAGTTTTTGCAGCTGTTACTGTGCTTCTGCCTGTACTTTGTCACATATCACTAGGGCTCTTCAGAAAAGTGAGATCATAGTTTGATATTTTTTCTAGGTTGAGTGTGCTGGGCAAGGCAGCTCTGACATCACAATGTCGGAGGTCCACTGGCTCTTCTATACAGCATGCAAATCAGGCAGGGGATTACATCACTTTGCGGGAGGAAACGTCCCGGTTGTTAGAGCAAGAGCTATGGCAGATGTGACATCATCATTTCAGAGCCAGCTAGAGGTTTTGCAACTTGGTTTTCAAAGTGAAAGTAAAACAGTATGGAAAGGTAGGAAGCCCAACAGGGAAAACAGTTCAGTGGATTAGTTTTTAAAGCTGCATGGTGATTTTTTGAGGCTGTATCAATGACCAGGGACTAAAAGAGACAGCAAGTTGAGCAATCTCCTTTAATATCCCATTGTTGTCCTTTAAGAACTTGGTGCCAAAGAAGATAGGTTTTTGGACTGCTGTCTCCTCCTGCTTCCAAAGCAATCTGTCTAAGGAGGAAGTTGGAGCCAAGCTATCCAGTGCAGAAGCACCAAGGTGCAGAGATGGTTCTAAAACCTTTGGATTAGACTCCAATGCCTCAGATCCGACAAGGAAGCTTCAGCCCCGAGAGTCATCCAGATCTGAAGATGTCAGGGCCAGAGCACTCGGAGTTAGCCTCGGATCTGAAGATAAGGTTATCTTCGGATCCTAGCCAGAGAGACCTGAAAGGCTTGGATTCAAGGACTCTGAAGCAACCAACAGGATGGACCTGGAAGGCTCAGATCCAAGGACTCTGAAGCAAACAGGATGAGAGAAGGAGTATAAAGTGGTGATGTGATAGATGGATGGGTCTCTTGTCCTGAGGTGGTAGGAGCCAGTAAAACACCCATCCGGATCTGTGCCAAAAGGAACTTCCTCATCATTCTGTCCACATCTTCCTCAGTCAAACTTCTGGACGAATGAGATGAGTTAAGGGAAGGTGATTTTGATCTGCACCTTTCCAAAAAAAAAAAAAAGGGGGGGGGAAGCAACCCTGGAAGGCACAGGATCAAAAGAAGGAGAACACCTGGTTCTTGGAAAAACAGTGGGACCCGAAACTGTTCGATCTATATGCTTCTTTGCCAGATCCAAGAACGTAGGATCCATCAGTTTCTTGTTCTTCAGATCCAAAGGGAAGGTGCTTTGAGACCTTCTTGGATCTGATTTTGATCTCTTCCTAGAAGGCTCTGAAGTTGGAGTCGAGGAAGTGGAAGGTTTCAGAGACAGAGATTTTGACTCCTTAGTTTTAATCCAAGCAATAGCTTCATCAAAGTATGATGGCAACATACCTTTCAGGATAATCTTGTTTTTCCTCTCTGCAAGAGCCCTGGGATTGAAAATGTGGCAAATGGAACAATCTTCCTGAAGATGTTGCTTGACTAAACAATATATGCAAAGTGTGTTATAGTCTGAAAGAGGCATTTTGTGCCCACATTTCAGACACTTTTTAAAGCCGGAAGGACCCTTCTCAGCCAAGCCAGTAAAAATAGCTAAAAAAAAATTAGTAAAAGAAGATAAAAAAACAGAAGAGAAGTTTTTTTTTGTTTATTAAAAAAACAAAACAAAGACGACAGAATAAGAAAAAAAAAAGGAAGTCAGAAAAAATGCCAACAGCAATAAAACTACACCAGCATGTACAAGCAGGAAAGAAAAGGAGAAATCTACCAACAGTGGTATAATAGACATACAATATTGTACAAGGGTAAGGGAATAAAGTTTACTAGAGAAATCTAGGATTTTAAGGAAATTTTAAGAGAAAAACAATACAATTATGTGACAAAACTCAAGAGCTAAGGCTGAGCATATCTTTTTCCGAAAAGCAGCAAATGAGATCTGGGTAAGTTAGGGGTTGGTGCATTATGGGTAAGTGAGAAGATATATAGCTTTTTGATTACCACAAGCTTTTCTAACTGCTGAGTCAGATCTGAGTTTCGGATTTGAACCCAACAGTTGAGGACAGAATGCCAATTGACATCATCAGATTATTATGTACTCATCATAAAGATGCGCCTGTGTTTGTTTTCATCTTTTCACAACTAATGGGGTCTCAAATATGACCTTGGATCTGGCTTTGGCCACTTCCACAGACTTTGACTCTAAAGCTTAAGATCTTACTCTTACCAGTAATCTCCTTTTTAGCCTGAATTACCTCAGATCGAGTCTGCCCTCTATACAACATATGATCCAATACCACAACAAAAATGTCAGTGAAATTCCAGGCAGACTAGAATGAAGGGAAGAAAAGGCTAGGGCTCATCAGAAAGGTAGGCAGGACAACATTCTTCAGGACATGCTAGGAGTCCATATGAAAGTATTCCAAGTAGGAGGAGGTTTGGAGAGCGGATGGTTGAGGAAGGACGAAAACAGACAACACAGGTGTATCATTACGGTGAGCACACAACTTTTATATCTGATGATGTCTATTTTTTGTCCATTCTTCGAATGATAAGGCAGAGTCCCCAGCTACAGAACCCCAGGGTGGTCTTCAAGGAATGATATTCTGCAGTACGATGTAACCAAACGTTGCCCTATTCCCAGACAAAATGTCCAATTTGTAATGAGCAATAAAATTATGTCTATTAGAGCAAGTTGCAGCTGCACAAATGCCATCTATGGAAGCTCTGGATTAGAAAGCATAGGATGTGGTCATAGGAGGTTTAGGTAATGCCAAGCCTTTCTTCACATAACCAAATGAAATGCAATCAGTGAGCCATTTGGCCAAAGTCACCTTTGAGACCAACTTGCCCAATTTAATTTTGCAAAAGGAAACAAATAGCTGGTCTGATTTTCTGAAATCTTTAGTTCTGTGGAGATATAATTTAAGCTGCCAATTAACATCCACAACAGGTTTACCATGTAATCTCCTTTGTTGGAAAAATCTGGAAAGAAAACAGGAAGGTTGCTGTACTGATTTACAGCAGTTGCTGAAGCCACCTTAGTTAAAAAAAAAGGATTATTACGGAGAAGCACTCTGTCCTTGTGAATCAGACATGGTGGCTGGGAAGAGGGCACCTGGAGTTCTGATACGTGTGTGGTTGATGTGATCGCAACCAGAAAAATTGTTTTCCAAGACAAAAACTTCAAGTCCACCTTGGCAGAGGATTCAAAATGGAACTGAGTCAAAGCTTGAAGAAGTACTGTTGGTACTGTTAAGAAAGGCTTTACATAATCTTGAAGATGCCAAGATGAATGTTTTTTTCCTATGTAAAAATCAGAGACAGCTGCAAGTTGGACCTTTATTGAAGAATAATTAGCTCCGCTACTGAAAACGGATGGAAGAAAATCAAGGACAGCTGGAAAAGGTGTAAAAAGGAGTCTAATTGTCTTTGGAAAACCCAAAGGCCAAATCTCTTCCATTTGCTCTTATAAATCATCCTAGTAGAATCCATCTGACAGGATGTGAGGATGTCTAACTCGGGAAGAAAGCCTGGACTGCCTAGCAATCACTGGAAGTGGAAAAAAACATGCAGTTAACTTGAAGGTCCGAATGTCTGGATGAGTTATCCCTAATGGATAAGATAGATGACCTGGAGAAGGATCAAACACCCAGGGAGGGTGTACTAGATGAGCCACAGGAAGGGAAACCACAGCTGTTGAGGCATGAATAGGGCAATGAGGATTATTTTCTCTTTTGCTAAGATGCTTTCTGAAGGAACTTGGGAATGAGAAGAGGGGGAGGAAAGGCAGAAGAAGACCGGGGGGCCAACTGTGAATTGGAGAGTCTTGCAGTGACTCTCCCTCTGGGGGGGGGGTCAGGACGAAGTACCTGATACACTTGGAGTTGAGAGGAGAAGTGAAGAGGTCACAGCATGGTTGGCCCATTAACAAAAAATTGTTTCTGTCAATAACGGTTGAGAGACCATTCATGAGTGAGTAAGATGGACCTGCTCAGTTTGTCTGCTAGATGCTGGACTCCCAGGATATGTGCTGCTAAAACAATCCATCTAGAAAAGATCACCCATTGCCATACTCTCAATGCTACTTGACACAAGCGGTAGGATACCTTGCTAATGATACTACAGTTATGGAAGCTGCCACAGAGCCAAGAAGCTGCAACACTAACTTTGCTGGAGGAGAAGGAAGAATGAGAATGTTGGATGCTTGAATCTGCAAAGGGTGTAACATTGTTTGTGGAAAGCTTGCAATCTGTGCCACTATATCCAGAAAAGCACCAATGAATTCCAGAACTTGAGTGGGGGACAGCTTATTCTTGCTGTAGTTCATTGTGATGTCCAGCTGAAGACACAGATGGAGAAAGTCCCTGTCTTGAATCAGTATAGGCTTGGTGGGAGGAGACAGGAACCAGTCATCAAGATATGGAACCACCTGGAAATCTAGTAGTCTCAAGTGACCTGGGACCACTGTCATGCACTTGGTGAACACGGGGGCAGTGGTGAGGCCAAAGGGTAGAGCTCTGAAATGATACTGACTGATGGCCAGCCAGAAACGTATGTACCTCCTGGATCACCTGTCTAGTTTGATGTTATTGTATGCATCCCAGAGAGCTATTCAGTACATCCAATAGTCTTTGCTCAACAGCAACAGAATGGACTGAACTTTGACCATTCAGAACTTTGAGTATTTGACAAATTGATTCAAGCTGCAATATCCAAAAATCTGCCTTATGTCACTGTTTTCCTTTGGCACAAAAAGAACCCTGAGTAAGTTCCAAACCCTAGCTGGTCTGGGGGGGGGGACCATTTGGATGACTCTTTTTGCCAGCAGTTTTTCTATTTCTGTAGCTGCTGCTTTCCTACGACGGGGTGGAATGTCAGGAATTTTCTTGGACCGATAGGGAGGCTGAAGGGAAAATGTTAAATAATAACCTCTGGCTATTATTCTCTGCAACCAAGTATGATTGGTGATGGCTGTCCAGGATTCCAGGTGCACAGATAATCACACCCCTCCCCTTGACTACCTCCAGAATGCAGCAGTCAGACAACCTTTCAGAAGAGCTGAAAGGCCTTCTCAGAGAAAGGACTTCTGAAACCCTGGTGTTGCGTGCCTCCTCTGCCATGTCGGCACTTCTATCACTAGAGTTCCCCTCTACTGCAGGGAAACTTGTCCCCATAGGAGTCCTGGGAAGACCCTTACGACTTGCAGAACCACATCTTCCTATCCCCTCTCTGGTTCCATGAAAAAGTCCTCTGAGGGCTACAGAAACATATCCCTATGGCAGATGATGTATTCCCATACTGTACCCTCCTAGACAGGATTATTTTCATTTTAGGCCGAATAAGGTGGATCCAACACATGAACCATTGATGAATGTTGACTTGCAGGGCTCTGCAAAATCACAAAGGCACACCCAAGTGTTGTCAAGTGTTCCGTGACATCTGGATCGTTCCAAGCCTGGCGGGAGATGAGGTCCACTATCTCGTTCGTTGGAGGGACTACCTAGGACATAGCTGAGCTGGCTCCGAAAGCCTTGATAAACAATGACTACTCTGAGGGGGGGGGGTAGCACTTGGAAAACCAAGCACCTTTCTGTCTCAAAGGTTGAGTATTTCATTAAAAAAGACATCCTCAAGGGGCGACCTGGGGGACACTTCTCCTTTGTTGAAGTTGGTGTCCTCTGCCAACGATTTTTATTGGGAAACCAAGTGCATCCCTTTGCACATATGCTTCCAAGGGGACTCACTGTCTGAGATGCTCCAGGGAGGACTCAGAAGAATGAGCACAGTCCTGCTCCAACAGGATATAATGAAGAGACACAGTGCACGAATCAGACATTTGCGGAGGGAGAGGAAGAGAGGGGCCAAGGATGTCTTGTTCAAGGAGGTGGAAAAAGCACTCTCCAGTACCTTGAAGGCAGAAGCCATGGGGGGGAACCAAGAGTCGGTCTGGTAGGAGCCGAAGCCACCTGTCCAGGACAGATCAGAGCATCCCCATGATCCTGCCTTGACACACAGGTTGGAGCTGAGCTGTCTACTGCGAAGGGCCCTGTGACAAAGGAGGTACTGCCAGCAGAGCTAGCTGGAATTTTATAAACAATTATATGCATTTGTGAATATCAGACTAATTTATATAAGATGCTTGCGTTACAAATGTATTAGAACTGTATGTCATGTGTACATCAAACTGCTCTGTACAGATGTTTGTGTTGAAAAGGTATTTGTAAAGTGCTGGTGGTCAACATGTATCCACACTGTGCCCTACTGGAAGAGAACAAACGTACATGTACAATTGTAACTGTTTAACTGTATAAGCTTAACAGAGGAAACTGAAGGGTGAAGCTCAGTCCAGCAAACTTTAGAAAAATACCTCAAATTAAATTACTTTATAGGCTAGGCCATAAAAGAGGCTATCTAACAGGTTTCATCGCAGCTAGAGACACAAAGTCTGTACTGGGAAGCTTTCTGCATCGTCTTTGGAATGAACTAATTGCTACTTTGGAAGCATGAAAGAATGATATTGTTTAATTATTTCCAGCATCTGCCAAAGATCTGAGCAAAAGCCCTTATCTGTATATTTTCACAGGTAGATGCTAAATGCTGCCAGCTTCTAGCAATGGGGGGTTTGCCTGAGAAATAAAAGTCAGATGACCAGAAATGATGTCATTCCGCAAGCTAGCCCAGCAGTAATACTCAAGATATTATTTTGAGAAGTCTCTTAGTGAGACAAAACATTCTGCACTCTGTCTTGGACCTGATAACAAGAACCAATCACTACATCATCTGCCTTGCTCTAATTAAGTAAGTTGCTAGGGTATAGTAACTTTCTTAGATACAATCAGGAATATAGCGATAGTTTAGATTTTGTTTTTCTTTATTTGTGTGAGCCTGTACTGCAATGTTATTTTAAATATTTCCTGTGGTTTTGAAATCTGCTGTCACTGTGACTATATATTTAGTATTGTGTTGTTCTTTTATTATTTATTATTAAATATATTTAAACCTTTCATTGTGGCTGAACTGCATAGAGATACCCAAGTTTTGAGAGTACTTGCATATTTATTTGGTGACACTATGTGGGCTAAAGTCTTGCTCTTGGTCAAACTACCATTTGTATTAGTATTAATATTACACAGTATGACTGGACGCGCTTTGTTAAGGGCCTTAAAGTAGTTAATAAAGTTTTACTAGTGGCAGTGGTAACCACCTTATAGTCTGGGCAGAAGGGGGCATAGGTAGTAAACCTGTGCCAGCCTTTCCCAGGTGTGTGTGTGTGTATAAATCAAACCTCAGAGTGTGTGTGTGTGTGTGTGTGTGTGTGTGTGTGTGTGTCAGCTACTTGGGCAGGAACACGAAGCACTGGTTGGACAGAGAGGGTGCTGGAGGTCTTGGTTTGGTCACTCAGCTGAGATCTCAACTCTATAGCTGTGCCAGTGGGGAGTCTTATTGGGGATCTGGAGAAAGAGGGAGAAACGAGCCCCGGACTAACTGTGGTCTCTGTGTGCTCTTAAGGGAAATTGTACCTGATGCAGACAGTTGCATCTGGAAATACTGTGTGTGTATCTGTTATCCTCCTAGTAAACATTCACCACTGTTGCCAGTGGTGACGACTGTGGTCTTTGATTACTGGTTGGCAGCGGTGGGTCGTCACAGGCCCAAAAGGCAGGGACAGCTTCAAGAGCATCAGAGATGAACCCAACCCCCCGATCCAGCACTGATACTATGGGTCCGAGATCCCTCTAGCTCCTGCAGGGTTGGTGCCGACTGGATCAGAGATACAGTCACAGTCGATGAAGGCCAAGTCTTCGGTGCCAACCCAAACTCAGTATTCTTGGTTCTGAGGGCTCCAAAACCACAGGATGGATGAGAAAGTACAGTTGGGTACACTTACCATAAATGTAGATGTTCGAGTGTATTCACTGTTGCAGTCATCACACTTGGGGTTATCTGCCTGCATGTAGCCCTCAGTCGGCCCAAATACCAGAGTCTTGTGATTTCTGCATCAGATGCTGTGGCATCTTCCATGACGTCAGGTAGTCAGGGGTATAAAACATGCAGCACACGTCATTACATCAGTTTTTCTTGCCCCAGATGTCAGAAGCCCTCATAATAGGAAGCAATTACATGGTGTGGAACACTCCAGTAAAAGGTAAATACCACAGCCATAAGATATGGCCAAACAGAGGATAGGTAAAAAGCAAAGAAAAGTCAGGGGGCTGGAGGGAGGTTAACTAGGAGTGCAACAGTGAATACACTCGAGCAGCTACATTTATGGTAAGTGTACACAACTGTACTACATTCTTTATGTTTCTCTGTTGCAGTCATCACACTTGGGTTGATTCCCAAAGCTGAGGAATGGTGGAAGCAGTCAAGAAGTATTGGGGCTGGCTAGCAAGCTTTGTAAGACTGCTGTGGCACATCTAGCTCTGGATTTAGAAAAGACAGGTAAGTGGTAATGCTTGGTGAAGGTGTTTACAGAACTCCAGGTTGCAGCTTCAAGGATGTCCCTGGTAGAGACTCCCCTGAGAAATTCTGTAAAGGTTGAGGCAGCCCTAGTGGAATGAGTTCTGACCCCCTGTGGGGTAGGTTTTCCACGGTGTTTGTAGCAAAAATGGATGCACTGTGCTATCCATTTGGAAATGGTTTGCTTTGTAATGGCCTTGCCTTCTGCCCCTGTAGCAAAGCTGACTAGCAGCTGATCAGATTTTCTGAAAGGCCTAGTCCTGTCAAGGAAGAACCTGAGCTGTCTGTGCACATCCAAGGAGTGTAGGATCCTTTCCCCTTTATTCTGAGGATTAGGGAAAAAAGTTGGTAAATGGATGGATTGGTTTAAAGCCACACTGGATATCACCTTGGCCATAAATGATGGGTTAAGTCCTGAGGGAAACTCTGTCAGCATGGAAAATAATGAAGGGTCCCACAGCCATTAGTGCCTGTAGCTCAGACACTCTTCTTGCTGAAGTGATGGCTAGAAATAAGGCTGTTTTCCAAGAGAGGAATTTTAACCCTGCTGTAGCAGCAGGCTCAAAAGGGGGAGTGTGAGCTTCTCTAGTACAAAGTTAAGGTCCCAGGCAGGGGTGGGAGCTCTCCTCGGGAGTCTTAAATTGTTAGCTCTACGCAGGAACTGTTTGATCAGAGGGTGAGAAAAGAGGTGGCTCAGTAGTACTGTAATGAGCTGCGATGGCAGAGGCATGAATCTTAATTGATGAGAAAAAAAGGCCTTTGTGGAGCAGCTCTGCTAGGTAATCTAGGATTTGAAAGGCAGGCACGGCTGTGTCCTTTCCTTGAGACTGGCTCCAAGAACAGTACCTTTTCCACTTTTCTGAATAGGATTTCCTAGTACTAGGTCTTCTGGCCCCAAGGATGACGCCCAGCACCCGTTTGCTGAGGGTTGCTGGTGGTGTATTCAAGGAATAAGCCAGGCTGCAAGGTTCAGGGTTTGCAGTTGAGGATGCAAGATCCGTCCCTCCTGCTGGGACAGCAGGGAGGGGGGTCTGATGTAGGTGCCAGAGTGGCAGTGCTGTCAGACTGCGTAGGAGTGGGTGCCAGTGCTGGCGTGGCCAGTCTGGTGCAATAAGGATTGCCCTTGGTCTGTCCTGCTTGATCTTGAGTAGCACTTTTGAGAGGAGGGGCAGAGGGGGAAAGGCATAAATTGAGAGGTTTTCCCATGTAAAGGATAGGGCATCCACATTCCATGCTTGGCTGTGAGGATTTCTGGTGCATAATTTGCTCAACTGATGGTTTTGGGGGGAGGCAAAGAGGTCAACTTCTGGTGTCCCCCACCTGTGAATTAGAATGTGCTCAATTGTGGATTAGAAGTTTGAATGAGTTGGGTTCCAGTTTACACTCATGCGGGTCCAGTAGATTTCTGCTTAAGTAGTCTGCCAGTGAATTTTGTTTGCCTGGCAGGAATTGAGCTTGCAGGTTCACTTGGTTGCTCAAGGCTGTGGGCCATGGCTAACCTGCAGAATGGGTAGGAATGAGTTCCCCCCTGCTTGTTTATGTACCATATAACTGTGGTGTTGTCCGTTTTATCAAGAGTTGTCCTGGAAGGATAAGGTATTTGAAGGCTGTCAGAGCATTCAGTACAGCTAACATTTCTTTTTGATTGAATTTGTCCTGGGCTCCATTTGCCCTGAATGCATTTGCCTGCCATGTGAGCCCCCCCCCCCCTATGCATAGTCTGATGCATCTGTTGTCAGGGTTTGGGCGGTGAGGGGTTGAATGAAAGGAAGTCCCTTGTTGCGGTTGCAAGCCTCTGCCCACCAAAGGAACCCTGCCCTTAGACAAGGAATGATAAAAATCAGTGTTTCTAGGTCCTGAGAATGTTGACACCACAGACTTTTTTTTTTAAGTACCATTGAAGTTTCCTCATATGCAGTCTTGCATATGGAATTAGTAGAATGCATGAGGCCATGAACCCTAGGGCTTGCAATTAGCTGGATTTTGGTGGCCATTAGTTTGAAGTAGTTTGTCAAATAAACCTGCTTTTCTGAAGTGAGGAATGCCATCTTGGAAGTTGTGTTCAAGCTTGCTCCCAGGAATACAATCTTTTAGCTGGGCACCAGATGTGATTTATTTTCGTTGATGGTGTATCCCAGAGAAGTTAGAAGTCTCCTTACAAATGCCAGGTGCTGAAGAAGCAATTCCTGACTGTCCATCTGAAATCAGACAATCGTCCAAGTATGGGTAAATTTGAATATTTCTCTGCCTGCAGTATGCAATGGCTGGAGCCAGGCACTTTGTGAATACCCTGGGCGCAGTAGATAATCCAAAAGGAAGTGCAGAGAACTGATAGTGCACAGAGCCTGCCCTGAAATGTAGATATTTCCTGCAAGATTCCCTTACGGGGATGTGCAGATAAGCTTCTTTTAAGTCTAGGGTGACTAGCCAGGAGTCCTTGGCTAGCATAGGAAGCAGCTGTTGTAGTGTAGCATTTTGAATTTTGGGACCACCAGGTAGGTGTTGAGAATGGACAGATCCAGGATAGGGCGCCTAGAGCTCTCTTTTCTGGGCACCAGGAACAGTCTGGAGTAGAAACCCTGTCCCCTTTGCTGTATTGGAATAGGTTGAATAGCCCTGATACTGAGAAGAGAAAGTACTTGCTTTTGAGCCTCTGCCCACTGGTTTGGAGGAAGGTTTGGGAACCCGCTTGGGGTTGGCAGTGAGTGGAAGTAGAATCTGTATCCCTGGGATACAATGTTTAGGACCCATCGGTCCTGGGTAATGGACATCCAGTTTTTTGCATGCAGGACGAGTTTTCCTCCTAGGGGTGCAAGTAATTGGGCATGGCTGGGAAGGATGATACAGGTCATTGTGAACTTTTTCCATAAGGGGGTGGCTTACCTCTTCCTGTTTTTGAGGTGGGAACACTCCGTCGTTTAGATCTCTGCATACCCTGAGACTGTAGTCTTGGTGGTCTGTTGCCCCTGGGTTTGGACTGAGAAGGACCAGTTTTTTAGAAGGACAATGCCTACTGAATCTAGGTGGCTGTACCTGTAAGAAATCTTTAACAGTTTGCATAGATTTAGCTTTTTCCTCCATCTTAAGAACTTCTGCTTTTGTGCCAAACAAACGTTCCTGGTTTAATGGAGCATCTAGTAATTTTGCTTTGACATGGTCTGGCAAGATTTGTTCCTTCAGCCAAGCATGCCTTCTCAGTACAGACCCAGTGACAGCAGCCTTGCAACATGCATCAAAACCACACTGCAAAGTATGTTTAATAACTTGGTTTGCAGAATGCATTAAGTCTTGTAAATCTTTATTTTCTTTACAATCTGGAAGCAACAACATTTTTTGTTTTATTAGTTCCATAATATGCTGCTGGTACTTCAACATGTGAAACTGGCAATTTAAAGCCCTGATGGCAATAGTTGCAGAGGTATATACCTTCTTACCCCATCTGTCTAAAGCTCTAGAATCCCTGTCCAAAGGGGTAGGGTTTTTGGCTGTAGTAGCCTTAATACTTTTAGGTCCCTGGGAAATAGTTTCTGGATCCACAGTGAGATTCTTAAAGAGAAATTTGTGAGAGTCAGGTACTCTGTAGTACATGTCAGGCTTCCTAGGAGCTGGTGGTAACGTATCAGGAGTAAGACTGGATTCCATGAAGACATTCCATTCCATTTCACACTGAGCTGATCGAAGAAAAGACACTGAGGAAACTCAGAGCTATAATACATAACATTAAGTATCCTGTTTTTTGTTTATTTTGTTCTTTATTTCTTTGTTATTTATAGCACTTTGTGTACTGTGTATTTTTCTAGCTAGTTTCACTGTGTGTGAGGTATTAACTGGAAATTGTCCACTTTTATTAAGCATCTGTTGGGTTGTTTGTTTCTGATAACTTGTTGCAGTTAAACTCTTTTTTCTAGAGGCTCCTTTAGCTGTTTAAAACTTTCATTTAAAGGTTCACTGCTGCTTTTCAGCTGTGAGAAACATTTCTGCAGTTTGTTTCCCACCCTCCCTCTTTGTTGGTATAGTGTTTTTATAATTGGTGGCTTTGCAGTTGCCCGCCCCTAGTGTAAATTTGATCTGGGACCCTCCTCCTAGTCTAGTGTCATTACCTCATTCTACCCAGTACAGGGAGAACGTTTGAGAAGTCCAATCAGCTTAGTTTCTGCTACTCCTTTCTCTCTTTCCACTTAAAAAAAAAAATATCTGCTTTTACTGTATTTGTGTTTCTTCCTACTTTATTTTGCTTTTGCGTCATCTTAAAAGTACTCGATTGTATTTATTGCTGCTTGGTGTAACTCATTCTAAGCCTTTTAGTTTAAGCACTTGGGCTTCAGACCAGTTGTTTTACATTGAGAAGGTTTGTGGTCTGCACTGTAGTGGCAGAACAGGTACCTTGCATCCTTCTAAGTTGGGAACTGCTGATTGAGGGCTCAGTGTTTGTTATTCTAAAAGTGTATTAATTCTGGTTTAAGCACTTTTACATTAAGAGGGGTCTTGGTATGCACTCTTGTGGGAGGCGAGGTTGGACTCTGCCCTTCTGAGCTGGGAATTTCTGGTTAAAGGCTTATAGTGCCTGCATATTTGAACTGCTTCTTACTGAAACTGGTACACCTTGTTTGCTGTAGCATAGACTAGATCCAGGCCTGCTGAATCTAGCTTTGTTTGTATAACTTGAGCACTAATCCAGGCATTCTTTAAAGTATTCAATTGTATTTATTACTGCTTGGTAGTAACTTGATTAAAGTGTAGCTATCATTCTGTCTTTTGGGTTAAGCACTTGGGCTTCAGACCAGTTGTTTTACATTAGGAAGGTTTGTGGCCTGCACTGTGGTGACAGGACAGGTAGCTTACATCCTTCTAAGTTGGGAACTGCTCATTGAGGGCTCAGTGTCTATTATTCTAAAAGTGTATTAGTTCTGGTTTAAGCACTTGGGCTTCAGGCCAGTTATTTTACATTAAGAAGGTTCGTGGTCTGCACTCTTGTGAGAGGAGAGGCTGGACTCTGCCCTTCTGAGTTGGGAATTTCTGGTTAAAGGCTTATAGTGCCTGCATATTTGAACTGTTTCTTACTGAAATTGGTACACCTTGTTTACTGTAGCATAGACTAGATCCAGGCCTGCTGAATCTAGCTTTGTTTGTATGCTTGTTGTTTGTTTGCTTGTTATTTCCCTGAAACGCTAATTCCACCTAAAACGTGGCTTTTCAGCGCTTCTGTGGATCCCTAGTGATATCTGCATTGCTTACTGTACTTATTTCCTTGTTTCACTTGAAAGAAAGTTACTGTTTGTCATTTTTGCATTTAAGTTACCTGTAACACATTGCATTTAAGTTACCTGGCACTTGCTCACTAAGTCAGCACTAAAAAATTGAAGCACTACACCCTCACAAACTCCCCTTGAGTATCTTGTTCCCCACTGGCCCTTTTTTTCAATTATAAAGGAATTCCCAATACTATTCTAGCATGTCCAAAGGTCAGTTGTCAATCTCCTCTCTGGTCCAGCTGGTGAATCTGGGAATCTTGAGGCAATGTTACAACTGCCTCATGTACACAGACAACCCTTTCCTCCTCCCAACAAATTCCAACACATGTGAGAGATGCAACCATATAGCCAAACTGGAGGCTAAGCTCTCTCAACTCAGTACTGGCGTAACCAGTCAGGAGGAGAAGGAAACCTCACTCACTACAATTCCAGCCTCACATAGACCTACCACGACAGCAAACCAAACACAAACACACAAAAACATACTCAGAGGCTCTAAATAAAAATCTGCCTAAGCAGCAGAGACCTCCAAAGCAAACACCCAAGCAACCGCTACCCCAAAACAATACACGTGCAACACATAGCTCACAAAGCCGTGTGCCGAACAGTCACAGCCCTTAAGGCTAAACAACACACCTGATACACTTGTAATAGGTGACTCTATCGTCAGGCACACTAACATCCCGCTCAGCAGGCTGAACAAGGAGAAGGTCACGGTGAGCTGCCTGTCGGGCGCTAGGATCCGCCACATAACACAAGCACTCAGGTCACTCCAAGGAAAGTACAAATATGACTCAGTCGTTGTCCATGCTGGTGTGAATGACCTGAGACGTACCTCCCTGGACTACATGAAAAGAGACAGAGGAGCTCTCTGAGCATGTAGCCCAGGCTGGTATGACCCTGACCTTGAGTAGCATCTTACCCTCAGCAAGAATGATGCCACAATATGAAGACAAGATGATCAATTTCAGCAATTGGCTTAAGTATTGGTGTCATTCAAAGGGGATCCAATGCCTGTCAGCTTGGGATGACATGCTCGACAAGCCACAATGCTTCGCTAGGGACGGCTTGCACCTGTCACCCCTGGGCTTTCGGATATTGGCAAAGGCTCTTGCTACCCCCATAGTGCCTTTTTTAGGCAAGGCTCAAAAGACAAACCCACCTCCATAGGTATCACAAGGGATAAGAAACTAAGAGTAATGCTACTCAACTCCAGAAGTCTAAACCTCAAGATGCACGCACTTGAAACTCTCCTTAGCATGGAGAACATTGATATCTGTGCAGTAACAGAAACCTGGTTCAAGGCTCCCAAGAGCACCCCAGTACTACCAGGTTATACCTCATACCATGCTTTTCGGCCCCCAAAACTTGGACCGAACCACAAAAGGAGGGGGAGTATCAATATTCGTCAAAGATACCCACACCTCCAGGTTGGTGGCACAGCACGAAGCATCAGAGACTATCCATGTGCAACTAACAGTGGGTAAAACTGCCTTCCAGTTTATAGCCTGTTACAGACCACCCTCCCAAACCCAGAAACCCCACTCGGCCTTCCTGAGGACACTGGAAAATATGAAGGTCTTTCCAAACACCATTATATTGGGCGACTTCAACTACCCAAACATAGACTGGGAGCATTACTCTAGCTCCAACACCCTAGCCCAAAGGTTCCTAGAATTTATAAACTCAAATGCTATGGAACAACTTGTTACCACTCCCACAAGAGGGGAAAACATACTGGACCTGATCATCACCAACATGGGGACTCTATGCTCCAGACCAGAAGTGTATCCCTCATTGGTAAGATCAGACCATAAACTAATCTCATTGGATATTCACATCCCGACTCCACCCCCTGCCCTGAAAACCACAGTGAAAAGCTTCTCTAATGCAAATTTCACACTCCTCAAAACCGAGGTGGAATCCTTCAAAGCCCCCGGGCCTGTGGAAAATACGGCCCAGACTGCAGAATCCTTTATAAACGCATTCTATGAACACCTTCAGGAATGCATGGATCATGCAATCCCAAATAAAACCAAGTCCCAATCCTCCAAAGGCAGACGTCCTGTCTGGTGGACCCCAGCCATAAACAAAACTATACAATAGAAGGAGGAAGCTACTACATGATGGAACAAAATCCCAAAAAGGGAAGGCATCTCTGATCAGTATTAGCAAAAAACTACGGGCACTCATAAAATCGTCTAAGGCCAGCTTCGAGAGAAAAATTGCACAGGACACTAAGGATAATCACAAGGCTTTCTTTGGTTATGTTAGGAACCTGGGTGGGAATTCCCAGATATGCTCAGAATTAGTCCAAAATGACAAAAAATACACCGAACCCACAGACATTGCCAGCATCCTAGCTGACAGGTTCAGCGCAAACTTCTCCCCCCCTCCCCACCAAAAGGGCAAATATCTATCCCAGCAGAGTGCTGACCCCCTGACATCTCAGATGCTCAGGTAAGAGCTGCCCTCTCCAAAGCAAAAAACACAGCATCAATGGGACCAGACGGTGTCCCAGGCTGCGTCCTACACGAACTCCAAGAAGAGCTAAACCCAAACATAAAACGACTGTTCAATCTCAGCCTTACTACAGGATATGTACCCAAAGAGTGGCGTACAGCAACAGTGGTCCCTCTCCACAAAGGTGGTGCCTCAACGGATCCTGGAAACTATCGCCCCATAAGCCTGACTAGCTTGGTCTGCAAAGCTATGGAAAGGATCATCATGGACCTCATAAATAAAGATATTGGGGACCTACAGACACTGGATCCTCCTTGTTAAGGGCAGATCCTGCCTCTTAAACCTGGTTAATTTCTTTGAAACAGTCACTAAGGCCATTGACGAGAGGAAGGTGGTCCACACAGCCTACCTGGACCTCGCAAAAGCCTTTGATACAATACCCCACTCGGGCATTATAGATAAGCTCACCAGCTTAAATATAAACCCCTATGTCACTAGATGGGTTGCAAACTGGCTCAAGGACAGAACCCACATGGTTAGAATTGCTGGAGCTGTGTCAGACTCCAAACCAGTTACAAGTGGCATCCCACAAGGCTCAGTCCTGGGACCTCTCTTGTTCGGTATATATTTCTCGGAGGTACAGGCCAACACGGAAGGACTGTGACTGACCAAGTTTGCAGATGACTGCAAACTGGGCGCCATAATCGACACTCCAGCCGACACAAGCATCCTCCAAAAGGGCCTCATGGAAACAGACAACTGGTGCCAGAGCCATGGCCTTAAGCTAAACGCCAAAAAGTGTATAGTCATCCCCTTTGTCAAAAACAAAGTGCCCACAAATTACCACATAGGTGGTAATCCATTAAGTACAGAAGAAGTAATCAGAGACCTGGGGACCCAAGTTGATAGCAATCTCTCATTTGACAACCACGTGGTCAAAGTGGTTAGAAAAACATTTTATATAGCCCACCTAATCATGAAGGGATTTGCATCTAGATCAGGGGAGGTCATCGTGCCTCTTTACTCATCCCTCATCAGGCCCATAATTGAGTACAATGCCCCTTTTGGGATGTACCTTACCAGACACCTGC
This sequence comes from Protopterus annectens, assembly GCF_019279795.1. Classification (NCBI taxonomy): domain Eukaryota; kingdom Metazoa; phylum Chordata; order Ceratodontiformes; family Protopteridae; genus Protopterus; species Protopterus annectens. Next base: position 62,897,650 of record NC_056749.1, on the reverse strand, counting down.
AGCAACTGGAAAGACCCCAAAAGTACCTCACCAAGAGGATCAAAGGGCTCAAACAGATGCCATATGCTGCCCGGTTAAAGAAACTCCAGCTCTACTCAGTGGCATACCACCTGCTCAGAGGCTATCTGTGCCTGACGTATAAAGCCATGTCCAACCCGGAATTAATGGACATGCTGCACCTCAGAAAACTCAGAAAATCCAAATCCCATCGAGCTACGCGCTCGAGAGACTTGAACCTCAGCACTGAAATAAATAGGACATGCTGGAGGGACAGATTCATAACCCAGAGGCTCCCTTCACTCTGGAATAAAATCCCAGTCCAGGTTAGGCAGAGTCCCTCATTGACTTTCTTCAAGAGGAATCTTGATGAGTGGATGGGAGATCGTAGGTTTACCCCGGGTATCACTTCTGTGTCACTGTTAGACAGAGGCACAGTATACTAACCTCGAAAAAGGGCATAGCAAAATTAATTTAAAATGGGTGGCGAAGGCCAAACACACTCTGGCTAGGCTTATAAATGCCCTAGGGCAGATAGCCTAGTATAAACCTATGAACATCATCTACAATATCCGGGGCAGGCGGTATAGCTAGAGGCCTGTGCTGAGGCAAGTTTAAAAGTTCTCTGAGTCTCTTTTTTGGACTGTGGGTAGTCCTGGCATTCCCAACAAAAATGCTCTCTTAAGGTATGCAAGGTTTCACCAAAAGAAAAGTCCTCTGGAGGGCTGGTAGAGGGAATGGAATCCTCTGCATCTGAATCCTCATAGGTAGATAAGGGTATGTCCTGGTAATCAGAGGGATCAGTCATTGGACTCATGGTCTGTGGAATCAGAAGGAAAATCAATTATTTGTCTTTTAGAGGGGGAAGGCTGGCTTCCCCTAATTAAAGTTATAAGGTCTTCAGCCATTCTATGCATTTGTTTCTGTGGCATTGGAGCTTGAGCATACGCTTTGGTCATCAGTTTTCTAGGCATAGTGCAAACTATGGGCCTGAGAAACTCGGTAGTTTTAGTCAGAAACAAAAGTAGTCCGTTTAATACGAACATCGGAAGGTCGAAATAGACCCTCAGAAGCTGGCGCCTGCACAGCAGCTCCGGACCCATCCAAGGTAGAGACATCCACAGGTTCTACAGTCGAAGAAGCATCTCGCGGCATACCGGACTCCGAATGGGTGTTAGCAAAGGCCTGTGAATCTGTAGAAGTGGGAATCAGGGGCTGTGAAGGCACCTCACTAAGTACCAGTGGACTGGTGACTAGCTTAACGGAAGCGTCGTCGGCAGTTTTGGACCTATGCAGTCTGTTTCTGTCTTTATTCTTACGTTTCGGAAGATCAGTAGTCGGATGGTTTATCGAAGCCATTTTGGAATATGGAGAATGACAGCGAAAGAATTTAGCAACAAAGATAGCCCGACGACGAATAATTTGGGAATTAAACAAGGAACAAAACTGACAGCGAGGAACGTCGTGGCCTGGGCCTAAACAGGTGATGCAGTAAGAATGAAAATCTCTGTGAGGTATTTGCTTTTCACAGGCAAGACAATTGTTAACTTTTTCTGACATCGGTTAGAGCAAGAAAAAGGATCCCCAATGGGGTACTTGGCTTTAGAAGACTTCAGGTTTTAAACTCGAAAAATGAAAATTACAGGTCGTGGCCGACCGGCACTTGCGAACTGCTTCTGCTTCGGGCTCCCGCATGGCAAGAAAAGCTGATGCAATGGCGTCAGCTGCATGTTTTATACCCCTGACGACCTGACGTCATGGAAGAGGCAACAGCATCTGATGCAGAAATACCAAGACTGGTATTCGGGCTGACTGAGAGCTACCTACAGGCAGATAACCCCAAGTGTGATGACTGCAACAGTGAAACACGAAGAACATCAGGAGTCAAGAGTTGGGTTTGGGCAGGAGATCGGCTCACAGGTCTGATGGGACAGACAGAATGACCCCCAACTGAATCTGGGTCCTGAGGAATTTCCTCATCATCCTGTCCACATCTGCTTCTGTTAGACTCCTATGTCTGAGGGATGAAGAAGTTGAATGTGGTCTGGATAACCACAGAGGACTCTCTTGTAAAATAAGGTGAATGGGGTCTCGAGTGGATAGATTCCGGAGTAAAGTTTAGTGAGCTGTGGACCATAGATCTGGACTGGGATCTTGACAGATCTGAGGAGCCCAACAGATCTGAAGACTGTTGCACCTTCTTGGGCAGAGCAAAGGAGAATGATCAGGAGACGGCTTCCCAGAATCATTGGTCTAAAACGAAGAATCCTCTTTGGCTTACTCTGAAGGCATTTTGTGGAGGGCGTAGGGATCCAGTAGTAGTACTAGTAGTAGAAGGGAGCAGGCCTTTTAGTACGAGTTTGTTATGGTCCTCAACAAGCATATGGTGGCTGAACCCCACATAAATATCACACTCTATGTTAAGATGGGCAGCTCCGTAAACACAATCGGAGTGGGCATCACAGTTGGGAATTTTGTGTCTATGTGAAGTAAACTTTTTGAAGCTCAGAGCCTTATGGTATGCACAAAGACACTACTAAAAATGGTGTAAGTACCCAAGAATGGGGAGTAACAGAAAAGCCAACACAGGACACTAGGCCCATAAAGCACAAGAATAAAAAAATAGGAACTTTGCCAAATAGTATAGAGCAGTTTTTTTTTTTTTTTTTGGGGGGGGGGGGTGAAAATGCAGTTGTGTACACTTACCATAAATGTAGATGTTTGAGTACATTCACTGTTGCATTCCTAACATATGGGATTTCCTGCCAGGGAAACCCTTGGCTGGTCCAACCACCAGAGAATTTTCTTCTCCTCCTCCTGAAGCCGGCAGATGCTCTGACTGACGTCACATTGTCTGGATAGAAAGAGAGTCAGCTGGTGCCATAACCTCAGTACTTTTTTGTCCCCAACAGGTTAGCAGACCTACAGTAGGTCTCTAAGGTCAGGGGCCTAAGCTCAGGAACTCCAGAGTATGTACAAAGGAGGAGGGAACAACCTGGAACTAGAGAAGAGAATACCCACCCTAATCACATAGGCAAGAGGGGAAGGAAAGAATACTGCAACAGTGAATACACTCCAACATCTCCATTTATAGCACAACTGTACTTTACGAATACTGCAACAGTGAATACACTCCAACATCTCCATTTATAGCACAACTGTACTTTACGAATACTGCAACAGTGAATACACTCCAACATCTCCATTTATAGCACAACTGTACTTTACGAATACTGCAACAGTGAATACACTCCAACATCTCCATTTATAGCACAACTGTACTTTACGAATACTGCAACAGTGAATACACTCCAACATCTCCATTTATAGCACAACTGTACTTTACGAATACTGCAACAGTGAATACACTCCAACATCTCCATTTATAGCACAACTGTACTTTACGAATACTGCAACAGTGAATACACTCCAACATCTCCATTTATAGCACAACTGTACTGAATACTGCAACAGTGAATACACTCCAACATCTCCATTTATAGCACAACTGTACTTTACGAATACTGCAACAGTGAATACACTCCAACATCTCCATTTATAGCACAACTGTACTTTACGAATACTGCAACAGTGAATACACTCCAACATCTCCATTTATAGCACAAATGTACTTTACGAATACTGCAACAGTGAATACACTCCAACATCTCCATTTATAGCACAACTGTACTGAATACTGCAACAGTGAATACACTCCAACATCTCCATTTATAGCACAACTGTACTTTACGAATACTGCAACAGTGAATACACTCCAACATCTCCATTTATAGCACAACTGTACTTTATGAATACTGCAACAGTGAATACACTCAAACATCTCCATTTATGGTAAGTGTGCACGACTGTACGTTATGAATATAGTAAGTGTGCACGACTGTACGTTATGAATACAGAAACAATGAATACACTCAAACACCTCCATTTACAGTAACTGTGCACAACTGTACTTTATGAATACTACAACAGTGAATACACTCAAACATCTCCATTTATAGTAAGTGTGCGCAACTGTACTTTATGAATACTACAACAGTGAATACACTCAAACATCTACATTTATAGTAAGTGTGCACAACTGTACTTTACGAATACTGCAACAATGAATACACTCAAACATCTCCATTTATAGCACAACTGTACTTTATGAATACTGCAACAGTGAATACACTCAAACATCTCCATTTACAGCACAACTATACTTTATGAATACTGCAACAGTGAATACACTCAAACATCTACATTTATAGTAAGTGTGCACGACTGTACGTTATGAATACAGAAACAATGAATACACTCAAACATCTCCATTTACAGTAACTGTGCACAACTGTACTTAATGAATATAGTAAGTGTGCACGACTGTACGTTATGAATACAGAAACAATGAATACACTCAAACATCTCCATTTACAGTAACTGTGCACAACTGTACTTTATGAATACTACAACAGTGAATACACTCAAACATCTACATTTATAGTAAGTGTGCACAACTGTACTTTACGAATACTGCAACAATGAATACACTCAAACATCTCCATTTACAGTAACTGTGCACAACTGTACTTTATGAATACTGTAACAGTGAATACACTCCAAAATCTCCATTTATAGTAAGTGTGCACGACTGTACGTTATGAATATAGTAAGTGTGAACGACTGTACATTATGAATACAGAAACAATGAATACACTCAAACATCTCCATTTACAGTAACTGTGCACAACTGTACTTTATGAATACTGCAACAATGAATATGCTCAAACATCTACATTTATAGTAAGTGTGCACAACTGTACTTTATGAATACTGCAACAGTGAATACACTCCAACATCTCCATTTATAGTAAGTGTGCACGACTGTACGTTATGAATATAGTAAGTGTGCACGACTGTACGTTATGAATACAGAAACAATGAATACACTCAAACATCTCCATTTATAGTAAGTGTGCACAACTGTACTTTATGAATACTGCAACAATGAATACACTCAAACATCTCCATTTATAGTAAGTGTGCACGACTGTACTTTATGAATATAGTAAGTGTGCACGACTGTACGTTATGAATACAGAAACAATGAATACACTCAAACATCTCCATTTACAGTAACTGTGCACAACTGTACTTTATGAATACTGCAACAATGAATACACTCCAACATCTCCATTTATAGCACAACTGTACTTTACGAATACTGCAACAGTGAATACACTCCAACATCTCCATTTATAGCACAACTGTACTTTACGAATACTGCAACAGTGAATACACTCCAACATCTCCATTTACAGCACAACTGTACTTTACAAATACTGCAACAGTGAATACACTCCAACATCTCCATTTATAGCACAACTGTACTTTACGAATACTGCAACAGTGAATACACTCCAACATCTCCATTTATAGCACAACTGTACTTTATGAATACTGCAACAGTGAATACACTCAAACATCTCCATTTATAGCACAACTGTACTTTATGAATACTGCAACAGTGAATACACTCAAACATCTCCATTTATAGTAAGTGTGCACGACTGTACGTTATGAATATAGTAAGTGTGCACGACTGTACGTTATGAATACAGAAACAATGAATACACTCAAACACCTCCATTTACAGTAACTGTGCACAACTGTACTTTATGAATACTACAACAGTGAATACACTCAAACATCTCCATTTACAGTAACTGTGCACAACTGTACTTTATGAATACTGCAACAATGAATACACTCAAACATCTCCATTTATAGTAAGTGTGCGCAACTGTACTTTATGAATACTACAACAGTGAATACACTCAAACATCTACATTTATAGTAAGTGTGCACAACTGTACTTTACGAATACTGCAACAATGAATACACTCAAACATCTCCATTTATAGCACAACTGTACTTTATGAATACTGCAACTGTGAATGCACTCAAACATCTCCATTTATAGCACAACTGTACTTTATGAATACTGCAACAGTGAATACACTCAAACATCTCCATTTATAGCACAACTATACTTTATGAATACTGCAACAGTGAATACACTCAAACATCTACATTTATAGTAAGTGTGCACGACTGTACGTTATGAATACAGAAACAATGAATACACTCAAACATCTCCATTTACAGTAACTGTGCACAACTGTACTTTATGAATATAGTAAGTGTGCACGACTGTACGTTATGAATACAGAAACAATGAATACACTCAAACATCTCCATTTACAGTAACTGTGCACAACTGTACTTTATGAATACTACAACAGTGAATACACTCAAACATCTACATTTATAGTAAGTGTGCACAACTGTACTTTACGAATACTGCAACAATGAATACACTCAAACATCTCCATTTACAGTAACTGTGCACAACTGCACTTTATGAATACTGTAACAGTGAATACACTCCAACATCTCCATTTATAGTAAGTGTGCATGACTGTACGTTATGAATATAGTAAGTGTGAACGACTGTACGTTATGAATACAGAAACAATGAATACACTCAAACATCTCCATTTACAGTAACTGTGCACAACTGTACTTTATGAATACTGCAACAATGAATACACTCAAACATCTCCATTTATAGTAAGTGTGCACAACTGTACTTTATGAATACTACAACAGTGAATACACTCAAACATCTACATTTATAGTAAGTGTGCACAACTGTACTTTACGAATACTGCAACAATGAATACACTCAAACATCTCCATTTATAGCACAACTGTACTTTATGAATACTGCAACAATGAATACACTCAAACATCTCCATTTATAGTAAGTGTGCACGACTGTACGTTATGACTATAGTAAGTGTGCACGACTGTACGTTATGAATACAGAAACAATGAATACACTCAAACATCTCCATTTATAGTAAGTGTACACAACTGTACTTTATGAATACAGAAACAATGAATACACTCAAACATCTCCATTTACAGTAACTGTGCACAACTGTACTTTATGAATACTACAACAGTGAATACACTCAAACATCTACATTTATAGTAAGTGTGCACAATTGTACTTTACGAATACTGCAACAATGAATACACTCAAACATCTCCATTTATAGCACAACTGTACTTTATGAATACTTCAACAGTGAATACACTCCAACATCTCCATTTATAGCACAACTATACTTTATGAATACTGCAACAGTGAATACACTCAAACATCTCCATTTATAGTAAGTGTGCACGACTGTACGTTATGAATATAGTAAGTGTGCACGACTGTACGTTATGAATACAGAAACAATGAATACACTCAAACATCTCCATTTACAGTAACTGTGCACAACTGTACTTTATGAATACTACAACAGTGAATACACTCAAACATCTACATTTATAGTAAGTGTGCACAACTGTACTTTACGAATACTGCAACAATGAATACACTCAAACATCTCCATTTATAGTAAGTGTGCACGACTGTACGTTATGAATATAGTAAGTGTGCACGACTGTACGTTATGAATACAGAAACAATGAATACACTCAAACATCTCCATTTACAGTAACTGTGCACAACTGTACTTTATGAATACTACAACAGTGAATACACTCAAATATCTACATTTATAGTAAGTGTGCACAACTGTACTTTACGAATACTGCAACAATGAATACACTCAAACATCTCCATTTATAGCACAACTGTACTTTATGAATACTGCAACAGTGAATACACTCAAACATCTCCATTTATAGCACAACTGTACTTTATGAATACTGCAACAATGAATACACTCAAACATCTCCATTTATAGTAAGTGTGCACGACTGTACGTTATGAATATAGTAAGTGTGCACGACTGTACGTTATGAATACAGAAACAATGAATACACTCAAACATCTCCATTTACAGTAACTGTGCACAACTGTACTTTATGAATACTACAACAGTGAATACACTCAAACATCTACATTTATAGTAAGTGTGCACAACTGTACTTTACGAATACTGCAACAATTAATACACTCAAACATCTCCATTTATAGTAAGTGTGCACGACTGTACGTTATGAATACAGAAACAATGAATACACTCAAACATCTCCATTTACAGTAACTGTGCACAACTGTACTTTACGAATACTGCAACAATGAATACACTCAAACATCTCCATTTATAGTAAGTGTGCACAACTGTACTTTATGAATACTACAACAGTGAATACACTCAAACATCTACATTTATAGTAAGTGTGCACAACTGTACTTTATGAATACTGCAACAGTGAATACACTCCAACATCCCCATTTATAGTAAGTGTGCACAACTGTACTTTATGAATACTACAACAGTGAATACACTCAAACATGTACATTTATAGTAAGTGTGCACAACTGTACTTTATGAATACTACAACAGTGAATACACTCAAACATCTACATTTATAGTAAGTGTGCACAACTGTACTTTATGAATACTGCAACAGTGAATACACTCCATGTCCACTTATAGTAAGTGTGCACAACTGTACGTTATGAATACTGCAACAGTGAATATACTCCACCTCCATTTATAGTAAGTGTGCACAACTGTACTTTATGAATACTACAACAGTGAATACACTCAAACATCTACATTTATAGTAAGTGTGCACAACTGTACTTTATGAATACTGCAACAGTGAATACACTCCATCTCCATTTATAGTAAGTGTGCACAACTGTACTTTATGAATACTACAACAGTGAATACACTCAAACATCTACATTTATAGTAAGTGTGCACAACTGTACTTTACGAATACTGCAACAATGAATACACTCAAACATCTCCATTTATAGCACAACTGTACTTTATGAATACTGCAACAGTGAATACACTCAAACATCTCCATTTATAGCACAACTGTACTTTATGAATACTGCAACAATGAATACACTCAAACATCTCCATTTATAGTAAGTGTGCACGACTGTACGTTATGACTATAGTAAGTGTGCACGACTGTACGTTATGAATACAGAAACAATGTATACACTCAAACATCTCCATTTACAGTAACTGTGCACAACTGTACTTTATGAATACTACAACAGTGAATACACTCAAACATCTACATTTATAGTAAGTGTGCACAACTGTACTTTACGAATACTGCAACAATGAATACACTCAAACATCTCCATTTATAGCACAGCTGTACTTTATGAATACTGCAACAGTGAATACACTCCAACATCTCCATTTATAGCACAACTATACTTTATGAATACTGCAACAGTGAATACACTCAAACATCTCCATTTATAGCACAACTATACTTTATGAATACTGCAACAGTGAATACACTCAAACATCTCCATTTATAGTAAGTGTGCACAATTGTACTTTACGAATACTGCAACAATGAATACACTCAAACATCTCCATTTATAGTAAGTGTGCACGACTGTACGTTATGAATACAGAAACAATGAATACACTCAAACATCTCCATTTACAGTAACTGTGCACAACTGTACTTTATGAATACTACAACAGTGAATACACTCAAACATCTACATTTATAGTAAGTGTGCACAACTGTACTTTACGAATACTGCAACAATGAATACACTCAAACATCTCCATTTATAGTAAGTGTGCACGACTGTACGTTATGAATATAGTAAGTGTGCACGACTGTACGTTATGAATACAGAAACAATGAATACACTCAAACATCTCCATTTACAGTAACTGTGCACAACTGTACTTTATGAATACTACAACAGTGAATACACTCAAACATCTACATTTATAGTAAGTGTGCACAACTGTACTTTACGAATACTGCAACAATGAATACACTCAAACATCCCCATTTATAGTAAGTGTGCACAACTGTACTTTATGAATACTACAACAGTGAATACACTCAAACATGTACATTTATATTAAGTGTGCACAACTGTACTTTATGAATACTACAACAGTGAATACACTCAAACATCTACATTTATAGTAAGTGTGCACAACTGTACTTTATGAATACTGCAACAGTGAATACACTCCATTTCCACTTATAGTAAGTGTGCACAACTGTACGTTATGAATACTGCAACAGTGAATATACTCCATCTCCATTTATAGTAAGTGTGCACAACTGTACTTTATGAATACTACAACAGTGAATACACTCAAACATCTACATTATAGTAAGTGTGCACAACTGTACTTTATGAATACTGCAACAGTGAATACACTCCATCTCCATTTATAGTAAGTGTGCACAACTGTACTTTATGAATACTACAACAGTGAATACACTCAAACATCTACATTTACAGTAAGTGTGCACAACTGTACTTTATGAATACTGCAACAGTGAATACACTCCATCTCCACTTATAGTAAGTGTGCACAACTGTACTTTATGAATACTGCAACAGTGAATACACTCCATCTCCATTTATAGTAAGTGTGCACAACTGTACTTTATGAATACTACAACAGTGAATACACTCAAACATCTACATTTACAGTAAGTGTGCACAACTGTACTTTATGAATACTGCAACAGTGAATACACTCCATCTCCACTTATAGTAAGTGTGCACAACTGTACTTTATGAATACTGCAACAGTGAATACACTCCATCTCCATTTATAGTAAGTGTGCACAACTGTACTTTATGAATACTACAACAGTGAATACACTCAAACATCTACATTTACAGTAAGTGTGCACAACTGTACTTTATGAATACTGCAACAGTGAATACACTCCATCTCCACTTATAGTAAGTGTGCACAACTGTACTTTATGAATACTGCAACAGTGAATACACTCCATCTCCATTTATATAAGTGTGCACAACTGTACTTTATGAATACTACAACAGTGAATACACTCCAACATCTACATTTATAGTAAGTGTGCACAACTGTAATTTATGAATACTACAACAGTGAATACACTCCAACATCTACATTTATAGTAAGTGTGCACAACTGTACTTTATGAATACTACAACAGTGAATACACTCAAACATCTACATTTATAGTAAGTGTGCACAACTGTACTTTATGAATACTACAACAGTGAATACACTCAAACATCTACATTTATAGTAAGTGTGCACAACTGTACTTTATGAATACTACAACAGTGAATACACTCAAACATCTACATTTATAGTAAGTGTGCACAACTGTACTTTATGAATACTGCAACAGTGAATACACTCCATCTCCACTTATAGTAAGTGTGCACAACTGTACTTTATGAATACTGCAACAGTGAATACACTCCATCTCCATTTATAGTAAGTGTGCACAACTGTACTTTATGAATACTACAACAGTGAATACACTCCAACATCTACATTTATAGTAAGTGTGCACAACTGTACTTTATGAATACTACAACAGTGAATACACTCGAACATCTACATTTATAGTAAGTGTGCACAACTGTACTTTATGAATACTACAACAGTGAATACACTCAAACATCTACATTTATAGTAAGTGTGCACAACTGTACTTTATGAATACTACAACAGTGAATATACTCAAACATCTACATTTATAGTAAGTGTGCACAACTGTACTTTATGAATACTACAACAGTGAATATACTCAAACATCTACATTTATAGTAAGTGTGCACAACTGTACTTTATGAATACTACAACAGTGAATACACTCAAACATCTACATTTATAGTAAGTGTGCACAGCTGTACTTTATGAATACTACAACAGTGAATACACTCAAACATCTACATTTATAGTAAGTGTGCAAATAAGTACTATGTCCAGAAAACTCCGATGTGGTATTCCTTGTTATGCTTGCTTAGGAAGTTATTAACTTTCTCAGACATTAGTCAAGACATCTTCTTTCTCTGGTGGGTACTAAATGAAGCACTGACTTGCACTCTACTTCTTGCTCTAGTGGCAAGAAACAACTGAGGTTATAACGTTGACAGGCTCCCTTTATACCCAGATGTCATGGAGCTTCAGGAGGAGGAGAACATTTCCTGGCAGTCAGGCCAGCCAAAGTCTTCCACAGCAGGAAATCCCATCAGTTAGGAGTGCAACAATGAAACACGAGAAACATCAGGGAAAAGATAAAGTTAACAGTAAAGATCAAAAATGTAGTCACTTATCTGATCCTATGCTCACAGTACAGATGACCATGTTAGAATCACTGAAGCAACAAATGAGATCTGTGGTAACTCAAGCTAAAGAGGGGATTATGGGTAAGGAAGGAGCTTGAGCTATGCAGCCAAAGTATATGGAAGTAGCCGAAGGGAGATTCGAGACCCCATTAATTGAGAAATGGATGAAAAAGACATCAGATGTGTTGTATATGGATGAGGTGGCATTAGAGCAGACTTGCAATGGGAACTTCAGCAAATGACAGATGACTGGAATGCAAAACTGAAGGCACAAGGGATGAAACTAAGTACAGACAAGATAGCGGTTATGGAAGCAAATGGAGGGAATCAGATAGAAGAGAAATTATGGAACAGGTTAACAACTTGAAGTATCTGGGGGGGGGGGGGTCTGAGGTGAAGGTAAGGCCAAAAGAGGAGAGTAAAACTATGTGCCAAGTGTCGGGGGAAACGTATGACAGAAGAATGCCCCACAAGCTGACAAGTCAGGTGTACGGTGCTTTTACCAGGGCTTCTGCACAGCACGGAAACCTGGGCAGTGTCGACAGAGAAGCTGAATAAGCCTGTGGTGATGAAAATGAAGTGCCTGAAATGGGTACTAGGATACACATTGTGTGATAAATGCAAAAACAGGGACATCAGAGCAGAAGCCAAAGTAGCCTCAGTTGCAGAGAAGGTCAAGAAGAAACTATTACAGTTGTTTGGTCTTAAGTACAAGAAATCAGAATATGACTGGGAAAAATGGAAAGAAGGTAAAAGGGGACAAGGATGTTGAAGAAAAGATGCATGGACTGTGTGAGAGACCTGGGACAGTCAGGCATTACTGTCAAAAATTGTGGGAAAGTGGATCTGAATTGAGAGAGGTGTTGACAGCTGACACAAAACCCGAACCCAAGAAAAAATGGGAAAAGAGTGGCTGATGTTGATGGCTGATAACAGGCTGCTGAGAGAGGGTCTGACAGGTGCTTGTAAAAGGAGTTTGTTAATCAAGACACAACAGCATCATGGTTGTTGAAGTTTGAGTACTGCAGTAGCCAGGACATACTGAGCCTGAAAAAGTGGCAGCGTGTTTATTTTAATACTGTGATGGTAACACTGGTGTTCTAGATTTAGGAAGGATCAAGCAAATGTAAATGTTTTGTTAAGACGGGTTTTGCAGTTTGACAATGTTTTTAGCATATCTTGCCAGTACTGTTAGGGCATAACAGAGTACTAGAGTCAGGGTAGTGTTTGAGAAGTTTTCTGATATCTGTAACTAACTCAGGCTGTATCAGGTGCACTATTTTCATCTGTTACTAGAATTCGAGATATTTGGGAGACATGACACATGTTCTGAAAGCTAAAGCTGGATTAATCCATGGTCACAGATACATTAACTGGTTTACGTCTCATGCAGAATGCTGGGCTAGGGCCTTCTGGACTACGTTTCTTTACAGAAGCTTATCAGCATGAGTATAATCTTTCAGATGAGTGGGCCTACACTCACTTGGACTTCTTGTAGCAGAGCAAACGGAAGCCTAACTTCTCAAGCATATCCTTCATCAACAATATTACCAGCCTCCTAACTGCCAACATTTTTCTTCTCAATTAACAAAAGCTGATGGTGTGAGTGAAAAACTTTACCAAAAACAATGAAAATCACTCGTGGAGACCCAGATGAGGGTATGAGATCGGCAAAACAGAGTTCCTGACAATATAAACTGAAACTTGTTGAAATTGAATATAAGAATACGAAAATCGCTGAATGTAAACCACAATGATTTAATAACGCTTCTCATAAGACATACGTTTTCGAGCTTCTTCATCAGAAAATACATACAGGTGTTTCACTACCCCTTTTATACAACTGATATTAATTGAATAATTGAATAATTTAATTTAATAAATAAATCTTTTTCCTTTGTTTAAAAATGAACTTTAAAAAACATGTTTGACACTTTGATGAACATTAAATAGTAGAAATAGGAAAATAATATAGGAAAATAATATAAACTTGTTAATAATATACATTTAATACAAGTAAAAATACTTAATAAAACAACTATCTATATAGAAAAAAAGAAGAAATGAATTCATCATGAATAATAATTTGATATTTGTCTCCACCTGGTGGAAAAGAATGGAAATTACAATTTGGCTGCTCTTAGCTTTAAAACTGGAGCAATGGATAACATATCATTTAAACCAGGCTCCCTCGTAGCATCCAAAACAATTTGCCAGTATAATTCCCTATACTCAAGTTTTGTTTCCCACATGCCACCCCTGATTTCCTTGGGCACTATTTCAAGTACAAAGAAATAAAAGCTGGAGTTGGTACATTTTTGAGAATGTCGAAAAAGGGCATTGTTGGTATTACCTTTCCTCATTTCGTAATAGTGCTCATATATCCTGGACTTTAATTTCCTTTCAGTTTTCCCAACATAAAAGGAAGAACAGGAGTGGCATGTGGCGATATATACAACCCCTTGTGTATTACAATTAGAAAAGGCTGTACTATTAATAGTTTTATTTCTGTCCACAATGAATAATTGTGAACCAGTTTGTATGAATTGGCACTGGGAACATGATCCACATTTGAAAGTTCCCTTTTTGTGGTTAGGAATGTTGGCAGTGCCTGATCCCCCATATTCAAAAATGTTTTTTAAATTAGTATCTCTCCTATATACAAATTTGATGGGGTTATTTTTCAAATGTTCTAAATCAGTAATTTCCTGGAACTTTTCCCATTCCCTACATAAAACTCTTTTGATTGGAAAAGTATCACCAGTGAAATCCATGACATAAGCTGTAGAAAAATTGTTAACAATATTAGATGGAATATCAGTAGTGGGTATTTCTGTTGATACAGGTTGGGTATTGTTGGTGGATTCATGACACCCAAGTACAGGGGAAAATCTGTCCTTCCTACCTTCCAGGACAACTTCATATATTTCATCACACAAAAAGGGTGGATAACCTCTTTCCTTAAACATATCAATGATAAATTCACAATCTATTAAAAAGTCTGCATCTTGGGAAGTCATTCTGCTTGATCTAATTAATTGTCCTTTTAGAATGTTTTTCTTTTGTCCAAAGGGATGACCACTAGAAAAATGAAGATAGGAATTAGAGAAGGTCGGTTTCCTATATACCCTAGAAATAAAATGGTCTTCCCCCTTCTTTAAGGAAATAAGGCTTTTTAATGAGGTTAATTGCACTTATTAAAACAGTCATAAAGCATTCACTAAATGCAAGATGTAATTTAAGTAGTATTACAAGAAAAAGAGAGACAAACTTCCTACATACATTTAGACATATCCTACTGAACTTCCCTTATTTAATATCTAATATTGCACTATTTACTTTAAAAACTAGAATTTAAAAACAACTTCATTGTACTAATTCAAATTGAGTTGCATGAAAAATTTAGTTATACGTTGGTGCCATCTAGTGGAAGAAGCTTTAAATACTATAAATTCAGAAACATCCTACCAGGAAATTAAGATGCACTTTCCATCACACTACATAAATAGGTTAAAACACATTTCTATACTAACATAAAGGCTACATCTACCTATATACTTAATACATATTACATCAATTTCATTCATAATTATACATAATAAATAAATATACAAGTTATTGAAAATATAAATGAAATAATTTTAATCAAAAATAACTGCATATGTTTAGCTGCCCTCATTTTGAGAACTTCAACAACTTCTAACACTTTATGCCTATATAAGGCATTCTTGTTGTTCTTATTATATATGATGCCATAGGTATCTTCACTTACATATATATGTTGGCATTGTGGGCATTTCCACCTTGGTTCTCCTATACTTATCCTGTCCCTTATTTCTTTCTAGTATAGTTTTTAAATTTCTTCCTTTCCTAAAGGTACACTTTATGGGTTCTACAAACAAAAACTTTAGTTCTGATAGCTCACTAAACTTACTCCATTCTTCTTCCAAAGTTTATGCCAATGTAATTCTTTCAGTGTGGGAAAAGAGGTTTATAATCAATTCCAAGTTTAACCAATGTTGGAAATTATACAAGCGCTTTTTAGACGATATGTGCTTCCTGTGGATAGGTACGGATGATGAATTTCAAGATTTTTTTGATTTTATTTCACAGTCAACGAACTTTTTGAAATTCACATACCAACGAGATAGTGATGAATTGAAGTTTTTAGATATTAATATTGGCAAAAGTGAAAGTGGATTGTTCTCAAAGGTGTATAGAAAGACAACTTTCTTACAATCAAAAAGAGGGATTGTGAAGGGTCAGTATGTTAGAGCTTGTCGGATGACATCGAAGGAAATAGATTTTGATGAAGAATGTAAAATATTATATAGAATGTTTATGGAAAGAGGATATCCATCAGAATTGGTCAAAGAAATCGAGAAAGGGGTTAAGGAAGGCAGAAAGGGGAGATTTGCACCGATACTAGGTAGAGGTAAATTAATGGCCCCGGTCATGCCTACAATAGATCAAAAAGGAAAGGAAAACAACTTTGTGGTTGATTATTGTGGGCAAGCTAATAGGATCACAAAAACTTTGGAAGAAGAATGGAGTAAGTTTAGTGAGCTATCAGAACTAAAGTTTTTGTTTGTAGAACCCATAAAGTGTACCTTTAGGAAAGGAAGAAATTTAAAAACTATACTAGAAAGAAATAAGGGACAGGATAAGTATAGGAGAACCAAGGTGGGTACTTTTAAATGTGGGAAATGCCCACAATGCCAACATATATATGTAAGTGAATCAATTTCTATTAAGAGTAGGGATTTGGTAGTGGTGAGTAAATCCTTTTTGTGATACCTATGGCATCATATATATAGCTCTTTGTAAAGTATGTGACTCATTTTATGTTGGGAAAAAGCTGAAAATAGGATTTATGAACATTTCTATGAAATAAGAACAAATAATTCAAGAATGCCTTATATAGGCATAAAATGGATTGCCCGTCAGCTACATACCATTTTTTTGTGTTAGAAGTTGTTGTAAAAAGCATTAGGGGTGGTTATTGGGAGATGTTAATCTTATGGCAATTACAATTGAGGCCCTGGACTTAACGATCTGATTTCAATAACCCCAGTTCTCAAAATGAGGGCAGCTAAATTGTGATGTATCAACATATGCAGTTATTTTTGATTAAAATTATTTCATTTATATTTTCAATAGGAGTATTTTTAATAGGAGCATTTTTAACTTGTATATTTATTTATTATGTATAATTATGAATGAAATTGATGTAATATGTATTAAGTATATAGGTAGATGTAGTTTACTATGTTAGTATAGAAATGTGTTTTAACCTATTTATATATATTTATGTAGTGTGATGGAAAGTGCATCTTTGTGTTTAATTTCCCTGGTAGGATGTTTCTGAATTGATAGTATTTAAAGCTTCTTCCACTAGATGGCACCAACGTATAACTAAATGTATGTGCTTGTTGATTTTTCATGCAACTCAATTTGAATTAGTACAATGAAGTTGTTTTTAAATTCTAGTTTTAAAGTAAATAGTGCAATATTAGATATTAAATAAGGGAAGTTCAGTAGGATATGTCTAAATGTATGTAGGAAGTTTGTCTCTCTTTTTCTTGTAATACTACTTAAATTACATCTTGCATTTAGTGAATGCTTTATGACTGTTTTAATAAGTGCAATTAAGAATGTTAGATTTTGTCTTAATTGGTGTTTATCCAATTAGGGATTTTGTATTTAAGGGACATGCATTGTGGGTGTAAAATTGTCTGATGAAGTGATTTTGAGTGGAGTGTTTCTACTTTTATGCCTCATTAAAACATCTGAACGCATTTGGAGCCTTATTTCCTTCAAGTGCTTTTTGGTTTTGCTTTTGGTCTACTAGCACTTGAGCCGCTTTTCTTTGTTTGCTTGTTTGATTTGGTTGGTGATGGAGGAGGGCCAGCAGAGCGATAAAAACCCGATGGATGGAGGTATTCAGTCTAACAGATTGGACAAATTGTCCGATCAGCTTTCACAGCTGATAGAGCTACTTACGCAGAAGGAGCTGCCTACGCTGACGTCCTCGTTCGAGTTCCCAGGTAACCAGGAAGCGAGGGAGTCACCGTGCAGATGCAGGGAGGTGAAGCTGTAAATTTAGAGAGAAGAGAGAGTGTTGATAATGGCGCAAGCAAGTATGACCGTCATAAAAGAATGGACAATCCGTCAGGTGTCGGAAGAAGAGTGGATTTTGACAACAATTTGGACAATGAGTTCCCCTCTATACTTATCAACCCAGCGAGAGAAGGGTCAGTAAGGAGAGACACCAGGTCCCAAGAAGTTGTGATTGCCAGTACATCGCAGGATGTCAGACCTAAGCAGGCATCGACTGGAAATAAAAGCAATGGACATCCATATAAGGACATCCCAACAGGCTCATTTGGTGGGCCATTGAATGGACAGAGGTACAATGTTGATTTTACAAATGTCTTGCATAAAAAATATAGTTTTAGTGATAAAATGGTGCCTGAAACAAACGAATATGACAGTAATTTGAATTATGAATCAAATGTGAAGAAACTAGATGAAGTGTTGTTTAAATTCAAGAATCTAGAGTTGGAAAATTTGTATTTAAAGGAGTGTTTAAAATTGGAAATTGTACCTAAGGGACTTAGGGTATGCAAATTTCCAAATAAGGTAAAAGAAGGTAGTGAATTCCATTTAGAATTATTAGATATTTTTAATAAATGTGGTTTAGAAGTCTTAAAAGTTATTATCAAAGAAAATGAAAATGAAATGGAGCTTTTAAATAATGTTATAGAAGAAGTTAATGGTAGAATAGTAAGGGACTTGCTATTTTCTATTAATGAATGTCAGAGAATGTATTATGACACATTAAAAAGAGTTGACAAAAGTATTAGTAATGTGTTTCAAAGGAAAAGTAGAAAGCTAGAGAGGGACGTTCAGGATTATAGGAACAAAGTTAGCTACCCTAAACCCCGTAACAATTTTAGTAATGCATTTAGGCATGAGGGATATGAAGCAGCATGGGTTGCCAATGAACAGGAAAGGAATGAAGCTATTTGTGAGAATAATGAAATTGGTGATATTAATGATCTATCAGAATACCCCCCACTTAGACGATCTGAAAGAATTAAGAATTATCAGAATAATGGTCAGCAAAATTTTCAGAAGGGGGGGGGGAGGGTCTGCATATGTGAATTACAACAGGGGTTACCAGCGATGGTAGCTGAAAAACAGGGCTTTACACCACAAAATGAGGAACCAATTGTGAAAAATGGATCATGTTACACTTTCCAGGGTTATAATATTTTTAATTATAGTAACATTAGTATTGAAAAAACGCACTTTAGTTTGTTCTCTAAAGGACTAAAATTTGTGCCAAATAGAAGGGCTGACATTAGGAAAGTTCTAATTGATTTGAAGCTTTTTCTTAGAAAAAAGAACTTTGAGATTTTATTTCATGGTCAGAAGACAAATGATAATGCCAATGATGGACTAAGAAGAAAAAGTACATTTAACCCACCATTGCATCCACAATTGAAAAATTTTGAGAGCTTGATGGAGAGAAGATTAAGAAATGAGTTGTGTAGAAACAAGGTACCCTTTAACCTATCAAAGGATGAAAATTCTTTATTAAACAGTTTGAGTATGGATAAAACAATTAGAATTTCTAAGCCGGATAAATATGAACTATGTGCTATATAAAGAAAAAATGATGGAAATCTTGAGTAATGAGGAAAGGTACCATAGGGCATCTATAAATGAAATTAATACTGCGAATAGAAAAGTGTATTCTGTTCTTAATGATCTAGTTTTGGAAGGGTCAATTGACATTCCTACATTCCAGTATTTATATGTGGATAAACCCACGGTACCAACTCTGTTTGGTGTACCAAAAGTGCATAAGCAAATTGAGAACCCACCCATGCGCCCTATAGTGGCTTCGGAAAATTCAGTAACAGCCCCATTAGCTAAATGGTTGGACTCAAAACTTAAACAAGTTTCCAATGCTGGGAATGGAGTGCTGAAAGATTCATGGGAAATGTTAGAATTATTAACTGTGGATGTTTTTGAGAAAGACATGATATTCTATACAATAGATATTGTTGATTTGTTTTCATCAATTCCCCATGATGAAGGTATGAAGCTTTTTGAGGAAGCTCTGGTTGACTATGGGAAGTTTAATAATAATGAGTTCTATTTGGTGTTAACCTTGATGGATGTGGTTCTTAGAAATAATTTCATACACTTCGAGGGAAAATTTTTCAAGCAAGAGCAGGCAAGATTGCCAATGTAATTCTTTCAGTGTGGGAAAAGAGGTTTATAATCAATTCCAAGTTTAACCAATGTTGGAAATTATACAAGCGCTTTTTAGACGATATGTGCTTCCTGTGGATAGGTACGGATGATGAATTTCAAGAATTTTTTGATTTTATTTCACAGTCAACGAACTTTTTGAAATTCACATACCAACGAGATAGTGATGAATTGAAGTTTTTAGATATTAATATTGGCAAAAGTGAAAGTGGATTTTTCTCAAAGGTGTATAGAAAGACAACTTTCTCAAATTTACAATCAAAAGAAAGGGATTGTGAAGGGTCAGTATGTTAGAGCTTGTCGGATGACATCGAAGGAAATAGATTTTGATGAAGAATGTAAAATATTATATAGAATGTTTATGGAAAGAGGATATCCATCAGAATTGGTCAAAGAAATCGAGAAAGGGGTTAAGGAAGGCAGAAAGGGGAGATTTGCACCGATACTAGGTAGAGGTAAATTAATGGGTCATGCCTACAATAGATCAAAAAGGAAAGGAAAACAACTTTGTGGTTGATTATTGTGGGCAAGCTAATAGGATCACAAAAACTTTGGAAGAAGAATGGAGTAAGTTTAGTGAGCTATCAGAACTAAAGTTTTTGTTTGTAGAACCCATAAAGTGTACCTTTAGGAAAGGAAGAAATTTAAAAACTATACTAGAAAGAAATAAGGGACAGGATAAGTATAGGAGAACCAAGGTGGGTACTTTTAAATGTGGGAAATGCCCACAATGCCAACATATATATGTAAGTGAATCAATTTCTATTAAGAGTAGGGATTTGGTAGTGGTGAGTAAATCCTTTTCGAATTGTGATACCTATGGCATCATATATATAGCTCTTTGTAAAGTATGTGACTCATTTTATGTTGGGAAATCGGAACGCAAGCTGAAAAATAGGATTTATGAACATTTCTATGAAATAAGAACAAATAATTCGAAGAATGCCTTATATAGGCATAAAATGGATTGCCCGTCAGCTACATACCATTTTTTTGTGTTAGAAGTTGTTGAAAAAAGCATTAGGGGTGGTTATTGGGAGACGTTAATCGAGTATAGGGAGCTTTTATGGCAATTACAATTGGAGGCCAATAAATCCCCTGGACTTAACGATCTGATTTCAATAACCCCAGTTCTCAAAATGAGGGCAGCTAAATTGTGATGTATCAACATATGCAGTTATTTTTGATTAAAATTATTTCATTTATATTTTCAATAGGAGTATTTTTAATAGGAGCATTTTTAACTTGTATATTTATTTATTATGTATAATTATGAATGAAATTGATGTAATATGTATTAAGTATATAGGTAGATGTAGTTTACTATGTTAGTATAGAAATGTGTTTTAACCTATTTATATATATTTATGTAGTGTGATGGAAAGTGCATCTTTGTGTTTAATTTCCCTGGTAGGATGTTTCTGAATTTATAGTATTTAAAGCTTCTTCCACTAGATGGCACCAACGTATAACTAAATGTATGTGCTTGTTGATTTTTCATGCAACTCAATTTGAATTAGTACAATGAAGTTGTTTTTAAATTCTAGTTTTTAAAGTAAATAGTGCAATATTAGATATTAAATAAGGGAAGTTCAGTAGGATATGTCTAAATGTATGTAGGAAGTTTGTCTCTCTTTTTCTTGTAATACTACTTAAATTACATCTTGCATTTAGTGAATGCTTTATGACTGTTTTAATAAGTGCAATTAAGAATGTTAGATTTTTGTCTTAATTGGTGTTTATCCAATTAGGGATTTTGTATTTAAGGGACATGCATTGTGGGTGTAAAATTGTCTGATGAAGTGATTTTACACGAAAACGCTGAGTGGAGTGTTTCTGGCGTTTACGCTACTTTTATGCCTCATTAAAACATCTGAACGTACGCCTGGAGCCTTATTTCCTTCAAGTGCTTTTTGGTTTTGCTTTTGGTCTACTAGCACTTGAGCCGCTTTTCTTTGTTCCCCCTTCTTTAACAAAACATCCAAATAGCTGACTTCATCATAATTGATGACATATGTAAAATCTAAAAAGCTAGTACTGGATTTTATATAATTCAAAAATTCATAAAATCTCTCGATAGTGTCTGTCCAAAAAATAACAATATTTTCGAGAAAACGTTTGTAAAACACCCAACAATTAGCATATTCGCTGTAAATAATATATTGTATCTCCCACCATGAAAGTACAATGTTGGCATAAGTGGGGGAACATTTTGCCCCCATTGCCACTCCCTTTTCCTGTTTGTAGAATTCTCCCTGAAAAAACATGAAATTATGTTTGAGAACAGTTTCCATTAATACCAAACAGGTTCTAAAGGTATCGTCAGAAACGACCCTATGATGTACCATATATTCCTCTAGCCATGCCAACCCTATATCATGAGGTATACTACCAAAAAGATCGACTATGTCTAAGGTAATAAAAATAATATCTTTGGAAAATAGGTTGGGCTTTACCTGCCTTAAAAAATCCTAAGAGTCCTTAAGTACAGTGGTACCCTGGATGGATAAATTTTTTAGTTTCACATCTACATACTTGGCTAAGGGTGTGGTGATAGAACCCTCAGAAGAAACAATTAGTCTTAATGGTGGGTCTTGGGGGTCTTTGTGGACCTTAGGGATCCCAAATACAGAGGGTACCCTTGGATTTTGATTGTAAAGATAATTGTAGGTATCCAAATCAATGGTACCTTCAAGTAATAGGTCACTGAGTATAATATTAATTTTACTTTTAGAAATGTTTATTTCATTTAAAGAAGCCTTAGAATAGTGGGAAGTATTGTTTAGGCACTGTTTCATTTTGGATTCGTAGTGGATAAAGTCCATTACTACTGCACCACCACCCTTATCAGGTTGCATAATTCTGATGTTCCTATTACCCTTCAAACTGGATAAAAGAAGTTGTTCATTTTTAGATAGATTAGAAAAGACATGGTGGGAACCTACAGTGTTTCTAATTTCTCTCTCCATTACCCGCTCCAAATTCTTTAGTTGTGGGTGCAGAGGGGGATTAAAAACACTCCTTTTCTTTAAAGGAGCCTCAGAATTGGTGTTGGGTGCGTTCCCATAGTTAGAACTCTGGTTACCAAACATATTATTGAGATTTTGTTTTCTTATAAACATTTTTAAATCAACAATAGCTTTTGAAATATTAGTCTTTCTTAAAGGAATGAATTTAAAACCTTTTATAAATAAATCAAAAAGTTCAGTAGAAATATTCAGAGCACTATAATTAAAAATCTTATAATGTTTGTACTCAAAGGAATTCCCATTATGTTCAATGACTTCACCCTCTTGAATCACTTCCTGCGGTTGTTCCTGGGTTGGTAAAATGGTTGGTTGTAATATACAGGTGGTCGGTTCCTTAACCTGTTCGACCTGCGTGGTGGGGGAACATATTCTAAAGGGAAATCCACTTCTTGAAATTCTCCCTCACTATGGTTAGAAACCATGTCACCATTGGGGTTTGAAAATTCTAAATTAGCCACTTGTTCTCCCTGAAATGAGTTATATGGCTTAGGTTTGGGGTATGCATTCCCAGTTTGGTAAGCCTGAATATCCCTCTCCATCTTGGAAGCTTTCCTTTTCATATTTTTAATGCATTCTTTTTCAATATTTGTAAAAATACTGTTGTAAATAGATCTCTCTGTTTCCACATTGTATAATAAATCACTAGTAATTTTAGTGTTAACTTGTTTGATTTTATTGACTAGGTGTTCCCTAACCCTGTCATTCTCAGCTATAATAGCTTTGGTGATTTCTAATCCACATTTATCAAAAATCTGGATGAGTTCTTTGTGGAAAACTGAATTTTCTTCCACCCTATTGGGATATTTACACACACGCAAGCCTTTGGGAACTATACCCTTGTTGACACACTCCCTTAAATAAGATGAATCACAACCTAATCGCTCATATTTGTCCACATAAAAATATAATACATCCAAATTTTCCTTATAGGAAATAGAAGGTGAAGGCATGTCATGAAAATCATGATTGTCTACATGAATACTGTAATTCTTATTTAAAAACCCTTCTAAATCAAAGGGTGTGCTTTTAGAGTTAAAGTCACCTTGTTTGTATGTGGAACGCTGTTCGCGTTGACTTCTAGGATCTTTAGTTGTTGAAAAATGTCCAAAGTTATTTTCATTGTTTTCCGAAACACCCGTACGTAAAAGGCGAGGAAACTCATCAAAGTCATCAATATTAGGTATAGTTGTGAGACCTGTTCGTTCACCGTTGTCTGCCGAGGCAGGGGAAACCGAAGGTTCGCCATTGGAGTTGGAATGTAAACCAGGAAGTAAACTGTGCGAACGTGAACTCACGGTAGCCGTTCCTTGGTTGGATTTTGGCTGTAAGGAAGTGTTAATACACTCATTGAGCAACGCTGTGATGGATGAACAAACTGGAGTTAGTAATTCAACTAGTTGGGACAGTTGCCCAATAACCTTCCGAAGTTCTCCTTTTTCGGACCCAATGGACTCTTTGCTGGTCTCTGCCCCTGGAGCCTCCGCCATCGGAACTTGACAAATAACAAAAGCTGATGGTGTGAGTGAAAAACTTTACCAAAAACAATGAAAATCACTCGTGGAGACCCAGATGAGGGTATGAGATCGGCAAAACAGAGTTCCTGACAATATAAACTGAAACTTGTTGAAATTGAATATAAGAATACGAAAATCGCTGAATGTAAACCACAATGATTTAATAACGCTTCTCATAAGACATACGTTTTCGAGCTTCTTCATCAGAAAATACATACAGGTGTTTCACTACCCCTTTTATAGTTTTTATAACATTTTTTTAAAGTTCATTTTTAAACAAAGGAAAAAGATTTATTTATTAAATTAAATTATTCAATTATTCAATTAATATCAGTTGTATAAAAGGGGTAGTGAAACACCTGTATGTATTTTCTGATGAAGAAGCTCGAAAACGTATGTCTTATGAGAAGCGTTATTAAATCATTGTGGTTTACATTCAGCGATTTTCGTATTCTTATATTCAATTTCAACAAGTTTCAGTTTATATTGTCAGGAACTCTGTTTTGCCGATCTCATACCCTCATCTGGGTCTCCGCGAGTGATTTTCATTTTTCTTCTCAATGCTAATGACACGACTTAGTTTTTTGGTCTGGCAACAAGCATTATATCATCACCTATATAAACAGCTCATAGAGATCACTGATGTGACGGCAGACCGTATAACGGATGAGGGGTACATCTTCAATGTGTGCGTGAGTGAAGGAGTTTCTTGTTTTTATGATGCAATGATTAGAAGTCGATAAACTTTTGCTTAATGTACCAGCACTCAATGTAGCCATATGATGATCCCACTATGCCCAGTAAGCAGATCCTTTCTGTGGGAGTGGTACTGATCCCAGTTATGGGCTATGTGTTACTGTTAAACTAGTCTCTTATTCTATTCATTTATTTTTTTTTGAGCTGAGAAGTAACCAAGGAGGTATACGGACTTTAACTCTCCATTATGGGACAGTATCCACTGGTCAAAATTTAGGAAAGATTTATTTATGATAGATAAGTATACTCCAAGTCTTTAGAATGGGTAATTTTATACATATGTATGTGTGTGTGTATATATATATATATATATAT
Source organism: Protopterus annectens (assembly GCF_019279795.1). Classification (NCBI taxonomy): domain Eukaryota; kingdom Metazoa; phylum Chordata; order Ceratodontiformes; family Protopteridae; genus Protopterus; species Protopterus annectens. Next base: position 62,871,572 of record NC_056749.1, on the reverse strand, counting down.
ATATATATATATACATACATACATACACACACACACACAACACAGCTACATACACATTTTTATATGTGTGTATATGTATATAGATAAATATACGTTTCTGTACACACAAACACATATCCATCCATCACCCCTTTTTCCCAATGTTGTACACGGGGTCAGGGTATCACTTCAACAATGACAATCATCTAGAGCCAAGGTTTACACTGCCAGGTGAAGGGGAATGTCCAAGTAATGCGTACATGTAGTTGTGTTGCCTAGATGCAAGTGTCTCAAGCTTGTGCTCACCATAGAGTTATTTTTAAAGTGCTTTCACCCCCCCCTCTGTTAATAAAGGGAAGAGCTTTCTCAGATCTCACTTTGATAGCATGTGCTAGCATGGTAGTTCATACTACTGATCAGATACATCGTAATGTCAACAATTCAATTTGATGTTTAACCAATTCTCAAATACCAAATTAAGCAAAAGAGCTGCAATGGAAGCAAAAGTAAAAATAAAAATCCAAACTTCATACAAAAATAAAATGTTTTTACACATATACATACATACATACATATATATATATATATATATATATATATATATATATATATATATATATACATACATACATACATACAGAATTATAATTAACTGGAAAATGCAACTTTACTGGAAGAAACTTAAAACACTGCAGTGACAGAAATTAAAACTTTTAAGGGTCAGCAAGTTTCAAAAAATAACAACAAAAGACTTCAAATTATATGAAAATGCAGATGCAAACACCAAAATAAAATGCTCACTTTCTCCAGCCTGATTGAGCTTTGCAACATAAACCAGTTAAGTATAATGGTGAAGATTTACCATTATCAACAGTTCAATACCTTTCAACCTTTAAGATTAAAAAAATTCAAAAACAGCCAAAAGTAGCCCCGAACATCAAGTTGAGGGCCAAAACAAAATGTAGTCTTTCAATTCTAAAATGCAGGAAAAAGTAGAGTTGGGTAAACAAACTTACTGTAGCAGGAGATGTTTAAATGATTACTGCTGCAGTAGCCTTAGCTATACGTGTTATATCCTACAATGGACATACTAGCTGGCCAGCTTCCAAAGATTCAGGGCACACTCCAAGCACCCAAGCTGTCAGGCGGGTTGAGCTGATTAAAAGAAAAGGGAGGGTGCCAAGCCCTTCAGAGCTTTCCTGCGAGCAGACAGAGGGAGGCTGAGCCATGACACGACAATAACAACACTCCAAAAATACGAGAGATGGAGGAAGGAGCAGCTACTGTAGCAGTCATCATGCCAACACCTACTGTTATGCTAAGTTTACTTCCACACCTATACCACGTTCATCATACTGATCACTGTTGTGGTAGCCTTAGCTATACGAGTCATTTACCCTAGCTTACTACATTTGGGAGGTGAGAGACAAGTCCAGGTGACCCTGGAGAATGGTCCTGGCAAAGCCTAATTTAGACTTAGAGAAGGAATTAAGCTTATAGTGCTTTGTAAAAGTTTGTACAGAGGACCAAGTTGCAGCTCCTAGAACACTTCTAGAATCCAGCCCTTTCCAAAAAGCCATAGATGAAACAAAAGCCCTGGTAGAGTAGGCCTTGACCCAGCCTGGAAAAAACGTTGTGGCAAATGTAACAAAAGCTAACGGCCTAGAGAACCACTTGGAAATAGTCTGTATTGACACAGGCTGTCCCTTCTTTTTACATTCATAAGAAAAGAACAGATCCAAAGATCTGGAAGATTTAGTTTTGTCAAGATAATACTTGAGTTATCAGTGGACACCCAGCATATGCTGTATCCTATCTCCCTCACTTTTAAGATAAGTAAAGAAATTGGGGGAATGGATAGTGTGGCTTAAAGTAAATTCAGACACCACTTTAAGCATAAAAGACAGGTTAGTTCTCAAAATAAAACAAACAAAAAAACATGTATCTGTGGTTTTCTTGGAGGCCTTGTTAGTAAAATACCCCTTTCAAAAATCTTTTAACATGAGATGCATTGAAAGAGGAAGATCCATAGGCGGACTTGCTGAAATAGACAGTAAATGAACCTTAATGGAGAAGTCAGAAAGGCCATAATAACGCAACTCACATAAATGCTGTAAAACCAGAGAAAAAAATAGTCCTGAATGGGTGCTGGTTGTGTTGTTGTTGGCATTGCCAGAAAACCTTTTCATTTGCTAATATTTTATTTATTTATTTTACATTTGTTGACCGGGCTAGTCCAACTGGATATATGTCCATTTTCAGCAGAGACCCGGGGAGAAAAGCTCCACATGCAAGCATTTGTAATAACAGGTAAAAAATTAAGCATGGTTATAATATACACATCAAAAATCATTAGATATTAAGTAGAAAGCAGAAGTTGAGAAATAGAGAGTGTATTTTGTTAAGAGTTTCTTAAAACTAAAAAAACATTTTTATATGACTTTATAGTAGCAGGCTTTCTGTCTTCCATTAGTACCTACTGCAAGTCCTCAGAAAGCAGGTGAATAAAGGAAAATCAACACCCGAGTTGACATAGATTGAGTTTGGGGTGTATCAAACACTTCCCATCTTGTGCGAGTAGATCTATTCTGTGAAGAAGCTTGTGGTAAAGTACAGTTGTGTACACTTACCATAAATGTAGATGTTCGAGTGTATTCACTGTTGCAGTCATCACACTTGGGTTATCCTGCCAGTGGTAGCCCTCAGCTGGCCTGAATATCAGAGGCTTAGTATTTCTGCGTCAGTTGCTGTCACTCCAGGACTGACGTCAGGTCATCAGTGGTATAAAATCAGGCAGCCGATGCCATTATGTCAGTTTTTCTTGCCCCAAATGTCAGAAGCCCCCAAATAGGGAGCTAGGTTATGGTGGAAGAACACCACCAGTAGAAAGTAAATACCAAAAATCCTTGTACATAGGGGTTCCTATTACGTTATCGAAAGATAACATAATCGAACACTCAGAACTTCGAAACGGCCACATTTCGAAGATCGCATTGTGGGATCGCAGTACAGTGAAGATTGGGATATTTGCCCTTTCCTCACTGTAGTGCAATCTCAGAGTTGGAATATATATTTAGCGGGCGGTGTTGGGGGCGCAGCCCCCCACAATGAAAGTTTCGATATGCAGCCGTTTCGAAGTTCTGAGTGTTCGACTACGTAATCGTTTGATAACGTAATATGAACCCGTAGAGAGTGAGGAAGAGAGAGTGAGAGAGACAAGAGGGATGTAGAGTGGGAAACCAGGACTGCAACAGTGAATACACTCGAATATCTAGTTTTATGGTAAGTGTACACAACTGTACTATGTTGTTTGTGTTTCACTGCTGTAGTCATCACATCTGGGTTGATTCCCAAAGCTGAAGAAAAGAGTGGAGGCAATCAAGAAGCCTGGGGGCTGGCTAGGATACCCTGCAGGAATGCGGTTGTAAAGCCTGCCCTGGATTTGGAGACGATAGGCAGGTGGTAATGCCATGTTGCAGCCTCCAGGATGGCCTTGGTAGGGACCCCTCTGAGAAAAGCTGCAGAGGTGGAGGCTGCCCTTGTGGAATGTGTCCTGACCCCCTGTGGTGTTTGTAACATAAACTGCTACAGTGTGCTATCCATTTTGGAGATGGTTTGTTTGGATAAGGCCTTGCCCTCCACTCCTGCTGCAAAGCTGACTAGCAACTGGTTAGTTTTCCTAAAGGGCTTAGTCCTATTCAGGCAGAATCTGAGCTGTTTGTGCACATCTAAAGAGTGCAGGATCTTGTCCCCCTTATTTTGAGGCTTGGGGAAAAAGGTGGGCAAATGAATAGATTGGTTGAGAGCCACACTGGACACCACTTTACACATGAAGGTTGAGTTAGTCCTGGGGGAGACCCTGTCAGCATGAAAAATTATGAAGGGCTCCATAGCCATGAGTGCTTGTGTAGCTCTGAAACTCTTCTAGCTGAGGTGATGGCCAGGAGCAAGGCTGTTTTCCAAGAGAGGAATTTTAACTCTGCTGAAGCTCCAAACTCAAAGGGGGGGGGGGTAGTGTGAGCTTTTCCAACACAAAATTAAGGTCCCAAGCTGGGGTAGAAGCTCTTCTGGATGGCCTTAAATTGTTAGCCCCTCTTAGGAACTGTTTGATGAGAGGGTGTGAGAAGAGAAGTGGCTCTGTGCTGTAATAAGTAGACATGGCAGAGGCAGGGATCTTAATAGAAGAGAAGGATAGACTCTTGTGTAGTAGGTCTGCTAGGTAATCCAGGATGAGAGGTAGGGAGGGCTGTGCTACATCAGCTCCCTTAGCTTGGATCCAGGTGCAATACCTATTCTACTTGTCAGCATAGGATTTTCTAGCGCTGGGGCATCTGGCCTCACGTATAACTTCCAGGACTTGCTTGCTTTGGCTGGCAAATGGAGATGTCAGGGAATAAGCCAGGCTGTCAGGTTCAGGATCTGCAATTGTGGATGCATGAATTCTCCATTCTGCTGGGTGAAGAGATTTGGGATCTGAGGTAGGTGCCATGGAGGCAGGGGTGATGGACTGTGCAGTAGTGGGTACCAGTGCTGGAGTGGCCAGTCTGGGGCAATCAAGATTGCTCTTGGTTCTTCCTCCCTTATTTTGAGTAGTACCCTTGTGAGTAGAGGTAGAGGGGGAAATGTGTAGATTGAGAGGTTTACCCATTGGAAATATAGGGCATCCACTTTCCAGGCCTTGCTGTGAGGTTACCTGGTGCAGAATTTGCTTAGCTGGTGATTGTTGTGGGAGGCAAATAGATCCACTTCGGGGTGCCCCATTTCTGGGTTACAAGGTTGAAGGTGCTGTGGTCTAGCTGCCACTTGTGTGGGTCTAGGAGGTTTCTGCTTAAGTTGTCTGCCAGACAGTTTTGGGAGCCTGGCAGGAATTGTGTTAGCACGTGAATTAGCATCCCTGACACCATGTGCCAAAGGGTCATGGCTAGCCTACACAGGGGATAGGAGCGAGTTCCTCCCTGCTTGTTGATGTACCACATCACTGTGGTGTTGTCTGTTTTGATCAGTAGAGGCCCCAGGGATAGCAGGGATCTGAAAGCTGTCAGAGCGTGCTGAACAGCTAGCATCTCTTTTTGGTTGATGTGCAGATGCATTTGGTTTGGGCTCCAATGGCCCTGAATGCACCTGCTGTCCAGGTGTGCACCCCAGGCATAATCTGATGCGTCTGTGGTTAGGGTCTGGGCAGCGGGGGCTGTAAAAATGGAAGGCCCTTGTTGTGGTTGCATGCTGCTGCCCACCAAAGAAAATCTTTCCTTAGACAGGCTATCATTGGTACGATAGTTTCCAGGTCCTGTGAATGTTGACACCAAAGGCTTTTTAGGTACCACTGTAGTTCCTCATATGCAGTCTGGCATATGGAATTAGTAGAATGCAGGAGGCCATGAACCCTAGAGCTTGCAGGATTTTCCTTACGGATAACTGGGTTCTGGTGGCTAGTTGAGAGAGGTAGTCTGTCAGGTAGGCTTGTTTTTCTGGAGTAAGGAATGCCATCTGCCTGTGTCCAGGCTTGCTCCCAGGAATACAATTTTTTGAGTGGGGACTAGTTTGGATTTCTTTTCATTTATAGTGTACCCCAGGGCGGTCAGTAGGTCCTTTAAAAAGGTCAGGTGCTGTAACAGCTTTTCCTGACTGTCTGCCTGAATCAGGCAGTTGTCTAAGTAGAGGTAAATTGAATACGCCTTTGCCTGCAAAAAGCAATGGCAGGAGCCACGCATTTTGCGAAAACTCTGGGAGCAGTGGATAAGCCAAAGGAAAGCACAGAGAACTGAATGTGCATAGATCCTGCCCTGAAACGTAGATATTTCCTGCAAGAATCCCTGATTGGGATGTGTAGATAGGCCTCTTTTAGGTCTAGGGTGGCTAACCAAGCATCCTTGGAAAGCATAGGAAGAAGCTGCTGCTGGAGGGTTAGCATTTTGAATTTGGGTATCACCAGGAAGGTGTTTAGAACTGATAGATCAAGGATTGGGCACCAGGTGCCCTCTTTCCTGGGTACCAGGAAAAGCCTGGAATAGAAACCCTGGCCTATCTGGTGTGCAGGAACAGGCTGTATTGCCCTCATGGAGAGCAGGGAATAGACTTGGTTTTGGGCCTCTGCCCACTGGTTTGGAGGAAGATCTGGGAACCCTTTTGAGGTTGGCAGAGTGTGGAAATAAAATTTGTATCCCTGGGACACTCTAATGAGTACCCATCGGTCGTTGGTGATGGAAGCCAAGTTTTTTGCATGAAAGGAGAGTTTTCCTCCTAGGGACACAAGAAGGTGGGCAGAGGTAAGGGGTGGAGTTGTAAAGTCATTGTAAGTTCTTTATATTAGGGGGTGGCTTAGCACTCCCTGTTTTTGAAGTGGAGGAACTCCATTGCTTAGATCTCTGCATTCCCTGGGACTGCTGTCTGGGGGCTGTGCTTTCCCTAGATCTTGTCTGACTTGGTCTTGAGGGGGCTGGAAAGGACCAGTGCTTGGAGGGGCAATGCCTACTGAACCTCGGTGGCTGGACTTGCAAGAAGTCTAACTGTCTGCATAGATTTAGCTTTTTCTTCCATCTTTTTTAAGACCTCTTCTGCCTTGGTGCCAAATAAATTGTCTTTGTGCAATCGTGCGATCAATAGTTTTGATTTGACATGGTCTGGCAAGATCTGTTCCTTAAGCCAAGAATGCCTTCTAAGTACAGAACCTGTGACTGCTGCCCTACTGGATGCTTCTAGGGCGTCAAAACCACACTGCAAGGTGTGCTTAGTAACTTGGTTTGCAGAATACATAAGCTCCTGTAATTCTTTATTTTCTGCACAAGCTGGAAAGGTAGATAAATTTTGTTTAAGGAGTTCCATTGTATGTTGCTGGTATTTCAGCATGTGGAACTGACAATTTAGTGCTCTAATGGCAAGAGTTGCAGAGATGTATACTTTTTACCCCATCTGTCTAAAGCTCTGGAATCCCTGTCCGAAGGGGTGGGATTCTTGGCTGTGGTTACTTTTATTCCTTTAGGTCCCTGGGAGATGACCTCTGGGTCCACAGTAGGATTTTTGAAAATAAATCTGTGTGAGTCAGGGACTCTAATACCTAACCGCAAAAAAAATGTCTTGGTGTGAAAAACTAATAAAACTAACTCCACCAAAACCAAAGCTGAGCCAAAAAGCAGTGAGAAACAAAGCAAAAAGTTGCAACACCAGAATAGCGTAACTCCACTTTAATCAACGCTTTTGTCAGATGACTTCTTAAGAACCACAATACAATGTAAAAAAGAATCACAATATATACTTTAACATACATTGCCACTAATCAATTAAGCATATTCATAATTTAAAAGCATATGATCATGCAGTTAAAAAATAAATGAAGTTCTATTAAATACTAATCTTTAACAAAAAAAGAAATAAAATAATTTACATTTCCTAACACGTGTTTTACGATCTTTTAGAAAACATTTAATATTGATGGCATCATTCAAGCCTGGTTTTTGATCAGCTTGCAGCTTGATCTGCCATCTTACTTCCCTTTGTTCCCAGTAGTTCTTGAAATTCCCACCTCAGATGTCATATGAACATTGCTCTAAAATAGAAAGCAAACATTTCTTAAAACCAGGACATTCACACCCATGCCTATTCTGGTGTTGCAACTTTTTGCTTTGTTTCTCACTGCTTTTTTGGCTCAGCTTTGGTTTTGGTGGAGTTTGTTTTACTCTGTAATACCTGTCAGGTTTCCTAGGAGCAGGTGGTAGGGTGTCAGGAGTTAAGCTAGATTCCATGAAAACATCATCCACAACATCCAGGACAGGAGGAATAGCTAAGGGTCTATGCTGTGGTAAATCTAAAAATTCCCTGAGTCTCTTTTTGGACTGAGGATAATCCTGACATTCCCAATGAAAATGTTCTCTCAAAGTATGTAGGGTTTCACCAAATGAAAAATCCTCTGGAGGAGAGGCAGAGGGAATGGATTCCTCTGCACCTGAATCCTCATAAGCAGACAAGGGCATGTCTTCATATTCTGAAACCTCAGAGTCGTCGGACTCCTGGTCAGATAAAGCTGCTGGGGACAAGTCTCTTTTTCTTTTAGAAGGGGTTGGCTGGCTTCCCTTAATAAGCATGATAAGGTCTTCCGCCGTTTTAAGCATTTGAGATTGAGGCATGGAAGCAGGTACTTGAATTTGGGTCGTCATTATTTTTGGCATAGTTCGTACCCTGGGCCTTAGAAACTCGGTAGTTTTAGAAAGAATTGAAGACACGAAAGAAGTCATTGGTTTGTGTCGAATATCGGTAGTGCGAAGAACTTCCTCCGAAGCCGGTGCCTGCTCAGTGGCTCCGGATCCATCCAAGGTAGAGACAGCCACAGGATCCTTAATCAAAGAAGAGTCTTGCAGCATACTGGATTCCAAATGGGTCTCGGTAGCGGCCTGCGAATCCACAGAAGCGGTATCAGGGGCTGCGAAAGCGCCTGAGTACCGGCGAACAGGTGACTAGCTTAATGGAAGTGTCGGCAGTTTTGGACCTGTGCAGACTTGTCTCTGTCTTTATCCTTACATTTTTTCAGAAGGTCGGTAGTTGGATGGCTTACCGAAGCCTTCGGAATACGGAGATAGAGAGCGAAAGTATTTAGCTACGATAAGGGCCCGATGACATATATTTCTGGGGCTGAACAAAGCACAAAACCGACAGTGAGGGACGTCGTGGTCTGGGCTTAAACAGGTGGCGGAGTAAGAATGGAAATCTCGGTGTGGTATTTGCTTTCCACAGGCAAGACAATTGTTAACCTTTTCTGACATCGGTTAGAGCAAGACAAAAGGATCCCCAACATTGTACTTAGCTTCGGAAGACTTCAACTTCAATTTCAGAAACGAAAAACTCAGGTAGCGGCTGACAGGCACTCATGAGAACTGCTTCTGCTTCGGGCTCCTTGGCAAGAAAAACTGATGTAATGGCGTTGGCTGCCTGATTTTATACCACTGATGACCTGACGTCAGTCCTGGAGCGATAGCAACCGACGCAGAAATACTAAGCCTCTGGTATTCGGGCAGACTGAGAGCTACCCCTGGAAGGATAACCCAAGTGTGATGACTGCAACAGTGAAACAAGAACATCCACTGTTGGCTTGGCTAAAAAGGAATTTCCCTGGATATCAGTGAAAAGGGTGGAAAAACATACAGGAACATTTCTGTCAAAGGAAAAGAAAAGACGTTTGTTTCCAGGCTTTCTTGCATGAAGTCCTGGAGAAAAATCTTGTCAGCTGGTTATTTAGAGAGGAACTCCCCACAGATAAATCAAATCTTGGAATACCTTCTGATCTAGTTTACATACAAAAAGGTCTTCCCGGTCCTGCTTGGCTTGTCTGCCACAGAATATTGCTCTGGAATGAAGGATGCCTGTAGAGTGAAATTGTGCTGTGAAGCTACATCCTAAGTTGACATGGCTAGTCTGCAAAAGGGGTAAGACCTGGTTCCCCCTTGCTTGTAGATACACCACATGACTGTGGTATTGTCTGAAAACACCTGAAGAGGTCCTGGGGACAAAAGATGATTCAGAGAATTGAGTGCTTTGATTTGAATCGATCACTTGATGAAGGCAAGCATCTCTGTAACATTTTATGAGCTTGCATCTGTCCCAGGTATCCTATACACCTTACAATGTTATCTTTCCTGAAGCTGCTCCCCAAGCAAAATCCTAGGCATGTTGGATGAATGGCTGCTTTGGGACAGAGAGGGATAAAGGAGATCTGAATTTAGGGATATTTACTATCTCTGCCAAGTAATTTTTCTACTGACAAATCCCAGCACTGTGATTTGAAAAGACAAGGGATGGTGGTGAAGGGACCAAACAGACGTTAGATACCATTATATTTTTCTCATGTAGAGTCTTGCCAGTGTTATCCTGAAACACAGATGCTATAAGAACCAAATTCCTGAGGTATTCCCTTCACAGTGACCAAAATCTAAGTGGAAAACCTTAAATAGGTCTAAATATAGATCTATTTGTTCCTGTGGAAGAAAAGCTCTTTGAACTGAGGTACCCAGTGGACACCCCAGGAACACAATCCTGTGTGAAGACGTCAAAAAGGACTTTTTAATGTTCTCTTGGAGTCCCAGCTTGTGAAAGAGATCTCGAACCCAAGTAAGATATTTCCTGGTACTTTGTGAAAAAGACTCTGCAAAGATAAGCAAGTCATCAAAATATGGAGAAAAAAAAGAAATGGATACACCATAGCCTGCAACAAGTTGTAACTTGAGCTAGCCACGTTGGGGACCTCTTGGTGCAATGGATAGAGTCATAGATTGTTACCAGTGTAATGACCCGGGGGGGGGGGGCTTTCTAATTTTAACCACGTTTTCCCAAAAGAATAATGACGTCCTGTATCCAAAGAGGACATTGAGGGCCAGGCATTTATAAGCTACCTCTGTCCATAAGGAACATGGGTGCCAGTCCAGAGGGAAGAGAAAAAAGTGATTCAGACACAAACTTTAAGAAACGCCTGAAGTCTGGAAGAAAAGGAATGTGATAATCAGCATCTTTTAAACGTAGTGTGACTGGGAAACTTGAATGAGGAAGAAGTTAAACAGGTTTAAAGGTGACATGCAGAAGTTAGGCACCATCACAAATAGGCCTAAGAAGAAAGATCCAGAGCTAGTTTCCAAGCAGTTTCTTTATTTGGCATTAGAAACACCTTTGAACAAAAAAACTTTCCCAATTTGGCAGTGAGAAATTGTTTCTGTCACTCCCTAGAACAGCACTGTAATGAAGGACAGGTGGAATAAGAGTCTGGTCTGGAGGATGAGGAATTCTGGCAAGAAGAAATATCCTCTCACTGCCATATATTACCTTGATGAAGGACCTTCAGAACCCATTTGTCTGAAATTATTGCAGACTCAGACTTTCTGGATGGGGAAAGAGACTGCCAGGGTGGGAAGTGGATCAAACTCCCTTAAATAATCAAACTGACTAGCTGGACTGTCTTTCTGGAACACACTTGCCATACTACCAAAACTGGATGAGGAATTAGAAAATCATTTAAAAAATTAGAAAAAGGATGGTAGAAAATCTTATAGATTCCCTGATTTAATTTACCCCTTTCGTTCCACTTTTTGTTCACCTCTGCAGCAAAGCAACCAAAAAGTGAATTTCCATTCAAAGGAGAAAGTAAATTCTCATTACTCACATCCTCTTAGGAGGTTCTGAAGATGCAACCAGGTAAACGTCTTCACAACAGTAGCAGAGACCATGGCCCTGGAAGAAGTATCAATAGAGTCATACACACTGACTAGTACAACAGAACCAACTAAATCATTTAAAACAGATTTTCCTCAAAAGAAGAAACTGCAGACCAAACATTTGTCATACTTTCACAGTAAGTCAGAATAAATGTTAACATGGGAACCTGACAATTCAAACTTCCGAAAAATCAAAGCTGCAGAAACATACATTAATCTCCCTTAATCATCAACAATCGTCCCAGCCTTATCAAAAAAAAAAAAAAAAAAAGTAGGATAAGAATTTACTGTTTAGCAGCAGTAGCATTAATGAAAGGTATACATTTCAGCTCAGATTTGAGAAGAGTACACATTTTTTTTATAAAGTGTTGGAACTTTATGCATTCTATTTTTGCATACTATTTACTTTGCCTTTTTATGAGCAGCAGGCTTGTGATCCAGAAGATTGCAGGCAGACAGAGGCAAACATCATCCAAATATGACAGAACTGGAGAAATTGGTGAAAGTTCAGGAAATTCCTTCTGTAACAGCTCATAAAATTTTGTGAGGGAATGGGGAAATCTCAGTGTGCTTTCACTGAGACAGAATGTGTCGATGGAAACAGAACCTGAGCTCTCCTCTGAGTCCAATTTGGAAAACCGAGGAGAAAACCTGAATCTCTCCCCTTTTATCTTCCTTCCCAGATTCAGAATCTTGAATCTCTTCAGGAAAAAGGTGTCCACCTTTGTTTTACTGGAAAGCAAAAAAGAAGGATCACAATCAGACCCAGAAAACAACTCCGGTTTAAGGAAATTTGAGGAGGAGTAGATTTGTTTTCTGTTTCTTTTTGACAGAAAAATGGGGCCAATTGTGTTACTATTGGCAACCACTGCTTCCCCAAGGATGGGCACAACATCTGACAAAACAGGAAAGCTGTCTCTGTTCCCTCTGCCAAGACAAACAAGAGTGACTCTCCCTAACCTACTGAGTCGTTCCCAATAACCGCAGAGGAAGTAGCTTACTCCCAGTCCATAGTGGCTGTAGGTGCTACACCAGAAGGATCTGGGTTAAAAGATGAGTGGTCTGAGGTACAACAAAGAGCCACAGCAGAGTTACTCACCTGCAGCTGAAGCAAAGTATTAGTCTGATGTGGTGACTAAGGCTGTTTGCTTAACTTTTTCTTTTTGTGGCTGGAAGAAGGACTGAACGTAGGAATGACAATCTGTTCCATGGTCAAGCAGAAACTGTTGTGTCTTTCCCAGGGAAAACAAATAGTAAAGGTAGGTAAAATTAAAAGTCTTCAAAAGTCACTTTTTTCACACAAAAACATAATAAAAAGCACTTTAAAATACTTTTCCGGACTCAAAAAGTAAAATAAACACAATTTCTCCACAGAAAAAAATTAATATTTTAAACAACTTTTAAACTGAAAGAAAAAAAGTGCTCTTATTTTTTGTTAAAACACAACCTCCTAGCTTTAAAATTATTATTAATACTTTCATCTTCAGGAAAATTGACAAAAATAATTGAATGGAATTTTTTTTCCACCAAAGGGAACTTATCTGCCTTGCAAAGGAGCAGCACAAGTCAACTGTCTATCCTAAAAAGCCTCAGAGGAGTGCACACTCTTTGGAGGCAGTAAAGTACTGAAGGGCTTGGTGCCCAAACTTGTCTTTTAGGCAGCTCAACTCGAGCTTTTTCACAGTTTGTTGTAGGGTTGCCATGTGTTAAGTGGGACATGGGGTATGGCCAGTATGAAACTGGCCCTACCCTTTACTATGACATCACCACAGGAGTGGTGAAGGGGATGCAGTTATGGGTACAACAGCTGGTTGGCTGGCTGCTGGTGTGGCTAGCTGGGTGGCTGGCTGGCTGCTGGAGTGGCTAGCTGGCTGGATGAATGGCTGGAGTGGCTAGCTGGCTGGCTGGATGGATGGAAGAATGGCTGGCTGGATGGCCCGGCTGTTAGGGAAAAAAAAGACAAATCTCAGTCTTACTTTCGTGCGGCTGTAGAAGCGATAAAACAAACTGTTCTATAGTTGCGATCCTTGTAGGGCTCTTCCTGCCCCAATCCTCACTGCCTTCATGAATTGCGGCCAACTGCTGCACAATTTAAAACACCTGGACCTAACACGGAATAGCTCTGCCTGCAAGTCTGGGTTGGTGATGTAACTAAATTGCTGTAGTTTGGCACGTGGAAGATGCCCTGAATATTTAGAAACTCGCTGACTGTTATATGCTTGGGCAGGATATAACCCATAGAACTAAGGAAAAGTACAGTTTTGTACCTACCATAAATGTAGATGTCCGAACAGGATAGCATCTGCAGTCATAACAAATGGGTTGTCCTGTCGTCAGGCAGCCCTTCGGTCGGCCGGATTCCAAAGTCTGGGTCCGGCTTCGGCTGATGTCGCACTTCACCCGACGTCATCTCTGCTGGTCTTCGGGTATAAAGGCATCAGCCGACGCCATTTTCCTCAGTGTTTCTTGCCCCAGATGCCAGTTGCCCTCTTGGAAAGCTAAATTTTGGATAAATGCCAATGTTTCCAAAAAAAATAGAAGGCAAACACAAAAAATAAGCATGTATGTACATATATACAAACAAATACACCATAAGAGACTCCCCCCCCAGCTAGCTATTCGGAGGGTAAATACCCTAGGAGTACCACAGAGGGGAAGGAGGGTGGGTAATCCTGACTGCAGATGCTATCCTGTTCGGACATCTACATTTATGGTAGGTTCAAAACTGTACTATGTCCTTCAAGGATGCATCTGCAGTCATAACAAATGGGTAGAATACCATAGCCAAACTAGGGGTGGAGGAAGAAAAATTATGGTGTAGTTAGGATCCCTTGCAGTACAGCAGTGGCAAACCCTGCTCGGGATCTAGAGTATAGAGGTAAATTATAATGCTTGGCAAATGTATGCACGGAGGTCCAAGTAGCCGCCTCAATAATGTCCTTGGTTGCCACTCCTCGTAAGAAAGCTGTGGTAGTGGCTGTAGCCCTTGTAGAATGAGGTCTTATGTTCTGTGGAATTGGTTTTCCATTGTAGGAGTAACAGAATCTTATGCAATTTCCTATCCATTTGGAGATTGTCTGTTTGGAAATTGCTTTTCCTTCCCTTCCTGTTGCATAGGCTACTAAAAGCTGGTCAGTTTTTCTGTAACCTTTGGTTCTGTCCAGGTAGTAGCGTAACTGTCTATGTACATCCAAGGTATGCAGCAGTCTTTCCCCCCTGTTCTGTGGATTGGGAAAGAAGGTCGGTAGGTGGATTGCCTGGTTTAAAGACACTCTGGATACCACCTTAGGCATAAATGTAGGATTAGTTCTCATGGACACCCTATCTTGATGGAAGATTAGGAAGGGTTGCACTGCCATTAAGGCCTGTAGTTCCGAAACCCTCCTTGCTGAAGTAATTGCCAGTAGGAAAGCAGTTTTCCATGATAGGTGTTGAAGATCTGCTGTTGCTGCTGGTTCAAATGGAGGGAGTGTCAATTTTTCTAGCACAAAGTTCAAGTCCCATGCTGGTAATGGTGGTTTCCTAGGAGGTTTTACATTCTTGATCCCTCTGAGGAACTGCCTGAGTAGAGGATGCGAAAAGACAGGTGGATCGAAGCTGTATTCTGCTGAAATAGCTGATGCATGTATCTTGATGGAGGAATAGGACAGGCCTGTATGTAGAAGCTCTGCCAAGTACTCCAGGATGTTAGCAATATCTATGTTCGACACATCTTTTCCTCTTTCAGTGCTCCAAATGACAAACCTTTTCCATTTTCCTGCATAGTTCCTTCTTGTTGAAGGTCTGCGGGCTTCAAGGATAATGTCTTTAACCCTTTGGGATAGGTCTGGGTTAGTTGCTGCTATGTGATGTTCCAGGCAGTCAGTTGCAAGGTTTTTAGGTTTGGGTGCATGATGTTGTAGTTGTTCTGAGTTAACATCAAAGGCATCAGGGGTACTGACCACATTCTCCCCCGAGACATGCTCCTCAGCAATGGATACCAGTGTTGTCTTGGCCAATTCGGAGCTATCAGGATTATCCTTGGACGTTCCTCTTTGATTTTCAGTAGTACCTTGTGCATCAAAGGAAGAGGTGGAAATGCATATGCTGTCAGGCCTTTCCAACTGAAGGATAGAGAGTCCACCTTCCATGCAAGTGGGTGGCATGTCCTTGTGCAGAATTTTTTGAGCTGGTGATTGAGTGGGGATGCGAATAGGTCTATTTGTGGCATTCCCCATTTTTTTGTGATGGCCTTGAAGATGTCCGTGTGTAGCATCCATTCGTGAGCATCCGAGGTGGTTCTGCTTAACATGTCTGCTAGGGTGTTTTCTTTTCCCGGCACAAATATTGCCTGTAACTGGATGTTGTAGCTCAGAGCCATATTCCAAAGGTCCAGAGTCATTCTGCATAGGGGGTATGAATGAGTGCCTCCCTGTTTGTTGATGTACCACATGACTGTGGTGTTGTCTGTCCTTATCATTAAATGGCCTTCTTTGAGGAATGGTCTGAATTTCTGGATTGCTAGTTTTACTGCCAGCATTTCTTTTTGGTTTATGTGCAGGTGCAGCTGGTCTTGAGTCCACAATCCTTGTATGCATTTGTCCAACATGTGCCCCAGCCTAGGTCTGAGGCGTCCGTTGTGATGGTTTGGCTTGCTTGAAAGTTGTGGAAGGGTAAGCCTGGGTTTGACTGGCATGCTTGAGCCCACCATAGGAACTCCTGTTTCAGGCATGGGATTAGTGGGATTTCGGTTTCTAAGCTGTGCCTGTGTTGAGACCATAAATTCTTTAGGTACCACTGCAGCTTTCTCATATGCAGTCTGGCATGTGGGACCAAGATTATGCATGATGCCATGAAGCCCAAGGCCTGCAGTACTTTTCTTGCTGTTAGTTTTTCCTGCTTTGTTAATGCCAAGAAGTAAAGAGGGAGTTGTTTTTGTTTTTCTGCAGTTAGGAATGCCATTTGTTTTACTGTGTCCAATTCCACACCCAAGAATGTTCTTGTTTGGGATGGTATCAGTCTTGACTTTTGTAAATTGACTGTGTATCCCTGGGCTTGTAGTAAGCAAATGACTCTTTGTAAATCTGTTGTCAGCTTGCTTTTGTTGTCCGCTTGTAACAGGCAGTCGTCCAGGTATGGATAAATTTGGATTCCCTGTAGCCTGCAGTGAGCGATTACTGATGCCAGGCATTTTGTGAATACTCTGGGCGCAGTAGATAAGCCAAAGGGCAATGCTGAGAATTGATAATGCTCTGATCCTGCAAGAAATCTGAGGTATCTTCTGCAATTTGGTTGTATGGGGATGTGCAGGTATGCCTCCTTGAGATCTAGAGTTGCCAGCCAACACTCCTTGCCCAGCATGGGAAGAAGTTGCTGTAGGGTCAGCATTTTGAATTTTGGGACAATGATGTATGTGTTTAAGACGGACAGGTCGAGAATAGGTCTCCAACTTTTCTCTTTTCTTGGTACTAGGAAGAGTCTGGAGTAGAATCCTTTGCCATGTTCTGTCATTGGTACTCTTTCCACAGCTCTCATCTTTGTTAATTCCGCTATCTGGTTTAGAGCTTCTGTTTTTTGATTTGGAGGTAGGTTTGGCATTCCTCTTTTTACTGGTAAGGTGTGGAAGTGGAACCTGTAGCCTTGGTCTATGGTTTGCAAAATCCACTTGTCTTTTGTGATATAGTGCCAATTTTTCGAAAATAAGGCTAACTTTCCGCCTAAAGGTGCTGCTATTTGCTCCCTGGTAGGCGGTGTCAGAGCCAAGTCACTATGATTGTCCTGTTGCAGTGGCAGTGGTTGTGTCTGTGCCTCGGTTATTGCCTTGCCACTGTCGTCCTCTGTAGGCACCTCCTCTGGATTGATTTCTGCCTCTAGAGCGTCTATTCCTGCCTCTTTGAGATTTTGAGGAGTCTGGAAAGGACCAATTTTTGGCAGGCCAGTTCCTGCTAAACCTTGGGGGCTGAACCTGTAAGAAATCCTTAACTGTTTGTACAGATTTGGCCTTCTCTTCCATTTTCTTCATTACTTGCTGAGCAGGTGTACCAAATAGACTGGCCTTATCCATAGGAGCATCTAACAGCTTTGCTTTAACATGATCCGGCAAGACCTGTTCTTTCAACCATGCATGCCTTCTTATCACTGTGCCAGTCATGGCTGATCTAAATGAAGCCTCCAGTGCATCATAGCCACATTTTAAAGAATGGTTACTAACCTGTTGGATGTTATTCACCATTTCTAAGACATATTTCTTATCTAAGGAGTCATCAGAGGACAGCTTCTTAGTTAACTGATCAAGCATAAACTCTTGGTATTGGATCATATGAAACTGACAGTTTAAAGCTCTAGCTGAGAGAGTAGCAGAGGTGTAAACTTTTTTCCCCCATCTCTAAGGACCTGGATTCCCTTTCAGAAGGAATAGGGTTTTTTGCTGAGGTCGAGGCTACTGCCTTAGGCCCCTGGGATATAGTCTCAGGGTCTGCAAGTGGGGCCTTGTATAAGTGGTGATGAGTGTCTGGCACCCTGTAAAATCTATCTGGTTTGGCAGGGGCTGGAGGTAAAGTATCAGGAGCAGTGCAAACATCATTAAATGCATCATCCACAACAGGCAGTACTGGAGGTATAGCTAAGGGCCTATGTTGTGGTAAGTGCAGAAATGTCCTAAGCCTTTTCTTGAATCTGAGAAATCTTGTCCCTGCCATTGGAATTGTTCTCTCATGGCATGTAAGGTTTCCCCAAAGGAAAATTCCTCTGGTGGAGAGGCAGATGGAATGGATTCTTCAGCATCTGAATCTTCATAAGTAGAAAAAGGAGCCTCTGGCTGGTCTGTAATGTCTGAGTCATCCGCAGAATCATCAGAGGACACTGGCTCGGGGGGCTCTGCTCTAGATCTCTTTTCTGGGGCTGAGAGGCCCTGTCTGGGTGAGATTGTGATCCCTAATTAAGGATATTAAATCCTCTGCCAGAGTAAGCATTTGTGAACTAGAAGTGGGCCTGTGTGAGGGGCTTAACAGGCACTGATTTAACAGTTTTGGCTGCTTTAGCCCTGGCAAAGGCCTTTATAGACATGGCTGCAGGAGGCCTAGCAGCACCACGTGCTGGGGTAGAGACATCCAAAGGGATGGTGTCTGATAAATCACTAGGAACCACAGTAGTAGGCAAAACTTCTGAGGCCGATTCAACTAAGGTAGCAGGAGCGTCAGTAGAAGTCATGGATTCGCTGAAGATTGATCGGTTTTCTCGGTTTCGCCGAAACCGAGACACTCGCGGCTTGCTTAACCGTGGTTTCGGCCGAAACCGCGGACCGCGAGTGTCGGTCTTTTCTTTGTGTTTAACAATTTGGGTAGTCGGAGGATCCGACGGCATAATGTACGCCAAATCTGAGCCGAAAACTGTTCAGCAAACTCCGACCGACGCCTAAGCGTTCGTCGGTTGAAGGAAGCACAGGCCGAACAGGCTGCTACGTCGTGGTCTGGGCCTAAACAAGGCAGGCAGTAAGAGTGGAAATCTTTATGAGGTATTTGTTTCCCACAAGTTAAACAGTTATTGACTTTTTCTGACATCGGCTGAGGCAAGAAAGAGTCCCCAACGGGGTACTTAGCTTTTTAGAAGTCTTCGAAGTAGTATTCGGTAGTAGTAATCTCTGGATCTGACCGACCGGCACTTGCGAACAGCTTCTGCTTCGGGCGCCACGCGGCAAGAAATACTGAGGAAAATGGCGTCGGCTGATGCCTTTATACCCGAAGACCAGCAGAGATGACGTTGGGTGAAGTGCGACATCAGCCGAAGCCGGACCCAGACTTTGGAATCCGGCCGACCGAAGGGCTGCCTGACGACAGGACAACCCATTTGTTATGACTGCAGATGCATCCTTGAAGGACATCTGCAGGAGTGATCAATATGATGAACATCATGTAGTACTGTCGCACTGACCTGGTTTTCAAGCTATAATTCTGCAAACAGCTTACAATGCTGGCTTTTATATGTCCTACCTGTACTGTACTCAAAAGAACAATAGCACAATGCAGCTAAAAAAATCTACCAGTAAAATGGGCAGCCAGAAGCCCACTGTGCTATTTGTCCAGCTCCATTGTGCCAATAGTCCATTCAAAGTAAGTCCACAGTGAATGCACTGTCTCAGTTTTATCTCTTGATGGACTTGGAGCACAAACTAGAGCCATCAAAAGGCAAATCAGGAGCAGCAGAACTAATGTTAAAATACGGCCTAAAATTGGAACGCTCCACCAAATGTGGTAACGATTCTCTCTGTTTTCTACAGTAGTACATACAGGTAACAGTCCATAATACCACAAAACTTACTCCCTCTCTCCTTCTGTATTTAAGGTTTTGGTAGCAAAACACTGCCTTCATTTCTTTTGGATCTCACACCAAGTGACTGCAATTTAATAAAACAGGCAAGTGGTCAGTCACTTCTAGTAAGATTTGTTTCTGAAAGGAGGCAAAGTTCAAATGAGCAACACAAATAAAAAGAAATTTCCAGTTGAATGGGAAACTAAAGTAACGGTTGTCGATATGGCCATTCCAACAGCAGAAGTAGTTTTGCACTTCACACTGTCTAGCAAATTCCGCTTAACAGTCTCTGTGCACAAAATTTTAAATGAAAAAAAAAAAAAGCAGTCTCTTTTTCATGGTTTAGAAATACAAAACTGGACTTTTGTCATGCTACTAAAACAAGGAGAAACGCTCTTGCAGCCAACTCAAACATATGCAGAGCTCAGTTCAATAACTCACTCCAGTGAGTCAAATGCACTTTTTTCTTCACTGCTCCTGTAAGATACGTGGCTTACCACCTCCTCAGTTTCTCAGGATTCAAAGCTCCCAATAAAAATATACCTTCTGCCTCTTTCAGGTTCTCCAAACTCCTCCAAGTACACTTAGAAAAAGTCAAGGAGACTTACTAACATTTTGTCTTTGGCCAGTGATTATATAGGCAGCTGTGTCTTCCGCATACAATTAGGTGGTTGATAGGTAAAGACTTAAAGGGTCAGGTAGCTATCATAACCACCAAATCCCAACACCTCTAAAACCTTAAGAAAAATCTTTCCAATGTCCCACATGCATAGCAGTCATACATCTCTCCTGTACATGCTGACTTGACAGGTACTTCCTGCTAACACCACCACGCTATATTATGTCAGTGCTGTCTTTCCAAGTTACAGTGAGACACCAACAGTGAGATATACATGGACTATCTCCTGCAGGATCCATAGTAGATATTGTTCCTGGGGATGCACCTTTAGAAAGTTTTTATACTGGGAATTTATCTTCACTGAGAAAGCATATGTTGCTATCAACAGTCGTTTAGGAAAAGTGCGCCTTAGTATGATGGCTCCTGATAAGTCAACAATTAAGTCTCTCTCTGTCTATATCTATGTCTACAAACAGACAGACACACACACACACACACACACACACACACACACACACACACACACACACACACACACAAATTAAGTCTCTCTCTCTCTGTCTATATCTAGAGAATACCGAACACACACACCTCTCAACCTCTTAGAGCAAGAAATCTGGACAAAGCCCAACGAAATGGGGGACATATTTTAAATACTGCTCATATAAACTTAGAAAGTTGCTAGAATAACAGGGTTTGTTTTAACATACATTATTTAGTGACTTCAATACTCAGATCATCCCAGTGATTTGCCAGAAAACTACAAACTTTGAGAAACAGACCAAAAATATGAGCCGAAAATCTGGACAGTTGAGAGGTATGATGTAAACCTACAAACACATACTCCAACAGTCTAAACTGCTGTATAAATTCTGTGTGCATTCCAAATATATGCACACATCATAAGACACTCGCAGACACATACGCAGATAGACATAAACACAATTCCAAACCATCTCCAGTGAGAAAAACAGAGGAGATAAGAAATCAGATGCAGCTTCAGAAAACATATCCAAAACTAAACTTCTTCTCCACTTACTACAGGAAGGACAAAAATGGAATCTGGACAAAAAGAAGTATTGGTTTATACATGACTTCAAAGTCCACCACTAGCCAGTACAGGAAAACAGTTTAGAAGGTGTTACTATAGATTCAGCTGAAAATTAAGCAGTGCGCAACAGGCTGTGTGTTACTACGTTAATAACATCTGCCCTGGGTGTTCTGAGGCCCAAGACAGACTGCGGCAGTAATGAGTTTATCTGAATACCTGGGATCACTGTGACTTACATTAAATCTGTTGATAATAAGCAAGGTTATCATTTCTACTTTAGTGTTAATCTCCTCTAACCGCAGACTAACAGTTTACCATAGTCCAAGTAATCTGTACCGTTTCCATGGATACCTTTAAAGCATCTCCTGTCAGTTGTGAAGAAAATTCTTACCCACTTACTTTTGCTTCAGTTCTCTTCTACAGCAAAGTAACCAGTTATCTTCCTTGGACAGTTTATTTAAGAGTGGTGTGGAGTTTTTGGGGTTCACTAATACTGACACTGCAGATAAAACAATCACTTTTGATTGTACATGCAGAGCAGCCACTCTGGTGCAGGTTCTTAGCACAAACAGTGAAGGACTCCCTTGCAATCTAACTTACCGATGCAGCTTGTTAACAAAGAACACCACTGCATCTCACTGCGGACACTGAGAATACCGAACACACAAGTAACTGAAAAAAAAAAAACAGTCTGTATTCAGCTTATTCATTTCAGCAATGATTGCAAAACTTAGGCTGAAAAAAAAAAGGCTTCACCAACAGAAAATGTTCTCATACAAAGTTTTCCACCAGTCAAGCAAAAGTCCACGTATAAATCCAATTTCTGAGCCAGGTAAAATGAATCTGCAACTCCACATGAACCTGTTCTCATCCAGATCATACCACTCTGGGTCCATGATTACGAGTCTCCCTAGGGATTCCCAATTTAAGCAGCTGAAGACCCCTCCTTCTTGGGAATTCCTCTCCAGGCATAAGGATCCACCTCTAGCTAAGTCATAAAGACAGCATCCACTCCAATCAAGGACAATAAGCATCTCCCTTGAGACTCTGGCAAAGCTGACACAAAGGACAATGACCCCTTCCTTAAACTCAAACGAATCTTCTGTGGCTACAGCCCTCTTTATACAAATTACATAATGACCCATTAACACAACATGCAGGACATTCCTTCCACCTACTGCACAGCAGTTACCTGACAATAGTACTCACATGCTATCTGCTATACACAACATTTTAAAACCAAAACACCCATAATATAATCTTTTATTTATAATATTTACATCACATATATCATTCAATTCCCCAAACACAGCAGCAGAGACAGAAAATGCTAAAGGCTAGGGGACTGGAAGTTGAAAGAGGCATTTAGTGACTTGAAAACGGCATTTTACATGTTTTTCCTGCTATTTACTATAATAAAAATAAGCTTACACATGATATGCATTGCATATGCTGTCAACTGGAGTTGCATTAAAAATATTTTCACATAAATTTCATATCAAAATTATAAATGAAACTACTTGCTTTCTTCATCCCCATCCTAAGCGTGAATGGCATGTATGCTTCTACCTGGAGTATACCTTCCTAAATTCCCATCTCCACCTAGACTAGCAATGCCTTTCGGCTTTTCCCAGTTAGGGGTTGTCACAGCAGATCACTGGACTGCAGACTGATTGGCAGTGGTATTTTTACAATGTCAAGTTGACAGCCCTGCTCCCAGCCTTTACAGAAGGCACACACATACACACAAACACCTACCTGCATGTCTTTAAAACTCACCCGACTGCAGGGAAGACATGCAGACTCCACACAGAAGGAGCTCCAGCCAAGAATCGGACAGGAGAACCTCTTGCTGTGAGGCAACAATGCTAACCGCTGCAACACTGCAGCCTCTCCACCTAGACTACACAAAGAAAAAAAAAAATCAATCTGCTGAGTTAATAGGATCCTCCCCTTTTGCCTCCAGACCCTGAAAGAATAACTGATAATCTTAACGGTCTCAGCAGGAATATGGTCTCCCCACTCTGATTCCTGCATCCTCTAAAAGAAATGTATCCACCATTCAAACCATTTCAAACACCCTATGGAGATTCATCTAAAAATTAAACAGCACTGCAAAACCAGTGAAAAGGTTAAATGGCTACATGTGAAACAACTTTCTACTTGCCTCTCATCTGTTTGAGCTTACCAAGAATGAGACCTGCACCTCATTAGCCTCCATGCTATTCAGAGATGCACCAACATACTGCCTTAGAAATCTTAACCTCTCTGGTCCTTTCTACTTCAAACCCCTCAAAACAAGGCTTCATTGCATGTACCATGCCTTGGTCCCAAACTGGGGGAATCTCTCCCTTTTTTTCTTGATAATAAATCTTCTTAACCTATTTTCTGATCAGAACTAATCATTTACTGCAACACTGTGTGTGTGTTTAAATGAGAGAAACATTTAGCCTACAGCCAGGGCCAGCTTTGGATGAACTGGTTCCCCCAATTCCTCCCTCCCCAACGCACATCCCCCCACTCTGACCTCTGACCTGAAATAACTGCATTAAGCCAAGCCATGGGAGGTCCTAGATGATCTGAGGTACATGTAAGTCTATTTTTTTAAAAAAACATATTTCATAATGTCCTGCAAAAATCTTGATTAAACGAAAAATGTCAGTCTTATTCTTCAAGATTGCTTCTTCCCTGGATCATTTTATTCTAACTAACCACAACTGTGGAGCAACCAACTTAATTAGGGTAGGGGTCCTGGGCCACTAGACCGGAAAAGCCATTGGGGGTACTACAGGTACATTTCAAAGTTTCTTAATTAACATTTTCATCCAATGATGGCCTGAACAATAATCCTAATTAAGGAAATAAATTCAGTGTAATTTTTCAACATTTCTTTTTCTTACATCCATTCAACCCACCCTAACAGATCATGACTGCACTATAATAAATATGGCGGAAATAATTGAGACATGCTAGGGATCACAGGCCTTTAGACCCCCTAGAAGCCATGGATGTTCTGGATGCTAGAGGTAGATTTTACACCTTTTTCCCAACCTTATGGTAGAATGATGGCTTGAACAAACATTGCAATTATTGACTGTTAGACCTATTCCTGAACTTTCAACAAGTCCTAAGTGACCAAGACTGTATTTAGTGGAAATAGCTGCCTTAAGCCTTGGCTTGGGGGCCACAAGACCACAAAAAGACATGAGAGTTTCAGATGCTTTGCACTGCATTTTAGAGCTTTTCCCCCTAACCTTTTGATCTAATGATGGTCTCAACAAAAACTGAAAAGAAGTTCAGTATTATTTATTTAGTTTCAAGGAAGAAATATGTGTTGTCCAAGGCTTAATGCTTAAAACTGGCAAATAAACAGCTCACAAATAGGCTGAGAAGACAAATGTTTGCGAGGATACGAAAATCACATAGGTTCATAGGTAGATACTAGGCTATCTGCCCTAGGGCATTTATAAGCCTAGCCAGAGTGTATTTGGCTTCTGCCTCCCTATTAGATTAGCCTACTGTGCCTCTGTAAAGTAGGTCACAGAAGGTACGCTTTTAAGATTAGTTTACTGTGCCTCGGTCTAGCAGGGACACAGAAGAGATCCCAGGGGTGAATTTGCGATTTCCCATCCACGCGTCCAGATTTCGCTTGAAGAGGGTCAGCGAGGGGCTATGTCTAACATGAATTGGGATTCTATTCCAGAGTGAGGGGAGCCTCTGGGAAATGAATCTGTCCCTCTGGCATGTCCTATTTATTTTTATGCTGAGGATTAGGTCCCTGGAGCATGTAGCTCTAAGGGACTTGGATTTTTTGAGGTGGAGCATGTCCACTAATTCTGGGTTTGACATGGCTTTGTACCATCAGGCATAGATCGCCTCTGAGTAGGCGGTAAGCAACTGAGTAGAGCTGGAGTTTCTTTAGTCGAGCTGCATAAGACATCTGTTTGTAGCCCATGATCCTCTTGGTGAGGTACTTTTGGGCTCTCTCCAGTTGCTGCAGGTGTCGGGTAAGGTACATCCCAAAAGGGGCATTGTATTCAATTATGGGCCTGATGAGTGACGAGTAGAGGGGCACAATGACCTCTCTTGATCTAGATGCGAACCCTTTCGTGATAAGGTGGGCTATATAGAAGGTCTTTCTAACCACTTTGGCAACGTGATTATCAGAGGAGAGATTACTATCTACGTTGGTTCCCAAATCTCTAATTACTTCTTCCGTACTTAATGGATTACCACCTATGTAGTAATTTGTAGGCACCTTGTTTTTCCCAAAGGGGATGACTATGCACTTTTTAGCATTTAGCTTGAGGCCGTGGCTCTGGCACCAAGCATCTGTCTCTGTGAGACCCTTTTGGAGGATGCTTGTGTCATTTGGAGATTCGATTATGGCCCCCAGTTTGCAGTCATCTGCGAACTTTGCCAGCCATAACCCCCACTGTGAGCCTCAACCTCAGAGAAGTATATACCGAACAAGAGAGGTCCCAGAACTGAGCCCTGTGGCACACCACTTGTAACTGGTTTGGATTCGGACATGGCACCTGCGATTCTGACCACGTGGGTTCTATCTCTGAGTCAGTTTGCAACCCATCTTGTGATACAGGGGTTGATATTTAAGCTGGTAAGCTTATTTATGATGCCCAAGTGGGGTATTGTGTCGAAGTCTTTTGCGAGGTCCAGGTAGGCTGTGTGGACTACCTTGCCCTCATCTATGGCTTTGGTAACTGTTTCAAAGAAATCAACTAGGTTTAAGAGGCAAAATCTGCCCTTAACAAAGCCGAATTGGGTAGGGTCCAGTGTCTGGGGGCTCCCAATGTCTTTGTTTATGAGTTCCATGATAATACGCTCCATAGCTTTACAGATCAGACTAGTCAGGCTTATGGGGCAATAGTTCCTGGGGTCCGTTGTGGCACCACCTTTGTGGAGTGGGACCACTGTAGCTGTACACCATTCTTTGGGTACATACCCTGTAGTAAGGCTAAGTTTGAACAGTGACTTAATGTGAGGGTTCACTTCTTCTTGGAGCTCGTGTAAGACACAGCCTGGGACACCGTCCGGTCCCATATATGCTGTGTTTTTTGCTCTGGAGAGGGCAGCTCATCTGTGATGTCAGGGAGGTTACATTTAGTTGGGATAGGCATTTGCTCCTTTGGGGGGGAAGAGGGGGAGGGAGTTTGCGCTGAATCTGTCTGCCAGGATGTTGGCAATGTCTGTAGGTTCAGTATATTTTTTACCGTTATGCAACAATTCAGAGCATATCTGGGAGCTTCCACCCATGTTCCTGACATAACTAAAGAAGGCCTTGTGATTATCTTTAGTGTCTAGGGCAATTTTTCTTTCGAAACTGGCCTTTGATGATTTTATGAGGGATCGAAGTTTCTTGCTAATACTGATCAAAGATGCCTTCCCTTTTTGGGATTTTGCTCTGTCATGTAGTAGCTTCCTCCTTCTGTTGTATAGCTTATTTATGGCCGGGGTCCACCAGACCGGTCTCCTGTTTTGGAGGAGTGAGTCTTGGTTTTATTTGGGATAGCATGATCCATGCATTCCAGCAGGTGCTCGTAGAATGCATTTGTAAAAGATTCTGCGGATTGGGCTGTATTATCCTCTGGCCCAGGGGCTTTGAAGGATTCCACCTCAGTCTTGAGAAGTGAAAGTTGGCTTTTGAGAAATTCTTTACAGTGATTTCCTTGGCTGGGGGTGGGGACGGGATATGGATGTCCAGGGAAATTTGTTTATGGTCTGATCTTACCAATGAGGGGTTTACCTCTGGTGTGGAACATAGAGTCCCCATGTTGGTGATGACCAGGTCCAATATGTTGTTCCCTCTTGTGGGAGTGGTGACCAGTTGTTCCATCGCGTTAGAGTTTATAAATTCAAGGAACCGTTGGGTGAGGGTGTTTGGGCTTGAGTAGTTTTCCCAGTCAATGTTTGGGTAGTTGAAGTCACCCAATAACATAGTGTTTGGAGAGACCTTCATATTCTCCAGTGTTCTCAGGAATGCCAAGTGGGGTTCCTGTAATAGGGAGGGTATTCTGTAGCAGGCTACAAACTGAAAGGCAGTTTTGCCCGCTGTTAGTTGCACATGGATGGTTTCCGATGCTTCGTGCAGTGCCACTAACCTGGAGGTGTAGGTATCTTTGATGAATATAGATACTCTCCCTCCTTTTGTGCTTCGGTCCGAGTTTTGGGGCTGAAACGCATGGTATGAGTTATAACCTGGTAGTGCTGGAGTGCTCTCAGGAGCCTTGAACCAGGCTTCTGTTACTGCACAGACATCGATTTTCTCCATACTGAGGAGAGCCTCGAGTGTGTGCATCTTGAAGGTTTAGACTTCTGGCATTAAGTAGCATTACCTTTAGTTTTTTTATCCTTGGGTTGTCTATGGAGGTGGGTTTGTCCTTTGAGCCTTGCCTAAAAAAGGCACTATGGGGTGGCAAGAGCCTTGGCCAGTATACGAAAGCCTAAGGGTGACAGGTGCAAGCCGTCCCTAGCAAAGCAACGTGGCTTGTCGAGCATGTCATCCCAGGCTGACAGACACTGGATCCCCTTTGAATGACACCAATACTTTAGCCAATTGTTGAAACTGATC
This sequence comes from Protopterus annectens, assembly GCF_019279795.1. Lineage (NCBI taxonomy): Eukaryota > Metazoa > Chordata > Ceratodontiformes > Protopteridae > Protopterus > Protopterus annectens. Next base: position 62,843,859 of record NC_056749.1, on the reverse strand, counting down.
ATTTTGTCTTTATACTGTGGCATCATTCTTGGTGAGGGCAAGATGCTACTCAAGGTCAGGGTCATACCAGCCTGGGCTACATGGTCAGAGAGCTCCTCTATGTCTCTTTTCATGTAGTCCAGGGAGGTACGTCTCAGGTCATTCACACCAGCATGGACAATGATGGAGTCATACTTGTACTTGCTTTGGAGTGACCTGACTGCTTGCATTATATGTGGCAGATCCTGGCACCCGACAGGCAGCTTACAGTGACCTTCTCCTTGTTCAGTCTGGTAAGCGGGATGTCAGTGTGCCGGACAATAGAGTCCCCTATAACAAGTGTATTTGGTGTGTTGTTTGGCCTTAAGGGCTGTGACTGTGAGGCACACTGATTTTGTGAGATATGTGATTTGTGGGTATTGTTGAGGGGTGGCTGTTGCTTGGATATCTGCTTAGGAGGTCTTTGCTGTTTAGGCAGATTTTTATTTAGAGCCTCCGAGTATGTTTTTGTGTGTTTGTGTGTTGGGTATGCAGATGCAATAGGTCTGTGTGAGACTGGATTTGTGGTGTGGGTGGTTACCTTTTCCTCCTGACTGACTGTGCCAGTCTTGGGTTGAGAGAGCTCTACCTCCAGTTTGGCTGTGTAACTGCATCTCTCACATGTACTAGAGTTTGTTGGAAGGAGGAGAGGGTTGTCTGTGTACATAAGGCAATTGTAACATTGCCTCAAAATTCCCAGATTCACCAGCTGGACTGGAGAGTAACCTTGAAACTGACCCTTGGACATACCAGATTGGTATAGGGAACTGTTTTTTTACTGATCAGATTAGGGAAGGGAACTGATTTTTCACTTGATCAGGACATATCAAGAGCATGCCTACTTACACACTCACAAAAGACAGCCACTTGTATATACATTTGATGTTGGTGAGGAACATGAAGGAAATGGTCCCAGTAATACAGTAATGTTCCCAGCTTGTTACTCCTAGAAACACAGTGCTGCTATACAAGTTATGGTAACCCTCCATACAACAGTACTACAGTAATGTTTCCAGCTTGTTACGCCTAGAAACACAGTGCTGCTATACAAGCTATGGTAACCCTCCGTGCAACAGTAATACAGTAATGTTCCTAGCTTGTTACTCCAAGAAACACAGTGCTGCTATACAAGCTATGATAACCCTCCATGCAACAGTAATACAGTAATGTTCCCACCTTGTTACTCCTAGAAACACAGTGCTGCTATACATGCTATGGTAATCCTCCGTGCAACAGTAATACAGTAATGTTTCCAGCTTGTTACTCCTAGAAACACAGTGCTGCTATACAAGCTATGGTAACCCTCCATGCAACAGTAATACAGTAATGTTCCCAGCTTGTTACTCCTAGAAACACAGTGCTGCTATACAAGCTATGGTAACCCTCCGTGCAACAGTAATACAGTAATGTTTCCAGCTTGTTACTCCTAGAAACACAGTGCTGCTATACAAGTTATGGTAACCCTCCGTGCAACAGTAATACAGTAATGTTCCCAGCTTGTTACTCCTAGAAACACAGTGCTGCTATACAAGTTATGGTAACCCTCCGTGCAACAGTAATACAGTAATGTTTCCAGCTTGTTACTCCTAGAAACACAGTGCTGCTATACAAGCTATGGTAACCCTCCGTGCAACAGTAATACAGTAATGTTTCCAGCTTGTTACTCCTAGAAACACAGTGCTGCTATACAAGCTATGGTAACCCTCCGTGCAACAGTAATACAGTAATGTTCCCAGCTTGTTACTCCTAGAAACACAGAGCTGCTATACAAGCTATGGTAACCCTCCGTGCAACAGTAATACAGTAATGTTTCCAGCTTGTTACTCCTAGAAACACAGTGCTGCTATACAAGCTATGGTAACCCTCCATGCAACAGTAATACAGTAATGTTTCCAGCTTGTTACTCCTAGAAACACAGTGCTGCTATACAGGCTATGGTAACCCTCCGTGCAGCAGTAATACAGTAATGTTCCCAGCTTGTTACTCCTAGAAACACAGTGCTGCTATACAAGCTATGGTAACCCTCCATGCAACAGTAATACAGTAATGTTCCCAGCTTGTTACTCCTAGAAACACAGTGCTGCTATACAAGCTATGGTAACCCTCCGTGCACAACTCTTGAGGGAAGTTAAAGAAATAATGACCACACTGCCCCTGCCCAGCACACTATGGTGACCTGTGCACACCTATGTGATTTGGGAATGACACTGAAGAATAAGGGCATTGTGTCTTGCCCCCCCCCCAACAGAAACCACAATGACCTCCTGTGAAAACTTATGAGAAGGGTCAGATTTAGACTAGGTGGGTCTCAAGACAGAAGGCACTACTAAGCCTGTGCAAAATCCACTAATACAGCCTTGGATTTTAGGGGCCACCATGCCTCCAGTTGCTCTGAAAGTCTGGATTTTCTGTGATGCATTTTACATCTTATTACAAGAGTGTTAGTGTTATCCAGATAGCCCCTTCTCCCATAAGGCAGTTTTAGCCACTTCAGTGTACAATTCAGACATCTGACTGTGACAGATGAGGGTATCCATGTAATGTAGTTCACCTTTGCTCCACATAAACAACTGCCACAAATGAAAGTATTCAGAGTTATTTCACAATGTCATGCAAAGCCAGAATAATGAGTTAGCAATAGCTGGCCGCCCGTCACGCTCATCTAAAGACAGCTTCAACATTTATAACTACTTTATCTGTGTGTATCTCAGATGTCCACTGAGCTTGTTAATCTCGACAAAGAACTCAAATGTCCAGTTAACTAGTCCATCTTACTTGACACAATGCACTCTAGTCAAGTGAGACTGTTCCAACCCCCACTCAGAAGTTCTAGCTACTTCTGTGCGCACTTCAGACTACTGTGATAAAAAAATGCTGAACATATACTATATTTCAGGTCTGTGAACTTCCAAGCAAAAAGCAGCCACACATTAAAAGTATTCAAAGTTGTTTCATGCAACTCACGTTAAAACTGCAAATGCACACTAGTCCTGCACAGCCAGACAGTGACAGTTTAAACAGAGAAAAACAAGAAGGGTAGCTACATTCTACATGCACGGCCCTCCATCACCCTGTAGTTGTAGCTAAAATTGACATATTTGTATTGTATTGTATTTCAGCTTTGTTCCATGGCAACAGTAGTGACACACTAAATCAGGGCTATCCTACCTTTTTGGCTCAGGGGCCACTTAACATACTTGGCACGGTTTGGGGGGCACATTACCAGGTCCAACATGTATCTGTCCAAAACATGTTTTGCACAAAATACCAGGGCCAGATAAAATGTTATGGTTGGCCAGATTGTGGTCCTAGGGCCACCAGTTGGACACCCCTGCACTGAAGTGTTCCAAGTTGCTTCTTATAAATCACAATAACCTTGTAAATGCATACTGGTTCTACAAATCCAGATAGCAACTGAAACAACAACAAGTGGGTCAATTACTTTCTAGAAACAGCTCTCATCCCAACATCAGTTAAATCTAAAAATGACAACTAAGGATATCAGCTTTGTTCCATGGAAACAGCAGTCAGTGACTGAGGTATCCAAACTCTTTCACCAAATCACAGCAATCCTGCAAAGTCATATTCCCAGCCCACAACCCCCACCACAGACAGGCCAGCATGTTTCTGTTACTGAAATTCATTTAGTTAGTAGTACAACAGGTTTTGCATCACTAAACATTTTCTGCGGAAAACAAAGCACAAAACTCCTTTGATACTTTTCACTGACTGCAATCCTCAATGATTTACAAGGAATGAAAAAAAGCAGGTCTTAACCTTTTATCAATATGGAGAAAGTCGAATATAACCAAGTGATAAAGGCCCCAAAGAAGCATACGTCTTAACCCTTTATCAATATGGAGAAAGTCAAATATAACCAAGTGATAAAGGCCCAAAGAAGCACATGTCTTAACCCTTTATCAATATGGAGAAAGTCGAATATAACCAAGTGATAAAGGCCCCAAAGAAGCATACGTCTTAACCCTTTATCAATATGGAGAAAGTCGCATATAACCAAGTGATAAAGGCCCAAAGAAGCACGTCTTAACCCTTTATCAATATGGAGAAAGTCAAATATAACTAAGTGATAAAGGCCCAAAGTTAGGTCAGATTTTAAATACTGTTATAAACTTAGAAAGTGGCTAAAATAACAAACTTTCCATTTGCATGCATTTTCTGAAGAATATGAAGTCTAAAGCTTAAATATCTGTCATTATCTAGTTACTTCAGTCCTTCATGACTTTCTAGAAAAGCACAAATTTTACAACGGACAGACCAAAAGTATGAGGCAAAAAATCAGACAGTTAAGAGGAATGCTGAGGGATAGAGCAACCAAAATCAGCAAATCAGAGAGAAAGTACAGTTTTGTACCTACCATAAATGTAGATGTCCGATAGGCATGCATCTGCAGTCCTTACAAATGGGTTGTCCTGTCGTCAGGCAGCCCTTCGGTCGGCCGGATTCCAAAGTCTGGGTCTGGCCTCGGCTGGTGTCGCACTTCACCCGACGTCATAGCTGCAGTTCTTCGGGTATAAAGGCATCAGCCGACGCCATTTTCCTCAGTGTTTCTTGCCCCAGATGCCAGGTGCCCTCTAGGAAGGCTGAATTTGGATAAATGCAAATGGTTCCAAATAGTAGAGAGCAAACAAAAAATAAGCATGTATGTACATATATACAAACAAATACACCATAATAGATTCCCCCAGCTAGCTACAAGATGGGCAAATACCCTAGGAGTACCACAGAGGGGAAGGAGGGTGGTAATCCTGACTGCAGATGCATGCCTATCGGACATCTACATTTATGGTAGGTACAAAACTGTACTATGTCCTTCAAGGATGCATCTGCAGTCCTTACAAATGGGTAGAATACCATAGCCAAACTGGGGGAGGAGGAGAAATAAGATTATGGTGTAGTTAAGATCCCTTGCAAAACAGCAGTGGCAAAACCTGCTCGGGATCTGGAGTATAAAGGTAAATTATAATGCTTGGCAAATGTATGCACGGAGCTCCAAGTAGCAGCCTCTAAAATGTCTTTGGTAGCCACTCCTCGTAAAAAAGCTGTGGTAGTGGCTGTAGCCCTTGTAGAGTGAGGCCTGATGTTTTCTGGAGTTTTCTTCCCATGGTAGGAGTAACAGAATCTAATGCAATTTCCTATCCACTTAGAGATTGTCTGTTTTGAAATTGCTTTTCCTTCCATTCCTGTTGCATATGCTACCAGAAGCTGGTCAGTTTTTCTATTGCTCTTGGTCCTGTCCAGGTAGTAACGTAATTGTCTATGTACATTCAAGGTATGTAACAGTCTTTCTCCCCTGTTCTGTGGGTTGGGGAAGAATGTAGATAGGTGGATAGCTTGATTTAAAGATACCCTGGAGACCACCTTTGGCATAAAAGTAGGATTAGTTCTCATGGACACTATCTTGATGGAAGATCAGGAAGGGCTGTACTGCCATTAATGCCTGTAGCTCAGATACCCTTCTTGCTGAAGTGATTGCAAGCAGGAAAGCAGTTTTCCATGATAAGTACTGTAAATCTGCTGTAGCTGCTGGCTCGAAAGGAGGGAGTGTCAACTTTTCTAGCACAAAGTTCAAGTCCCATGCTGGCAATGGTGGCTTCCTAGGTGGTTTTACATTTTAATTCCTCTCAGAAACTGCCTGAGCAGAGGGTGAGAGAAGACTGGAGGATCCAAGTTGTATTCTGCTGAAATAGCTGATGCATGAATCTTAATGGAAGAATAGGACAGGCCGTTGTGGAAGAGCTCTGCCAAGTATTCCAGGATGTTAGGTATGTTTGCAAGTGACACATTCTCTCCTTTTGCAGTACTCCAAATGAGATATCTTTTCCATTTCGCTGAATAATTTTTTTCTTGTTGAGGGTCTGCGAGCCTCCAAGAGAATGTCCTTAACCCTTTGAGATAAATCCGGGTCATTTGACCTTAGGCAATGTTCCAGGCAGCCAGCTGCAGTGTTTTCAGGTTTGGATGCAGGGTTTTGAAGTTGTTCTGTGTTAACAGCAAGGGAACCAGGGGCAGAGGCCATAATTGTTCCCGAGACATGCTCCTCAGTAATGGGTACCAATGTTGTCTTGGCCAGTCTGGAGCTAACAGGATGATCCTTGGGCGGTCTTCTTTGATCTTCAATAGCACCTTGTGCATCAAAGGAAGAGGTGGGAATGCATATGCTGTCAGGTTTTTCCAAATGAAAGATAGGGAGTCCACTTTCCAAGCAAGTGGGTGGTACGTCCTTGTGCAGAATTTTTTCAGTTGGTGATTGTGTGAGGATGCAAATAAGTCTATTTCTGGTAGTCCCCATTTCCCTGTAATGGTTTTGAAGATGTCCGGATGCAGCATCCATTCGTGGGCATCCGTGGTAGTTCTGCTTAGGATGTCTGCTAGAGTATTTTCTTTTCCTGGCACAAAAATTGCTTGTAACTGAATGTTGAAGCTCAGTGCCACATTCCAGAGGTCCATTGCCATCTGGCATAGGGGGTATGAATGTATGCCTCCTTGTTTGTTGATGTACCACATAACTGTGGTGTTGTCCGTCCTTATCAGCAGTTGACCCTGTCGAAGAAATGGTCGGAACGCCTGAATTGCCAGTTTTACTGCCAGCATTTCCTTTTGATTTATGTGTAGGTGCAGCTGGTCTTGAGTCCATAAGCCTTGTATGCACTTGTCCAGCATGTGTGCCCCCCAACCGAGGTCTGAGGCGTCTGTTGTGATGGTCTGGCTTGGTTGAGTGCTGTGGAAGGGTAGTCCCTTGTTTGATTGACAGGCCTGAGCCCACCATTGGAATTCTTGCTTCAGGCATGGGATTATTGGAATTTGGGTTTCTAGGCTGTGCTTGTGCTGAGACCATAAATTCCTTATATACCACTGTAACTTTCTCATATGTAGTCTGGCATGTGGAATCAATATTATGCAGGATGCCATGTAGCCGAGAGCTTGCAGGACTTTTCTTGCTGTTAGCTGGTTCTGCTTTGTTAATGCCATGAAGTAGAGGGAGTTGCTCCTGTTTTTCTACTGTCAGGAATGCCATTTGTTTTGATGTGTCCAGGTCTGCACCCAAGAAGGTTATCCTTTGGGATGGTATCAGCCTTGACTTTTATATTGACTGTGTATCCCAGGGCTTGCAGTAGATGAATGACCCTTTCCAAATCTTTTGTTAATTTGTTTTTGTTGTCCGCTTGTAACAGGCAGTCGTCCAGGTAAGGGAAAATTTGAATTCCCTGAAGCCTGCAATGAGCAATTACTGATGCCAGGCATTTCGTGAATACTCTGGGCGCAGTAGATAAGCCAAAGGGCAATGTTGAGAATTGATAATGCTCTGATCCTGCAAGAAATCTGAGGTATCTTCTGCAATTTGGTCGTATGGGGACGTGCAGGTATGCCTCCTTGAGATCTAGAGTTACCAGCCAAGACTCCTTGCCCAGCATGGGAAGAAGCTGCTGTAGGGTCAGCATTTTGAATTTCGGAACAATGAGGTATGTGTTTAAAGCGGACAGGTCGAGAATAGGTCTCCATTAGTTTTCTTTTCTTGGTACCAGGAAGAGTCTGGAGTAAAATCCTTGTCCTTGTTCCATAGGTGGTACCCTTTCTACAGCTCTCATCCTTAGTAAGTGAGTTATTTGTTGTAGAGCTTCTGTCTTCTGATTTGGAGGTAGGTTTGGCATTCCTGTCTTCCTTGGCAGAGTATGGAAGTGAAACCTGTAACCTTGGTCTATTGTTTGTAAAATCCATTTGTCTCCTGTGATGTAATGCCAGTTTACTGAAAATAAGGCTAGCTTCCCGCCTAAGGGTGCCTCTAGTTGTTCCCTGGTAGGCGGTGCCAGAGCCAAGTCACTGTGATTGTCCTGTGGAAGTGGTGGTGGCTGGATCTGTGGCTGTACCTCGCTGGTTGTTAGCCTGCCACTGACGACCCCTGTAGGCACCTCTGGATTGACCCCTGCCTCTTGAGCCTATTCCTGCCTCTCGGAGCTCTGGAGGTGTCTGGAAAGGACCAATTCTTGGAAGGCCAGTTCCTGCTAAACCTTGGAGGCTGGACCTGCAAGAAATCCTTGACTGTCTGGACAGATTTTGCTTTCTCTTCCACCTTCTTCAGCACCTGCTGTGCAGGGGAGCCAAACAAATTGAGCTTATCCATGGGAGCATCTAGGAGCTTTGATTTTACATGGTCTGGTAAGGACTGTTCTTTTAACCATGCATGTCTTCTGATCACTGTGCCAGTCATGGCTGATCTAAAGGAGGCCTCCAGTGCATCATAGCCGCATTTTAAGGAATGATTACTGACCTGCTGAATGTTATGGACCATTTCCTGTACAGTTTTTTTTTTGTCTAATGGTTCATCCGAGGACAGTTTTTTAGTTAACTGGTCTAACATAAATTCCTGATACTGAATCATGTGGAATTGACAGTTCAAGGCCCTAGCTGAAAGAGTAGCAGAAGTGTAAACTTTTTTACCCCATCTTTCTAAGGACCTAGATTCCCTTTCAGAGGGGAGGGGGTTTTTGGTAGCGGTAGCTGCTACAGCCTTGGGTCCCTGGGAGATAGTTTCGGGATCTGCAAAAGGGGCCTTATACAAATGGTAATGTGTGTCCAGAACCCTGTAGTACCTATTGGGCTTAGCAGGGGCCGGAGGAAGAGAATCAGGAGCAATACAAGCATCATTAAAAGCATCATCCACAACAGTAAGTACTGGAGGAATGGCTAAAGGCCTATGCTGTGGCAAATGCAAAAAGGTTCTAAGCCTTTTTCTAGAGTCTGAAAAATCCTGGCCCTGCCATTGAAATTGTTCCCTCATAGCATGCAAGGTTTCCCCAAAAGAAAATTCCTCAGGCGGAGAGGCAGAAGGGATGGACTCTTCTGCATCAGAGTCCTCATAAGGAGAAAAGGGGGCCTCTGGAGGGTTTGAATTATCTGATTCATCAGAGGAGCCATCTGAAGAAACTGGCTCAGGGGGCTCTACTCTAGTCCTCTTCTCTGGAGGTGGGTGAGAGGCCCTGTCTGGATGTGGTTGGGATCCCCGGGTCAAAGAAATGAGATCCTCTGCTAGACTAAGCACTTGTGAACTGGAACTAGGCCTGTGAGAAGGGGTCTTAGCAGGCACAGTTTTGGTAGTTTTTGCTGCTTTAGCCCTGGCAAAGGCCTTAATCGACATGGATGCAGGAGGCCTAGCAGCTCCACGTGCAGGGGTAGAAATATCCAAAGGGATAGTATCAGACAAATCCTGTGAACCTGTAAGAGCAGGTGGGATTTCAGTAGCAGTTTCAGCCAAGCTGGAAGAGGCCTCGGTAAGTGGCAAGCTTTCGGCCGAAGGAAGAACCGTGGACTCTGTTTCAGCCGAAACCGAGACACTCGCGGTAGGCTTAACTGCGGTTTCGGCCGAAACCGCGGACCACGAGTGTCGGTCCTTTTCCTTGCGTTTTTTAGAAATTTGCGCAGTCGGAGCATCCGACGGCATAATGTAAGCAAAAGCGGAGCTGAAAAACTCTTCAGCAAATTCCAACCGACGTCTAAGCATCCGTCGGTTGAAAGAAGCACAGGCTAGACAAGCTGCTACGTCGTGGTCTGGGCCTAAGCAAGGTAAGCAGTAAGAGTGGAAATCTTTATGAGGTATTTGTTTCCCACAAGTTAAACAGTTATTCACTTTTTCTGACATCGGCTGAGGCAAGAAAGAGTCCCCAACGGGGTACTTAGCTTTTTAGAAGTCTTCGGTACTTGTAGTAGTAATCTCTGGTTCTGACCGACCGGCACTTGCGAACAGCTTCTGCTTCGGGCGCCACGCTGCAAGAAAGACTGGGGAAAATGGCGTTGGCTGATGCCTTTATACCCGAAGAACTGCAGCTATGACGTCGGGTGAAGTGCGACACCAGCCGAGGCCAGACCCAGACTTTGGAATCTGGCCGACCGAAGGGCTGCCTGACGACAGGACAACCCATTTGTAAGGACTGCAGATGCATCCTTGAAGGACATCTGTGAACTAGCCAGCCCCCAGCCATCTGAAGATCTGGTTGTCTGCTACTAATGAAAAATGAACTCATGCCAGCATCAAGTTTTTGCTTTGCACTGATCTCTCATTTATGAATTTGGTAACTTCTTGGTCTGTCCCACCCACAACCTACACAATTCTTGGTAGATCGTGGGTGGAATGACTGAGCAGTTGTCCAAAAAAATTGAATAACGAAAACTGGCAGATTGTTTCCGTGGATGCTGCTCTCATTTCTCTGGCAGGGGCCCTTTTCTGAGTTTTTTTTTTTTTTTTTTTTTTTAGTAAAGAAACGCCATTTTCTTTACTATATAAAAAATAAATATCTGAAAAGCGCCCCTACAAGTTAAGTGAGAGTGGTGCTCCAGACAGCTGCATAGCTGGCCTATGCCTAAGGCTGGCTAGGCCTACAGCCATGGTAATTTCTCCCAGTCAATGTAAATATTAGTGTTGTGAAACATCAAGAAGGGATCTCCACATTACAGTATGGGTCGGATCACACAACAATTTGTACCTGGAATTTTCACATGGTCAGCAACACTGTTAATCTTCAATATATGAAACAGATGATGGTGAAAAGGGTGACGTGGTTTTATGGAAAAATGGAAAAGGCATCATGGTATAAAAAAGGAGAGAGACAGAAAGAATAAAAAAAGAACAGCTAAGAATTGTACAGGGGATTACAAAATGGGAGACTGAGGAAGGGAGAAAACTTCATATAACAAGTACAGACAAGTACCTTAGTGACTGGGCGCATTTCTATACTTATTTTAACATTTGTTAACTGAGTAAGCACACTGGTCCAAGGACCCTTTTCAGGCAAGACACAGTCCAAATGGCATACAATAATAATAGTGAATATGAAAAACAATTAAGTATGATAAAGCAACATAAGGAGTTACATATTCCAATAAAGACAAGTACAGTCCAGCAAATGTTTACACCATACGTTAGAATGTACAAAATGTACAAACAGCAGATCTTAGTAAAGTCAAGCAATGTTTACACCATACGTTAGAATGTACAAAATGTACAAACAGCAGATCTTAGTAAAGTCAAGCAATGTTTACACCATACGTCAGAATGTACAAAATGTACAAACAGCAGATCTTAGTAAAGTCAAGCAATGTTTACACCATACGTTAGAATGTACAAAATGTACAAACAGCAGATCTTAGTAAAGTCAAGCAATGTTTACACCATACGTTAGAATGTACAAAATGTACAAACAGCAGATCTTAGTAAAGTCAAGCAATGTTTACACCATACGTTAGAATGTACAAAATGTACAAACAGCAGATCTTAGTAAAGTCCAGCAAATGTTTACACCATACGTTGGAATGTACAAAATGTACAAACAGCAGATCTTAGTAAAGTCAAGCAAAGTTTACACCATACATCATAATTAAGATAATACCATTATAGTGCAGGAGTAACAATGAGGGCAAATACGTATGTACTTACCAAAGTAGGTTGGTATTACAAGGCAGGAAAGTAAGTCATTATTTATTGTCATTTGTTTACTAGGAAAGTCTGACTGGGCACAGGTGCCCTTTTTCAGCAGAGGCCCTGGGGGAAAAGCTCCAGGGTATCATATTTAATGCAATCAGTATTTACAACATATTTTATAATGCAGTTTTAGTGAATGCGTATCATAATAGTCAGTATAATAAAATCTGTATTAATAGTCACAAACATTAAATTTACAAGCCTTATGATAAAACTTTACAGACAGAAGAGTGGTGTACAAGGTAGGTAGGAGTTTCATAGGTTTATAGGTGTGTACTAGGCTAATCTCCCTGGAGTCTTTACAAGCCTAGCCTATAGGATTACCCTGGTATCGTGCCACCTGACCTTAGCTCCCAGTACCTCTGTCGAGTAGAGCCACTGGAGTGATCCCCGGGGTGAATTTTCTATTTCCCATCCACTCACCAAGACTTCTCTTGAAGACGGCCAGTAAGGTGCTCTGTTTGACATGCATGGGAAGTCTATTCCATAGCATGGGCAGTCTCTGGGTTATGAACCTGTCCCTCCAGCTTGTTCTGTCGATTGTGGTAATGAGGTTGAAGTCTCTGGAGCATGTGGTGCAGAGGGATTGGGATTTCTTTAGATGTAACATTTCTAACAGAGCTGGGTCAGACATGAATTTGTAAGTCAAGCAGAGATTGCCTCTAAGTAGGTGATATGAGACAGAGAATAGCTGGAGTTTTTTGAGTCTGTCCATACAGGACAAGTGTTTAAGGCCTAGGATCCTCTTTGTGAGGTACTTTTGTGGCCTTTCCAGATGTTGCAGGTGTCTAATGAGGTACATGCCAAATAAGAAGTTATGTTCCTACCATAACGTTCCATGTTAGTTGTCTTCTCTCGCCTTCTTTCTTGCTTGATGGGTTCGGAGCCGATCCCTCGGCTCCGACTCGGCACTTGCTTTAGCTCGAGAACTCCTTTTACCAGCTCGAGGCAGCCCCATATCCCATGATGCAAGGCAGGAAGTACCCAGATCTCGTTTGTTGACAAAAGGGCAATAACACCAAGCATAAAAATACTTCCCAAAGGAAGAAGAAACTTACCGATGGAAAAGGACCAGGTTAGAATGGTCTTTAGCATAATAGTTTCTTGTACAAGGTCTGTCCAGGCCAGGGGAAGGAGGGAGGGTCGCAAGAAAGAAGGCGAGAAGACAACTAACATGGAACGTTATGGTAGGAACATAACTTAATGTTAAGTTGTCAATCTCGCCTTCATTCTTGCTTGATGGGACCGGCCCCTAGCACCTCTATCCTGGGTGGCTCAATGGAACAAACTCTTGAGGACGGTAGAGCCAAAACTGGCTCTGTCCCTGGAGGCCAAGTCCAATTTGTAATGGGAAACAAAAGTGTGAGGAGTGGCCCAAGTGGCGCTGCACAAATAGTGTCCAAAGGCAGTCTAGCTTGAAAAGCTGCAGAAGTAGCTAAACTCCTAGTTGAATGTGCTTTAGGTTTTGAGCACAGCTGTTTTCCCTGATCGTATAAATTTCAGTGATGACCGAAGAAAGCCATCTGGACAAAGTCACTTTAGAAACAGGAAGGCCTTTTTATTATCCGCATAGGAAACAAAAAGTTGATCAGATTTCCTAAATTTTTTGTTCTGTCCAAATAATATCTAAGCTGACGGTGGACGCCAAGATAATGTAGCTTTTGTTCAGCTCTATCTGAATAGTTAGGAAAAATACAGGAGATCAATGGATTGATTCAGATTGTTTTTGAAGCAACTTTAGGTAAAAACGATGGATTAGTTCTCAAAGATACTCTGTCTTTGTGAAAACCAAATAGGGGTCGAACCGAAGAGCATGAAGTTCAGACACCCTCCTGGCAGATGTAATAGCCACTAGGAATAAAGTTTTCCAAGAAAGATATTTCAGGAACAAGAAACAGCTGGCTCGAAGGGGAAGAATCAGGGATGTCAGCACTAAATTTAGATCCCACTGCGGAGGGGGATTCCTGATTGGAGGCTTTAGTAGGAAAATTCCTTTCAAGAAGGCCCTGCAGTGCCTATGGGACATAATATTATGATCTGCTATCCCAACATGAAAATTAGAAATAGCAGCCAATTGAACTCTGACTGTGGAAGAAGAGGAGCCTGCATGAAAAATCTCTGCTAAGAAGTCTAGAACTGCCTGAACAGGGCAGTAAAAGGATCAATATTTTGGGCCTTAGCCCAATAAGAGAAACGCTTCCATTTGCTTGTAAATCCTCCTGGTAGAGGATTTTAGTGAAGCTACTATGATATCTCTAACAGGGTTAGAGATCAAAGGAAGCCTGGCTAGGGAAGGAAGTGGAGCAACCATGCTGTGAGGTTGAGAGAAGGAATTGACCGTGCAGCTGACCGGATTGGTGAAGCAGTAGACCGGGCACCGGGCACAGATGCCACGGCTGAACCAAAAGATGATGATGGAGGAACGGAACCAAACTTGTCGAGGCCAGTAAGGGGCAATGAGAATCAATTTGGCTCTCAAAACGGTAGCTTTCTGGATCACCTGAGGGATCAGAGGAAATGGAGGGAAGGCATAAAGAAGTCCCTGGGGCCAATCCTGGGTCAGAGCGTCTCTGGGGATGGCCTGATAGAGGGAAGAGGCTGAAGAAGTCTGGACATTTGCTGTTTTGGGGAGTAGCAAAAAGATCGCAACATGGACGACCCCATTCCAGAAAAATCTCTTCCGCTACGGATTGTTTGAGAGACCACTCGTGAGGCATGAGAATAGCTCTGCTCAATCTGTCCGCTAGAATGTTGGTTTTCCCAGGGATATGCGTTGCTACCAGAAACCGATGAGAGGAGATCGCCCATTGCCATAGTCTGAGCGCTTCTCGACACAAGGGGTAGGACTTGGTTCCGCCCTGTTTGTTGATATACCACACTACAGACATGTTGTCTGTGTGGACTGCAATTGTCCCTATGGGAAGAAAGTCGTTGAGGGCTTGCAACGTCAAAAGCACTGCTCTCATCTCCAGGACATTTATGTGCAGATGGTACTCGAACGTTGCCACGCCCCATGAACCATCCTGCCCTGATAATGACCCCCACCCGATCAGGGAGGCATCCGTGGTGACAGTGGCTATCGGGGACGGGGTACAAAGCACCTGCCTTGGTGAACCTGAGACGATGTGATCCACCAAGCAAGATGTTCTTTAGATGTCTGTGTCACCAGAATCTGGTGACGATAGGAGTTGCTGGTATGACCACTGTGTGAACAGCATCCACTGAAGGAGGCGCATGTAGAATCGAGCCAGGGAAGAAGAGTAATGGCCGCAGCCATGAGACCTAATACCTTTAGAACCATTCTGGCCTGTACTTTCTTGCTGGCCAGAATGATCCTGACATGAGTCTGAATGTCTGAAACTCTTTGTTCTGTAAGGGTAGCTGACATCCTAACAGTGTTTAAGTTTGCGCCTATGAAGGTAATAGACTGGCAGGGCGATAAGGATGACTTCGTTGATTGAGATGCCCAAATGAGAACAAAGGTCTATTGTGTAATCCCTGGCTTGTATAAGCTGATGCCTGGTGGTGGCTGACAGGAGCCAGTCGTCGAGATATGGAAACACCTGGAATCCTTGACGACTCAGGTGAGCCGTGACCACTGCCATGCATTTGGTGAACACTCTGGGGGCTGTAGTGAGACCAAAGGGCAGGGCTCTGAACTGGAAATGACTGGACCCCAGCCGAAGCGGAGAAATCTCCTGGAGCGTCTGTGAATTTTGATGTAATAGTACGCATCCTGAAGATCTATTGAGCACATCCAGTTGTCCTTCTGTAAGAAGGGCAGAATTGACTGAAGAGTGACCATTCGAATCTTGTCTTCCTGACAGACTTGTTGAGTCTGCTGAGATCCAATATTGGTCTCCAGTCTCCCGTCTTTTGGGGACCAAAAGAACCTTGAGTAGATTCCTGGCTCTGAATGGTCTAGTGTAACTGGCTGAATGGCTCTTTTTGCAGTAGTTTTACATTTCTAACTCTGCAATGTCCCTTAGACCGGTGGTACATCTGGAAGGGAACTTGAGGGAAAGGGACTTTCCTAAAGGAATTATGTAACCCTTGGATATGATCGACTGTACCCATCTGTCTTGAGTGAGGGAATGCCAGGCTTCTGGGTACAGTGATAGTCTTCCCGACTGCCTCCAAGGAGGGACAGCCGGGCAACACCTCAGGGATGCTGAAAGGGCTGCTCAGGAAGAGACTCCCTGTTGCCCTGGTTCTTCGGACCCCTCTGCCTCTAGAGCGGCGCCTGTTGTTGTTACCCCTCTGCCTCTAGGGGTAAACTGACCACGTGAACTGCGTGACTCCTTGGGATTTACGGAACCACATCTTCCCACCCTTCTGTCCTTTGGGATAAGGCCTAGAAGGGTGGAAAACGGACTCCAACAGCAGAAAGAGTCTTGCCGTCCTGCTCACACCTGGTCAAGGTTTCTTCACCTGAGGGCCAAACAAAGCTGACCCATCAAAGGAGAATTTGTGAAGGACGCCTTAAAGGGATCCGAAAATCACATAGCCGCATCCAGGCTTGGCGCCTAAGAGCCACACCTGTGCCTGCGGCTCTACTCGCCCATCAGCAGCATAAGATATTAGCCGCATGGAGGAGTTAGCAATGGAATTGAGGGTTCCTAGCTGCGAAGCAATCTTTCTTGGGCCCCTGCAGCTGTAGGATCCTGAACTACCTCTCCCAGCTCCTTCAGGATATCTCTCTGGAGTCTGGTGAAGTGACAAAGATAATTCAGCGAACGCATAGCAAAGGTCGCTGAGGAAAACATCCGCTTGCCGTACCTATCCATGGTCCTAGAGTCCTTATTAGGAGGATGGACGGGCACAGAAGGATCTGCAAGTTCCTTTTTGGTGGCCGCAGCCACCACCATGGCATCAGCGGGACACCCTTGGTAAGGAATAGTTTGTCACTAGGGGCAGTTATAAATTTAGAAGGCCTCCTAGGGACTGGCTCTACAGAGTCAGGAGCTGTCCACGCCTTCGAGCAATAACCTGCATCAAGGGGTCGAAGGCGGAGACACACAGGAGGTGGAGGGCCGAGATCCAAACGCCTCTAGGTATACTGACTCATCCTCAGAGGGATTGTTGGTGGGCCAGTTTCCCCTCTGTTTCAGAAGTTCTAGGATGTCTGAGAAGGAGACATCCTCAGAGGGGATCTAGGGGATCCCTCTGACTCATCAAAGTCAGTATCCGAGTGACAGACTCGGGGAGTCTACATGCTTCCTCTTACAAGTCCTCTTCCTAGGAGGATCTCCCGAAACATCAGGAGAATCCTCGGAAGAGGGGAAATTCCCAATGGGGAAACCTGAGGCGGAGGATCTCTGGGTCCTGTAGCAAGAGTAGTGGCAGAGATGCAAGGCGTGCGGAGCCTTGAACCGAAGCAATTGCACAGCCATCGGCAAGCTTAGTGGATCAGAATCGCTCCAGCCGAGGCCAGACCCAGACTTTGGAATCCGGCCGACCGAAGGGCTGCCTGACGACAGGACAACCCATTTGTAAGGACTGCAGATGCATCCTTGAAGGACATCTGTGAACTAGCCAGCCCCCAGCCATCTGAAGATCTGGTTGTCTGCTACTAATGAAAAATGAACTCATGCCAGCATCAAGTTTTTGCTTTGCACTGATCTCTCATTTATGAATTTGGTAACTTCTTGGTCTGTCCCACCCACAACCTACACAATTCTTGGTAGATCGTGGGTGGAATGACTGAGCAGTTGTCCAAAAAAATTGAATAACGAAAACTGGCAGATTGTTTCCGTGGATGCTGCTCTCATTTCTCTGGCAGGGGCCCTTTTCTGAGTTTTTTTTTTTTTTTTTTTTTTTTTAGTAAAGAAACGCCATTTTCTTTACTATATAAAAAATAAATATCTGAAAAGCGCCCCTACAAGTTAAGTGAGTGGTGCTCCAGACAGCTGCATAGCTGGCCTATGCCTAAGGCTGGCTAGGCCTACAGCCATGGTAATTTCTCCCAGTCAATGTAAATATTAGTGTTGTGAAACATCAAGAAGGGATCTCCACATTACAGTATGGGTCGGATCACACAACAATTTGTACCTGGAATTTTCACATGGTCAGCAACACTGTTAATCTTCAATATATGAAACAGATGATGGTGAAAAGGGTGGCGTGGTTTTATGGAAAAATGGAAAAGGCATCATGGTATAAAAAAGGAGAGAGACAGAAAGAATAAAAAGAACAGCTAAGAATTGTACAGGGGATTACAAAATGGGAGACTGAGGAAGGAGAAAACTTCATATAACAAGTACAGACAAGTACCTTAGTGACTGGGCGCATTTCTATACTTATTTTAACATTTGTTAACTGAGTAAGCACACTGGTCCAAGGACCCTTTTCAGGCAAGACACAGTCCAAATGGCATACAATAATAATAGTGAATATGAAAAACAATTAAGTATGATAAAGCAACATAAGGAGTTACATATTCCAATAAAGACAAGTACAGTCCAGCAAATGTTTACACCATACGTTAGAATGTACAAAATGTACAAACAGCAGATCTTAGTAAAGTCAAGCAATGTTTACACCATACGTTAGAATGTACAAAATGTACAAACAGCAGATCTTAGTAAAGTCAAGCAATGTTTACACCATACGTCAGAATGTACAAAATGTACAAACAGCAGATCTTAGTAAAGTCAAGCAATGTTTACACCATACGTTAGAATGTACAAAATGTACAAACAGCAGATCTTAGTAAAGTCAAGCAATGTTTACACCATACGTTAGAATGTACAAAATGTACAAACAGCAGATCTTAGTAAAGTCAAGCAATGTTTACACCATACGTTAGAATGTACAAAATGTACAAACAGCAGATCTTAGTAAAGTCCAGCAAATGTTTACACCATACGTTGGAATGTACAAAATGTACAAACAGCAGATCTTAGTAAAGTCAAGCAAAGTTTACACCATACATCATAATTAAGATAATACCATTATAGTGCAGGAGTAACAATGAGGGCAAATCATTATGTACTTACCAAAGTAGGTTGGTATTACAAGGCAGGAAAGTAAGTCATTATTTATTGTCATTTGTTTACTAGGAAAGTCTGACTGGGCACAGGTGCCCTTTTTCAGCAGAGGCCCTGGGGGAAAAGCTCCAGGGTATCATATTTAATGCAATCAGTATTTACAACATATTTTATAATGCAGTTTTAGTGAATGCGTATCATAATAGTATAATAAAATCTGTATTAATAGTCACAAACATTAAATTTACAAGCCTTATGATAAAACTTTACAGACAGAAGAGTGGTGTACAAGGTAGGTAGGAGTTTCATAGGTTTATAGGTGTGTACTAGGCTAATCTCCCTGGAGTCTTTACAAGCCTAGCCTATAGGATTACCCTGGTATCGTGCCACCTGACCTTAGCTCCCAGTACCTCTGTCGAGTAGAGCCACTGGAGTGATCCCCGGGGTGAATTTTCTATTTCCCATCCACTCACCAAGACTTCTCTTGAAGACGGCCAGTAAGGTGCTCTGTTTGACATGCATGGGAAGTCTATTCCATAGCATGGGCAGTCTCTGGGTTATGAACCTGTCCCTCCAGCTTGTTCTGTCGATTGTGGTAATGAGGTTGAAGTCTCTGGAGCATGTGGTGCAGAGGGATTGGGATTTCTTTAGATGTAACATTTCTAACAGAGCTGGGTCAGACATGAATTTGTAAGTCAAGCAGAGATTGCCTCTAAGTAGGTGATATGAGACAGAGAATAGCTGGAGTTTTTTGAGTCTGTCCATACAGGACAAGTGTTTAAGGCCTAGGATCCTCTTTGTGAGGTACTTTTGTGGCCTTTCCAGATGTTGCAGGTGTCTAATGAGGTACATGCCAAATGGGGCATTGTACTTGATGACTGGCCTAATGAGGGAAGAGTAGAGGGAGACAATGACTTCTTTCTTCCTGGATGCAAAACCCTTAGTAATGAGATGTGCCATATAGAAGGACTTTCTGACCATAGAGGCAATGCGGTGGTCAAAAGAGAGGTTGCTGTCAACCTGTGTTCCCAGATCTCTTATAACTCCTTCTGTGTTCAGTGGACTACCACTGATGCGGTAATTCATGGGAACCAGGTTCTTCCCCAAAGTGGATGACATTTTCTGGCCTTGAGCTTAAGGCCATGGTTCTGACACCAGTTGTTTGTCTCAGTGAGGCTTTTCTGTAGGATGTTTCTGTAGGATGTCAACATCACTTGGGGAGTTAATAATAGCTCCCAGCTTACAATCATCTGTGAACTTTGTCAGCCAGAGTCCCTATGTGTTGGCCTGGACTTCGGAGAAGTAGATACCAAACAGGAGAGGACCCAGGACCACACCTTGTAGGACTCCACTCGTGACAGGTCGGCAGTCTGACTTGGAGTCAGCTACTTTCACATTTTGGGTTCTATCTGTGAGCCAGTTTGCAACCCACCTAGTGATATAGGGGTTGATGCCTAGCTTAGTGAGTTTTTCTATGATTCCTGAGTGGGGATTAGTATCATATGCCTTGGCCAGATCAAGGAAGGCTCTATGAACCAACTTGCCTTCATCCACAGCTCTGGTGACTGATTCAAAGAAGTTGACCAAGTTGAGCAAGCATGATCTACCCTTCACAAAGCCAAACTGTGTGGGACCCAGAGTTTGGAGATTCCCTATATCCTTGTTTATTCGGTCCATGATGATGCATTCCATAGCTTTACAAATCAGACTCGTCAGGCTAATGGGGCAACAGTTCCCAGGGTCTGTAGTCACTCCTGCTTTGTGGAGAGGGATGACTTTAGCAGTGCGCCATTCAGTAGGGACAAAGCCTGAGGTGAGGCTGCGATTGAACAGGGCACACACGTGAGGTGCCAGTTCACTTTCATGTAGAACACAGCTATGGATATTATCAGGTACAATAGAATCTGTATTCTTGGCCTTGGACAGTGCTGTTTTAACTTGTGCAGCAGTAATACTAGGTGCCTGGCAATCTACTTGCATTTTGTTTGGTCCTTTGGTGGAGGAGAAAGGGGTAAAGTTGGCACTGAATCTGTCGGCCAGTATACTTGCAATATCTGTTGGCTTGGTATAGGAGGTACCATTGTGTAGTAGCTCAGAACAAATCTGGGTATTGCCATGGAGATTCTTTACATAACTATAGAAGGCCTTGTGGTTGTCTTTACTAACTGCTGCAATTCTGTTTTCATAGCTAGCTTTAGAGGATTTGATGAGGGATCTCAACTTTTTATTGAGGCTGATAAGGGAGTTCTTCCAGTCTTGAAGCTTCACCTTATTCTGCATCAGCTTCCTCCTTCTGTTATAAAGTTTATTTATGGCAGGGGACCACCAGATTGGCTTCCTTTTTTGGAGAAGAGCATCTTGGTTCTATTGGGTATGGCAAGATCCATGCATTTGTGTACGTGTTAGTACAGTGCATTGGTGTATGATTCGGCGGTCATGCAACTATTCTCCATTTGCATGGGTGCCATGAAGTTAGCCACCTCTGTTTTTAGGAGCCCAAAGTTAGCTTTGGAAAAGTTTTTCATGGTGGTTACCTTTGCGGGGGGTGAGGTGGGAGGGAAGTGGATTTCCAAGGTGATTAGTTTGTGGTCGGATCTAACCAGGGAGGAGTTGACTATTGGTGTAGAGCAATGCCCATGTCAGTAATGACTAGGTCAAGAATGTTGCTACCTCTAGTGGGTGTAAGAATGAGCTGGTTCAGGACACTGGAATTAATGAATTCCAGGAAACGTTCGGCAATTGTATTGGTACATGAGTAGTTTTCCCAGTTAATGGAGGGGTAAAGTCGCCCAGTATGAGAGTGTTAGGTTGGACCCTAATATTCTCCAGGGTGCTTAGGAATGTGGAGTGAGTGTCTTGGGACGTGGTTGGGTGAAATACAACAGAGTCCGGTATTAGAGGAGATAAACAAGTCTGAGTGTTAACAGAGACGCAGTGATGGAACAGTAAGCTGTGCTAATTAGACGTAGGTATAGTCGTTTAACAGCTACAATAAAGTCTTAAAGACTTCTATCAAGCTTTGTGGTTGGCCAACTCACTAATTTTGTTCAATGCTCAACAGATACTATCCCTAGATCACAGGTGCCTCTCTCCTTTGGTCCATCTTAACCATAGCAAGAAAAGTGGTTACTAAAAACTGGAAATGTAAAACTGCTTTACTTTTCACTGATTTTATCTTTTTAGCTAGGGATGTATGTGTAAGAAAGAATTGTCAACTTTAAACATGAGAAAATCTAATATTACAAATCAAAGTAAATACTGTCAAGAACTAAATGATTTATTAGAAAAATATTAATTCTTTTTACTATTCTAATTTTGTTGTGGACTTATGTGAATAGTTTTTTTTCTTTCTTGTGATTATATGAATCTGTACAATTTTAATTTTTAAAAGTTAATAAAAATTAGTTTAAGAAAGTGCAATAAAGTGTGGTATTAGAAGGGGACAAGCAGGTTAAATGATTTAGCGCTTTAAAGGGAAGGTATAAGAAAGGTAAAAAGCCATTGTTTCTCTCCTCATCTGGGATAAGCCAGGAGGCAGAGAGGAACTCTTTTAGTAATGGTTTGAAAAGATGAAGGTGTGTGACAGACCTGACTGATGTAGGAATTTTATTCCAAGTTCTAGCTATGCTATTTGAACACAGACTGACCCCCTAGCTGCCCTTTGTGGTTTGCAGATGGTAACCAGTTTATTATTTAACCTTAGGGGGTGATTTGGAAGATAGTACTACAGTAGGGATGGGATTTGGATGATTTTATGGGTTAAGGTGAGCCAAGTATAAGATAATTGGTGAGGAAGCTAGAGCCAGTTAAGTGTTTTTGTGCTAATGTGGTGGGTCCGGTAATGTTTGTTGCAAGTGAATCTGGCAACTTTGTTACAGCACTGTTCTACTTTAGAACTAAGTGAGGCTTGTAGGTTGGTCATGATAGGGGCTCCATATAGGACAGAGGGTAAGTGCTAGCTAGAGTTACCTTGGCAGAGTCTGTAAGGCATTTCTTTACTTTATGTAGGGTTTCTAGTTTTTCATGGGTTTTCTTGATGTTGTTGTTAATATGTAAATCGAATGTAAGATCGTCACTGATTGTCATGCCCAGTAGGTTTGTATGTGGGTAACTTCAATCATGGTACTATTTAAGGAAGAATTTTATTTTTTATGGAAATAGGATTTTGGAAAAAAGAGAAGTAATTTAATTTTCTTGGATTTTGTAGCAGGTGATTATCCTGTAACCAACTTTTTCCAGAATTGAGGCTTCCTGATTAATTGACTGAAGATGTATTAGGTTGTCAAAAATGAGTATCAGGGTTGAATCATCAGCGTAGTGTATGAGAGGATTTATGCAAATTGTTAGTGAAAATATTAAACAGGACAGGGCTGAGAATGGAGACCTGTGTCACACCAGTACTGACAGGAAGGAAGGGAGAAAAGCCACAGAGCCATTTATTTGACACGACAATCAACAGCAATCGTAAGTTCAATTTACATATCCAGCCTGAGGGGAGACAGTCATTAGCGGAGTTTTTAGAGACTAGAGCAACAGCTTTAGAGATAGAAAGGAATACAGAAGAAACAAGTTTGTCTTTAGCTCTGCATTTGTTAACAGTAGTGCAATGGGCGGGTCTAACACCATGCTGTGTGGGAGTCAGGAGCTTTTGCTGAAAAATATATTGAAGAAGTTGCTTGTGAATATGCACTTCTCCAGAATTTTTGACAAAGGAGACAACAGAAGCAATACGTCTGAAATTTGTTATATCAAACAAGATTCCTTCTTTATAAATGGGGATGATGATGAATTTTTTTTCACAGAGACAGAACATAGGAATCCAAGATATCCCTGTTAATTAGAAGAGCGAGAGGACAGGCTATGGAACTGGCAGTTTAAGAAGCAGCAATTTGATGTTGCAGGTTGGAATAGGTTTTAAGGTGAAACAGGGGTGTCTGCTGTCTGAAGAGAGTGTTTGTCAGGCTTGATGGGAGGAAAATCTTTAGTAAAGGCTTTAATGCTTTCATTAAAATGTGTGGTAAATTGAGCAGCTGTTTCAGAGTGTTATCTGGGGCAAGACTAGGAGTGGTGGATGTTTCGGGGTGTAGTACATTGTTAACAGAAGACAAGAATATTTTAGGTTTGGAAGACTGATTTGTTAAGGGGTTACTAGAGATTTTTTTGTTGTGATAATCTGTCTTTTAGTGCGGTTATGTAAAGTGTTGCAGGTTGTGAGGAGATCTGTATTCTAACCACTCTTTGCAAGCCCTGTCTCTTTCATACATTAGATGCCTGTTTCGACAAGATAAGTAGAGAGTACAGTTACTCTTTATTCTTTCTGTTCTACTTGAAATTGGATAAGACTACTCGGGGTTTTCAGGAAGAGTGAGTTAAATTTGTTTACAGCTTCATCAAGTGGAATATTCTGCAGGACAGACCAGAATTCTATTAAATGTATCAGGGTTAAGATTAGTGCAGTTACTGGAAGTTGTAAGTAAAGTATAGTTGTGTACACTTACCATAAATGTAGATGTTCGAGTGTATTCACTGGTGCAGTCATCACATTTGGGTTATCTGCTTGCAGTAGCCCTCAGTCGGTTTTGATTATCAAAGCCTCGGGTCCTGCGTCGGTTGCCGTCTCATCTTCTGTAACGTCAGGTAGTCAGGGGTATATAACAAGCAGCCGACGCCATTACATCAGCTTTTCTTGCCCCAGATGTCAGGTGCCCCCCTTAATGGGAAGCAATTAAATATATATATATATATATATATATATATATATATATATATATATATATATACAAGGTTATACCGCCAACAAAAAAGCAAATACACCAAAAAGCTTTTATGTATAGTAAAGGAGAATAGAGGTATAGCCAAAAGAAGTTAGGGAGTTGGAGGGAGGGTAACCAGGACTGCAACAGTGAATACACTCGAACATCTATACTTATGGTAAGTGTAGACAACTGTACTATGTTCTTCGTGTTTCACTGCTGCAGTCATTACATTTGGGTAGATTCCCAAAGCTATGGTTGGGAGGAGGAGTTTAGATAGCATTAGGGCCAGCTATAAGGCCCTGCAAGACTGCATTGGCAAAGCCAGCTCTGGATTTAGAGAAAATTGGCAAATGACAATGCTTGGTGAAAGTATGTACAGAACTCCAGGTAGCAACTTCTAGGATGTCCCTGGTAGGGACGCCTCTGAGAAAGGCTGTAGAGGTAGATGCAGCCCTGGTGGAGTGAGGTCTTATCCCCTGGGAGATAGGTTTTCCATGGTACTTATAGCAGAAATGAATTCAATGGCTTATCCATTTAGAATTGGTTTGCTTTGAAATAGCCTTCCCCTCTGCCCCTGCAGCAAATGCTACCAACAGTTGTTCAGATTTCATTTGAGGCTTGTCTGTGCACATCTAAGGAATGCAGTATCTGTTCCCCTTTATTCTGTAGATTTGGAAAGAAGGTTGGCAAATGAATGGACTGATCAAGTGCCACACTGGATACCACCTTGGGCATGAAGGATGGATTGGTTCTGAGTGACACCCTGTCCGCATGAAAGATGATGAAAGGCTCTACTGCTATAAGGGACTGTAATTCAGATACCCTTCTAGCTGAAGTGATTGCTAAAAGGAAAGCTGTTTTCCAAGAAAAAAATGTTAAGTCTGCAGTAGCAGCTGGCTCGAAAGGAGGTAGAGTGAGTTTCTCCAAGACAAAGTTAAAGTCCCAGGCTGGGGTTGGAGCTCTCCTGGGTGGTCTCAAATTTCTGGCCCCTCTGAGGAACTGCTTGAGCAGTGGATGAGAGAAGAGGGGAGGTTCTGTGTTATAATGAGCTGAAATGGCTGAGGCGTGGATTTTAATGGAGGAGAAAGACAGGCCCTTGTGAAGCATCTCAGTTAAGTATTGTAAAATCTGAGGTAAACTGGGCACTGCTGTGCTCATCCCTAGAGACTGGTTCCAGGCACAGAATCCTTTCCATTTTTCAGCATAAGATTTTCTAGTACTAGGCCTCCTTGTCTCTAAAATGATATCCATCACAGGTTTGCTGAGGGATGGTAAAGGAAATATTAAATAATTAGCCAGGCTGCAAGGTTCAGTGTTAGAAGCTCAGGGTGCAGAATCTGGTTCTCCTGCTGAGACAGCAGGGAAGGAGTCTGAGGCAGGTGCCATGGAGATAACCGTGACACATTGCGCAGGATGGGGGTACCAGTGTTGGCGCGGCCAGCCTGGAGCAATCAAAATCATCCTTGGTTTGTCCCATTTGACTTTTAGTAGTACTTTGGAGAGCAGAGGCAGAGGGGGGAAGGCATAGACTGATAGTTTTTTCCGGCTGAAGAACAGTGCATCCATTTTCCAGGCTTGTTTGTGGGGAGTCCTTGTGCAAAATTTGTCCAATTGGTAGTTCTGGGGAGAGGCAAACAGGTCTATATCTGGGCTCCCCCATTTGCTTGTCAACATGTTGAAAATCCTTGGTTCCAGTTTCCACTCGTGTGGGTCCATGAGGTTTCTGCTTAGTCCATTTGCCAGTGTAATTAATTTTCCTGGCAAGTATTGAGCTTGTAGGTGCACTTGGTAGCTCAAAGGCTGTGTTCCACAATGCCATGGCTAGTCTGCGGAGGAGGTAAGAATGTGCATCCCCCCTGCTTGTTTATGTACCACATAACAGTGGTGTTGTCCGCCTTTACCACTAGTTGTCCTGGAAGAATGTGGTCCTTGAAGGCTGTCAGAGCATTCTGTACAGCTAACATTTCTTTTTGATTGATATGCAGGTGCATTTGACTTGGGTTCCATTTCCCCGGAATGCACTTCCCTGTCAGGTGAGCCCCCATCCATAGTCTGATGCATCTTTTGTTAGGGTTTGGGCGGCAGGGAGAGGTGTAAAAGGTAGTCCCTTGTTTTGGTGGCAGGCCTCTGCCCACCAAAAGAACTCTAGGCATAAGCAAGGTATGATAGGAATTATTGTTTCAAGGTTTTGAGAATGTTGACACCATAGGCTTTTTAGATACCACTGTAGTTTCCTCTAATGCAGTCTTGCATATGGAATTAGAAGAGTGAAGGAGGCCATGAACCCCAAGGCTTGCAGTATTTGTCTGCAGATAGCAGGGTTTTGTGGCCACTTGATTGAAGTAAGTTGTCAAATGAATTTGCTTTTCTGGTGTGAGGTAAGCCATCTGGGAAGCTGTATTCAAGCTTACTGCCAGGAATATAATTTGTTAACAGGGTACCAGTTGTGATTTATTTTTGTTTAGGGTGTACCCCAGACAAGTTAGAACCCTTTTTACAAAGGCCAGATGATTCAAAAGTATGTCCTGGCTTTCTGCCTGAATTAGACAATAGTCCAGGTATGGGTATATTCGAATATTTCTTTGCCTGCAAAATGTAATAATTGGAGCTAGGCACTTTGTGAATACCCTGGGCACAGCAGATAAGCCAAAGGGCAGTGCAGAGAACTGATAGTGCATGTAGCCTGCTTTGAAGCATAGGTATCTTCTGCAAGATTCCCTGATTGGGATGTGCAGGTATGCTTCTTTTAAATCTAGTGCTGCCAACCAGGCATCTTTGCCTAGCATAGGAAGTAATTGGTGAAGAGTCAGCATCTTGAATTTTGGAATCTCCAAAAAGGTGTTTAGAGTAGACAGGTCCAGGATAGGATGCCATGAATTGTCTTTCCTGGGTAAAGAAAAGTCTAGAGTAGAAACCTTGTCCATTTTCCTCTTCTGGTACCAGTTGAATAGCCCCCATGCTTAAGAGAGAAAGTACTTGTTTTTGGGCCTCTGCCCACTGATTTGGGGGTAGGTCCGGTACTTGGTGTTGGCAACGTGTGGAAGTGAAATCTGTATCCCTGGGACACTATATTTAAAACCCATTTGTCCTGGGTAATGAGTTCCCAATTCTTCGCATGAAGAGCACTCTTTTCCCCAAAGGGCCAGTCAAATGATAAGTGCTTGGAAATTTTAAAAGGAAGTCATTGAGACAGTTTACCATAGAGGGGAGTCTTATTATTACCTGACTTGGAAGTTGAGCCCCCCCCCCCCCCCACTGCTTAGTTCTGTGAGTCCCCTGTGACTGAAACCTGTTTTTTTTTTTTGCTGTGTCTGGGTTTTGCTTGAGAAGACCTGGAAGGGGCTAGAAAGGACCAATCTTTAGAGGAGCAGTGCCTACTAAATCTAGGAGGCTGAACTTGTAAAAAATCTTTAACAGTTTGCATAGATTTAACTTTATCTTCCATCTTTTTAATAACTTCCTCAGCCTTGCTGCCAAACAGACAGTCCTGATTTAAAGGAGCATCCAACAATTTAGCTTTAACATGATCAGGCAAAGATTGCTCCTTAAGCCAAGCATGCCTTCTGAGCACAGACCCAGCCCTACAAGATGCCTCTAATGAATCAAAAATCACACTGCAAAGTATGTTTTCCAACTTGTTTGGTAAAATGCATTAAATCCTGTAATTCTTTATTTTCCACACAGTCAGGAATCAACATAATTTTCTGTTTAAGCAGTCCAATAACATGTTGCTGATATTTTAACATATGAAACTGTCAGTTTAAAACCCTAATGGCCAAGGTTGCAGAAGTGTAAACCTTCTTACCCCATCTATCCAGCACCCTGGAGTCTTTATCAGAAGGGGTAGGATTTTTAGCAGTAGAAGCCTTAATGCCCTTTAGCCCCTGTGAAATAGTCTCTGGATCTGCAATAGGATTTTTTTCCGTTGGAACTTGTGGGACTCAGGGACCTTGTAGTATCTGTCAGGTTTTCTGGGAGCAGGAGACAGGGACTCAGAGGCCAAACTAGATTCCAAGAAAGTATCATCAACAATGTCCAGTACAGGAGGAATAGCTAAAGGCCTATGCTGAGGTAGGAGAAGGAAATCCCTAAGCCTCTTTCTTTGGTTATTCCTCTCCACAAAGGAGGGGCCACAAATGACCCTGGCTACTATCGCCCCCCATAAGACTGACTAGCCTGGTCTGCAAGGCTATGGAGCGCATCATCATGGAACTCATTAACAAAGACAATGGGAACCTCCAAACACTTGACCCGACCCAGTTCGGCTTTGTTAAGAGCAGATCATGTCTACTAAACCTGGTGGACTTCTTTGAGACAGTCACCAAGGCCATAGATGAGGGAAAGGTGGTTCACACAGCCTACCTTGACCTCGCCAAGTCTTTCGACACCATTCCCCACTCGGGTATTACAGAAAAACTCACTAGCCTGAACATAAACCCCTACATCATGAGATGGGTTGCCAACTGGCTTACAGACAGAACTCACATGATAAGAATAGCGGGCTCCAGGTCCGACTCTAAACCAGTCACAACTGGTGTCCCACAAGGCTCGGTCCTGGGACCCCTACTGTTCGGCATATACTTCTCAGAAGTACAGGCAAACACAGGAGGACTATGGCTAACCAAGTTCGCTGATGACTGCAAACTGGGAGCCATAATTGACTCTCCGGCTGACATGGACATCCTCCAAAAGGGCCTTACTGAGATGGGCACCTGGTGTCAAAGTCATGGCCTCAAGCTAAATGCCAAAAAATGCATAGTCATCCCGTCTGGGAAAAACAAAAAACCCACGAATTACCACATAGGTGGCAGCCCCCTTAATACAGAAGAGGTAATAAGAGATCTGGGGACCCAGGTAGATTGTAATCTCTCCTTTGACAATCATATTGCCAAAGTAGTTAGGAAATCCTTCTATGTGGCCCATCTAATTACTAAAGGGTTTGCATCTAGAAATAGAGAGGTTATAGTGCCCCCTCTACTCGTCACTCATTAGATCCATCATACAGTACAATGCCCCATTTGAGATGTACCTCACAAGACACTTCCAACAGCTGTAAAGACCCCAAAAGTACCTCACCAAGAGGATTACTGGTTTCAAACATATGTCCTATGCAGCCCGACTGAAAAAACTCCGGCTGTACTCAGTGGCATATCGCTTACTCAGAGGTGACCTCTGCCTGACTTACAAAGCCATATCCAACTCAGAATTGATGGACATGATCCACCTAAAGAAATCCAAGTCACTGCGAGCCACGCGCTCTAGTGAGCTAAACCTCGCCACAACAATAAATAGAACATGCTGGAGGGATAGATTCCTGTCACAAAGACTCCCAATGCTTTGGAACAAAATTACAAATTACATCAGGCAGAGCCCCTCACTAACACTCTTCAAGAGAAACCTTGACGAGTGGATGGGTAATAGAAAATACATCCCTGGGATCACTTCATTGGCTCTGCTTGACAGAGGATCAGTTAATTAATCAATGGGGCGGCGAAAGCCGAAACACTCTGGCTAGGCTTATAAATGCCCTCGGGCAGATAGCCTAGTACCTACCTATGAATCAGAGTAATCCTGGTATTCCCAGTGGAAATGCTCCCTTAGAGAATGTAAGGTTTCCCCAAAAGAAAAATCCTCTGGAGGGGAAGCAGACGGAATGGAGTCCTCTGCATCAAAATCCGCATAAGTAGATAAGGGAAATCCAGATCATCAGAAGAATCAGAAAAATCAGAATCCTGGTCAGAAGATTCATAAACAACTTCAGTTTCAGTCTTAGGTCTCTTAGAAGGGGGGGGAGTTGGCTACCCCTAATTAGAGTTATTAGATCTTCAGCCATTCTTATCATTTGCTTTTTAGGCATAGAGGCCTGAGTATGTGGCCTGGGCGTCAGTTTTTTAGACATGGATCAAGATTTAGGCCTAAGTAATGAAGGAGGCATCGATTTAATATGCAAGTCCGTAGGCCTGAATACACCCTCAGAAGCCGGTGCCTGCACAGCGGCTCCAGACCCATCCAAGGTAGAGACATCCGTGGGTTCCATAGTTGAAGCATCTCGCGGCATACCAGACTCCGAATGGGTCTCAGTAGAGGCCTGCGAATCAGAAGTAGCGGGTATCAGGGGCTGCGAAAGCACCTCACTGAGTACCGGCAAACTGGCAACTGGTTTAGGAGAAGCATCGTCGGCAGTTTTGGACCTCGGCGGCCTGTCTCTGTCTTTATCCTTGCATTTTTTCGGAATCCCGGTAGTCGGATGGCCAACCAACAACATTTCTGGATAGTTAAACTGAGAACCGAAATATTTAGAGGCGAAAATATACCGGCGACGGATAGTGTGCTGATTAAATAAAGCACAAAACTGACAGCAAGGCACGTTGTGCTCAGGACCTAGGCAATGAATACAATATGAATGAAAATCTTTATGAGGTATTTGCTTTCCACAAGTAATGCAATTATTAACTTTTACTGACATCGGTAAGGAGCAAGAAAAAGTTTCCCCAACGGGGTACTTAGCTTTAGTTGAAGACTTCGGTTCTGAAACTTGAATATGAAAATTTCAGGAGTTGATCGACCGGCACTTGCGAACTGCTTCTGCTTTGGGCACTGCACGGCAAGAAAGACTGATGTAATGGCATCGGCTGCATGTTTTATACCCCTGATGACCTGACGTCATAGGAGAAGGGACAGCAACTGACGCAGGACCCAAGACTTTGTTAATCAGGCCGACTGAGGGCAACCTGCAAGCAGATTACCCAAATATAATGACTGCAACAGTGAAATACAAAGAACATCCTTGTCCCGTTTCCTCTTCTGGTATAGTCTGAATAGCTTTTAATCTTAAGAGAGAGAGAGTACTTGCTTTTGAGCCTCTGCCCACTGATTTGGGGGTAGATCTGGCCAACCGTTTGGGGTTGGTAACGTGTGGAAGTGAAATCTGTATCCTCGGGAAACTGTGTAAAACCCATTTGTCCTGGGTAATGAGTTCCCAGTTTTTTTGCTTGCAGAGTAATCTTTCCCCCTAAAGGAGCAGTCAGTTGAGAAGTGCTTGGAAGTTTTAAAGTTAAGTCATTGAGGCAGCTTACCATAGGGGGGAGTCTTACTACTCCCTGATTTGGAAGTGGGAGCCCCCACTGCTTAGTCCTGTGCGTACCCTGGGACTGAACCCTGGGTGTTCTGCTGGTTCTAGGTTTGAACTAAGAAGGCCTGGAAGAGGCAAGAAAGGACCAATTTTTTGAGGGCCATTGCCTACTACATCTAGGAGGCTGCACTTGTAAGAAATCTTTAACAGCTTGCATAGATTTAGCTTTTTCCTCCATCTTTTTAAGAACAACTTCTGCTTTGTCGCCAAACAGGCGGTCCTGATTTAAGGGAGCATTCAGCAATTTAGTTTTAACATAATCTGGCAAAGATTGCTCCTTAAGCTAAGCATGCCTCCTAAGTACAGACCCGGTGACAGCAGCCCTGTAAGATGCCTCTAGTGAATCAAAACCACATTGCAAAGGATGTTTTCCAACCTGTTTAGCAGAATGCATTAAATCCTGTAAATTCTTATTTTCAGCACAATCAGGAATCAACATCATTTTCTGTTTAAGCAATCCAATAATATGCTGCTGATACTTCAACATATGAAACTGGCAATTTACGGCTGTGATGGTCAAGGTTGCAGAGGTGTAAACCTTCTTACCCCATCTATCCAGGGCCCTGGAATCTCTATCAGAGGGGATAGGATTTTTGGCAGTAGTAGCCTTAATGCCCTTGGGTCCCTGTGAAATGGTCTCAGGATCCGCAGTAGGATTTTTAAAAAGGAACTTGTGAGAATCAGGAACCCTGTAATATCTATCAGGTTTTCTGGGAGCAGGAGGTAGAGAGTCAGGAGCCATGCTAGATTCCGAAAAGGCATCATCAACAATGTCCAGTACAGGAGGGATAGCTAAAGGCCTGTGTTGGGGCAGGAGTAAGAAATCTCTAAGCCTCTTTTTAGAATCAGAGTAATCCTGGCTTTCCCAGTGAAAATGCTCCCTTAGGGTATGCAAGGTTTCACCAAAAGAAAAAACTTCTGGGGGAGAAGCAGAGGGAATAGAGTCTTCTGCATCAGAATCCTCATAGGTAGATAAGGGTAAATCCTGGTCATCAGAAGAGACAGAAATTTCAGAATTCTGGTCAGAAGTATCAAAAGCAAATTCGGTCCTAGGTCTCTTAGAGGGGGAAGGTTGGCTTCCCCTCATTAAAGTAATAAGGTCTTCAGCCATTCTTATTTGTTTTTTAGGCATAGAGGCCTTTTCATGCGGTCTGGGCGTCGGTTTCCTAGGCATGGTTCGAGTTTTAGGCCTAGAAGAAGAAGAAGATGGCATTGGTTTAATATGCAAGTCAGTAGGCCTGAATACACCCTCAGAAGCCGGTGCATGCACAGCGGCTTCGAACCCATCCAAGGTAGAGACATCCACAGGTTCCACAGCTGAAGCATCTCACAGCATACCGGACTCTGAATGGGTCTCAGTAGAGGCCTACGAATCTGAAGTAGTGGGTATCAGGTGCTGCGAAAGCACCTCATTGATTACTGGCGAACAGGCGACTAGCTTAGGAGAAGCATCATCGGCAGCTTTAGACCTAGGCGGCCTGTCTCTGTCTTTATCTTTGTGTGTTTTCAGAATGTCAGTAGTCGGGTGGCTTACCGAAGACATATCTGGATAATTGAACAGAGTACCAAAATATTTAGAAGCAAAAATGTACAGACGACAAATAGTTCGTGGTTTAAATAAGGCACAAAACCGACAGCGAGGTATGTTGTAGTCAGGGCCTAGGCAAGGAATACAGTACAAATGAAAATCTTTATGAGGTATTTGCTTTCCACAATAAATACAATTACTGACTTTTACTGACATCGGTTTAGAGCAAGAAAAATTTTCCCCAATGGGGTACTTAGCTTTAGTTGAAGACTTTGGTTCTGAAACTCGAAAACGAAATTTCAGGAGTCGGCCGACCAGCACTTGCGAACTGCTTCTGCTTCGGGCACCGCACAGCAAGAAAGACTGATGTAATGGCGTCGGCTGCATGCTTTATACCCCTGACTACCTGACGTCACGGAAGATGAGACAGCAACCGATGCAGGACCCAAGACTTTGATAATCCGGCCTGACTGAGAGATAACCCAAATGTGATGACTGCAACAGTGAAACACGAAGAACATCCGCTGTTTGACATGATGGGTACAGAGTCTGTCGGCACATAGAAGGAGGTGGTCACTGAGGGAATCAGACAGGGTGCCACTGGTGACATACTTAGTGGACTCAGACACCAATATCCAGTTGAGAACTGAGCCACTGTTTTCAGGATAGTTATAACCTGTGGGAGAGAAAATGAGTCGAGTCAATCCAGACACGTTTAGACTAGTTGATGGATATTTTCTGCAAATAATCTGCCAATCAAAATTAACATCTCCTAGGATTATCTTTTCATTAGAAACTGTATGTGAGATCCAGTCTAGGACTTATTCCAAGGCTGTAGCATTATTAGTGCAATGACAGATAGTTGCTTATGGTTATTTAGTTTAAGATGGGAGAAGAGGCGTTGAGCATTGTGGAATTTAGGAATAGGTTTATTGTAGGGTAGGATGTCAAGATAGTCAGGGCATAATAACGCTACCCCGCCACCCTTTTTGAGTTCTATCAGCCTTAATGATATTATAACTAGGGAGTGATATTTCAGAGTCAAGCACATGGGGTTTTAGCCACGTTTCAGTTATGGCAAAAATATCTGGTACATTGTGGGAGATCTAAGTATGGAGTTCTGAAATTGTATCAACGCTATGAGTATTTAAGGAAATGAATTTAAGCTGTTTGGGTGACTTTGAGATAGGCGAGTTGGGTTTTGCTGATTTTGGTGATGGTGGTGTAGTCCCTGTTTTGGAAGGAGATGGGTGGGCTGAGTGGGGTGAAGATTGGCTTGGGACGAGTTTTGAAGGCTACTGGGGAGTGAGGATGGAAGAAAGGGCCATGGTTGGGATGAGTATCCCCACAGACTGGTAAGACAGAAAAATGGATATGTTTGACAAACTTGTTTTGGTTTAACATAAGTAGTTAGTTTTATTTTGGTGTGGTAGGTTTGAGGGTTTAGTAATTTGAATTTGAAGTAGAGATTGGGTGAGTCTTTGTACATACTGGAAGCGATAAGTGGTGAAGTGGGGTGATTTGAATGGTTAGAGGTGGAGCACATAGTGGGAGAAATGTGTACAAGACTGAGTGATGTATGGTAAGTTGTAAGGTAATAAAACAGGAAGCGTAAGGATGCAGTAATATTAAGAGAAGCATTGTATGTAGTTTGTAGATAGAGATGTCAGCGAAAGAGGAGTTAGAAAACTAGGGTATGAATACAGGAGGGGTAGAACACTGGGGTATGAATATAAAGGGGGAGTAGATAGCTGAATGAGGTGGATGGGGTAGGTTGTGATCACTGTTAGTAAATATAAGAGAGAAGAGAGAACTAAACTGCTTAAATGCAGACTGGTGGTTTAGGAACTGTGTGTATTCTTGTGCCCAAGTTATGATTATATTTTTGAGTGTGCCTTTAAGAGGGGTGGAGAGTAGGCAGAGTTCTGGGTGGAGAAAAGGTCCTAAATGTAATGCCACAAGGGATGGATGAGGAATCGGGGGGGTGGGAAGGCAGCATAGCGGGAAACAGCTCCAATACCAGCAGGAGGAGTCTAAATCCATTATGCTGTAAGTGAAACAATTTTATGTAATAGGAACATTAGTCTAACATGACTTGGAAGCACTAGGATGTGCCTTCCCAGACTGCAGTCACAGTACAGCCGTTTAGAAGGTACTTTCTTATTATCGCAACCACTTTTTCGTGCTAATGCTGGTTGCTTCTCCTTGTGTCAACTGGGACCAATGAAGTATGACAAAACCACAGAGACATGCTTTTCCTAAATGTGTCCTTGTTTTTAGGAAGATTTCTCACTTCAGTGGCTGAAAAAATAAGGTTTAAAAAATGGGTTTCCCCATTTACTGCCAGCATCTCAAGATGTAAGTTAAGCAAGTTCTCCAATCCACTTAAAACCCGTTCCGCATTCATTTTACTCAGCCTTTGCTCTGTGAACAGAAAGCATCAGGAATGTCTAACTTCTTACAAAGTAATCGGGAAAGGCAGACTGTTAAAACACGATCTTTGGGATCTTGGTGGTGGATTTGTAAAATAGGTAAGGGTTTGCACATGTTAGAATTTGTGGCCAGCATGCTCAAAAGTAGCTAATCCGTTGGAAGTGTGAGTTTGTGGCTAGCGTGCTCAAAAGCAGCTAATCCATTGGAATTGTGAGTATGTGTGTGTCTAACATCATACACTATGACTGCCCAGACTCCTTTCAGGCCAACGTACGTATATACATGAAGCCACTGGGATCACTCGCTGAATTCAATGCTTGATGTCTTTCAAGCACGCTAGCCACAAATCCTCAAATTTGAACCTTTACTCATTTTACAAAGCCACCGCCAACATCCCA
Source organism: Protopterus annectens (assembly GCF_019279795.1). Classification (NCBI taxonomy): domain Eukaryota; kingdom Metazoa; phylum Chordata; order Ceratodontiformes; family Protopteridae; genus Protopterus; species Protopterus annectens. The sequence goes on along the minus strand of NC_056749.1, from coordinate 62,808,114 downwards.
GAAGAGGTTTTTCACAGTCTACCCTTCCTGAGTACACTCCACTGTTGTTGTTTGAGTAAAAGACAAGAAAGTCCAGCACGTCGGAAAAAGTGGTTGCGATAATATGCAAGTACCATTTAGAAATTGTAAAGTACTGCATAACACTATAACTCTTACAGGTGAGTTTTCCTCAGACAGTCATAGTTTCACGGCAAATAAACTCACTGCAAGAAAGTCTGCACACAGGAGTGGAACAAACTAAATTTGTCTGAGACTGTAGCAGCATTATAACCAATAACCTAAAAGAAGAAAAAGGCCAGCCAGTAATATAATAAACATTGTTTAAGGTTGAAAGCATTATAACCAATCACCTAAAAGGAGAAAAAGGCCAGCCAGTAATATAATAAACAGTGTTTAAGCTTGTAAGCATTACAACCAATTACCTAAAGGTGAAAAAGGCCAGCCAATAATATAATAAACAGTGTTTAAGGTATTAAGCATTATAACCAATTACCTAAAAGAGAAAAAGGCCAGCCAGTAATATAATAAGCACTGTTTAAGGTTGTAAGCATTATAACCAATTACCTAAAAGAGAAAAAGGCCAGCCAGTGATATAATAAGCACTGTTTAAGGTTGTAAGCATTATAACCAATTACCTAAAAAAGAAAAAGGCCAGCCAGTGATATAATAAGCACTGTTTAAGGCTGTAAGCATTACAACCAATTACCTAAAAGGAGAAAAAGGCCAGCCAGTAATATAATAAACATTGTTTAAGGTTGTAAGCATTCCAACCAATTACCTAAAGATGAAAAAGGCCAGCCAATAATATAATAAACACTGTTTAAGGTTGTAAGCATTATAACCAATTACCTAAAAGAGAAAAAGGCCAGCCAGTAATATAATAAGCACTGTTTAAGGTTGTAAGCATTATAACCAATTACCTAAAAGAGAAAAATGCCAGTCAGTAATATAATAAACACGGTTTAAGGTTGTAAGCATTATAACCAATTACCTAAAAGAGAAAAAAGGACATCCAGTAATAAAATACACACTTCACACAAACCATACTATCACTAGCTAAACACAACCCCCCTCCCCTCCAACCCACACCTTCAACTAGTAATCTCCCCACTGCCTTTTCTTTTTCTCCTGTACCTACCTCCAACATAAAAAAACTAAACTTAAGCCCACCAGATTAGCAGCAGACAACCTCCCAAGTGAATACCTACAAATTGCAGCTGATGCTCTGGCCTACCCAGCATCCATCTTCTGCCCTTTGATTGTGTGGCAGGTTTGGCATGCCTCTCATTTTTGGAAGAGTGTGAAAATGAAATCTGTAGCCTCTGTCTATAACATCCAGGATCCATTTGTCTGTTGTGACAATATGCCAATTTCTTGTAAATAATGCCAGCTTTCCTCCCAAGGGTGCTGCCAGCTGAGACTTGCTTGGCATGGAAAGGAGGAAGTCATTGGGTTTGTTTCCTATATTGTTGTGCACTGTCTTCGCCACCTCTTGGTGCTGGAGTTTGCCATTGCCTGCCTCTATATGATCCTTGTGATTGTCCTCTGCCCCTTGAGCGCCTGTATCTACCTCTTTGGAGCTTGTCCGTGGCTTTAAAGGACCAGTTTTTAGAAGGCCAATTTCTGCTAAAACGTGGTGGTTGAACCTGCAGAAAAGCTTTGACAGATTGCATAGATCTGGCTTTTTCTTCCATTTTCCGTAGTATCTCCTCAGCATTAGTACCAAATAGCACATCCTTTTGTAAAGGAGCATCTAATAGTTTAGCTTTTACATGATCAGGCAAGATTTGTTCCCTAAGCCATGCATGTCTACGAATAACTGATCCTGTAACAGCAGCTCTACTTGAGGCCTCTAGGGCATCATAGCCACATTGTAAGGTGTGTTTACCCACTTGTTCTGCACTATGCATCATATCCTGCAACTCCTTCAAATCTGGTTGTTCAGGTTGAGACATTTTATTTCTTAATCGTGATAACAGAAACTGCTGATATTTAAGCATATGAAACTGACAATTTAAGGTCCTCATGGCTAGGGTGGCCGAGGTATACACCTTTTTTCCCCACCTTTCTAAGGATCTAGACTCTCTTTCGAAGGTAGTGGATTCTTAGCAGTAGAGGCCTTCATTCCCTTGGGGCTTTGAGAAATGGTTTCAGGGTCAGCAATATGGCTTTTGTACAGAAATTGGTGAGAGTTAGGAACTCTGTAGTACCTATCAGGCTTGACTGGGCAGGAGGCAGGGAATCCGGACTAAGGCAAGCCTCCGAATAAACTTCATCCAGTACATCCAAAACAGGAGGAATAGCCAGAGGTCTGTGTTGAGGTAACAAAAGAAATTCCCTAAGTCTTTTCTTGGAATCAGAAAAGTCTTGGCCTTCCCAATGGAAGTGTTCCCTCAAGGTGTGCAAGGTTTCCCCAAAAGAAAAATCCTCAGGAGGAGATACAGAAGGAATGGACTGCTCCGCATCAGAATCTTCAAAAGGGGAGAAAGAGTGTTCCTCTACATCAGAATGATCTGAAAAAATGGAGCCCTGATCTGAAGAGGGAGAATCTTCCTCCACTCTGGGTCTCTTGTCTGGAGGGGGTTGGGAACCCCTGATAAGAGTAATTAAATCCTCAGCCATTTTAAGCATCTGCTTTTTAGGCATGAGGCCTGGAGATGGGCCCTGAGCAACAGGCCTCTTGGGATGCCTGGCTGATTTAGACTTAGTAAAGGCCTTAATTGAAAAGGAAGATGAGGGTCTAAAGACACCATGGGTGGAAGTGGACCTGTCCACATTAGGAGGCTCAACTCTCACAGTGGCTTCGGTGGTTGTAGTCTGGGTATGGGCCGAGGTACCTGCGGTCTCGGTTACAGAAGACGACCCCGCCAAAGAAGTGTCATCGGTAGTCAGGGACTGCATAGGCATCTCGCTGAGAACCGAACCACATGTAGCCGGTTTTGGCGTGGTGTCGGTGGGGACCGCGGACCTCGCATGTCGGTCTTTGTCCTTGCGTTTTTTGGACAAAACGGTAGTCGGAGTCTCCGACGACATTTTATAATGAAAGGCTTTACCGAAAAAGTGTTGGGCGAACTCCACCCGACGCTTAATAGTGTGCTTATTGAAAGTAGCGCAAAAGCGACAGCCCGAGACGTCGTGGTCTGGGCCTAAACAAGGTATGCAGAGGGAATGGAAATCCTTATGCGGTATTTGCTTCCCACAAGAAATACAATTGTTAACTTTTTCTGACATCGGTCTGAGGCAAGAAAAATTTCCCCAACAGGGTAATTAGCTTTAATGAAGACTTCGGTTTCCAATTTTTCGTAAATTCAGGAGCTGGCCGACCGGCACTTGCGAACTGCTTCTGCTTCGGGCACCGCACGGCAAAAAAGACTGAAGAATATGGCATCAGCTGTGTCTTATATAACCCTGTCGCACTGACGTCAGGGAAGAGAGCGACGACAACCGACGCCGGACCAAGACTTTGGAATTCGGCCGACCGAGTATCCGCCTGACGGCAGAGAACCCATCTGTGATTACTGCAGCTGTATGCACGATGAACATCTAACCAATTACCGCCCCATAGCTATTCTCTCTCCACTCTCCAAAATACTAGAGAGATGCATACACTCTCAGGTCTCAGACTACCTCCATACTAACAACCTCCTTTCCAATACTCAGCATGGTTTCTGACCAAACCATAGCACCACCACTGCCTTACTCTCCTTTACTAACACTATCCTTCAGCATAAAAACAATGGCTATTCTCTCCTCTGCTTCTTTCCTAGACCTATCTAAAGCATTTGACATGGTCGCACAAAAACAACTTATCTCTGTCCTCAATAACCTATCCTTCTCACAATCAGTCACCAACTGGTTTCAGAGTTACCTGTCTGACCGCCAACAATCAGTTGTATGGCAGAATGACACATCTCCCCAACTATCTGTCTCCATAGGGGTTCCCCAAGGATCCATCCTTGGACCCCTACTCTTCTCTGTTTTCACCAATAATCTAGTCTCTGCCACCAAACATGGCACACACATACAATACGCAGACGACTCAACCATCATCTGCTCAGCCCAGTCCCTACCCAAACTGCAAAAAAGTCACACAGGAAGCCTTTTCCTCTGTTGAAACTTGGTTATCCGATGCCCAATTAATACTCAACCCAAACAAAACTAAACTACTCATCTTCCAACCCACCAAACATACTCAAAACAACTCTCACTTTAACATCACAACAAAAGACACCACTATATACCCAACTGAACACACCAAATTGCTAGGAGTGGAAATAGACAATAAACTAAAATTTGACATTCACATATCCATGACCATAAAAAAAGTCCACAAAAAACTAGGAGCGCTATACAGAAATAAGCAACTTCTCACCAAAGCAGCAAAGATCTCAATAGCAAATTCCCACCTTATCTCCACCCTACTTTATGCCTCTCCAATATATACCAACCTAAGGCAATAAGATCTAAACAAGCTAGAGACCTGCTACAACAAAATCGCCAAATTTGCCTCAGGGGCATCCTACCGTAGTTACCACTGTCTCTCACTTGCTGAACTGGGCTGCCTTGAACTCCCTCACCTCCTTCAATGGTATCAGCTCTCACTCGTCCACAAACTAGTAAACCATCCACTAAATGTCCCATCCCTCCAGAATCTACTCCAATCCTATCGCACCACCAGACCACTAAGATCAGGCAACAAAAATCACTTGCAGATCACTGAAGCCAATAACTCTGCTGGTGAAGCACTATTCTCTTGCATCATAGCCAAATTATGGAACTCCCTCCCATCCACAATTACCTCCATACCATCATGCACCCACTTCAAAACTTTACTAAAAGCGCACCTAAAAACATGCTGGCTATGCCCTTGCAACTCCCACTCTAATATCATCCACCCCATCCAACCACTACCTTTCTTTCCACTCCATTAACTACCTTGATTATAGCAAGCTCAGATGTTCATAAGCCAGTACTTATTATACAGCAGGAACTTCTTCTTGTAACATTTGTTAATGTCCGTTATGTACTTCACAGATAAAGATTCTAGTTGTCTACTGATGTACTATGTTCTTCATCTGTAAATATGTTGTAAGTAATTGCTATGTTATATTGTTAATCGCTATGTAATTCAATGTAACTACTGTCTATTTTAACTGTGGAGCTTTTCTCCCCGGGCCTCCGCTGAAAATGGACCTACGTCCAGTCGGACACTCCCGGTCAACAAATGTAAATAAATAATAAACAGTGTTTAAGGTTGTACGCATTATAACCAATTACCTAAAAGGAAAAAGGGTCAGCTAGTAATACAATAAACATGGTTTAAGGTTGTAAGCATTATAACCAATTACCTAAAAGAAAAAAATGCCAGCCAGTACTATAATAAGCACTGTTTAAGGTTGTAAGTATTATAACCAATTACCTAAGAGAGAAAAAGGCCAGCCAGTAATATAATAAACACTGTTTAAGGTTGTAAGCATTATAACCAATTACCTAAAAGAGAAAAAGGCCAGCCAGTAATACAATAAGCACTGTTTAAGGTTGCAAACATTATAACCAATTACCTAAAAGAGAAAAAGGCCAGTTAGTAATATAATAAACAGTGTTTAAGGTTGTACGCATTATAACCAATTACCTAAAAGAGTAAAAGGCCAGCCAGTAATACAATAAACACTGTTTAAGGGTGTAAACATTATAACCAATTACCTAAAAGAGTAAAAGGCCAGCCAGTAATACAATAAACACTGTTAAAGGGTGTAAGCATTATAACCAATTACCTAAAAGAGGAAAAGGTCAGCCAGTAATATAATAAACACTGTTTAAGGATGTAAGCATTATAACCAATTACCTAAAAGAGTAAAAGGCCAGTCAGTAATACAATAAACACTGTTTAAGGGTGTAAGCATTATAACCAATTACCTAAAAGAGTAAAAGGCCAGCCAGTAATACAATAAACACTGTTTAAGGTTGTACACATTATAACCAATTACCTAAAAGAGTAAAAGGCCAGTCAGTAATACAATAAACACTGTTTAAGGGTGTAAGCATTATAACCAATTACCTAAAAGAGTAAAAGGCCAGCCAGTAATACAATAAACACTGTTTAAGGGTGTAAGCATGGGTTCCGTGGTAGGACACTGCACTCTCACTACTCTTATAACACAACAGACAACACCAAGTAGAACAGCAATCCGCTGTAAGTCAACATCACGATAGCACACTGCAAGCTCCCTGCTGAAATTCACCTGTGTGTGACTGAGCTAAGAGTTCAGGATGTGTTACAGCAGTCAAGCTGCTTTAGGTCTGGTTTTCTGTTAGCACAAACGAGGGTGTTTCAGAGAAAGAGAGAGAGAGTGTCTTGAAGTTTAGCTGAAGAACAGAAAAGATGGAAATATTACACAATGAGAAAATTAGCAGCATAACTCTGTTTCAGGACAAACCAAATCTTACAACTATTTCTCTAGTCTATACATAAGCAATTGCATTCTGCTCCTTACAAGCATTCAACTATTATACATAACATAGACCGTCTGTTAGTACTACTGAGTACTCCAGGTAGTAAATCGAACATTCTGTCAGTTTGTACAGCAGAGTCTGAAATGGGAGTATTTACTCTATGTAGATATCGTCAGTCCAAGCAATTGCATAAGTGCTGCTATTACGTAGACATTTGCAGCAGTACATGATAGATTACAAATACCACTGTTAAATGAGGGAAAAGATACACTTGTATTATCCTCGGTTATCACAGCAGTGACATGGTTTTTATCTCTACTCTGTTTTTGAGGGATTTGCGAAAGCTGTGAAGTGGAATTGTTTACATCTGGGGAGAGGTGCTTCCAATGTTTGTTTGGAAAAAGTATTTTCAGTAGTGGAAAGTGTATAGGGGGAATACATCAGTAAGTGGTTAGCACTGTTATCAGGAAGTGTTCCAGTCCATGAATTGTAGGAGGTTCTAGAGGGGCAATAACGTCCAGTAATAAGTTTGTACATGGAGTTGAAAAGGAACGAGGCCCTCACCTCTACTGGCAGTCAGTCTAAGTCATTAACGAATAGGAAGCAATTTTCACAGAAGGGGCTGACTTGAACTGAATGGACCTGAGAACTTGATTTTTTGGGGGATATGCACAGTTTTTGACATCAATCTGTACAGTTATGCGAAGGGAATATTCAAGGTGAAGTAAAAGGTTCATAGGTGTTTACTAGGCTAACGACCACAAGGGGCTTTTTAAGGCTAGCCATGCATCTCAAATCCCCGACAAGTTCTGGTACCCCTGTTAAGTGTAAGCAGAGGCTTGGAAGGTGAAACATTTACAAGCAGGGGCCTGGGAGATTAATCATTTACAGACTGCCTGTGTCCATTAGACGTAGGTGCCAAACCAGGGATGACTTTCCTGTTCCCCATCCAATTGCCCAAATTGCACTTGAATTGGACTAGGGAGGAACTCTGCTTCTCATGGATGGGGAGCCTGTTCCAGAGAAGGCGTAGTCTCTGGGATACATACCTGTCTCTCCAGCAGGTCCTATTTATATCACAGGCAAGGTTTTAGAATGGGTAATTCTGTTGCTGTACGTTTTTCAGATATGCAGGAGGTCTATCAGAGTGGGGTCTGAAAATGCCTTGTATGCCAGACATAGATCTCCCATCAACAGCATGTAGGAGACAGAACACATGGATAGGACCTTGATGTGGTCTGCATAGGACATGTTACTTACACCATGTATTCTTTTAGTGAGGAACCTCTATAGAAGTACAGTTGTGTACACTTACCATAAATGTAGATGTTAGAGTATATTCACTGTTGCAGTCATTACATTTGGGTAATCTGCTAGCAGGTTACCCTCAGTCGGCCTGATTAACAAAGTCTTGGGTCCTGCGTTGGTTGCAGTCCCTTCTTCCATGACGTCAGGTCATCAGGGGTATAAAACATGCGGCCGACGCCATTTTCATCAGTTTGTCTTGCCCCAGATGACAGGTGCCCCCCCAAATGGGGAGCAATATATATATATATATATATATATATATATATAAAATTTAGAACACAAACAATATACCTCCAATCAAAAGCAAATACACCAAAAAGGTTTTTAAGTATATTAAAAGAAAGAAGAGGCATAGTAAGAGAAAAACGGGGCTGTGGAGGGTGGGTAACCACGACTGCAAAAGTGAATACATTCGAACATCTACATTTATGGTAAGTGTACACAACTGTACTATGTGCTTCATGTTTCACTGTTGCAGTCATTACATTTGGGTAGATTCCCAAAGCTATGGTTGGGAGGATGGATTTATACAGAATTAGGAGCATCTATAAGGCCCTGCAGGACAGCAGTGGCAAAGCCAGCTCTGGGTTTAGAGAAGAGAGGTAAATGGTAATGTTTGGTGAACGTATGAACTGAGCTCCAGGTAGCAGCTTCTAGAATGTCTCTGGTAAGAACCCCTCTGAGAAAGGCTGCAGAAGTAGATGCAGCCCTGGTGGAATAAGATCTGACCCCCTTGGGGATAGGTTTACCATGGTGCACATAGCAGAAACAAATACAATGGCTTATCCATTTAGAAATAGTCTGCTTTGAAATAGGTTGTCCCTCTGCCCCTGCAGCAAATGCCACCAATAGTTGCTCAGATTTTCTTAGAGGTTTTGTCCTGTTTAAGTAGAATCTAAGTTGTCTGTGCACATCTAATGAATGCAGAATCCACTCACCCTTGTTCTGTGGATTGGGAAAGAAAGTTGCCAGATGAATGGTCTGATTAAGTGCCACATTGGATACCACCTTAGGCATGAAAGATGGATTGGTCCTGAGAGCCACCCTGTCCGGATGAAAAATAATGAAAGGCTCCACTGCCATAAGAGCCTGCAATTCTGAAATCCGTCTAGCGGAAGTAACTGCTAAAAGAAAAGCTGTTTTCCAGGAGAGAATTTTTAAATCTGCAGTAGCAGCTGGCTCAAAAACAGGGAGAGTGAGCTTTTCCAAAACAAAACTGAGGTCCCATGCAGGAGCTGGTGCTCTCTTGGGAGGTCTTAAATTCTTGGCCCCTCTGAGGTACTGCTTTAGCAGAGGATGAGGAAAATAGGGGAGGCTCTGTGTTGTAATGAGCTGAAATGGCAGAGGCATTGATTTTTAATAGAAGAAAAAGATAGGCCCTTGTGAAGCATCTCAGTTAAATAATGCAGAATATGAGGAATATTGGGCATTGCTGTGCTTATTCCTTGTGACTGGTTCCAGGCACAGAATCTTTTCCATTTGTCCGCATAAGATTTTCTAGTACTAGGCCTTCTAGCCTCCAAAATGACATCCATCACAGGTTTGCTGAGAGATGTAACTGGTGAAATTAGTTGATTAGCCATGCTGCAAGATTCAGAGTTTGGAGCTGAGTGTGCAGAATTTGATAGTTCTGCTGAGACAGTAGGTAAGGTGTCAGAGGCAGGTACCACGGAGGAAGATGTGACATACTGCATAGGAGCGGGTACCAGTGTTGGCGAGGCCAGTCTGGAGCAATCAGTATCATTTTTGTTTTTTCCTGTCTGACTTTTAGTAAGACTTTGGAGAGCAGAGGCAGAGGAGGAAAGGCATAGACTGATAGGTTTTTCTGGCTGAAGGACAGAGCATTCACTTTCCAAGCTTTTCTTGTACTGAATTCTTGTGCAGAATTTGTCCAACTGATAATTTTGGGGTGAGGCAAAAAGATCTATGTCTGGACTCCCCCATTTGTGTGTCAACATGCTGAAGATTTGTGGATCCAGTTTCCATTTGTGTGGGTCCATAAGATTTCTGCTTAGTGCGTCTGCCAGAGTATTTTGCTTTCCTGGCAGGAATTGAGCTTGTAGATATATTTTGTAAGTCAAGGCCGTGTTCCACAATGCCATGGCTAGTCTGCAAAGTGGGTAGGAATGGGTACCCCTGCTTGTTTATGCACCACATGACTGTGGTGTTGTCTATCAGTAGTTGTCCTGGATGAAGATAGCTCTTGAAGGCTGTCAGAGCATTCTGTACAGCTAGCATTTCTTTCTGGTTGATATGTAGGTGCATTTGATTTGGGCTCCATTGGCTCTGAATGCATCTCCCTGCCAGATGCCCCCCCCCCCAGCATAATCTGATGCGTCTGTAGTCAGGGTTTGGGCGGCAGGGGGTGGAGTGAATGACAGTCCCTTGTTTTGGTGGCAGGCCTCTGCCCATCATGGGCAAGGAATGATAGGAATCATTGTTTCCAGGCTGTGAAAATGTTAACTCCATAAGCTTTTTAGGTACCATTGAAGTTTCCTCATATGAAGTCTTGCATATGGAATTATTTGAATGCAGGAGGCCATGAACCCCAAGGCCTGCAGAATTTATCTTGCAGGTAGCTGGGTTTTTGTGGCCACCTGTTTGAAGTAAGTCATCAACTGAATTTGTTTTTCTGGCGTAAGGTAGGTCATCTGGGTAGATGTATTCAAGCTTGTACCCAGGAATGTAATTATTTGAGAGGGTACCAGTTGTGACTTCTTTTCGTTTATGGTGTACCCTAGACAAGTTAGAAGTCATTTTACAAACTCCAGATGTTTTAGAAGAGTGTCCTTGTTTTCGGCCTGAATTAGACAATCGTCCAGGTAAGGATAAATTTGAATGTTTCTTTGTCTGCAAAATGCAATTACTGGTGCCAGGCACTTTGTGAAGATCCTGGGTGCAGTAGATAAGCCAAAGGGCAATGCAGAGAACTGGTAATGCAAATAGCCTGCTTTGAAGCGGAGGTATCTTCTGCAAGATTCTCTGATTGGGATATGCAGGTAAGCCTCTTTTAAGTCTAGAGTTACCAACCAAGCATCCCTGCCTAGCACAGGCAGTAACAGTTGTAGAGTCAGCATCTTGAATTTTGGAATGTCCAGAAATGTATTTCGAATGGAAATGTTCAGAATTGGACGCCATGATTTGTCTTTTCTGGGTACCAGGAAACGTCTTGAATAAAAACCTTGTCCCTTTTCCTTTTCTGGTACTGGTTGAATAGCCCCCATATTCATGAGGGATATAACCTGTTTCTGGGCCTCTGCCCACTGATTTGGAGGCAGACCTGGCCATACGTTTGGCATTGGCAAAGTGTGGAAATGAAATCTGTATCCCTGGGATACTACATTTAAAACCCACTTGTCCTGGGTAATAAGTTGCCAGTTTTGTGCATGAAGTGCCAGTTTTCCCCCCAAAGGGGTGGCCAAAAGATAAGTGTTTGGTGATTGCAGTGGAAAGTCATTAAGACTGTTTACCATAGGAAGGTGCCTTGTTACTTCTAGATTTGGAGGTGGAGGCACCCCACTGTTTTGCTCTATAAGTTCCTTGTGACTGAAACCTGGACCTTTGGAATGTCTGGGTTTGACATGAGCGGGTCTGGTGGGTACTGGAAAGGACCAGTTCTTAGTAGGCCAGTGCCTACTGAACCTGGGTGGCTGCACTTGTAGAAATCTTTTACAGTTTGCATAGATTTAGCTTTATCTTCCATCTTTTTCAAAACTTCTTCTGCCTTAATTACCAAATAGACTGTCCTGTTGTAAAGGAGCATCCAGCAATTTTGCTTTAACATGATCAGGCAGATTTTGCTCCTTGAGCCAAGCATGCCTTCTTATCACAGATCCAGTTACAGCGGCCCTGCAAGAGGCCTCCAGGGAATCAAAACCACATTGCAAAGTATGTTTTCTAACTTGTTCAGCTGAATGCAATAAATCCTGCAACTCTATTTTCCACACAGTCAGAAATCAACATCATTTTCTGTTTAAGTAAACCCATGACATGCTGCTGATATTTAAGCATATGAAAATGACAGTTTAAAGCCCTGATTGCCAGGGGTGCAGACGTGTAAATCTTCTTACCCCATCTATCCAGCGCCCTGGGGTCTCTATCAGAAGGTGTAGGAGTTTTAGCAGTAGAAGCCTTAACGCCCTTGGGACCCTGAGAAATGGTTTCAGGGTCAGCAGTAAGGTTTTTAAAGAGGAATTTGTGGGAGTCAGGAACCCTGTAATATCTGTCCGGCTTACTAGGAGCCCGAGGCAGGGAATTAGGAGCCATACTGGATTCTGAGGAAACATCAATAACAATGTCTAGAACAGGAGGTACAGCCAAAGGCCTATGCTGAGGAAGAAGAAGGAAATCCCTAAGCCTCTTTTTAGATTCTGAGAAATCCTGGCTCTCCTAGTGAAAGTGTTCCCTTAAGGTATGCAAAGTTTCTCCAAAAAAAAAATCCTAAGGAGGAGAAGCAGAAGGGATGGAATCTTCTGCATCAGAGTCCTCATAAGGTGGAATAGATAATTCCTGATCAGAAGAGGAATCAGAAGAAATAGAAACCTGATCTGATGATTCAGTCAGTGCCTTGCTTAGGCCTCTTAGCAGGAGGGGGATGGGTACTCCTAATCAAAGTAATTAAGTCCTCAGCCATTTTGATCATTTGTTTTTTAGGCATAGGGGCCTGTGCACGTGGCCCAAGCGTCATTTTTTTAAACATAGAAGTTGATTTTGGCCTTAGTTTTGAAGATGGCGTCAGTTTAATATACAAATCTTTAGGCCTGAAAACACCCTCAGAAGTCGGTGCCTGCTCAGCAGCTCCGGACCCATCTAAGGTAGAGAAATCCGCGGGTTCAATACTTAAAGTGTCTTGCAGCATACCAGACTCCGAATGGATCTCAGTAGAGGCCTGCGAATCAAACGTAGCGGGTATTAGGGGCTCAGAAAGCGCCTCACTGAGTACCGGTGAACCGGCAACTGGCTTAGGAGAAGCTTCATTGTCGGTTTTGGACCTCGACGGTCTGTCTCTGTCTTTTTCTTTGCGTTTTTTAGGTATTCCGATAGTTGGATTGCTAACTGATGACATTTCTGGATAGTTAAATCTTGAACCAAAGTATTTAATAGTGCGTTGATTAAATTTAGCACAAAACTGACAGCAAGACACGTTGTGGTCAGGGCCTAGGCAAGGAATAGAGTACAAATGAAAATCCTTATGAGGTATTTGCTTCCCACAAGTAATACAATTATTAACTTTTACTGACATCGGTAAGGAGCAAGAAAAGGTTTCCCCAACGGGGTACTTAGCTTTAGGTTGAAGACTTCGGTTCTGAAACTCGAAAACGAAAATTTCAGGAGTTGGCCAACTGGCACTTGCGAACTGCTTCTGCTTCGGGCACCGCGCGGCAAGAAACACTGATGAAAATGGCGTTGGCTGCATGTTTTATACCCCTGACGACCTGACATCATGGAAGAAGGGACAGCAACCGATGCAGGACCCAAGACTTTGTTTATCAGGCCGACTGAGGGCAACCTGCCAGCAGATTACCCAAATGTAATGACTGCAACAGTGAAACATGAAGAGCATTGTTTGAATTCTTGAAGTGCCTGGTTAGGTACATAAAGGGGACAGTGGACTCAATGACAGGTCTAACGAATGCCAAATACATTGAGCTGTGACGTCCTTGGACCTAGATGCTATACCTTTGTTTATAAGTCAAACAACATACAATTATTTCCTCACTACTGTAGACACAAGGATAACAGGCTAGATTACTGTCTATGTGTGTCCCTAAGTCCCTGACTACTGGGTCATTTTTTTAGGTTTGTATTTTCAATATGATAGCTACCAAGGGTGGATGACTTCCTGAAGGATACATGGCATTTAGTTTTAGTCCATATCTCTGGCACCAGTTGTTTGTCTATGTCAGCCCTTCCTGGAGAACAATTGTGCTGGTAGGTGATTCAATGACAGCTCCTAATTTGCAATAATCTGCAAATTTAGTCAGCCAGAGGCCTCTGATATTGGCCTTGACTTCAGTGCAGTAAATGCCAAAAAGCAGCAGTCCCAGGACCGATCCTTGCGCATTGCCTTTGAGGTTGTGGATATAGCTAAAGAATGCTTTGTGGTTGTCTTTGGCCAAGGAGGCCACATTTACCTCAAATTTGGCTTTGGTAGACTTGTTTGTTTAGTTTGAGAGTGCTTTTATTCTGTTGGGTGCTACACCTTATAATTTTTGGCATGATTTCTGTTCTACATCCGATGGATTTTGTGATTCCACTAGGGTGGCTTGTTTTTTGTTAGTTCTGTACTTTTATCTGTGGGTACAGCTGCCTCTATACAGCTATTAACAAGCTTGTACAGAATTTCTGTGAACAGTTCTGCATAGGCAGAAGTATTTTCAGGGTTTATAGGAGCTTGAAATTGCAGATCTCTCTTAATAGCAGGAGGTTAGCCTTAGAGTAGTTCCTGAATATTCCCGGTTTAGCTGGGGAGGTCCAGGTTTTATTTTTTACTTCAAAGGAGACCATTTTGTGGTCTGACCTTACTAGAGAAGACATTATACTAGGGGGTTTTGCAGCACTCTTCCATATTAGTAAGGACCAGATCCAATATGGTTGCACTCCTTGCTGGTGTACTGATAATCTAGTCCAGGGAGTCTGTGTTTACAAAATCCAGGAATCTCTATGCCTGTATGTTTGGTGTCGTATATGATTCCTAGTTAACAGTGGGGTAAAGTTGCTCTTAAAATACTGGCACTTGTGCAATGACCTGAGTGTGTGCATAATGTGGCAGATCCTGGCTCCTCATAAGCAACTGACAGTGATTTTATCCTTAGCCTGGTGAGAGGGACATCAGCGCATCTCACAATGGTGTTGCCAATGACTGCAATGTTGGATTGTGTGGCATCTTGCCTTATGGGCTCAGAAGTAGAGGCTGCATGAGATGCGACTGTATGTGTTGATGTGGGTGTTGTTTTGAAAGAGTGCGGTCAGGGCTGCTGAGAGTGTCTGTTATGTGTACGTCATCTAGGAGGTCTTTGAGGTTTAGCAAGGTTACATTTAAGTGCCTTAGTATATGTGGGTCTATGTGTCAGCTATGAATTGTGTGTGATGGGTGCAGAGTGTGTACTACTAACAACCTGACTGACATTAGGAGTACTGTTATGTGAGAGCTTTTCCTCCAGTGTCATTGTGTAAATACATCTCTCACATACCATATCAGCTTGACTGAGAATGAAATGGTTGCCAGTAAACATGAGGCAATTTCTACACTGCCTCAGAATGCCCATATCCACCAAGCTGGTAACAGAGATAGTAGGAAAGTTCATATCTATGGCAACAGACCTGTTTTTTATGGATTAGACAAAGTGAGAATATAAAGTAATGTCAAGAGATTCCGGTTTGCAACTCTGGGGGCAGTGCTTGTCACTGCAAACTAGCTGCCCTGTGTGCAATGTTAGCCAGAGGTGATCTTCGCAGCTCCCGCAATGTGCCCAGTAATGACTCCTCCTGCAATTCATACAGAGTTATGTCTATCAGTAACATATCTTACTACAACTATAAGTTCTTTTTAAAAGACCCATTGCTCTTACTACTGGAACTGCCTGGGTATCCTCCTTCCACACTGCCTTCATTTCTGCCTGCATATCCTGGTATTTTATGACTTTGCATCGCTCTGTATGCAAGACACTGTGATCACTGCTACTTTTCTCTTCTTTTAATGGGCTACTATATCTGGTTTTCTTCTTCTCTCTCAAGATTCACTGAAGATTGACCTACACTAAAAGCTAATGTATACACTGAACACTACACTGCTTGACTGTACATTGCAATGTGTTTGCTCTCTAGAATGTACATACACAGTTTTTCTTCTGTGCAACTAGTCTGAAGTACTCTGTTACTGCTTACATTTATTTTTTGTTTGCGAAATGTTTTGTATTTCACCTGGACTGAGCCTAAAATTTGTCAGTGTTGACCAATAGACTACCTCAGTAAACGAATATAAAAAAAAAAAAAAAAAAAAAGAAAAACTGATGCGACCTCTATTACCGCTTCCGTATCTCCAGCTGTTTAATTACTGTTGGCTGTCCTGAAATGACAGTTGTCACAGACTCTGCTGCATTTTAAAAAAAGCATGCATGGTTGTGATTCAAACTTTACCCCAACAGTAGTGGTGGGGGGCCTTGCCCTCTTGTTCTTGCTTCTGGAGTTTGCCTTTTACTGTCCATCTGAATGAAATAGTTCCATCAAAGGAGGTTTTCAGAAATTAGCCTTGGTCTCCTCAACAAAATCCATGAGGTACAACCACACATCCAGGCACAGCATTTGATAGCCATGTTAGTGCCTATCGACCTTGAGTTGTAACCTGCTGCATTACGGGTCAGACACATGACCAGACTACACATGGGGCTCACGGCTGGCATCTGAGACTTTTATCATATTAAGTCAACCCATCCAGGTCTTGGAAGATTCCTGACCAAAGTCTGTCTACAATATCAAGAAGTAAACCATGTACGCTATCAACTTCAAAGTAATCTACAATATCAAGAAGTGAACCATGTACGCTATAAAGTAATCTACAATATCAAGAAGTGAACCATGTACGCTATCAACTTCAAAGTAATCTACAATATCAAGAAGTGTACCATGTATGCTACCAACTTCAAAGTAATCTACAATATCAAGAAGTGAACCATGTACGCTACCAACGTCAAAGTAAACAAAGGATAAGTAAAGCCCAAGCCTTTCCAAAGCACATGATGTTTCTGTTTGGCAGCTACAGCAGGACTGTGTGGTGGACTCTTCAAGGCATCTACCTCTACAATGTAGTCCAATCCTGGGGAACTAACCTGTCCTGTCCATTCCTTAGAAAGTTATAGGATCGTATCCAGCCTCTTTAGTATAGAAACTACTTCACAATGGTTCTTGACTTGGACAAATGGAAGGCTTCCTCCTTATTGGTAACAGATGAAATGGGGGTCTCTCGGGGTCAACCCTGCTTTAGCTCTTATTTCTAGCATTTTAACAAATTTGGGGTCTTCTGTCAGGGATGGAAGGATTAGCCTCATCATCATCATCTATGATTGGGGTGGTGTGTCAAGAGGTTCACACCGTGCCTTCCAATCCGGCTTCAAAGGGGAATATTCTGAAGATGAAGAGGACAGAAGCTGTCCAAAAGCTCTTTGACCCCTGAAGGAAGCTGTCCAGTCACAGTATCTAGAACAGATGACAGAAGTGGATTACTATCAGTGCAACTATATGACAACCAAAACTAGGGGCCATGGCTAAATTCCATGCAGCTAGGGAAACTGCAACTTAGGAATAATGGAGATTGCTCATCTGCTGAAAGGTCAAGCTTGACATGGAAGCAAAAAGGGCTGGGCCAGCTTCAGTGCTGCAAACACCTCAGACATTGATGTCTACATCAGGGACATTAAATCTAGCAGTTGGATGGCTGACCTGGGAGAGGGGACGGACAGTTCCTATGGGGATATGACTGACCTAGACACAAAGACCGACTCCCAGCACATAGGAAGGGTACCCAAATGTTATGAGTCTCAAGGTCATCTGGATTAAAGAAAAGCATCGACACAGACTATGTAATCAATGAAACCACAATAAATTCCACTAGCTGTACTAAAAGAGATAGTAAGCGTTAGTGTGACAGCATCACAAGAGAATACAGTGATTTTCTTTAAGGAGCTGTGTATTAATGTCTGTTCAGTGGGCCAAGAGTATTTGTTTTTTGGTGTAAGTAATGCCAAGCATGAATCAATAACCGCCAAGCATGTTGATGATGCTACCATGTGCAGTTACAGCAGACACGTCAAAGTAGTTCAACATGTCTCATATATAATCAAGTAAGTCAGCATCATGCATGGATGTTTTCCTGAATTCCTGCTAACAAGTCCCATAACATGTTTTTCTAAAATACATATCATAAATTTGATATGGAGATCTCAAGCCAGAAATTAGATATAATCTCCCCAGGAAGGGAGTTAATTCTTATAAGTTCATAGCCAGGTATTGGACTATGTCCTTACAGGTCACTTTAAGCCTAGATAATCTCCCTTGTTGTGCTTGAATTAACCCATTTAGTGTTAGATTTGACTATATTATCCCTAGCGAGAGTAATTGGGATCAAACCACAGATAATTTGAGGAGACTCATACATGAGATAAAGCATTCAGGACTTGCATCTGTCCATTAGTAGTACAGGAGGCAGTCTGCTGTAAGAACAGTAATAAAGATGTAGAATAACCTTAGTGTTTCTAATTCTCATATACCCTAAACAAGCAGTAGATCTGGCAACTCGATTTATAGAGTACAGCAACACGCTGATGAAAGAACAAGGGCTTTATCACCAACTGGTCCTGAGTCTCCAGTAACGGACTACATTAGTGCCCGGATGAAGAGACGGGTTTGTCAGCCATTAGTCTTCTGCTCTAATAACAGACTACACCAGCATGCCGAAGAAAGGACACAAGGTTGTCCACCATTAGTTCTCCGTATTTCTAGTGGCCTCTTTTCCCAATTCTTTGGGCACCATACAGTAAGAGATTACATTCTTATGACCAAAAGATATAAATTCAGTTTTCGTGAGATATAAGTGGATACAACTGCTGTGCAATAAATCAGCCTTATTCTGAGCAGTTGGAGCAATGTCCCTCCTCAGACATCAGTGGCATAACAGGCTTCTGAGGACAATGAGTCTGCAGTACGGTACACGGTGACTTTACACAGCATGACTCAATACCTTAATAATGTGTCCAGGAGGGCTGTGATCACAACCTTCTTTCTTAATCTATCACTGATGCTGAACATTAAGTGAGAGCTGCTGGGTGAGTTCTTTGGCAGTCAGTGCAAAGGATTAAGGCTATGAGTTATTAATAAGCAGCATCCTGTATTCCAGGATTTTACACCCTCAGGATCCCTCTGTTTAGGTCACTTAACCAGAAAATGAAACTGGACTGCATCGAAATAAAGATTTGTTTGGATGAGTGCTCTATCCTGATTAACAAAAACAAAAAACAAAACACATTTGCCACAATGTTTCTTGGTTTCACAGAGATTTTTAAGTCTAAATCTTCAGCGTGTCTGTACGCAACATGCTGACAGTCATTCTAAACGTAACGCTCATTCTAGATTCTAGAAAGACTGAAATGTACATTACAGCAATTGTTCATATAAAATAATTAATTGCCACCACAAACAGTCACATATACATCACAGCATTAAGTAGACTGCACAAAGAATATCAGCAGAGTGCGACATACACAGACCTGATTAAACCTGCTCTCTGAGCTACTACCTCTGTGGCCTCCAAGTGAACTGGTACACCTTCCACAAAAGCAATACCATACAGCACAAACACTTCAAGAAATTTCTTCAGTTGTTCTTCTGAGAGCAGGAAATCTTCATAAGTAAATGACGGAATGTTTGCTTCACTATAACTCTTGGCATTCCACACAATTCGAGGCTGGATGGTCTTATCTTTCTGTTCTTCATAACTGTTCTTCATTAACCAGGAAAGGCTGTACTTTGTTACATGGTCATCAGGCCCTACAGAAACAAAACGAAAAGAAAACAAAAGTTTTAATGTCTCATATGAGGATGAAGGCAAGACATGTACCATTCAGCTTATGTCCACTATTGTTGTTTTAAGGTCAATATGTGTGTATGCGAGGGATATATATTCATATATAGTTACAGGCAAGAATGCTGAAGCTGTTATTTTTAAGTAAATGTTTGTATTTTTTAACACTCACTCGAGCGTATGTCGATTTAGGTAAGAGACAGTGTGCATGCACAGACATTTGTGCATGCATATGCAAGTGTGTGAATTTTAATATTAGGGTAAGGGTTACATAACGAGATAGTTTTTTGCATTTCTGCTGACTTTTTTTAGAAGTAAGGGGATAGATTTTTGTATGTGTGGGAGTGTATGATTTTTAAGGTTAGGATGAGTGTTAGGTAAGAGGTCAGATGTAGTATGGTTAATATGTGTTGGTGCAAGTGTGTGCATGCCAGAAATTGTCTTATGGAGTGGTAATGCTGAGGAAAGGAGTAGGACTGGTAACTATTTGAAATGATAAGACCCTCTTCAGCAAGTCCTGTATTACAGATAGTCAGTGGCAGGAAAAAAGAACTTGCATATACAGAGTCCGAGGTAACCATTTCACAGAATATTTCCTTTTCTCAGAGGTATGCAGATTTCTGCAGTATATGGGGGTGCTCGGCCCACATGCTGGGGAGATGCAAAGGGGCTTGCCCCCCTACAAACAAGTTTACAGGAGAGGAACAATGAATGTTTGACATTCTCGCTCCTACATTTTCAGCCTTTATTATTTTCTGAAGTGGTGGCACTCAGGGTTAACAGTGTCACATTTCAGAAAAACAAGAGAGAGAGAGAGAGAAGGAAAAAAAAATCAATGTTCCATATGGAGATGCAGGCAGGCATTACCCCCTTGGTAATATATGCTAAACCTAACCCAGCCCATAACCCTATCTGTACTCCATACCTTAAAACAAAAATCATAGTGCTACCACTATTTAGTTAAATCTGGGCTAATGCTACTGAAGGCTTTAGTGTACAGATCACATAGGAAATTGCCTTTTGTTTAGTGGTGCTCAGCTTTATGAATGACAGGTGCACTTAGTGCTGGTGTTTTTGGCATTTCAACATTTTGATTATTCATAATAAAATCATGCACACACGAAGAATTCTAATACAGGACAACCATCTTTTTCATTCAAGAGCAGTTTATTTACAGTCAAAGAATTAAACTGAAGTTCATTTTTAATTCAAATGAAAAGCATAATTCTGCTCAACGCAGTTGTGATTCTTTACTGCTGTGTTCTTTGATGGTTACTTTACAGAATCTCTCAGTGAGTCACAACATTACTTAACATGTCAAGACTGGTAATGCACCCCTGTTCAAGCTGCCTTCCAATTCTCAAACACAATTACAGCTTTTCTGCTGCTACTCCTCAAGTAGATTCTGCTAATCTCTAGTACTTCCATAGCTTCCCCTGACCTGGCTTCATCAAGAATTTCCACTGTTGGGTCTCAAAGTCCCTCTATGTGACAGGAAAATGTCTCTGATCTTGAAGGCTTGCAGACCTTCTTTTTAATGACTAACATTTTTCTACATACACCACCATTAACTTTCTACCATAATATATGGTGAATATACAGCATTTCTAACACATCAAACCACTATGCTACAAGCACCAGAAAGGCAGCCTCAGTTCTATACTAAATGGAATAGTTTACAAGACTGACATACCCCAAACATTCTCATGCCTTTAGCAGGCTCAGGCCCAAAAGAGAAGCCCACTTAGACAATCTGCTTACATTCTCTTGATTTTGTACAACCACTACAGGATACATGCCACGGTGGTGCAGCGGTAGCGTTGTTGCCTCATAGCAAGAGGTTCTCCCGTTCGACTCTCTGCTGGAGTGTGGGGAGTGCCTTCTGTGTGGAGTCTGCATGTCCTCCCCGCGGTTGGGTGGGTGTTCGAAAGACATGCGTAAATGGGCGTGCCTTCGCTGAAGGTTGAACGTCGAGCTGGCACCTTGACGCTCGTGAAAATCTACTGCCAATCATTACTGGACCGGAGTTCCGCTGTGGCGACCCCTAACCAGGAAAAGCCGAAAGACAACAACTACAGGATACATGGTCACTACAGAATGCACGGTCACTTACTAAAGTGAAGCTACAACCCAACAAGAAATACTGCAAAGAAGTTAATAGGGAGACATTTTCACGCTATGTTACGGTATCTTGTTTCAGCCTTACCCTCTTCATATTTCAGTAACAGACCAGGTGTACCGCAATACCTATATTGTGAGATAACACAGCTTCCAACCTTATTTTGGATGGGTCAGTCTACATCACAGAGGATGTAGTAAAATCAGCTTGACCAAGACTTACTCTAAACACAACGTAGCTTTCATCTGGTTCTATGATTCAACTTACCTGGACAGGCATGCTAACTTTTGTAAGACATGCCAGAGGACACAGGACAAAGTCATGTTTGAATTTTTTACAGAAACCTGCAAGTCATAAGAACGGGCTGCACTTATGTGGTACGGGTACAGGTCAGCTTTCGACAGTTTCTACTTTAACTGTCTGGTGTTGAATTACTCCACTCCTGGTGACATACCCTATGCACCTGGCTTCTGTCATACACAAAGTCTACTTCTGGCACAAGTTAAGTCCTGCCTGTTGTAAAATGTTCAAGCAGGTCTTGCAATTTAGACAAACATGACTCCTAATCACCTAAATAAATGACTACGACATCAAGGTACACAGCTAAGCATGAAGTAAGAGATTTAAGAACTTTAACATGACCCTTTAAAAAGTGGCAGGAACTCTGAGAAGTGCAAAGGCTAAGTTGGTATAATGAAAGAAAGCCTGTGGTGGTGGAAGAACGCCATCTTCTCGTTTGTTTCAAGTGTAAGGTGAATCTGATGTACCCCTTGGCTAAATCTAGGGTGATCAAAAACCTACCCTAGCCTCTTCATTGGGTTATCCGCTCTGAGAATTCACAAGTGTCTAATCTGGGTATAACATTCACTTTTTGGAACCTTACAAAATCTTATGCAGCCATTCAGGTTAGGGACCAACAAAATGAGACTATTCCTGTCATTTTGGAGACCCCTTACAAATTCCAAGTTTAGCCTTTTTTGTCCTTCAATTACTGCTATTCTTTGGGATTCTGGTGGGCTGTACACCTTTAAGTCTACCTTCCCCCAGACACAGTTTCACCATGATGGTTATTATATCTGTTCTGCCAAGTAGCTGTACTTCTTAGTAAGAAATTTTCCATTTCTTACACGTACACAGATTCCTCCTAACATTACAGCCAAAAGAGACCATTAAGAAGCTCAGCCACACTGCCCAGTACTGGTGAGAAAATGTGTACCTACCATAAATGTAGATGTTCGAGTGTATTCACTGTTGCAGTCATTACACTTGGGTTATCCTGCTGGCAGGCTACCCACAGTTGGCCCAAGTTCCAAAGTCTAGGTCCGGCATCGGTTGCAGTCGCCTCTTCCCTGACGTCAGTGCGCCAGTGGTATAAAAGATGCAGCCGATGCCATTTTCTTCAGTTTTTCTTGCCCCAGATGTCAGGTGCCCCCAAATAGGAAAGACTGGAAAAAATTATGCCAAAAAACATGCATGTACTAAAATAAACATTTCCTTCATCTACAAGCAAATACATCAAATAGGTTGTAGAGAGTTGAGAAGTACAGAAAGGTCCCAGCAATGAAAAGGGGGATGGTGGGTGGGTAACCTGGACTGCAACAGTGAATACTCTCAAACATCTACATTTATGGTAGGTGCACAACTGTACTATGTCCATCATGTTTCACTGTTGCAGTCATTTACACTTGGGTTGAATCCCAAAGCTGAGGTTGGGTGGCTGGGCCTAAATAGGATTAGGAGAGGCTACCAGTCCCTGCAGAACTGCAGTGGCAAAGCCTGCTCTGGATTTAGAATAGAGAGGTTAAGTGGTAGTGCTTGGTGAAAGTGTGCACTGAACTCCAGGTTGCAGCTTCTAAAATGTCTTTGGTTGGTACTCCTCTAAGAAAGGCTGCTGAAGTGGCTGCTGCTCTAGTAGAATGTGGCCTTATGCCCTTAGGCACTGATTTGCCATGTTGTGCATAGCAGAAGCGAATGCAGTGTCCTATCCATTTTGAAATTGTCTGCTTTGAGATAAGCTTTCCTTGTGACCATAAGCTACAAACAGTTGCTCAGTTTTTCTGAAAGCTTTTGTTTTGTCCAAGTAGAATTGTAGCTGTCTGTGTATATCCAAAGTGTGCAGAAGTCTCTCCCCTTTATTCTGGGGATTTGGATAGAAAGTTGGCAAATGAATGGTTTGGTTAAGAGCCACACTGAAAACTAGCTTTGGCATAAATGTTGAGTTTGTCCTTAGAGAGACCCTGTCCTGATGAAAAATGATGAAAGATTCCACTGCCATTAATGCCTGTAACTCTGAAACTCTTCTTGCTGAAGTTATTGCTAGGAGCAGAGCAGTTTTCCATGATAAGAATTTTATATCAGCTGTGTTGGCTGGCTCAAAAGGAGGAAGTGTGAGCTTTTCTAATACAAAATTGAGGTCCCAAGTAGGTATTGGTGCTGTCCTTGGGGGTCTTATGTTTCTTGCCCCTCTGAGGTACTGCCTTAGCAGTGGATGTGAAAAAATAAGAGGTTCCGTATTGTAATGAGTTGAAATGGCAGAGGCATGGATCTTAATAGATGAAAAGGATAGGCCTTTGACCAGCATCTCAGTTAGGTATTGTAAAATCTGAGGTATATTTGGAACAAGTGATTCGAGTCCTTGTGCCTGGTTCCAAGCACAGAATCTCTTCCATTTTTCTGCATAAGATTTCCTAGTGCTGGGCCTCCTGGCTTCTAAAATGACATCCATAATAGCTTTAGAGAGAGGTGTGGTCTGAGTGACTATATTATCTGCCATGCAGCCAGATTTAAGGTTCTGAGTTGACTGTGTAGAATCTGATTGTTTTGTTGAGTCAGAAGATGAGGATTTTGAGGTAAAGGCCAGGCTGGGCCTTGAGACAAGCTCTTTAGGATTGGGTACCAGTGCTGGCGTGGCCAGTCTGGGGCAATCAGGATCATTTTTGGCTTCTCTTGTCTGACTTTTAGGAGTACCTTGGGAAGAAGAGGCAGTGGAGGGAAGGCATAAACTGTCAGGGTTTTCCAGCTGAATGAAAGAGCATCCACTTTCCATGCTTGTGAGTGATTTCTTGTGCAGAATTTCTGTAGTTGGCAGTTGTGAGGGGAGGCAAAAAGATCCATGTCTGGGCATCCCCATTTCCTTGTTATCATGTTGAAGACCTGTGGATTTAGTTTCCATTCATGCGGATCCATGAGATTTCTGCTTAGTTCATCTGCCAGTGTATTTTTCTTTCTTGGCAGGAATTGTGCTGCAGATGTACTTGATAGGTCAGTGCTGTGCTCCACAGAGTCATGGCTTGCCTGCAGAGGGGGTAGGAATGTGTGCCCTCTTGCTTGTTTATGTACCACATAACTGTGGTGTTGTCCGTCTTTAGTAATAGTTGTCCTGGATGTAGTAGATCCTTGAAGGCTGTCAGGGCATTCTGTACAGCTAGCATCTCTTTTTGATTGATGTGAAGATACATTTGTTCCTTGGGCCATGGCACAATTACATTTTCCTGCCATGTGTGCCCCCCAGGCATAATCCGATGCATCCGTTGTTATTGTCTGCCTGGCTGTGGGTAAGGTGAAGGGCTGTCCCTTGTGGTGACAGGCCCTAGACCACCATTGAAACTCCTGTTATAGACAGGGAATTATAGTTACTATTGTTTCCAGGCTGTGGCAATGTTGAGTCCAAACACTTTTTAGATACCATTGTAGTTTCCTCATATGCAGTCTTGCATATGGAATTAGTAGAATGCAGGATGCCACGAATCCCAGGGCCTGCAGAATTTTTCTTGCAGGGAGCTGGGTCTTTGTTGCCATCATTTGAAAGTAATGAGTCAGTTGCCTTTGTTTGTCTGGCTTGAGATAAACAATCTGGGCAGTTGTATTTAAGCTTGCACCCAGGAATATTATCTCTTGAGAGGGCACTAATTTTGATTTCTTTTCATTTACTGTGTACCCTAGGCAAATCAGTAATCTTTTTACAAATGCCACATGCTTTAGTAGAATGTCCTTGCTCTCTGTTTGAATAAGGCAGTCATCCAAGTAGGGATACATTTGAATTCCTCTGTCTGCAAAATGCAATTACTGGTGCTAGGCGTTTTGTGAAGACCCTGGGCGCAGTACATAAGCCAAAGGGCAGTGCAGAGAATTGGTAATGCATTGAGCCAAATATGAATCTGAGGTATCTTCTGCAAGATTGTCTGATTGGGACATGCAGGTATGCCTCCTTGAGGTCCAAAATAACTAGCCAAGCCTTCTTGCCCAGCATGGGTAGAAGTTGCTACAGTGTTAACATTTTGAATTTTGGAACATCCAGGAAAGTATTTAGGATTGACAAGTCCAGAATTGGTCTCCAGGCTTTGTCCTTTCTGGGTACCAGGAAGAGTCTTGAGTAAAATCCTTGTCCCTGTTCTTGCTGTGGTACTCTCTGAATAGCTCCCATGTCCATGAGAGCAGCAATTTTCTTTTGTGCCTCTACCCATTGGTCTTGTGGCAGGTCCGGCATACCTTTTGATTTTGGAAGGGTGTGAAAGTGGAACCTGTAACCCTGAGAAACTATATTCAGTACCCATTAGTCCTGGGTGATTATGTGCCAATTTTGTGCGAAAAGTGCTAGCTTTCCCCCTAGGGGTGCTGCCAAAAGGTAAGTGCTTGGCCTTTGTAGAGGAAAGTCATTGGGGCTGTTTCCTATAAGGTTGTGATTTGTCTTCTCCTCCTTTGGGGACAGAAGCACCCCATTGTTTAGGTCTGTAGGAGCCTTGGGGCTGAGATCGTCCTCTTGGCCGTCTGTATCTGCCTCTTTGTGGCCTGTCCGACACCTGAAAGGACCAATTTTTTGAAGGCCAGTTTCTACTAAACCTAGGCGGGTTGAACCTGTAAGAAATCCTTTACTGTCTGCATAGATTTTGCTTTATCCTCCATTTTCTTTAACACCTCTTCTGCCTTAACACCAAACAAAGTATCATGCTGTAGTGGAGCATCCAATAATTTTACTTTAACATGTTCAGGTAAACTTTGTTCTTTCAACCAAGCATGCCTTCGAATGACAGAGCCTGTAACTGCGGCTCTGCAAGAAGCCTCTAATGAATCAAAACCACATTGCAGAGTATGCTTTCCCACTTGTTCAGCTGCATGCAATAATTCCTGCATTTCCCTATTGTCAGGATTTTCTGAATTTGTAAGCATTTTCTGTTTTAACAAAGACATGAGGTACTGTTGATATTTAAGCATGTGAAACTGGCAGTTTAAAGCCCTTACAGCTAAAGTCGCAGAAGTGTAAACTTTTTTCTCCCATCTATCCAGAGCTCTAGAATCCCTATCAGAGGGGACAGGGTTTTTAGCAGTGGAAGCCTTAACCCCTTTGGGACCCTGAGAAATTGTTTCAGGGTCAGCAGCAGGCTTTTTATAAAGAAATGTATGAGAGTCAGGGACCCTGTAATACCTGTCTGGCTTGACTGGTGGAGGGGGTAAAGAATCAGGAAACAGACTGGATTCAGAGAAAACATCATCAACAATATCAAGCACAGGGGGGATAGCCAGGGGCCTGTATTGAGGCAGTAAAAGAAAATCTCTGAGCCTTTTGTTGGATTCTGAATAATCCTGGCTCTCCCAGTGGAAATGTTCCCTCATGGTGTGCAGAGTTTCCCCAAAAGAGTAATCCTCAGGAGGAGAGGCTGAAGGGATAGATTCTTCAGCATCAGAGTCCTCACAGGGAGGAAGAGAATATCCCTGTTCTGAAGTGGAATCAGAGGAAATATAAACCTGGACAGAGAAATCAGTCAATGTCTTGCCTAGCCTTTTATCAGGAGGGGGATGGGAACCCCTGATCAAAGTAATTAAGTCTTCGGCCATTTTAAGCATCTGTTTCTTTGGCATGGATGACTGTTCTGGAGAATGCTGTACTGGTTTCCTTGTCTTTAATGGTGTCTTTGACTGTGTATCTTGGCTGCTGCAGAGGATTTAATTGTAAGCTGTGAAGGTCTGAAAACACCCTCAGAAGCCATTGCCTGCTCAGCGGCTCCGGACCCATGAGGGAATATTTTCCGTAGGCCCAATACCTTGAGTATCCAGAGGCCCAGTTGCTCCACGTGGGAGTCGGATACGGCCTGTGGCTCTGAGGTAGCGGGTTGTCAGGGGCTGCGAAAGCGCCTCATTGAGAACGGGCAAACCGGCGACTGGCTTAGAAGAGGCTTCGTCATCCGTTTTGGACCTCGGATGCCTGTCCTTTTCCTTGTCTTTGCGTTTTTTATGAATTTCGGTCGTCGGTTGTTCCGATGGCATTATATAGTTAAACCTTCGGCCAAAGTAATGTAATGCAAAATAAAACTGACGTTTAATAGTGCATTTGTTGAATCTAGCACAAAACCGACAGCTAGTAACGTCGTGGTCAGGGCCTAGGCAAGGAACACAGTAAGAGTGGAAGTCCTTATGAGGTATTTGCTTCCCACAAGAAATACAATTGTTAACTTTTACTGACATCAGTCTGGAGCAAGAAAAAGTTTCCCCAACACGGTACTTCGCTTTATTGAAGACTTCGGTTCTGAAACTCTATTTCAAAAATCTCAGGAGTCGGCCGACCGGCACTTGCGTACTGCTTCTGCTTCGGGCACCACGCGGCAAGGAAGACTGGAGAAAATGGCGTCGGTTGCATCTTTTATACCCCTGGCGCACTGAGGTCAGGGAAGAGGCAACAGCAACCGACGCCAGACCTAGACTTTGGAACTCGGGCCGACTGCGGGTAGCCTGCCAGAAGGATAACCCAAGAGTAATGACTACAACAGTGAAACACAATGAACATCTAGCAGCGTCCTGCCCCTTATTAAACAGACTTTCTACATATATTCCTAAAAAAAAAATTGCAGTCACCCAGCCAGTCATCCAGACTGGTTTTAAAGGTTGCTAGGGATGTACTCTGATTGACAAGTAGGGGCAGCCTATTCCAGGACCGTGGTATACATTGGATTAAGCATCTGTCATGTCAAATGCTCTTGTTGATGTGAAAGTGTCGGTCTAGGTCTTAAGAATGTGTATTTGTTTTAACAATACTAATACTAAAGCTAATACCAATACTATTAATAATAATATCACTGTTAACCAGGTCAGCCCATTGAACACATGGTCCCTTTTCAGGGGAGATCTGCGAACCATGCCAGGTCAGCCCATTGAACACATGGTCCCTTTTCAGGGGAGATCTGCGAACCATGCCAGGTCGGCCCACTGAACACATGGTCCCTTTTCAGGGGAGATCTGCGAACAATGCCAGGTCGGCCCACTGAACACATGGTCCCTTTTCAGGGGAGATCTGCGAACAATGCCAGGTTAAGTGACTTGTTCAAATTCAGACAGTACGAAATGAGGGCGGAGGAAATCAAACCAGGAAGTACAACTCACAGCCTAAACCCTCTGCACCAAACAATGTACCAAAGGAAGTACAGCTCACACAGCCTTAACCCTCTGCACCAAACCCTGTACCAAAGGAAGTACAACTCACAGCCTTAACCCTCTGCACCAAACCCTGTACCCAAGGAAGTACAAAGTACAGTTTTGTACCTACCATAAATGTAGATGTTCGAGGATTCCCTTGCTGCAGTCCTGACAATTGGGTATAGTCCGCGTCCCAGTCGGCCCGAATACCAGAGTATAAGGCTGACGTCGGTCATGGCGCCTTAGACTGACGTCAGTACGTCAGGGTACTAATGCGCATGACCCCCGTCATTTCCTCCGTCTTTTCTTGCCCCAGATGTCAGAAGACCCAAAAGACAAGTCCAAAAACAACCTGCACCAAAAAACATGTACAATATATACAGAAATATATACAAAAAATATAAGCATGTAAACTCACCTACACAACCACCCTGAAACACAGAGGGGAAGGAGGGAGGGTAAATTGGACTGCAGCAAGGGAATCCTCGAACATCTACATTTATGGTAGGTACAAAACTGTACTATGTTCTTCGTCTTCCCTTGCTGCAGTCCTGACAATTGGGTAGAATCCCAAAGCAGAGGTAAGGGAGGCTGGCAAATTATAAAGTAGCAGGAGCTGACAACATGCCTTGTAAAACAGCTGTGGCAAAACCAGCTCTAGACTTAGAGTATATAGGCAGGTGATAATGCCTAGAGAAAGTATGCACTGAACTCCAAGTAGCTGCTTCCAGAATATCCTTAGTTGCCACCCCCCTTAGAAATGCTGTTGAAGTGGCAGTAGCCCTAGTGGAATGAGGCCTAATCCCAGCTGGAACCTGTTTGCCATGATGGGAATAACAAAATGCAATGCAAAAGCCAATCCACCTAGAAATAGTTTGTTTTGACACAGGCTTGCCCTGTGAACTCAAAGCAAAAGAAACAAGTAACTGCTGAGACTGCCTAAAATCTTTAGTCCTGCTCAAATAATAACGCAATTGCCTGTGTACATCTAAAGTGTGCAAAATCTTTTCCCCTTTATTTTGAGGATCTGCAAAAACGTAGGCAAATGAATAGTTTGGTTTAAAGCCACACTAGAAACCACCTTAGGCATAAAGGAAGGATTAGTGCGTAATGATACCCTGTCCTTATGGAAAATCAAAAGGGCTCTACTGCCATAAGGGCCTGCAACTCAGACACCCTTCTTGCAGAAGTAATAGCCAACAGAAAAGCAGTCTTCCATGACAAATATTTCAATTCAGCAGTAGCTGCAGGCTCAAAAGGTTGTAGAGTAAGTTTTTCAACACAAAATTGAGATCCCAAGCAGGAGTAGGAGCTCTACGTGGGGGTCTTATATTCTTTGCCCCTCTAAGAAACTGCTTGAACAAAGGATGCGAAAACAAAGGTGGGTCACAATCATAGTGAGCTGAAATTGCTGCAGCATGAATCTTTATGGAAGAGAAAGACAAACCTTTGTCCAATAATTCAGTAAGATATTGAAGAGCCACACTCAAATTAGGCTCTGAAATCTCCAAATTCTTTGCTGTACTCCAAAATAAAAATCTCTTCCATTTTTCTGCGTACACTCTCCTAGTACTAGGCCTTCTAGCTTCCATAATCACATTTAAAACTTGTTGAGGAAGCTGAGACCTACCATGCTTCAACACAGAATATGCCAAGCTGTGAGATGAAGAGATTGAAGCTTGACATTGAGCAGATGACCGTCCTTCTGAGATAACAGATGAGGAATCAGAGGTAAAGGCCATGGAGGCTTCTTTACAAGACTCCTTAGAAGTGGGTACCAGTGTTGCGAGGCCAATCTGGAGCTATCAAAATCATCCTTGGCCTGTCCTGTCTGACCTTTAGTAATACCTTTGGAAGAAGAGGTAGAGGTGGAAAGGCATAGACATGAAGGTTTTCCCAACTGAAAGACAGAGCATCCACTTTCCAAGCTGTGTGATGAAACCCCTTTGTGCAATACTTTGGCAGCTGGTGGTTTAGTGGAGAAAGCGAACAGATCTATGTCTGGAGTTCCCCATGACACTGTCAATTTCTGAAATACATGAAGATCCAGTTTCCACTCGTGGGGATCCATGATATGTCTGCTTAATACATCTGCTAGGGAGTTCTGTGCTCCTGGCAGAAACCTTGCCTGAAGAGTCAGTTGCAGGCTTAACGCAGTCTCCCATAAAATCATTGCTTGCCTGCATAGAGGATAAGAATGTGTTCCCCTTGCTTGTTGATGTACCACATGACAGTTGTGTTGTCTGTCAGAATCAACACCTGCCCTGGAAGAAGTAACTCCTTGAACGCCATCAATGCAAACTGGACTGCTAACATCTCCTTCATGTTGATATGTAGATGCTGTAGTCTGGCAGGCCACTTGTCTTGTATCCACTTTCCATTTAGATGAGCTCCCAAGCAGTGTCCGAGGCATCTGTCGTTAAAATCTGACTCGCCTCTGGCCGGGTCACAGAGAGTCCCTTGTTTAGGTGACATTCCTGAGCCCACCACAAGAATTCCTTTTGAAGGCAAGGTATTATTTGAATGACAGTGTCCAAATCTTGGCAGTGCTGTGTCCATACATTTTGAGATACCATTGCAGCTTCCTCATATGCAGTTTGGCATTGGGAAGCACCAGAATACAAGATGCCATGAACCCTAATGCTTGAAGGACTGTCCTTGCAGTCAGCACGGACTGATGAGATAGTTGATGGAAGTAAAGTGACAGACTCTTTTGTTTGTCCGGGGTTAAAAGGCCATCTGGGCTGCTGTATTCAGTCTCACACCCAGAAAGCACATGTCTTGAGAGGGTACTAGACTGGACTTTATTTCGTTCACAGAATACCCTAGGCATCTTAGCACTGCTATGACATATTCCAGATGCTGTAGAAGGTGTTCCTTTTCTTGAGCCAGAATCAGGCAGTCGTCCAAGTAAGGATAAATTTGAATGCCTTGAAGCCTGAAGTAAGCTATCACTGGAGCCAGAACCTTTGTGAATACTCTGGGCGCAGTAGATAAGCCAAAGGGCAATGCAGAGAACTGATAATGAAAATCTCCAGTTCGAAACCGCAGATACTTTCTGCAACTTAGCCTTATGGGCACATGAAGGTAAGCTTCCTTGAGATCCAAAGTTACCATCCAGTGATCCTTGCCCAGCAGAGGTAACAGTTGCTGTAACGTCAACATCTTGAACTTGGGAATGTCCAGATAAGTGTTGAGGATAGATAAATCCAAAATTGGTCTCCACGTGTTCCCCTTCTTTGGCACTAGGAACAGGCGAGAATAAAATCCAAGCCCCTTTCTGACACAGGGACTGGCTGAATAGCCCCTATCTGGAGTAACTGAGAAACTTGCTTGTGAGCCTCTTTTCTTTGTGGAGGAGGAACATCTGGCATGCCCTTGAAAGGGGCATTGTGTGGAAATAAAATCTGTACCGTGATGAATGATATCCAGCACCCATCTGTCTTGAGTGATTAAATCCCAATTTTCTTTGAAAAGAGACAATCTTCCTCCTAAAGGAGCTGCCAGGAGAGTC
This sequence comes from Protopterus annectens, assembly GCF_019279795.1. Classification (NCBI taxonomy): domain Eukaryota; kingdom Metazoa; phylum Chordata; order Ceratodontiformes; family Protopteridae; genus Protopterus; species Protopterus annectens. The sequence goes on along the minus strand of NC_056749.1, from coordinate 62,775,741 downwards.
CACTGGCAGCTGAAAAGGCAGGTCATTGGTTCTGCTTACGAAAGGACTGACCCCTGCCCTCACCAGAAGTCTGAGCAGGTGAACTGTCTGATCTAGGCCTAAACAAACCTTGAGCCCTGCCCCTACCACGTCTAGACCTACCCCTAGACTGGGCACCATAAGCAGGATATGTCCACCCCTTAGCAGGCCAATTTCTACTAAACTTCGGAGGCTGCACCTGCAAAAAATCTTTAACAGTCTGCATAGACTTAGCTTTATCCTCCATTTTCTTTAAAACTGCTTCCACAGGTTGTCCAAACAACACATCAGACTGTAAAGGAGCATCCAAAATCCTGGTCTTAACATGCTCAGCTAAATTCTGATCCTTCAACCATGCATGTCTGCGAAGAACAGAACTAGTAGCAGCCACCCTCGAGGAGGCCTGAACAGCATCAAAACCACACTGCAAAGAATGCTTACCCACTTGTTCAGACACATGAACCAAATCCAGCAATTCTTTACACTCAATACCTTCCAAAGCATCCACCTTAGATTTCAATTGTGAAAGGAGATAATTCTGATATTTCAGCATATGAAACTGACAATTCAACGCCTCATGGCCAAAGTGGAAGAAGTATATACTTTCTTACCCCACCTATCCAAAGCCCTTGCCTCTTTATCAGAGGGTACAGGATTTTTAACCACAGAAGCTTTAACACCTTTAGGCCCCTGAGAAACAGTTTCGGGTCTGCCCTGGGACTCTTAAACAAATACTTATGAGCTTGGGCACCCTATAATACCTATCAGGCTTAACAGGAGCAGGAGGCAAGGAGTCAGGGTTCAGAGAAGCCTCTGCAAAACATCCTCCACCACATTCAACACGGAGGAATAGCTAAGGGCCTATGCTGAGGCAAAAACAAGAATTCCCTAAGCCTTTTTCTAGAGTCAGAGTAATCTTGGCCTTCCCATTTAAAGTGCTCCCTCATGGAGTGAAGAGTCTCTGAAAATGAAAAATCCTCAGGAGGAGAAGCAAGGGTGGAATCATCCACATCAGAATCAGAATAAGTAGGAAACTCTTGCAAGTCTTCCCAGAAGACTCAAGCCTGTGAACACTGTTCAAAACTATCAAACTCCTGTTCCACCCTAGGCCTCTTATCAGGTGGGGCATAGAACCTCTAATCAGAGTAATCAAATCTTCTGCCATTTTGAGCATATGTTTCTTAGGCACAGAGCCGAAATGCTAGGAGAAGCCCCCACAGAAACTGAACTTGGCCTACCTCTAAAAGAAGCTTTGGCAACAGAAGGAGGCCCTAACTACCTTGGGAAGAGAGGGAAGAACAGTTACCAGAGAAGCCCCTCAGCCTGGCCTGCCTCCTGAGAGGCACATCCTGTAACAGTAAAGTATCTGCCTGAGACTCCATTGAAACTCCTGGCAAAACCTCCGGCTCCCCTGAGCCTTCCAAAGGACCGACATCCGGGCTGCGGTTCCTCTCCCTAGGCTTCACTGTTTTATCTTGCGCTTCTTGGATGAAGCAGGCGCGGAGCATCCGGCGGCATATTATAATTACGTTTCCCAAACACTAACCTAGCACAATCAAGCCTCCTCTTAATAGTGCGCTTGTTAAATCTAGCACAAGAGCGGCAACCAACAACGTCGTGCTCAGGCCCTAAACAAGGTATACACAATGTATGAAAATCCTTATGCGGTATCTGCTTCCCACAAGAAATACAGTTATTCACTTTTCTGACATCCGTTTAAATACTGAGGCAAGAAAAACCAAAATGTTCTAACGGGTTACTTAGCCAACTCTGTATTCGGTCTGAAACTCCGGTTTCGGAAAATCTCAGAACGCCAACCTGCACTCGCAAAACTGCTTCTGCATCGGACCATGCGGCAAAAAAGACTGAGGAAATGACGTCGGTCATGCGCATTAGTACCCTGACGTACTGACGTCAGTCTAAGGCGCCATGACCGGCGTCAGCCTCATACTCTGGTATTCGGGCCGACTGGGACGCGGACTATACCCAATTGTCAGGACTGCAGCAAGGGAAGACGAAGAACATCTCACAGCCTTAACCCTCTGCACCAAACCCTGTACCAAAGGAAGTACAGCTCACAGCCTTAACCCTCTGCACCAAACCCTGTACCAAAGGAAGTACAGCTCACAGCCTTAACCCTCTGCACCAAACCCTGTACCAAAGGAAGTACAGCTCACAGCCTTAACCCTCTGCACCAAACCCTGTACCAAAGGAAGTACAGCTCACAGCCTTAACCCTCTGCACCAAACCCTGTACCAAAGGAAGTACAGCTCACAGCCTTAACCCTCTGCACCAAACCCTGTACCAAAGGAAGTACAGCTCACAGCCTTAACCCTCTGCACCAAACCCTGTACCAAAGGAAGTACAACTCACAGCCTTAACCCTCTGCACCAAACCCTGTACCAAAGGAAGTACAGCTCACAGCCTTAACCCTCTGCACCAAACCCTGTACCAAAGGAAGTACAACTCACAGCCTTAACCCTCTGCACCAAACCCTGTACCAAAGGAAGTACAGCTCACAGCCTTAACCCTCTGCACCAAACCCTGTACCAAAGGAAGTACAGCTCACAGCCTTAACCCTCTGCACCAAACCCTGTACCAAAGGAAGTACAGCTCACAGCCTTAACCCTCTGCACCAAACCCTGTACCAAAGGAAGTACAGCTCACAGCCTTAACCCTCTGCACCAAACCCTGTACCAAAGGAAGTACAGCTCACAGCCTTAACCCTCTGCACCAAACCCTGTACCAAAGGAAGTACAGCTCACAGCCTTAACCCTCTGCACCAAACCCTGTACCAAAGGAAGTACAGCTCACAGCCTTAACCCTCTGCACCAAACCCTGTACCAAAGGAAGTACAGCTCACAGCCTTAACCCTCTGCACCAAACCCTGTACCAAAGGAAGTACAACTCACAGCCTTAACCCTCTGCACCAAACCCTGTACCAAAGGAAGTACAGCTCACAGCCTTAACCCTCTGCACCAAACCCTGTACCAAAGGAAGTACAGCTCACAGCCTTAACCCTCTGCACCAAACCCTGTACCAAAGGAAGTACAACTCACAGCCTTAACCCTCTGCACCAAACCCTGTACCAAAGGAAGTACAGCTCACAGCCTTAACCCTCTGCACCAAACCCTGTACCAAAGGAAGTACAGCTCACAGCCTTAACCCTCTGCACCAAACCCTGTACCAAAGGAAGTACAGCTCACAGCCTTAACCCTCTGCACCAAACCCTGTACCAAAGGAAGTACAGCTCACAGCCTTAACCCTCTGCACCAAACCCTGTACCAAAGGAAGTACAGCTCACAGCCTTAACCCTCTGCACCAAACCCTGTACCAAAGGAAGTACAGCTCACAGCCTTAACCCTCTGCACCAAACCCTGTACCAAAGGAAGTACAGCTCACAGCCTTAACCCTCTGCACCAAACCCTGTACCAAAGGAAGTACAGCTCACAGCCTTAACCCTCTGCACCAAACCCTGTACCAAAGGAAGTACAGCTCACAGCCTTAACCCTCTGCACCAAACCCTGTACCAAAGGAAGTACAGCTCACAGCCTTAACCCTCTGCACCAAACCCTGTACCAAAGGAAGTACAGCTCACAGCCTTAACCCTCTGCACCAAACCCTGTACCAAAGGAAGTACAGCTCACAGCCTTAACCCTCTGCACCAAACCCTGTACCAAAGGAAGTACAACTCACAGCCTTAACCCTCTGCACCAAACCCTGTACCAAAGGAAGTACAGCTCACAGCCTTAACCCTCTGCACCAAACCCTGTACCAAAGGAAGTACAGCTCACAGCCTTAACCCTCTGCACCAAACCCTGTACCAAAGGAAGTACAGCTCACAGCCTTAACCCTCTGCACCAAACCCTGTACCAAAGGAAGTACAGCTCACAGCCTTAACCCTCTGCACCAAACCCTGTACCAAAGGAAGTACAGCTCACAGCCTTAACCCTCTGCACCAAACCCTGTACCAAAGGAAGTACAGCTCACAGCCTTAACCCTCTGCACCAAACCCTGTACCAAAGGAAGTACAGCTCACAGCCTTAACCCTCTGCACCAAACCCTGTACCAAAGGAAGTACAGCTCACAGCCTTAACCCTCTGCACCAAACCCTGTACCAAAGGAAGTACAGCTCACAGCCTTAACCCTCTGCACCAAACCCTGTACCAAAGGAAGTACAGCTCACAGCCTTAACCCTCTGCACCAAACCCTGTACCAAAGGAAGTACAGCTCACAGCCTTAACCCTCTGCACCAAACCCTGTACCAAAGGAAGTACAGCTCACAGCCTTAACCCTCTGCACCAAACCCTGTACCAAAGGAAGTACAGCTCACAGCCTTAACCCTCTGCACCAAACCCTGTACCAAAGGAAGTACAGCTCACAGCCTTAACCCTCTGCACCAAACCCTGTACCAAAGGAAGTACAACTCACAGCCTTAACCCTCTGCACCAAACCCTGTACCAAAGGAAGTACAGCTCACAGCCTTAACCCTCTGCACCAAACCCTGTACCAAAGGAAGTACAACTCACAGCCTTAACCCTCTGCACCAAACCCTGTACCAAAGGAAGTACAGCTCACAGCCTTAACCCTCTGCACCAAACCCTGTACCAAAGGAAGTACAGCTCACAGCCTTAACCCTCTGCACCAAACCCTGTACCAAAGGAAGTACAGCTCACAGCCTTAACCCTCTGCACCAAACCCTGTACCAAAGGAAGTACAGCTCACAGCCTTAACCCTCTGCACCAAACCCTGTACCAAAGGAAGTACAGCTCACAGCCTTAACCCTCTGCACCAAACCCTGTACCAAAGGAAGTACAGCTCACAGCCTTAACCCTCTGCACCAAACCCTGTACCAAAGGAAGTACAGCTCACAGCCTTAACCCTCTGCACCAAACCCTGTACCAAAGGAAGTACAGCTCACAGCCTTAACCCTCTGCACCAAACCCTGTACCAAAGGAAGTACAGCTCACAGCCTTAACCCTCTGCACCAAACCCTGTACCAAAGGAAGTACAGCTCACAGCCTTAACCCTCTGCACCAAACCCTGTACCAAAGGAAGTACAGCTCACAGCCTTAACCCTCTGCACCAAACCCTGTACCAAAGGAAGTACAGCTCACAGCCTTAACCCTCTGCACCAAACCCTGTACCAAAGGAAGTACAGCTCACAGCCTTAACCCTCTGCACCAAACCCTGTACCAAAGGAAGTACAGCTCACAGCCTTAACCCTCTGCACCAAACCCTGTACCAAAGGAAGTACAGCTCACAGCCTTAACCCTCTGCACCAAACCCTGTACCAAAGGAAGTACAGCTCACAGCCTTAACCCTCTGCACCAAACCCTGTACCAAAGGAAGTACAGCTCACAGCCTTAACCCTCTGCACCAAACCCTGTACCAAAGGAAGTACAGCTCACAGCCTTAACCCTCTGCACCAAACCCTGTACCAAAGGAAGTACAGCTCACAGCCTTAACCCTCTGCACCAAACCCTGTACCAAAGGAAGTACAGCTCACAGCCTTAACCCTCTGCACCAAACCCTGTACCAAAGGAAGTACAGCTCACAGCCTTAACCCTCTGCACCAAACCCTGTACCAAAGGAAGTACAGCTCACAGCCTTAACCCTCTGCACCAAACCCTGTACCAAAGGAAGTACAGCTCACAGCCTTAACCCTCTGCACCAAACCCTGTACCAAAGGAAGTACAGCTCACAGCCTTAACCCTCTGCACCAAACCCTGTACCAAAGGAAGTACAGCTCACAGCCTTAACCCTCTGCACCAAACCCTGTACCAAAGGAAGTACAGCTCACAGCCTTAACCCTCTGCACCAAACCCTGTACCAAAGGAAGTACAACTCACAGCCTTAACCCTCTGCACCAAACCCTGTACCAAAGGAAGTACAGCTCACAGCCTTAACCCTCTGCACCAAACCCTGTACCAAAGGAAGTACAGCTCACAGCCTTAACCCTCTGCACCAAACCCTGTACCAAAGGAAGTACAGCTCACAGCCTTAACCCTCTGCACCAAACCCTGTACCAAAGGAAGTACAGCTCACAGCCTTAACCCTCTGCACCAAACCCTGTACCAAAGGAAGTACAGCTCACAGCCTTAACCCTCTGCACCAAACCCTGTACCAAAGGAAGTACAGCTCACAGCCTTAACCCTCTGCACCAAACCCTGTACCAAAGGAAGTACAGCTCACAGCCTTAACCCTCTGCACCAAACCCTGTACCAAAGGAAGTACAGCTCACAGCCTTAACCCTCTGCACCAAACCCTGTACCAAAGGAAGTACAGCTCACAGCCTTAACCCTCTGCACCAAACCCTGTACCAAAGGAAGTACAGCTCACAGCCTTAACCCTCTGCACCAAACCCTGTACCAAAGGAAGTACAGCTCACAGCCTTAACCCTCTGCACCAAACCCTGTACCAAAGGAAGTACAGCTCACAGCCTTAACCCTCTGCACCAAACCCTGTACCAAAGGAAGTACAGCTCACAGCCTTAACCCTCTGCACCAAACCCTGTACCAAAGGAAGTACAGCTCACAGCCTTAACCCTCTGCACCAAACCCTGTACCAAAGGAAGTACAGCTCACAGCCTTAACCCTCTGCACCAAACCCTGTACCAAAGGAAGTACAGCTCACAGCCTTAACCCTCTGCACCAAACCCTGTACCAAAGGAAGTACAGCTCACAGCCTTAACCCTCTGCACCAAACCCTGTACCAAAGGAAGTACAGCTCACAGCCTTAACCCTCTGCACCAAACCCTGTACCAAAGGAAGTACAGCTCACAGCCTTAACCCTCTGCACCAAACCCTGTACCAAAGGAAGTACAGCTCACAGCCTTAACCCTCTGCACCAAACCCTGTACCAAAGGAAGTACAGCTCACAGCCTTAACCCTCTGCACCAAACCCTGTACCAAAGGAAGTACAGCTCACAGCCTTAACCCTCTGCACCAAACCCTGTACCAAAGGAAGTACAGCTCACAGCCTTAACCCTCTGCACCAAACCCTGTACCAAAGGAAGTACAGCTCACAGCCTTAACCCTCTGCACCAAACCCTGTACCAAAGGAAGTACAGCTCACAGCCTTAACCCTCTGCACCAAACCCTGTACCAAAGGAAGTACAGCTCACAGCCTTAACCCTCTGCACCAAACCCTGTACCAAAGGAAGTACAGCTCACAGCCTTAACCCTCTGCACCAAACCCTGTACCAAAGGAAGTACAGCTCACAGCCTTAACCCTCTGCACCAAACCCTGTACCAAAGGAAGTACAGCTCACAGCCTTAACCCTCTGCACCAAACCCTGTACCAAAGGAAGTACAGCTCACAGCCTTAACCCTCTGCACCAAACCCTGTACCAAAGGAAGTACAGCTCACAGCCTTAACCCTCTGCACCAAACCCTGTACCAAAGGAAGTACAGCTCACAGCCTTAACCCTCTGCACCAAACCCTGTACCAAAGGAAGTACAGCTCACAGCCTTAACCCTCTGCACCAAACCCTGTACCAAAGGAAGTACAGCTCACAGCCTTAACCCTCTGCACCAAACCCTGTACCAAAGGAAGTACAGCTCACAGCCTTAACCCTCTGCACCAAACCCTGTACCAAAGGAAGTACAGCTCACAGCCTTAACCCTCTGCACCAAACCCTGTACCAAAGGAAGTACAGCTCACAGCCTTAACCCTCTGCACCAAACCCTGTACCAAAGGAAGTACAGCTCACAGCCTTAACCCTCTGCACCAAACCCTGTACCAAAGGAAGTACAGCTCACAGCCTTAACCCTCTGCACCAAACCCTGTACCAAAGGAAGTACAGCTCACAGCCTTAACCCTCTGCACCAAACCCTGTACCAAAGGAAGTACAGCTCACAGCCTTAACCCTCTGCACCAAACCCTGTACCAAAGGAAGTACAGCTCACAGCCTTAACCCTCTGCACCAAACCCTGTACCAAAGGAAGTACAGCTCACAGCCTTAACCCTCTGCACCAAACCCTGTACCAAAGGAAGTACAGCTCACAGCCTTAACCCTCTGCACCAAACCCTGTACCAAAGGAAGTACAGCTCACAGCCTTAACCCTCTGCACCAAACCCTGTACCAAAGGAAGTACAGCTCACAGCCTTAACCCTCTGCACCAAACCCTGTACCAAAGGAAGTACAGCTCACAGCCTTAACCCTCTGCACCAAACCCTGTACCAAAGGAAGTACAGCTCACAGCCTTAACCCTCTGCACCAAACCCTGTACCAAAGGAAGTACAGCTCACAGCCTTAACCCTCTGCACCAAACCCTGTACCAAAGGAAGTACAGCTCACAGCCTTAACCCTCTGCACCAAACCCTGTACCAAAGGAAGTACAGCTCACAGCCTTAACCCTCTGCACCAAACCCTGTACCAAAGGAAGTACAGCTCACAGCCTTAACCCTCTGCACCAAACCCTGTACCAAAGGAAGTACAGCTCACAGCCTTAACCCTCTGCACCAAACCCTGTACCAAAGGAAGTACAGCTCACAGCCTTAACCCTCTGCACCAAACCCTGTACCAAAGGAAGTACAGCTCACAGCCTTAACCCTCTGCACCAAACCCTGTACCAAAGGAAGTACAGCTCACAGCCTTAACCCTCTGCACCAAACCCTGTACCAAAGGAAGTACAGCTCACAGCCTTAACCCTCTGCACCAAACCCTGTACCAAAGGAAGTACAGCTCACAGCCTTAACCCTCTGCACCAAACCCTGTACCAAAGGAAGTACAGCTCACAGCCTTAACCCTCTGCACCAAACCCTGTACCAAAGGAAGTACAGCTCACAGCCTTAACCCTCTGCACCAAACCCTGTACCAAAGGAAGTACAGCTCACAGCCTTAACCCTCTGCACCAAACCCTGTACCAAAGGAAGTACAGCTCACAGCCTTAACCCTCTGCACCAAACCCTGTACCAAAGGAAGTACAGCTCACAGCCTTAACCCTCTGCACCAAACCCTGTACCAAAGGAAGTACAGCTCACAGCCTTAACCCTCTGCACCAAACCCTGTACCAAAGGAAGTACAGCTCACAGCCTTAACCCTCTGCACCAAACCCTGTACCAAAGGAAGTACAGCTCACAGCCTTAACCCTCTGCACCAAACCCTGTACCAAAGGAAGTACAGCTCACAGCCTTAACCCTCTGCACCAAACCCTGTACCAAAGGAAGTACAGCTCACAGCCTTAACCCTCTGCACCAAACCCTGTACCAAAGGAAGTACAGCTCACAGCCTTAACCCTCTGCACCAAACCCTGTACCAAAGGAAGTACAGCTCACAGCCTTAACCCTCTGCACCAAACCCTGTACCAAAGGAAGTACAGCTCACAGCCTTAACCCTCTGCACCAAACCCTGTACCAAAGGAAGTACAGCTCACAGCCTTAACCCTCTGCACCAAACCCTGTACCAAAGGAAGTACAGCTCACAGCCTTAACCCTCTGCACCAAACCCTGTACCAAAGGAAGTACAGCTCACAGCCTTAACCCTCTGCACCAAACCCTGTACCAAAGGAAGTACAGCTCACAGCCTTAACCCTCTGCACCAAACCCTGTACCAAAGGAAGTACAGCTCACAGCCTTAACCCTCTGCACCAAACCCTGTACCAAAGGAAGTACAGCTCACAGCCTTAACCCTCTGCACCAAACCCTGTACCAAAGGAAGTACAGCTCACAGCCTTAACCCTCTGCACCAAACCCTGTACCAAAGGAAGTACAGCTCACAGCCTTAACCCTCTGCACCAAACCCTGTACCAAAGGAAGTACAGCTCACAGCCTTAACCCTCTGCACCAAACCCTGTACCAAAGGAAGTACAGCTCACAGCCTTAACCCTCTGCACCAAACCCTGTACCAAAGGAAGTACAGCTCACAGCCTTAACCCTCTGCACCAAACCCTGTACCAAAGGAAGTACAGCTCACAGCCTTAACCCTCTGCACCAAACCCTGTACCAAAGGAAGTACAGCTCACAGCCTTAACCCTCTGCACCAAACCCTGTACCAAAGGAAGTACAGCTCACAGCCTTAACCCTCTGCACCAAACCCTGTACCAAAGGAAGTACAGCTCACAGCCTTAACCCTCTGCACCAAACCCTGTACCAAAGGAAGTACAGCTCACAGCCTTAACCCTCTGCACCAAACCCTGTACCAAAGGAAGTACAGCTCACAGCCTTAACCCTCTGCACCAAACCCTGTACCAAAGGAAGTACAGCTCACAGCCTTAACCCTCTGCACCAAACCCTGTACCAAAGGAAGTACAGCTCACAGCCTTAACCCTCTGCACCAAACCCTGTACCAAAGGAAGTACAGCTCACAGCCTTAACCCTCTGCACCAAACCCTGTACCAAAGGAAGTACAGCTCACAGCCTTAACCCTCTGCACCAAACCCTGTACCAAAGGAAGTACAGCTCACAGCCTTAACCCTCTGCACCAAACCCTGTACCAAAGGAAGTACAGCTCACAGCCTTAACCCTCTGCACCAAACCCTGTACCAAAGGAAGTACAGCTCACAGCCTTAACCCTCTGCACCAAACCCTGTACCAAAGGAAGTACAGCTCACAGCCTTAACCCTCTGCACCAAACCCTGTACCAAAGGAAGTACAGCTCACAGCCTTAACCCTCTGCACCAAACCCTGTACCAAAGGAAGTACAGCTCACAGCCTTAACCCTCTGCACCAAACCCTGTACCAAAGGAAGTACAGCTCACAGCCTTAACCCTCTGCACCAAACCCTGTACCAAAGGAAGTACAACTCACAGCCTTAACCCTCTGCACCAAACCCTGTACCAAAGGAAGTACAGCTCACAGCCTTAACCCTCTGCACCAAACCCTGTACCAAAGGAAGTACAGCTCACAGCCTTAACCCTCTGCACCAAACCCTGTACCAAAGGAAGTACAGCTCACAGCCTTAACCCTCTGCACCAAACCCTGTACCAAAGGAAGTACAGCTCACAGCCTTAACCCTCTGCACCAAACCCTGTACCAAAGGAAGTACAGCTCACAGCCTTAACCCTCTGCACCAAACCCTGTACCAAAGGAAGTGCAGCTCACAGCCTTAACGCTCTGCTCTAACTGCTGCAGTACTTGCTCTACTTAGATGACGGATGTCCAGGACTGCTGGATCCATCATAGCACAGATACCTTCACAGAGATCTCTCCTCAGGACGCTGGAGGTCACTGAGTTCTGTATGCAAAGTATCGTAATATAGTTAAACGTACCAAAATAGTGCATGTTTGAATGATCGCTACAGCAGTAGCCTTAGCTATATGGGTTACAGCCTAGTAAGGATATAACAGCCAGACAAATTTGAAAGCTTCAGGGCACTGTCTATACACATGTCTATACACACAAACCATTAGACAGCTCACTCTGAGCTGACTAAAAGACAGGTTTGAGTGTCAAAGCTTTCATGCCAATGGGGGAGCTACGCCCTGAGAGGTCATTGCTAGGAACAAAAAGAAACAAACATCCACATCCTGGCATAGAAAAACACACCAAAAATAAGGGGGACAGAGGGTGGATACTACAGCAGTGATCACTGTAATGTAATTTCTTACTGTTAATTTAATTACACAGCTTTACTATGCTCATCATATTAGACTACCACACCTTAGGGGGAACAGCAGCTCCTGGAGAATTATCCTAGCAGAGCTTGACCTAGGCCTGGAGAAAGAATCTAGCTTGTAGTGCTTTGTAACGGTAAGCTAAGAACCAACTTGCTGCTTCTAGAACACTTCGAGTCCAACCCTTTCCATAAAAAGCACAGGCAAAGCCAAGGTCCTACTTTGAATAGTTCTATTGTGGTGGGATTAATGGCCTGACACAGTCATTTGGAAATGGTTTGATTTGACACAGGCTTTCCATTCTTCTTACCTTCAGAAGAAATAAACCAATTGATCAGAAGTTATAAAAAAAAAAAAAAAAAAAAAAAAAAAAAACTTTGTTCTGTCAAGACAGTAGCAGAGTTGGCTGAAGACATCCAATGTATGAAGCATCCTGTCTCTGTCATTTTTGGGTTCAGCGAAGAACACATAGAAATGGATAGGTTTGGCAAAGTATTTAACTTGGATACCACTTTAGGCATACAAAAAGTACTCGATGGAAAATGAGACAAGGCTGATTCTCCAAAAGAGCTTGTACCCCAAGATATACTTCTTGCCGGGGTCAGAGCAATCAGTAAAACTGTCTTCCATGTTAAGAATCTCAAGTCAGACAGTGGAGCTGGTTCAAATGGAGCATGTGTTAGCTTCTGTAACACAAAATTAAGATTCTAAAGAGGAGCTAGCGGTTGGACTGGAGGTCTCTTCTGTAATATCTCTTTCAAAAATCTTTTTGACATGAGAATGCATTCAAACCACTGTGGCCTGGGCCACAGTGATCTTGAAGTTATTCATTTTGAATCTTCAGAACTACCCTGAATATCAGTGGAAAGGGTAGAAAGGCATATAGGAAACATTCCTGTCCAAAGAAAGACAAGGAAACAGCATTTGTCTTGCAGGCTTCTTACATGGAGCTCTGGAGCAGAGGTTTGTAAGTGGACTGTCCAGAGAGGACGCATGGTTACTTGAACTCTTCATAGATGCATCAAATCTTCAAAGACCTCCTGATCTGGTTTTCTTTCCTGAGGGTCTACCTTTGCCCTGCTCAACTGGTCTGCCACGCTACCTTGATCTGACAGAATGTACGATGCCTGTAACAGGAGAGTGTACTGTGAAGCTAGACGCCTGCTGACATGGCTAGTCTACGTAAGCTCTGGGTCGCCCTGCTTGTTTACATGCCACATCACTTTGTCTGTAATGACGAAGTGGTTCTGAGGACAATTAGTGATTCAGAGAGTTCAGTGCCTTCAAAAGGGCAATTATCTCTTATATTTCTGTGTTTAGGTCTGTTTATGTTACACTGCACTTTTATTCCCCTTGACACTGCTCCCAAGCAAAATCCAAGACATCTGTGGTGAGTGACAGCTTTGCAGCGGGAGGGGAGAATGGGATTCAGGGATTTTTAATGTCTCCCCAAGTGGCTTTTCTTACAACGCACAGAACTGGTATCTGAAAATAAAATGTGTGCTGGTGCTGGGACTAGAGAGACTTCAGATTCCACTGTATCTGTCTCAAGTGGAATCTTGAAACAGGTATCATGAGAAACATTAATGCCATGAGATCCAGAATCCTGAGGTATTCCCTCACACCGACCAAAGTCAGAGTGGAAAACCTCTGGAATAGATCTAAATGTACATCTAGTTTTCCCTGTAGAAGAAAAGTTCTTTTTACTGAATTGTCTAGCAGGCCCTCCAGGTGCATAATCCTGCTTGATGGAGTAAAAAAAAACAACTTTTGGATGTTCTCTTGGAATCCCAGCCAGTGTAGGAAATCTCTCACTCAGATCAGAGATCTCTGACATGTTGAAAAAGACTCTGCAAAGTCTAAATATGGACAAACCTGGATACCCTGTAATCTGCAATTGGCTACGACAGGAGCTAGACACTTTGTGAGCACTCTGAGCAGCTGATAGCCCAAATGGTAAGGCAGGGTACTGATGAACCCTATGAGCAGTGGATAGCCCAAAGGGTAAGGCACAGTGCTGATGAGCCCTCTTAAGCAGTGTACAGCCCAAACGGTAAGGCAGAGTGCTGATGAGCCCTCTGAGCAGTGGATAGCCCAAAGTGTAAGGCAGAGTGCTGATGAGCCCTCTGAGCAGTGGTTAGCCCAAATGGTAAGGCAGAGTACTGATAACGTGATCCAGACACACAAAATTGGATGAAAAGCAATGTGGTGATACATCTTTTAAATCTAAAGTTACAAAAAACTTAAATGAGGAAGTAGGGTAATGAGTTGTAGAATTAAACATTTTTAACTTGGGCACAGTCAACTACTGGTTTAGGAAAGATAGACCCACAACTGGTTTGCAGGCATTTCCTTTCTCTGGCACTAAAAACACTCTTGAATAAAAGCCTTTTCCCAACTGGGAAGGAGGAATGGTTTCCATTACCTCTTGAGACAGCATGTGCTGTAGGACAGGAGGAAACAGAAAGGTTTGGACTAGCGCATATGGAATAACTCCCTGAAAAGGAAGAACTTCTTCTCACTGTCACACGTAAACTTGCCGAAACAGCCTCAGAACCCATTTTTCTGAAATAATCTGTTGCCAAAGAGATAAAGAGAAATTCAGACTTTCCAGAAGGGATAAGGTAATGCCACGGTGGGAAGGGGAACAAGGTCCTTTATACAGTCAGTCTGGCTTACTTGATGTTCCTTTGTTCTGGGGGTTCCTGCTTTCTTTTTGGAACCTCCCTGACACTGGTTTTAAATGTCTGCTTGTCAGCATTCTGCTTAGACTGTTTGTTTTGTCCTTTTCTAAAACTGAATGAAGAGAGGAAAAATCCCTTGAAAGATTTAGAGCAGGACTGAATAATCAGATATTCCCTGAAGCAGCTCGCCTCTCTCATTACATTTCTGATAACCTCTGTAGCAGAGAGTCCAAAAACTAAATCTCTAGCCAAAGGCGAATTCAAAATCTAATTTTTTACATCTGGGAGGTTCCAAGAACACAGCCAGCCAAACCTCATGAACACAATACCAGTGGCCATAACCCTAGTATGTACAGAGTCATATACCCACATTTAACAATGGATAGTGACCTAGAAATGGAAGAAACCAAACCACACAAAGCAATATTTTTCCTCACAGGAGGGAACTGCAAATGAATCACTCCTCATACTCTCACAACTATTCAGAATAAACGTTAACATATGAGCCTGAAAAGTTGCAGAAGCGTAATTTTTTTCCCTCAAATCTATCAATTGTTTTACCATCTTTGTCTGAATGGAAAGATTAGAATTAACAAAACATTTTTCAGCAGCTGAATTAACTAAAGCTATACCTGCTGGGTCAGGTTTTGGAGGACTGTAGAAAAAAATTGAAAGACTGAGGAATTTTGTATATCTTACCTGCTTTCTTAGGTCCAGCAAGTTGGCTATTTGGGAAAGCACAGCCTGTGACAATATTATCGTCCAACGTTAACAGCATTGGAGAATAAGTGAGAGTTCTGGAATTCCATTTGTAACAGTTCACAGTATTGTCTGAGGGACTAAGAAACCTGTGTTCTCCCACTAAAAACACTGGCAAATTCAAGAAATAGTCTCAGAGAAAGAGAATCCCTCACAGGGAGATTCAGATACCATGCTCTCCTCAGTCACAATCAGAAAACTGAGTAGAAAAATCTGCATCACAATCCTTCACAGATTCACTATCTTGAATCTCTTAAGAAAAAAACAATACTCCCTTTTTTTTCTTTTACCACAAACCACCTTATAAGAAGGGTCAACAGCCTGTGCAAGACCCTGAGCCAGACTAAATAAACTACTCCTGTCCAGTAGAACTGGTGCAGGAAATGATAAATGTTTAGTTTTCAGGTTTCTTCTTTGACAGTAAATTTTGACAGATATTTTTACTAATGGAAGCAACAGCTTTCCCAGGGATGGGCACAACATTTTGGCTAAGCAGGGGCACCTTCCCTGCCTCTTCTTCAAAGACCAATAAAGTGGCTCTCCTTTAACCACTAAGGAGTCTCCAATGGCTGCAGAGGACATGGCTATCCCCCAGTCCCTAAAAGCTACACAGGCAGTACCTGATGGACCTGGAGGAAGAGCTGTGTGGTCTGAGGAACCAACATTGGCCAAAGCTGAGTCACCCACCTGCGGCTAATGCAAATTACTATCCCACTGTAGTGGCAAATACAGTTTAGTTAACTTTTTCTTTTTTGTGGCTGGAAGAAGGAATGACTGTGGGACTGGTACATTATTCCATGGTCAAGCCATAAATGGTGTCTCTTTAGTGAGAAAACTAAGCAGGAAAAGCCAATAAAAATAAAAAGCCTTTAAAAGTCACTTTTTCCCAGTCAAAACACAGTAAGCACTTCAAGGCACTTTGCAATCCCAAAAAAGTAAGTTAAACTCTGCTTAACAACAGAAAAGCAGTTTTAGTTTTAAACAACTTTTAAACTGACAAGAATAAAAGTGTGCCCGTTTAAAAGTCAAGTCATGTGACAGTCAAACAATGAATGTTATTCACTTACCATAATGTTAGATCAGTGTTGTCTTAGGTTCATCTGTAGGTACTAGGCTATCGGCCCAAGGGCCTAAGTAACCCTAGCCAACAAGGTTCCCTGGCTTTCGCCACCCAAGAAAGTTATTTTCCTGTGCCAGTCAAGTAGAGCCACAGAAGTGATTCCTGGGGTGACGTTCCTATTTCCCATTCACTCAAGATTTTTCTTGAAGAGTGCTAATGAGGAACTCTGCTTGACATAGATGGGTAGCTTGTTCCAGAGTATGGGAAGTCTCTAGAACAGGCATCTATGCCTCCAGCAAGTTCTGTTTATTGTGGTGACAAGGTTTAGATCCCCTGAGCGTATAGCTTGGAGGGATTGGGATTTCTTTAGGTGTAGCATGTCCAACAGCTCTGGGTTTGATATAGCTTTGTATGTTAGGCAGTGAACACCTTGGAGTAGGTGCTTTGCTACAGAGTAAAGATGTAGTTTGAGACGGCCAGCTTAAGGCATCTGTTTGAGGCCGGTAATCCTCTTTGTGAGGTACTTCTGTGGCCTTTCCAGCTGCTGTAGATGTCTTGTGTGGTACATTCCAAAAGGGGTGTTGTATCCTATAATGGGTCTAATGAGTGATGAGTAATGGGGAACAATTACCTCTTTTCTCCTGGATGAGAACCCTTTTGTGATGAGGTGTGCCACGTAGAAGTATTTCCTGACCACTGTGGCAATGTGATTATCAAAGGAGAGACTACTGTTCACCTGGGTCCCAAGGTCTCTTATCACACATATGGCATTAAGCAGACTGCCTCCTATGTGGTAGTTCATGGGTACAGAGTTTTTACCAAAGGGGATGACAATGCACTTTTTGGCATTTGGCTTGAGGTCATGGGTCTGACACCAGGCATCTGTCTCAGTGAGGCCCTTTTGTAGGATGTCCACATTATTTGGGGACTCGACTATGGCTCCTAGTTTGCAGTCACCTGCGACCTTCGTTAGCCAGAGACCTTCTGTGTTAGCCTGCACTTCAGAGACGTAGATACCAAATAGGAGAGGACTGAGGACTAAACCCTGTGGTACTTCACTTGTCACTGGTTTGAAGTCAGATTTGGAGTCTAACTTTTACCGTGTGGATTCTGTCAGTGAGCCAGTTGGCAACCCATCTTGTGATGTAGGGATTTATACCTAGTTTAGTGAGTTTATCTATAATTCCAGAATGGGGGATGGTGTTGAAAGCCCTGGCGAGATCAAGATAGGCTGTGTGAACCACCTTACCCTCATCTATGGTTTTGGTGACTGCCTCAAAGAAGTCAATCAGGTTCAGAAGACGTGAACTGCCTTTCACAAACCCGAACTGGGTGGGGTCCAGATTTAGAGGTTACCAATGTATTTGTTTATAAGTTCCATGATGATGTGTTCCATGGCCTTGCAGACCAGGCTCATCAGGCTAATAGGGTGACAATTCTTCCATCCTCCTCAACTGTATTACCAGATCTGAATGGGTCTGAAATCAGCAGCTCTCAGACTTTGGATCCAAGAGACAAACTCCTCCCTTTATCCATAATCCTTATCCGCCACTAGAATACCTCAGAATGAGTTTGCATGCCTAGTATGTCTGGATTACAAAGGCTGGAACATGACAAGGCTCAAGGTTTAAGTTCAGTGCGGTCAAGCTGGAGCCAAAGGAGAGAATGACAATTTGGTGGGGGGCCAGGAGGGAAAGTTAATGACAGTGAGGATAACACCGATATGGCATTATGGTAAATGCACTACTTTCTTATCTGAAGTTGTCTCTTCATCCATTCTCAGCTGATGGGACAGAGTCCCCAGCTATTACAAATTCTGGGAAGTCTCATAGAAGGATATTCCAGAGAATGGTGAACTCAAGAGAGCCCCAGACCTAGAATGCAAATTAAGCTTGCAATGGGAAACACATGTATGTGCACAGGATCAAGCAGCTGCTATGCAGATATCAAATGGTACCTTTGAGAACAGGCTGTAGAAGAAGCAACACGCTGGCAGAGTGGCTTTGCGATTACCAAGCAATGTTGATTCTTTCTCCTTCTATACACGTGAAATACATTCCGACAGCCACCTGAACAGACACTCCTTGTCCCACTTAGCTGAAGAAAAAGACAGACCGTCTTCCTAACAGCTTTGGTACGATGCATATACAATCTGAGTTGCTGTTGAACATCCATTAGATGCAAAATGTATTCCCTTTATTGAAGGAGGGTCTGACTGGGCCCTCATTTTATTGCATTTTTCACTATTTCTCTTCTGAATCTGAAGCTACTGCTATAAACTGATTTTGGGTTTACACTGTTACTTATCCAAGCTCTTAGGTGGATTATCAGCACTGCTCATCTAATTATGTATTTTACTCACTTTTCAAACAGTATTCATTGTTATTTTTCTGAGCACTTAAGTGGATTAGTAATTTTACCCATCTAAGTCATCTTCCAACAATACTAAGATGGGTCTATGTTTACCGATCAAATGAAATCCTAATTGAATGATTTCTCCACGAACACTAAACTTTGAATGTCTATTTCCGCGTCTGGGCATATCAACGAAAATCATCCCATTGAACTGTCATAGTCAGCCCAGAAACAAAAACCACCAGGTACATATTGAGAAGCCATTCACCGAACCCTGCTCATGTGGGGGGCTGTGCCCCCCCCCACTAATTATATATACAAACTTCGATATCGCACTATGGTAGGGAATGGGCAACCTTCCTTATCCCCACCATAATGCAAGCTTAGTAAGAACTACATGGTGCTGTGTTTCTATTGCCAAATTACGATATTTGCCCTTTCCCCACTGTAGTGAGATCTCGGACTTGGTACACACAATTAGCATGGGGTGTGAGGGGTGCAGCCAGTGAATGGCCCTCCAACACATACCTGGTGGTGTTCTGTCTGTCTGGGCCAACTACAACAGTTTGATGGGATGATTTTTGTTAATATGCCCAAACGAGGAAATCAACTGGAGAAGCCATTCGATTAAAGTTTTTTTCAGTCGGTAAACACAGACCCACCTAACACGACAAATAGCCATCTTACTCTTAACTTCTGTATACATGGCCCTAAAAGCTCCTCCGAGTCTTGCCTTCTCTGCTCATCTTACTGGGTACTGACAGATGAAGCTTAGATTGTTGGTATAATTTGAAATTCCCTTACTGTGCGTGTGTGTGTGTGTGTGTTCCTTACTGCTGGCTTGTCTGCTCTGAATCACCGTGTAATTACTTGTAGCTAATTGATAGATTTGTTTCTGGTACCTTTTCTTTTGTAGCTAACTAAACTGCATTTTTACATTAAGAAGAATGGAACCCCAATTCTAGTGGGAGTAAAAAAGTAGCCTGGTTTGCCTGAGTTGGAAATCACACAGGGATGCTTAAAGTGAGAATTACTTGTTCCTAGGTTCATAGCAGGTTACTAGGCTATCGACCCAGAGGTCATTTCAAGCCTAGCCATTTCATCCCAATGTAATACCCTAGAAATAATCCTGGGTATTGACTACAGTATTTAGTAATGACTGCCCATGTCCAGGAGGCTGTAGGCACTAACCCTGTTAAGAATTTACAGTGCCCCATCCACTCGTCCAGGTTTCTTTTGAACAGTGTCATACAGGTGTTCTGCTTGACATGAATTGGCAGCCTATTCCAAAGATGCAGCAGTTGCTATTTAGGTCCCTGGAATGGGTACCTCTAGTCCCATTTGATTTATGGATGTGCAGCAAATTCATTAGATTTTGGTCAGAGATTGTCCTGTAAGTCAGGCATAAGTTTTCCTCAAGAATTCTATACAATACCGAGTATAGCGACGGGGACTTTACTAGAAACCTCTGAGGTCACACCAACTGCTGCATGTGCTTTGTACTGTACATACTAAAAGGGGCATTATACTCAATTATGGGCCTGATTAGTGACAAGTATAGAGAGATTATAACCTCCTTTGATCTAGAGGCGATGCTTTTGCTAATCAAATGTGCTATGCAGAAAGCCTTCCTTACTACAGTAGACACAGTGATCAAAATTAAGGTCACATCCTACTTGTGTTCCCAGATTTCTTACCACTGCATAGATAAACAGAATATTGTTGTTAATCTGATAGTGTGAAGGGACATTGTTTTTACAGAAGGGAATGATGATGCATTTCTTTGCATTCAGTTTGAGACCATGACTTAGACACCAATCGTTGGTCTCTGGACGACCCTCCTGAAGTATACTGACATCATTTGGGGATTCAATAATTGTAACCAGTTTGCAGTTGTCTGCAAATTTGGTCAGCCACAGCCCCTTAGTTTGGCCTGAACTTCTGAGAAGTATATACCAAACAGCAGGGGGCCCAGCACAGACTCCTGTGGCACCCCACTGGTGACAGGTCTGCTAATGATGTGGCGTCGCCCACTTTGATAGTGTGTCACCGGTTTGTGAGAGAGTTGGTAACCCATCTTACAGTAAAGGGGTTTACATTCAGTTTGCTAAATTTATCAATAATGCTCGAGTGAAGGATTGTGTCAAAGGTCTTTGCCAAGTTGAGGTATGCTGTTTGCACAGATTTGCCCTTGTCAATTGCCTTGATTACATTTTTGAAGAAATCCACCAGGTTTAACAAGCAGGATCTGCCCTTGATGAAGCCGAACTGGGTCGGATCCATGGTTTGGAGGTCACCTATGTCTTTATTTATGATGTCCATGATGATACATTCCATGGCCATACAGATGAGGCTGGTCAGACTTATAGGTCTATAATTCCCTGGGTGTGATGCTAAGCCACGTTTGTGGAGAGGAATAACTGCTGCTGTTCTCCATTCCGCAAGAACAAAGCTTGTGGTTAGGCTGTGACTGAATAGGGTACTTAATGGTGATGCTAGTTCATGTTTTAGTTTGTTTAGAAGACAGTCTGGGATGCCGTCTGGTCCCATACAGGCTGTGTTTTTTGCCTTAGATAAGATTTTAATGACCTGCTCTTCGAATATGTAAGGTGGGGGGGGAGTAAGGTTTGTGATACATTTGGAGGGGATAAGGGAGGGAAATTTTCACCAAATCTGTGCACTAACAGGTTTGCTATCAATGCGGAATTGGTGTGTGTGATAACGGTTAGTCACTAGTTCGGCACATGCCTGGGTCCCACGTTTTAGGCTGTGTACATTGCTGTAAAAGGCCTTATGGTTATCTTTGGCTCTGATTGCTAAATTTTTCTCAAATTTACTCCTAGAGGATTTGACCTCGTCTTGTCTGTTGAGGCTGAGGTGGGAGCTTTTCCATTGTTGGGGCCTCACCTTAGTTTTCTTAGACAGTGACATTTTGTGTTTGTTGATGCTTTTTACTTGGGGCTCGTCTTTGATTCTCTGTCTGGAACAGCCAAGTCTATACACTTATACAAGTGACTGTACAAAGCTTTAGTGTAACCCTTAGTGTAGTTACAACTGGCAGCCGGGGGTGGGGCTTGGAATGCATTTATACCTTCCCCTAGGAGGGTAGAGTTTACTTTGGTGAAGTTTTTAGTCTGACTTCGCCCTTTGTGAGTTCTGGTGTTAGTGCCAGTTTGAAGGGGACTGATCTGTTGTCAGTTTAACTAATGAGAGTCCGACGGTTGCTGTGGTGCATCTGTTTGTCATGTTAGTGAGGACCACATCTAGTATGTTTGTTCCTCTTGGGCTTTGAACAATTTGTTCCAGGGCATTCGAGTTAAAAAGTGAAGGAACTTTTGCAATAGTTTATTTGCTTTTTTATTTATTTAACATTTGTTTACCAAGAAAGTGAGACTTGGAAAAAGCCACTTTTCAGCGTAGTCCCAAGGAGAAATGCTCCAGGTGCATGTCTTTGTGACATGGGAGGAAATCTACACGAATGCAGAGAGGACATGCAAACTCTGCACAAAAGGCACCCCAACCAAGAATCAAACCAGAGAACCTCCTGCTGTGAAGCGACAATGCAAACTGCTGCACCACTGGGCCATCCACTAGTCTACTAGCCACTAGTGAGTTACAGCTAGAGTAGATTTCCCACTTGATGGTGAGATAACTGAAATTCCTCATGACCAGAGTGTTTGGCAATATTTGGATTGACTCCAGTTTGGTCAAGTAGGCCTTGTGTGCATCATGATCCATGGAGGGGGACCTATAACTAGCTCTGACTTGAATGGTATTTAGCTTTCCTGGCAGGAACTGAGCTTGTAGATGTATTTGGTAGGTCAAGGCCGTGTTCCACAATGCCATGGCTAGTCTGCAAAGGGGGTAGGAATGTGTACCCCCCTGCTTGCTTATGTACCACATAACTGTGGTGTCGTCTGTCTTTACCCACGGTAATCTGAACTTGGAGTAACTCCATGGAGTTGTCCAATCTAACTAGCTGGGAGGTGAATTTATCCCTAACATATATAGAAACATCATCTCCTTTGGTTCTCACATGTTCATATTGCGGTCTGAAGGTGTGGAAGGCATTGTAGCCTTGCACAGCTGGAGTACTCTCTGAGGTAATGAACCAGGTTTCTGTGATACCACAGACATCTACACCCTCCAGTGATAGAAAGTACTTCTAGGGTGTGCAGTTTTTGGTTTAAGCTCCTAGTGTTTTGCAACATAAAGTACAGTTGTGTACACTTACCATAAATGTAGATGTTCGAGTGTATTCACTGTTGCAGTCATCACATTTGGGTTATCTGCCTGCAGGTAGCCCTCAGCCGGCCTGAATACCAGAGTCTTTGGATTTCAGCGTCGGATGCTGTCGCTTCTTCCATGACATCAGGTCGTCAGGGGTATAAAACGTGCAGCTAACGCCATTACATCAGTTTTTCTTGCCCCAGATGTCAGGCGCCCCCACAACAGGAAGCAGTTATATGGTATGGAACACCCCCAGCAAAAAGCAAATGCACAAGATGTAATATCTATTCCAAATAAGAAGGAGAGGTAGAGCCAAGTGAAGTCAGGGGGCTGGAGGGAGGGTAACCAGGACTGCAAAAGTGAATACATTTATGGTAAGTGTACACAACTGTACTATGTTCTTCATGTTTCACTGTTGCAGTCATCACATTTGGGTTGATTCCCAAAGCTAAGGAAGGGTGGAGGCAGCTAAAGAACATTAGGGCTAGCAATCAAGCCCTGTAAGACTGCTATGGCAAATCCCAGCTCTGGATTTAGAAAAGATAGGCAGGTGGTAATGCTTGGTGAAAGTATGTACAGAGCTCCAAGTAGCAGCTTTCAGGATGTCCCTGGTAGGGACTCCTCTGAGAAATGCCGTACAGGTAGATGCAGCCCTGGTGGAATGTGATCTTATCCCCTGTGGTGTAGGTTTTTCATGGTGCTTGTAGCAGAAATGGATGCAATGGGCTATCCATTTGGAAATGGTTTGCTTTGAAATGGCCTTCCCCTCTGCTCCTGCAGCAAAGTTAAGCAGCTGGTCAGATTTTCTGAAAGGCTTAGTTCTGTCCAAATAGAATCTAAGCTGTCTGTGCACGTCCAAAGAATGCAGTATCTTTTCCCCTTTATTTTGAGGATTAGGGAAAAAAGTAGGCAAATTAATGGACTGGTTTAGATCTACAGTAGACACCACCTTGGGCATAAAGGATGGATTAGTCCTGAGGGAAACCCTGTCCGCATGGAAGATAATGAAAGGTTCCACTGCCATGAGGGCCTGCAGTTCAGACACTCTTCTTGCTGAAGTGATGGCTAGAAGCAAGGCTGTCTTCCAAGACAGGAA
This sequence comes from Protopterus annectens, assembly GCF_019279795.1. NCBI lineage: Eukaryota > Metazoa > Chordata > Ceratodontiformes > Protopteridae > Protopterus > Protopterus annectens. Next base: position 62,751,980 of record NC_056749.1, on the reverse strand, counting down.
TTTCAACTCTGCTGTAGCAGTTGGTTCAAAGGGGGGGAAGAGTGAGTTTTTCCAGTAGAAAGGTAAGGTCCCAGGCTGGAGTGGGAGCTCTCCTAGGGGGGTCTTAAATTTTTGGCCCCTCTAAGGAATTATTTTAGCAGGGGATGAGAGAATAGGGGTGGCTCAGTATTATAATGTGCTGAAATGGCAGAGGCATGAATCTTAATTGAAGAGAAGGATAGGCCCTTGTGGAGCATTTCTGTTAAATAATCTAGAATATGAGGTAGGCTGGGCACTGTTGTGCCCATCCCCTGAGCCTGGCTCCAGGAACAGAATCTTTTTCACTTTTCTGAATAGGATTTTCTAGTATTAGGTCTCCTTGCCTCAAGAAGGACATCCAGAACCTGCTTACTGAGAGTTGCTAGAGGTGAGCTCAGGGAATTAGCAAGGTTGCAAGGTTCAGGGTTTGAAGATAAGGGTGCAGAATCTGGCCAGCCTGCTGGGACAGCAGGGAAGGGGTCTGAGGCAGGTGCCATGGTTGTAGCACTGTCAGACTGCACAAAAGGGGGTACCAGTGCTGGCGAGGCCAGTCTGGGGCAATCAGTATTGTCTTTGGCTTGTCTTGTTTGATCTTTGGTAGAACCTTTGAGGGGAAAGGCAGAGGGTGAAGGCATAAATTGAGAGGCTTTACCAGGTAAAGGACAGGGCATCCACTTTCCAAGCTTGACTGTGGGGAGTTCTGGTGCAGAATTTGTTCAATTGGTAGTTCTGAGGGGAGCCAAACAGGTCTACCTCTGGTGTCCCCCATTTGTTCCTCAACAGCGAATATTTTGGGTTCCAGTTTCCATTCATGTGGGTCCATGAGATTTCTGTTTAAGTCATCTGCCAGTGAGTTTAGTTTGCCTGGCAGGAATTAAGCTTGCAGGTTCACTTGGTAGCTCAAGGCTGTGTTCTACAAAGACATGGCTAGTCTGCAGACTGGGTAGGAATGGGTTCACCCCTGCTTGTTTATGTACCACATAACTGTGGTGTTGTCTGTCTTTACCAGTAGTTGTCCTGGAAAAATAAGGTCTTTGAAGGCTGTCAGAGCATTATGTACAGCTAACATTTCTTTTTGATTGATATGCAAGTGCATCCGAATTGGGTTCCATTTACTCTGAATGCACTGCCCTGCCATGTGAGCCCCCCCCCCATGCATAATCTGATGTGTCTGTTAGGGTTTGGGTGGCAGGGGGTAGAGTGAAATGGAGTCCCTTGTTGTGGTAGCAGGCCTCTGCCCACCAAAGGAACTCTGTCCTTAGACAAGGAATGATAGGAATCATTGTCTCCAGGTCCTGAGAATGTTGACACCATAGACTTTTTAGATACCATTGAAGTTTCCTCATATGCAGTCTTGTATATGGAATTAACAGAATGCAAGAGGCCATGAACCCCAGGACTTGTAGGATTTTCCTTGCAGATAGCTGGGTTTTTGTGGCCAGTAGGTTGAAGTAATTTGTCAAATAAACCTGCTTTTCTGGAGTGAGGAATGCCATCTGGGAAGTTGTGTTCAAGCTTGCTCCCAGGAATACAATCTGTTGGCAGGGTACTAGCTGTGATTTCTTCTCGTTGATGGTGTACCCCAGTGAGGTTAGAAGACTGGAAGAATTAAGGTTAAGTCATTATGCCATTTTTCCATAGGGGGTGGCTTACTACTCCCATTTTGGAAGTGGGAGCTCCCCACTGCTTAGATCTGTGCATAGCCTGAGACGGAAGTCTTGGTGGTCTGCTTCTCCTGGGTTTGGACTGAGAAGGCCTGGAAGGGACTGGAAAAGACCAGTTCTTTGAAGGCCAATGCCTACTGAATCTAGGAGGCTGTACTTGTAAGAAATCTTTAACAGTTTACATAGATTTTGCTTTTTCCTCCATCCTTTTGAGGACTTCTGCTTTGTTGCCACAAAAGCGGTCTTGGTTTAACGGTGCATCCAGTAATTTAGCTTTAACATGATCTGGCAAGTTTTGTTCCTTAAGCCAAGCATGTCTTCTAAGTACAGACCCAGTGAAGTACAGCTGTGTACACTTACCATAAATTTAGCTGTTCAAGTCTTGGGTCCTGCGTCAGTTGCTGTCTCCTCTTCCATGACGTCAGGTCATCAGGGGTATAAAACATGCAGCCGAGGCCATTTTAATCAGTTTTTCTTGCCCCAGATGTCAGGTGCCCCCCAAATGGGGAGCAAAAATTTATATAAATAAAATGTAAATATATAAATGCATCTTAGAAACATAAAATTTACCTTCAACTAAAAGCAAATACACCACAAAGGCTTTTGAGTATAGTGAAGGAAAGAAAAAGTATAGAATGGGGGATGGCGGGTGGGTAAACCGGACTGCAACAGTGAATACACTCGAACATCTACATTTATGGTAAGTGTACACAACTGTACTATGTTCTTCGTGTTTCACTGTTGCAGTCATTACATTTGGGTAGAATCCCAAAGCTATGGTTGGGAGGCTGGACCTAAACAGCATTAAGTGCGGCTATAAGGCCTTGCAGCACTGCAGTGGCAAAGCCTGCCCTAGACTTAGAGTAGAGAGGCAAATGGTAATGCTTTATAAAGGTGAGAACAGAAAGTACAGTTTTGTACCTACCATAAATGTAGATGTTCGAAGATCCACATTGCTGCAGTCCTTACACTTGGGTAGTCCGCTGTCCTCGGTCGGCCCGAATATCAAAGTATTAGGCTGACGTCGGTCAAGGCGCTTAAGACTGACATCAGGACGTCAGGGTACAAATGCGCATGACCGACGTCATATCCTCAGTCTTTTCTTGCCCCAGATGTCAGAAGACCCTAAAAAGAAAGGTCAAAACCAAAAGACAGCAAAAAACAACCAACCACCCTTGCACTAATCATATGTACAATATATACAATATCCACAATATTCACAACCCAAACCACACAACCGCCTCTAACTACAGAGGGAAGGAGGGAGGTAAATTGGACTGCAGCAATGTGGATCTTGAACATCTACATTTATGGTAGGTACAAAACTGTACTATGTTCTTCATCTCACATTGCTGCAGTCCTTACATATGGGTAGAATCCCAAAGCAGAGGTAAGGGAGGATGGCAAAACTATAAAGCATTAGGAGCTGCCAAAATGCCCTGTAAAATTGCAGTGGCAAAACCAGCCCTAGATTTAGAGTAAAGTGGAAGGTGGTAATGCTTAGAGAAAGTATGCACTGAACTCCAAGTAGCTGCCTCCAAAATATCTTTAGTTGCCACCCCTTAAAAAGCTGTAGAAGTGGCAGTAGCCCTAGTGGAATGAGGCCTAATCCCAGCTGGAATCTCCTTACCATGATGGGAATAACAGAAAGCAATACAAAACCCAATCCACTTAGAAATAGTTTGTTTTGACACAGGCTTGCCCTGAGAACCCAAAGCAAATGAAACAAATAACTGCTGAGACTGCCTGAACCCTTTAGTTCTGCTCAAATAATATCGCAACTGCCTGTGTATATCCAAAGTGTGCAAAATCTTTTCCCTTTATTTTGGGGGTTTGCATAAAAAGTAGGCAAATGAATAGTTTGGTTTAAAGCCACACTAGAAACCACTTTAGGCATAAAGGAAGGATTAGTACGTAAAGATACCCTATCCTTATGGAAAATTAAGAAAGGCTCAACCGCCATAAGGGCCTGTAATTCAGAAACCCTTCTCGCAGAGGTAATGGCCAACAAAAAGCAGTCTTCCATGATAAATATTTCAACTCGGCAGTAGCTGCAGGCTCAAAAGGTTGTAGAGTGAGTTTCTCCAACACAAAATTGAGATCCCAAGCAGGAGTAGGAGCTCTACGTGGGGTCTTATATTCTTTGCCCTCTAAGGAATTGCTTAAACAAAGGATGAGAAAACAATGGTGGGTCACAGTCATAGTGAGCAGAAATTGCTGCAGCATGAACCTTAATAGAAGAGAAGGACAAACCTTTGTCCAGTAACTCAGCAAGATATTGAAGAGCCACACTTAAATTAGGCTTAGAAACATCAAATTCCTTTGCTGCACTCCAAAATAAAAATCTCTTCCATTTATCTGCGTACACTTTCCTTGTACTAGGCCTTCTGGCCTCCAAAATAACATTCAAAACTTGCTGTGGAAGCTGAGACCCTCCAGGGTTTAAAACAGAATATGCCAGGCTGTTAGGTGAAGAGAGTGAAGTTTGACATTGAGTAAATGACTGTTCTCCTGAGACAGCAGGTGTGGAATCGAAGGCAAAGGCCATGGAGGCTCCCGTACCAGACTTCTCAGTAATGGGTACCAGTGCTGTCGAGGCCAATCTGGAGCTATTAAAATCATCTTTGGCTTGTCCTGTCTGACCTGTAGGAGTACCTTTGGGAGGAGAGGCAGAGGAGGAAAGGCATACACATGAAGATTGCTCCAATTGAAAGAAAGAGCATCCACTTTCCAAGCTGTGGGATGAAACCTTTTTGTGCAAAACTTTGGCAGCTGGTAGTTTAGTGGAGAAGCGAACAGATCTATGTCTGGAGTTCCCCATAACACTGTCAATTTCTGAAATACATGAGGATCCAATTTCCACTCGTGGGGATCCATAATTCGTCTGCTCAACACATCTGCTAAGGAGTTCTGTGCTCCCGGCAGAAACCTTGCCTGAAGATTTAGCTGTAAACTGAGAGCAGTCTCCCACAAAATCATTGCTTGTCTGCATAGAGGATAAGAATGTGTTCCCCTTGCTTGTTGATGTACCACATGACAGTTGTGTTGTCTGTTAGAACCAACACCTGTCCTGGAAGAAGTAAATCCTTGAAAGCTATTAATGCAAACTGGACTGCTAACATCTCCTTCAAGTTGATATGTAGATGTTGAAGTCTGGCAGGCCACGTGTCTTGTACCCACTTTCCATTTAGATGAGCTCCCCAAGCTTTGTCTGAGGCATCTGTCGTTAGAATCTGACTCGCCTCTGGCCGGGTCACAGAGAGTCCCTTGTTTAGGTGACATTCCTGAGCCCACCACAAAAATTCCTTTTGAATGCAAGGTATTATCTGAATGACAGTGTCCATATCTTGGCAGTGCTGTGTCCATACATTTTTGAGATACCATTGTAGCTTCCTCATATGCAGTTTGGCATTGGGAAGCACCAGAATACAAGATGCCATGAACCCCAAGGCTTGAAGGACTGTCCTTGCAGTCAGCCTGGACTGATGAGACAATTGATGGAAGTAAAGAGAAAGATTCTTTTGTTTGTCCGGGGTCAAAAGGCCATCTGGGATGCTGTATTCAGTCTCACGCCCAGAAAGCACATGTCCTGAGAGGGTACTAGACTGGACTTTATTTCGGTCACAGAATACCCCAGGCATCTTAGGAGTGCTATCACATATTGTAAATGATGAATAAGTTCGTCCTTCCTTGGGCCAGAATCAGGCAATCGTCCAAATAAGGATAGATCTGTATTCCTCTTAGCCTGAAGAAAGCTATCACTGGAGCCAGAACCTTCGTGAACACTCTGGGCGCAGTAGATAAGCCAAAGGGCAATGCAGAGAACTGATAATGAGAAGTCCCAGCCCGAAAACGCAGATACTTCCTGCAACTTAGCCTGATAGGAACATGAAGGTAAGCCTCCTTGAGATCCAGAGTCACCATCCAGTGATCTTTGCCCAGCAGAGGTAAAAGCTGTTGTAACGTCAACATTTTGAACTTGGGAATGTCCAGATAAGTGTTGAGGATAGATAAATCCAAAATTGGTCTCCACGTGTTCGCCTTCTTTGGTACTAGGAACAGGCGAGAATAAAATCCTAGGCCCACTTCTGGCAGAGGGACCGGTTGTATTGCCCCTATTTGAAGCAGCAGAGAAATTTGTTTGTGAGCCTCTAGTCTTTGCTGAGGAGGAATGTCCGGCATGCCTTTGAAAGGAGGCAAGGTATGGAAATAAAACTTGTAACCTTGGTGTATGATATCCAATACCCATCTGTCTTGGGTAATCAAACTCCAATTTTCCTTGAAGAGTGCCAACCTTCCTCCCAAAGGTGCTGCCAGGCAAGAAGGATCTGGCAGCTGAAAAGGTAGGTCATTGGACCTGTTTACGAAAGGACTGGCCCCTGCCCTCACCCGAAGATGGTGCAGGTGAACTCCCTGTTCTAGGTCTGAAGGAGCTGTGAGCTCTGCCCCTACCACGTCTAGATCTACCCCTAGACTGTGAATCATAAGAAGGGTACGTCCACCCCTTAGCAGGCCAATTCCTACTAAACTTCGGAGGCTGAACTTGCAAAAAACCTTTAACAGCCTGCATAGACTTAGCCTTATCTTCCATTTTCTTCAAAACTGACTCCACAGGTGAACCAAACAACACATCAGACTGTAAAGGAGCATCCAAAATCCTTGTCTTAACATGGTCAGATAAATTCTGATCCCTCAGCCAGGCGTGCCTGCGAAGAACTGACCCAGTGGCAGCCACCCTAGACGAGGCCTGTACAGCATCAAATCCACATTGTAAAGAATGCTTACCCACCTGTTCAGAGACATGTACCAAATCTTGTAATTCTTTACACTCAATGCCTTCCACCAGAGCATCTACCTTAGACTTCAACTGAGAAAGAAGATAGTTCTGATATTTCAACATGTGAAACTGGCAATTCAAAGCCCTCATAGCTAAGGTGGAAGAAGTATAGACTTTCTTTCCCCATCTATCCAAAGCTCTGGCCTCTTTATCTGGAGGAACCGGATTTTTTACAACAGAGGCCTTGACACCCTTAGGTCCCTGACTAACAGTTTCTGGGTCCGCCCTAGGACTCTTATAAAGATATTTATGAGCCTCAGGCACCCTGTAATACCTATCCGGTTTAACAGGAGCAGGAGGCAAAGAATCAGGATTAAGTGAAGCCTCTGCAAACACATCTTCCACCACATCCAGAACAGGTGGTATAGCCAAAGGCCTATGCTGGGGTAAAAGCAAAAATTCCCTAAGCCTTTTCCTGGAATCAGAGAAGTCCCGACCTTCCCACTTAAAATGTTCCCTCATGGAATGAAGAGTCTCTGAAAAAGAAAAATCCTCTGGAGGAGAAGCAGAAGGAGTAGAATCATCTACATCAGAATCAGAATAAGGAGAATACTCCTGCAAGTCTTCAGCCGAAGACTCTGAAACATCCAAAGCCTGCTCAAAACTCCCCAACTCTGGTTCCACCCTAGGCCTCTTATCAGGAGGGGGCAAAGAACCTCTAATCAAAGTAATTAAATCTTCTGCCATTTTAAGCATGTGCTTCTTGGGCACAGATCCTGATGAACTAGGAGTGACACCAACAGAAGCTAAACCTGGCCTGCCTCTGGGAGAAGCCTTGGAAACAGAAGGAGAGGGCCTAACCACCCTAGGAAGAGAGGGGAGTACAGTAACCTGAGAAGCCCCTTCAGCCTGACCTGCCTCCTGAGAGGCCACATCCTGCAATATCAAAGTCTCCCCCTGGGACTCCAGAGAAGCCTCTGGCGGAACCACCGATTCCACTGACGCCTCTAAAGAACCGGCGTCCGGTACGGACGACTCTTCTTGCCTGGGTTTAGCTGCTTTGTCTTTGCGCTTCTTCGAAGAAGCGGGCGTCGGAGCATCCGACGGCATATTATAATTGCACCGCTTCCCAAAGACCAACCTGGCACAATCTAACCTTCGCTTAATAGTGCGCTTATTGAACCTAGCACAAAAGCGACACCCAACAACGTCGTGCTCAGGCCCCAAACAAGGAATACACAAAGTATGATAGTCCCTATGCGGTATCTGTTTCCCACAAGAAATACAGTTATTCACTTTTTCTGACATCCGTAAACCACTGAGGCAAGAAAAACTAAAATATTCCCCAATGGGGTACTTAGCCAACTTTGACTCGGTCTGAAACTCCGAATTCGAAAAATTTCAGAACGCCGAACGGCACTTGCAACGCTGCTTCTGCATCGGACCATGCGGCAAAAAAGACAGAGAATATGACGTCGGTCATGCGCATTTGTACCCTGACGTCCTGATGTCAGTCTTAAGCGCCTTGACCGACGTCAGCCTAATACTTTGATATTCGGGCCGACCGAGGACAGCGGACTACCCAAGTGTAAGGACTGCAGCAATGTGAGATGAAGAACATCTCCAAGTAGCAGCCTCTAGAACGTCTTTGGTTGGTACTCCTCTGAGAAAGGCTGCTGAAGTAGCTGCAGTTCTGGTGGAATGAGACCTAATGCCCTTGGGCACAGGTTTACCATGGTATAAGTAGCAGAAAAGGATGCAGTGGCTTATCCACTTTGAAATTGTCTGCTTTGAAATAGCCTTTCCTTCTTATCCTGCAGCTTATGACACTAGTAATTGTTCAGTTTTTCTTAGAGCTTTTGTCCTGCTCAAGTAGAATCTTAGCTGTCTGTGTACGTCCAAGGAATGCAGAATTCTCTCCCCCTTGTTCTGTGGATTTGGATAAAAAGTTGGCAGATGAATTGTTTGGTTAAGAGCCACACTAGAAACCACCTTAGGCATAAAAGTAGGATTTGTCCTCAGAGACACCCTGTCTGGGTAAAAATATGATAAAAGGCTCTACAGCCATGAGGGCCTGTAGCTCTGAAACTCTTCTTGCTGAAGTACTTGCTAGTAGCAGAGCTGTCTTCCATGATAAGAACTTTAGATCAGCGGTAGCAGCTGGTTCAAATGGAGGCAGGGTGAGCTTTTCCAACACATAATTGAGGTCCCATGCAGGTAATAGTGATCTTCTAGGAGGCCTTAAATTTTTGGCTCCTCTAAGATACTGCTTTAGTAAAGGATGAGAAAAGATTGGTGGGCTCTGTGTTCTAATGAGCCGAAATGGCAGAGGCATGGATTTTGATTGATGAGAAAGATGGGCCTTTGTCAAGCATCTCAGTTAAGTATTGTAATATCTGAGGAATATTTGGTTCTGCTGTATCAGTTCCTTGTGCTTGATTCCAAGCACAGAATCTCTTCCATTTGTCAGCATAAGATTTTCTAGTACTAGGCCTTCTGGCTTCCAAAATGACATCCATCACAGCTTTACTGAGAGGTGTTGTTTGTATGACTGCATGATTAGCCATGCTGCCAGGTTCAGAGTCTGTAGTTGATTGTGCAGGATCTGATTGTTTTGCTGGGATAGTAGTTGTGGTCTTTGAGGCAAGGTCCAAGCTGGGTATTGAGCCAAGCTCCTTAGGATTGGGTACCAGTATTGGTGGGGCCAGTCCAGGGCAATTAATATCATCTTTGGCTTCTCTTGTCTGACTTTTAGGAGGACCTTGGGTAGAAGAGGCAGATGAGGAAAGGCGTAAACTGATAGGTTTTTCCAACTGAAGGATAGGGCGTCCACTTTCCATGCTTGTCTGTGATAAGTCCTTGCGCAGAATTTTTTCAATTGATAATTTTGAGGAGAGGCAAATAGATCTATGTCTGCGCTCCCCCATTTCTCTGTTATCATGCTGAAGACTTGTGGATTTAGTTTCCACTTGTGAGGATCCATAAGGTTTCTGCTTAAATCGTCTGCCAGAGTGTTTTGTTTTCCTGGCAGGAATTGAGCTTGAAGATGTATTTGGAAAGTCAAAGCTGTATCCCACAGTGCCATGGCTAATCTGCAAAGGGGGTATGAGCGTGTGCCCCCCTTGCTTGTTTATATACCACATGACTGTGGTGTTGCCCGTCTTTATCAGTAGTTGTCCTGGATGAAGTAAGTCCTTGAAGGCTGTTAGGGCATTTTGAACAGCTAGCATCTCTTTCTGGTTGATATGAAGATGCATTTGTTTTGGTGTCCATAAGCCCTGAATGCATCCTCTTGCCGTGTGGGCCTCCCAGGCATAATCTGATGCGTCTGTTGCTAAGGTTTGGCTGGCAGGGAGTAGAGTGAAGGGCAGTTCCATGTTTTGGTGCACCATAGAAACTCCTGTTGCAGGCAGGGAATGATAGAAATCGTTTCCAGACTGTGTGAATGTTGACTCCATAAACTTTTTACGTACCAATGAAGTTTCCTCATATGCAGTCTTGCATATGGAATTAGTAGGATGCAGTAGGCCATGAAGCCCAGAGCCTGCAGAATTTGCCTTGAAGAAGACTGGGTTTTTGTTGCCATCAGTTTGAAGTAAGCAGTCAGTTGCCTTTGCTTGTCTGGTGTGAGGTAAGCCATCTGGGCAGCTGTATTCAAGCTTGCACCCAGGAATGTTATCTTTTCAGATTTCTTTTTGTTTATTGTGTACCCTAGGCATGTTAGAAGCCTTTTCACAAATGCCAGGTGTCGAAGAAGAGTGTCCTTGTTCTCTGCTTGAATGAGACAGTCGTCCAAGTAAGGATATATTTGTATACTTCTTTGTCTGCAAAATGCAATTACTGGTGCCAGGCACTTTGTAAAGACCCTGAGCACAGTAGATAAGCCAAAGGGCAGTGCAGAGAATTGGTAATGTATTAGGCCAGCCTTGAATCTGAGTCATCTTCTGCATGATTGTCTTATTGGGACATGCAGGTATGCCTTTTTTAGATCTAAAGTCACCAACCAAGCATTCTTGCCCAGCATGGGCAGAAGCTGCTGCAAAGTCAGCATTTTGAATTTTGGAATGTCCAGGTATGTGTTCAAAATCGATAAATCCAGTATTGGCCGCCAGGCCTGGTCCTTTCTGGGTACCAAGAGCAGTCTTGAGTAAAAACCTTGTCCTTTTTCCTGTTCTGGTACTGTCTGAATGGCCCCCATATCCATGAGGGACGTAACCTGTTTCTGTGCCTCTGCCCATTGATTTTTTGGCAGATCTGGCCAGCCATTTGCCATTGGCAGAGTATGGAAATGGAATCTGTATCCCTGTGATACGATGTTTAGTACCCACTTTTCCTGGGTTATTAACTGCCAATTTTGAGCAAAAAGTGCTAATTTTCCCCCTATGGGTGCTGCCAAAAGATAAGTGCTTGGTGTAGGCAGAGGGAAGTCATTGGGATTGCTTTCTGTAGGTTTGCGCTTTATCTCCTCCAGATTTGGAGGTGGAAGCACCCCATTGCTTTGACCTGTATGAATCTTGCGCCTGGTATTTGGAACTCTTAGGGCATCTGGATTTGCCCGTTTGAGCTCTGTCTGACACAGGAAAGGACCAATTTTTCATAGGTCAGTGTCTACTGAATCTTAGTGGCTGCACTTGTAAGAAGTGTTTAACAGTTTGCATAGACTTAGCTTTGTCTTCCATTTTCTTTAAAACCTCTTCTGCCTTAATACCAAACAGAGAATCATGCTGTAAAGGTGCATCTAGCAATTTAGCTTTAACACGATCAGGCAAATTTTGTTCCTTTAACCAGTCATGCCTCCTAATCACAGATCCAGTAACTGCGGCCCTGCAGGAGGCCTCTAAGGAATCAAAACCACATTGCAAAGTATGCTTTCCAACTTGTTCAGCTGCATGCAATAATTCCTGCAATTCTTTATTTTCTGCACATTCTGAAATCAACATAATTTTCTGTTTCAGCAATCCCATAACATGCTGTTGGTACTTAAGCATATGAAAATGAAAGTTTAAGGCCCTGATTATTGCCAAGGTTGCAGATGTATAAACCTTTTTTTCTTCATCTGTCTAGTGCCTTTGAATCTCTGTCAGAGGGGGTAGGATTTTTTGCTGTTGAGGCCTTAACTCCCTTTGGACCCCGTGAAATAGTTTCAGGATCAGCAGCAGGGTTTCTAAATAAAACGTTATGTGAGTCAGGGACCCTGTAATATCTGTCAGGCTTAATGGGAGCCGGAGGTAACGAGTCAGGGGCCAAGCTTGACTCCGAAAACGCATCATCCACAATGTCTAAAACAGGGGGAATGGCTAAAGGCTTGTGCTGAGGGAGAAGAAAGAAATCCCCGAGCCTCTTTTTTGATTCTGAGAAGTCTTGACTCTCCCAGTGAAAATGCTCCCTCAAAGTATGCAAGGTTTCTCCAAATGAATAATCCTCAGGAGGAGATGCAGATGGAATAGACTCCTCAGCATCAGAATCCTCACAGGGAGATATAGATAATTCCCGATCAGAAGAGGAATCAGAAGAAATAGAAACCTGATCTGAAGATTCATAATCAGCATCTTGCCTAGACCTCTTATCTGGAGGGGGATGGGTACCCCTGATCAAGGTAATAAGGTCTTCAGCCATTTTGATCATCTGTTTTTTAGGCATAGAGGCCTGTGCACGTGGCTCATGCGTCATTTTTTTTAGCTTTAGAAGTTACATTTGTCTTTGGTTTTGCAGCTGTAGGTTTCATATACAAATGTTGAGGTCTGAATACACCCTCAGAAGCCAGTGCCTGCTCAGCGGCTCCGGACCCATATGAGGGAGATACATCCATCGGTCCAATACCTTGAGTATCTTGTGGCATGCTGGACTCCACATGGGTATCGGTAGAGGCCTGCGACTCGAAGGTATCGGGTATCAGGGGCTGTGAAAGCGCCTCACTGAGTACCGGCGAATCGGCAACTGGCTTATGAGAAGCTTCGTCTGTTTTGGATCTCGACTACCTTTCTCTGTCCTTTTCTTTGCGTTTTTTATGTACTCCAGTCGTCAGATTGCTATTCGATGGCATTTCTGGGTAGTTAAATCTGTTTCCAAAATATTTTGATGCAAAAATATACAGACGCTTAATAGTGCATTTGTTAAATCTAGCACAAAACCGACAGCCAGGCACGTTGTGATCAGGGCACAGGCAAGGAATAGAGTATAAATGGAAATCCTTATGAGGTATTTGCTTCTCAAAAGTAATACAATTATTAAATTTTTCTGACATCGGTAAAAAGCAAGAAAAAAGTTTCCCCAACAGGGTACTTCGCTTTAGTGAAGACTTCAGTTCTGAAACTCAAACTCAAATATTTCAGTAGTCGGCCGACCGGCACTTGCAAAATGCTTCTGCTTTGGGCTCTGCGCGGCAAAAAAGACTAAAGAAAATGGCGTCAGCTGCATGTTTTATACCTCTGACGACCTGACGTCATGGAAGAGAAGACAGCAATCGACGCAGGACCCAAGACTTTGGAATTCAGGCCGACTGAGGGCAACCTGCCAGCAGATTACCCAAATGTAATGACTGCAACAGTGAAATACGAAGAGATAGTAGAGGCATACCAGGTTAAACTATTAGTTTAAGGGGACTGCAACCTTATAATAAACAAGGAAGATGTAGACAGGGCCCTAGAAGGATGTAACTAACAAAAGAAGGGATATCCTAAAAGAAGCTTACAGAGCATTTGGCTGTCATGATAAGGCAGACATTCTGAATAGAAAATTTACATTTTACTCAGCCAGACATAAAACAAAGGCATGGCTAGATCAAATTTATGTATTTGCAAGCATGAATATTTACACAGTATAATTACCCATCCCATCCTCAGAGCATGAATATTTACACAGTATAATTACCCATCCCATCCGCAGAGCATGAATATTTAGTACACAGTATAACTACCCATCCATCCTCAGAGCATGAATATTTACACAGTATAATTACCCATCCCATCCGCAGAGCACGAATATTTAGTACACAGTATAACTACCCATCTCATCCTCAGAGCATGCATATTTACGCAGTATAATTACCCATCCAATCCTCAGAGCACCAATATTGAGTACACAGTATAATTACCCATCCAAATCCTCAGAGCAGGGATATTTAGAACACAGTACAATTACCTATACGCAGAGCAGAGGTATTTAGTACACAGTATAACTACCCATTCCATCCTCAGAGCAAGGATATTTAGTACACAGTACAATTACCTATATGCAGAGGTATTTAGTACACAGTATAATTACCCATTCCATCCGCAGAGCAGGAATATTTAGTACACAGGATAATTTACCCATCCGGAGAGCATGAATAGTTAAACAATAATTACCCATCCCATTCTCAGAGTAGGGATATTTGGTAGACAGTACAACTACCCATTCGGTGAGCGGAGATATTTAGTACACAGTACAATTATCCATCCACAGAGCAGAGATATTTAGCCCACAGTATAATTACCCATCCCATCTGCAGAACATGAATATTTACACAGTATAATTACCCAGAGGAGAGATATTTAGCACACAGTATAATTACCCATCCCATCCGCAGAGAAGATATTTAGTACATAGTACAATTTACCCATCCGCAGAGCAGAGATATTTAGCACACAGTACAATTACCCATCCGCAGAGCAGAGATATTTAGCACACAGTATAATCACCCATCCCATCCGCAAAGCACGAATATTTAGTACACAGTATAACTACCCATCCCATCCTCAGAGAATGAATATTTATACAGTATAATTACCAATCTCATCCTCACAGCACGAATATTTAGCAGGGGTATTTAGTACACAGTATAATTACCCATCCCATCCTCAGAGCATGAATATTTACACAGTATAATTACCCATCCATCCTCAGAGCATGAATATTTACACAGTATAATTACCCATCCCATCCGCAGAGCACGAATATTTAGTACACAGTATAACTACCCATCTCATCCTCAGAGCATGCATATTTACGCAGTATAATTACCCATCCAATCCTCAGAGCACCAATATTGAGTACACAGTATAATTACCCATCCAAATCCTCAGAGCAGGGATATTTAGAACACAGTACAATTACCTATACGCAGAGCAGAGGTATTTAGTACACAGTATAACTACCCATTCCATCCTCAGAGCAAGGATATTTAGTACACAGTACAATTACCTATATGCAGAGGTATTTAGTACACAGTATAATTACCCATTCCATCCGCAGAGCAGGAATATTTAGTACACAGGATAATTTACCCATCCGGAGAGCATGAATAGTTAAACAATAATTACCCATCCCATTCTCAGAGTAGGGATATTTGGTAGACAGTACAACTACCCATTCGGTGAGCGGAGATATTTAGTACACAGTATAATTACCCATCCCATCTGCAGAACATGAATATTTACACAGTATAATTACCCAGAGGAGAGATATTTAGCACACAGTATAATTACCCATCCCATCCGCAGAGAAGATATTTAGTACATAGTACAATTTACCCATCCGCAGAGCAGAGATATTTAGCACACAGTATAATTACCCATCCGCAGAGCAGATATTTAGTACACAGTACAATTACCCATCCGCAGAGCAGAGATATTTAGCACACAGTATAATCACCCATCCCATCCGCAAAGCACGAATATTTAGTACACAGTATAACTACCCATCCCATCCTCAGAGAATGAATATTTATACAGTATAATTACCAATCTCATCCTCACAGCACGAATATTTAGCAGGGGTATTTAGTACACAGTATAATTACCCATCCCATCCTCAGAGCAGGGATATTTAGTACACGGTATAATTACCCATCCCACCCTCAGAGTAGGGATATTTAGTACACGGTATAATTACCCATCCCATGCGCAGAGCATAGATATTTAGCACACAGTATAAATACCCATCCCATCTTCAGAGCAGGGATATTCAGTAGACAGTATAACAGTCCATCCCATCTGCATATGTGTAGTGTAAATACTTTGATTGTAAAAATTCTTAGCTATTATGGAGCTTTTCTCCTTGGGTCTCTGCTGAAAAAGGGCACCTGCCCAGCCAGACCAACCCGGTAAATAAATTCACTGAGCATAAATATTTACACTGTATAATTACCCATCTCATCCGCAGAGCAGAGATATTTAGTACACAGTGTAATTACCCATCCCATCCACACAGCATGGATATTTAGTACACAGTATAAACAATCCATCCCATCCCCAGAGCATGAATATTTACACAGTGTAATTACCCATCCCATCCACACAGCATGGATATTTAATACACAGTATAACAATCCATCCCATCTGCAGACCATGAATATTTACACAGTGTAATTACCCATCCCATCCACACAGCATGGATATTTAGTACACAGTATAAACAATCCATCCCATCCCCAGAGCATGAATATTTACACAGTGTAATTACCCATCCCATCCACACAGCATGGATATTTAGTACACAGTATAAACAATCCATCCCATCCCCAGAGCATGAATATTTACACAGTGTAATTACCCATCCCATCCACACAGCATGGATATTTAGTACACAGTATAAACAATCCATCCCATCCCCAGAGCATGAATATTTACACATCATAATTAGACAACCCATCCTCAGAGCAGGGATATTTAATACACAGTATAACAACCCTGCCCATCTGCATATGTGTATGTGTAAATACTTTATTGATTGAAAATATTCTTCGTTATTATGGAGCTTTTCTCCTTGGGTCTCTGCTGTAATAGGGCACCTGCCCAGCCAGACCAACCCGGTTAACAAACGTCAAATAAATAAATAAAATCCGCTGACCATGAATATTTACACAGTATAATCACCCATCCCATCCACACAGCAGAGATATTTAGTACATAGTATAACAACCCATCCCATCCCAGAGAGCAGGGATATTAGTACACAGTGTTAAGTACCCATCCCATCTTCACAGCAGAGACATTTAGTACACAGTATAACAACCCCTCCCATCTGCAGAGCATGAATTTTACACAGTATAATTACCCATCCCATCTGCAAAGTAGAGATATTTATTACACAGTGTAATTAACAATCCTATCCACAGAGCAGGGATATTTAGTACACAATATAACAATCCATCCCATCAGCACAGCATGAAAACAGTATAATTACCCATCCCATCTGCAGAGCATGAATATTTACACAGTATAATTACCCATCCCATCCTCAGAGCAGGGATATTTAGTACACAGTATAATTACCCATCCCAACCTCAGAGCAGGGATATTTAGTACACAGTATAACTACCCATCCCATCCACAGAGCAGGGATATTTAGTACACAGTATAACTACCCATCCCATCCACAGAGCAGGGATATTTAGCACACAGTATAATTACCCATCCCATCCTCAGAGCAGGGATATTTAGTACACAGTATAATTACCCATCCCATCCTCAGAGCAGGGATATTTAGTACACAGTATAATTACCCATACCATCCTCAGAGCAGGGATATTTAGTACACAGTATAATTACCCATCCCATCCTCAGAGCATGGATATTTAGTACACAGTATAATTACCCATCCCATCCTCAGAGCAGGGATATTTAGTACACAGTATAATTACCCATCCCATCCTCAGAGCAGGGATATTTAGTACACAGTATAATTACCCATACCATCCTCAGAGCAGGGATATTTACACAGTATAAATTACCCATCCCATCCACAGAGCATGAATATTTACACAGTATAATTACCCATCCCATCCTCAGAGCAGGGATATTTAGTACACAGTATAATTGCCCATCCCTTCCTCAGAGCAGGGATATTTAGTACACAGTATAATTACCCATCCCTTCCTCAGAGCAGGGATATTTAGTACACAGTATAATTACCCATCCCTTCCTCAGAGCAGGGATATTTAGTACACAGTATAATTACCCATCCCTTCCTCAGAGCAGGGATATTTAGTACACAGTGTAATTACCCATCCCTTCCTCAGAGCAGGGATATTTAGTACACAGTGTAATTACCCATCCCTTCCTCAGAGCAGGGATATTTAGTACATGGTACAAGTACCCGTCCCATCCGCAGAGCGGGGATCCATGCCATACTACTGTCAGATCACTCAACAGCAAAAGTAATAGAAATGGAAAGGCACTGGTGGGAAAACCAGGGGAAAAGGGAGAAATTAGCTGGCTTCCTACAAGAGAAAAAAGTAAATTGGAATTCGAAAGAGAAACAAGGAATAGCACTTTGGGATGAATATAAGAACTGTTTGAAATATAAATGTAGGATAATAAAGTGGTAAAAGTGGGAAATGAACAGAATGTGGCAAAAGAAATTAACAGAGATAGCAGACCTCCAGAAAAAAAAAAAAAAGAAGTTATGAACTTACTAAAACTTAGCATCTGTGTTTTCCAATTTCATTATGCATCAAGAATGGGTCTTCGGATCCATCCTCGGTTCTGACTTGGGCATTTCTTCCAGACATACAATCCGAGCCTCAAACTTCTCCCTCTCCCATAATGCCTCACTCCTGTTAAAACCCTCAGATCGAGTTTGCTGCCCCTTCCTAAAGACAGTCAGAACAATACTACCAGGCACACAAGGAAAGCGATCAACCGGAGCCCAAGCTAGGAACCAGGGGGTTCCCCTACCCTCTATATCGCTCTCAGCTGTAAAAGGAAGGGGAAAGGAGGGTGGGATGTGACGCATAATGAAACTGGACAACACAGATACCAGGTTATGGTAAGTACATAACTTCTAATCTGATGTTGTCTAGTTCATCAAGCATCAGAAATAGGTCAGAGTCCCTGGGAGGACCTCAAGGAAGGATATGCCTGAGCACCATGGAACCAAAGGATGTTCTGTTTCTGGAAATAATGTCCAACTTGTAGTGAGACACAAAGGTATGTGGACTGGACCAAGTAGCTGCGGCACAAATGTCATCAATAGGAGTCCTTGCAGAGAAGGCAGATGAAGCAGACACAGACCTGGTAGAGTGGGCTCTAACTAGATGGGGAAGTTGCTTGCCTTGTTGAGAGTGAACTGCAGAAATACAATCCGTAATCCATTGGCTAAGGTGACTTTGGATACAGCCTAGCCTGACCTAACCTATTTGGAGAAAAAGTAATGAACAACTGTTCAGATTTCCTGTGAGATCTAGTCTGCAATTGTCTGTGTATATCCAACAAATGCAGCATGTATTTACCTTTACTGGAGTAATTAGGGAAGAATACAGGCAAGTGAATAGTCTGGTTAATATTTGCCTCTGAGGTGACCTTTGGTATGAAGGAAGTATTCATTCTAAGTTTGACTCTATTTCTGAAGAAAGTTATATATGAAGGTTTAGAAGACAGAGCTTGCAATTCTGACACTCTTCTAGCTGAATTAATGGCCACTAGGAAAGCAGTCTTCCAAGATAAAAATGTTAACTCACATGAGCTAGCACATTCAAATGGTTTCTGGGTAAGTCCCTGAAGTACCAGGTAAGATCCCAAGGAGGAGAAGGATCTTTTATCAGAAGCCTGAGATGAAAAACTCCTTTCATAAAAGCCCAACATAGTTTAGAAGTGGACACAATACAGGGAAAACTATCGCCCTTCCAGCACATGGAAATTTGTGACAACTGCAAGCTGCAACTTTATAGTGGGAAAAAAGTACAGTTGTGTATACTTACAATAAATGTAGATGTTAGAGTGTAGTCACTGTTGCAGTCACCACATTTGGGTTATCTGCTTGCAGTAGCCCTCAGTCAGCCTCTTGAGTCCTGCATCAGTTGCTGTCTCATCTTCCATGACGTCAGGTAGTCAGAGGTATAAAGCATGCAGCTGACGCCATTACATCAGTTTTTCTTGCCCCAGATGTCAGGTGCCCCCATAATGGGAAGCAATTATATATACAAGATTACACCTCCAACAAAAAAGCAAATACACCAAAAAGCTTTAAGCATAGTAAGCAAGAATAGAGGTATAGCCAATAGAAGTCAGGGGGCTGGAGGGAGGGTATCTAGGACTGCAACAGTGAATACACTCGAACATCTACAGTAATGGTACGTACAAACAACTGTACGATGTTCTTCGTGTTTCACTGTTGCAGTCATCACATTTGGGTAGATTCCCAAAGCTAAGGATGGGAGGAGGAAATTAGATAGCATTAGGACTAGCTAGAAGGCCCTGCAAGACTGCTGTGGCAAAGCCAGCTCTGAATTTACAGAAAATTGGCAACTGGTAATGCTTGGTGAAGGTATGTACAAAATTCCAGGTAGCAGCTTCTAGAATGCACCTGGTAGGGACACCTCTGAGAAAGGCTGTAGTGGTAGATGCAGCCCTGGTTGAATGTGGTCTAATCCCATGTCGGGTAGGTTTTCCATTGTGCTTATAGCAGAAATGAATGCAATGACCTTCCATTTAGAAATGGTTTGCTTTGAAATGGCCTTCCCCTCTGCCCCTGCAGCAAATGTAACCAGCAGCTGTTCAGATTTCCTGAGAGGTTTAGTCCTGTCCAAATTCAATCTAAGTTGTCTGTGCACATGTAAGGTGTGCAGTATTTGTTCCCCTTTGTTCTGTGGATTAGAAAAGAAGGTTGGCAAATGAATGGACTGATTAAGGGCCACACTGGATACCACCTTGGTCATGAAGAAGGGATTGGTACTGAGGGACACCCTGTCTGCATGAAAAATGATAAAAGGCTCCACTGCCATGAGGGCCTGTAATTCAGACACCCTTCTTGCTGAAGTGATAGCTAAAAGGAAGGCTATTTTCCAAGAAAGGAATTTCAACTCTGCACTTGCAGCTGGCTCAAAAGGAGGTAGAGTGAGTTTTTCCAATACAAAGTTAAGGTCCCAGGCTGGAGTAGGGGCTCTCTTGGGTGGTCTTAAGTTTTTGGCCCCTCTGAGGAACTGCTTCAGCAGTGGATGAGAGAAGAGAGGGGGTTCTGTGTTATAATGGGCAGAAATGGCTGAGGCATGAATTTTGATGGAGGAAAAGGAAAGGCCTTTGTGAAGCATCTCAGTTAAGTAATGAAGAATTTGAGGTAAATTGGGCGCTGCTGTGCCCCATCCCCTGAGTTTGGCTCCAGGAACAGAATCTTTTCCATTTCTCAGCATAGGATGCTCTAGTACGAGGCCTCCTTGCCTCCAAAATGACATCCAACACTTGCTTACTAAGAGGTGGTAACGGAGAGCTCAGGTAATTAGCCAGGCTGCCAGGTTCAGGGTTTGAAGCTGTGGGTGCAGAATCTGGCCCTCCTGCTGGGACAGCCGGGCAGGGGTCTGAGGCAGGTGCCATGGTGCCAGGAGTGACACACTGCGCAAAAGGGGGTACCCAGTGTTGGCGTGGCCAGTCTGGTGCAATCAGTATCATCCTTCGTTTGTCCTGTTTGATCTTTAGTAGTACCTTGGAGAGGCAGAGGGGGAATGGCATAAACTGATAGGTTTTTCCAGGTGAAGGACAGGGCATCCACTTTCTAAGCCTGTTTGTGGGGAGTCCTTGTGCAGAATTTGTCCAATTGGTAGTTCTGGGGGGAGGCAAACAGGTCTATATCTGGGCTCCCCCATTTATTTCTCAACATGTTGAATATCTTTGGTTCCAGTTTCCACTTGTGTGGGTCCATGAGATTTCTGCTTAGGTCGTCTGCCAGTGTATTTAGCTTTCCTGGCAGGAACTGCACCTGTAGGTGCACTTGCTAGCTTATGGCTGTGTTCTTCAGAGCCATGGCTAGTCTGCAGAGAGGGTATGAGTGGGTTCCCCCTGCTTGTTTATGTACCACATGATAGTGGTGTTGTCCGTCTTTACCGTTAATTGCCCTGGAAGAATGTGGTCCTTGAAGGCTGTCAGAGCATTCTGTACAGCTAACATTTCTTTTTGATTGATATGCAGGTGCATTTGACCTGAATGCACTTCCCTGCCAAGTGAGTCCCCCATGCAGAGTCTGATGCATCTGTTGTTAGGGTTTGGGTGGCAGGGGGTAAAGTGAATGGCAGTCCCTTGTTTTGGTGGCAGGCCTCTACCCACCAAAGGAACTCTAATTGTAGACAAGGTATGATAGGAATCATTGCTTCTAGATCCTGAGAATGTTGACACCATAGGCTTTTTAGATACCACTGTAGTTTCCTCATATGCAGTCTTGCATATGGAATTAGAAGAATGCAGGAGGCCATGAACCCCAGGGCTTGCAGTATTTTCCTTGCAGACACCTGGGTCTTTGTGGCCAGTAGTTTGAAGTAGGCTGTCAAATGAACTTGTTTCTCTGGCATGAGGAAAGCCATCTGGGAAGTTGTGTTCAAGCTTGCTCCCAGGAATACAATTTGTTGGCAGGGTACAAGATGTGATTTCTATTTGTTTATGGTATACCAGAGAAGTTAGCAATTTCTGTACAAATGCCAGATAATTCAACAGTATGTCCTGGCTTTCTGCCTGAATTAGACAATCATCCAGGTAGGGATATATTTGGATATTTCTTTGCCTGCAAAATGCAATGACTGGAGTAAGCCACTTTCTGAATACCCTGGGCGCAGCAGATAAGCCCCCACCCCAAACAAAAAAGACCACAGTGAAGAACTTCTCTAAAGCAAACTTCACACTACTCAAGACTGTTGTGGTATCCTTCAAGGCCCCTGAGCCAGTGGAAACCACAACCCAAGCTGCGGAAGCCCTTACAAATGCCTTCTATGAACACCTCCAGGACTGCATGGATCAGGCAATCCCAAATAAAACCAAGACTCTTTCCACAAAGGGCAAACGTCCAGTCTGGTGGACCCCAGCCATTAACAAACTTTACAATAAGAGGAGAAAGCTATTACATGATAAAACAAAATCCATAAAAGGGAAGTCACCCCTGATCATTATTAGTAAAAAAAATACGAGCACTCATAAAATCAACCAAGGCCAATTTTGAGAGAAAAATTGCCATGGATTCAAAAGACAATCATAAGGCCTTTTTCAGCTATGTTAGGAACCTGGGTGGAAACTCCCAGATATGCTCAGAATTAGTCCAAAATGATAAAAAAAATCACTGAACCCACAAACATTGCCAACATACTGGCAGACAGGTTCAGTGCAAACTTCACCCCCCTCTCGCCCCCTAAAGGAGAGATAATGATCCCAGCGTAGTGTAGCCTCCCAGACATCTCAAATGCGCAGGTGAAAGCTGCTCTCTCTAAAGCTAAAAACACAGCATCAATGGGACCGGATGGTGTCCCCGGCTGTGTGCTACACGAGCTAAATGAGGAATTAAACCCGCACATAAGGCAGCTGTTTAATCTCAGCCTTACCACAGGATACGTGCCCAAGGAGTGGTGTACAGCAACTGTGGTCCCACTCCACAAAGGCGGTGCCTCTACGGACCCTGGTAATTACCGCCCCATAAGCTTAACAAGTCTAGTCTGCAAAGCTATGGAGAGGATCATAATGGAGCTCATAAACAAAGATATAGGGGACTTGCAGACACTGGACCCCCACCCAGTTTGGCTTCGTCAAGGGCAGATCATGCCTTCTGAACTTGGTTGACTTCTTCGAAACAGTCACCAAGGCCATTGATGAGGGAAAGGCAGTCCATACAGCCTACCTTGACCTTGCAAAAGCCTTCGACACAATACCCCACTCGGGTATTGTAGAAAAACTTACCAGTTTAAATGTAAACCCATATGTCACAAGATGGGTTGCAAACTGGCTTAAGGACAGAACCCACACGGTTAGAGTTGCTGGCGCTATGTCAGACTCCAAGCCGGTCACAAGTGGTGTCCCACAGGGCTCGGTCCTTGGCCCCCTATTGTTCGGCATCTACTTCTCAGAAGTACAGGCCAACATGGGAGGACTTTGGCTGACAAAGTTTGCAGACGACTGCAAACTGGGCGCCATAGTGGAAAGTGCATCGGACACGGATATCCTTCAGAAGGGACTCACGGAAACAGATAGCTGGTGCCAGAGCCATGGCCTGAAGTTAAACGCCAAAAATGTATAGTCATACCCTTCGGGAAAAACAAGGTAACCCCAAGCTACCATATAGGCAGCAACCCACTAAGCACAGAAGAGGTTATCAGGGACCTGGGGACCCAGGTTGACAGTGGCCTTTCTTTTGACATTCACGTTGCTAAAGTGATTAGAAAGACCTTCTACATTGTCCACCTGATCATGAAGGGATTCACATCCAGATCTAGTGAGGTCATTGTTCCCCTGTACTCTTCACTTATCAGACCAATGATCGAGTACAATGCCCCATTCGGGATGTATCTCACCCGACATCTGCAGCAATTGGAGAGACCCCAAAAGTTACTCACCAAAAGGATAAAGGGACTCCAAAATCTGTCATATGCTGCCAGATTGAAGAAACTCCAGCTCTATTCAGTCGCATACCGTCTGCTCAGAGGTGACATGTGCCTGACATACAAGGCCATGTCCAACCCGAATTAATGGACATGCTCCACCTCAAAAATCCAAATCCACCAAAACCACTAGAGCAAGCGACTTAAACCTTAGCACGGATATAAATAGGACGTGCTGGAGGGATAGATTTATCACTCAGAGACTCCCTATGCTGTGGAATAAAATCCCGGTCCATGTGAGGCAGAGCACCTCGCTGGCTCTGTTCAAGAGAAATCTTGACCTGTGGATGGGAGACCGTAGGTTTACCCCGGGAATCATCTCTGTGTCACTGCTGGACAGAGGCACAACAAACTAATGGGCAAAGTATTTTTTAATATAAGGGGTGGAGTAAGCCACAAAACTTTGGGCTAGGCTTATAAATGCCTTAGGGCAAGCCTAGTATAAACCTATGAACCTATGTAGCCTGCTTTAAAGCGCAAGTATTTTCTGCAAGATTACTATATTGGGATGTACAGGTAGGCTTCCTTTAAATCCAGTAGGAAGCAGCTGGTGAAGAGTTAGCATCTTGAATTTTGGGATCACCAAAAAAGTGTTTAGGATAGAGAGGTCCAGGATAGGACACCAGGAGTCGTCTTTTCTGGGCACCAGGAAAAGTCTTGAGTAACAACCTTGTCCCTTTTCCTCTTCTGGAACAGGTTGAATAGTCGTGATGGTTAAGTGAGAGAGAGAGAATTTGCTTTTGAGCCTCTGCCCACTGATTTGGGGGTAGATCTGGCCAACCATTTGGGGTTGGTAAGGAGTGAAATTGGAATCTGTATCCTTGGGAAACTATATTTAAAACCAATTTGTCCTGGGTAATGAGTTCCCAGTTTTTTACCTGCAGGGCAATCTTTCCCCCTAAAGGAACAGTCAGTTGTGCAGAGCTTGGAAGATTTAAAGTTAAGTCACTGAGACAGTTTACCATAGGGGGGAGTCTTACCACTCCCTGCTTTGGAAGTGGGAGCCCCCCGCTGCTTAGTCCTGTGAGTACCTTGGGACTGAAGTCTGGGTGTTCTGCTGGTTCTAGGTTTGGACTGAGAAGGTCTGGAAGAGGCAGGAAAGGACCAATTTTTAGAGGGCCAATGCCTACTAAATCTGGGAGGCTGTACTTGCAGGAAATGTTTAACAGTTTGCATAGATTTAGCTTTTCCTCCATCTTTTTAAGTACTACTTCTGCTTTGTTGCCAAACAGGTGGTCTTGGTTTAAGGGAGCATCCAGCAATTTAGCTTTAACATGATCTGACAAAGATTGCTCCTTAAGCCAAGCATGCCGTCTAAGTACAGACCCAGTGACAGCAGCCATGCAAGATGCCTCTAGTGAATCAAAACCACATTGTAAAGTATGTTTTCCAACTTGCTCAGCAGAATGCATTAAATCCTGTAAATTCTTATTTACAGCACAGTCAGGAATCAATATCATTTTCTGTTTAAGCAATCCAACAATATGCTGCTGATACTTCAACATATGAAACTGGCCCTAATGGCCAAGGTTGTAGAAGTGTATACCTTCTTACCCCATCTATCCAGCGCCCTGGAATCTCTATCACAGGGGGGTATGATTTTTGGCAGTAGTAGCCTTAATGCCCTTGGGTCATTGTGAAATGGTCTCAGGATCCGCAGTAGGATTTCTAAAGAGGAACTTGTGAGAGTCAGGAACCCTGTAATATCTATCAGGTTTTCTGGGAGCAGGAGGTAAAGAGTCAGGAGCCAAGCTAGATTCCAAAAAGGCATCATCAACAATGTCCAGTACAGGGGGGGATAGGTAAAGACCTGTGTTGGGGCAGGAGTAAGAAATCCCTAAGCCTCTTTTTAGAGTCAGAGTAATCCTGGCTTTCCCAGTGGAAATGCAAGATTTCACCAAAAGATAAATCCTCTGGAGGGGAAGCAGAGGGAATGGAGTCCTCACCATCAGAATCCTCACAGGTAGATAAGGGTAAATCCTGGTCATCAGAGGAAACAGAAATTTCAGAGTCCTGATCAGAAGAATCATAAGGAAACTCAGTACTAGGTCCTTTGGAGGGGGAAGGGTGGCTTCCCCTGATTAGAGTAATAAGGTCATCAGACATTCTTATCATTTGTTTTTTAGGCATAGAGGCCTGACCATACGGTCTAGGCATCAGTTTTCTAGGCATGGATCGAGTTTTAGGCCTTGAAGAAGAAGATGGCGTTGGTTTAATATGCAAGTCAGTAGGCCTGAATACACCCTCAGAAGCCCGTGCCTGCACAGTGGCTCCGGAGCCATCCAAGGTGGAGACATTCGCAGGGTCCACAGTTGAAGCATCTTGCGGCATACCGGACTCCGAATGGGTCTCAGTAGAGGCCTGCGAATCTGAAGTAGCAGGTATCAGGGGCTGTGAAAGCACCTCACCGAGTACTGGCGAACTGGCGACTAGCTAAGGAGAAGCGTCGTCGGCAGCTTTGGACCTATGCAATCTGTCTCTGTCTTTATCTTTGCGTTTTTTTTTTGGAATGTCAGTAGTCGGGTGGCTTACCAAAGCCATATCTGGATAACTGAACAGAGTACCAAAATATTTAGAAGCGTAAATAACAGACGACGAATAGTATGTTGTTTAAATAAGGCACAAAACCAACAGCGAGGTACGGCGTGGTCAGGGCCTAAGCAAGGAATGCAGTACGAATGAAAATCTTTATGAGGTATTTGCTTTCCACAAGAAATACAATTATTAACTTTTACAGACATCGGTTTAGAGCAAGAAAAAGTTTCCCCAATGGGGTACTTAGCTTAGTTGAAGACTTTGGTTCTGAAACTCGAAAATGAAAATTTCAGGAGTCGGCTGACCGGCACTTGCGAACTGCTTCTGCTTCGGGTACTACACGGCAAGAAAGAGTGATGTAATGGCATCGGCTGCATGCTTTATACCCCTGACTACCTGACGTCATGGAAGATGAGACAGCAACTGACGCAGGACCCAAGACTTTGATAATCAGGCCGACTGAGGGCTACTGCAAGCAGATAACCTAAATGTGATGACTGCAACAGTGAAACACGAAGAACATCTAGCTCTGTGTTGGAAAAGCAAGCTAAGAAACATAAGGATGTCTGGGACTGAGACTGAAGCAGAAAAGGGGTCAATATTCCTCTGTGAAGCCCAAATGGGAAGACCTCTTCCATTTACTATGATATACTTTCTTGATGGAAAACTTCTATGAAGCAAGAATAATTTCCCAGACCGGGAAAGCTAGCCTGGACTTTCATAGAATTACTGCAAGCGGAGAAGCCATGCAGTCAATTTGAATGACTGAAGACTGGGAATCTGGCATTCCGATGGATGGGAAATCAGATCCTGCCTGGGTTCCAGTATCCATGGAGGATTTTGCTGTGAGACCACAGGAAAGCGTAACCAAACTTGATGAGGCCAGTATGGGGCAATGAGGATTAGATTGGTCTTCAACCTGCTGGCTCTCTGTAGAACTTTGGGTATTAGGGGAATCAGAGGGTAAGCATAGAGAAGACCTGGTGGCCAATCTTGGACTAGAACATCCCTGGGTGACTCACCCAAGGGGGGGATTAGAGCGAAGAACTTGCTACACTTGTTTAGGGGAGAGGCAAAAAGGTCACAGCAAGACTGGCCTCAAAGGCTGAATATTTGATTTTCTACGGACTAGTTCAGGGACCACTTGTGTGAATTTATGATTGATCTGCTCAGTTTGTTTGCCAAAACTATGGATTCCCCCGGGAAGTGCGTTGCAATGAGAAAGATGCCTGAAGTAATCACCCATTCCCAAACCTTCATGGTCTCCCTGCACAACAGGTATGAACGGGCTCTCCCCTGCTTGCTGATGTACCAAATCACCAACACATTGTCTGCCAGAATTGCAATTGTCCTCAGAGGAAGGCAGTCCTGAAAGGCTTGCAACATGAGAAGGACCACCTTCATCTCCACTACATTTTTGTGCAATTTGGTCTCTGTCGAGGACTACGTACCTTGGACTATCATTCCCTGGAACTGCCCCACCTCCATCCCAACAGGGAGGCGGCTGTGGTCACAGTGGCCATAGAAGGGGGAAGAATGAAAGGTCTACTGTGATGGAGGTTTGTAAATGATCCACCTGCAAATTGGAGTTAGCCTGACTGGGGTTGACAAGAGATGGCACCGAACATACCACTTTATCTCTAGGGTCCACTGGAATACTCTTGCATGAAGAACCTGGCTAGGGGCACTAGAAGAATGGCATCTGACATGGACCCTAGGGTCATGAGGACCAGTCGAGCTGACAGTGTCGGGGTGACAAGCAAAAGTTGAACCTGCTATCTCAAGGATATTATTCTCGGGGGGGGGGGTGTAGGGCTGCCATCTGTGCATTCCTAGAATTCAGTATCTTGTACAGCAGTCATCTTGGATTTCACCGTGTTTACTGTGATTCCCAGGCAATGGAACAGGTGCAACATAACCTGAATAGCCTGAAGTAGTTGATGGTCCCATTAGGAGCCAATTGTCCAAGTATGGAAACACCTGGAATCCTAGCAGATGGAGGTGAGGTGCAGCCACTGCCATGCATTTGATTAACACCCGGGGGGGGGGGTCAGTGATGAGGCCAAAGGGCAGTGCTCTGAATTGGTAAAGACTGGCCCCCAGCCTGAAGTGCAGATATCTCCTGGAGCACCTGTCTATTTTGATATGATCATACACGTTCTGGAGGTCTACACAGCACATCCAGTCACCCTTGTGCAGAAGTGGCAGAGTGGACTGTACCGTAACCATGCGGAACTTCGACTTCTTTATGAAGAAATTCAAACTGGAGTTTAAAAACTTTTTAAAGTCTGAAAGGGAATATAATCTGACAAAAAAGTAGTGGTTAGCCTTGCAATGTTTAAAGAAAATTTAAGAATGAGTATATTATAAAATGTTGAAATTAGGTTATTTTAAGGAAGGACAAATATTGTGAGATGGTTTACAATTTTCTAATGGTTGCAGATGAATATGTTTGTTTGCCTGAAAACCCTGTGGATAAGTATAATGCTGAATTGCTTGAAATGTTGGAAAGGGGTGAACTTTTGGGTTTTTTGGAAAAAATTATGTTAAGAAATTGTATGTTAATAAACCAGTGAACCCCATAATTTATGCACTACCTAAAATCTACAAAAAATTACAACAGCCACCTGGAAGGCCTATAATTTCTGGAGTGGGCCCATATATAAGTAATGTGGGGAAATTTTTTGATTTTCACTTTAAAAAGTATCTTTTAAGGTTTCAGTCCATATTTATAATACACAAGAGTTACTGGATGGAATTAGAAATACTGAGTGGCAAGGTAACTATTAGTGGGTTACCACTGATATCAATTCCTTACACACCATCATCAAACATAGATGGGGGTTGGAAGCTATGAGGGAAGTAATGGGTGAGGGCCCTCGTACATCATTTTCAGTTAATTAGATTTTTGTCTGACCTACAACTACTTTATGTTTGAGGGTAGTTATTACCTGCAACTTAAAGGTAAAGCTATGGGGGCTGCATTTGCCCCCACTTATGGTGTCCTATATATGGGACAATTTGAGAGGCAATTTATGTATTCAACTTATTTTTATAGAAACAAAGTGGTTTTCTAGAAAAGATACATAGACAATTTGATTTTGATCTGTAAAGGTGATGCAAGGGAGTTTATTGATTTCTTTGAGACTTTAAATAATAATTGTCATGGTTTAAAATTTTCCTATGAGGTGAATCATGAAATTATAACTTTTTTGGATGTCACACCGTTTGTTGAGGGGACGTCCACTGGATTTAGACTTTATAGGAAAGAAACAGCATTGGATAATTTTTTGCATGCCACTAGCAGGCATCCTGGACACTTGTTGGACTCCCTGCCATATGGGGAGTTTAAAAGGATTTTTGGTCATACAAGTAATGATTATTTAAAAATGGTGGAACTTAATAAAGCTGAGGTGAGATTGAAAAACAGAGGGTACAGTAATGAACAGATTCAATGTGGCAAGTTGTGTGTTCAAAGAGGTGTAACACTGAAGGCATATAAAAGGAGGTCACATCAAGACAGGCAGTCTGATGTTCATAATACTCATGATAACAAAGAAAAATATTCTTTGTTACTAAGTTTTCACCCTTTTCTCAGAAAATGGCAAATATTGCGAGTAGATTTTGGTATATTATAACTGAGGATGAAAACACAGACCACTTGTTTCCTAAATACATTAATTTTTCCTTCAGAACAGGTAAGAATTTAAAGAAGATTTTGAATTACGAGTTTGTACCTAGGAATGCAATGGGTTTGTCATGTGGTATGTTTGCTTGTGGACACTGCAGTATATATCCCAGGGTTAGGAATTTATCAGGTAATAGAATTAATGGAAAACAGTTTTTAGCCAAGTACGCCTTTAACTGTAATTCTACTGGTGTTGTGTACATTATAGGTTGTGATTGTCCTAGGCCTAAGTTGTATGTGGGTCAAAACGTAAGGTGTAGGTCCGTACTTTGGTACATCTTGGGAGATGGCAGGAATAGAAATACTTTGAGTCTTGTAGCTAAGCACTTTATGGAAATACATGAAGGAATTGACTCTGGGCTATTTTATTGTGTTCTTGCTAAACCTTTTCAACCTAGAGAAGGTGAATAATTAGGAAAATTACTTGAATTGGAAGCAAAATTGATTCTCAAATACCAGACTTTGTCACCTTCTGGTTTAAACCAGGAAATTAATATGTGAACCATAATTTATTATAGTTTAAAAGGTGAAATTGCTGTTTAATAATTTAAAACAAATTCTATTCAAAGATCTTTGGACTGTATTTATACAGGGATCTTGCTGTTTTATTTAAATGTGTAATTATATGACTGGATTTTGAATTGTATAATTGGTTAATTATTCAATTATGTAAATGATTGCTAGTTTGTATGGGCATATAAAAATGGCTGTAAAAAATGTTACTTTGATCCATGAAGGCAAACTGCCAAGGTACCAGATCGCTGTAACTGTTATTAAAGCTTGGATTACTGGTGCTGATCCTGTGTGTTTTTGGTACTACAGGTGGTTGGTGGATAGCATGTTTTTTATAAATTCAAACAGCTCAGATCCAAGATGGGTCGAAAGTCCCCTGTCTTCTTTGGTACCAAAAAGAAGCGCAAGTAAGTTCCGTATCCTAGTTGTTTGGTTGGGACCTGCTGGATGACTCTTTTGTTTCGTTTTTGGACTTCTAGAAGGGGTCTTTTCCTTTGATTGGGTAGTACGTCGGGGAGATACTTCTCAGAACTGGGAGGTGGAAGGGAAAAGGGAATACAGTAACCTCTGGAAATTATATTTAACACCCAGGTGTCATTTGTTATGTTTGTCCAGACTTCTGGGTGCAACGAACGTCTGTCCCCAACTGCCTCAGAGTAGGACAGCCGGGCAGTGCTTCAGGCGCTCTGAAAGGTTCCCTGAAGCCTGAAGCCCTGATTTTGTCCACTCCTCTCCCTTTCGGGTGGTGTCTGCCACTGAATCTTCTCCCTCTGCCTCTAGAAAAGGATTTGGCTTGCGAATCAGGAAATGGTCCTTGGGACTTATGGAACCACATCTTCTTCCCACTCCGTTGGTTCCTGGAGAAGGTCTGTTGGGGGGAAAAAAACTTGATCCTTATGGCAGATAAAGTCTTGCCTTTCTGTTCTCTGTGGGTGAGAGTCTCTTTTACTGATGGCCCAAACAAGGAGGAAACATCAAAGGGGGCGTTAATGAATGACGGCATAAAGGGGTCCGCAACCCTGCACAGACTCATCCAGACATGTCTCCCGAGGGCTATGCCTGAACTAGCCCCTCGTGAGGTTCCTTCTGCAGTGTGGGAAATTAACCTCATCGAGGAGTTAGCGATGGGGGACATAGTGGTTAGCTGGGGAGAAACCTTTTTAAGGTCCTCCTCCGACAGTGACTGTGTCAGAAAGGTAGAAATTTCCTTAATCAGATCTCTCTCAAGGCATGTGAACTCTGTCAAGTAATTCAATGCTCTCAGCATAAAGTGGATCAGGCATACACACACTTCCCATGCCTGTCTGAAGCCAGTGTCTCCTTGTATCAGGCATACACACACTTCCCATGCCTGTCTGAAGCCAGTGTCTCCTTGTATCAGGCCTACACACACTTCCCATGCCTGTCTGAAGCCAGTGTCTCCTTGTATCAGGCATACACACACCTCCCACGCCTGTCTGAAGCCAGTGTCTCCTTGTATCAGGCATACACACACCTCCCACGCCTGTCTGAAGCCAGTGTCTCCTTGTATCAGGCATACACACACCTCCCATGCCTGTCTGAAGCCAGTGTCTCCTTGTATCAGGCACACACACACCTCCCACGCCTGTCTGAAGCCAGTGTCTCCTTGTTCGGGGAATGAACGGTGGAGCCAGTGTCTCCTTGTTCGGGAATGAACGGTGGAACCAGTGTCTCCTTGTTCGGGAATGAACGGTGGAGCCAGTGTCTCCTTGTTCGGGAATGAACGGTGGAGCCAGTGTCTCCTTGTTCGGGAATGAACAGTGGAGCTCTGCTCAGTGAGCTCCTTCCTGGGGGCTGTATGAACGGTGTAGCTCTGTTCAGTGAGCTCCTTCCTGGTGGCTGTATAAACGGTGGAGCTCTGCTCAGTGAGCTCCTTCCTGGTGGCTGTATGAACGGTGGAGCTCTGCTCAGTGAGCTCCTTCCTGGTGGCTGTATGAACGGTGGAGCTCTGCTCAGTGAGCTCCTTCCTGGGGGCTGTATGAACGGTGGAGCTCTGCTCAGTGAGCTCCTTCCTGGTGGCTGTTGACACCACGTACATCAACCAGGACACTTTTACTCCAAAATGGGTGGTCCTTGGAGGGGCTAAGATATTTGTCCACACATCTGGGAATTGGCTTCATGGTCTCAGGCTCCTTCGAAGTCCGGCAGGTGATAAGGTCAATGAGCTGGACCGTTGGGGTGGGGTCACTCAGGATGTAGATGGTCCCATTCTGAATGCCTCTAGGAACACTGACTCTTTTGAGGAAGGGGTTTGGGAATACCAGCCACCCTTTTGTTTCAGAATTTCTAAGATATCCCCAAAGGAAATATCATCGGGTTGAGATCGGGGGGAACCCTTCCCCTTTATCAAAATTAGTGTCCTCTATCAACAACTCCAAAGGGGGGGTCTGGGTGCTTCCTCTTGCACCGGTACTTCCAAGGAACCTCCTATGCAGAGTATTCACAGAGGATCCCTTGCTCACCATGGATTGTACATATGGGAGCAAAGCCCTGATCTGCAGGGAACTGGGTAGGACCTGGGGGAAGAGAGAGCATGTCTTGAGGTGTACAGTATGTCCTCTCAACCACCTGGAAGGCAGACAATGCCGGGAGAACCTGCCCTCCCACCCCAGGAGCCAAAGCCACCAAAGGAGAAAAGGACGAGGTTATTCCAAATACAACACCTCCAGAAGGCACCCACCCTGAGTTGTTGAAGGCCAAGGTCCCCAGGGGAAGGGACGGCTTCAAAAAGTTCAGAGCCAAAACCAGCCCCAAGGACCTGGCAACCAACATCTCAGATCCAGGACCCACTCTGCTTTGAAGGAATCGAAGATGAGCCAGTCAGGGGCACTGTTGGAGTCGAAGAAAGGGATATTCTGCACTCCAATGTTAGTCCACTCGGAGTGTCAGGACCTGCAGCTTCGAGAAAGGAGGAGGAGGCTGCAGTATCGGGGTTGGTATTCTCACGGATCCAGCATGGGTCGGAGAAGGCAAGATCTCCAGCTGCATCTGGGCTTTGAGAAAACTCATCATCTGATCCATATCAGAGTGGGACAGCTGACAGATCTAGGAGAGAGAGAGGAATGGGTCAATCTACCTGGCAACATGCTGGGCCGGAAGGTCGGGACAGGTGATTCCAACATGGAGTATGGCTCCGGGGCCTCCAATCCAGGCATGTCTGACCCAACGGAGTCCGCTCCGGAGATGAGGAGCTCTGGATCTGTATTGTCTCAACAGACTCTGACTGACTGCTTGGACCTGAAGTCTGATGGTTCGGCAGACAGGTTGGCTTGGCCAACGCTGGCTCTACTGGATTCAAGGGCTCTCTCGGATCCAGAGAGAAATGAGAACAGGAGGGATCCAAGAATGATGGATCCGACAGCCTCCTGTGTTTCTCGGGAGAAGAAGCCATTGCCCCTGGAGTAACTGAGGGGGCACGCTTCTTTGAGACAGGAGTCTGGGCTCCAGAAGCTGGGAGAAGACCCCTCAAGATGACTTTATTATGCCAATCAGCGAAGGCCCGGGGATTGAAGGTTGAGCAGATATCGCATGGCATCTCCAAGTGCCCCAGACTCACCTCTTGTGAACATCCAAATGGGGAATCTTATGCCCATAAGAGGCACAGCTCTTAAAACCAAAGGGTTTGTCGGAACCAGCCGGCTTGTCAGACATGCTTGAGAGATAATACACAAAAAGCACAACTCACACAAACACACACTTCTCACTAGCTAACTACTAACTACAAGATGTGGGGAAAGTTTTTTTTTTTTTAACATAGTGAAAGAAAAGAGAAACAGAAGGGAGAGGCGGAAGGCGGGAAAAAAAACCTCCAGCAAAAACTCTAATGGACAGGAAAGAAATACCTTAGAAGGGAGAGAAAAAGAGCTAATAAGACTACAGAAATAAATGGAAAATTTTACTTAGCTGAATGGAGGCTCAGAACTGAGTCTGTCCTGAAAGGCGGCAAACGAGATCTGGGGGTTTGAAGAGGAGTGATGCATTGTGGGATAGGAAGGAGTTTGAGGCTTGGATCGTATGTCTGAAAGAAATGGCCAAGTTGGATCAGAGGATGGATCTGAAGTTGTGATGCATAATGAAATGGCCATCAGATATAGGGAAACTTAACTCAAACAGAACAACAACTGCTGCAAAAACTAGAAAGGAATTGGCATGAGCAGCAAGAAGTGGTTCTGAATAAAAAGCAAGCAGCATTAAACCAAATATATTTTATGAATTACCCAAGATTTCAAAATGTACTAGTGTTGAGGTTAAGACAGTAAAACATAGAAAGACAAATCAATAAAATTAGAGCTCCAAAGATAAGATAACTCAAGACCTAGAAACTATACGAAAGGTCTTTCAAAAATATTACTGGGAGTTGTACAAGCCTCACGGGGAGAGGGAAAACTGGGAAGAGATGTTTGAAAGATTCAGAGAAGATTTTGAGATGAAAAGAATAACTGAAACAGAAGGGGAGGAGATTCTTAGGCCAACAACAATGGAAGAGATAAAGCAACAAAAATAGAAGCAAGGGAAAAGAAAAACAGTGGGGTGGGATGGAATTCTATTAGAAAACAGTGGGTAAATAGCCCTGGGGGTTTGATGGAATTCTATTAGAAAACAGCGGGTAAAACCCCCTGGGGTGGGATGGAATCCTATTAGAAAACAGCGGGTAAAACCCCCTGGGGTGAGATGGAATTCTATTAGAAAACAGCGGGTAAGAAAGTGATACAGAATTGGCACAGTTTGTTTAACCAAACAATGGAATGGCAAGAAATACCTAATACATTGAAGCAAGCGATTACATCAGTTATACCCCATTGAAAGGAAGGATTTATTGAATTTGGAGTCAGACAGACCAATAACCATATTAAATCATAATTACAAGATATTTGCAGCTATTATAGCAGAAAGGCTGTCAAAAATATTACCAAACTTAATAAATCAAGACAAATCATGGCTTGTTAAAGGCAGACAAACATTTGATATTCTACATTTGGTGGAAAAGCAACTTCTAATAATATGTCGGAATGTGGAAAGGCCTCTGACAGAGCAGACTGGAAATATCTTTGGGGAAATTCTGTTGATTACAGGATTCCCCCAATGTTTAACACAGCTAATAAAAAGTATGTATACTGTAGTGGAAGCCAATGCAAAAATCAATGGCAGAGTAATGGAAAAAAATACAAATAGGCAGGGGTACTAAACAGGGTTATCCTCTCTCCCCCCTACCTTTTGCAATATAGTAGTCTGATATAAAGGGCTAGAGGCAGGAGGGAGAAGACGATACAAAATAGACAAGTTATATTAATGTTAACCAATCTAGACAGGGATATTTACAAGTTTTTGAAATAGTAAGAATTTACCAACAGGTGTAAGATACAAAATCAATGATATTAATGTTAACCAATCTAGACAGGGATATTTACAAGTTTTTTGAAATAGTAAGAATTTACCAAAAGGTGTAAGATACAAAATCAATGATATTAATGTTAACCAATCTAGACAGGGATATTTACAAGTTTTTTGAAATAGTAAGAATTTACCAAGGTGTAAGATACAAAATCAATGATATTAATGTTAACCAATCTAGACAGGGATATTTACATGTTTTTTGAAATAGTAAGAATTTACCAAAAGGTGTAAGATACAAAATCAATGATATTAATGTTAACCAATCTAGACAGGGATATTTACAAGTTTTTTGAAATAGTATGAATTTACCAAAAGGTGTAAGATACAAAATCAATGATATTAATGTTAACCAATCTAGACAGGGATATTTACAAGTTTTTGAAATAGTAAGAATTTACCAAAAGGTGTAAGATACGAAATCAATGATATTAATGTTAACCAATTTAGACAGGGATATTTACAAGTTTTTTGAAATAGTAAGAATTTACCAAAAGGTGTAAGATACGAAATCAATTATATTAATGTTAACCAATCTAGACAGGGATATTTACAAGTTTTTGAAATAGTAAGAATTTACCAACAGGTGTAAGATACAAAATCAATGATATTAATGTTAACCAATCTAGACAGGGATATTTACAAGTTTTTTGAAATAGTAAGTATTTACCAAAAGGTGTAAGATACAAAATCAATGACATTAATGTTAACCAATCTAGACAGGGATATTTACAAGTTTTTTGAAATAGTAAGAATTTACCAAACGGTGTAAGATACAAAATCAATGATATTAATGTTAACCAATCTAGACAGGGATATTTACAAGTTTTTTGAAATAGTAAGAATTTACCAAAAGGTGTAAGATACGAAATCAATGATATTAATGTTAACCAATCTAGACAGGGATATTTACAAGTTTTTGAAATAGTAAGAATTTACCAAAAGGTGTAAGATACGAAACTAATGATATTAATGTTAACCAATCTAGACAGGGATATTTACAAGTTTTTTGAAATAGTAAGAATTTACCAAAAGGTGTAAGATACAAAATCAATGATATTAATGTTAACCAATCTAGACAGGGATATTTACAAGTTTTTGAAATAGTAAGAATTTACCAAAAGGTGTAAGATACAAAATCAATGATATTAATGTTAACCAATCTAGACAGGGATATTTACAAATTTTTGAAATAGTACGAATTTATCAAAAGGTGTAAGATACAAAATCAATGATATTAATGTTAACCAATCTAGACAGGGATATTTACAAGTTTTTGAAATAGTAAGAATTTACCAAAAGGTGTAAGATAAAAAATCAATGATATTAATGTTAACCAATCTAGACAGGGATATTTACAAGTTTTTTGAAATAATAAGAATTTACCAATAGGTGTAAGATACAAAATCAATGACATTAATGTTAACCAATCTAGACAGGGATCTTTACAAGTTTTTTGAAATAATAAGAATTTACCAAAAGGTGTAAGATACAAAATCAATGATATTAATGTTAACCAATCTAGACAGGGATATTTACATGTTTTTTAAAATAATAAGAATTTAACAAAAGGTGTAAGATACAAAATCAATGAGAACAAGACCAAAGCATTAGCAGTGAGTTATGTGCCATCTATGCAACTAGTACAAACGTTCCCAAATTTATGGGGATATGTTAAACTAAAGTATTTGTGGATTTGGCTGATTAAACAATGAACAGATTCCCCTGGCAGAAACACTGAATGAGAAGCTTAGTAAAATTAAGGGATTAATAAAGTGGGAAACTGTAAAGTTGGATTGAGAAACATGAATACAGGCATTACAAATGTTTATGGTCCTTCTGGTACTATATTTGGGACAATCTTTTGTGTACAGCCTAGAATCAGAGAGAGTTCTCCAGCTGAAAGATAGGGCATCCACTTTCCATGCTTGTGGGTGGTATGTCCTTGAGCAGAATTTCTTCAGCTGATGATTGTGAGGGGAGGCAAAAAGATCTTTGTCTGGCCTTCCCCATGATTGTGTTATCTGTAGGAAGATGTCTGGGTGCAACATCCATTCGTGTGCATCCATGATATTTCTGCTTAAGCTGTCCGCCAGTATATTGTCTTTTCCTGGCACAAACTGGGATTGCAGGTCTATATTGAGTTTCAAGGAAAGTTCCCATAGATTCATTGCCAGTCTGCAAAGAGGGTAGGAATGGGTGCCTCCTTGCTTGTTTATGTACCACATAACTGTGGTGTTGTCTGTCCTTATTAGCAGGTGGCCTTGATGCAGAAAGAGTTTGAAGGCCTCGATTGCATGTATCACTGCCAGCATTTCCTTTTGGTTTATGTGCATGCGTAGCTGCTTTTGTGACCATAGTCCTTGAATACATCTGCCCTTCATGTGTGCTCCCCAACCGTGGTCTGAAGCGTCCGTTGTAATAGGTTGGCTGGCTATTGGCTTGCTGAAGGGCAGACCCCTGTTTGATTGGCTTGCTTGAGCCCACCACAGAAATTCCTTTTGGAGACCTGGAATGAGTGGGATCAAAGTTTCTAAGCTGTGGCTGTGCTGAGTCCATAAACTCCTTAGGTACCATTGTAGTTTCCTCATGTTTCTAAGCTGTGGTTGTGCTGAGTCCATAAACTTCTTAGGTACCATTGCAGTTTCCTCATATGCAGCCTTGCTTGGGGAATGAGAAGAATGCAAGATGCCATGTAACCCAGGGCCTGCAGGATTTTCCTTGCAGTCAGCTGAGTATGTCTTGTCAGATTCTTGAAGTAATCCGGTAGTTGTCTTTGTTGTTCTTCTGTGAGAAAGGCCATTTGGGTGGTTGTGTCTAAATCCGCACCCAGAAAAGTTATTCTTTGGGATGGAACAAGTCTTGATTTGTGAATGTTGACTGTATATCCCAATGCCTGCAGTAAGTGGATGGCATAATTCAAGTCCTTTACCAAAGTTTGTTGGCTGTCCGCTTGTATAAGGCAGTCGTCCAGATATGGGTATATTTGAATCCCCTGAAGTCTGCAGTGTGCAATTACTGATGCCAGGCATTTCATGAATACTCTGGGTGCAGTAGATAAGCCAAAGGGCAATGCTGAGAATTGATAATGCTCTGAGCCTGCAAGAAATCTGAGGTGTCTTCTGCAACTTTGTCTGATAGGGACATGCAGGTATGCCTCCTTGAGGTCTAGAGTCACCAGCCAAGACCCCTTGCCCAGCATGGGAAGGAGTTGCTGTAGAGTCAGCATTTTGAATTTTGGCACAATGAGATAAGTATTCAGTGCGGACAAGTCGAGAATAGGCCTCCATTGATTTTCTTTTCTTGGAACAAGGAATAGTCTGGAATAAAATCCTTGGCCTTGTTCTGAAAGAGGAACCTTTTCTATAGCTTTCATTTGCATTAAGTTGGAGATTTGTTTCAAAGCCTCTGCCCTTTGATTTGGTGGCAGGTCTGGCATGCCTTTTCTTTTTGGCAATGTGTGAAAATGGAACCTGTATCCTCTGTCTATTATTTGCAGTGTCCATTTGTCTCTTGTAATAGTGTGCCAATTGTCTGAGAATAAAGAAAGCTTTCCGCCCAAAGGTGCTTCTAATTGAGCCCTGGTTGGCGGAGTCAAAGCAAAGTCATTGAGTCTGTCCTTGTGCAGCAGTTGTAGGCCCTGCACTACCTCTCTGGATGGGAGGCTGCCATTGACGCCCTCTGTAGGAGCCTCTAGCTTGCCCTCTACCTCTGGCAAGCCTGTTCCTGCCTCTCTGAAATCTTTCTGTGTCCGGAAAGGACCAATTCTTGGCAGGCCAATTTCTGCTGAATTTTGGTGGTTGGACTTGTAGAAAATCTTTGACTGTTTGTACAGATTTTGCCTTTTCCTCAACTTTCTTTAAGACCTCCTGAGCAGTGGAGCCAAATAACTTTTGCTTTTCCAGTGGAGCATCCAGAAGCTTAGCTTTAACATGGTCTGGCAGAGATTGTTCCTTCAGCCAAGCATGCCTACGTATGACTGCACCTGTCACAGCTGACCTACATGAAGCTTCCAATGCATCATAACCACATTGTAAGAAATGGTTACTAACCTGCTGGGAGTTATGTACCAGATCCTGTAGTGATTTGCAATCTAGGGGTTCAGGTGAAGACAGTTTCTTATGCAATTCATCTTACAAATACTCTTGGTACTGTATCATATGAAACTGACAATTTAATGCCCTCATAGAAAGAGTAGCAGAAGTATACACTTTTTTACCCCATCTCTCTAAAGCCCTGGACTCCCTTTCAGAGGGGAGTGGATTTTTAGAGGTGGCAGTTGCAACCCCTTTAGGGCCCTGGGAAATAGTTTCTGGATCAGCAGAGTGGGCCTTGTAAAGAAAATGATGCGAGTCCGGGACCCTGTAGTACCTATCCGGTTTGACAGGGGCCGGAGGAAGAGTGTCAGGGGTTATGCTAGACTCAGAGTACACATCATCAATGACATTCAAAACAAGAGGAATAGCCAAAGGTCTATGCTGAGGTAAATGCAAAAAAGTTCTTAATCTTTTCCTGGAATCAGAAAATTCCTGGCCTTGCCATTTGAAATGCTTTCTCATAGTGTGAAGGGTCTCCCCGAAGGATAGTTCTTCAGGAGGGGAGGCCGAGGGGATTGATTCCTCTGCATCAGAATCCTCGCAGGCCGAAAAAGCCTCCTCCTGGTAGTCCGAGAGAGCAGAGCCATCAGAGGCCTCCTCTGAGGAGTGGGGATCAGAGGGCTCAACCCTGGGCCTTTTGTCTAGAGGAGGTTGAGAGCCCCTGTCCGGATGAGGTTGAGATCCCCTAATCAAGGAAATAAGGTCCTCTGCTAAAGTAAGAATCTGTGAACTTGTAGAGGGTCCCTGAGAAATAACCCTGGGAGGCATAGCTTTTGTATGTTTAGCAACTTTAGCCCTGGTGAATGCCTTTATGGACATGGATGCAGGAGGCCTAGCTGCATCACGTGCTGGAGTAGTTTTGTTTAGAGGAATGGTGTCGGAAGTTTCCAAGACACCAGTTTCTGAAGGAAATTCAATAACCGACTCAGCAGGGACCTCCGGGGCCGAGATTGTCGGTTGAGTGGTTTCGGGGGTCGGAAGTAGCAAGGACTCGGTTTCAGCCGAGACCGAGACACTCGCGGTAGGCCTGACCGTGGTTTCAGCCGAAACCGCGGCCCGCGTGTGTCGGTCCTTGTCCTTCCGTTTCTTTATTAAATGTGAAGTCGGAGTCTCCGACGGCATATTGTATGAAAAACTAGCCCCAAAAAATTCCTCTGCAAACTCCGCCCGACGTCTAAGAGTGTGTCGGTTGAAGGAAGCACAGGCTGAACAGGCCGAGACGTCGTGGTCTGGGCCTAGGCAGGGGAGGCAGTAAGAGTGGAAATCCTTATGAGGTATTTGTTTCCCACAAGTTAAACAATTATTAACTTTATCTGACATCGGCTGAGGCAAGAAAAAGTCCCCAACGGGGTACTTAGCTTTTGAAGTCTTCGGTAGCTGAATTACAGGAGCTGGCCGACCGGCACTTGCGAACTGCTTCTGCTTCGGGCACCACGCGGCAAGAAAGACTGAGGAAGATGGCGTCGGCTGACGCTTTTATACCCCAGGCGCTCTGACGTCAGGGAAGGGGCGACGTCAGCCGACGCCGGACCCAGACTTTGGAATCCATCCGACCGAAGGGCTGCCTGAGGCAGGACAACCCATATGTGATGACTGCAGATGCATCCTTGAAGGACATCATGGCCTCAAGCTGAATACCAAAAAATGCATCATCATCATCCCCTTTCGGAAGAGTGACATCTCCACAAATTATCACATTAACAACAATAACTTAAGCACTCAATCAGTCATGAGGGATTTGGGCACCCAGGTTGATATCAACCTGACGTTTGACCACCATGTTGCTTCCGTTGTACGGAAAGCCTTCTACATGGCCTACCTCATACATAAGGGTATCTCGTTCAGGGATAAGGAGGTCATAACATCCCTGTATTCTTCCCTTATAAGGCCCATTAT
This sequence comes from Protopterus annectens, assembly GCF_019279795.1. NCBI lineage: Eukaryota > Metazoa > Chordata > Ceratodontiformes > Protopteridae > Protopterus > Protopterus annectens. The sequence continues at coordinate 62,710,057 of NC_056749.1, read as the reverse complement.
TGAATACAATGCCCATTTCGGCATGTACCTCCAAAGCACATGCAGCAGGTGGAGAGACCACTGAGTTTCCTCACCAGGATAATCCAAGGCCTTAAACATCTACCATACACAGACAGGCTAAAAACCCTATCCCTCTACTCGGTTTCACACAGACTCATCAGAGGTGACCTCTGTCTGTCATACAAGGCGATCACAGACCCCACCTTGATGGGACCGCTGCATATCTGCAAGTTAAGCTCCACTCGAGTAACCTGCAAGCTCAGCCTCAACCTGGTCTGTGACATGCAAGAAGACTTGTTGGCGAGACAGATTTGTGTCCCAGAGACTCCCCCCATCTATGGAATAGACTCCCTCTCCACATTAAGCAGAGTACCTCTTACCTCTTTTTAAGTGCAACCTGGATAACTGGATGGGAAACAAAAATTATACCCCTCGGACTCCACCCATGTCTATGCTGGAGAGAGGCATCGGGTGCTGATTTGTCAAAACATGGGCTAAACTCTTGGCTAGGCTTATAAGGGCTTCAGGGCCAATAGCCTAGTAACCTCCTATGAACCTGTATCAGTAAATGTAGAAGGACTGGAGCAAATAACTGCTGGGAAATGGAGCTTTACCCAACAGGAGTAAACCAAACAGGTCTGTATGCTCAAAAAGACCTCAGATAGGGACACCTCTATGGGAAGAGAGCAAGAAATTTCTGGAAACAGTTAAGGAAAGGTGGGAAAATTATGAACTAGGTAGAACTCCAGAAACTATATCAAAGAAAGAAACAGAATGGTTATTTTACAAGATTTTTACAATTTTATATTTTACAATTCAAACTTTAAAAGAATATGATAGAAAGACAGAGGGATCACAAAGAAAGACCAGGAATAATATGACTGCTGGTTGAGGCGAGAATGATAAAATGCAACTCAAGAAAAAAACAGTGAGCAGAATAAGTGTAGTGTTAAGGGCAGGTAGATAAGGAAAAATGAAGAAAGAAAGGATTAAAGACTAGGAAAAGAAATCCTGAAATAGGTAATTCAAGAGACCATTGGGATGAAATATTCATAAAATACAGTTATGTACACTTACCATAAATGTAGATGTTCAAGTGTATTCCCTGTTGCAGTCATCACATTTGGGTTATCTGCTTGCAGGTAGCCCTCAGTCGGCCTAATTATCAAAGTCTTGGGTCCTGCATCAGTTGCTGTCTCATCTTCCATGACGTCAGGTAGTCAGGGGTATAAAGCATGCAGCTGACGCCATTACATCAGTTTTCTTGCCCCAGATGCCAGGTGCCCCCCTAATGGGAAGCAATTAAATATATATACAAGGTTACACCTCCAACAAAAAAACAAATACACCAGAAAGCTTTAAGCATAGTAAACAAGAATACAGGTATAGTCAAAAGAAGTCAGGAGGCTGGAGGGAGGGTAACCAGGACTGCAACAGTAAATACACTCGAACATCTACATTTATGGTAAATGTACACAACTGTACTATGCTCTTCATGTTTCACTGTTGCAGTCATCACATTTGGGTAGATTCCCAAAGCTAAGGATGGGAGGAGGTAATTAGATAGTATTAAGACCAGCTATAAGGCCCTGCAAGACTGCGGTGGCAAAGCCAGCTCTGGATTTAGAAAAAATTGGCAAGTGGTAATGCTTGGTGAAGGTATGTACAGAACTCCAGGTAGCAGCGTCTAGGATGTCCCAGGTAGGGACACCTCTGAGAAAGGCTGCAGAGGTAGATGTAGCCCTGGTTGAATGTGGTCTTATCGCCTGTGGGGTAGGTTTTCCATGGTGCTTAGGTGCTTATAGCAGAAATGAATGCAATGGCCTATCCACTTAGAAATGGCCCTCCACTCTGCCCCTGCAGCAAATGCAGCCAGCAGTTGTTCAGACTTCCTGAGAGGCTTAGTCCTGTCCAAGTAAAATCTAAGTTGTTGGTGCACGTCCAAGGAGTGCAGTATCCATTCCCCTTTGTTCTGTGGATTAGAAAAGAAGGTTGGCAAATGAATGGACTGATTAAGGGCCACACTGGATACCACCTTGGGCATAGAGTCAGCTTTTCCAAAACAAAGTTAAGGTCCCAGGCTGGAGTAGGGGCTCTCCTGGGTGGTCTTAAGTTTTTGGCCCCTCTGAGGATCTGCTTCAGCAGGGGATGAGAGAAGAGGGGTGGCTCTGTATTGTAATGTGCTGAAATGGCTGAGGCATGAATTTTGATGGAAGAAAAGGAATGGCCCTTGTGAAGCATCTCAGTTAAGTATTGAAGAATATGAGGTAAATTGGGAACTGCTGTGCCCATCCCCTGAGTTTGGCTCCAGGAAGAGAATCTTTTCCATTTTTCAGCATAGGATTTTCTAGTACTAGGCCTCCTTGCCTCCAGAATGACATCCATCACTTGCTTACTGAGGGATGGTAAAGTACAGTTTTGTACCTACCATAAATGTAGATGTTCGAGGATTCCATTGCTGCAGTCCTTACTATTGGGTATAGTCCGCATCCAGTCGGCCCGAATACCAGAGTATAAGGCTGACGTCGGTCAGGGCGCATTAGACTGACGTCAGTACGTCAGGGTACTAATGCGCATGACCGGCGTCACATCCTCAGTCTTTTCTTGCCCCAGATGTCAGAAGACCCTAAAAAGACAAGGCCCAAAATACCTGCACCAAAACATGAACAATATATATAAAAATATAAGCAGGTAAACTCACCTACACAACCACCCCTAACACAGAGGGAAGGAGGGAGTAAATTGGACTGCAGCAATGGAATCCTCGAACATCTACATTTATGGTAGGTACAAAACTGTACTATGTTCTTCGTTTTCCATTGCTGCAGTCCTTACTATTGGGTAGAATCCCAAAGCAGAGGTAAGGGAGGCTGGCAAATCATAAAGAAGCAGGAGCTGACAACATGCCTTGCAAAACAGCTGTGGCAAAACCAGCCCTAGACTTAGAGTAGATAGGAAGGTGATAATGCTTAGAGAAAGTATGTACTGAACTCCAAGTAGCTGCTTCCAAAATATCCTTAGTGGCCACCCCGTAGAAATGCTGTTGAAGTGGCAGTAGCCCTAGTGGAATGAGGCCTAATCCCAGCTGGAACCTCCTTGCCATGATGGGAATAACAAAATGCAATGCAAAAGCCAATCCACCTAGAAATAGTTTGTTTTGACACAGGCTTGCCCTCTGAACTCAAAGCAAAAGAAACAAACAACTGCTGAGACTGCCTAAAATCCTTAGTCCTGCTTAAGTAATAGCAATTGCCTGTGTACATCTAAAGTATGCAAAATCTTTTCCCCTTTATTTTGGGGGTCTGCATAAAAGTAGGCAAATGAATAGTTTGGTTTAAAGCCACACTAGAAACCACCTTAGGCATAAAGGAAGGATTAGTGCGTAATGATACCCTATCCTTATGGAAAATCAAAAAGGGCTCGACTGCCATAAGGGCCTGCAACTCAGACACCCTTCTTGCAGAAGTAATAGCCAACAAAAAAGCAGTCTTCCATGACAAATATTTCAATTCAGCAGTAGCCAGGCTCAAAAGGTTGTAGAGTAAGTTTTTCCAACACAAAATTGTGATCCCAAGCAGGACTAGGAGCTCTACATCGGGGTCTTATATATTTTGCCCCTCTAAGAAACTGCTTGAACAAAGGATGCGAAAATAATGGTGGGTCACAATCATAGTGAGCTGAGATTGCTGCAGCATGAATCTTAATGGAAGAGAAGGACAGACCCTTGTCCAGTAACTCAGTAAGATATTGAAGAGCCATACTCAAATTAGGCTCAGAAATCTCCAAATTCTTTGCTTTACTCCAAAATAAAAATCTCTTCCATTTTGCTGCGTACACTTTCCTTGTACTAGGTCTTCTAGCTTCCATAATCACATTTAAAACTTGTTGAGGAAGTTGAGACCTGCTGTGTTTCAACACAGAATATGCCAGGCTGTCAGATGAAGAGAGTGAAGCTTGACATTGAGCAGATGACCGTCCTGCTGGGATAACAGATGTGGAATCAAAGGTTAAGGCCATGGAGGCTTCTTTACCAGACTCCGTAGTAGAGGTACCAGTGTTGCGAGGCCAATCTGGAGCTATCAAAATCATCCTTGGCCTGTCCTGTCTGACCTTTAACAGTACCTTTGGAAGAAGAGGCAGAGGTGGAAAGGCATACACATGAAGGTTTGTCCAACTGAAAGACAGAGCATCCACTTTCCAAGCTGTGTGATGAAACCCCTTTGTGCAAAACTGTGGCAGCTGGTGGTTTAGTGGAGAAGCGAACAGATCTATGTCTGGAGTTCCCCATGACACTGTCAATTTCTGAAATACATGAAGATCCAGTTTCCACTTGTGGGGATCCATGATTTGTCTGCTTAACACATCTGCTAAGGAGTTCTGTGCTCCTGGCAGAAACCTTGCCTGAAGAGTTAGGTGCAAGCGTGGCAGTCTCCCATAAAATCATTGCTTGCCTGCATAGAGGATAAGAATGTGTTCCCCTTGTTTGTTGAAGTACCACATGACAGTTGTGTTGTCTGTTAGAATCAACACCTGCCCTGGAAGAAGTAACTCCTTGAAAGCCAGTAATGCGAACTGGACTGCTAACATCTCCTTCATGTTGATATGTAGATGCTGTAGTCTGGCAGGCCACTTGTCTTGTATCCACTTTCCATTTAGATGAGCTCCCCAAGCTATGTCCGAGGCATCTGTCGGTAAAATCTGACTCGCCTCTGGCGGGTCACAGAGAGTCCCTTGTTTAGGTGACATTCCTGAGCCCACCACAAAAATTCTCTTTGAAGGCAAGGTATTATTTGAATGACAGTGTCTAAATCCTGGCAGTGCTGTGTCCATACATTTTTGAGATACCATAGTAACTTCCTCATATGCAGTTTGGCATTGGGAAGCACCAGAATACAAGATGCCATGAACCCTAATGCTTGAAGGACTGTCTCTGCAGTCAGCACGGACTGATGAGATAGTTGATGGAAGTAAAGTGATAGACTCTTTTGTTTGTCCGGGGTTAAAAAGGCCATCTGGGCTGCTGTATTCAGTCTCACACCCAGAAAGCACATGTCTTGAGAGGGTACTAGACTGGACTTTATTTCGTTCACAGAATACCCTAGGCATCGTAGCACTGCTATAAGATATTCCAGATGCTGTAGAAGGTCTTCCTTTTCTTGAGCCAGAATCAGGCAGTCGTCTAAATAAGGATAGATTTGAAGTCCTTGTAGCCTGAAGTAAGCTATCACTGGAGCCAGAACCTTTGTGAATACTCTGGGCAGTAGATAAGCCAAAGGGCAATGCAGAGAACTGATAATGAGAATCTCCAGCTTGAAACCGCAGATACTTCCTGTAACTTAGCCTGATAGGCACATGAAGGTAAGCTTCCTTGAGATCTAAAGTTACCATCCAGTGATCTTTGCCCAGCAGGTAAAAGCTGTTGTAACGTCAACATCTTGAATTTGGGAATGTCCAGAGAAGTGTTGAGGAGATAAATCCAAAAGCAGTCTCCACGTGTTCCCCTTCTTTGGTACTAGGAACATCGAGAATAAAATCCTAGGCCCCTTTCTGATACAGGGACTGGCTGAATGGCCCCATTTGGAGTAACTGAGAAACTTGCTTGTGAGCCACTTTTCTTTGTGGAGGAGGAGCGTCTGGCATGCCTTTGAAAGCGGGCATTGTATGGAAATAAAATCTGTCTTGAGTAATTAAATCCCAATTTTCTTTGAAAAGAGACAGTCGTCCTTCCAAACGAGCTGCCAGGCGAGAATCTACTGGCAGCTGAAAAGGCAGGTCATTGGGTCTGTTTCTGAAAGGACTGACCCCTGCCCTCACCAGAAGTCTGAGCAGGTGAACTCCTGTTCTGGGCCTAAAGAACCTTGAGCCCTGCCCCTACCACGTCTAGACCTACCCCTAGACTGGGAATCATAAGCAGGATATGTCCACCCCTTAGCAGGCCAATTTCTACTAAACTTCGGTGGCTGTACCTGCAAAAATCTTTAACAGTTTGCATAGACTTAGCTTTGTCCTCCATTTTCTTTAAAACTGCTTCCACAGGTGAACCAAACAACACATCAGACTGTAAAGGAGCATCCAAAATCCTTGTCTTAACATGCTCAGCCAAATTTTGATCCCTCAACCAGGCATGCCTGCGAAGAACAGAACTAGTGGCAGCCACCCTCGAGGAGGCCTGCACAGCATCAAAACCACATTGCAAAGAATGCTTGCCCACTTGTTCAGACACATAAACTAAATCCAGCAAGTCTTTACAATCAATACCTTCCGCCAAAGCATCCACCTTAGATTTCAATTGTGAAAGGAGATAATTTTGATATTTCAGCATGTGAAACTGACAATTCAATGCTCTCATGGCTAGAGTGGAAGAAGTATACACTTTCTTACCCCACCTATCTAGCGCCCTTGCCTCTTTGTCAGTGGGAACAGGATTTTTAACCACAGAGGCCTTAACACCTTTAGGCCCCTGAGAAACAGTTTCTGGGTCCGCCCTAGGACTCTTAAACAAATACTTATGAGCTTCGGGCAACCTATAGTAGCTATCAGGTATAACAGGAGCAGGAGGCAAAGAATCAGGGTTCAGGTAAGCGTCGGCAAAAACAACTTCCAACACATTCAACACAGGAGGTATAGCTAAGGGCCTATGCTGGGGTAAAGACAAGAATTCCCTAAGCCCCTTCCTGGAATCAGAGTAATCCTGGCCTTCCCATTTAAAGTGCTCCCTCATGGAATGCAGAGTCTCTGAAAATGAAAAATCCTCAGGAGGAGAAGCCGAAGGAGTGGCATCATCCACATCAGAATCAGAATAATGAGGATACTCCTGCAAATCTTCCAGAAGACTCAGAAGCCCTGAACCCTGTTCAAAACTGTCAAACTCTGGTTCCACCCTAGGCCTCTTATCAGGAGGGCCCATAGAACCTCTAATCATAGTAATCAAATCTTCTGCCATTTTAAGCATATGTTTCTTAGGTACAGAACCCGAAGGCTAGGAGAAGCCCCTACTGAAGCTGAAGTTGGCCTACCTCTAAAAGAAGTTTTGGCAACAGAAGGAGAGGCTCTAACTACTTTGGGAAGAGAGGGAAGAATAGTTACCTGAGAAGCCCCCTCAGCCTGGCCTGCCTCCTGAGAGGGTACATCCTGTAACAATAAAGTTTCTGCCTGAGACTCCATAGAAACTCCTGGCAAAACCTCTGGCTCCACTGAGCCACCTAAAGAACCGACGTCCGGGACTGCGGTTCATCAACCCTAGGCTTCGCTGTTTTGTCCTTACGCTTCTTGGGCCGAGGCGTCGGAGCATCCGGCGGCATTTTATAATTACAACGCTTCCCAAACACTAATCTGGCACAGTCTAACCTCCTCTTAATAGTGCGTTTGTTAAACCTAGCACAAGAGCGGCAACCAACAACGTCGTGCTCAGGCCTAAACAAGGTATACACAATGTATGGTAATCCCTATGAGGTATTTGTTTCCCACAAGAAATACAGTTATTCACTTTTCTGACATCCGGTTAAATACTGAGGCAAGAAAAAACAAAATGTTCCCCGGGTACTTAGCCAACTCTGATTCGGTCTGAAACTCGGTTTGAAATATTTCAAACGCCAACCTGCACTCATAAAACTGCTTCTGCATTGGACCACGCGGCAAAAAAGACTGAGGATGTGACGCCGGTCATGCGCATTAGTACCCTGACGTACTGACGTCAGTCTAATGCGCCCTGACCGACGTCAGCCTTATACTCTGGTATTCGGGCCGACTGGATGCGGACTATACCCAATAGTAAGGACTGCAGCAATGGAAAACGAAGAACATCTGAGAGATCAGGTAATTAGCCAGGCTGCAAGGTTCAGGGATTGAAGTTGTGGGTGCAGAATCAGGGACAGCAGGGCAGGGGTCTGAGGCAGGTGCCATGGTGCCAGCAGTGACACACTGCACAAGAGGGGGTACAAGTGTTGGCGTGGCCAGTCTTGTGCAATCAGTATTGTCCTTGGTTTGTCCTGTTTGATCTTTAGTAGCACTTTGGAGAGGAGAGGTAGAGGGGGAAAGGCATAAACTGATAGGTTTTTCCAAGTGAAGGACAGGGCATCCACTTTCCAAGCTTGTTTGTGGGGAGTCCTTGTGCAGAATTTGACCAATTGGTAGTTCCGAGGGGAGGCAAACAGGTCTATCTCTGGGCTCCCCCATTTGTTTCTCAACATCTTGAACATCTTGGGTTCCAATTTCCACCCGTGTGGGTCCATGAGATTTCTGCTTAGGTAGTCTGCCAGTGTATTTAGCTTTCCTGGCAGGAACTGAGCTTGTATGTGCACTTGGTAGCTCAAGGCTGTGTTCCACAGAGCCATGGCTAGTCTGCAGAGAGGGTATAAGTGGGTTCCTCCCTGCTTGTTTATATATCACATGACAGTGGTGTTGTCCGTCTTTACCAATAATTGTCCTGGAAGAATGTGGTCCTTGAAGGCTGTCAGAGCATTCTGTACAGCTAACATTTCTTTTTGATTGATACTGCAGGTGCATTTGACTTGGGTTCCATTTGCCCTGAATGCACTGCCCTGCCAAGTGAGCCCCCCCCCCCATGTCTAGTCTGATGCATCTGTTGTTAGGGTTTGGACAGCAGTGGGTAGAATGATTGGCAGTCCCTTGTTTTGGTGGCAGGCCTCTGCCCACCAAAGGAACTCTATCTTTAGACAAGGTATGATAGGAATAATTGAGTCTAGATCCTGAGAATGATGACACCATAGGCTGTTCAGATACCACTGTAGTTTCCTCATATGCAGTCTTGCATATGGAATTAGCAGAATGCAAGACGCAATGAACCCCAGGGCTTGCAGTATTTTCCTTGCAGATAGCTGGGTCTTTGTGGCCAGTAGTTTGAAGTAGGCTGTCAAATGAACTTGTTTCTCTGGTGTGAGGTAGGTCATCCGAGAAGTTGTATTCAACCTTGCTCCCAGGAATACAATTTGTTGGCAGGGTACAAGATGTGATTTTTTTTTTTCGTTTACGGTATACCCCAGAGAAGTTAGTAATTTCTTTACAAATGCCAGATGATTTAATAGTATGTCCTGGCTTTCTGCCTGAATTAGACAATCGTTCAGGCAAGGTACATTTGAATATTTCTTTGCCTGCAAAATGCAATGACTGGAGCTAGGCACTTTGTGAATACCCTGGGTGCAGTAGATAAGCTAAAGGGCAGTGCAGAGAAAGTACAGTTGTGTACACTTACCATAAATGTAGATGTTCGAGTGTATTCACTGTTGCAGTCATTAGATTTGGGTAATGTGCTGGCAGGTTGCCCTCAGTCGGCCTGATTAACAAAGTCTTGGGTCCTGCGTCGGTTGCGGTCCCTTCTTCCATGACGTCAGGTCGTCAGGGGTATAAAACATGCAGCCGACGCTATTACATCAGTTTTTCTTGCCCCAGATGTCAGGTGCCCCCCAAACGGGGAGCAAAATATACATATAAATAATTTAAAACAAAAAATATACCACCAAACAAAAGCAAATACACCAACAAGGCTTTTAAGCATAGTAAAAGAAAGTAGAGGTATAGTAAGAGAAAAATAGGGGGCTGGAAGGAGGGTAACCAGGACTGCAACAGTGAATACACTCGAACATCTACATTTATGGTAAGTGTACACAACTGCACTATGTTCTTCGTGTTTCACTGTTGCAGTCATTACATTTGGGTAGATTCCCAAAGCTAAGGTTGGGAGGATGGATTTAAACAGCATTAGGACCAGCTATAAGGCCCTGCAGGACAACAGTGGCAAAGCCAGCTCTGGATTTAGAGAAGAAAAGTAAGTGGTAATGCTTGGTGAACGTATGAACTGAGCTCCAGGTAGCAGCTTCCAGAATGTCTCTAGTAGGAAAGTACAGTTTTGTACCTACCATAAATGTAGATGTTCGAGTGCTAATACAGCTGCAGTCATAACAGATGGGTTCTCCTGCCGTCAGGCGGGTCCTCGGTCGGCCGAATTCCAAAGTCTAGGTCCGGCGTTGGTTGTCGTCGCTTCTTCCCTGACGTCAGTCCGACAGGGGTATAAAGGAACCAGCCGACGCCATTTTCTTCAGTTTTTCTTGCCCCAGATGTCAGGTGCCCCCAGAAGGAAGGCAATACATAAATTGATGTAATAATGCAGTGCAATATAATCAAAATACAGTAGTTGCAAGCAAATACATCATAAATGAATACCCCAATCAGGTTGTATGAGGATGTGTTAGCTATAGGCCTGTCCCAAGAGAGGAAGGAGGGAGGGAAACCTGGACTGCAGCTGTATTAGCACTCGAACATCTACATTTATGGTAGGTACAAAACTGTACTATGTTCATCGTGCATATAGCTGCAGTCATAACAGATGGGTAGAATCCCAAAGCTAAGAAATGGGTGGTAGGCACTAGGTGGAACTAGGAGGAGCCAAAATGCCCTGCAAGACTGCAGTGGCAAAGCCTGCTCTAATTTTGGAGTATAATGGTAGGTTGTAGTGCTTGGAGAAGGTATGCACAGAACTCCAAGTGGCTGCTTCCAAAATATCTTTGGTAGGAACTCCTCTGAGGAAAGCTGCAGAGGTGGCTGTGGCCCTGGTGGAATGAGATCTAATGCCTGTAGGTACAGTTTTGCCATGAAAGGAATAGCAAAAGCGTATGCAGTGGGCTATCCATTTTGAGATTGTCTGTTTGGAAATTGGCTTTCCTTGAGCTCCTACAGCATAGGGCACAAAGAGCTGTTCTGATTTTCTGAAAGGCTTTGTTCTGTCCAAATAATACCGCAGTTGTCTGTGGATGTCCAAGGAATGTAGTAATCTCTCCCCTTTGTTTTGAGGATTAGGATAAAAAGTAGGTAAATGTATGGCCTGATTTAAAGCTACCCTGGATACCACTTTAGGCATAAAGGACGGGTTGGTTCGTAAGGAAACTCTGTCCTGATGGAAGATGATAAAAGGCTGCACAGCCATGCGAGCCTGTAGTCCTGAAACTCTACGAGCTGAGGCGATAGCCAGAAGGAAAGCTGTTTTCCAGGACAAATATTGCAAATCTGATGAGGCAGCTGGCTCAAAGGGAGGCAAGGTCAGTTTTTCCAGAATGAAATTAAGATCCCAAGCAGGTATTGGTTGTTTCCTTGGAGGTCTTAGATTCTTAGCCCCTCTGAGGAACTGTCTTAAGAGAGGGTGAGAGAATAAAGGTGGATCAGTGTTGTATTCTGCAGAAATGGCTGAGGCATGGATTTTGATGGAGGAGAATGAAAGTCCACTGCTTAGCAGCTCAGCCAAATACTGTAGTATTTGAGGTAAATTCAGTTTTCCAGGATCCTGGCCCTTTTTCTCATTCCAGACACAAAACCGTTTCCATTTTGCAGAGTAAGCTTTTCTAGTTGATGGCGTTCTGGCCTCCAAAATGACATCCTGCACCTCCTTGGAGAGTAGGGTCTGTTGTGATGCTAAGGAATCTTCCATGCGGCTAGATTGAGTGTTTTTAGCTGGCTGTGAAGAGTTTTGAAGCTGTGCTGAGTCAGAAGAAGAGGCATTAGAGGCAGGGTCCATGGTGGGGAATGAGTCAGGCTCCTCAGGAGTGGGTATCAGTGTTGCCTTGGCCTGTCCGGAGCAATGAGAATCATCTTTGGTCTGTCTGCTCTGGTTTTCAATAGAACTTTGGGCAGCAGAGGAAGAGGTGGGACGGCATAAACTGTCATTGATGTCCAACTGAAAGAGAGAGCGTCCACTCTCCAGGCCTTTGGATGGAAAATCCTTGAGCAGAATTTTGTCAATTGGTGATTTTTGTGGGAGGCAAAGAGATCTATGTCTGGCCTTCCCCATTCTTGGATTATTTCTGTAAAAACTTTTGGATGCAATTTACATTCGTGTGGATCTGTCATATTCCTGCTTAGGTTGTCTGCCAGCGTGTTTTCCTTGCCTGGCAAGTACTGTGCTTGTAGTTCCATTTGTAAGTCCATGGCCATGTTCCAAAGTGACATGGCCAGTCTGCATAGGGGGTATGAATGTGTTCCTCCCGGTTTGTTTATGTACCACATAACTGTGGTGTTGTCCATTCTTATCAATAGTTGACCTGGTTGTAGAAGGTCTTTGAAAGCTATAACAGCATTTATTACTGCTAGCATTTCCTTTTGATTGATTTGAAGGTGCTTTTCTTTTTGGGACCATTTGCCCTGAATGCATCGATCTGTCATGTGTGCCCCCCAGGCGAAGTCCGAGGCATCTGTTGTGATGACTTGATTTGCTTGAGGCTTGCTGAATGGAAGACCTGTGTTTGTTTGGCATGCTTGAGCCCACCACAGAAATTCCTTTTGCAGACATGGAATTAGTGGTATAATTGTTTCCAAACTGTGGCTGTGTTGAGACCATATGTTTTTCAGGTACCATTGCAGTTTCCTCACATGCAGCTTTGCACATGGGATTAGTAAGATGCAAGATGCCATGAATCCCAGAGCCTGCAGGATTTTCCTTGCAGTCAGCCTGGTGCAATTTGCTAGTGCTTTGAAGTATTGAATTAGTTGCCCCCGCTTCTCTGGCGTGAGGTAGGCCATCTGGGTGTTTGTGTCCAAGTTGGCACCCAGGAAAATTATCTTCCGAGAGGGTATTAGCCTTGATTTCTTTTTGTTGACTGTGTATCCCAGAGAGTTCAACAACATTATTACATAAGCCAGATGTTTCAGAAGAATGTGCTTGCTGTCCGCTTAGATCAGGCAGTCGTCCAAATAGGGGTATATTTGTATCCCTTGAAGTCTGCAGTAGGCAATTACTGATGCCAGGCATTTCGTGAATACTCTGGGCGCAGTAGATAAGCCAAAGGGCAATGCAGAGAATTGATAATGGGTTGAACCTGCAAGAAATCTGAGGTACCTTCTGCAATTTTGTCTGATTGGGACATGCAGGTATGCCTCCTTGAGGTCCAATGTTACAAGCCAAGACTCCTTGTCCAGCATGGGAAGAAGTTGCTGTAGAGTGAGCATCTTGAATTTTGGTACGAGTAGAAATGTGTTTAGGATGGATAGGTCCAAAATAGGTCTCCAATCTTTTCCCTTCCTTGGTACCAGAAATAGCCTGGAATAAAAACCTTGACCTTGTTCGTGCGTAGGTACCTCTTGAATAGCTTTCATGTTTATGAGATCTGTAATTTGCCTTTGTGCCTCTGCCCTTTGATTGTGTGGCAGGTTTGGCATGCCTCTCATTTTTGGAAGGGTGTGAAAATGGAATTTGTAGCCTCTGTTTATAATGTCCAGGATCCATTTGTCCTTTGTGACAATATGCCAATTTTTTTAAAATAATGCCAGCTTTCCTCCTAAGGGGGCTGCCATTTGAGACTTGCTTGGCATGCAAAGGGGAAAGTCATTGGGTTTGCTTTCTGAAAGATTGCGAGTTATCCTCACCACCTCTTTGTGTAGGAGCTTGCCACTGTCTGCCTCTAAACGATCCTTGGGAATGTCCTCTGCCCCTCGGGCGCCTGTATCTGCCTCTTTGGGGTCTGTCTGTGGCAGGAAAGGACCAATTTTTGGAAGGCCAATTTCTACTGAAATGTGGGGGTTGCACCTGTAGAAAATCTTTCACAGTTTGCACTGATTTAGCCTTTTCCTCCATTTTCCTTAATACCTCCTCAGCATTAGCACCAAATAGTACATCCTTTTGAAGAGGGGCATCTAGTAATTTAGCTTTGACATGATCAGGCAAGGCTTGTTCCTTGAGCCAGGCATGTCTACGTATGACTGATCCTGTAACAGCAGCTCTACATGAGGCCTCTAGAGCATCAAAACCACATTGTAAGGTATGCTTACCCACTTGTTCTGCACTATGCATCAAATCCTGCAACTCCTTCAAGTCTGGTTGTTCAGGTTGTGACATTTTACTTTTCAATTGTGACAACAAAAACTGTTGGTATTTTAGCATATGGAACTGACAGTTTAAGGCCCTCATGGTTAAGGTAACCGAGGTATATACCTTTTTTCCCCACCTTTCTAAGGATCTGGAATCTCTCGGAAGGTAATGGATTTTTAGCAGTGGAGGCCTTAACTCCCTTGGGGCCCTGTGAGATGGTTTCTGGGTCAGCAGCATGGCTTTTGTATAGAAATTGGTGCGAGTCAGGAACCCTGTAGTACCTGTCAGGCTTAACTGGAGCTGGAGGCAGAGAGTCCGGGTTAAGGCAGGCCTCCGAGTAAACATCATCTAGGATGTCCAAGACAGGAGGTATAGCCAGAGGCCTGTGCTGAGGTAGCAAGAGAAATTCCCGAAGCCTTTTCTTGGAATCTGAATAATCTTGGCCTTCCCAGTGGAAGTGTTCCCTTAAGGCATGCAAAGTTTCCCCAAATGAGTAATCCTCTGGGGGGGATACAGAAGGGATGGACTCCACCGCATCAGAGTCTTCAAAAGGGGAGTAAGAATGTTCCTGATCATCAGAGTGCTCTGAAATAATGGAGCCCTGATCAGAGGAGGGGGAATCTTCCTCCACTCTGGGCCTTTTGTCCGGTGGGGGTTGAGAACCTCTGATAAGAGTAATTAAATCCTCAGCCATTTTAAGCATCTGTTTTTTAGGCATGGGGCCTGGAGATGGGCCCTGTGTAGCTTGTCTTTTAGGGTGCATGGTAGCTTTAGACTTAGTGAAAGCCTTGACGGTGAAAGAAGAGGAAGGTCTGAAGACACCTTGAGTGGAGGTGGACCTGTCCACATTTTGAGTTTCAACGCCAACAGTGGCTTCGGTATCTGTATCTGTAGTCGGGGTGTGGGCCGAGGAGCCTGTGACCTCGGGCACAGGAGACACCGCCAAAGAAGTGTCGTCGGTAGTAAGGGGCTGCGTAGGCGCCTCGCTGAGAACCGGACCACGTGTAGTCGGCTTTGGCGTGGTGTCGGTAGAGGCCACGGACCTCGTGTGTCGGTCCTTATCTTTGTGTTTTTTAGACAAAACTGGAGTCGGAGTATCCAACGACATAATATAGTTAAATGTTTTCCCAAAATAATGCTGGGCGAACTCCGCCCGACGGTTAATAGTGCGTTTGTTGAATGTAGCACAAAAGCGACAGACCGAGACGTCGTGGTCTGGGCCTAAACAAGGTATACAGAGGGAATGGAAATCCTTATGCGGTATTTGCTTCCCAAAAGAAATACAATAATTAACTTTGTCTGACATCGGTCTGAGGCAAGAAAAGTTTCCCCAACGGGGTACGTAGCTTTCAAGAAGACTTCGGTTTCAAAATTTTTAATCTCAGGAGCTGGCCGACCGGCACTTGCGAACTGCTTCTGCTTCGGGCACCACGCGGCAAGAAAGACTGAAGAAAATGGCGTCGGCTGGTTCCTTTATACCCATGTCGCACTATCAGGGAAGAAGCGACGACAACCGATGCCGGACCTAGACTTTGGAATTCGGCCGACCGAGGACCCGCCTGATGGCAGGAGAACCCATCTGTTATGACTGCAGCTGTATGCACGATGAACATCACCTCTGAGAAAGGCAGTAGAGGTAGATGCAGCCCTAGTGGAATGAGATCTGA
This sequence comes from Protopterus annectens, assembly GCF_019279795.1. NCBI lineage: Eukaryota > Metazoa > Chordata > Ceratodontiformes > Protopteridae > Protopterus > Protopterus annectens. Next base: position 62,694,580 of record NC_056749.1, on the reverse strand, counting down.
TCCCCTGGGGGATAGTTTTACCATGGTGTATACAGCAGAAATGAATACAATGGCTTATCCATTTGGAAATAGTCTGCTTTGAAATGGCCTTTCCCTCTGCCCCTGCAGCAAATGTCACCAGTCGTTGTTCAGATTTTCTTAGAGATTCTGTCCTGTTTAAGTAAAATCTAAGTTGTCTGTGTACATCCAATGAATGCAGAATTCGCTCCCCCTTGTTCTGTGGATTGGGAAAGAAAGTTGGCAAATGAATGGTCTGATTAAGAGCCACACTGGATACCACCATAGGCATGAAGGATGGATTGGTCCTGAGAGACACCCTGTCCGCATGAAAAATGATGAAAGGCTCCACTGCCATAAGAGCCTGTAATTCAGAAATCCTTCTAGCTGAAGTGACTGCTAAAAGGAAAGCTGTTTTCCAGGAGAGAAATTTTATGTCTGCAGTAGCAGCTGGCTTGAAAGGAGGGAGAGTGAGTTTTTCCAATACACATTTGAGGTCCCAGGCAGGGGATGGAGCTCTCCTGGGTGGTCTTGCGGTTTTGGCCCCTCTGAGATACTGCTTTAGCAGAGAATGAGAGAAGAGGGGAGGGTTCTGTGTTGTACTGAGCTGAAATGGCAGAGGCATGGATTTTTATGGAAGAAAAGGACAGGCCCTTGTGAAGCATCTCAGTTAATTATTGGAAAATCTGAGGAATACTGGGTGCTGCTGTGTTTATTCCTTGTGATTGATTCCAGGCACAGAATCTTTTCCATTTGTCAGCATAAGATTTTCTAGTACTAGGCCTTCTCGCCTCCAAAATGACATCCGTCACAGGTTTGCTAAGGGATGCTAAAGGTGAATTTAGGTGATTAGCCACGCTGCAAGATTCAAAGTTTGAAGCTGAGTGTGCAAACTTTGTTCTGCTGAGACAGTAAGTAAGGGGTCTGAGGCAGGTGCCACGGTGGAAGGTGTGACACATTGCACAGGAGTGGGTACCAGTGTTGGTGAGGCCAGTCTGGAGCAATCAGGATCATTTTTGGTTTCTCCTGTTTGACTTTTAGTAGAACTTTGGAGAGCAGAGGCAGAGGGGGAAAAGCATAGACCGATAGGTTTTTCCAGCAGAATGATAGAGCATCCACTTTCCAAGCTTTTTTGCGATGAGTTCTTGTGCAGAATTTGTCCAACTGATAGATCTTTTTGCCTCACCCCAGAAAGTACAGTTTTGTACCTACCATAAATGTAGATGTTCGAAGATCCACATTGCTGCAGTCCTAACACTTGGGTAGTCCGCTGTCCCTCGGTCGGCCCGAATATCAGAGCATAAGGCTGACGTCGGTCAAGGCGCATTCGACTGACATCAGAACGTCAGGGTACAAATGCGCATGACCGACGTCATATCCTCAGTCTTTTCTTGCCCCAGATGTCAGAAGACCCTAAAAAGAAAGGTCAAAACCCATAGACAACAACTAAACAACAAACCAGCCTAACAGCAAAAATATGTACAATATATACAATATATACACCATACCTCAGAGGGATAACCCAGGCCACACAACCACCTCAAACTACAGAGGGGAAGGAGGGAGGGTAAATTGGACTGCAGCAATGTGGATCTTCGAACATCTACATTTATGGTAGGTACAAAACTGTACTATGTTCTTCATCTCACATTGCTGCAGTCCTAACACTTGGGTAGAATCCCAAAGCAGAGGTAAGGGAGGATGGCTAAACTATAATGAAGCAGGGGCTGCCAAAATGCCCTGCAACACAGCAGTGGCAAAACCAGCCCTGGATTTAGAGTACAGAGGAAGGTGGTAATGCCTAGAGAAGGTATGCACTGAACTCCAAGTGGCTGCCTCCAAAATATCCTTAGTAGCCACCCCCCACAAAAAAGCTGTTGAAGTGGCAGTAGCCCTAGTGGAATGAGGCCTAATCCCGGCTGGAATCTCTTTGCCATGATGGGAATAACAGAAAGCAATGCAAAATCCAATCCACTTAGAAATAGTTTGTTTTGACACGGGCTTGCCCTGAGAGCACAAAGCAAAAGAAACTAATAACTGCTGAGATTGTCTGAACCCTTTAGTTCTGTCCAAATAATATCACAACTGCCTGTGTACATCTAAAGTGTGCAAAATCTTTTCCCCTTTAGTTTGGGGATTTGCATAAAAAGTAGGCAAATGAATAGTTTGGTTTAAAGCCACACTAGAAACCACTTTAGGCATAAAGGAAGGATTAGTACGTAAAGATACCCTATCCTTATGGAAAATTAAGAAAGGCTCAACTGCCATAAGGGCCTGCAATTCAGAAACCCTTCTTGCAGAGGTAATGGCCAACAAAAAGCAGTCTTCCATGACAAATATTTCAACTCAGCAGTAGCTGCAGGCTCAAAAGGTTGTAGAGTGAGTTTCTCCAACACAAAATTGAGATCCCAAGCAGGAGTAGGAGCTCTACGTGGGGTCTTATATTCTTTGCCCTCTAAGAAATCGCTTGAACAAAGGATGAGAAAACAATGGTGGGTCACAGTCGTAGTGAGCTGAAATTGCTGCAGCATGAATCTTAATAGAAGAGAAGGACAAACCTTTGTCCAATAACTCAGTAAGATATTGAAGAGCCACACTTAAATCAGGCTCAGAAACATCCAAATCCTTAGCTGCACTCCAAAATAAAAATCTCTTCCATTTATCTGCGTACACTTTCCTTGTACTAGGCCTTCTAGCTTCCAAAATCACATTCAAAACTTGTTGTGGAAGTTGAGACCCTTTATGGTTTAAAACAGAATATGCCATGCTGTTAGGTGAAGAGAGTGAAGCTTGACATTGAGCAAATGACTGTCCTCCTGGGACAACAGATGAGGAATCAAAGGCAAAGGCCATGGAGGCTTCCGTACCAGACTTCTCAGTAATGGGTACCAGTGCTGTCGAGGCCAATCTGGAGCTATCAAAATCATCCTTGGCTTGTCCTGTCTGACCTTCAGAAGTACCTTTGGGAGGAGAGGCAGAGGTGGAAAGGCATACACATGAAGATTTGTCCAACTGAAAGAAAGAGCATCCACTTTCCAAGCTGTGGGATGAAACCTTCGTGCAAAACTTTGGCAGCTGGTGGTTTAGTGGAGAAGCAAACAGATCTATGTCTGGAGTTCCCCAGGACACTGTCAATTTCTGAAATACATGAAGATCCAGTTTCCACTTGTGGGGATCCATGATTTGTCTGCTTAACACATCTGCTAAGGAGTTCTGTGCTCTGGCAGAAACCTTGCCTGAAGACTTAGTTGTAAACTGAGAGCAGTCTCCCACAAAATCATTGCTTGCCTGCATAGAGGATAAGAATGTGTTCCCCTTGCTTGTTGATGTACCACATGACAGTTGTGTTGTCTGTTAGAATCAACACCTGCCCTGGAAGAAGTAAATCCTTGAAAGCTATTAATGCAAACTGGACAGCTAACATCTCCTTCAAGTTGATATGTAGATGCTGTAGTCTGACAGGCCACTTGTCTTGTATCCACTTTCCATTTAGATGAGCTCCCCAAGCTTTGTCTGAGGCATCTGTCGTTAAAATTTGACTCACCTCTGGCCGGGTCACAGAGAGTCCCTTGTTTAGGTGACATTCCTGAGCCCACCACAAAAATTCCTTTTGAATGCAAGGTATTATTTGAATGACAGTGTCCAGATGTTGGCAGTGCTGTGTCCATACATTTTGAGATACCATTGCAACTTCCTCATATGCAGTTTGGCATTGGGAAGCACCAGAATACAAGATGCCATGAACCCTAAGGCTTGAAGGACTGTCCTTGCAGTCAGCCTGGACTGAAGAGATAGATGATGGAAGTAAAGGGAAAGATTCTTTTGTTTGTCCGGGTTAGAAAGGCCATCTGGGATGCTGTATTCAGTCTTACACCCAGAAAGCACATGTCTTGAGAGGGTACTAGACTGGACTTTATTTCGCTCACAGAATACCCCAGGCATCTTAGCACTGCTATCACATACTCCAAATGACGAAGAAGCTCTTCCTTCCTTGAGCCAGTATCAGGCAATCGTCCAAATAAGGATAGATTTGTATTCCTTTCAGCCTGAAGAATGCTATCACTGGAGCCAGAACTTTTGTAAATACTCTGGGCAGTAGATAAGCCAAAGGGCAATGCAGAGAACTGATAGTGAGAAGTCCCAGTCCAAAACGCAGATACTTCCTGCAACTTAGCCTGATAGGAACATGAAGGTAAGCCTCCTTGAGATCCAAAGTTACCATCCAATGATCCTTGCCCAGTAGAGGTAAAAGCTGTTGTAACGTCAACATTTTGAACTTGGGAATGTCCAGATAAGTGTTGAGGATAGAGAAATCCAAAATCGGTCTCCACGTGTTCCCCTTTTTTGGCACAAGGAACAGGCGAGAATAAAATCCTAGGCCCCTTTCTGACATAGGAACCGGCTGTATGGCCCCTATTTGGAGTAACAGAGAAATTTGCTTGTGAGCCTCTATTTTTTGTTGAGGAGGAATGTCTGGCATGCCTTTGAAAGGAGGCAAGGTATGGAAATAAAACCTGTAACCGTGATGTATGATATCCAGTACCCATTTGTCTTGGGTAATCAAACTCCAATTTTCTTTGAAAAGTGCCAATCTTCCTCCCAAAGGTGCTGCCAGGCGAGAAGGGTCTGGCAGCTGAAAAGGTAGGTCATTGGGTCTGTTTACGAAAGGACTGACCCCTGCCCTCACCAAGACTGTGCAGGAGAACTCCCGTCCTAGGCCTGAAAGAGCCCTGACCTCTGCCCTGCCACGTCTAGGTCTACCCCTAGACTGGGAATCATAAGAAGGATACGGCCACCCTTTAGTAGGCCAATTTCTACTAAACTTTGGAGGCTGAACCTGCAAAAAATCTTTAACAGTCTGCATAGACTTAGCCTTGTCTTCCATGTTCTTTAAAACTGCCTCAACAGGAGAACCAAACAAGACATCAGATTGCAAAGGGGCATCCAAAATCCTAGTTTTAACATGGTCGGATAAATTTTGATCCCTCAGCCAGGCATGCCTGCGAAGAACTGACCCAGTGGCAGCCACCCTAGACGAGGCCTGTACAGCATCAAAACCACATTGCAAAGAATGCTTACCCACCTGTTCAGAAACATGCACTAAATCTTGTAAATCTTTACAATCAATACCTTCCGCCAGAGCATCCACCTTAGATTTCAACTGTGAAAGGAGATAATTTTGATATTTCAACATGTGAAACTGGCAATTCAAAGCTCTCATGGCTAGAGTGGAAGAAGTATAAACTTTCTTTCCCCATCTATCCAAGGCCCTGGCCTCTTTATCTGCAGGAACCGGAGTCTTGACAACAGAAGCCTTTACACCCTTAGGCCCCTGGCTAACAGTTTCTGGGTCTGCCCTAGGACTCTTAAAAAGATACTTATGAGCTTCAGGCACCCTGTAATACCTATCCGGTTTAACAGGAGCAGGAGGCAAAGAATCAGGATTAAGCGAAGCCTCTGCAAACACATCTTCCACTACATTCAGAACAGGAGGTATAGCTAAAGGCCTATGCTCGGGTAAAACAAAATTCCCTAAGCCTTTTCCTGGAATCAGAGAAATCCTGACCTTCCCATTTAAAATGCTCTCTCATGGAGTGCAGGGTCTCTGAAAAAGAAAAATCCTCAGGAGGAGAAGCAGAAGGAGTAGAATCATCCACATCAGAATCAGAATAATGAGAATACTCCTTCAAGTCTTCAGCCGAAGACTCAGACACATCCGAAGCCTGCTCAAAATCCCCTAACACAGGTTCCATCCTAGGCCTCTTATCAGGAGGAGGCATAGAGCCTCTAATTAAAGTAATTAAATCTTCTGCCATTTTAAGCATGTGCTTTTTGGGCACAGAACCTGAAGAACTAGGAGTGACACCCACAGAAGCAAAACTAGACCTGCCTCTAGGGGAAGCCTTGGAAGCAGAAAGAGAGGGCCTAGACACCTTAGGAAGGGAGGGGAGTACAGTTACCTGAGAGGCCCCTACAGCCTGACCTGCCTCCTGGGAGGCCACATCCTGTAAAACACAGTCTCCCTGGGACTCCATAGAGGCCTCCGGAACCACCGGTCCCCCTGACGCCTCTAAAGAACCGGCGACCGGTTCGGACGACTCCTCTAACCTAGGTTTAACTGCCTTGTCCTTGCGCTTCTTGAAGAAGCGGCGTGGGAGCATCCGACGGCATATTGTAATTGCACCGCTTCCCAAAGACTAACCTGGCACAATCCAACCTACGCTTTATAGTGCGTTTATTAAACCTAGCACAAAAGCGACACCCAACAACGTCGTGCTCAGGTCCCAAACAAGGTATACACAAATTATGGTAATCCCTATGCGGTATCTGTTTCCCACAAGAAATACAGTTATTCACTTTTTCTGACATCCGGTAAACCACTGAGGCAAGAAAAACAAAATATTCCCAACGGGTACTTAACCAACTCTGACTTCGGTCTGAAACTCCGAAAAATTTCAGAACGCCGAACGGCACTTGCAACACTGCTTCTGCATCGGACCATGCGGCAAAAAAGACTGAGGATATGACGTCGGTCATGCGCATTTGTACCCTGACGTTCTGATGTCAGTCGAATGCGCCTTGACCGACGTCAGCCTTATGCTCTGATATTCGGGCCGACCGAGGGACAGCGGACTACCCAAGTGTTAGGACTGCAGCAATGTGAGATGAAGAACATCTATGTCTGGACTCCCCCATTTGCGTGTCAACATGTTGAAAATCCGTGGTTCCAGTTTCTATTTGTGTGGGTCCAAGAGATTTCTGCTTAGTTCATCTGCAAGAGTATTCAGCTTTCCTGGCAGGAATTGAGCCTGTAGTTGTATTTGGTAGGTCAAGGCCATGTTCCACAGTGCCATGGCTAGTCTGCATAGGGGGTAAGATTGTGTACCCCCCTGCTCGTTTATGTACCACATAACTGTGGTGTTGTCTGTCTTTATTATTAATTGTCCTGGATGAAGGTAGTCCTTGATGGCTGGCCGTGCATTCTGTACAGCTAGCATCTCTTTCTGATTGATATGAAGGTGCATTTCATTTGGGCTGCATTTGCCCTGAATGCATTTCCTTGCCAGATGAGCCCTCCAAGCATAGTCTGATGCGTCTGTAGTTTGGGTTTGGGCGGCAGGGGGTGGAGTGAATGGCAGTCCCTTGTTTTGGTGGCAGGCCTCAGCCCACCATAGGAACTCTAATTTCAGGCAAGGTATGATAGGAATCATTGTTTCCAGGCTGTGACAATATTGACTCCATAAACTTTTTATGTACCACTGAAGTTTCCTCATATGCAGTCTTGCATATGGAATTAGAAGAATGCAGGAGACCATGAACCCCAAGGCTTGCAGAATTTGTCTTGCAGATAGCAGGGTTTTTGTGACCACCTGTTTGAAGTAAGTCACCAACTCAATGTGCTTTTCTGGCAAAAGGCAAGCCATCTGGAAAGTTATATTCAAACTTGCACCCAGGAATGTAATTTTCTGAGAGGGTACCAGTTGTGATTTCTTTTCGTTTATTGTATACCCTAGAAAAGTTAGAACCCTTTTTACAAACGCCAGATGGTTTAGAAGAATGTCCTTGTTTTCTGCTTGAATTAGACAATTGTCCAGGTATGGATATCTTTGAATATTTCTTTGCCTGCAAAATGCAATTACTGTAGCCAGGCACTTTGTGAAGACCCTGGGTGCAGTAGATAAGCCAAAGGGCAGTGCAGAGAACTGGTAATGCAAATAGCCTGCTTTGAAGCGGAGGTATCTTCTGTGAGATTCCCTGATTGGGATATGCAGGTAAGCCTCTTTTAAGTCTAGAGTTACCCACCAGGCATCTTTGCCTAGCATAGGAAGTAACTGTTGAAGACTCAGCATCTTGAATTTTGGAATGTCCAGAAATGTGTTTAGAGTAGAGAAGTCCAGAACTGGACGCTAGGATTTGTCTTTTCTGGGTACCAGGAAAAATTCTTGAACAGAAACCTTGTAACTTTTCCTCTTCTGGTACTGGTTGAATAGCCCCCATGTTCATGAGGGACAGAACTTGTTTCTGGGCCTCTGCCCACTGATTTGGGGGCTGGTCTGGCCATCCGTTTGGGATTGGCAACATGTGGAAATGAAATCTGTACCCCTGGGATACTATATTTAAAACCCATTTGTCCTGGGTTATAAGTTGCCAGTTTCTTGCATGAAGTGCCAGCTTTCCCCCCAAAGGGGCAGCTAAAAGATAAGTGTTTGGTGAGTGTAGAGGGAAGTCATTGAGACTGTTTACCATAGGTAGGTGCCTTGCTGGTTTCAGATTTGGAGGTGGAGGCACTCCATTGTTTTGTTCTAAAGGTCCCTTGTGCCTGGAACCTGGAGCCTTTGGAATGTCTGGGTTTGACTTGAATGACTCTCGAAGGAACTGTAAAGGACCAGTTCTTAGTAGGCCAGTGCCTACTAAATCTTGGAGGTTGCACTTGTAAGAAATATAGACTGAGCTTTGTATTCCATCTTTTTTTAAAACTTCTTCAGCATTATTACCAAAAACACGGTCCTGTTGTAAAGGAGCATCCAACAATTTTACTTTAACATGATCAGGCAGAGTTTGCTCTTTGAGCCAAGCATGCCTTCTTAACACAGACCCAGTTACAGCAGCCCTGCAAGATGCCTCTAATGAATCAAAACCACATTGCAAAGTATGCTTTCTAACTTGTTCAGCAGAATGCATTAAATCCTGTAATTCTTTATTTTCAGCACAGTCAGGAATCAACATAATTTTCTGTTTAAGCAATCCAGTAATATGCTGCTGATACTTTAACATATAAAACTGGCAGTTTAAGGCCCTAATAGCCAAAGTTGCAAAAGTGTATACCTTCTTACTCCATCTATCCAGCGCCCTGGCATCAGAGAGGGTAGGGTTTTTTGCAGTAGTAGCCTTAATGCCCTTGGGGTACCTGTGAAATGGTCTCAGGATCCGCAGTAGGATTTTTAAAGAGGAACTTGTGAGAGTCAGGTACCCTGTAATACCTATCAGGTTTTCTGGGAGCAGGAGGTAAATTGTCAGGGGCCAGGCCAGATTCCGAGAACACATCGTCTACAATGTCCAGTACAGGAGGGATAGCTAAAGGCCTGTATTGAGGCAGGAGTAAGAATTCCCTAAGCCTCTTTTTGGAGTCAGAGTAATCCTGGCTTTCCCAGCGGAAATGCTCCCTAAGAGTATGCAAAGTTTCACCAAATGAGAAATCCTCTGGAGGAGAAACAGAGGGAATGGAGTCCTCTGCATCAGAATCCTCATAGGTAGATAGAGGCAAATCCTGGTCATCAGAAAAAACAGAAATTTCAGAATCCTAATCGGAAGAATCAGAAGGAAAATCAGTCCTAGGTCTCTTAGAGGGAGAAGGGTGGCTTCCCCTGATTAGAGTATTAAGGTCTTCAGCCATTCTTATCATTTGTTTTTTAGGCATAGGGGCCTGACCATGCGGTCTGGATGTCGGTTTTCTGGGCATGGATCAAGTTTTAGGCCTTGAAGAAGAAGATGGCATTGGTTTAATATGCAAGTCATTAGGCCTGAATACACCCTCAGAAGCTGGTGCCTGCAAAGCGGCTCCGGACCCATCCGAGGTAGAGACATCTGCAGGTTCCACAGTCAAAGAAGCATCTCGTAGCATACTGGAATCCGAATGGGTCTCAGTAGAGGCCTGCAAATCTGAAGTAGCGGGTATCAGGGGCTGTGAAAGCACCTCATTGAGTACTGGTGAACTGGCGACTAGCTTAGGAGAAGCGTCATCAGCAGCTTTGGACCTATGCGGTCTGTCTCTGTCTTTATCTTTGCGTTTTTTTCAGAATGTCGGTAGTCGGGTGGCTTACCGAAGCCATTTCTGGATAATTGAACCGAGTACCAAAATATTTAGATGCAAAAATGAACCGACGAATAGTACGAGGTTTGAATAAGGCACAAAACCGACAGCGAGGTACGTCGTGGTCTGGGCCTAAGCAAGGAATGCAGCTGCAGTACGAATGAAAATCTTTATGAGGTATTTACTTTCCACCAATACACTTGTTAACTTTTACTGATGTCGGTTTAGAGCAAGAAAAAGGTTCCCCAATGGGGTACTTAGCTTAGTTGAAGACTTAGGATCTGAAACTCGAAAATGAAAATTTCAGGAGTCGGCCGACCAGCACTTGCAAACTGCTTCTGCTTCGAGCACTGCACTGCAAGAAAGACTGATGTAATGGCATCGGCTGCATGCTTTATACCCCTGACTACCGGACGTCATAGAAGATGAGAAAGCAACCGACGCAGAACCCAAGACTTTGATAATCAGGCCGACTGAGTGCTACCTGCAAGCAGATAACCCAAATGTGATGACTGCAACAGTCAAACACGAAGAACATCAATAAATAACACATGACAGGAGGTTTCAGATTTTTTGATGGAAATGCCTACACAAATATTTTCACACTGCAACAGGACCACGAAAAATGTTTCTGGGGTCAGGGAAATGTGTTGGAGATGTGACAGAAAGGATGTCGGTACATGGAAACAATTTTGGAGATGCACAGGATTACAGAGGTTTCACATTAACCTCAGGGAATAAGTGGAGGTAATACTGCAGGAAAATTAGACACCAAACAGCTGATTACTAACCTATGTAATAACCTCTAACATCAGTAAGATTAGACATGAAGAGTTAGTGCGGTTGGTAGCAAAAAAAAAAAAGAAAAATTACAAGAAGATGGAAGTTGACCCAGTAACAGAACTGATGACAAAAATAAGTCAGCAGGAGCTGAAATCACTAGAAAAAAAAGGAGTAACTACCATAAAAAAGAAATGGATTATTGGGCAGGAAGGAACGGTAAAATAAGAACAGAGTAAATGAGGAAAACAATGGGAACAGGAGGGCAATGGTCGAAATCAAGCAAAGGGGTCCACACTACAGAATGAGGAAAACAATGGGAACAGGAGGGCAATGGACGAAATCAAGCAAAGGGGACCACACTACAGAATGAGAAAAACAATGGTAACAGGAGGGCAATGGATGAAATCAAGCAAAGGGGGCCACACTACAGAATGAGAAAAACAATGGGAACAGGAGGGCAATGGATGAAATCAAGCAAAGGGGGCCACACTACAGAATGAGGAAAACAATGGGAACAGGAGGGCAATGGATGAAATCAAGCAAAGGGGGCCACACTACAGAATGAGAAAAACAATGGGAACAGGAGGGCAATGGACGAAATCAAGCAAAGGGGTCCACACTACAGAATGAGGAAAACAATGGGAACAGGAGGGCAATGGACGAAATCAAGCAAAGGGGACCACACTACAGAATGAGAAAAACAATGGGAACAGGAGGGCAATGGACGAAATCAAGCAAAGGGGGCCACACTACAGAATGAGAAAAACAATGGGAACAGGAGGGCAATGGACGAAATCAAGCAAAGGGGTCCACACTACAGAATGAGGAAAACAATGGGAACAGGAGGGCAATGGACGAAATCAAGCAAAGGGGACCACACTACAGAATGAGAAAAACAATGGGAACAGGAGGGCAATGGACGAAATCAAGCAAAGGGGACCACACTACAGAATGAGAAAAACAATGGGAACAGGAGGGCAATGGACGAAATCAAGCAAAGGGGACCACACTACAGAATGAGAAAAACAATGGGAACAGGAGGGCAATGGATGAAATCAAGCAAAGGGGGCCACACTACAGAATGAGAAAAACAATGGGAACAGGAGGGCAATGGATGAAATCAAGCAAAGGGGGCCACACTACAGAATGAGGAAAACAATGGGAACAGGAGGGCAATGGATGAAATCAAGCAAAGGGGGCCACACTACAGAATGAGGAAAACAATGGGAACAGGAGGGCAATGGACGAAATCAAGCAAAGGGGGCCACACTACAGAATGAGGAAAACAATGGGAACAGGAGGGCAATGGATAAAATCAAGCAAAGGGGGCCACACTACAGAATGAGGAAAACAATGGGAACAGGAGGGCAATGGACGAAATCAAGCAAAGGGGGCCACACTACAGGCACAAAATAATGTCTCGTTATAAGATGAAAGATGAGCTTCTGGACTGTACCCTTTGTCTAATGAGTTTGATACCAATAATAACAATCAAGGCTCAATCACCAGAAGTATACAACTAATGCAATATCATGACTATGATTAGGATACACGGACTTTTCTCCTTTAAAGGACACGCATGGGTCTGATTAACAGCACGGTCTGTATTTGAAAAATATAAAAAGAAATGTAACAGTGTTTTAGCAATGGGGTGACCCTGATGTAAAAAAATTAAAATGGACAGTTAAAAGAAGATAAGGGGGGTCATCCCTCTTCACAAGGGTGGACCATCAACCGACCCTGGGAACTACAGACCCATCAGTATGGCAAGTCTAATATGTAAAACTATGGAATAAATTATTATGTAAATGATCAACAAAGACAATAACAACCTAAAGACCCATCCCAGTTTGGCTTTGTTAAGGAAAACTCTTGCCTACTCAACCAGGTATACTTTTTCGAGAGGGTCACCAAGGCTATGGATGAGGGAAAACTATGTATACTGCCTAACTTCAACAGGCCAAGGCATTCACTACACTATTACACTCAGGTACTGCTGACAAATAATCAGGACTAGGCATAAATCCCTACATAACTTGCTGGATTGCTGACTGGATCTCAGATAGGACCCAAGAAATCAGGATTGGTGAGATCACCTCCACCAGGAGACTGGTTACAGAAGAGCACTCCAGGGTTATGTGGTAGGCCTGCTCTTGTTTGGGATCTACTTCTCAAAAGTCAAGACTGATGTGAAAGGTCTCGGGCTCACCAAGTTTGCAACTGACTGTAAATTGGGAGCCATCATAGATGCGTTTATATCACGTTATCGAAAGATGAAACTAGCGAACGCTATTTCATCGGCCCCAAAACATCTAAACATGAAAATATCAAACATTCAGAACAGCAAATTTTTTCCCATGGAAAAAATTTGCTGCTCCGAAACACACACACACACACAACACAAGCACATCAAACAAACAGCAACCACACATATACACTTAAATTCCTACATCTAAAGCTACACTAAAGTAAACATACACTACTATCTACCCACTTACCTTAACCCAAACCCCAACTCTAAGGTCCATCACTATCGCATACTCAACTAACCCGCACCCTAACTCTAACCTCACTTAAACCGCCCCTAACCCTAAAGTTGGTCACTATCACACACAGGCCTAACCCGCGTCCTAACCCTAACTCACTTAACCTAACCTAACCCTAACGTACAAACAATCGCACACTTACCTGAACTTTCCACCACAGCGCTAAGAATAGCAAAGCCACAGAAACGGCCAACCGAATTCTTTCCTGAGGAAAGAATTTGCTGTTCTGCAGCTTCGCTATTCTTAGCGTTCGCTGAATAGTGTTCGATATCAGAACATTTGAAGTTTTAATACTTCGATGTTCTGATACAGACCCTCATAGATTCCCCCACAACACAGACATCCTACAAGAGGGTCTAACTCAACAAATGACTGATGCCAAACCCATGAATTAAAATTCAATGTGAAGAAATGCATTACAGTGCCCTTTGGGAAATCATCCACTCAAGCCAACTACTCCATCACTGAAACACCTACAAGAGTTGAACCGATAGTTAGGAATCTGGCAACTTATGTAGACAATAATTTGGCCTTCGACCAACACACATTCAAAAAAGTAAGAAAATGATTCTATGTTGCCTAACTCATAAGCAAGGGTATGGCATCCAGGCCCAAGGAAGTTATAGTACCACTCTCCTCAGCCCTTATCAGACCCACCCTTGAATACAATACTCCCTTTGGCATGTACCTAACGAGGCACATGCAACACTTAGAATTCCCTCAAAGATTCCTCACCAGGAGAATACAGAGCATGAATACACAGATCGCCTTAAGGCCCTTTCTCTGTCCTCAGTCTCCTACAGGTTACTGAAAGGCTATATATGCATGACATATGAGGCATCCTCAGATCCACCTCCCATGCACCACCACAAGACAAACAGCACCAGAAATATTAGATCGAAGGACCTGAACTTTGTCTGCAACATAAATAGAACATGCTGGAAAGACTGATATACTTCTAGAAAGATTTATGCGCTACATCACAAGCTCCCCATCTACATGAAGCAGAGTCATCCCTAACTCTGTTCAAAAGAAACCTTGATCATGGGATGGGACTGGCCTCCATGTCTCTTAGTGGTCAACAGTAAGTAATTAATCCCCAACTAGCATCCCCCCACTCTGGGTAACTCTTAGCTAACTCTTTACTAACACTCCCCACCATACAGGCGTCCATGGAACTCTGTGACAAAACTGGGTTGGGCTACAAAGCTAGGTTTGTAAAGACTCTGGTGGTCGTTACCCTAGTATAAACCCATGAACCCACGGAAAGAAAAGAGGGAGCTTAACAGTTTAATTCAAGGTAACCTCCAAAGCCACTTTGGGAAGAAAGGTAGGGTTAGTAAGAAGTGATACCCTATCTTTATGAAAAATCAGGTAAGGGGTTTGTAAGAAAGGGCCTGGAGCTCTGGGATTCTTCAAGTGGATGTAGCAGTCACCAGAAAAAAAAAGTGTCTTCCAAACAAGATATTTGAAGTCAACAGTTGTTTCAGGCTTAAATGGGGATCTTGTCATGGCCTAAAGAAGACCGGTAATATCCCAAGGTGTAACAGACTCTGTTAAGGGGGAATTAAGGATGAAGGTACTCCTTAGAAAAGTTTTGGATAACTTCAAGGAAAAGTACAGTTTTGTACCTACCATAAATGTAGATGTCCGATAGATATGCAACTGCAGTCATAACATATGGGTTGTCCTGCCTCAGGCAGCCCTCGGTCGGCCGGATTCCAAAGTCTGGGTCCGACGTCAGCTGATGTCGCATTTCTCTCCGACGTCAGAGCGGCAGGAGTACATAAGCATCAGCCGACGCCATCTTCTTCAGTGTTTCTTGCCCCAGATGCCAGGTGCCCTCCAAGGAAGGCTGTAATCAATTTGGAAGACAAAACAGGTTTCCAGACAAATAAATAAGTAATAAACAGATACACCATAACAGATATCCCCAGCTAGGATAACAGGGAGAGGAGTGGACCCAAGGCATAGAGGGGAAGGAGGGAGGGAAAACCCGACTGCAGTTGCATATCTATCGGACATCTACATTTATGGTAGGTACAAAACTGTACTATGTCCTTCAAGAATGCAACTGCAGTCATAACAAATGGGTTGAATACCATAGCTTAGCTGGGGGAGGTGGAATGCTCTAAGAAAAGGATGGTGTAGCTATCAATCCCTGCAGGACTGCCGAAGCAAAGCCTGCTCTGGATCTGGAATATAAAGGGAGGTTGTAGTGTTTGGAGAATGTATGCACGGAGCTCCATGTAGCAGCTTCTAGAATGTCTTTTGTAGGCACCCCTCTTAAGAATGTTGTATAGGTGGCTATAGCTCTGGTAGAGTGTGGTCTGACATTGGCTGGTACACTCTTTCCATGGAAGGAATAACAAAATCTGATGCAATGTCCAATCCATTTTGAAATAGTCTGTTTGGAAATTGCTTTTCCTTGTACTCCAGGGGCGTAAGCTACAAAAAGCTGATCAGACTTCCTATTGGCCTTGGTTCTGTCCAGGTAGTAGCGAAGTTGTCTGTGAATATCCAAGGTATGCAGCAGTCTTTCCCCTTTGTTCTCAGGATTGGGAAAGAAAATAGGCAGGTGAATTGCTTGATTTAAAGAAACCCTAGATACCACTTTTGGCAGAAAGCTAGGGTTGGTTCTTAAGGAGACCCTGTCTCTATGAAAGGTTATGAACGGTGGTATTGCCATTAGGGCCTGTAATTCCGAAACCCTTCTTGCTGAGGTAATTGCCAACAGGAAAGCTGTCTTCCATGAGAGAAATTGTAAGTCCACAGAAGCTGCTGGCTCAAAGGGGGGTAGAGTCAGTTTTTCTAGGACATAGTTGAGGTCCCAAGCTGATACTGGGGCCTTTCTTGGTGGGTTTATATTCTTGATTCCCCTAAGGAATTGCCTTAACAAAGGATGTGAAAACACAGGTGGATCAGTGTTGTATCTAGGTGAAATAGCTGAAGCATGTATTTTTATAGAAGAATATGAGAGTCCATTCTGTAGCATATCTGCCAAATATTCCAGGATGAGTGGGATGTTCAATAATGATGCATCATGACCCTTGCTGGTATTCCAAATGCTGAATCTCTTCCATTTTGCTGAATAAACCTTTCTGGTGGATGGTCTGCGGGCTTCTGTTAGTATCCGCTGAACTTCCTTGGAGAGAGATAGATTGAGGTTATTCATGGAATCTCCCAAGCTGTTAGCTGGAGCGTCTGAATGTTGGGATGTACTGTCTTGAAGTTGTTTTGAGTCAAAAGATGGGGCCATTGGGGAAGGGCCCATTTTTTGTTGTGACATATGCTCCGTAGTAGTGGGTACCAGTGTTGTCTTGGCCAGTCTGGAGCTATTAGGATCCCCTTTGGCTTCTCTGCTTTGATCTTTAGTAGTACTGTGGTCATCAGTGGCAGAGGTGGGAATGCATAGATTTTTAGGAAGTTCCAGTTGAATAAGAGAGCATCTGTTTTCCATGCTTGTGGATGAAATGTCCTTGAACAGAAATTTTGTAGATGATGATTGAGGTGGGAGGCAAATAGGTCTACTTCTGGCCTGCCGCATGTCGAGGTGAGTCGTATGAAGATTTCTGGATGTAACCTCCACTCGTGGGGGTCTAGGAAATTCCTGCTTAGGCTGTCCGCCAGCACATTGTCTTTGCCTGGAACAAACTGGGATTGCAACTGTATGTTTAAGCTCAGTGATTTTTCCCAAAGATTCATTGTCAGTCTGCAAAGGGGGTAAGAATGGGTGCCCCCCTGCTTGTTTATGTACCACATGACAGTGGTGTTGTCTGTCCGTATTAGCAGGTGGCCTTGCTGAAGTTGTTGTCGAAAGGCCTCGATGGCATGCATTACTGCCAGCATTTCTTTTGGTTGATATGCAGATGTGTTTCCTTTGGAGACCATTGTCCTTGTATACATCTGCCCTCCATGTCTCCATCCAAGGTCTGAGGCATCTGTGGTCATTGTTTGTGTTATTTGAGGTTTTTTGAATGACATACCTGTGTTTGCCTGGCTTACCGAGGCCCACCATAGAAATTCCTTTTGTAGGCATGGAATGAGCGGTATGGTTGTCTCTAGGTTGTTGCTGTGTTGAGACCATAAACTTTTTAGGTACCATTGAAGCTTTCTCATGTGTAGTCTTGCTAATGGAACCAGGAGAATGCAGGATGCCATGTAACCCAGGGCCTGTAGGAATATCCTTGCAGTCATCTGGGTGAGCTTTGCCAAACCTTTGAAATAATGAGTTAACTTCTTTTGCTTGTCTTCTGTCAGGTAAGCCATTTGAGAGGCTGTGTCTAGATTGGCTCCTAAGAAGGTTATTTGCTGGGGTGGCTGAAGTCTTGACTTTTGGAAGTTGACTGTGTATCCCAGAGCTTGTAGCAATTGTATGACATAATCCAAGTTTTTTGTCAAAATCAGTTTTTCGTCCGCTTGTATGAGGCAGTCGTCCAGGTACGGGTAAATTTGGATCCCCTGGAGCCTGCAATGAGCAATTACTGAAGCCAGGCATTTTGTGAATACTCTGGGCGCAGTAGATAAGCCAAATGGCAATGCTGAGAATTGATAATGCTCTGGCCCTGCAAGAAATCTGAGGTATCTTCTGCAGCTGTGTCTGATAGGGACATGCAGGTATGCCTCCTTGAGGTCCAGAGTAATCAGCCAAGACCCCTTGCCCAGCATGGGAAGGAGTTGCTGTAAGGTCAGCATTTTGAACTTTGGTACTATGAGAAAGGTGTTTAATGCGGACAAATCCAGTATTGGTCTCCATTGAGTTTCTTTTCTTGGAACAAGGAACAGTCTTGAGTAAAACCCCTGGCCTTGTTCTTGTTGTGGAACTTTTTCTATTGCATTGATCTGAGCAAGCAGAGAAATTTGCTTGATAGCCTCTGCCCTCTGGTTTTGTGGTAGGTTTGGCATGCCTTGTTTCCTTGGTAAGGTATGAAAGTGGAACCTGTAGCCTTGGTCTATAATGTCCAAAATCCATTTGTCCTTTGTCAATCTGTGCCAATTGTCTGAAAACAGAGATACTTTTCCGCCCAAGGGAGCTTCTGATTGCTCCTTGGTCAGTGGAAGTAGAGGAAAGTCATTGGGATTGTCCCTGTGGGGCAGGAGAAGCCCCTGTGTCACTTCTTTGGTTTGCTGGTTGCCATTGTCGTCCCCTGTAGGAACCTCTGTATTGTCCTCTTCCTCGGCCACGCCTGCTTTTGCCCCTTTGAAATCTTTCAGGATTAGGAAAGGACCAGTTTTTTGAAGGCCAATTCCTGCTGAATCTGGGTGGCTGAACCTGGAGGATATCTTTGACTGTCTGAACTGACTTGGCTTTTTCCTCAATGGTCTTTAATACATCTTTAGCATTAGCACCAAAAAGCTTGTTCTTTTCCAAGGATGCATCAAGAAGTTTTGCCTTAACATGATCTGGCAGAGGTTGTTCTTTTAACCATGCATGTCTACGAATGACCGCCCCTGTCATAGCTGCCTTACATGAAGCTTCCAATGCAGCATATCCACACTGAAGAAAGTGATTGCTAACTTGCTGAGAGTTATGTACAGCCTCCTGCAAAGACTTCCTATCTAAAGGTTCAGGAGAGGCCAAGGTTTTCTGTAAATCATCTAACAGGTAATCCTGATATTGAAACATATGAAAGAGACAATTGAGAGCTCTCATAGATAAAGTAGTGGAGGTGTAAACCTTCTTCCCCCATCTCTCTAATGACCTAGCTTCCCTGTTGGAAGGCAAAGGATTTTTGGAGGTGGTAGCTGAAACCCCTTTCGGCCCCTGTGAAATAGTTTCTAAATCAACAGCATGGGCCCTAAAGAAATAAAAATGTGTTTCTGGGACTCTATAGTATCTGTCCGGCTTGGTAGGAGCAGGAGGGAGAGTATCAGGGGTAACACTGGAGTCAGAGTATAGATCATCCAAAACATCAAGCACTGGAGGTATAGCTAAGGGCCTGTGTTGGGGCTTTTTAAGGAAGGTTCGAAGGTGCTTTCTGGAATCAGAATATTCCTGGCCTTGCCACTTAAAATGCTCCCTCATGGAATGCAGAACTTCCCCAAAAGAAATATCCTCAGGAGGGGAGGCCGAGGGGATGGAGTCCTCTGCATCTGAGTCCTCATAGGTCTGGAAAGGCTCTTCCTGGCTATCGGAGTGAACAGAGTCCTCAGAATCTTCATCTGAAGGGAGAGGGTCAGTGGGCTCAACCCTGGGCCTCTTATCCGGAGGAGGCTGGGATCCTCTCTCAGGATGGGCCTGGGAACCTCTGATCATGGAGATTAAGTCTGCTGCCATAGTCATGATTTGTGTTTCAGGAGTAGGCTGAGGTAAGGCTTTAGCAGTAAAGTGCTTGGTCTTGCTGGCTGCCTTAGCACGTGTGTAGGCCTTGATAGACATGGACATGGGAGGCCTAGCAGCTCCACGCAGGAGTAACCTTATCCACAGCAATGGTCTCGGGCATTTCCTCGGTTTCAGTATCCGGAGGAAAATCAATAACTGGCGTCGGTGTGGTCTCCGGTATCGGAGGTATCGGTAACGCGTGTCTTCGGGTTCGAGCGTGAAATAACCGCCTCAGAGTGAACCGGGGCACTCGCGGTAGGTTTTGGCGTGGTGTCGGTGGAAGACGCAGGCCGAGGATGTCGGTCCCGGTCTTTCCGTTTTTTTGGAGTCTGCGATGTTGGTAATTCCGACGGCATAGTATAATCGAATTTTTCACGAAAAGTCTTCAGCGAACTCCGCGCCTGAGAGTGCGCTTTATTGAAGCAAGCATAGGCGGCACAGGCCGAGACGTCGTGGTCTGGGCCAAGGCAAGGAAGGCAGTAAGAATGGAAATCCTTATGAGGTATTTGTTTACCACAAGACAAACAATTATTTACTTTTTCAGTAATTTCTGACATCGGCTGAGGCAAGAAAAGGTCCCCAATGGGGTACTTAGCTTTTTGATGACTTCGGATCGAAGAATACAGGAGCTGACCGACCGGCACTTGCGAACTGCTTCTGCTTCGGCAATCGCTGCAAGAAAGACTGAAGAAGATGGCGTCGGCTGATGCTTATGTACTCCTGCCGCTCTGACGTCGGAGAGAAATGCGACATCAGCCGACGTCGGACCCAGACTTTGGAATCCGGCCGACCGAGGGCTGCCTGAGGCAGGACAACCCATATGTTATGACTGCAGTTGCATTCTTGAAGAACATCAATGGGGGTCTTGTTTCGCTCCCACATTAAAGTTTAAAATGGCAGCCATTTCAACTTTAATAGTGGAGTTGCTAGTCCCATCAAGAAAAAGACTGGCTAAAAAAATCTAAAATAGCAGGGAGAGGAGACAAAAATGAATTTATGGACAACTAGACACCCATAAAGAGAAGTCCTTCTACTTACTTTTATAAACTTTTCTAGCAGAGGGTTTCTATGAAGATGCCTGGATTTGCACAACCTAAGATGAAAGCTTGGACTGTTGGGCCATTATTGGAACTGGAGAAACCATGTGGTTAACTTCATGGCTGCCATGTCCAGATGAGGCATGATGGATAGGTAAGACAGAAGGTCCGGAATGGGATTCAGCACCTAAAACAGGTGTATCAGATAAGGCCAAAGATAGGAAACCATACTTGGAGAGGCCAAAAGGGGGGAAATGAGGATGACTTTCGCCTTGCACTACACTGCCTTCTCCAGCAGCTTCAGTATGACGGGAGTGGGAGGACATGCATAGCGTCCCTCAGGGGCTCCCCTTCCTTGGAGATCAGGGCAAAATAGCTGCTGCTACTGCACTTGGTGTTTGAGGGAATGGTAAATCCGTCACAGCAAGGCTGGCCCCAGTGGCACAATCTACTAACAATAAACCAAAAGCAAGCACTCGGACAGCCATTTGCGCCCAATACACCTTTATTCACCAAGCACAGCAAAGTAGTGGAATGAACAAACTAACGCTGATAACGACCAGTACATTTTCGTCCAAAACTTCCTCAGAATATCCAACTGATTCACAACCCAATAATTTATAACCCAGCCAATTAAAATAAATTAACCATCAATTAACGAAAGTTAGGACAAACTCATACCTTCAATAAAAACAATTGAATAAGAGCAATTAAAATACATCCTATTCTCATGAAACTCATGTATTTCAAGGAAAACTGTATGTTAAAACCACTTTTAACACAATATGTATAATGTCATATAAAAATATAATAAAAATACCTGAAAAATTTCTGTTACACCAACATAAAAATATATACAAAAATGATACATTACTGTCCTCTAGTGTCCAAACCTAAATTACACTTAAAATCACTGTAAACTATATTCCACTTTACAATAAAAAAGTAAGTAAAAAATATATACAAGAGAATGTAAGTTACTTCTATGAGAGTGTATAGACCTGCAGCTATTTAAGGCATCACTTTTTTAAACACTTTTATAAGCACACTGACCCAATCCATGTTAAAAACCTAATAAATTCACTTTAAAAAAAAAAAAAAAAACAACTTTAAACAGTTATTTAAATAAAAAACTTCAGAGAGTAAATACTACAGTTTAGCAGCTCTTAATTTCAGAACAGGGGCCAGAGAGACCATCTCATTTAGACCCGGCCATTTATTAGCTTTAAGGACCAGTCTAATCCTTCCCAAGCAAAATCCGAGGCATCTGTCGTTAAAATCTGACTCGCCTCTGGCGGGTCACAGAGAGTCCCTTGTTTAGGTGACATTCCTGAGCCCACCACAAAAATTCTCTTTGAAGGCAAGGTATTATTTGAATGACAGTGTCTAAATCCTGGCAGTGCTGTGTCCATACATTTTGAGATACCATTGTAACTTCCTCATATGCAGTTTGGCATTGGGAAGCACCAGAATACAAGATGCCATGAACCCTAATGCTTGAAGGACTGTCTTTGCAGTCAGCACGGACTGATGAGATAGTTGATGGAAGTAAAGTGATAGACTCTTTTGTTTGTCCGGGGTTAAAAGGCCATCTGGGCTGCTGTATTCAGTCTCACACCCAGAAAGCACATGTCTTGAGAGGGTACTAGACTGGACTTTATTTCGTTCACAGAATACCCTAGGCATCTTAGCACTGCTATAACATATTCCAGATGCTGTAGAAGGTCTTCCTTTTCTTGAGCCAGAATCAGGCAGTCGTCTAAATAAGGATAGATTTGAATTCCTTGTAGCCTGAAGTAAGCTATCACTGGAGCCAGAACCTTTGTGAATACTCTGGGCACAGTAGATAAGCCAAAGGGCAATGCAGAGAACTGATAATGAGAATCTCCAGCTCGAAACCGCAGATACTTCCTGCAACTTAGCCTGATAGGCACATGAAGGTAAGCTTCCTTGAGATCTAAAGTTACCATCCAGTGATCTTTGCCCAGCAGGGGTAAAAGCTGTTGTAACGTCAACATCTTGAACTTGGGAATGTCCAGATAAGTGTTGAGGAGAGATAAATCCAAAATCGGTCTCCACGTGTTCCCCTTCTTTGGTACTAGGAACATGCGAGAATAAAATCCTAGGCCCCTTTCTGATACAGGGACTGGCTGAATGGCCCCCATTTGGAGTAATTGAGAAACTTGCTTGCGAGCCTCTCTTCTTTGTGGAGGAGGAACGTCTGGCATGCCTTTGAAAGGGGGCATTGTATGGAAATAAAATCTGTAACCGTGGTGAATGATGTCCAACACCCATCTGTCTTGAGTAATTAAATCCCAATCTTCTTTGAAAAGAGACAGTCGTCCTCCCAAAGGAGCTGCCAGACGAGAATCTACTGGCAGCTGAAAAGGCAGGTCATTGGGTCTGTTTACGAAAGGACTGACCCCTGCCTTCACCAGAAGTCTGAGCAGGTGAACTCCCTGTTCTAGGCCTAAAAGAACCTTGAGCCCTGCCCCTACCACGTCTAGACCTACCCCTAGACTGGGAATCATAAGCAGGATATGTCCACCCCTTAGCAGGCCAATTTCTACTAAACTTCGGTGGCTGTACCTGCAAAAAATCTTTAACAGTTTGCATAGACTTAGCTTTGTCCTCCATTTTCTTTAAGACTGCTTCCACAGGTGAACCAAACAACACATCAGACTGTAAAGGAGCATCCAAAATCCTTGTCTTAACATGCTCAGCCAAATTTTGATCCCTCAACCAGGCATGCCTGCGAAGAACAGAACTAGTGGCAGCCACCCTCGAGGAGGCCTGCACAGCATCAAAACCACATTGCAAAGAATGCTTGCCCACTTGTTCAGACACATAAACTAAATCCAGCAATTCTTTACAATCAATACCTTCCGCCAAAGCATCCACCTTAGATTTCAATTGTGAAAGGAGATAATTTTGATATTTCAGCATGTGAAACTGACAATTCAACGCTCTCATGGCTAGAGTGGAAGAAGTATACACTTTCTTACCCCACCTATCCAACGCCCTTGCCTCTTTGTCAGTGGGAACAGGATTTTTAACCACAGAGGCCTTAACACCTTTAGGCCCCTGAGAAACAGTGTCTGGGTCCGCCCTAGGACTCTTAAACAAATACTTATGAGCTTGGGCACCCTATAGTACCTATCAGGTTTAACAGGAGCAGGAGGCAAAGAATCAGGGTTCAGGGAAGCCTCTGCAAAACATCTTCCACCACATTTAACACAGGAGGTATAGCTAAGGGCCTATGCTGGGGTAAAACAAGAATTCCCTAAGCCTCTTCCTGGAATCAGAGTAATCCTGGCCTTCCCATTTAAAGTGCTCCCTCATGGAATGCAGAGTCTCTGAAAATGAAAAATCCTCAGGAGGAGAAGCCAAGGAGTGGCATCATCCACATCAGAATCAGAATAATGAGGATACTCCTGCAAATCTTCCAGAAGACTCAGAAGCCCCTGAACCCTGTTCAAAACTGTCAAACTCTGGTTCCACCCTAGGCCTCTTATCAGGAGGGCCCATAGAACCTCTAATCATAGTAATCAAATCTTCTTCCATTTTAAGCATATGTTTCTTAGGTACAGAACCCGAAATGCTAGGAGAAGCCCCTACTGAAGCTGAACTTGGCCTACCTCTAAAAGAAGTTTTGGCAACAGAAGGAGAGGCTCCAACTACTTTGGGAAGAGAGGGAAGAATAGTTACCTGAGAAGCCCCCTCAGCCTGGCCTGCCTCCTGAGAGGGTACATCCTGTAACAGTAAAGTTTCTGCCTGAGACTCCATAGAAACTCCTGGCAAAACCTCAAGCTCCACTGAGCCTCCTAAAGAACCGACGTCCGGGACTGCCGGTTCATCAACCCTAGGCTTCGCTGTTTTGTCCTTGCGCTTCTTGGACGAAGCGGGCCGGAGCATCCGGCGGCATTTTATAATTACAACGCTTCCCAAACACTAATCTGGCACAGTCTAACCTCCTCTTAATAGTGCGTTTGTTAAACCTAGCACAAGAGCGGCAACCAACAACGTCGTGCTCAGGCCCTAAACAAGGTATACACAAGGTATGGTAATCCCTATGAGGTATTTGTTTCCCACAAGAAATACAGTTATTCACTTTTCTGACATCCGGTTAAATACTGAGGCAAGAAAAAACCAAAATGTTCTAACGGGTACTTAGCCAACTCTGATTCGGTCTGAAACTCCGGTTTCGGAAATATTTCAGAACGCCAACCTGCACTCGCAAAACTGCTTCTGCATCGGACCACGCGGCAAAAAAGACTGAGGATATGACGCCGGTCATGCGCATTAGTACCCTGACGTACTGACGTCAGTCTAATGCGCCCTGCCCGACGTCAGCCTTATACTCTGGTATTCGGGCCGACTGGATGCGGACTATACCCAATAGTAAGGACTGCAGCAATGGAAAACGAAGAACATCTTCCCCAAAAGAAATATCCTCAGGAGGGGAGGCCGAGGGGATGGAGTCCTCTGCATCTGAGTCCTCATAGGTCTGGAAAGGCTCTTCCTGGCTATCGGAGTGAACAGAGTCCTCAGAATCTTCATCTGAAGGGAGAGGGTCAGTGGGCTCAACCCTGGGCCTCTTATCCGGAGGAGGCTGGGATCCTCTCTCAGGATGGGCCTGGGAACCTCTGATCATGGAGATTAAGTCTGCTGCCATAGTCATGATTTGTGTTTCAGGAGTAGGCTGAGGTAAGGCTTTAGCAGTAAAGTGCTTGGTCTTGCTGGCTGCCTTAGCACGTGTGTAGGCCTTGATAGACATGGACATGGGAGGCCTAGCAGCTCCACGTGCAGGAGTAACCTTATCCACAGCAATGGTCTCGGGCATTTCCTCGGTTTCAGTATCCGGAGGAAAATCAATAACTGGCGTCGGTGTGGTCTCCGGTATCGGAGGTATCGGTAATGCGGTGTCTTCGGTTCGGAGCGGTGAAATAACCGCCTCAGAGTGAACCGGGGCACTCGCGGTAGGTTTTGGCGTGGTGTCGGTGGAAGACGCGGGCCGAGGATGTCGGTCCCGGTCTTCCCGTTTTTTTGGAGTCTGCGATGTTGGTAATTCCGACGGCATAGTATAATCGAATTTTTCGCCGAAAAAGTCTTCAGCGAACTCCGCCCGGCGCCTGAGAGTGCGCTTATTGAAGCAAGCATAGGCGGCACAGGCCGAGACGTCGTGGTCTGGGCCAAGGCAAGGAAGGCAGTAAGAATGGAAATCCTTATGAGGTATTTGTTTACCACAAGACAAACAATTATTTACTTTTTCAGTAATTTCTGACATCGGCTGAGGCAAGAAAAGGTCCCCAATGGGGTACTTAGCTTTTTTGATGACTTCGGATCGAAGAATACAGGAGCTGACCGACCGGCACTTGCAAACTGCTTCTGCTTCGGGCACCGCGTGGCAAGAAAGACTGAAGAAGATGGCGTCGGCTGATGCTTATGTACTCCTGCCGCTCTGACGTCGGAGAGAAATGCGACATCAGCCGACGTCGGACCCAGACTTTGGAATCCGGCCGACCGAGGGCTGCCTGAGGCAGGACAACCCATATGTTATGACTGCAGTTGCATTCTTGAAGAACATCAATGGGGGTCTTGTTTCGCTCCCACATTAAAGTTTAAAATGGCAGCCATTTCAACTTTAATAGTGGAGTTGCTAGTCCCATCAAGAAAAAGACTGGCTAAAAAAATCTAAAATAGCAGGGAGAGGAGACAAAAATGAATTTATGGACAACTAGACACCCATAAAGAGAAGTCCTTCTACTTACTTTTATAAACTTTTCTAGCAGAGGGTTTCTATGAAGATGCCTGGATTTGCACAACCTAAGATGAAAGCTTGGACTGTTGGGCCATTATTGGAACTGGAGAAACCATGTGGTTAACTTCATGGCTGCCATGTCCAGATGAGGCATGATGGATAGGTAAGACAGAAGATCCGGAATGGGATTCAGCACCTAAAACAGGTGTATCAGATAAGGCCAAAGATAGGGAAACCATACTTGGAGAGGCCAAAAGGGGGGAAATGAGGATGACTTTCGCCTTGCACTACACTGCCTTCTCCAGCAGCTTCAGTATGACGGGAGTGGGAGGACATGCATAGCGTCCCTCAGGGGCTCCCCTTCCTTGGAGATCAGGGCAAAATAGCTGCTGCTACTGCACTTGGTGTTGGAGGGAATGGTAAATCCGTCACAGCAAGGCTGGCCCCAGTGGCACAATCTACTAACAATAAACCAAAAGCAAGCACTCGGACAGCCATTTGTGCCCAATACACCTTTATTCACCAAGCACAGCAAAGTAGTGGATTGAACAAACTAACGCTGATAACGACCAGTACATTTTCGTCCAAAACTTCCTCAGAATATCCAACTGATTCACAACCCAATAATTTATAACCCAGCCAATTAAAATAAATTAACCATCAATTAACGAAAGTTAGGACAAACTCATACCTTCAATAAAAACAATTGAATAAGAGCAATTAAAATACATCCTATTCTCATGAAACTACGTATTTCAAGGAAAACTGTATGTTAAAACCACTTTTAACACAATATGTATAATGTCATATAAAAATATAATAAAAATACCTGAAAAATTTCTGTTACACCAACATAAAAATATATACAAAAATGATACATTACTGTCCTCTAGTGTCCAAACCTAAATTACACTTAAAATCACTGTAAACTATATTCCACTTTACAATAAAAAAGTAAGTAAAAAATATATACAAGAGAATGTAAGTTACTTCTATGAGAGTGTATAGACCTGCAGCTATTTAAGGCATCACTTTTTTAAACACTTTTATAAGCACACTGACCCAATCCATGTTAAAAACCTAATAAATTCACTTTAAAAAAAAAAAAAAAAACAACTTTAAACAGTTATTTAAATAAAAAACTTCAGAGAGTAAATACTACAGTTTAGCAGCTCTTAATTTCAGAACAGGGGCCAGAGAGACCATCTCATTTAGACCCGGCCATTTATTAGCTTTAAGGACCAGTTGTCAATATACTTCCCTATATTCTATTTGGGTCTCCCATGGCCCCCCTCTGATGTCCATTTGTACTTCCTCCAACACAAAAACTGTAAAAGATGCCTCCCCACATATTTCTGTATGTTTGTATAATGTGTTCGTGTGGTTACCTTTCTTAATATCGTAGGTATGCTCGTACATGTTGTTACCTTTCTTAATATCGTAGGTATGCTCGTACCTGTTGTTACCTTTCTTAATATCGTAGGTATGCTCGTACATGTTGTTACCTTTCTTAATATCGTAGGTATGCTCGTACCTGTTGTTACCTTTCTTAATATCGTAGGTATGCTTATACCTGTTGTTACCTTTCTTAATATCGTAGGTATGCTCATACCTGTTGTTACCTTTCTTAATATCGTAGGTATGCTCGTACATGTTGTTACCTTTCTTAATATCGTAGGTATGCTCGTACCTGTAGGTATGCTTATACCTGTTGTTACCTTTCTTAATATCGTAGGTATGCTCGTACATGTTGTTACCTTTCTTAATATCGTAGGTATGCTCGTACATGTTGTTACCTTTCTTAATATCGTAGGTATGCTTATACCTGTTGTTACCTTTCTTAATATCGTAGGTATGCTCATACCTGTTGTTACCTTTCTTAATATCGTAGGTATCTCATACCTGTTGTTACCTTTCTTAATATCGTAGGTATCTCATACCTGTTGTTACCTTTCTTAATATCGTAGGTATGCTCGTACATGTTGTTACCTTTCTTAATATCGTAAGTATGCTCGTACATGTTGTTACCTTTCTTAATATCGTAGGTATGCTCATACCTGTTGTTACCTTTCTTAATATCATAGGTATGCTTATACCTGTTGTTACCTTTCTTAATATTGTAAGTATGCTCATAAATTCTCCTTTTCATACGCCTTTCAGTTTTTCTTGCGTAAAATCCTTTACATTTACCAGATAAGGCAATATAAACTAACCCTTTTGAATCACAGTTAGAGTACACTTTCGCTGTAACATATTTTTCCTACTAGGGATGTATATCCCCGACTTATTGGATATATGTGGACATTGTGGACAAGACCTACATTTGTATGTCCCAACTTTCTTATTCCCTTTACTAAAACCCTTCGTTTCCAAAATATTCTTGATACATTTACCTTTTGTAAAAACAAATTTCAAAGGTTGATCAAACCTTATCTTCAAGCAGAACGTTTACCAAATCTACTGCATTCTTCTTTAAGGGTATCCATAATAACTTCAGCATCCCCACTGTAATTCGGAACAAAAATATTTTCATACCTGTTCTCGAAACCATTTTCAGATGCGTTTCCCCTTCCCTAAGACGGGGGCAAACTTATTATGCCTATCTCTAAGGACCTCCTTAGAGGTCTCATTAATTAATCTTTCTAAAAACATAGATTTTAATAATTCACCTTCTATAAAATCCGTGTCCTCAGAGGTCATCCTACAACTCAGACGTATTGTCCTTTCACAATACTCCTTTTCTGTACATACGGATGCGCACTCTAAAATGTAAAAAGGAATTACACTAGGTGTCCTTTCTGTGGACCTTCAAAATAAATTTATTACTACAGTTACCCGTCTTAATGTTCACATCTAAATAGTCTATAGACCTATGGCCCAGTTTATAAGTAAGTCTTAAAAATTCCGTACTCTGTAATGTAATCAAAAAAATTCTCTAAAACTTGTCCTCACTCTCTATCCAAAAAAGACATACATCGTCTAAAAAACGTTGGTAAAGTACCCAACAATCTTTATATATGGAATTAAAAATAAACTTCTCCCACCAGGCTAGCACCAAATTAGCATACGTGGGGGCACACATGGTCCCTATTGCTACATTTGTCAAAAGAATTTTCCTTCAAAATAAATAAAATTGTGCTTAAGGACCATTTCCATCTATACCAAAATCACATATATGTCTTTGTCACTAAAATCATTACTATCTCTTAGAATTTCTTCCAAAAAATCCAAACCTTCCTTGTGAGGGATAGAAGCAAAGAGGTCGATAACATCTATGGTAATAAAAATAGTGCTCTCCTTAAACAGGTCCCTTCTTACATTTCTAAGAAAATCCCAGGAATCCTTTAATACATTATGTGCATTTAGAGAAATATTCTTCAATCTAAAATCAAGATATTTCGCAATAGGAGCTGTTACTGATCGACTAGCTTCTACCACCGTTCTCATGGGTGGGTCAATTATGTCCTTGTGTACCTTCGGGATTCCAAATATAGAAGGTACTCTCGGTTCTTTGTTATACAAAAATCAAAACGTTTCTGTGTCCGTTCCTTAACACCTTCCAATACCAAATCATTTTAAGCCACATATATTTTTTTATATGCAATGTTTATTTCATTCACAGAGCCCTTAGAATATTTAATTTCATCACGTAAGAGATCCATCATCTTACTTTCATAAATAATGGAATCTATCAGGACCGTTTCCTCACCTTTATCCGGTTTCATTAAACTAACAAATTTGCTACCCCGGAGTGTACTTAAAATTAACCTTTCTTTCTTAGTTAGATTTGACCATATCTTATTTTTCAAAACTTTTTCCCTCAAACTATTCTCCACCATGTTTCAAAGTTCTTTAATTGCAGATGTAATGGTGGATTCCACACATACTTTTTCTTCAAATTTCCTTCCATCTCTCCAGGTTCACTTAACAATTCCAAATTTTTCTTTCTAACAAACATTTTCAAATCGATAAGTAAATTACTTATCTCACTTTTCTTCTTGGGGACAAACTTAAAACCTTTTGCAAATAGGTTAAAATATCCTTCATTCACTTCTATACTACTATAGTTAAAAATCTTATATCCATTAAATATTCCCTCTTTTTTCTATTTGAGTCATTCCTTCACAAGTACATTTGACAGGGACCACTCATGAGGGAGAAGTACAGACCCGCTCATCTTGTCCGCTAAAAGACTGGATTTCTCTGGGATGTGCATTGCTACCAAAATGTGATGGGAAGACATCACCCTCTGCCAAGTCAATAGGTATGAAATTGTTCCCCCCTTGTTTGTTGATGTACCAAACCACTGACATACTGTCTGTATGGAGCAAGATCAGACTGTCACATGCCTTGTAGGGTCTTTCTTATAAAATGCTCCACCCCCACCCCAGCTCACTATTACTTGGAGAGATGGTAGAATAGAAGGGCAACTTTGGGAGTGTAACCACCACTGAACATATCATCTGCATATGCTGGTGAGGCAAATGGAAAAGTATATTGGTGGATACCACACTGATCAAACCATATACTATATGCCCAAGTCCACTGCAAAACCTTCATGTAAAATCTGGCATGAGGAACTAGGGTGACAGAGGTTGCCATTGACCCCAGGAGCTGCAATACACATTTCTGTTGGCTTGTTGTCGTAGGTTAAGAAATCTCGATTTTGGCAAACTGCTATCTGCAAGGTCATATCTAGGACAGCCCCAGTGAACTCTACTGTATGGACATGATCACCTTTGATTTGTCCATGTTGACTGAGAATCCCATTTGGGAGCAAAGCTGAAGCAAGGAGCCCCTGGCATGAAGTAAAAGATTCCTAAAGGGAGCAGTTATGAGCCAGTCATCCAGACAGCGGAACCTATGGAATCCCTTCAGTCTTAGCTGTAAAACTGGAGAAGCAGCTGAAAGTGAAGGAACCTTCTGGAGTGCATGTCTAGCTTGATGTATTATCATACATCCTGACCTATTCAGCACATCCAATCATCATTCCTTAATGGTAGAATGGAATGAATCATGACCATCCGCAACTATGCTTTGCATACTGATTTACCTCAGCCAGTTAAATCGGTATGTGGAATGAATCATGACCATCCGCAACTATGCTTTGCATACTGATTTACCTCAGCCAGTTAAATCGGTATGTTTTGCATACCGATTTAACTGGCTGAGGCCCGTGACGGGACTGAAGTCCCCATTCTTCTTCTTCTGTATCAAAATGAACCTTGAGTAGACTCCAGATCCTTGACAGTCTTGGTGGGACCTCCTGGATGCCTCATTTGTCTAGCAGCCTTTTATACGGCCTTTCTTTGGGGGGGGGGGGCATATGAAAGTCTATTTGTATAGGGGGAAATGAAGGAATAGAACCGTACAGCCACTTATTATGATTCTTGGAGTGGCTATCCAGGCTAGCGGGTGCACAGACAAGGGGTCTATATTAGAACATCAAAGTTTCACAACTTCTAATGTTCTAATATCTACCCCTATTCAGCGAACGCTGAAAACAGTAAAGCTAAGGAACACCAAATTTCTTCCTAGGGAAGGAATTCGGTTGGCTGTTCCTGTGGCTTCGCTATGTTCAGCACTGTGGTGGAAAGTTACGGGTTGGGATCAGGTAAGTGTGCGATTGTGTGGACGTGAGGGTTAAGGTGCGGAGTAGGTGAGTTAGGGTTAGGGCACGGGTCAGGTAAGTGTGCGGATGTGAGGGTTAGGGTGGGGTAGGTGAGTTAGGGTTGGGGCGCTGGTGAGGTAAGTATGCGATAATGACGGACTTTAGGGTTAGGATTTGGGTTAAGGTAAGTGGATAGCTAGTGGTGTGTGTACAGTTTAGTGTAGGGTTAGATGTAGGATTTTAGGTGTATGTGTGTGGATTGCTGTTTGTTTGGTGTGTTTATGTTGCGTGTATGTGTGTCGAAACAGCAAATTTTTTCCAAGGGAAAAAATTTGCTGTTCTGCATGTTCGATGTTGTCAGCATTCGCTGAACAGGGGTCGATATTAGAACATTCGACGTTTTAAAAAGTCGATGTTCTAATATAGACCCAAAGACAAGTGCACCCTCGACTGCCTCCTTCCCAAGTGCAGTAGGTCTGCAACCTTTCAAGAGCACTGTTAGAGAAGGGGCCCTGAAACCTTCAATTCTGCGGACCATATGCGGCATGAAGGAGGCATCCATTATGATTACTCACCCTCTGCCTCTGAGGGGCCTATCACTAAAAGCATTGGGGGCAAACACTTGAGATTTACGGAAGTGCAGCTTCTTGCCCCTTTTCTGGTTTTTAGAAATAGCCTGTTTAGGGGTAGAAAAGCCAATTCTAATGGCAGGCAAGGTCTTGCCATTCTGCTCCTTTCTAGACAGTGCCCCCTTCACCTTAGCTCCAAAGAAGGTAGATCTGTTGTAAGGGGTATTAATGAAGGATGAGTCAGTGTTCCTCTAAGTCCCAGAGCTGCATCCATGCACAATGATAAATAAGCAATGCTGTCAGCAGCATTGGAGATAAGGTGCATGGACACATTTGAGAAACTGAAGGGTAGCCACTGTGTATCCAGCGACTTTCAGGCTTCCACAGGTAAGGATCCTGAGGGGAAACTTACAGAGCTTCTTCAAGTCCCTCTGAAAACATGTTAAATGAGGCAGGGTAGTTTGGCACCCTTAAGGCAAATGTAGCTGAAGTGTACAACCACTTTCCAAAGCAGTCTAATGCCTAGAGTTTATATTAGTAGAAATTATAGTAGAGCTCTCCTCTGCAAGCTCTTAGTGGCTGCTGTTACCACTACAGAATCTCTCATGGGGCCCTTACTTCAGAAAGGCGTATCCTTCGTGGAGACCAAACTTTTATTGGGCTTGTGGGGAACTGGTTCGACCAAATTCAGTTGCTTCCAAGCCAGTCTCAAAATCAAATCCACAAGTTTGTCCACTGGAGGGGCTACCCAAGAAGTACACAAACCAGCCTCAAAGGACTCAAGGAATACTGTTTCCCCCTGTAAGGGGGTGGCAGGCCATCCCCCCTTCTGTCTTAATTTTATTATCTCACCAAAGGAGACATCTTGTAGGGGGGGATGTAGGGGAAACTCTTCCCATCATCAAAATCAGTAAACTCTATGTGGGACTCCTGAAGGGAGTCCAACTGCCTTCTTCTTCATGCATGCTTCCAGTTTACTTACTCAGCTGGGAGATTCCAGGGACAATTCCTAAGTACATGGGCAGTCTATGATGGACCTTTTCAAAGCCTCAAGGAACTGGCTGCCCAGAAGTGGCAGGAAGAGAAGGCAGAGGACCGAAAGTACCCTGAGGTAGAAGGGACAGCTTCGAGTGGGAGAAAGATGCCTGCTCTCAAGACAGCGAAGACACACTCAAGGGCCTCAAAGGCCAAAGCCAATTCTCTCTGAAGGCCTGACAGGCCAAAGCCAAAACCAGTCCCAAAGCAACCCTTGCATCTTCCAAGGAAACAAAAAAAGTGATTCTCCAAGAATCAATTCATGTTTGCTCTGAAGCTGACACTGGACCCAAGCTGTTAAGAGCCAACGCCCGAGTAGAAGGGAAGGATCTCAAAATTTCAGAGTACACCACTACCCACCCTGGCAGTGGCTCAAGGACCCATCGAGATCTCAGGCACTTGAAACTGACAGAGTCAGAGAAATTGTGGTAGTCAAAAAAAAAAAAAAAGTATTTTGGATTCAACACAGGTAATTCTCTGTGCGCTCTCGGATTAGCAATCACTAGATCCAATGGTCAGATCGGAGAAGGAGTCACAATCATAGGAGAAAGGGACAGCTCCTGACAGTGGCCAGTGCAGGTGGGGGGAACCCCCAAGCTAGGTAATCATCCTGTCCACATATGCTTTGGACAGGCTCCTGGTTGACTGCACTGACCTTATAGAAGAGGTTATAAAAAAGTGTCCTGGAAATCCTTTGAAAACATCTCTCTTATTAGAAGGGAGACAGTAGCCTAAGACTAACCAGGTTCCAGGGAGAACGTGAGTCTGGAAACTTGAGGAATGGGACATCTAATTCAAATTGTATCCATCTTCTGTTTCAGAGCCGGGACAGATGCCTGCAAGATGACGTGAGTGTTTTCTACATTCTTTCTCCCTATGTTTATCTGAACTCCTCACCCACTCGTCCATCTTCTGGAGCCGGGACTGATGGCCTGCAAGGTCAGGTGAGTGTTTTCTACATTCTTTCTCCCTATGTTTATCTGAACTCCTCACCCACTCATTTTTTTCTTAATACTTCTCTGTACTGCGTTTATCAGAAGACTTCTTATTACGAGAAAGGAAGATAACTGAGAAAAGTTGCATTCTTGTGTGATGGCAGGGAGAAGATGCTTCAAGACAAGCTTAGTTCACCAGTGAGACAGCACTCTGGTCCAAAACCAGAGCAATCTTCTTCAAGGTTTGCACTCCCACACAGTACACACTTAACAGTATGCATCTTCAGTAACAACCTTCTGGCCGCTGGAAACACTCTTTAAAACCAGATGCCTTGTCCGTCATCCTGCAAAGTAATGTTTAAACACCAACCCTAAATCAAAGGGAAAAAATCCATAACACTGAAAAATAAAACCTGCACACTACAGAATCTTATCACGAAGCACTAAACATGTAAATCTAAACATCAATATTGACGCAATGACTGCAGATAAAAAACAGTCCTAACAAAAAAAAAAAAAAAAAAAAACAGCAGGGAAAAATAAGGGAAATTATACACAAGTCAAAAGTCTTTTTTCTTCTTATACGGAGGGATGTCATAAAGAACCTTGAGGAACGGTAAGGAGGTAAGGTAAAGCACTAATACTAGTTAAAGGATACAGGAAAATCCTATAAAAAAAGCAACAATGCATCTCTGAAATTAAGTTCAAATAAAATATTAAAGTGGAAGGCTTTTCCCCAGAGGGAAGTTGTCCTTGCAGTAATGGAATGGCACAAACTGACCGTCAATCCTTGAAAGCCTGGAAAGTAGTGCTCTCTTCGACATCAGAAAAGCTCTGAAAGGCTTGGCGCCCAAACCCGTCTTACGGTCAAGCTCAGCTTGAGCCATCTGTTTGGGTGAGAGTGGAAAGTGCCCTGAAGCTTTAGACGCTGGCTAGCTATTAACAGCTGACTGAATACAACCCATGCAGTTTAGGCTACTGCTGCAGTGATCAACACAGAGTACCTAAGGGTATTGAGACCCAAGATGTTTTTGATGAGGAAATGCTGAAGTCTCAAGCAGATTTAAGTGCCTGGTAAGATAAATCTCAATGGTTGCACTACATTTCAATGATGGGCCTAATAAGGGATGAATAGTGGGACTATTAACTTCTTTGGACCTTGAGGAGATACATCAAAGGATAAGTTGTGCAAGACAGAAGTACTTTCTAACCACAACAGAGACATACTGGTCAAAGAAGAGTCTGTTATCAACATCTATACCCATGTCCCCGATAATTATGTCAAATTAAATGGAATGTTATCTATATGGTAAGAGTAGTGATGCCAGATTTACCAATGGAAACTATGCCCCAAGCACACGTGTGTATAAACTGTAAGATTATTCATATTATGCAAACTAAAATATCGCCCACTTGCCTTTTATGATTTCAAAATAAAACAAACAGTGCCTACATAAAGTACAGTTGTGTACCTACCATAAATGTAGATGTTAGAGTGTATTCACTGTTGCAGTCATTACAATAGGGTTATCCTGCTGGCAGGCTACCCGCAGTTGGCCTGAGTTACAAAGTATAGGTCCGGTGTCGGTTGCTGTCACCTCCTCCCTGACGTCAGTGCGCCAGGGGTATAAAAGATGCAGCCAACGCCATTTTCTTCAGTTTTTCTTGCCCCAGATGTCAGGTGCCCCTAAAATGTTAGGCTCACTAATGCCAAAAAGCATGCATAACCAAAAAACTACTTTTCCTTGATCTACAAGCAAATACACCACATAGGTTGTATAGAATAGAGAAGTACAGATAAGTCCCAGCAAGGAAAAGGGGGATGGAGGGAGGGTAACCTGGACTGCAACAGTGAATACACTCGAACATCTACATTTATGGTAGGTACACAACTGTACTATGTTCATAGTGTTTCACTGTTGCAGTCATTACAATTGGGTTGAATCCCAAAGCTATGGTTGGGAGGCTGGAACTAAATAGGATTAGGAGAGGCTATCAGGCCCTGCAGAACTGCAGTGGCAAAGCCTGCCCTGGATTTAGAATAGAGAGGTAAGTGATTGTGCTTTGTAAAAGTATGCACTGAACTCCAAGTTGCAGCCTCTAAGATGTCTTTGGTTGGTACTCCTCTGAGGAAGGCTGCTGAGGTGGCTGCTGCTCTGGTGGAATGTGACCTAATGCCCTTAGGTACTGATTTGCCATGCTGTGAATAGCAGAAACAAATGCAGTGGCCTATCCACTTGGAAATAGTCTGCTTTGAGATAGGCTTTCCTTGTGATCCTGCAGCATATGCTACTAGAAGCTGTTCAGTCTTTCTGAAAGCTTTGGTTCTGTCCAGGTAGAAGCGTAGCTGTCTGTGAATGTCCAAAGAATGCAGAAGTCTCTCACCCTTATTCTGTGGGTTTGGGTAAAAGGTAGGCAAGTGAATTGTTTGGTTAAGGACCACACTGGTCACTACCTTAGGCATAAATGTAGGGTTTGTCCTCAGAGAAACCCTATCAGGATGGAAAATGATGTAAGGTTCCACAGCCATGAGTGCCTGTAACTCTGAGACGCGTCTAGCGGAGGTTATTGCTAGGAGCAGAGCTGTTTTCCAGGATAAGAATTTTATATCAGCTGCAGAGGCTGGCTCAAAGGGAGGCAGTGTAAGCTTTTCCAAGACATAGTTGAAGTCCCATGCAGGTATTGGTGCTCTCCTTGGGGGTCTTGTGTTTTTGGCCCCTCTGAGGTACTGCCTTAGTAATGGATGAGAAAAAACAGGTGGTTCTGTATTGTAGTGAGCTGAAATGGCAGAGGCATGAATTTTAATGGATGAAAAGGAAAGGCCTTTATCCAGCATCTCAGTTAAGTATTGCAAAATCTGAGGAATATTTGGAACATTTGTGTCAATACCTTGTGCCTGGTTCTAAGCACAGAATCTCTTCCATTTTTCTGCATAAGATTTTCTGGTGCTAGGCCTCCTGGCCTCCAAAATAACATCCATAACTGCTTTAGAAAGAGGTGTGTCTTGAATGGCTACATTATCCGCCATGCTGCCAGGTTTAGGGTCCTGAGTTGGTTGTGCAGTATCTGACTGTCTTGTTGAGTCAATAAGTGAGGTATTTGAGATAGTGTCCAAGCTGGGCATTGGGACAAGCTCTTTAGGATTGGGAACCAGTGCTGACAGGGCCAGTCTGGGGCAATCAGAATCATTTTTGGTCTCTCTTGTCTGACCTTGAGGAGTACCTTGGGGAGGAGAGGCAGAGGAGGAAAAGCATAAACTGTTAGGTCTTTCCAGCTGAAAGATAGAGCATCCACTTTCCATGCTTGTTTGTGATAAGTCCTTGTGCAGAATCTCTGTAGTTGGTAGTTGTGAGGGGAGGCAAAAAGGTTTATGTCCAGGCATCCCTAGTTCCTTGTTATCATGCTGAAGACTTGTGGATCCAGTTTCCACTCGTGGGGATCCATTAGGTTTCTGCTTAGTTCGTCTGCCAGAGTATTTATCCTTCCTGGCAGGAATTGTGCTTCCAGATGTCTGGCTTAATAGGAGCTGGAGGCAGAGAGTCAGGAGACAGTCCGGACTCTGAAAATACATCATCTACAGTGTCTAAAACAGGAGGAATATCAAGGGGCCTGTGCTGAGGTAATAAAAGGAAGTCTCTGAGCCTTTTCTTGGATTCTGAGTAATCTTGGCTCTCTCAGTGGAAATGCTCTCTCAGAATATGCAGGGTTTCCCCAAAAGAATAATCCTCAGGAGGAGAGGCTGAAGGAATAGATTCTTCAGCATCAGAATCCTCATAGGGAGGAAGAGAACATTCCTGGTCCGAAGAGGAATCAGTGGAAGTGGAAACCTAATCTGAAGATGCATATTCTATCTCTTGCCTAGGCCTCTTATCAGGTGGGGGATGGGAACCCCTGATCAAAGTAATTAGGTCTTTAGCCATTTTAAGCATCTGTTTTTTAGGCATGGAGGCCTGTCCAGGTGAATGCTGTACTTGTTTCTTTGTCTTTAGAGCTGCTTTAGTCTTTGCCTTTGAGCTGATGCCTGCTCAGCGGCTCCGGACCCATCTGAGGGAATAGTATCAGAGTGTCCAATACCTTGAGTTTCCAGCAGCCCAGTTGGCTCCACGTGGGAGTCAGAAGCGGCCTGTGGCTCTGAGGTAGCAGGCGTCAGGGGCTGCGAAAGCGCCTCACTGAGAACCGACGACAGGCCTAGCAGAAGCCTCGTCTGTTTTGGACCTTGGATGCCTGTCCTTTTCTTTGCGCTTTTTATGAACTCCGGTAGTCGGTTGCTCTGACGGCATTATATAGTTTAAATCTTCTGCCAAAATAATGAAATGCAAAATCGAACCTTCGCTTAATAGTGTGTTGGTTAAATCTAGCACAAAACCGACAACTAACAACGTCGTGGTCAGGGCCTAGGCAAGGAATACACTAAGAATGAAAATCCTTATGAGGTATTTGCTTCCCACAAGAAATACAATTATTAACTTTTTCTGACATCGGTCTGGAGCAAGAAAAAAGTTTCCCCAACGGGGTACTTAGCTTTAATGAAGACTTCTGATCTGAAATTCAAATTTGAAATCTCAGGAGACGGCTGACCGGCACTTGCGAACTGCTTTTGCTTCGGGCACCGCACGGCAAGAAAGACTGAAGAAAATGGCATCGGCTCCTCATGATACAGATCAGCAGCTCCCATCTGTTCTGCTCCTGATGACACAGTTCAGCCATGACGATCTGTTCTAATTTAGATGACACAGTTCAGCCATGCCCATCTGTTCTGCTATTCATGATACAGATCAACTGTCCCCATCTGTTCTGCTCCTGACACAGTTCAGCCACGTCCATCTGATCTGCACCCGATGACACAGTTCAGTCATGCCCGTCTGTTCTACTCCTGATGATACAGATCAGCAGTGGCCATCTGTTCTGCTCATGATGACACAGTTCAGCCATGTCCATCTGTTCTGCTCCTGATGATACAGATCAGTGGTGTCCATCTGTTCTACTCCTGATGATACAGATCAGTGGTGCCTGTTCTACATCTGATGATAAAGATCAGCGGTGTCCATCTGTTCGGCTCCTGATAATACAGAGCAGTGGTGCCAATCTGTTCTGCTCCTGATGATACAGTTCAGTAGTGTGCATCTGTTCTGTTCCTTGTGATAAAGATCAGAGGTGCCCATATGTTCTGCTACTGATGACACAGTTCAGGGGTGCCCATATGTTCTGCTCTTAATGACACAAATCAGCCGTGTCCATCTGTTTTGTTCCTGACATAGATCAGCTGTGCCCATCTGTTCTGCTACTGATGACACAGGTCAGTGATGCCCATATGTTCTGCTCCTGATGACACAGAGCAGCTGTGCCCATCCGTTCTACTCCTGACACAGGGCAGCTGTGCCATCTGTTCTGCTCCTGATGACACAGATCAGTGGTCCGCATCTGCTCTGCTCCTGATGACAAAGAGCAGCTGTGGCCATCTGTTCCTGATGACACAGTTCAGATCTGCCCATCTGTTCTGCTCCTGACGACACAGTTCAGCTGTGCCCATCTGTTCTGCTCCTGATGATACAGATCAACGGTCCCCATCTGTTCTGCTCCTGATGACACAGTTCAGCTGTGCCCATATGTTCTGCTCCTGATGATACAGATCAGCGGTGCCCATCTGTTCTGCTCCTGATGATACAGTTCAGCAGTGACCATCTGTTCTGCTCCAAATGATACAGATCAGAGGTGCCCGTCCATTCTGCTCCTGATGACAGAGATCAGCGGTGCTCATCTGTTCTGCTCCTGATGACACAGTTCAGCAGTGACCATCTGTTCTGCTCTTGACGCAGATCAGCAGTGCTCATCTCTTCTGCCCCTGACGATATAGATAAGCAGTGCCCATCTGTTCTGCTCCTGATGATGCAGATCAGCGGTGCCCATCTGTTCTACTACTGATGACACAGTTCAGCGGTGCCCATCAGTTCTGCCCCTGATACAGATCAGTGGTGCCCATCAGTTCTGCCCCTTATGATACAGATCGGCGGTGCCCATCTGTTCTTCTCCTGATGACACAGTTCAGTAATTCCCATCTGTTCTACTCCTGATGATACAGGTCAGCGGTGCCCATCTGTTCTGCTCCTGATGAAACAGATCAGCGGCACCCATCTGTTCTGCTCCTGATGACACAAGTCAGAGGTGCCCATCAGTTCTGCTCCTGATGACACAAGTCAGCAGTGCCCATCTGTTCTACTCCTGAAACAAACCAGCTGTGCCCGTCTGTTCTGCTCCTGACAGAGTTCAGCAGTGCCCATCTGTTCTGCTCTTCATGACGCAGATCAGCGATGCCCATCTCTTCTGCCCCTGATACAGATCAGCGGTGCCCATCTGTTCTACTACTGACACAGTTCAGCGGTGCCCATATGTTCTGCTCCTGATGATACAGATCAGAGGTACCCATCTGTTCTGCTCCTGACGATACAGATCAGCGATGCCCATCTTGTTCTGCTCCTGATGATACAGATCAGTGGAGCCCATCTGTTTTGCTCCTGATGATACAGATCACCGGCGCCCATCTGTTCTGCTCTTAATGATACAGTTCAGCGACACCCATCTGTTCTGCTCCTCATGATGCAGATCAGCAGCGTCCATCTGTTCTGCTCCTGATGACACAGTTCAGCCGTGACGATCTGTTCTAATTTAGATGACACAGTTCAGCCATGCCCATCTGTTCTGCTATTCATGATACAGATCAACTGTCCCCATCTGTTCTGCTCCTGACACAGTTCAGCCACACCCATCTGTTCTGCACCTGATGACACAGTTCAGTCATGCCAGTCTGTTCTACTCCTGATACAGATCAGTGGTGACCATCTGTTCTGCTCCTGATGACACAGTTCAGTCATGTTCATCTGTTCTGCTCCTGATGATACAGTTCAGCAGTGCGCATCTGTTCTGTTCCTAGTGATACAGATCAGAGGTGCCCATATGTTCTGCTACTGATGACACAGAGCAGCTGTGCACATCTGTTCTGCTCCTGATGACACAAAGCAGCTGTGCCCATATGTTCTGCTCCTGACACAGAGCAGCTGTGCCATCTGTTCTGCTCCTGATGACACAGATCAGTGGTCCGCATCTGCTCTGCTCCTGATGACAAAGAGCAGCTGTGGCCATCTGTTCCTGACACAGTTCAGATCTACCCATCTGTTCTGCTCCTGACGACACAGTTCAGCTGTGCCCATCTGTTCTGCTCCTGACGACACAGTTCAGCTGTGCCCATCTGTTCTGCTCCTGATGATACAGATCAACAGTCCCCATCTGTTCTGCTCCTGATGATACAGATCAACAGTCCCCATCTGTTCTGCTCCTGATGACACAGTTCAGCTGTGCCCATCTGTTCTGCTCCTGATTATACAGATCAGCGGTGCCATCTGTTCTGCTCCTGATGATACAGATCAGTGGAGCCCATTTGTTTGGCTACTGATGATACACATCAGCAGTGCCCATCTGTTCTGCTCCTGATGATACAGTTCAGCGATGCCCATCTGTTCTGCTCCTGATGATACAGTTCAGCAATGTCCATCTGTTCTTCTCCTGATGATACAGTTCAGTGGTGCCTATCTGTTCTGCTCCTGATGATACAGATCAGCGGCAGCCATCTGTTCTGCTCCTGATTATACAAATCAGAGGTGCTCACCTGTTCTCCTCCTGATGACACAGTTCACCCATGCCGATCTGTTCTAATTTAGATGACACAGTTCAGCCATGCCCATCTGTTCTGCTATTCATGATACAGATCAAATGTTCCCATCTGTTCTATGCCTGACACAATTCAGCCACGCCCATCTCTTCTGCACCTGATGACACAGTTCAGCCATGCCCGCCTGTTCTACTCCTGATGATACAGATCAGTGGTGCCCATCTGTTCTGCTCCTGATGATACAGTTCAGCAGTGCGCATCTGTTCTTTTCCTGGTGATACAGATCAGAGGTGCCCATCTGTTCTGCTACTGATGACACAGGTCAGGGGTGCCCATATGTTTTGCTACTGATGACACAGGTCAGGGGTGCCCATATGTTCTGCTCCTGATGACACAGATCAGCGGTGCCCATCTGTTCCGTTCCTGATATAGATCAGTGCCCATCTGTTCTGCTCTTGATGACAAAGATCAGCCGTGCCCATCTGTTCTGCTACTGACACAGGTCAGGGGTGCCCATATGTTCTGCTCCTGATGACACAGAGCAGCTGTGCCCATCTGTTCTGCTCCTGACACACAGCAGCTGTGCCCATCTGTTCTACTCCTGACAGAGCAGCTGTGCCCATCTGTTCTGTTCCTGACAGAGCAGCTGCCCATCTGTTCTGCTCCTGACACAAAGCAGCTGTGCCCATCTGTTCTGCTCCTGATGACAAAGAGCAGCTGTGCCCATCTGTTCTGCTCCTGACACTGAGCAGCTGGGCTCATCTGTTCTGCTCCTGATGACAAAGAGCAGCTGTGCCCATCTGTTCTGCTCTTGACACAGAGCAGCTGTGCCCATCTGTTCTGCTCTTGATGACACAGAGCAGCCGTGCCCATCTGTTCTGCTCCTGATGACACAGAGCAGCTGTGCCCATTGGTTCTGCTCCTGACACAGTGCAGCTGTGCCCATCTGTTCTGCTCCTGATGACACAGAGCAGCTGTGCCCATCTGTTCTGCTCCTGATGACACAGAGCAGCTGTGCCCATCTGTTCTGCTCCTGATGACACAGAGCAGCTGTGCCCATCTGTTCTGCTCCTGATGACACAGAGCAGCTGTGCCCATCTGTTCTGCTCCTGATGACACAGAGCAGCTGTGCCCATCTGTTCTGCTCCTGATGACACAGAGCAGCTGTGCCCATCTGTTCTACTCC
Organism: Protopterus annectens; assembly: GCF_019279795.1. Classification (NCBI taxonomy): domain Eukaryota; kingdom Metazoa; phylum Chordata; order Ceratodontiformes; family Protopteridae; genus Protopterus; species Protopterus annectens. The sequence continues at coordinate 62,651,324 of NC_056749.1, read as the reverse complement.
TGATGACACAGAGCAGCTGTGCCCATATGTTCTGCTCCTGATGACACAGAGCAGCTGTGCCATCTGTTCTGCTCCTGATGACAAAGATTAGCCGTGCCCATCTGCTCTGCTCCTGATGACACAGAGCAGCTGTGCCATCTGTTCTGCTCCTGATGATACAGTTCAGCAGTGCCCCCGTGTTCTGCTCCTGATGATACAGTCCAGCAGTGCCCATCTGTTCTGCTCCTGATGACACAGATGAACAGTCCGCATCTGTTCTGCTCCTGATGACAAAGAGCAGCAGTGCGCATCTGTTCTTTTCCTGGTGATACAGATCAGAGGTGCCCATCTGTTCTGCTACTGATGACACAGGTCAGGGGTGCCCATATGTTTTGTTACTGATGACACAGGTCAGGGGTGCCCATATGTTCTGCTCTTGATGACAAAGATCAGCCGTGCCCATCTGTTCTGCTACTGACACAGGTCAGGGGTGCCCATATGTTCTGCTCCTGATGACACATAGCAGCTGTGCCCATCTGTTCTGCTCCTGACACAGAGCAGCTGTGCCCATCTGTTCTGCTCCTGATGACAAAGAGCAGCTGTGCCCATCTGTTCTGCTCCTAACACACAGCAGCTATGCCCATCTGTTCTGTTCCTGATGACACAGAGCAGCCGTGCCCATCTGTTCTGCTCCTGATGACACAGAGCAGCCGTGCCCATCTGTTCTGCTACTAATGACACAGGTCAGGGGTGCCTATATGTTCTGCTCCTGATGACAACGAGCAGCTGTGCCCATCTGTTCTGCTCCTGATGACACAGAGCAGCTGTGCCCATCTGTTCTGCTCCTGATGACACAGAGCAGCTGTGCCCATCTGTTCTGCTCCTGATGACACAAATCAGCTGTGCCCATCTGTTCTGCTCCTGATGACACAGAGCAGCTGTGCCCATCTGTTCTGCTCCTGATGACACAGAGCAGCTGTGCCCATCTGTTCTGCTCCTGATGACACAGAGCAGCTGTGCCCATCTGTTCTGCTCCTGATGACACAGAGCAGTTATGCCCATCTGTTCTGCTCCTGACACAGAGCAACTGTGCCCATCTGTTCTGCTCCTGATGACACAGAGCAGCTGAGCCCATATGTTCTGCTCCTGATGACACAGAGCAGCTGTGCCCATCTGTTCTGCTCCTGATGACACAGAGCAGCTGTGACCATCTGTTCTGCTCCTGATGACACAGAGCAGCTGTGCCGTCTGTTCTGCTCCTGATGACACAGAGCAGCTGTGCCGTCTGTTCTGCTCCTGATGACACAGAGCAGCTGTGCCGTCTGTTCTGCTCCTGATGACACAGAGCAGCTGTGCCGTCTGTTCTGCTCCTGATGATACAGTTCAGGAGCAGAACACATGGGCACCACTGAAGAAACAGTCCAGCAGTGCCCATCTGTTCTGCTCCTGATGACACAGATGAACAGTCCGCATCTGTTCTGCTCCTGATGACAAAGAGCAGCCATGGCCATCTGTTCTGCTCCTGATGACACAGTTCAGCTCTGCCCATCTGTTCTGCTCCTGATTATACAGATCAGCGGTCCCCATCTGTTCTGCTCTTGATTATACAGATCAGCGGTCACCATCTGTTCTGCTCCTGATGACACAGTTCAATGGTGCCCATCTGTTCTGCTCCTGATGACACAGATCAGCGGTGCCCATCTATTCTGCTCCTGATGACAGAGATCAGTGGTGCCATCTGTTCTGCTCCTAATGATACAGTTCAGTGGTGCCAGTCTGTTCTGCTCCTGACACAGAGCAGCTGTGCCCATCTGTTCTGCTCCTGATGACAAAGAGCAGCTGTGCCCATCTGTTCTGCTCCTGACACAGAGCAGCTGTGCCCATCTGTTCTCCTGACACAGAGCAGCTGTGCCCATCTGTTTTGCTCCTGATGACAAAGAGCAGCTGTGCCCATCTGTTCTGCTCCTGATGATACAGTTTAGCTGTGCCCATGTGTTCTGCTCCTGATGATACAGTTCAGCCGTGCCCATGTGTTCTGCTCCTGATGATACAGTCCAGCAGTGCCCATCTGTTCAGCTCCTGATGACACAGATCAGCGGTCTGAAACTGTTCTGCTCCTGATGACAAAGAGCAGCCATGGCCATCTGTTCTGCTCCTGATGACGCAGTTCAGCTGTGCCCATCTGTTCTGCTCCTGATGACACAGTTCAGCTGTGCCCATCTGTTCTGCTCCTGATGATACAGATTAGCTGTGCCCATCTGTTCTGCTCCTGATAATACAGTTCGTCATTGCCCATCTGTTCTGCTCTTGATGACACAGATCAGCAATCCACATCTGTTCTGCTCCAGATGATACAGATCAGCAGTGCCCATCTGTTCTGCTCCTGATGATGCAGATCAGCAGTGCCCATCTGTTCTGCTCCTGATGATACAGTTCAGCAGTGCCCATCTGTTCTGCTCCTAATGACACAGATCAGAGGTGCCGGTCTGTTCTTCTCCTGATGACACAGATCAGCGGTGCCATTTGTTCTGCCCCTGATAATACAGATCAGCGATGCCCGTCTGTTCTGCTCCTGATGATACAGATCAGTGGTGCCCGTCTGTTCTGCTCCTGATGATAGAGATCAGAGGGGCCCATCTGTTCTTCTCCTGATGATACACATCAGCAGTGCCCGTCTGTTCTGCTCCTGATGATACACATCAGCGGTGCCAGTCTGTTCTGCTCCTGATGATACAGATCAGTGGTGCCTGTCTATTCTGCTCCTGATAACACAGATCAGCGGTGCCCATCTGTTCTGCTCCTGATGATATATGTCACCTGTGCCCGTCTGTTCTGCTCCTGATGATACACGTCACCGGTGCCCATCATTTCTGCTCCTGATGATACAGATCAGTGGTGCCCATCTGTTCTGCTATTGATGATACAGATAAGCAGTGCCGATCTGTTCTGCTCCTGATGATATACATCACCGGTGCCCATCTGCTCCTAATGATACAGTTCAGCGGTGCCCATGTGTTCTGCTCCTGATGATACAGATCAGCGGTGCCCATCTGTTCTGCTCCTGACGATGCAGATCAGTGGTGCCCATCTGCTCTGCTCCTGATGATACAGAACAGAGGTGCCCATCTGCTCTGCTCCTGATGATAGAGAAGAGCCGTGCCCATCTGCTCTTCTCTTGATACAAAACAGTGGTGCCCATCTGCTCTGCTCCTGATGATACAGAACAGCGGTATCCATCAGTTCTGCTCCTGATGATACAGAACAGTGGTGCCCATCATTAATGCCCCTGATACAGATCAGCGGTGTCCGTCTGTTCTGCTTCTGACACAGATCAGTAGTGCCCATCTGTTCTGCTCCTGATGATACAGATCAGCAGTGCCCATCTGTTCTGCTCCTGATAAAGTTCAGCTATGTCCATCTGTTCTGCTCTTGATGACACAGTTCAGCTGTGTCCATCTGTTCTACTCCTGATGACACAGTTCAGCGGTGCCCATCAGTTCTGCCCCTGATGATACAGATCGGCGGTGCCCATCAGTTCTGCCCCTGATGATACAGATTGGCAGTGCCTTTCTGTTCTTCTCCTGATGACACAGTTCAGTCATGCCCATCTGTTCTACTCCTGATGATACAGGTCAGCGGTGCCCATCTGTTCTGCTCCAGATGATACAGATCAGCAGTGTCATCTGTTCTGCCCCCGATAATACAAATCAGCGGTGCCCATCTGTTCTGCTCCTGATGACACAATCAGCGGTGCCCACCTGTTCTGCTCCAGATGATACAGATCAGCAGTGCCCATCTGTTTTGCTCTTGATGATACAGTTCAGCTGTGTCCATCTGTTCTACTCCTGATTACACAGTTCAGCGATGTCCATCTGTTCTGCTCCTGATGATACAGTTCAGCGATGCACATTTATTCTGCTCCTGATGATACAGATCAGCGATGCCCATCTGTTCTGCTCCTGATGATTCAGATCAGTGATGCCCATCTTGTTTTTCTCCTGATGATACAGATCAGTGGCGCCCATCTGTTCTGCTCCTGCTGATAAAGATCAGCGGCACCCATCTGTTCTGCTCCTGATGATACAGATCCGCGGCACCCATCTGTTCTGCTCCTGATGATACAAATCAGAGGTGCAGATCTGTTCTGCTTTAGGTGACACAGTTCAGCCATGCCCATATGTTCTGCTATTCATGATACAGATCAAATGTTCCCATCTGTTCTGCTCCTGACACGGTTCAGCCATGCCCATCTGTTCTGCACCTGCTGACACAGTTCAGCCATGCCCGTCTGTTCTACTGATGATACAGATCGGCATGTGTCCATCTGTTCTGCTCCTGATAATACAGATCAGTGGTGCCCATCTGTTCTGCACATTCCCTCTTACTCCTCAGCAAGGCCCACTCTTTCTTTTGTTGTATTAATACCAGGGGTTTAGCAGTGCGGCTTGTTTTTGTGGTTTGACCTGGGTTTATTTTATCTTCTACTGCCATTTTTATGCAGTTGTTTACATGGTCATACAGGGCTTTTGTTTGTGCCTCTGCACAGATTTCTATTTTTTTTTCTGGATTTGGGGGAGCTTAGAAACTAGCTATGCTGTCCGTTAATGGGGGGTAATTTACCTTAGAGAAATTCTAAAAGTTTTTGGGGTTAGGTCCAGGGACTAGTTTTACCTTTATTTCAAGGAAAACAGCTTTGTGATCTGATCTTACAAGTGAGGACATGTTGCTGGGGGGAGGGGGGTGCAGTACACTTCCATATTTGTGAGTACTAGATCTACGGTATTCATTCCCCTAGTAGGAGTGGGGACTAGCTGCTCTAGGGCATCTGAGCTTACTAAGTCAACAAATCTTTGGGCCTGCATGCTAGTGGTTATGTATGCCTCCCAATTAATGGAGGAGTAGTTAAAAATCCCCCACAAGTATGGTATCGGGCTGGATGTTGAGCGATTCTACTAACTTCAGATATGATGCATGTGTCTCTTGGTCCATGGTGGGGACTTGTAGCTAGCAAGAATATGGTAATGAATTTTTCCCTTGGTTAGTTGGACATGGAGTAGCTCAAGCATGCTTCACTGTTTGACCAGCACTGAGATGTAATTATCCTTTATGTAGATAAATACATCTCCACCTTTTCTTCTTTCATGTTCAGTTTGTGGTCGGAATGTATGAAACACATTATAGTCATGCACTGCCAGAGTGCTTTCCATGGCTTTGAACCATGCTTCAGTAACTGCACAAATGCTGGCATTCTCTAGGGTGAGGAGAGCTTCCAGGGAGGGCAGTTTCTTGTTGAGACTCCTACAGTAACACCTTTAGCTCGTCCCGAGTAGCTTTTGTATGTTGGTGTTGGAACACCATTATATTGGGCGACTTCAACTACCCAAACATAGACTGGGAGCATTACTCAAGCCCCAGCACCTTAGCCCAAAGGTTCCTGGAATTTATAAACTCAAATGCTATGGAACAACTAGTCACCACTTCCACAAGAGGGGAAAACATACTAGACTTGATCATTACCAACATGGGGACTCTATGCTCCATACCAGAAGTATATCCCTCATTGGTAAGATCAGACCATAAATTAATTTCACTGGATATCCACATCCCAACCCCACCCCCAGCCCAGAAAACCACAGTGAAAAACTTCTCAAAAGTGAACTTCACACTTCTCAAAACAGAAGTGGAATCCTTCAAGGACCCAGGGCCAGTATAAGCTACGGCCCAAACTGCAGAATCCTATATAAACGCATTCTACGGACATCTCCAGGAATGCATGGATCATGCTATCCCAAACAAAATCAAGACCCAATCATCCAAAGGCAGGCGTCCAGTCTGGTGGACCCCAGCCATAAATAAACTGTACAACAGAAAGAGGAAGCTACTACATGATAGAGCAAAATCCCTAAAAGGGAAGGCATCTCTGATCAGTACTAGCAAAAAATTACGATCCCTCATAAAATCCTCCAAGGCCAGCTTCGAGAGAAAAATTGCACAGGACACTAAAGACAATCATAAGGCTTTTTTCAGTTAAGTTAGGAACCTGGGATGCAACTCCCAGACTTGTTCTGAATTGATTCTAAACGACAAAAAATACACTGAACCCACAGACATCGCCAATATCCTGGCAGACAGGTTCAGTGCAAACCTCTCCACCCCCTTCCCCTCAAAAGAGCAAGTATCTATCCCGGCAGAGTGCAGCCTCCCAAACATCTCTGATGCTCAGGTGAAGGCCGCCCTCTCCAAAGCAAAAAACACTGCTTCCATGGGACCAGATGGCATCCCGGATTGTGTCCTACATGAATTCCAAGAAGAACTAATCCCTCAAGTAAAACTGCTGTACAATCTCAGCCTCACTACAGGATATGTGCCCAAAGAATGGCGTACAGCAACAGTGGTCCCACTCCACAAAGGTGGCGCTTCTGTGGACCCTGGAAACTATCGCCCCATAAGCCTGACTAGCCTAGTCTGCAAGGCTATGGAGAGGATCATCATGGAACTCATAAACAAAGACATTGGGGACCTACAGACACTAGATCCTACCCAATTTGGCTTTGTCAAGGGCAGATCCTGCCTTTTGAACCTGGTCGATTTCTTCAAAACAGTCACCAAAGGCCATAGATGAAGGGAAGCCTATCTGGACCTCGCAAAGGCATTTGACACAATACCCCACTCGGGCATCATAGATAAGCAATCCAGCCTAAATATAAACCCCTATGTCACAAGATGGGTCGCAAACTGGCTCAAAGACAGAACCCACAGAGTCAGAGTTGCTGGAGCCATGTCATACTCGAAACCGGTCACAAGTGGCGTCCCACAAGGTTCTGTCCTGGGACCTCTCTTGTTTGGTATTTACTTTTCTGAGGTACAGGCCAACATGGGAGGACTATGGCTCACCAAGTTCGCAGATGACTGCAAACTGGGCACCATAATCGACTCTCTAGCTGACACAAACATCCTTCAAAAAGGTCTCGCAGAGACGGATAACTGGTGCCAGAGCCATGGTCTAAAGCTAAATGCCAAAAAGTGTATAGTCATACCCTTTGGCAAAAACAATGTGCCCACAAATTACCACATAGGTGGTAACCCATTAAGTACAGAGAAAGTAATTAACGATCTGGGGACCCAAGTGCATAGCAATCTCTCCTTTGACAACCACAATGCCAAAGTGGTTAGAAAGACCTTCTACATAGCCCACCTCATCATGAAAGGATTCACATCTAGATCAAGACAGGTAATCGTGCCCCTTTATTCATCCCTCATCAGGCCCATCATAGAATACAATGCCCTCTTTGGGATGTACCTTACCCGACACCTGCAGCAATTAGAAAGACCCCAAAAGTACCTCACCAGGAGGATCAAGGGACTCAAACGGATGCCATATGCTGCTCTGTTAAAAAAACTCCAGCTCTACTCAGTTGCATACCGCCTACTTCGAGGCGATCTATGCCTGACATATAAAGCTATGTCCAACCCAGAATTAATGGACATGCTCCACCTCAGTAAATCTAAATCCCTTAGAGCCACGCGCTCGAGGGACTTGAACCTCAGCACAGAAATAAATAGAACATGCTGGAGGGACACATTCATAACCCAGAGGCTCCCTTCGCTCTGGAATAGAATTCCAATTCATGTTAGGCAGAGCACCTCACTGACTCTCTTCAAGAAGAATCTTGATGAGTGGATGGGGAATCGTAAGTTTGTCCCGGGGATTACTTCCGTGTCACTATTAGACAGAGGCACAGTAAACTAAACTTTAAAAAAGGCACAGTATACTCAAATCAAGGGGTGGCATAAGCCCAACACAATCGGGCTAGGCTTATAAATGCCCCAGAGCAGATAGCCTAGTATGAACCTATGAAGGTTTGTCTGATTGGCAATGCCCAAAAAAGGCACTATAGAGGTGGATAATGTTTTGGCCAATATCTGAAAGCCTAGAGGTGACAGGTGAAGACCATCCCTGGAAAAGCAGCGTGGCCAGTCAACCATGTCAGTTGAAACGTACTGCACCCCTTTGGAATGACATCTATAGCTAAGCCAATTGTTAAAGTTGATTATCTTCTGCTGGCATTGTGGCATCACCCTTAGAGATGCTAGAATGCTGCTCAATGCTAGGCTCATACCTGCCTTTGACACACATTCTGAGAGGTCAATCATGTCTTTCTTCATACAGTCCAAGGGAGGTATGTCTCAGGTCATTCACTCCCATGCGGACTATGACTGAGTTATACTGATACTTAGGGGTAAGTGACCTGACTGCTTGCATGATCTGGCAGATCTTGACCCTTGACAGGCAACTAATTGTAACCTTCTTCTTATCCAGCCTGGTAAGAGGGCCATCAGTGTTTTCTCATACTGTAGTCCCCTATGACCATAATATTGGGTTGTGGAGTGTTTAGCGGTATGGGCTTGGTAGTTGAGACACAATAAGATGTGTCTTTTTGTGTTGTGATGGGAACTGTCTTATATGTGTGCATGTGTAATTTCGGAGGACTGTGCCTGAGAGACCTTTAAAGTTTGGGTAAGTTACATATGAGCATCTCCACATATGTGGGTCTATGTGTGTGTGTGGTCTTTCGATGATGCGGTCAGTGATGTGTGTAAGTCACTGACAACCTGTTTGTTACATTTTGTGTCTGTATGTGAGAGTCCAGCCTCCAATGTCAACATGTAACTGTATCTCTCACATACTGTATTTGTCTGTTTGAGAATTAAGTGATTGTCAGTGTACAAAAGGCGACTGCTACACTGCCTTATGATACTCCGTCAAGCTGGATGCAGAGACAGCAGGAAACTGCCCATCAGTGGTTACAGGTCCTAATGCGTACTTGCAAGGGATAGAAGTGGAAGGTGTTTGTGACCGGATGATGTAATCTGCGGCTAACCTAACCAGTGATGCTGCACAGAGTCCAAACCAGATGCTCTCTGAGTAGAAATAATCCTGGGTGCTAGAATAATGTAAGGTAGACCAAAACAGTTCTAACTAAATGCGTAAAAATGCTGCTCACCACACAAACTAGTTGCCCTATGAGTAATATGGGACTGAGGTAAAGTTCCAAGATGTTTTTTTAATAAGTAAATTTCAGTTTCTGGTGATTGCATGAATACAAGGAGCCAGTAGCCACAGCTGCAAATGCTAGACTTATATGTGATAAAAAAAAAAAATAACAGTGACTATGTGAGGTATTGCCAGCTATGTCACAAGAAGTAGGACAGTGGATGTGTGACACATGCCAGCACAGCTAGTTGGAATTTTGTAAAGAATTACATGTCATTTGTATATCAAACTGATTTGTACAGATGCTTATGCTGAAAATGTATTTGTAAAGTTGCTTGTGTTAAAAATATATCAACAGTGTGTCCTGCTGGATGGAGGAAAAATATGCATGTATTATTGCAACTGTTGAAATTTATATATTGTAACAAAGGATACTGGAAGAGAAGAGGTTAACCTCAGTCCAACTAACTTTGAAAATAGTTTGAAATTAAATGACCTGGCTTAGGCAATAAAGATTGTATCTTACAGTTCTCAATGCAGCCAGAGACAAAAAGTTTGGACTAGGAAGCTTTCTATATTGTCTTTGGGTGAAGTAACTGCTACTCTGGAAGGGTGGTGTTTGAAATTGTTTTATGACATCCAGAAGCCGTAACAGATCTTAGCAAGCTGTATGTTTCTGTGTATTATTGACAAATATGTACTAAACCCTGGCAGCTTCTAGCCATGGTGGTACCATGGGAATTAGAAGTCAGATGACCAGATGTATGTGATGTCATTCTGTATAATCCATCACTAAAAATGACATTTTAATACTAGGTGAGACTGAAGTCTCAGAGCAGTCTGCTTTTGTAACCTGACAAAGAAGGACCCCTCACCTATGTCATCTTGCCTTGCTCTAGTAAGGGAATAGTAATTTTTTAGATCAGTCTTTAGATCAGTCGGGAAAATATAGTGAGATTAGTTAAATGCTGTTTTTCTGTATCTGTGTCAATCTATTCATCTGTGTTATTTTAATATTTCCTGTGATTGAAACTCTAGAGCTTTTTGTAAATAGATATTTAGGATTTTCAAGTTATTTTATTATTTAGTATAAATATATTTAAACTTTTCATTGTGGCTGGTCCTTTAGAGAATATTTTAACCTTTGCGAGTACTCTCATGTTTCCGGCGACTCTGTGGCTACTCCTGAAAGCCTTACTATACTGGTCACAGCACTACCATTTATACTCATATTAATTTCACTCAGTATAATTGGGTACCCTTGTGCCTTAAAGTAGATCGCTGTGGCATTTATAGTCTGGCCAACAGGGCATAACTAGCAAATCTGTGCCAACCTTTATCAGGTGTGTGTGTGTGTGTGTGTGTGTGTGTGTGTGTGTGTGTGTACATGTGAAAATCAAATCTCAAAGAATGTGTGCAACAGCTGCTTAGAGCAGGGATAAGAAGCACTGGTTTCACAGAGAGGGTGATGGAGGACTTGGCTTGGACACTTGGCTGAGGACTCAACTGTACAGCTGTGCCAGTGGAGAGTCTTATTGGGGACCTGGAGGGAAACAGAGAGAAATTTAGACCCCGGACTTGGTGTGTTCCCGGTGTGCTCTTAAGGGAAATTGTGCATGATGCAGAGAGCTGCATCTCGAAATACTGGGTGTATTCTTTTTTTTTCCAAATGAACATCCTTCTCCAGTATCAGTGGTGAGGATTCAGGCTCCTTGATTACTGGCCCAGAGTGGGGACATCACAATATTAAGTATGTCTTAAGGCCAATTTGGTAAGCAAACAATGAGCTTTCCACCATCAATTCCCAGCTCAGATAGGTGAAATCAGCCCTCTCCTGCCACAAGAGTTCAGACTTTGTCCCTCTTAATCTAAAATAATTGGTTTGGAGCCCAAGAGTTAAGGAACCATAAACATGGCTAATATTAATAAGAAATACTAGAGACACTATATTTCAGTGCAAAACAGCAGACCTTACAGCAGTTTGAAAATGCAGCTTAACTGCAAAAAAAAATAAATAAATAAAAAAATAAAATAAAAAAACACTGTAAAATTTCACACAAACAGCTGTTGAGTTGACTGATACGCCTCCTCCCAATCAGGAAGCTTTTAATACTCGTGCTTCAACACATCCGACTGGAACCATCCCTAAGAATACTACTACCATGACCGCCTCTTCTGGGGCTTTTTTACCCTATCTGAAGAAGCAAGTCAATCAATACAACAGAGGGAGATCTCGCAGCAGAGACTCCCGCAAAAGGAAGAACTCGGTAGAACAGTATCCTTTGAACAGAAGGAGGAAAAATTGACACATGATATTCTGTTCAATCTTTCTAGTGTTCCTCTGGACTCTCCTAGTGTCAGTGTCTTGAATAAAGGCCTTAACTATATACCAGCTGTAAATGCAAAATTAACAGAGACTTTGATTGACTTGAGAATGTTCTGTAGGAACGTATGTTTAAAGCTATTTTTTAAAACTGACATGACCAACAAAGAGGATACTATAGATATACCACGTTATAAAGTCAATAGTACCTTTACACCTACTATGCCCCCCCATGTTGAATGCTTTCTAAAAGCTTGCGAGCATCAGTATTATAAAATTTTTAACGACAACAGTAAGAATGGGAGATACTTTAATCTTAGCCCCTTAGAATTCAGTAGTCTGAATCATCTCAAGCAAGACTCCAGAATAGTAATAAAACCAGCTGACAAGGGAGGAGGGGTTGTTGTGTTAGATAGTGATGAATATTTAAGAGGCATGCAAATCTTGCTCTCGGAAGAAGACACATATACAACGATTACTCACAAGGAGGTGCTTCAGATCATTAGCAGGGTGCATGATACTGTTTATGATTTGGTTATATGCCGTCAGGTTAGTCAAGAGGTTTATAATTTTCTATACATAGAGTTTCCCACGATACCTATTATCAAGGGCCTCCCCAAAATACACAAGGAGGTCACACCGATTCCCTACAGACCCATAGTATCAGGGGACAACTGGGTGACAGCCCACATATCTGAGTTTGTTGAGGACATGTTGAGACCAGTTGTTAATCAGTTTCCCACTATACTAAGAGATACTTATGATCTCTTAGATACCATCAAGGACATCAAGTTAGATATTAGTCAGCAACATATATTCATTGCCCTAGATGTCAAAAGCTTGTTTACGTCAATACCTAATACTGAAGGGATGGAGAACATCAGACAGCTTCTGAATAAAGAGACCTTTTATAGCAATGATAGGAACATCTTGATAAGTCAACTATTAGAACTCATTTTATATAATAATGTGTTCTTATTTGGAGATAGGTATTATTTACAGAAATGGGGGGTAGCCATGGGCACCCCCTGTGCTAATACCTATGCTAACTTGGTTGTCTTATGGTGGGAAAAGCAGTTTTTTTTTTCTCATGAAAGCTTCAAGCATATCAAACTGTACAGGCGTTTTGTAGATGATATTATTATAATATGGGAAGGCACCCTAGCATTGTTTGAAGCTTTCCTGAATGATTTAGAAACTACTAGCAGCTTTTTAAGATTTACTCTTGAGTCATCCATTACTCACATTAATTTCTTAGATGTGACACTCAGTTTTACATCTGAAGGAGGTATCATTTCATCTTTGTATAGGAAACCTTTGTATGCACTGCTACTTACCTTTGACAGCATGCACCCCAGACATGTGTTCCAGGGGATAATTAAAAGCCAATTCTTGAGAATCATGAAACTTTGTAGTAGAGAAGCTGACATTATTAGAGAGGCCCAAGTATTAGAAGAATTGTTTGTAAATAGAGGTTATGATCCTGTAATGGTTGGAGACATTAAATACAATATATTGAGTCATAGAATACCCATGAAGTCACACAAATCCAAACCAACAACTCAGGTGACCTGGAATTACAACAAAGTGAGATCTTTTCACAGTAATGTGGTCAAATATGTAACCACGTATACTAGTGACATTAATAAGATACAGCAGGTCGTCCGAGATAATTGGCATATACTGACTATAGATCCCACAACAAGAGAGTTATTAGGTAAGAATCCAGTCTTTCTATATAAGAACAGCAAAAACCTAAAGAGGATTTTATGTGGTGATACACACACCACAATAGAAGGTCATAAAGTGACTTCACTTATTTCTTACAAACAGGGCACCTTTCCATGTTACAGTTGTAACAGATGCAACTATATTACCAAGGAACAACTATTTGAACATCCTACCATGGATTATGTCTTTACACCACACTTTTTTGCTAATTGCAATACCAGCAATGTCATATATCTTGCCACCTGTATTAAATGTCAAGCGTTCTATGTAGGCCTAACTAAAAGGAAACTGCATGAACGCATCTACAATCATTTATATGACATTAGGAAGAAGGTAGAAGCCAATGCATTAGCGAAACATGTCATGGATCATCCATCACACTCCTTCACCTTTAGGGTTTTGCAAATAGTAACTGACAATATTAGGGGAGGAAACAAGGAAAATAATTTGGCCACCAATGAATTACACTGGATTCTGAAATTAGGAGCCCAGATAATACCGGGGATCAACAGTTCCCTATCCTTAAAGCCGGTGCTATTATCTAGATAGCACTTTTTACTACCAGGCTTATGGTACTGATAAACAGAGACTCTCACATTTGGCTATTATTGGTCAGTTATGTATGCCACACAGGGTTCTTCAATTATTTATTTCTCTGTATTTCTACATCTTTATTTTTACATCTGTATTTATTTTGCCATCCATTCAGGTATTTCTACTAAGGATTCAGTTATTTATATCCCTACATCTTTGTGCTTTAGTGACATTTGTAGCATGAATTGTCTGCATTTAATTATTTATTGACTTCGATGTTTGAGATAAGTAATATATTTCATGGTATGTACATCTTTTCATACTGCGCAGATGCAGGTACGATTAACGATTTTAGTTTAGCTATGTAGAAGGATTATAAGCCCCATGTATAATTGTGGCTTACTATTTTGTCGATAAGAATCCTTGATATAAGAAATCCTGCATATGATTGACATGTTTTAAATTAAGGATTAGTTTTCTTAAGAATGTCGTTTGATGGAATGCTATAGTTAGTTTGTTTGTTCAACCCCCTTTTTTAGTTAGACTATATGTCCGTTTATAGGTTAAATGAGTTTTTTGTGTTTTTTCAGATTTTTTATATCCTTTAGGATAGAATTTAATATGTGTATTTTAACATGAAGGAATGTTTGGAGCTAATACTGCATGAACAGGGTCTAATCAACGATTCTGTGTTTATTGAAGATATATTATCAATTTCTGCAAGAACGAGTTGATCAATACAACTGTTTCGATTACTATGCCCTTGTTGAATTAGGTTTGCTGTTCATGGCTTTTCAGTATTAATATACTATTCAGGAGCCTAGATTTTGGGCTAGCTTTTTAAGTCGGTATAAATGAAAGTCAATGTTATGTGTATATAAAGAGAGTATTAGCATGAAATTAGACTGAAAGAAATATGGTACGACTTTATGGTTTTTAGCTGATGTTTATGTGGCTATTCATGTCCCTTTGTGATATACGTATATACAGTATTGAGGTGCTTGCAGTACAATGGATGCTTAGCAACGTGTATTAAATTCAATTAACTTTGTAAGTGCTTAGCTAATTGATTAATTTCCCGCGCTTGGTATTATAAATAACTATGTCTGCATACTGAATAAATGAAATCTGAAGAAGCGTGGTTTTACCACGTGAAAGCGCTTATTTTTCTGTTCACTAATAAAAGATTGCTTGATTTTATGACGGAGCAGCATCTTTTTACATCATTGAAGGCATTGCAGTCTTTCGTGCAGTCTATGGACAGTTTTGTTTAACGCCTTAGGTGACATTTCATCATTAACTTTAGCTATTTCAGCCACAAGAACAGTTTGCTGAATGGTCCTGGTGGTTGGTTCACTACTTTTGTTTTCATCATTGTGTTGTTTTTTTGGTGGGTGAACCATTGAACAGCGTTACCGGCTTTTTATCCTGCTAAAATTTCACACTATAAAAATAAGCAATGTTTCCAGATGTTTACATCTGTACAGGGCAGTAGCACAGCAAGCAGCTCCATGCAAATGTGCTGAATTCCAGCACTGGAAATACAGAAAACTTACTACTGGGCCCTCTGGCCAATAAAATGATTACACTTAGAACCCTTTTGTATGCTTCCCAACTCAGACAGCCCATGTAAACACCTAATGCCCCTAGATGAATAATCCCAGTCCTCCTAATATAAAAGCACAGTAAAAGAATGTCCTGAGTGAAATGCTACCACAAACAAACTTAGAGAAAGGAAATAAGTAATTCAAGACAACAGCAGTGTACTTTAAACAGCTTATAAAAGTGTGATTATTCAATAAAAGTACTTCACTTTGTAGAAATGAGCCAAGAGCCATACAATTGTGCAGAACTTAAAAAGGAACTAAAACAAGGTAAGGTGTGTTTAAGAAGCCCTGCAGCCCATAAAACTATATGCAGGAATCTCTAGTGTGTTTCCCCAAATTATACAGACCAGGCTACCACCCACTGCCACTAGTTGGAAAATCCTCTGTTCTCCTGATGTAAAATGCAGAAAAGAACTTGCTACAGTGGAAAAATACACTATTTTATCCAACAGGTAGATAGATGTAGAAAGTACAGTTTTGTACCTACCATAAATGTAGATGTCCGAACAGGATAGCATCTGCAGTCATAACAAATGGGTTGTCCTGTCGTCAGGCAGCCCTTCGGTCGGCCGGATTCCAAAGTCTGGGTCCGGCTTCGGCTGATGTCGCACTTCACCCGACGTCATCTCTGCTGGTCTTCGGGTATAAAGGCATCAGCCGACGCCATTTTCCTCAGTGTTTCTTGCCCCAGATGCCAGTTGCCCTCTTGGTAAGCTAAATTTTGGATAAATGCCAATGTTTCCAAAACAGTAGAAGGCAAACACAAAAAATAATAATGTATGTACATATATACAAACAAATACACCATAAGAGACTCCCCAGCTAGCTACTAGGAGGGTAAATACCCTAGGAGTACCACAGAGGGCAAGGAGGGTGGGTAATCCTGACTGCAGATCCTATCCTGTTCGGACATCTACATTTATGGTAGGTACAAAACTGTACTATGTCCTTCAAGGATGCATCTGCAGTCATAACAAATGGGTAGAATACCATAGCCAAACTAGGGGAGGAGGAAGAAGAAGTATGGTGTAGTTAGGATCCCTTGCAGTAAAGCAGTGGCAAACCCTGCTCGGGATCTAGAGTATAGAGGTAAATTATAATGCTTGGCAAATGTATGCACGGAGGTCCAAGTAGCCGCCTCAATAATGTCCTTGGTTGCCACTCCTCGTAAGAAAGCTGTGGTAGTGGCTGTAGCCCTTGTAGAATGAGGTCTTATGTTCTGTGGAATTGGTTTTCCGTGGTAGGAGTAACAGAATCTTATGCAATTTCCTATCCATTTGGAGATTGTCTGTTTGGAAATTGCTTTTCCTTCCCTTCCTGTTGCATAGGCTACTAAAAGCTGGTCAGTTTTTCTGTCACCTTTGGTTCTGTCCAGGTAGTAGCGTAACTGTCTATGTACATCCAAGGTATGCAGCAGTCTTTCCCCTGTTCTGTGGATTGGGAAAGAAGGTAGGTAGGTGGATTGCCTGGTTTAAAGACACTCTGGATACCACCTTAGGCATAAATGTAGGATTAGTTCTCATGGACACCCTATCTTGATGGAAGATTAGGAAGGGTTGTACTGCCATTAAGGCCTGTAGTTCCGAAACCCTCCTTGCTGAAGTAATTGCCAGTAGGAAAGCAGTTTTCCATGATAGGTGTTGAAGATCTGCTGTTGCTGCTGGTTCAAATGGAGGGAGTGTCAATTTTTCTAGCACAAAGTTCAAGTCCCATGCTGGTAATGGTGGTTTCCTAGGAGGTTTTACATTCTTGATCCCTCTGAGGAACTGCCTGAGTAGAGGATGAAAAGACAGGTGGATCAAAGCTGTATTCTGCTGAAATAGCTGATGCATGTATCTTGATGGAGGAATAGGACAGGCCTGTATGTAGAAGCTCTGCCAAGTACTCCAGGATGTTAGCAATATCTATGTTCGACACATCTTTTCCTCTTTCAGTACTCCAAATGACAAATCTTTTCCATTTTCCTGCATAGTTCCTTCTTGTTGAAGGTCTGCGGGCTTCAAGGATAATGTCTTTAACCCTTTGGGATAGGTCTGGGTTAGTTGCTGCTATGTGATGTTCCAGGCAGTCAGTTGCAAGGTTTTTAGGTTTGGGTGCATGATGTTGTAGTTGTTCTGAGTTAACATCAAAGGCATCAGGGTATTGACCACATTCTCCTGAGACATGCTCCTCAGCAATGGATAGGAGTCTTGTCTTGGCCAATTCGGAGCTATCAGGATTATCCTTGGCGTTCCTCTTGATTTTCAGTAGTACCTTGTGCATCAAAGGAAGAGGTGGAAATGCATATGCTGTCAGGCCTTTCCAACTGAAGGATAGAGAGTCCACCTTCCATGCAAGTGGGTGGCATGTCCTTGTGCAGAATTTTTTGAGCTGGTGATTGAGTGGGGATGCGAATAGGTCTATTTGTGGCATTCCCCATTTCTTTGTGATGGCCTTGAAGATGTCCGGGTGTAGCATCCATTCGTGAGCATCCGAGGTGGTTCTGCTTAACATGTCTGCTAGGGTGTTTTCTTTTCCCGGCACAAATATTGCCTGTAACTGGATGTTGTAGCTCAGAGCCATATTCCAAAAGGTCCAGAGTCATTCTGCATAGGGGGTATGAATGAGTGCCTCCCTGTTTGTTGATGTACCACATGACTGTGGTGTTGTCTGTCCTTATCATTAAATGGCCTTCTTTGAGGAATGGTCTGAATTTCTGGATTGCTAGTTTTACTGCCAGCATTTCTTTTTGGTTTATGTGCAGGTGCAGCTGGTCTGGAGTCCACAATCCTTGTATGCATTTGTCCAACATGTGCGCCCCAGCCTAGGTCTGAGGCGTCCGTTGTGATGGTTTGGCTTGCTTGAAAGTTGTGGAAGGGCAAGCCTGGGTTTGACTGGCATGCTTGAGCCCACCATAGGAACTCCTGTTTCAGGCATGGGATTAGTGGGATTTCGGTTTCTAAGCTGTGCCTGTGTTGAGACCATAAATTCTTTAGGTACCACTGTAGCTTTCTCATATGCAGTCTGGCATGTGGGACAAAGATTATGCATGATGCCATGAAGCCCAAGGCCTGCAGTACTTTTCTTGCTGTTAGTTTGTTCTGCTTTGTTAATGCCAAGAAGTAAAGAGGGAGTTGTTTTTGTTTTTCTGCAGTTAGGAATGCCATTTGTTTTGCTGTGTCCAATTCCACTCCAAGAATGTTCTCGTTTGGGATGGTATCAGTCTTGACTTTTGTAAATTGACTGTGTATCCCAGGGCTTGTAGTAAGCAAATGACTCTTTGTAAATCTGTTGTCAGCTTGCTTTTGTTGTCCGCTTGTAACAGGCAGTCGCCCAGGTATGGATAAATTTGGATTCCCTGTAGCCTGCAGTGAGCGATTACTGATGCCAGGCATTTTGTGAATACTCTGGGCGCAGTAGATAAGCCAAAGGGCAATGCTGAGAATTGATAATGCTCTGATCCTGCAAGAAATCTGAGGTATCTTCTGCAATTTGGTCGTATGGGGACGTGCAGGTATGCCTCCTTGAGATCTAGAGTTACCAGCCAACACTCCTTGCCCAGCATGGGAAGAAGTTGCTGTAGGGTCAGCATTTTGAATTTTGGGACAATGA
This sequence comes from Protopterus annectens, assembly GCF_019279795.1. NCBI lineage: Eukaryota > Metazoa > Chordata > Ceratodontiformes > Protopteridae > Protopterus > Protopterus annectens. Next base: position 62,632,564 of record NC_056749.1, on the reverse strand, counting down.
TGTATGTGTTTAAGACGGACAGGTCGAGAATAGGTCTGCAACTTTTCTCTTTTCTTGGTACTAGGAAGAGTCTGGACTAGAATCCTTTGCCCTGTTCTGTTATTGGTACTCTTTCCACAGCTCTTATCTTTGTTAATTGCGCTATCTGCTTTAGAGCTTCTGTTTTTTGATTTGGAGGTAGGTTTGGCATTCCTCTTTTTACTGGTAAGGTGTGGAAGTGGAACCTGTAGCCTTAGTCTATGGTTTGCAAAATCCACTTGTCTTTTGTGATATAGTGCCAATTTTTCGAAAATAAGGCTAACTTTCCGCCTAAAGGTGCTGTTATTTGCTCCCTGGTAGGCGGTGTCAGAGCCAAGTCACTGTGATTGTCCTGTTGCAGTGGCAGTGGTTGTGTCTGTGCCTCGGTTATTGCCTTGCCACTGTCGTCCTCTGTAGGCACCTCCTCTGGATTGATTTCTGCCTCTAGAGCGCCTATTCCTGCCTCTTTGAGATTTTGAGGAGTCTGGAAAGGACCAATTTTGGCAGGCCAGTTCCTGCTAAACCTTGGGGCTGAACCTGTAAGAAATCCTTAACTGTTTGTACAGATTTTGCCTTCTCTTCCATTTTCTTCATTACTTGCTGAGCAGGTGTACCAAATAGACTGGCCTTATCCATAGGAGCATCTAACAGCTTTGCTTTAACATGATCCGGCAAGACCTATTCTTTCAACCATGCATGCCTTCTTATCACTGTGCCAGTCATGGCTGATCTAAATGAAGCCTCCAGTGCATCATAGCCACATTTTAAAGAATGGTTACTAACCTGCTGAATGTTATTCACCATTTCTAAAACATATTTCTTATCTAAGGAGTCATCAGTGGACAGCTTCTTAATTAACTGATCAAGCATAAACTCTTGGTATTGGATCATATGAAACTGACAGTTTAAAGCTCTAGCTGAGAGAGTAGCAGAGGTGTAAACTTTTTCCCCATCTCTAAGGACCTGGATTCCCTTTCAGAAGGAATAGGGTTTTGCTGAGGTCGAGGCTACTGCCTTAGGCCCCTGGGATATAGTCTCAGGATCTGCAAGTGGGGCCTTGTATAGGTGGTGATGAGTGTCTGGCACCCTGTAAAATCTATCTGGTTTGGCAGGGGCTGGAGGTAAAGTATCAGGAGCAGTGCAAACATCATTAAATGCATCATCCACAACAGGCAGTACTGGAGGTATAGCTAAGGGCCTATGTTGTGGTAAGTGCAGAAATGTCCTAAGCCTTTTCTTGAATCTGAGAAATCTTGTCCCTGCCATTGGAATTGTTCTCTCATGGCATGTAAGGTTTCCCCAAAGGAAAATTCCTCTGGTGGAGAGGCAGATGGAATGGATTCCTCAGCATCGGAATCTTCATAAGTAGAAAAAGGAGCCTCTGGCTGATCTGTAATGTCTGAGTCATCCAAAGAATCATCAGAGGACACTGGCTCGGGGGGCTCTGCTCTAGGTCTCTTTTCTGGGGGCTGAGAGGCCCTGTCTGGGTGAGATTGGGATCCCCTCATTAAGGATATTAAATCCTCTGCCAGAGTAAGCATTTGTGAACTAGAAGTGAGCATTTGTGAACCACGTGCTGGGGTAGAGACATCCAAAGGAATGGTGTCTGATAAATCACTAGGAACCACAGTAGTAGGCAAAACTTCTGAGGCCGATTCAACTAAGGTAGCAGGAGCCTCAGTAGTAGTCATGGATTCGGCTGAAGATTGACCGGTTTTCTCGGTTTCGGCCGAAACCGAGACACTCGCGGCTTGCTTAACCGTGGTTTCGGCCGAAACCGCGGACCGCGAGTGTCGGTCTTTTTCTTTGCCCTTTTAACAATTTGGGTAGTCGGAGGATCCGACGGCATGATGTACGCAAAATCTGAGCCAAAAACTGTTCAGCAAACTCCGACCGACGCCTAAGCGTTCGTCGGTTGAAGGAAGCACAGGCCGAACAGGCTGCTACGTCGTGGTCTGGGCCTAAGCAAGGCAGGCAGTAAGAGTGGAAATCTTTATGAGGTATTTGTTTCCCACAAGTTAAACAGTTATTGACTTTTTCTGACATCGGCTGAGGCAAGAAAGAGTCCCCAACGGGGCACTTAGCTTTTTAGAAGTCTTCGAAGTAGTATTCGGTAGTAGTAATCTCTGGATCTGACCGACCGGCACTTGCGAACAGCTTCTGCTTCGGGCGCCGCGCGGCAAGAAAGACTGAGGAAAATGGCGTCGGCTGATGCCTTTATACTCGAAGACCAGCAGAGATGACGTCGGGTGAAGTGCGACATCAGCGGCCGGACCCAGACTTTGGAATCCGGCCGACCGAAGGGCTGCCTGACGACAGGACAACCCATTTGTTATGACTGCAGATGCATCCTTGAAGGACATCAGACAATGAGAGGCAAAATGCACTTTTTTCCAAAAATAAGCAGAAGGAAAGGCAGATACAACAGCAGTGTAGAAAGGGGGAGCTTATAAAGCTCAATATACATTAAGGGCTGGCAGCGTAAAAACACAAGTTTAAAAAGTAGATCAAAGAACGGGAGAGTGGGTGGGAAAAATAACCAGCAGGGAGTCACCAACACTGCTTGTAGTTTTTGCACACTTATCAGAAAAAAACAGCCACATATATTTTCTGTGTATTTAAGTATCACTCAAGAAACAACTTAACCAATGAAAAAAACATGCAAAATGTGCAGCCTGGATAACTTAAGTGTCTAAGTGACACACAGAACAAAAACAGTAGGCCAAGCATATTTGTTAAACAGAAAACAAAACTGAGCAGGTAAAAAGAAAGAAGCTCTACTCAGCTTAATCATCTCACAGGCAAAAAAAAGATATTTACTTTCCTCACCCAGTAGGGAGTTACCAACAGTACTTGAAATTTTTGCAGGTCTCGAGTCTACAACATAAGCACCACTGGGTGCAGTTAAGCAGTAGTATATTAGGTCAGGTATAATTATATGCATTTTATCATAAGAATTAGAAAAGACAGAAAAATAAAAAAGTCATTGATATAGATGTGTACACTAGAGAAAGTCTAGGAATAATTTAGTTTGGGGAATAGCAGGGCCATAGCCAGGAGTTAAGCAGGAACATTTTTAATTAATCTTTGAAGATATGAAAAAAAATAAAAATAATAAAAATAAGAAAGATAAGAACAAATGTAACTGGCCTCTACTAAAAAAAAAATTACCTTCCTTGAAATTCTAAACAACCCCTCCCCCCAGGTCAATTTGTATTAAGGCCATACACACACAATGGCTAACTAATGACATCAGTATGTTCCTTAGGAAATGAGACGAAGCTTGGCAAGCATGGCTCACCTGTAAAACCCAAATCAACCGCATCACATTCCAGCAAATTAGACACAAGGCTAAACACCAAATCAACCTAGATAAAAGAACTTCTGCTATAAACTGCAACATAAACACTAGCATAACCACCAAAAGTTTTGGAATACCATAAATCCCATTCTCTACCCAGGACATTCCACTACCCCCTCCCCCAACTTACCACACTCTCCTACCACCGTTGCAGAAAAATTCCACAAATACTTCACTGAAAGTGTACTATCTCTAATTAAAAGTAATTCCACAGAACCATCACTGGGCTCCAAACCTCTCAGTATTAACTACAACTCCTTCTCCTTTCAGCCTGGCCCACAGCTACTATTAAGAAACTACTCAAAAAAACTCAAACCCTCTTCAATAGTGGCTGACAAGTAACCAACCGAATATTTAAAACTAGCAGCTGAAGCCATATCTTATCCAGCGTCAACCCTTATTAACAGGTCTATAACAGAACAACATGTCCTAGCAATATGGAAAATCGCACACATTATCCCCTTGGATGACCAACTACAGACTGCTCGCCATTCTCCACTATCTAAACTCCTCGAAAGATGTATCCAGTCCCAGCTGCTTCATTATCTTACCTTCAACAACATGCTAATAACATGTCAACATGGTTTTAGGCCCCTTCATAGTACCACACCTGCACCCCTCAGTTTCACCAATTCCATCACCCAACTCAGAAACAATGGTAAAATAGTCTCTGCAGTCTTTCTAGACATGTCCAAGGCCTCTGATATGGTCTACCACTCCAAACTATTAACTACACTCTCCAAACTGAATCTCAGCCCCTCTGCACTTCAATGGTTCCGAAGCTATCTACAGAGCTACCAACAATCTGTAAAATGGCTTAATGTCCTATTCCCCCCTTCCCGTCACACTAGGAGTACCTCAAGGCTCAATTCATGGGCCATTACTCTTCACTATTTTTACAAACAACCTCCATATTGCTCACACCCCACTGGCTTCAACTATCCAATATTTAGATGGCACAACACTTACAGGCGCTGCTAATAACCTGCAATATCTCCACGATAAAACCTAAAAATCACTCTCAGATACTGAGCTATGGCTCTCTAACCATCAGCTCATACTTGACCCCAATAAAACAAAACTCATGCTCTTCCAACCCATCTACATCACAGCTAGGAATAATACTAAAATTAATGCCGATTCACAAACAAAACCACTAGGAGTAATAATAGATAACCTAAGATTTGACTTGCATACAGCACAAACAATTAAAAAGTTCACAAAAAAGGGAACTTACAGACATAAAAATGTAACCAACTAGCACCTCTAGGGTTGCCATTTCTAGAACCTGTCTTCTAGCAACACTTCTGTATGCTTTTCCAATTTTCACCAACCTTAAAAAAACAAGCTACTATAAAATAGCTAAATTTGCAACCTACTGCCCACATCATACCCACCACTGTCACTCCTTAAAAAAAACTCTCCTGGTTAGAACTCCCACAGCTTCTATGCTATAACCAATTAACCTTGGCACACAAACTAGTATATCAACTTGAAACAAAACCCTGCCCTTCTACATATTCTCCAGCCCCATACCACAAATCTAAGTCTTCGGTCAACAAATAAATCTGTACTACGTGTGCCCAAATCCACTAATATGACAGAGGACTCTCTTTTTTCTCATCATGTAGCAACAAGGTGGAATTCACTACCTCACAGCATCAGAACCAACACAAATACCAACCAATGCAAAAAGATTCTTAAAAATGATCTTAATGACACCTGCCTTTGCTCCTGTACTACTCCAGGCCAACTAGTTTTAATAGTTTCTGGGCATAATTTTTCTTCTTACCTGACCACCTCATAATCTATGCTCTCTCTTATGTCTAGATAATCTCTAACCTCATATTTTTCTATCCAATCCCCCCCCCCTACAAACCCCTCCTCAGCTTAGTTTGAGAAACTACAATGTCTAAACTACAATAAGGAATTATATCAGATAATTGTATAATACAAATGTCAGCTACAATAGCATAGAGGGTAATTTCTGGTGTACTGTATGTCTTGTACATTTTTTTTTTACAATTTCTTGTATAAGCTTTGTAAAATCTCTATATGTGGAGATTTTCTTCCCAGTCCTCCGTTGAAAATAGGTCTTATCCCAGTCGAACTTTCCAGGTAAACAAATGTAAAGTAAATAATGAATAAAATAAGATGTGTGTTGTTGTTGAGAAATCTTACTGGAATGAGGACGGAGTTCCAGGATTTTGAGATACAACTGTAGTGAAGTACAATTCCTGCTTTGTTGTGTGCTTTGTGAACTGAGAGGAGATGTTTGTCAGTAGAGCAGAGAGTTCTGCTGGTATGATGGAGTTGTAGTATACCCTTTAGGGGAAGGCATCTGTCAGGGTGAAAGACCAATTTGTGTGTAAACTGATGGTGAGAGAAGGCTAGGAGGTGTGACAGCTCAAACCAGTTCAGGTGTCTGAAGGCAATACAGCGATGTGTGGAGTATGGCTTGTTGGAACAAATTTGGCTATTTTATTATAGCATTGTAGTTTAGTTGTCAGGGTTACTGGAGAAAATATGACAGATGTACAGAAGCTCAGGCAGCAGGTAGTTGGATGTTAATGTTATATGGCTTATTTTAGTCACATACTGCTTGGCTCTGTATAGCAGACCTAACTTCTTAGGTTCATAGATTAGTACTAGGCTAACTGCCCTTGTGGGCCATTTTATGCCTAGCCAATTATCCCTTGTGAGACTCAAACCCTGCAGCTTGTGCTTGTAAGGCAAACACCTTAACCATTAGGCCACCCGCCCTGTTGTGATTTTTTTTTTGTATTGCTTGTTGGATATGCAGGTTGAATATCATTGTATCATCTAAATAAAATAACACCTAGAAATTTAGTATTACAGACTACTTTAATATGTAGAAGTGATCTGAAGGTTGGCTTTGCATTTGGTATGAGACTTGGGAGAGAAAAATAGAAGTTGCGTCTTTTTTTGGATTAAGTATTAGGTCTGATTTTGCTACCAATTTTCCATGGAGAATTGACTTTATGTGAACAGCTGGAGAAGAATGAGATTTGAGGGTCACATCATCAGTGCACTCCATTAATGTGCACGTTTTAGGGTCACATCATCAGTGCACTCCATTAATGTGCACGTTCTAGGGTCACATCATCAGTGCACTCCATTAGTGTGCACATTTTAGGGTCACATCATCAGTGCACTCCATTAGTGTGCACGTTTTAGGGTCACATCATCAGTGCATTCAATTAGTGTGCACGTTTTAGGGTCACATCATCAGTGCATTCAATTAGTGTGGCATGTTTTAGGGTCACCATCAGTGTACTCCATTAGTGTGCACGTTTTACGGTCACATCATCAGTGCACTCCATTAGTGTGCACGTTTTAGGGTCACATCATCAGTGCATTCAATTAGTGTGGCATGTTTTAGGGTCACATCATCAGTTCACTCCATTAGTTTGGCAAGTTTTGAGGCAGTGTGTAAATTACTGACAAATACATTAAACAGCAGTGGTCCTAGTAGGGAGCTTTGGGTAACACCGGCAGAGACTGGTAAGAAGGTAGTGATGCCACACTGATATTTAACAGCTTGGGATCTGTCAGACAGGTATGTGAGGAACTAGGAGACACCGGAGTACAAGAGATCAAGGAAGGCTAACTGATGGAAGCAGTGTCAAGGCTTTAGAGAGGTCCAAGAACAGGCCAGATATATTATTACTTGTACTGCAGCTATAACTAACCATGCTAGAGAAGTCCATTAGCGTAGTAATGATACTGGTATTTGGTGCAAACTCATACGGAGGGGAGGACAGAAGGTTATTGGTAAAAATGTAGCTGTGGAAGTGAGAATGGATGCAATAATTTTTGATAGGGGGAAAGTATTGGGGTGGTGAGTGTGTGTGTGTGTGTGTGTGTGTGTGTGTGTGTGTGTGTGATGGCTATGGGCCTATAGTTGGAATAATCACTTGTATTTTTCCCCTTTGTGCAGAAACAGGAAAAATGATTTCTATATGGAGGGGACATAAGACTGGTGAATGAATCTGTTAATGAGTATTGACACAGGATAGGCAATGGTATATGCTGACATATTTATGTATTCAGGCTTTAAAATCAGTCACAACTAGGATTTGCCTGCTTGTCCGTACATGACATGGGTCTCTCCTACCAGCAGACACTGTGTCACATGGCCTCAAGTTTAACTAATCTAATTAGTTCTGATGAGCACGTCATCTGTTCTTGGGATCATGGTCTGGCTGTTGAGGTCATCTATATGGAGCTTGTCAAAGCATGTAATTCAGCCCCCCCCCCCCCCCCCGGACATAGTTCATAGAAATTGTTCATTGATTAGTACTAAGCTAACTGCCCTTGCGAGCCATTTTAAGCCTAGCCGATTATCCCTTGTGAGACTCAAACCCTGCACCTTGTGTTTGTAAGGCAAACATATCAGTCTGCTTCCCAGAGGCTGTTACTGGTTACTGAGGTACATTTCAAAACATTTGCTTGTCACTGTTTTGCACCAGTGGAACCTATTGATTTATGTAAATCCATAAAGTACTTTGTTAGTAGTGCATTACCTTAAAAAAATATAATTAAAATGAAGCTGCTGCACATTATCAGTGCTGCGTTACTCAAGCAAATGTGCAAGTCATGCAATGGCATCTTAAAATAAATACATGTTGCTGATACATGCATGCATACATACACCATCGATCTACAAAATAAAGAAAAACATACATGTCAAGAACAATGTGGCTTCATCCACTCGCACGTGCTTTGGCTGGATGCACAAATCCACACTGGCTGTATCTAGACTGCGCTGATTGGTTTTGGAGTTGTAGCAGGATGCTGAACGACAGTGGTCCCGGAGCCATACATAGTCAAAACGCATCAAAGAATCACCATATTTGAGCTCTGAAAAAGAAAACAATGTCAAAATAAAAATCTTTCTCATGCTAACTACACAAAACTAAATCCCCCCACAACATTGTTTCTTTGTCAGAAACAATTGCATCTTCAGTGCTGCTTCCAGGTTACAGTCATCCCACTACCGACTCTCTACGAAACCATTCTTAGATCCCAAGATCAGTTGTTCAAACCCTAAATTTAGAAATCTATTGCTGCCAGTTTCACAATTTAAATTACCTGACGCAGTTTTTAAAGTTTCTAGCCTAGACTCAAGCTTTCCTAGTGTTGCTAGTCAGGATCAGTCAAAACTACTGTCCATCTATTTTTAATTTTGGATTCCCACAACACAATCCCTTAACCACCTTTGTTTTTCAGGAAATAATTTTACTACTTCCAATTTTCACTTATCTCTGCATCACTCCATCTGTAACTCACAACTTTCAGCACTCGTTTGACTTACTTCAGATATTTACCAACATAATCTTTTGTTTGGGAGCTCATTTTTAACTAATGTAATTTGTTTTGATGAGCACATCATCTGTTCTTGGGATTATGGCCTGGCTGTGGAGGTCATCCAAAGCATGTGATTCAGTTCCCCATGGCTTCATATTAGAAGCAACTGTTAAAGTGAACATCCACCCATAACATTATCAGGTGGGTGACAAACTGGCTGACTGGCAAGAAATGTTCGGTTAGAATTAAGTACTGCTATTCTGACTACAAAAACAGGTCTTACAAGGATCTGTCTTGGGCACTATGTTCATCTATCGATGACTGACTGTTCAACTTTTGAGAAAAAATTGGATCAACAAGTAAGATGTATGGTAATTAACTCAAATAAACATTATGTTGTTCAAAGCAACACTGATACTATCATTCAGTGATCCTCATCGAAAGGTCTGAAATCCAATGCCAAAAATGCACAGTGCTGCATTTCGGCATACACAAATGCATGTATCCTTATGCTGTGAATGATCATATTGGCTCAAAAGTTAATTAACTGTAATTTAGGAATCCTACTGGACTCTAATCCATAATACTGTGCTTGCCCTGCAGTGTGTTATTAGCAGGGATGGAAGAGTGTTACTCCCACTGGCTGGTTGGGCTACTATGGCTTCTTCTGTATATTTAATGCCTCACAATTAAAGAAATTTGAATGTATACGGAAGACATTTACAAGCTTGGTTAGATGGTGTACATGTACAGAAGCTGACTTTAACAACTGTCTTTGTAGTCCATAGAGTACAGAGTCCTAAGAAAAGTTTTGTTTATGGCACATAAAAAGAAGTTATGTACTCACCATAACGTTCCATGTGAGTTGTTCCATCTCGCCTTCATTCTTCACTGATGGGTTCGGAGCCAATCTTCGGCTCTGACACGGCCGACTAGCAAGCTCAAAGTTCTCCAGTAGCTAGAGACCCCAACCCCTTATCCCACAATTCACTGCTGGAATTACCTCATATCTTGTTTGCTGCATACCTTATAGAAGTACAATAATTATTCTGCCTAGGAATGTAGACACATTGAAAAACCAGGAAGAGGAGAGCCTCCAGGTCAACTGCCAGGCAGGAGGGGGAAGGAGGGAGGGGTGTGAGAATGAAGGCGAGATGGAACAAATCACATGGAACGTTATGGTGAGTACATAACTTTTTTATGTGAAGTTGTTCAATCTCGACGTTCATTCTTCACTGATGGGTAGCATCCCTAGCACCCTGATCTTGGCTGGCTCACGGAAGTACATTCTTTAGAACAGTAGAACCAAATGAAGCCCTGTCCCTGGAGGCCTTATCCACTTTGTAATGAGTTATAAAAGTGTGAGGTTTAGACCATGTGGCTGCTGCACAGATGTTGTCCAAGGGTAATTTGGCTTGAAAGGCTGAAGAGATAGAAACTGCTCTGGATGAATGAGCCTTCACCTTACTAGACAAGGACATGTTATGAGAAGAATATGTGTAGGTGATACAATCCGACAGCCACTTAAACAGGGTTGTTTTGGCAATTGATCTACCTTTCCTGGCCTCAGAAAAAGACACAAAGAGCTGATCTGATTAAGTTGTCTATAAACATCGAGTTTGTGCAACATATATTCCAATTTGTTGGTGTGATTAGGGAAGAAAACAGGCAGCTCAATGACTTGATTAATGTTAATCTCAGAACACACTTTAGGCAAAAAGGATGGATTTGTCCTGAGAGATACTCTATCAGCATGGAAGACCATAATAAGGGGGCTTGATGGATAGGGCTTGGAGCTCTGACACACTGCGGGCTGAAGTGATGGCTACTATGAAGATAGTTTTCCACAATAGAAATTTTAGTTCACAAGATGATGCAGGCTCAAAAGGAGGAAGAATGATGTGAAATAACATAAAATTCAAATTCTGGGGAGACTAAGGTATCTTCACTGGAGGCCTCATGTGAAAAGAACCTTTTAGAAAAGCTTTAGACAATTGGTGAGCCATAATATTCAATCCATCGATCCCTAGATGGAAATTAGATATAGCAGCTAATTGTACTCGCACCGTAGCAGCCGCTGCTCCTTTGTTGAAGATTTCTGTCAAGAATTGTAAAACAGAAGACAATGGCACTTGGTAAGGGTCAATGTTGTGGGAAGAAGCCCAAATGGAAAATCTCTTCTACGTACTACAATACAATTTTCTAGTAAAAGGTTTATGGGAAGCCAACAAAATTTGACTAGTGTCATGGGAAAGATTATAAAGCCTGGCTATGCGGGGAATTGGAGCAGCCAAGCAGTTAGCTTCAGTGTCTGTAATGATGGATGAAGATCCCCTAACGGATGTGTCAATAAGTCCGGAACTGGGTCTAGAATCCATGGGTCTTCCAGAATGTGATGGTAAAGAAACGGAAACCAAATCTGCCGAGGCCAATGAGGGGCTATATGGATGATCATCCGTCCCAGCAACTATGCTTTCTGTAAGAAATTCAGGGGAATTGGTGGAAATGCGTAGAGGAGACCCGGGGGGCCAATCGTGGACAAGAGCATCCCTCGGGGAGTGAGCTGGTGTGGGAATCAGGGCAAAATAGCTTCTGCATTTGTTGCTGATATGAATGGCGAGCAGCTCGCAGGAAGGCTGGCCCCATTTGTGGAAAATCCTGTCCGCAATCTCTTGTTTGAGGGACCATTCGTGGGGCAATAAAATTGCCCTGCTCAGTCTGTCCACTATGACGTTGGATTTGCCCGAGATGTGCATTGCTAACAGAAAGCGCTGGGATGACACTGCCCACTGCCATACTCTGAGGGCTTCTCGGCAAAGGGGATAAGACTTGCTTGTTCAGGTACCAGACCATTGACATGTTGTCTGTTTGTATTGCAATTGTCCCTAGAGGAAGAGAGTCCTGAAAGTATTGCAATTCTAGAAGTACTGCTCTCATTTCCAGGACATTGATATGCAGATGTGATTCCTGATCTGTCCATGTGCCTTGGGCAGTCTATCCCTGAAAAGCCCCCCCCCACCCTATCAGGGAAGCGTCCATGGTCACAGTGGCAACTGCAGGGAGGAGCATGAAGGGACTTCTTATTGTGACATGAAGAGACGTCAACCACCACTGAAAATCCTTCTTGCAGGAATTCGTTATCAGGATCATGTGACGCAATGAAGTTCTTGGTAAGACCATTGCGTGAATAGAAGCCATTGAAGGATTCTCGTATGCATCCTTGCTAATGGGATTGCTAAAATAGCTGCCGCCATCAATCCTAGAACTTTCAATACCTCTGCAGCTGGTGCTCTGTTCTTTGATATCCGGGGCATGATGTACTGGCGAAGAATACAAATTCTTTCTGGTGAAAGACCAAGAGTGGTGGTTGACGTGTAATTCTGTCCCTATAAAAAAGATATGCTGCGATGGCAACAAGGCAGACTTTTCGAAGTTGACTGTAACGCCTAACCGATCGCAGAGTGTCAGAGTAGCCTCTCTCGCTTGAAGAAGTTGATGCCTGGTGGTGGAGGTACGGAGCCAATCGTCCAAATACGGAAACACCTGGAATCCTAGACGCCCTCAGGTGAGCCATGACTACTGCCATGCACTTGGTGAACACTCTGGGGGCTGTAGTGAAACCAAAGGGCAGAGCTCGGAATTGATAATGATTATCTCTCAGCCAGGCAGGTGATCTCTGGATGGCCTGGCCATCTTTATGTGGTAGTACACGTCCTTGAGATTGATCGAGCACATCCAATTATCCTTCCCTAGAAACGGAAGGATGGACTGTAGCGTGATCATTCAGAACTTCTCTTTTCTCACAAATTGGTTGAGTCTGCTGAGATCCAAAATGGGTCTCCAGTCCCCTGTTTTCTTTGGAACCAAAAAGAATCTTGAGTAAGTTCCGAACCCTGTTTGGTCTGCCGGGACTGGCTGGATGACTCTTTTTTTCTAGCAATCAGCAAACCTCTATTGTTGCTTGTTCCATGTGACTGGGTGGAACGTCCAGGATTTTTTTGACAGGACGGGGCTGGGTGGAGAATGGTATGAAATACCCTCTTGAAATGATACTTTGTACCCAAATGTCGTTTGTTATATTTAGCCAGGCTTTTGGGTGCAATGACACACCACAAAACCAGCCTCACATAATGCTACCACTCCACTGAATCAAACACATAAACACACAAAGACATACTCGGAGGCTCTGAGTAAAAATTTACCTAAACAGCAGAGGCCTCCAAAGCAGACACCCAAACAACTGCTACCTCAAGACACCCCACAAGCAACACATAAACCACAAAAGCAGTGTGCAAAGCAGTCACAGCCCTTAAGGCCAAATACAACATCAAACATACTTGTCATAGGTGACTCCATAGTCAGACACACTGACGTCCCACTCACCAGGCTGAACAAGGAGAGGGTCACAGTAAGCTGCCTATCGGGCTAGAATCCGCCACATAACACAAGCACTGGTCACTCCACGGCAAGTACAAATATGACACAGTCATTGTCCATGCTGGTGTGAACGACCTGAGACGCACCTCCCTGGACTACATGAAAAGAGACATAGAGGAGCTCTCTGATTATGTAGCCCAGGCAGGTATGACCCTAACCCTGAGCAGTATCCTTCCTTCACCAAGAATGATGCCACAATATAGAGACAAGATGATCAGCTTTAACAATTGGCTTAATGTCTGGTGTCATTCAAAGGGGATCCAGTGTCTGTCTACCTGGGATGACATGCTTGACAAGCCACGCTGCTTCTCAAGGGATGGCTTGCACCTGTCACCCTGGGATTCGGATATTGGCTAAGGCTCTTGCCACCCCATAGTGCCTTTTTAGGCAAGGCTCAAATTCTAAACCTACCACCCTAGAAAACAAAATGGGAAGAAACTGAGGGTAATGCTGCTCAATGCCAAAAGTCTAAATCTCAAAATGCACGACTCGAGGCCCTTCTCAGTATGGAGAACATCGATGTCTGTGCTGTAACTGAAACCTGGTTCAAGGCTCCTGAGAGCACCCGGCACTATTAGGTTTTACCTCATATCATGCTCCGCCCCAAAACCCGGACCACACCACAAAAGGAGGGTGTATCCATATTCATAAAGGATACCCACACCTCCAGGTTGGTGGCAACGCATAAGCTTCGGAAACCATCCAGGTGCAACTAACCATAGGCAAAACTGCTCTACAAATTGTAGCATGCTACAGGCCACCCTCTCAAACTCAGGAACCCCACACAGCCTTCCTGAAGACACTGGAGGGTATAAATGTATCTCCAAACACCATCATATTGGGTGACTTCAACTACCGAATATAGACTGGGAACATTACTCAAGCCCTAACTTTCTAGCCCAACGGTTCCTGGAGTTCATAAATTAAATGCCATGGAACAGCTAGTCACTGTTCCCACGAGAGGAGAAAATATACTAGATCTCATTGTCACAAACATGGGGACAAAATGCTCCACACCGGAAGTATATCCCTCATTGGTGAGATCTGATCATAAACTAATCTCACTGGAAATCCACATCCGCCCCACCCCAAACAAAAAGACCATAGTGAAGAACTTCTCTAAAGCAAACTTCACACTACTCAAGACTGGTGTGGTATCCTTCAAGGCCCCTGAGCCAGAGGAAACCACAACCCAAGCTGCGGAAGCCCTTACAAATGCCTTCTATGAACACCTCCAGGACTGCATGGATCAGGCAATCCCAAATAAAACCAAGACTCTTTCCACAAAGGGCAAACGTCCAGTCTGGTGGACCCCAGCCATTAACAAACTTTACAATAAGAGGAGAAAGCTATTACATGATAGAACAAAATCCATAAAAGGGAAGTCACCCCTGATCATTATTAGTAAAAATTACGAGCACTCATAAAATCAACTAAGGCCAATTTTGAGATGAAAATAGCCATGGATACAAAGGACAATCATAAGGCCTTTTTCAGCTATGTTAGGAACCTGGGTGGAAACTCCCAGATATGCTCAGAATTAGTCCAAAATAATACAAAAATCACTGAACCCAAAGACATTGCCAACATTCTGGCAGACAGGTTCAGTGCAAACTTCACCCCCCCCCCCTAAAGGAGAGATAACTATCCCAGCCGAGTGTAGCCTCCCGGACATCTCAAATGCGCAGGTGAAAGCTGCTTTCTAAAGCTAAAACACAGCATCAATGGGACCGGATGGTGTCCCCGGCTGTGTGCTACGAGCTAAATGAGGAATTAACCCGCACATAAGGCAGCTGTTTAATCTCAGCCTTACCACAGGATACGTGCCCAAGGAGTGGCGTGACGGCAACTGTGGTCCCACTCCACAAAGGCGGCCTCTACGGACCCTGGTAATTACGCCCCATAAGCTTAACAAGTCTAGTCTGCAAAGCTATGGAGAGGATCATAATGGAGCTCATAAACAAAGATATATGGGACTTGCAGACATTGGACCCGACCCAGTTTGGCTTTGTCAAGGGAAGATCATGCCTTTTGAACTTGGTCGACTTCTTCGAAACAGTCACAAAGGCCATTGATGAGGAAAGGCAGTCCATACAGCCTACCTTGACCTTGCAAAGGCTTGACACAATACCCCACTCGGGTATTGTAGAAAACTTACCAGCTTAAATGTAAACCCATATGTCACAAGATGGGTTGCAAACTGGCTTAAGGACAGAACCCACAGGGTTAGAGTTGCTGGCGCTGTGTCAGACTCCAAGCCGGTCACAAGTGGTGTCCCACAGGGCTCGGTCCTTGGTCCCCTATTGTTTGGCATCTACTTCTCAGAAGTACAGGCCAGCATGGGAGGACTTTGGCTGACAAAGTTTGCAGACGACTGCAAACTGGGCGCCATAGTGGAAAGTGCATCGGACACGGATATCCTTCAGAAGGGACTCACGGATACAGATAGCTGGTGCCAGAGCCATGGCCTGAAGTTAAACGCCAAAAAATGTATAGTCATACCCTTCGGGAAAAACAAGGCAACCCCAAGCTACCATATAGGTGGCAATCCACTAAGCACAGAAGAGGTTATCAGGGACCTGGGGACCCAGGTTGACAGTGGCCTTTCTTTTGACACTCACATTGCTAAAGTGGTTAGAAAGACCTTCTACATTGCCCACCTGATCATGAAGGGATTCACATCCAGATCTAGTGAGGTCATTGTTCCTCTGTACTCTTCACTTATCAGACCAATGATCGAAAGTACAATGCCCCATTCAGGATGTATCTCACCCGACATCTGCAGCAATTGGAGAGACCCCAAAAGTTCCTCACCAAAAGGATAAAGGGACTCCAAAATCTGTCATATGCTGCCAGATTGAAGAAACTCCAGCTCTACTCAGTCGCATACCATCTGCTCAGAGGTGACATGTGCCTGACATACAAGGCCATGTCCAACCCGGAATTAATGGACATGCTCCACCTCAAAAAAATCCAAATCCACCAAAACCACTAGAGCAAGCGACTTAAACCTTAGCACGGATATAAATAGGACGTGCTGGAGGGATAGATTTATCACTCAGAGACTCCCTATGCTGTGGAATAAAATCCCGGTCCATGTGAGGCAGAGCACCTCGCTGACTCTGTTCAAGAGAAATCTAGACCTGTGGATGGGAGATCGTAGGTTTACCCCGGGAATCATCTCCGTGTCACTGCTGGACAGAGGCACAACAAACTAATGGGCACAGTATTTTTTCATATAAGGGGTGGCGTAAGCCACAAAAATTTGGGCTAGGCTTATAAATGCCTTAGGGCAGATAGCCTAGTATAAACCTATGAACCTATGACAAGCGACCCCCGACTGCCTCCAGAGTAGGACAGCCAGGCCTCTCTTCAGGAGCACTGGTAGGATTGACCAGAGAAGTGATCTCTGTCACCCTGGTGTTGCGGACCCCCTATGCCGATAGGGTGCCGTCCTCCATTGAAACCCCCTTCTCTGTCTCTGGAGAGGGGCTCTCCACATGCGTCTTGAAAGGCTTCTTGGGCTTTCCGGAACCACATCTTTCCTTCCCTCTGACCTTTAGGAAAGGGTCGAGTGGGGGTGGAAAAATGGACTCCGGCGGCAGACAGAGTCTTTCCTTCTTGCCCACACCTGGCCCAAACAAAAATGAGCCATCAAATGGGGTATTAGTAAAGGAAGACTTGAAGGGTTCCGCGAAGGAACAGAGTCACATCCAGGCATGCCTACGAAGAGCAATTCCTGTGCCTGCAGCTCTACTCGAACCATCAGCTGCGTAAGATACGAGACACATGGACGAGTTGACTATCGAATTGAGGGTAGAGAGCTGAGTGGCAATCTTGTCTGATACACTTGTAGCTACAGCACGCTGAAGAGCATCTCCCAACTCCTTAATGAGATCTCTCTGCAGTCTGGTAAAATGTTTCAAGTAGTTCGGTTATCTGAGTGAGAAAGTCACTGAGATGAACATGCATCTCCCATATCTATCCATGATCCTAGATTCTCTGTTAGAAGGATGGATAGACGAGGAAGTCTCACATATTTCCTTTTTGGTGGCTGCCGCCACCACCATGGCATCAACAGGAACTCCCTTGGTCAAAAAGGACTTATCCATGGGGGCAGAAATAAACTTATTAGGCCTCCTAGGAACAGGTTCCATAGATTCTGGTGACTCCCATGCCCTATTAGAGACCAGATCCATAAGCTCCTCGTAGGGCGGAGATACCCAAGAGGTGGAAGGTTGAGACCTGAACGCCTTCAGGAGAACAGACTCGTCCTCAGTAGGGCTCTTGGACTGCCAATCACCCCCCCCGGCCTAAGAATTTCAAGAATCTCTGCAAAGGAGATGTCCTCAGAGGGGGATCTAGGGGACCCTTCTGATTCATCCAAGTCGGAGTCTGATGTGAGAGACTCCTGTGGGGAGTCCAAATGCCTCCTCTTGCATAATCTCTTCCTGGGAACCTCTTCAGGGGGAACTTCTGGAGAGATCTCAGAAGAGCAGGGAGCGCCCTGTGGGGCTACCTGAGGCTCTGGGTCTCTACGCTTGGGATGACTGGAGGAAACAGAAACTGACACAGGCACTTTAGGGGAAGAAGAGGCCAGACCTTGAGATGAGGAAGTCTTAGTAGACAACACTCGCCTCATGGCTTTGAATGCACCTCGGCTCCGATGAGGAGACGACGACGGAGCTGCAATCTCCTCCTGCACCAAAGCCGTGGTCTCCAAGCCGGTGCGACTATCCTCCCTGGACCCGACAGGAGAGTGTCGCCCCCTAGAGTCCCCGGTCAGCGCCGAGAACGTCCAAGCAGGTGGAGCTGACGACACTGGAGCAGGTGTCAGCTCCAAGGGATCCATAATCATCAGGTCGGCCTCCTCCGGCTCCGAAGGTCCGGTATGGCTGGGAGGAGGAGCAGACAATTCAAGAGTAGTGGTCTTCAGCTCAGACGGTTGGGTCTGAGCCTACAGCAGTTTAGCTAGGCCTGGTGCCTTTAAGAGTTTCTGAACCAGCCGGTCCATATCCAGATCAGAAAGGCTGACAGAAGACCTGGAAGAGTGAACAGATGGAGCCAATTGGAGCAGTATCGATGGAGGTTTTTTGGCAACCGGTTCCAGAGCAGTGTCTTGGTTCCGAAAAGAACAGACTGTTGGCTCTGAAGGCAGTGGAGCCGAAGTCACCACACTTTCTGACATTTTTCCTTTTTTAGTCCTGGATTCAGAGGAAGATTTGTACGATTTGCTGACCCCATCCTGGTCAGACAATGCCTCAGAAAAAGGGTGTTTGATAATACCCCATATCAATTAACTTCCTCTTCCTTTCTGCAAGCACTCTGGTGGAAAAGGAGTGACAGATACTGCATGACTCTTGCAGGTGCACCTCACCCAAACAGTAAACACACTGCACATGGGCATCCATGACGGGCATTTTCTGTCCGCAGTCTGGGCATTTTTTAAACCCAGACTTTGGATGTTTTTCCTTCTCTTCAGACATTTCATAATATCCAATAAAATGGAACACACTGTTTAACTATGAGCTATTTAAGAAGAAATCTAACTCACACAATACACACACAGCCCAAAAGGGGCAACTAATAACTATATCAAGATAAATAGGATTAAGTAATCCAATAACAAGAATCCCAAAAAGGAACACTGACTAACAACTATAAGAAGAGATCCTAAGGCCAAAGGGCCGAAGGCAAAGAAAGATTTTACTGAGGAAAGGGGTATGAACACAGAAAACAACTATTTACTAGCTAGTAATATCTAGTATTATATAGTAATCAAAGATATATAAAAACTGAAATATAAAACTTGCTGAAAGTTGAAAACTCCCAATAACAGTCTCGAGCAATGCTGGAAACCAAGAGATCCGTACCACGGCAAACTAGATCTGAGATAATTCCAGCAGTGCATTGTGTGATAAGGGGTTGGGTCTCAAGCTACTGGAGAACTTTGAGCTTGCTAGTCGGCCATGTCGGAGCTGAGGATCAGCTCCGAACCCATCAGTGAAGAATGAACGGCGAGATTGAACAACTTCACATATTAAGTTATGGTATACAAAAGAAGTTCCACCTGTGATGTCCCCATGCTGGGCCAGTAATTAAGGAGCCTAAATCCTCACCACTGACACTGGAGAGGGATGTTCACTTGGAACAAAAATAGATACACCCAGTATTTCCAGATGTAGCTCTCTGCATCACTCACAATTTCCTTTAAGAGAACACAGGGAACAAACTCAGTCCAGGGGGCTGGTTTCTCTCTCTCTCTCTCCAGATCCCTAAGAAGATTCCACACTGGCACAGCTACAGACTGAGTCCTCAACAGAGAGTCCAAGTCAAGTCCTCCACTACTATCTCTGTGAAACCAGTGCTTAATCTCTCTGCTCCAAGCAGTCAACACACACTTGGATATGTGATTTTCACACACACATGCACACCTGGGAAAGGCTGGCACAGATTTACTAGCTATGCCCCCTTATGTCCAGACTATAAGATACTTACACCACCAGCTACTCAAAGGTTCTTTCAAGGGTACCCAATTATATTGAGTGAAATTAATATTAATACAAATGGCAATGTTTTGACCAGTGCAGTAAGTACTGTCAAAGTTTGAAATATTCTTTAAAGAGCCAGCCACAATGAAAATTTTAAATATAATTAATAATAAATAAATGAACATAAAAATACTACATATCTATTTACAATACACATCAGAGTTTCAATAACAGAAAATCTTAAAATGACACAAACAGATTCACACAGGTACAGAAAAACAGTATTTAACTAATCTCACTATATTTTCCTGACTGACCTAAAGAATTACTATTCCCTGATTCATTTACTAGAGCAAGGTGAGATGAAGAATGTGGGTCTATATTAGTTCATCGACAGCTTAGGTTGTCAAATCTGTAATGATCGACACCTAAGCATCGACCTTGCAAAATCTCGGCTATTTAAGCGAATTATTTCTCCGGGAAAGAAGTCTCTTGGACGTCATCGGGGATTTGCCCTTTCGGCAATGTGGAGCAATCTCTGAGTTGGTATATTTCGTTTGGGGGTGTGTGGAGGGTGAAGCCCCCCACTTTATTTAGGTTGAAAAGTTAATTTTGTTCGCGGACGGCCTACTGAATCCTTTCCTGAGGAAAGAATTCGCTTAAATGGCCATTCGTGATTTTGCACATTCGATGCTTAGGTGTCGATCATTACAGATTCGACAACCTAAGCTGTCGATGAACTAATATAGACACGAAGAATGTGAGGGGTCCTTCTTTTTTCAGGTTACAAAAAGAGAGTACCATGAGACTTCAGTCTCACTAAGTATTAAAATATAATTTTTAGTGATGGATTACAGAATAACATTGTATAAATCTTGGTCATCTAACTTCTGATTACCATGCTACCCCCCCGGCTAGACACTGTCAAGGTTTAGCAGACATGTGTCAATAATACACATACACAGAGCCTTGCTAACATCTGCTGCAGCGACTGGAAGCTATAAAACAACTTCAATCCTCTACCCTTCCAGAGTAGCAATTAGTTCACCCCAAAAACAATACAGAAAACTTCTATTACAGACTTTTAGTCTCTGGCTGCACTGAGAAAAAGAAGTTACGTCTTACCATAACGTTCCATCTGTACTGTTGATCCTCGCTCAGTCATTACGCATGGGTATCGGTTCCGACCTCGGAACTGAGCCGGCCATTTTCCAAGCTCGCGTCAGCTTCAAACTCTCTAGCTAAACTCTTACCCACAATCCCCCTCTCCTTGTTACCTCAGACTGAGTTTGCAAATCAAAGAAGGTAGAGGCTACCTCTGGTCAAATAACTTAAGAGAACCGGATGGTGAGATCCACAGGAGGGGGAAGGAGGGAGGGTCGTAATGACTGAACGAGGATCAACAATACAGAAGGAAAGTTATGGTAAGACATAACTTCTTTACCTGATATTGTTAATCCTTGTTCATTCCTTATGCATGGGACATGAGTCCCCAGCTACCTCTAATCCTGGGAGGCTCTCATGGAAGAACATTTTTGAGCACCATAGAACCGAAAGATGCTCTTCCCCTGGAGGCCAAATTCAATTTGTAATGACTGATGACGGTATGAGGCGTAGCCCAAGTTGCAGCTGCACAGATGTCATGTAAAGAAGCTCTGGCATGGAAGGCAGCAGAAGTTGCCACCGACCTTGTTGAATGAGCTTTCATGGTAGTAGGCAACGAAATATTACGCTGTGTATAAATAAAGGTCACACTGTCCTTCAACTATCTAGCTAATGTGACCTTAGCAACAGCAGATCCTAATCTAGGTCCAGAAAAGGCCAAAAATAACTGGTCAGATTTATGAAAAGGTTTAGTCCTGTTTAAGTAAAAACGGATTTGCCTGTGTATATCTAGGGTATGTAGGCAATACTCTCCTCTGTTTGAATGGTTGGGAAAGAAAACTGGCAATTCAACGGCTTGATTAATGGACATTTCAGAGATCACTTTAGGCAGAAATGATGGACTAGTTCTCAGAGACACTCTATCTCTATGAAAAATCAAGTATGGAGTCTTGATACATAAAGTCTGAAGTTCAGAAATACGTCTGGCAGAAGTAATAGCGACCAAAAACAAGGTTTTCCATGACAAATAATTGAGGTCGCAAGAAAAGGCTGGTTCAAAAGGTGCCATTGTCAGAGCTTGCAGAACGAGTGATAAATCCCATGGTTGAATAGGTTCTCTAAAAGGTGGCTTCAGATGATTCACACCTTTTATGAAGGTCTTGCACAATTTATGGGACATAAGAGAGGAATCTTTGACACCCTCATGAAAATTAGAAATTGCAGCCAAATGAACTCTAATGGTAGAGGCCGATAAACCCGATTGAAACAGGTCGGCCAGACAGTCTAGTATTATTGACACTGGTGCTGAAAAGGGGTCTACTTGTTTATCTTTCAGCCAACAGGTAAATCTTTTCCACTTGCTCAGATAAGTAATTCTAGTGGAAGACTTATGAGAAGCAATGAAAATATCACGTACTGGCAAAGAAAGATCATTCTGCCTGGAAATCAAGGGAATTGGAGTAGCCAAGCCGTTAGCTTCCGGCTGTTCAGGTTGGGATGAATCAGGTTCTGTGGGTGTGAGATCAACTCCGGGATTGGATGGAGAATCCATGGTCGATCTAGTAGGTGAGGCCAAAGGAATGGAAACCAAATCTGTCATGGCCAATATGGTGCTATGAGGATTATCTTGCTCTTCAACCGCCGGGCTTTCTTCAGAAACTGGGGAATGAGAGGAAAGGGTGGAAATGCACAGAGAAGACCCGAAGGCCAATCGTGGACTACAGCGTCCCTGGGTGACTGTCCCGGAGGGGGAATCAGGGCGAAGTAGTTGCTGCATTTGTAGTTGGTCGGGGATGCAAAGAGGTCGCAGCAAGGACGGCCCCAGCGGTGAAAGATCTCCGCCGCTATCAAGGGATTCAGGGACCACTTGTGTGGTTGCAAAATGCACCTGCTGATTCTGTCTGCTATCACATTGGAACTCCCGGGAATGTGAGTTGCTAGAAGAAAACGGTTGGTAGCCATATCCTCAAGGCCTCTCGACAAAGGGGGTAAGATTTGGTTCCACCTTGCTTGTTGATGTACCAGATCACCACCATGTTGTCTGATTGAACTGCAATTGTCCCAGATGGCAGCAGGGGATGGAATGCTTGCAACGCCAGAAGCACTGCCCTCGGCTCTAGAACATTTATATGCAGATGGGTCTCCAATTGGGACCAAGTGCCTTGGACTATCTGTCCCTGACATAGCCCCACCCGCACCCCATCAGGGAGGCATCCGTGGTCACTGTGGTCTTGGGTTGCTGGGGGGAAAAGGGGCGAGACCACTGAGAGAGATTATGTGTCATCCACCAATTTAAATCCTGCTTGCACCTGTGGGTTGCTCGAATCATGGCTGAAAGAGGATGCTGAAAAGGATACCACTGGGTGAGCAGTAGCCATTGTAGAAGCCTCATGTGAAACCTGGCCAGGGGAACAATGGTGATGGAGGCTGCCATGGAACCCAACAGCTGTAGAAGCGAGTGAGCCATGGATTTTTCCTTTGAAAGGATTGGAATTAGTTGTTGCTTTATCCTTAAAAATTCTGTGCTCTGGAATAGCAGCACTGCAGTTTTTTGTGTCCAAGATAACCCCTATGAATTCTGTTGACTGAGATGGGGTGAGATTAGATTTCTGCCAGTTTATGGCTATGCCTAGCCTTTGAGTAGCGAGAAGAGAGTATGCCAGGACTTTTCCAGTAGATGTCTGGTGGGGGCGGAAATGAGCCAGTCGTCTAGGTATGGAAATACAAGGAATCCTTGAAGTCGCAAGTGAGCTGTGACAACTGCCATGCACTTTGTGAATACTCTGGGGGCTGTAGAGAGTCCGAAGGGCAGTACTCTGAACTGGTAGTGACTGGCTCCCGCAAAGAAGCGCAGAAATCTTCTTGATGGTCTGTCCACCTTTATGTGGTAGTACGCATCTTGAAGATCTATAGAGCACATCCAATCGTCTTTTTCCAAAAGCGGGAGGATAGACTGTATAGTGATCATCCGGAATTTTTGTACTCTCACAAACTTGTTCAATATACTGAGATCCAAAATTGGTTTCCAGTCCCCGGTTATCTTTGGCACCAAAAATAGTCTTGAGTAAAATCCGAATCCTATGTGGTCTGGTGGGACTATTTGGATGCCTCTTTTTCTTAGCAGCCTTTCTATTTCTAGTGCTGCTTCTTCCCTTTGACTGGGTGGAACGTCAGGGAGATTTTTTGAAGGGACGGGACAAAGATCGAAGGGGATATGATAACCTCTGGTTATGATCCTTTGTACCCAAGAATCAGTGGCGATGGTTAGCCAGGCAGAAGAGTACAAGGAGAAACATACCCCAATCACCTCCAGAGGAAAGGAGTTGGGCCGCTCTTCAGAAGCGCTGGCAGGATTGACCAGGGAAAGAATCCCTGGAACTCTGGTTACGCGGTCCCCCTCTGCCCCGAAAGGAGCATCTTCCCTGTGAGTTTCCCCCTCTGCCTCTGGGGGAGAACTCGGCCTGTGTGTCACGGACAGGACCCTGAGATTTCTCAAACCATATCTTCCCACTCTTTTGGTTTTGGGAGAAAGCGCGTTGAGGGGAAGAATAACGGACACCTATGGCAGAAAGGGTCTTACCATCTTGTTCACATCTGGCCAGTGTGCTTTTAACTTTGGGCCCAAACAACGAAGAGGGCTCAATGGGGGCATTAAGGAAGGAATACTTAAAAGATTCTGTGAAGTTGCACAAGCGCATCCAGGCGTGTCGTCTCAAGACCGCAGCTGAACCCGCCGCTCTAGCTGCTCCTTCTGATGCGTGAGATATCAATCGCATAGAGGAGTTAGATATAGACTCAATTATGGCCAGCTGAGAAGCCACTTTGTCACGGACCTCATCAGACACTGCACCAGCCAAGGTTTCAGAAAGCTCAGAAACCAGATCCCTTTGAAGTCTGGTAAAATGTGCCATATAATTCAGGGACCTGATAGCAAAGGTCGCTGAAGCAAAAGTGCGCTTCCCTATTCTGTCCAGGGCCAAGGACTCTGTTAGGCAAATGGACAGTCTGGCTTTCTTCTTCTGCCAGATCCTTTTTTGTTGCGGCAGCCACCACCAAAGCATCTACAGGAAGACCTTTGGACCAATGGGGATCTGAAGCAGCAGGGGACAAGATCTTCTCTGGCCTCCGGGGAATAGCTTCAACAGTATCAGGGGCCTTCTAAGCATGCTGCACGATGAACTTGACAAGTTCATCAGCAAGTGGAGTAACCCAGGAGGTAGGGGACCAGCCACGGAAGGCCTGCAGGAGCACAGATTCCTCAGGGGTCAGATTAGAGAGCTGACGGTCACCTCTCTGTTTCAGGATTTCAAGGATATCGCCAAAGTATACCTCAGAGGGTGACCGAGGGGATCCTTCCCCCTCATCGAAATCTATGTCTTCGGTGAGGGACTCCTCTGTGGAGTCCATGTGCTTCCTCTTACATGAACTTTTCTGGTGGATGTCAGTGGGAGAAGCTGGGGAAGACAACGGAAAAGGGGATTCCTGAGGGAATATGTCCTGAGGGCCTTGCACCCGGTGTCCGCTAGGTACGACATGTGAAACCAGTGTACCAGAGGAGGGCGGAGGTATAGATAGTCCGGTACCGCCAGCAGCAGCGAAAGCCTTCTCCATCAGTTGGAAGGCCGGTCCACCCGGAGAGGAGTATATGTCAAGGACAGGGGGCACTCCTCCCCTAAGTGGCTCAGCCTGCCGACTCGGAGTCCCTGGATGGCTGTGAAGCAGCAAGCTATGCGTGTCACAGCTGACATCCAGGTTCGTAGCAAAACTTTCCTGCCACGAAGGCAACTATGGTTCCTTAGTGAAATCCATAAAGCGAACCGCACAAGGGGAAGACTTTACTATATCCATGGACTTCAAAGGCAATGAAGGAGGAGAATAAGAAGGTGTCTTTGGAGATGGGTGATCACCTCCCAGGGAAGGATAGTTCCTGGGGGTGGAAAACCTCTTGCCAAGAATGCCTGGTCCACAAGATGCAACACACCATGTTCAGAAAAACTTCTAGTGGACCTCACAGAGACTGAGGGAGAAACAGGCCTGTCCACAAAAGAGGCAGACTCGGTGACCATCTCATCTGACTGCATCGAGGACAACGGTGCTGAGAAAGACTGAACTACTGTAGTCTGAACCGAAGAGGTCATCGGTGCCGATGTCATTGTCTGCACCGACACAGGGATCGGTGCAGAAGTGGTTGTCGATGCCAAAGCTGGAACCGACAAAACTGGAGTCAACAAAAAGGGCCTCGGTTCCGAGGAAGATCTCGGAGCCGAAGCGGTCAAGGTCTGCGCTGACTGAACAGTCAGTGCTGAAACAGTGGTAATGGTCTGAACCGAGGAGCCCCTCGGAGCCGATATATAGAAGGCTGCAGGAGAGGACGGAGCCGAAATCACTAATGGAGCCGAAGGCCTCGGTGCTGAAGGTCTAGGCACCGAAAGCACTGGGGCTGACTGAGAGAGCTCCGGAGCCAAAATTTTAGCCTTTTTAGATTTTGGTTGGTGAGAGTCCCCAGCTGGGGACAAAAGCAAATATTTAGCCTTAGTAGAAACATCCATTTTCTTATGGGCTTTAGGAGGGGTTGAGACCTCTGACCAAGAAATAGCCTCTGAAAAGGGAGATTTTAGAAGTCCCTTCAGTATCAGCTTGTTTTTCCTTTCTAACAAAGTTCTATTAGAAAAGTTCACACATATAGTACAAGGTGGTTTAACAGATAAATGGGAAGCTCCCAAACAATAAACACAAAGAGTGTGCATCAGAAGTAGGCAGTTTGTGTCCGCAATCAGAACACCGCTTAAACTCCAGACTACCCTTTTTATGTGCCATATTAACAAAAAGAAAAATACCAACAATGGTACAAGAGAGTACCCAAAGGTATGAAAGAGAAAGGGAAAAGGATTACCAACAATGGTAAGGAGAAAATTACCTCGCGGTAAAAAGGGTAAGTAAAGGACAGAAAAAAACCTAAGGAAATTAAGAACGCTAGATGCGATAGGGCAAGAGGCAATAAAAGATCAACTTTTCTGACAGAAAAGTAATTTGTAAAGCAATTAAACAACAATTGACTGTACTTAGCTCAAGAGAAGTAGCTTGACATGACCGGATGGCAACGCGGCAAACGAAATCTAGAGGTAACAAGGAGAGGGGGGTTATGGGTAAGAGTTTAGCTCGAGAGTTTGAAGCTGACGCAAACTTGGAAAATAGCTGGCTCGGTTCCGAGGTCGGTACCGATACCCATGTGTAAGGAATGAACGAGGATTAACAATATCAGATCTGTAAGATACAATCTTTATGGCCTAAGCCAGGTAATTTAATTTCAAACTATTTTCAAAGTTACGTGGATTGAGATTAACCTCATCTCTTCCAGTATCCTCTGTTAAAACATATATATTTAAAAAGTTACAACAATGCATGTACACTTCTTTTTCTGTCCAGCAGGGCTCATTGTTGATACATTTTTAACACAAGCAACTTTACAAATACATTTTTCAACATCTGTACAAATCAGTTTGATATACAAATGACATACAATTCTTTACAAAATTCCAGCAAGCTTCGCTGGCATATGCTACACATCCACTGCCCTACTTCTCCTGGCATAGATGGCAATACCTCACATCGTCACACCACCATGGGAATTTATTTTACTAATCATAATTCTCCAACTAAGAATAATTTGTTTATTAAAATATCTCAAATAAGAATGTTTACTGAGAGTTCTTTTTCCATTAAAGGGTTGGGGGCTTTGGAACGCTTTACCAAAAAACATACAAAGTGCAGAGAGCTTAGATATTTTCAAAAAGCTGATGGACACATGGTTTATCAATCATGTTTCTGATCCTGGGTTATTCATTAGCCCATGATGCTTTGACAATGATCATGGCAACTATTGCCTCCAACGTCTTTTTTTTATAAAGAGACCTCTACTTCCAGTGTGAATGGTATACTATTCCATTTGCCTCAGCAACTTCTTAAATTATTTTCAAGTGGATTCTTATCAGCTTTTAGTGCTACTTTAGTGAAATGCAAGTCTAGCAGAAGACTGCGGTTTCCTAATCATTCTCCAATGTACGTCTTCTAATTTAATTAGATACATTTAATTACGTCTATATAAAACCACAATGAGACTAATGAGAATTCAGAAAAGCAAGTAACTACAGGTACAGTGATACTGTGTTAACCTTCTAATGTATACATATGAAGGGACAGAACTCAGGACTTCATACATGCAAAACTAAGTTATAGCTCCATACATGGTTAATCCATACCAATCCAATTGTGTGTCACATGTTCAGATAAGTATAAACAGATTTGCCCTAAAAAGCTTGTAAACCCAGATACTGGTTAAAAAACAAACAAACAAAAAAAAACCAAAAAACAAAAATACTTCATTTTTTTAAGTTTTTGACTATGTACCTCAATGACTGTCTACTGTACTGTCTAACTAAAACTGTTAACTTCTAACTATATTTTGTTTTCTCATGTACTACATTCTATTGTACTGTGGAGCTTTTCTCCCTGGGTCTCCGCTGAAAATGGACCTGTGTCCAGTCGGACTTTCCCGATAAACAAATGTAAATAAATAAATAAAAATAAATAAATATATATAAACTGTCTTTTTGTTTTGTTCATCATGTGAAAATATGCAGACTGGAAGCTGATGAATCCAGGGAGAGGAATAACAAACGCTGTAAGAGTAACTGTCTTAGAATGTGAAAATGCATCTTTCAGAACATGCTTGTTTCACTGGCATGCATAATCAAATCATCAAAATGAGGACAGCTTAAATGACAATACTGATAATATGAATGTGCTGATAAATAACCTGCAGTGCAATTCAGGTCACTGGTTCTAGTACTGGTGGAGAAATTGGACTTGTGGAGAAAGAAGAGTTCCAAGACAGTCAGGTCTATAATGGTGCATGAAGTGAGACAGAGATTGCTGCAGGTTGTTTAGTCTTGTGGTTAGGAACTTTTGTTGCCTTTCTAAAGTGGGTCTTGATAAGTGTGGCTTTGAGTGGAGATTACACTCCTAACTACTTTCACTCTCCTATCGATGTAGAAGTGTCTGACCTGGTCTATGCATGTACATAAACTGACTGCTCACGGCTTTATGGCAGAGCAGGGCATAAGTCACACTTACGGAGACAGCTGCTAGTTTCTAGTTTGGCTTTGGACTTTTTAGGCAAAGTTGCCCTTCCGCAGACATTGTGGATCCCTGCTTTCTCTTTTTGTTTGATTACTTTAAAACACAAGGAGAAGTCACCTCCATGCATCAACCTCTCTTGACAACAGGCTGTTCTGTTCAATAGTGTGGTTGCCTATATAGTACTTATACTCTGTTGTCACTCACTGTATGTACAATGAAACACAGCAATCCTGTACAGTAATTCTTAAACTGTACATGCAAGGAAAATAACAATCCTACATAGTAGTTCCTTATACGACTAAGTCGTTCTTTGGAGCTTACTGAATTACTCTTTTCTGCCTCTTTCCTACTCATGTTTGAATATGATGATTCTGTTTACACTTGAAGCTTGTTGAACAGGTACGGCTCATCTTTTTTGGGTGGTTTACTGCTGTTTGGCCCAGTCTACCAGTTTATCATACTACACTTCCACATGTTCCCAGTATTGGTAAATGACGGTCTTCTCAATGTCAATGTGCTGCTGGCTGTCTGTACAAGGACAACTGACATTACTTACCTGTGTACTTGAGTGCATGTGAACTGTAATAGTAATGCTTGACAAGGATGCCTCATTATCTACAGTAATCCAAGTCATTGGAAGCAGACAAAGACAGTGTTAGGCAGGAAACTGCTTGGCTATTTTAATATTATAATGACAGTATGCAAACCATTTGCTGTAATAATGCTAAATTATACTTACTTTCTGGCAGGTATAATTGGTGGTTTTCTCCTTGCCCTCAGTTTGGTGATCCGATGTGGTTGTAGTTCTGTGATACTGCACTGTGCTGCAGTTTATCTTGGCTTTATAAGAGTTTTACAGAAGGCAATGTGCCTCCCAGTGAATATGTACAACTGTATTGGGGTACAGTATGATAAAACATGTTTACCTATTAAGGTGGCCTAGCATATCTGTATCAAACAGTGCACTTCCCCTCTGCAATATTTGCAGGGCACCTGAAATATTTCCCAGCACCATTATTTACGGGACACCTGACATATTTCCCAGCACCATTATTTATGGGACACCTGAAATGCTTCCCAGCACCATTATTTTTGGGACACCTGAAATGTTTCCCAGCACCATTTTTTATGGGACACCAGAAATGTTTCCCAGCACCATTATTTACAGGACAATTGAAATGTTTCCCAGCACCATTATTTATGGGACACCAGAAATGTTTCCCAGCACCATTATTTATGGGACACCAGAAATGTTTCCCAGCACCACTATTTACGGGACACTAGAAATGTTTCTCAGCATCATTATTTACAGGACACCTGAAATGTTTCCCAGCACCACTGAAAAGCAGCATAGTTTGGCACTCCATTTTCAGTGCTTCAAATGGTTTCTATTTAGAGTCAGTTTGGTTGCAGACTATAGTGTCTTAACTCATTTAGTCTCCTAATCTTTGCCAAGGTAACCTTCCCTTGCCTGTGCATGAAATAATTGTTCTGTGCTGTGTGTGTGTGTGTGTGTGTGTGTGTGTGTGTGTGTGTGTGTGTGTGTGTGTATTTATGGGGAGAAACATCATTCTTAACTCACCCCCACTCCCCAGCTACCACACCATTAGTACAAATCCCACCTTCAGCCTGATTCTGACCAACTCTGTGCAACTCCTCAAAGCCTTACCTCACCTCTCCCAGTTCATCTAATGTAACAGTGAAGACAAACAGAATGTCTCTTTAGTGTAGCTAAAGTACAGTTTTGTACCTACCATAAATGTAGATGTTCGAGTGCTAATACAGCTGCAGTCATAACAGATGGGGTTTCCGTCAGGCGGGTCCTCGGTCGGCCGAATTCCAAAGTCTAGGTCTGGCGTCGGTTGTCGTCACTTCCTCCCTGACGTCAGTGCGACAGGGGTATAAAAGATCCAGCCGACGCCATTTTCTTCAGTTTTTCTTGCCCCAGATGTCAGGTGCCCCCAGAAGGAAGGCAATACATAAAATTATGTAATAATGCAATGCAATATAATCAAAAAACAGTAGTTGCAAGCAAATACACCATAAAAGAATACACCTAGAGGGGAAGGAGGGAGGGAAACCTGGACTACAGTTGTATTAGCACTCGAACATCTACATTTATGGTAGGTACAAAACTGTACTATGTTCATCGTGCATACAGCTGCAGTCATAACAGATGGGTAGAATCCCAAAGCTAAAAAGGGGTGGTAGGCACTAGGTGGAACTAGGAGGAGCCAGGATGCCCTGCAAGACTGCAGTGGCAAAGCCTGCTCTAGATTTGGAGTATAATGGTAGGTGATAGTGCTTGGAGAAGGTATGTACGGAACTCCAAGTGGCTGCTTCCAAAATATCTTTGGTAGGAACCCCCCTGAGGAAAGCTGCAGAGGTAGCTGTGGCCCTTGTGGAGTGAGATCTGATGCCTGCAGGTACAGATTTACCATGAAAACAGTAACAAAAGCGTATGCAGTGGGCTATCCACTTTGAGATTGTCTGTTTGGAAATAGGCTTCCCTTGAGCTCCTGCAGCATAGGACACAAGGAGTTGTTCTGATTTTCTGAAAGGCTTTGTTCTGTCCGAATAATAACGCAGCTGTCTGTGAATGTCCAAGGAATGTAGCAGTCTTTCCCCTATGTTTTGAGGGTTAGGGTAGAAGGTAGGTAAGTGGATAGCCTGATTCAAGGCTACCCTGGATACTACCTTTGGCATAAAGGATGGATTGGTTCGTAAGGTAACTCTGTCCTGATGGAAAATGATGAAAGGCTGCACAGCCATGAGGGCTTGTAGTTCCGAAAACCTGCGAGCTGAAGTGATTGCCAGGAGGAAGGCTGTTTTCCAAGACAAGTATTGCAGTTCTGTTGAAGCAGCTGGCTCAAAAGGAGGTAAGGTCAGTTTTTCTAGTATGAAATTGAGGTCCCAAGCAGGTACTGGTTGTTTCCTTGGGGGTTTTATATTCTTAGCCCCTCTGAGGAACTGTCTTAAGAGGGGGTGAGAGAATAAAGGAGGATCAGTGTTGTATTTTGCAGAAATGGCTGAGGCATGGATTTTGATGGAGGAGAATGAAAGTCCATTGCTTAGCATCTCAGCTAGGTACTGTAATATTTGGGTTAAATTCAGTATTCCAGGATTCTGACCCTTTTTCTCATTCCAGGCACAAAACCGTTTCCATTTTGCAGAGTAGGCTTTTCTTGTAGAAGGTCTTCTGCCCTCCAAAATGACATCCTGCATCTCCTTGGGGAGTAGGGCCTGTTGTGAATTTAAGGAATCTTCCATGCGGCTAGATTGAGTGTTTTCAGCTGACTGTGTACAGTTTTGAAGTTGTGCTGAGTCAGTAGAAGAGGCATTAGAGGCAGGATCCATGGTGGGGAATGCGTCAGGCTTTTCGGGAGTGGGTACCAGTGTTGTCTTGGCCAGTCTGGAGCAATGAGAATCATCTTTGGTCTGTCTGCTCTGGTTTTTAATAGAACTTTGGGCAGCAGAGGGAGAGGTGGAAAGGCATAAACTGTCATTGTTGCCCAACTGAAGGAGAGTGTGTCCACCTTCCAGGCCTGTGGATGAAAGGTCCTTGAGCAGAATTTTGCCAATTGGTGATTTATGTGGGAGGCAAAGAGATCTATGTCTGGCCTTCCCCATTCTTGAGGTATCCTTGTGAAAATTTGAGGATGCAACTTCCATTCGTGTGGATCTGTCATATTTCTGCTTAGGTTGTCTGCCAGTGTGTTTTCCTTGCCTGGCAGGTACTGTGCTTGAAGCTCAATTTGTAATTCTAGAGCCATGTTCCAAAGAGACATGGCTTGCCTGCATAGGGGGTATGAATGGGTACCTCCCTGTTTGTTTATGTACCACATTACTGTGGTGTTGTCCATCCTTATCAATAGCTGGCCTGGATGCAGTAGGTCTTTGAAAGTTATAATAGCATTTATTACTGCTAGCATTTCCTTCTGATTGATGTGTAGGTGCTTTTCTTTTTGGGACCATTTGCCCTGAATGCACCAATCTGTCATGTGCGCCCCCCAGGCGTAGTCCAAGGTGTCTGTTGTGATGATTTGATTTGCTTGAGGCTTGCAGAATGGGAGACCTGTGTTTCTTTGGCATGCTTGAGCCCACCACAGAAATTCCTTTTGAAGACATGGAATTAGTGGTATTATTGTTTCCAAACTGTGGCTGTGTTGAGACCATAGGTTTTTTAGGTACCATTGAAGGTTCCTCATATGCAGCTTTGCACATGGGATTAGTAGGATGCAAGATGCCATGAATCCCAGAGCCTGCAGGATTTTCCTTGCAGTCAGCCTGGTGAAAGTTGCCAGTTTTCTGAAGAATTGAGTTAGTTGCCCTTGTTTCTCTGGCGTGAGGTAGGCCATCTGGGTGTTTGTATCCAAGCTGGCACCCAGGAAAATTATTGTTTGAGAGGGTATTAGCCTTGATTTCTTTTTGTTGACTGTGTATCCCAGAGAATTCAACAACATTATTACAAACGCCAGATGTTTCATAAGTATGTGCTTGCTGTCCGCTTGGATCAGGCAGTCGTCCAGATATGGGTATATTTGTATCCCTTGAAGTCTGCAGTAGGCGATTACTGATGCCAGGCATTTCGTGAACACTCTGGGCGCAGTAGATAAGCCAAAGGGCAATGCAGAGAATTGATAATGGGTTGAACCTGCAAGAAATCTGAGGTATCTTCTGCAATCTTGTCTGAATGGGAAATGCAGGTATGCCTCCTTGAGGTCCAATGTTACCAGCCAAGACTCCTTGCCCAGCATGGGAAGAAGCTGCTGTAATGTGAGCATCTTGAATTTTGGCACGAGTAAAAAGGTGTTTAAGATGAATAGGTCCAAAATAGGTCTCCAATCTTTTCCCTTCCTTGGTACCAGGAATAGTCTGGAATAAAAACCTTGACCCTGTTCTTGTACAGGTACCTCTTGAATAGCTTTCATGTCCATGAGATCTGAAAATTTGTTTCTGTGCCTCTGCCCTTTGATTGTGTGGCAGGTTTGGCATGCCTCTCATTTTTGGAAGGGTGTGAAAGTGAAATCTGTAGCCTCTGTCTATAATGTCCAGAATCCATTTGTCTTTTGTGACAATATGCCAATTTTTTGAAAATAATGCCAGTTTTCTGCCTAAAGGTGCTGCCACTTGAGCCTTGCTTGGCATGCAAAGGGGAAAGTCATTGGTTCTGCTTTCTGAATGGCTGTGAACTATCCTCACCACCTCTTTGTGGGGGTGCTTGCCATTGTCTGCCTCTAAATGATCTACTTCTTTGGGGTCTGTCCGTGGCTGGAAAGGACCAATTTTTTGAAGGCCAATTTCTACTGAAATGTGGAGGTTGTACCTGTAGGAAATCTTTTACTGTTAGCATTGATTTTGCCTTCTCCTCCATTTTCTTTAATACCTCCTCAGCTTTAGCACCAAACAATACATCTTTTTGCAGAGGGGCATCTAGTAATTTAGCTTTGACATGATCTGGTAAAGTTTGCTCTTTGAGCCAGGCATGCCTACGTATGACTGAT
Organism: Protopterus annectens; assembly: GCF_019279795.1. Taxonomy (NCBI): domain Eukaryota; kingdom Metazoa; phylum Chordata; order Ceratodontiformes; family Protopteridae; genus Protopterus; species Protopterus annectens. Next base: position 62,598,179 of record NC_056749.1, on the reverse strand, counting down.
CCTGTAACAGTAGCTCTACATGAGGCCTCTAAAGCATCAAAACCACATTGCAAGGTATGTTTACCCACTTGTTCTGCACTATGTATCAAATCCTGCAACTCCCGGTTGTTCAGGTTGTGACATTTTGTTTCTCAACTGTGATAACAGAAATTGTTGGTACTTTAACATATGGAACTGACAGTTTAATGCCCTCATGGTTAAGGTGGCCGAGGTGTAAACCTTTTTCCCCCACCTCTCTAAAGCTCTGGAATCTCTCTCTGAAGGTAATGGATTTTTAGCAGTGGAGGCCTTAATTCCCTTGGGACCCTGTGATATAGTTTCTGGGTCAGCCGCATGGCTTTTGTATAGGAATTGGTGTGAGTCAGGAACCCGGTAATACCGGTCAGGCTTGACTGGAGCTGGAGGTAAAGAATCTGGGTTAAGGCAGGCCTCGAATACATCATCTAGAATGTCTAAGACAGGAGGTATAGCCAGAGGCCTGTGCTGAGGGAGCAAGAGGAAATCCCTAAGCCTTTTCTTGGAGTCTGAGTTCTCTTGGCCTTCCCAGTGGAAGTGTTCCCTCAAGGTAAGTAAGGTTTCCCCAAAAGAGTAATCCTCGGGGAGGGGGGGGGAGACAGAGGGAATGGACTCCTCTGCATCAGAATCTTCAAAAGGGGAGTAAGAATGTTCCTGGTCTTCAGAATGTTCTGAAATAATGGAGGCCTGGTCAGAGGAGGGGGATTCTTCCTCCACTCTGGGTCTTTTGTCCGGGGGGGGGTTGAGAACCCCTAATAAGAGTAATCAAATCCTCAGCCATTTTGAGCATCTGCTTTTTAGGCATGGGGCCTTGAGAAGGGCCCTGTGGAGCTTGTTTTTTAGTATGCATGGCTGATTTAGACTTAGTGAAAGCCTTGATGGAAAAAGAAGAGGAAGGCCTGTAGACACCTTGAGAGGTGGCAGGTCTATCTAAACTCTGAGTTATCACATGTTTAAGGTTTTGGACAAGCTAGAGACTTGTGTTAAACTGCATTTATCTCATGTGTTTAAGGTTTTGGGCAAGCTAGAGACTTGTGTTAAACTGCATTTATCTCACGTGTTTAAGGTTTTGGGCAAGCTAGAGCCTTGTGTTAAACTGCATTTATCTCACGTTTAAGGTTTTGGGCAAGCTAGAGACTTTTGTTAAACTGCATTTATCTCACAGGTTTAAGGTTTTGGGCAAGGTAGAGACTTGTGTTAAACTGCATTTATCTCACACGTGTATGGTTTTGGGCAAGGTAGAGACTTGTGTTAAACTGCATTTATCTCACGTGTTTATGGTTTTGGGAAGTTAGAGACTTGTGTTAAACTGCATTTATCTCACGTTTAAGGTTTTGGGCAAGGTAGAGACTTGTGTTAAACTGCATTTATCTCATGTTTAAGGTTTTGGGCAAGCTAGTGACTTGTGTTAAACTGCATTTATCTCACGTTTAAGGTTTTGGGCAAGCTAGAGACTTGTGTTAAACTGCATTTATCTCACGTTTAAGGTTTTGGACAAGCTAGAGCCTTGTGTTAAACTGCATTTATCTCACGTTTAAGGTTTTGGGCAAGCTAGAGCCTTGTGCTAAACTGCATTTATCTCACGTGTTTAAGGTTTTGGGCAAGCTAGAGCCTTGTGTTAAACTGCATTTATCTCACGTTTAAGGTTTTGGACAAGCTAGAGCCTTGTGTTAAACTGCATTTATCTTACACGTTTAAGGTTTTGGGCAAGCTAGAGACTTGTGTTAAACTGCATTTACCTCACGTTTAAGGTTTTGGGCAAGCTAGAGCCTTGTGTTAAACTGCATTTATCTCACGTTTAAGGTTTTGGGCACGCTAGAGACTTGTGTTAAACTGCATTTATCTCACATGTTTAAGGTTTTGTTTTCACTTTAAGTACTTTTTACACAAGAGTATTTGAAAGTTCTGTGTTCTCTAAATTTTCAAAAATCTCACGAGTACACTAAATGTTTATGTTGGTTACAGATAAGGTTGGTTTATCATGGTAATGGTCATGTGGTTTATCCAATTAGCTGTAGCATGATTTATTAAACATTTTTTGATGCAGAATAGTGGTCTCTAAATGGAAGAAGAAATAAAATATCTTGCAGTCATACCTCAGCTTGGCTCAACAAATCTGAATAAACCCAAAAACAACAGATGCAGTGCACAATGGCCTCAAATTAGGGATGATTTGTAAACAGAACTCCAGTTCACTTAGGAAGTTACTAGAACTGATTTTGCGTCAGTATGCATTTTCTGAAGAATATGGAGTACGGAACCCTAGTGTGTCTGGCATTACTAACAGGCTGTAATCTTCAGCAATTTTCTAGAAGATTAAAATTTTTACAAGAGGAACAGGGCAGAACTCTGAGGCAAAATCAAGGACACACTGCAAAATCAAGGACACACTGCAAAATCAGGGACAACTGAGAGCCGTGCAAGTGATACTTGTGGTTGTGCTAACTACAAAATTTACTGCAGGAGCATTCTATTATGTTTAGTCATGTTTCTGTGCTTGGGTATTGTTGGCCTGGCTGCTTCAGCTGACAAATACAGTTGCTAGGTTCATAAGGGACTAGCAGTTCTTTATGTATTACTTTTTAAAATTTTAGTCATGTTTTTCAACAATGTGCTGTTAAAACTGTTTGTGTGTTAAAGCAGAGTCTTCACAGTTGACTGTGTTCTGCCTCACCGTTTTTTCAACATTAATGGAGAACACTGGACTTCTGACATCTTTCTCTTCTGCTTTTCCTGTTTTTAGAAACAGTGTTACAGTGGCAGATGTCAAAGTACACCACCACTGTATGACAGACTACAGTACGCACAGCAAGATGCCGGCACCTTGTGTGGCAGCGGCCTCTCCAGCTCCTGCTGTGCACTTTTTTATTTTATTGTGCATCTCTGTGGATTGTTGATCTGATGATCTGTTTGACCTATCGAGTATGTGGGTGATTGCGGCAGTGATGTCCATGGTGTCCTCTTTGAAACTTTTGCTTGTTTTTTGGCAATGTTGGAAATGAAAGTTTGGACCTGCAGTGGTGAATTGAGATGGATGCAGAGTGCGAGAAGCAGAAACCAGGTGATTTAAAGGGACCAGATTTATCGATGTTCGATCTGTGGTAATTGGACTGAATTTAGGATGCAGTGGATGGTGTCAGAGAATGGGACTGGTAACTGTGATGGCATGGATGGTGAAGTTGAGGAAAATTCATCCGACTGGTTGTGGCCTTTCGGGCCTCCAGATAGCGGAAGTTGTGAGGGTTAGTGGTGTCGGAAGGAAGAACTAGGTCTTGGATGTTACTGATGATGGAATGGTCGTTCGAGCCTGCAGGTAGCGGCGGTTGTGAGGGTCTGTGGTGTCAGAAAATGGTCAGAAGAAAGATTGGGACTTGTATGTTGCTGGTGGTGGAGTGGAAGATAGTGGTGGTGTAGAGGAGTGACTGTTGTAGTCCATGGGTTCGTACTCCGCTTTTGAAGCCTCTGTGCCTTCAATTGGCTCATTCACTGTTGTTTTATATGAGTATTTTTGATGTTTTTGGATTCTGTGTTGCTTTGTTCTGTTTTTGTGCATGAGTTTGGAGAAACAAAATTTTGTTCAGCTGTATACTTGTGTACGGTTGAATGACAAACTTACTTTTGACTTTGACTTGAACATTCCAACATCTATGCAAAAACACTAGTGAGGGCTGGTGTTCTCCATTATCGCTATTATTCCTGCCCGGATCCGCTCTGTGCTGCACTAACACTAGTGAGTGCTGGTGTTCTCCATTATCGCTATTATTCCTGCCCGGATCCGCTCTGTGCTGCACTAACACTAGTGAGGGCTGGTGTTCTCCATTATCGCTATTATTCCTGCCCGGATCCGCTCTGTGCTGCACTAACACTAGTGAGGGCTGGTGTTCTCCATTATCGCTATTATTCCTGCCCGGATCCGCTCTGTGCTGCACTAACACTAGTGAGGGCTGGTGTTCTCCATTATCGCTATTATTCCTGCCAGGATCCGCTCTGTGCTGCACTAACACTAGTGAGGGCTGGTGTTCTCCATTATCGCTATTATTCCTGCCAGGATCCGCTCTGTGCTGCACTAAATCACAGGTGAACAGTTCTTTCATCTTCTACTTGCTGCTGAAGGAATATCCATTTTCTTCAGTGTGTGTGTTTATTATCTGGAAAATACAGTGGCAGTCTAAAATACAGTTGTGTACACTTACCATAAATGTAGATATTCGAGTTCAAATTTGGGTTATCTGCTTGCAGTAACCCTCAGTCAGCCTGATTATCAAAGTCTTGGGTCCTGCGTCGGTTGTTGTCTCATCTTCCGTGATGTCAGGTAGTCAGGGGTATAAAGCATGCAGCCGATGCCATTACATCAGTTTTTCTTGCCCAAGATGGAACTCCTTTATTGGGAAGCAATTAAACATATATATATATATATATATATATATATATATATATATATATATATATATATACACACACACACACACACACAAGGTTATACCTCCAACAAAAAAGCAAATACATAAAAAAGCTTTTAAGTATAGTAAAAGAGAATAGAGGTATAGCCAAAAGAAGTCAGGGGGCTGGAGGGAAGGTAACCAGGATTTCAACACTGAATACACTTGAACATCTACATTTATGGTAAGTATACACAACTGTACTATGTTCTTCATGTTTCACTATTGCAGTCATCACATTTAGGTAGATTCCCAAAGCTAAAGATGGGAGGAGGAATTTAGATAGCATTAGGACCAGCTATGATGTCCTGCAAGACTGCAGTGGCAAAGCCAGCTCTGGATTTAGAGAAAATTGGCAAATGGTAATGCTTGGTGAAAGTATGTACAGAACTCCAGATAGCAGCTTCTAGGATGTCCCTGGTAGGGACACCGCTGAGAAAGGCTGTAGAGGTAGATGCAGCCCTGGTTGAATGGGGTCTAATCCCCTGTGGGATAGGTTTTCCATGGTGCTTATAGCAGAAATGAATGCAATGGCCTATCCATTTAGAAATAGTTTGCTTTGAAATAGCCTTCCCCTCTACCCTTGCAGCAAATGCCACCAGCAGTTGTTCAGATTCCCTTTGAGGTTTAGTCCTGTCCAAGTAAAATCTAAGTTGTCTGTGCACATCTACGGAGTGCAGCATCCGTTCCCCTTTGTTCTGTGGATTAGAAAATAAGGTTGGCAAATGAATGGACTGAATAAGAGCCACATTGGATACCACCTTGGGTGTGAAGGAGGGACTGGTCCTGAGGGACACTCTTTCCGCATGAAAGATGATGAAAGGCTCCACTGCCATAAGGGCCTGTAATTCAGATACCCTTCTTGCTGAAGTGATTACTAAAAGGAAAGCTGTTTTCCAAGAAAGGAATTTTAACTCTGCAGTTGCATCTGGCTCAAAAGGAGGAAGAGTGAGTTTTTCCAATACAAAATTAAGGTCCCAGGCTGCAGCTGGGGCTCTCCTGGGTGGTCTTACGTTTTTGGCCTCTCTGAGGAACTGCTTGAGCAGTGGGTGAGAAAAGGGGGGTGGTTCTGTGTTGTAATGAGCTGAAATGGCTGAGGCGTGAATTTTGATGGAGGAAAAGGAAAGGCCCTTGTGAAGCATCTCAGTTAAGTATTGAAGAATCAGAGGTAAATTGGGCACTGCTGTGGCCATCCCTTGAGTTTGGTTCCAGGCACAGAATCTTTTCCATTTTTCAGCATAAGATTTTATAGTACTAGGCCTCCTTGCCTCCAAAATGACATCCAACACTGGTTTACTGGGGGATGGTAATGGAGAGATTAGGTAATTAGCCAGGCTGCCAGGTACAGGGTTTGAAGCTGGGGGTGCAGAATCTGGCTCTCTTGCTGAAACAGCAGGGTAGGGGTCTGAGGTAGGTGCCATGGGGCCAGTTGTGACACACTGCACAACAGGGTGTACACCACTGTTGGCGTGGCCAGTCTGGTGCAATCACTATCATCCTTGGTTTGTCCTGTTTGATCTTTAGTAGTACTTTGGAGAGGAGAGGCAGAGGAAGAAAAGCATAAACTGATAGATTTTTCCAGGTGAAGGACAAAGCATCCACTTTCCAAGCTTGCTTGTGGGGGATCCTTGTGCAGAATTTGTCCACTTGGCAGTTCTGTGGGGTGGCAAACAGGTCTATATCTGGGATCCCCCATTTGTTGATCAACATGTTGAAAATCTTTGGTTCCAGTTTCCACTCGTGTGGGTCCATGAGATTTCTGCTTAGTTCGTCTGCCAGTGTATTTAATTTTCCTGGCAGGAATTGATCCTGTAGATGCACTTGGTAGCTCAAGGCTGTGTTCCACAGAGCCATAGCTAGTCTGCAGAAGGGGTAAGAATGGGTACCCACCTGCTTGTTTATGTACCACATAACAGTGGTGTTTGTCCATCTTTACCATTAATTGTCCTGGAAGAATGTGGTCCTTGAAGGCTGTCAGAGCATTCTGTACAGCTAACATTTCTTTTTGATTGACACGCAGGTGCATTTGACTTGGGTTCCATTTGCCCTGAATGCACTTCCCTGCCAGGTGAGCCCCCCATGCATAGTCTGATGTGTCTGTTGTTAGGGTTTGGGTGGCAGGGGGTAGAGTGAATGGTAGTCCCTTGTTTTGGTGGCAGGGCTCTGCCCACCAAAGGAATTCTAACCATAGGCAAGGTATGATAGGAATCATTGCTTCTAGATCCTGAGAATGTTGACACCGTAGGCTTTTTAGATACCACTGTAGTTTCCTCATATGCAGTCTTGCATATGGAATTAGTAGAATGCACGAGGCCATGAAACCCAAGGCTTGCAGTATTTGCCTTGCAGATAGCAGGGTTTTTATGGCCACTAGTTTGAAGTAAGTTGTCAAATGAATTTGCTTTTCTGGCGTGAGGAAAGCCATCTGGGAAGTTGTATTCAAGCTTGCTTCCAGGAATATAATTTGTTGACAGGGTACCAGATGTGATTTCTTTTCATTTATGGTGTACCCCAGACAAGTTAGCACCGTTTGTACAAATGCCAGATGATACAGAAGTATGTCCTGGCTTTCTGCCTGAATTAGACAATCGTCCAGGTATGGGTATATTTGAATATTTCTTTGCCTGCAAAATGCAATGACTGGAGCTAGGCACCTTGTGAATACCCTGGGCGCAGTAGATAAGCCAAAGGGCAGTGCAGAGAAATTATAGTGCATGTAGCCTGCTTTGAAGCATAGGTATCTTCTGCAAGATTCCCAGATTGGGATGTGCAGGTAGGCTTCCTTTAAATCTAGTGTTGCCAACCAGGCATCTTTGCCTATCATGGGAAGCAACTGGTGAAGAGTTAGCATCTTGAATTTTGGAATCACCAAAAAGGTGTCCAGGATAGGATGCCATGAGTTGTCTTTTCTGGGTACCAGGAAAAGTCTTGAGTAGAAACCTTGTCCCTTTTCCTCTTCTGGTACAGTCTGAACAGCCTTCAATCTTAAAAGAGAGAGTACTTGCTTTTGAGGCTAAGTCCACTGATTTGGGGGTAGATCTGGCCATCCGTTTGGGGTTGGTAAGGTGTGGAAGTGAAATCTGTATCCTTGGGATACTATATTTAAAACCCATTTGTCCTGGGTAATGAGTTCCCAGTTTTTTGCTTGCAGAGCAATCTTTCCCCCTAAAGGAGCAGTCAGTTGAGAAGGGCTTGGATCAGGTTAAGTCACTGAGACAGCTTACCATAGGGGGGAGTCTTACTACTCCCTGATTTGGAAGTGGGAGCCCCCCACTGCTTAGTCCTGTGCGTACCCTGGGACTGAAGCCTGGGTGTTCTGCTGGTTCTGGGTTTGAACTGAGAAGGGCTGGAAGAGGCAGGAAAGGACAAATTTTTTGAGGGTCAATGCCTACTAAATCTAGGAGGCTGCACTTGTAAGAAATCTTTAACAGTTTGCATAGATTTAGCTTTTTCCTCCATCTTTTTAAGAACAACTTCTGCGTTGACGCCAAACAGGGAGTCCTGATTTAAGGGAGCATCCAGCAATTTAGTTTTAACATAATCTGGCAAAGATTGCTCCTTGAGCCAAGCATGCCTTCTAAGTACAGACCTGATGACAGCAGCCCTGCAAGATGCCTCTAATGAATCAAAACCACATTGCAAAGTATGTTTTCCAACCTGTTCAGCAGAATGCATTAAATCTTGTAAATCCTTATTTTCAGCACAATCAGGAATCAACATCATTTTCTGTTTAAGCAATCCAATAATATGCTGCTGATACTTTAACATATGAAACTGGCAATTTAAGGCCCTGATGGCCAAGGTTGCAGAGGTGTATACAGTCTTACCCCATCAATCCAGGGCCCTGGAATCTCTATCAGAGGGGGTAGAAATTTTGGCAGTAGCAGCCTTAATGCCTCTGGGTCCCTGTGAAATGGTCTCAGGATCCGCAGTAGGATTTTTAGAAAAGAACTTGTGAGAATCAGGAACCCTGTAATATCCATCAGGTTTTCTGGGAGCAGGAGGTAAAGAGTCAGGGGCCAAGCTAGATTCCGAAAAGGCAGCAACAATGTCCAGCATAGGAGGGATAGCTAAAGGCCTGTGCTGGGGCAGGAGTAAGAAATCTCTAAGCCTCTTTTTAGAATCACTAATCCTAGCTTTCCCAGTGGAAATGCTCCCTTAGAGTAGGCAAGGTTTCACCAAAAGAAAAATCCTCTGTGGGAGAAGCAGAGGGAATAGAGTACTCTACATCAGAATCCTCACAGGTAGATAAGGGTAAATCCTGGTCATCAAAGGAGACAGAAATATCAGAATCCTGGTCAGAAGTATCATAAGCAAATTCAGTCCTGGGTCTCTTAGAGGGGGAAGGTTGGCTTCCCCTGATTAAAGTAATAAGGTCTTCAGCCATTCTTATTTGTTTTTAGGCATAGAGGCCTGACCATGCGGTCTGGGCGTTGGTTTCCTAGGCATGGTTCGAGTTTTAGGCCTAGAAGAAGATGGCGTCAGTTTAATATGCAAGTCAGTAGGCCTGAATACCACACAGCCTTCCTGAAGACACTGGAGGGTATAAATGTATCTCCAAACACCATCATATTGGGTGACTTCAACTACCCGAATATAGACTGGGAACATTACTCAAGCCCTAACTTTCTAGCCCAACGGTTCCTGGAGTTCATAAATTCAAATGCCATGGAACAGCTAGTCACTGTTCCCACGAGAGGAGAAAATATACTAGATCTCATTGTCACCAACATGGGGACAAAATGCTCCACACCGGAAGTATATCCCTCATTGGTGAGATCTGATCATAAACTAATCTCACTGGAAATCCACATCCCGCCCCACCCCAAACAAAAAAGACCATAGTGAAGAACTTCTCTAAAGCAAACTTCACACTACTCAAGACTGGTGTGGTATCCTTCAAGGCCCCTGAGCCAGTGGAAACCACAACCCAAGCTGCGGAAGCCCTTACAAATGCCTTCTATGAACACCTCCAGGACTGCATGGATCAGGCAATCCCAAATAAAACCAAGACTCTTTCCACAAAGGGCAAACGTCCAGTCTGGTGGACCCCAGCCATTAACAAACTTTACAATAAGAGGAGAAAGCTATTACATGATAGAACAAAATCCATAAAAGGGAAGTCATCCCTGATCATTATTAGTAAAAAAATATGAGCACTCATAAAATCAACTAAGGCCAATTTTGAGAGAAAAATTGCCATGGATTCAAAGGACAATCATAAGGCCTTTTTCAGCTATGTTAGGAACCTGGGTGGAAACACCAGATATGCTCAGAATTAGTCCAAAATGATACAAAAATCACTGAACCCACAGACATTGCCAACATACTGGCAGATAGGTTCAGTGCAAACTTCACCCCCCTCTCCCCCCTAAAGGAGAGATAACTATCCCAGCCGAGTGTGGCCTCCCGGACATCTCAAATGCGCAGGTGAAAGCTGCTCTCTCTAAAGCTAAAACACAGCATCAATGGGACCGGATGGCGTCCCCGGCTGTGTGCTACACGAGCTAAATGAGGAATTAAACCCGCACATAAGGCAGCTGTTTAATCTCAGCCTTACCACAGGATACGTGCCCAAGGAGTGGCGTACGGCAACTGTGGTCCCACTCCACAAAGGCGGCGCCTCTACGGACCCTGGTAATTACCGCCCCATAAGCTTAACAAGTCTAGTCTGCAAAGCTATGGAGAGGATCATAATGGAGCTCATAAACAAAGATATAGGGGACTTGCAGACATTGGACCCGACCCAGTTTGGCTTTGTCAAGGGAAGATCATGCCTTTTTGAACTTGGTCGACTTCTTCGAAACAGTCACCAAGGCCATTGATGAGGGAAAGGCAGTCCATACAGCCTACCTTGACCTTGTAAAGGCTTTCGACACAATACCCCACTCAGGTATTGTAGAAAAACTTACCAGCTTAAATGTAAACCCATATGTCACAAGATGGGTTGTAAACTGGCTTAAGGACAGAACCCACAGGGTTAGAGTTGCTGGCGCTATGTCAGACTCCAAGCCGGTCACAAGTGGTGTCCCACAGGGCTCGGTCCTTGGCCCCCTATTGTTTGGCATCTACTTCTCAGAAGTACAGGCCAACATGGGAGGACTTTGGCTGACAAAGTTTGCAGACGACTGCAAACTGGGCACCATAGTGGAAAGTGCATCGGACACGGATATCCTTCAGAAGGGACTCACGGAAACAGATAGCTGGTGCCAGAGCCATGGCCTGAAGTTAAACGCCAAAAATGTATAGTCATACCCTTCGAAAAACAAGGTAACCCCAAGCTACCATATAGGTGGCAATCCACTAAGCACAGAAGAGGTTATCAGGGACCTGGGGACCCAGGTTGACAGTGGCCTTTCTTTTGACACTCACGTTGCTAAAGTGGTTAGAAAGACCTTCTACATTGCCCACCTGATCATGAAGGGATTCACATCCAGATCTAGTGAGGTCATTGTTCCCCTGTACTCTTCACTTATCAGACCAATGATCGAGTACAATGCCCCATTCGGGATGTATCTCACCCGACATCTGCAGCAATTGGAGAGACCCCAAAAGTTCCTCACCAAAAGGATAAAGGGACTCCAAAATCTGTCATATGCTGCCAGACTGAAGAAACTCCAGCTCTATTCAGTCGCATACCATCTGCTCAGAGGTGACATGTGCCTGACATACAAGGCCATGTCCAACCCAGAATTAATGGACATGCTCCACCTCAAAAATCCAAATCCACCAAAACCACTAGAGCAAGCGACTTAAACCTTAGCACGGATATAAATAGGATGTGCTGGAGGGATAGATTTATCACTCAGAGACTCCCTATGCTGTGGAATAAAATCCCGGTCCATGTGAGGCAGAGCACCTCGCTGACTCTGTTCAAGAGAAATCTAGACCTGTGGATGGGAGATCGTAGGTTTACCCCGGGAATCATCTCTGTGTCACTGCTGGACAGAGGCACAACAAACTAATGGGCACAGTATTTTTTCATATAAGGGGTGGCGTAAGCCACAAAAATTTGGGCTAGGCTTATAAATGCCTTAGGGCAGATAGCCTAGTATAAACCTATGAATACATCCTCAGAAGCCAGTGCCTGCACAGCGGCTGCGGACCCATCCAAGGTAGAAACATCCACAGGTTCCACAGTTGAAACATCTCGCGGCATACCGGACTCCAAAAGGGTCTCAGAAGAGGCCTGCGAATCTGAGGTAGCGGGTATCAGGGGCGAAAGCGCCTCAATGAGTACCGGCGAACTGACGACTAGCTTAGGAGAAGCGTCGTCAGCAGCTTTGGACCTAGGCAGCCTGTCTCTGTCTTTATCTTTGCGTTTTTTCGGAATGGTGGTAGTCGGGTGGCTTACCAAAGACATATCTGGATAATTGAACCAAGAATCACAATATTTAGAAGCGGAAATGTACCGATGACGAACAGTCCGTGGTTTAAATAAGGCACAAAACCGACAGCGAGGTACGTTGTGGTCAGGGCCTAGGCAAGGAATACAGTACGAATGAAAATCTTTATGAGGTATTTGCTTTCCACAAGAAATACAATTATTGACTTTTATTGACATCGGTTTAGAGCAAGAAAAAGTTTCCCCAACGGGGTACTTGGGTTTAGTTGAAGACTTCAGTTCTGAAACTCGAAAACGAAAATTTCAGGAGTCGGCCAACCGGCACTTGCGAACTGCTTCTGCTTCAGGCACCGCACGGCAAGAAAGACTGATGTAATGGCGTCGGCTGCATGCTTTATACCCCTGACTACCTGGCGTCATGGAAGATGAGACAGCAACCGACGCAGGACCCAAGACTTTGATAATCAGGCCGACTGAGGGCTACTGCAAGCAGATAACCCAAATGTGACAACTGCAACAGTGAAACACGAAGAACATCTGACTTGCTTTATTAACCTAGGCATCCTGTGTTCTCTCAGCCAGCTTTCTTTTTAATTATTTACACTTCACACCAGTCATTTGCAAATTTAAAAAAATCTTGAAAATGTATACAGAGTACGCAGAGGCTAAAATTTTGTTTCTTCCTTTTTAGTAAGTAACAAAGTGTGGAACTGAAATGAAAAGGCCCTGACTCATCCATAACCATCTTTGAAGTCTTACTGTAGGAGTCCAAATGGAGAGATGAAAAGTCAGCAAGCAAAGGAGAGGAGTAGTGCTGAAACTGAATTCATCCTCAAGTCTTGCTGAATACCTTCACGAGGTGGACCCGGTTTTTCACAAAATTTCACCAAGGTGACACTGATATACAAGACTGTATTTATATACCATATACCATGGACAGAAGTAGGTCAAAAGCCAAAAAAAGATAGCTGTATGCACAAGACCCAGGATAAAAAAGTGCCCAATCCTAGTAGGTGCACTAGTGCCAAGACAGGAAAAAAATGACAGTGTAGAATCCTCAAAATACAGAAACATTCCTACAGTGGAGCCAGGCCCAGGGGAGGATGGCTCCCCCTGTTGTAGAAGGAAGTAGCAGGCCACAGAAATCACAAAAACTGATAAGCCAAATAACAGCCATAAAGACGACAGAGTGGACTGTTGAGGATAAGAAAGAAATTAAGCATTGTTACTATTATTATGCAAAAAAAAAAAAACAGAATTTTCAGAGACAAGATACACAAAAAGATTAAGTGATAAGTTAGAGGAAAGAAAAATACTTCCACAAGAAAAACTGTCAGAAGCTTCAAATTTATTTATTTTATATTTGTTAACCGGGATAGTCCAACTAGAACAGGTCCATTTTCACTGGAGGCCCAGGGAGAAAAGCTCCAGAGTTACACATAAGTAAAAAAAAAAAATACAATTATTTCTAAGAGCTACACATTACACTTTATATAATACAATGAGCAAACAGTAATAGAACTAATTATTAATAAAGGCTAGCATAGCACCATACATCTTTTAATCTGGTTTGCATGACAGAAAAATGGCTACGTTACAGAAACATGGAGTGCCAGTGGATAAAAGGTGGGTAGTTAGGTGATACATGGGCAGATCCAGGTTTTTCTAAGATGTGATTTGAAGTGGGAGTTCATTAATACAACAGATTTTTGAAAAAAACAGTATACAGAGCAGGAAACTTTGATCTGTTTGGAAAAAGAAGCATCTGAAGTAAAAAAAAATGTAAACAACAAAACCATAAAAAGGAAATATTGACATGGGAAAGAAAGAGGTTTGATATGGTGCAGTATTTATGCAAAGGCGAAAGCCAAATTAATCAACATAAAGAAGGCAGCCCCAAAGATGTTCGGAGAGAAATATAGCCAAAGGCATCCAGATATGGAAAATTTCACAATAAAAAAAATAATATCACAAAGGAATGTAGAAAGGATTAGTAGTTAAAGTTAGTTAGAAGTTATCAGTTAAAAAAAAGTTTAAGTTATGGAGAGCCTGCAAAGTGAAGGATTTGATGTAGAAGGCCTAATACAGGTTACAGCACAGCATGATAGAACGAGTCCCCAGAGTGAGGAGAAATGAACGATCAGGAGACATCTGAAGAGGAAATATGGACATGGGAAAGAAAAAGAGATTTAATATGGTGTAATACTTATGCAAAGGAGAAAGCAAAACTCATCAATACAAAAACAGCAGCACCAAAGACATTTGAAGAGAAATACAGACAAAGGAATCCAGACATGGACAACTTTACAATACAAAGACTAAGACTACGAGGAAAAGGAGATTAGCAATGGAGACGTTAAAGAAATAAAAATGGAGGTCATGAAGTACCTCCAAAGTGAAAGATTCAGTGTAGAAAATCTAATTCAGAAAGGACCCCAACAGGACAGAGCAATGGAACTCCAAATTAAGGGGACACCAGTGGAACAGGAAGCAATTGGTCAGGTGCAATATGAAGATATTTTGGAGCCTTCCACAGAAAACCAGTATAAACATCCACTTGAAACTGGACAGCAAGGGAAGGAACAGGAAACTGTGGAAAAGTCTGATGCAGTTAATGTTGAGGAGTGATAGGCCAGTGAGTTCTAATATGATAACCTGAGCTAAGAGAAAAGTTTGTGTTTTTTTTTCTTTTTATTTTTGCTGTATTGTTGTCACTTGTAAACTATTATCTATGTCTTTTTGTCTATACATGCCCAAAAACTTTGATTTGTTTTAAATTGACTGTTCTTTGTGGAGCTTTTCTCCCCGGGCCTCTACTGAAAATGGACATATATCCAGCTAGACTAGCCCGGTCAACAAATGTTAAATAAATAAATAAAATAAATAAATAAATAAATGATAGAGCAACGGATGGCACAGGATGAAATTGAAGAGAATGTGCCACAGGAAGATGCTATAGAACTTTCTATAGAATGCCCGCAGGAAATGGAAAACAAAAAATGTGCCCTTAGTTTAGAAGAAACCTGAGCTAAGAGAAGAGCTGTTTGACTTAATAGAGATAGACACATTAAGATCAATGAAAGAAATAGACTGCAGAAGGTCAATAAAACCCAAAAAGTCAGAAATTTGATAAAACAAATGAACACAGTAATTAGAACTGTCCACAGAGATTCATGCGATATAATAGAAGTAAACAGGATATAGTACTGTGCTGTTTAATTAATAACTGATAAAAGTTCTGCCACAAGAACACAGACTACTGAGGGAGAGAAAGGGGAGAAATTGAATACCATCATGGAAGTATCAAATACAGAAAACTGTAAAGCAACTAAGCCAAGAAGTGTCACTATTAGAAGGGTACAGAAGAGGAAACAGATCAACAAAAATACTCCGAAAGATAGACGTGATAAAAACAATGCGCAGTATTAGTATAGATCAGGATCTACCATGCACTATCGCAAATAATAAACTAAAAATCTCAGCACAGGTGGAAAAAAGTACAGTTTTGTACCTACCATAAATGTAGATGTTCGAGTGCTAATACAGCTGCAGTCATAACAGATGGGTTATCCTGCCATCAGGCGGGTCCTCAGTCGGCCGAATTCCAAAGTCTAGGTCCTGCGTCGGTTGTCGTCGCTTCTTCCCTGACGTCAGTGCGGCAGGGGTATAAAAGAACCAGCCGACGCCATTTTCTTCAGTTTTTCTTGTCCCAGATGTCAGGTGCCCCCAGAAGGAAGGCAAAACATAAACTTATGTAATAATGCAATGTAATATAATCAAAAAACAGTAGTTGCAAGCAAATACACCATAAAAGAATACCCCTAGAGGGGAAGGAGGGAGGGAAACCTGGAATGCAGCTGTATTAGCACTCGAACATCTACATTTATGGTAGGTACAAAACTGTACTATGTTCATCATGCATACAGCTGCAGTCATAACAGATGGGTAGAATCCCAAAGCTAAAAAGGGGTGGCAGGCACGAAGTGGAACTAGGAGGAGCAAGGATGCCCTGCAAGACTGCAGTGGCAAAACCCGCTCTAGATTTAGAGTACAGTGGTAGGTGATAGTGCTTGGAGAAAGTGTGCACAGAACTCCAAGTGGCAGCTTCCAAAATATCCTTGGTAGGAACCCCCCTGAGGAAAGCTGCAGAGGTAGATGTGGCCCTTGTGGAGTGAGATCTGATGCTTGTAGGTACAGTTTTACCATGAAATGAGTAACAAAAGCGTATGCAGTGGGCTATCCATTTTGAGATTGTCTGTTTGGAAAAAGCCTTCCCTTGAGCACCTGTAGCATAAGACACAAAGAGTTGCTCTGATTTTCTGAATGGCTTTGTCCTGTCCAAATAATAACGAAGCTGTCTGTGAATGTCCAAGGAATGTAGTAGTCTTTCCCCTTTGTTTTGTGGGTTAGGATAAAAGGTAGGTAAGTGGATAGTCTGCTTCAAGGCTACACTGGATACTACCTTTGGCATAAAGGAAGGGTTGGTTTGTAAGGAAACTCTGTCCTGATGGAAAATGATGAAAGGTTACACAGCCCTGAGGGCTTGTAGCTCCGAAACCCTGCGTGCTGAGGTGATAGCCAGAAGGAAGGCTGTTTTCCATGACAAATATTGCAGTTCTGTTGAAGCAGCTGGCTCAAATGGAGGCAGGGTCAGTTTTTCTAAAATGAAATTGAGGTCCCAAGCAGGTACTGGTAGCTTCCTTGGGGGTTTTATATTCTTAGCCCCTCTGAGGAACTGTCTTAAGAGAGGATGAGAGAATAAAGGAGGATCAGTGTTGTATTCTGCAGAAATGGCTGAGGCATGCATCTTGATGGAGGAGAATGAAAGTCCACTGCTTAGCATCTCAGCTAGGTACTGTAATATTTGAGGTAAATTCAGTATCCCAGGATTCTGACCCTTTTTCTGATTCCAGACACAAAACCGTTTCCATTTGGTTGAGTAGGCTTTTCTAGTAGAAGGCCTTCTGGCCTCCAAGATGACATCCTGCACCTCCTTGGAGAGGAGGGTCTGTTGGGAAATCAAGGAATCCTCCATACGGCTAGATTGAGGGTTTTCAGTTGACTGTGAAGAGTTTTGAAGTTGTGCTGGGTCAACAGAAGAGGCACTAGAGGCAGGATCCATGCTGGGAAATGCGTCAGGCTTCTCAGGAGTGGATACCAGTGTTGTCTTGGCCAGTCTGGAGCAATGAGAATCATCTTTGGCCTGTCTGCTCTGGCTTTTAATAGAACTTTGGGCAGCAGAGGAAGAGGTGGAAAGGCATAAACTGTCAGTGTTGTCCAACTGAAAGAAAGTGCGTCCACTTTCCAGGCCTGTGGATGATAGGTCCTTGAGCAGAATTTTTTCAACTGGTAATTTCTGTGGGTAGCAAAGAGATCTATGTCTGGCCTTCCCCATGCCTGAATCATCTTTGCGAAAACTTGAGGATGCAACTTCCATTCGTGTGGATCTGTCATATTTCTGCTTAGGTTGTCTGCCAGCGTGTTTTCCTTCCCTGGCAGGAATTGTGCTTGAAGTTGGATTTGCAATTCCAGAGCAGTGTTCCAAAGAGACATGGCTAGTCTGCACAGGGGGTATGAATGAGTTCCTCCCTGTTTGTTTATGTACCACATCACTGTGGTGTTGTCTGTCCTTATCAATAGCTGGCCTGGATGCAGTAGGTCTTTGAAGGCCATAATAGCATTTATTACTGCTAGCATTTCCTTTTGATTGATGTGTAGGTGCTTTTCTTTTTGGGACCATTTGCCCTGAATGCACTGATCTGTCATGTGCGCCCCCCCAGGCGTAGTCCGAGGCGTCTGTTGTGATGATTTGATTTGCTTGAGGCCTGCAGAAGGGGAGACCTATGTTTCTTTGGCATGCTTGAGCCCACCACAGAAATTCCTTTTGAGACATGGAATGAGTGGTATAATTGTTTCCAAACTGTGGCTGTGCTGAGACCATAAGTTTTTTAGGTACCATTGAAGTTTCCTCATATGCAGCTTTGCACATGGGATTAGCAGGATACAAGATGCCATGAATCCCAGAGCCTGCAGGACTTTCCTTGCAGTCAGCCTGGTGAAGGTTGCCATTTTTCTGAAGTATTGAGATAGTTGCCCTTGCTTCTCTGGCGTGAGGAAGGCCATCTTGGTGTTTGTATTCAAGCTGGCACCCAGGAAAATTATTGCTTGAGAGGGTATTAGTTTTGATTTCTTTTTGCTGACTGTGTATCCCAGAAAGTTCAACAACTTTATTACAAACGCCAGGTGTTTCAGAAGTATGTGCTTGCTGTCCGCTTGGATCAGGCAGTCGTCCACATATGGGTATATTTGTATCCCTTAAAGTCTGCAAAAGGCAATTACTGATGCCAGGCATTTCGTGAACACTCTGGGTGCAGTAGATAAGCCAAAGGGCAATGCAGAGAATTGATAATGGGTTGAACCTGCAAGAAATCTGAGGTATCGTCTGCAATCTTGTCTGATAGGGACATGCAGGTATGCCTCCTTGAGGTCCAATGTTACCAGCCAAGACTCCTTGCCCAGCATGGGAAGAAGCTGCTGTAATGTGAGCATCTTGAATTTTGGTACGAGTAAATATGTGTTTAGGATGGACAGGTCCAAAATAGGTCTCCAATCTTTGTCCTTCCTTGGTACCAGGAATAGTCTGGAATAAAAACCTTGACCCTGTTCTTGTGCAGGTACCTGTTGAATAGCTTTCATGTCCATGAGAGCTGAAATTTGTTTTTGTGCGTCTGCCCTTTGATTTTGTGGCAGGTTTGGCATGCCTCTCATTTTTGGAAGGGTGTGAAAGTGGAATCTGTAACCTCTGTCTATAATGTCCAGGATCCATTTGTCTTTTGTGACAATATGCCAATTTTTCGAAAATAATGTCAGTTTTCCGCCTAAAGGTGCTGCCATTAAAGCTTTGCTTGGCATGCAAAGGGGAAAGTCATTGGTTCTGCTTTCTGAATGGCTGTGATCTATCCTCTCCACCTCTTGGTGTAGGTGCTTGCCATTGTCTGGCTCTAAATGATCCTTGAGATTGTCCTCTACCCCTCGGGCGCCTGTATCTACCTCTTTGAGATCTGTCCGTGGCTGGAAAGGACCAATTTTTTGAAGGCCAGTTTCTGCTGAAACGTGGAGGTTGTACCTGTAGGAAATCTTTTACTGTTTGCATTGATCTTGCCTTTTCCTCCATTTTCTTTAATACCTCCTCAGCTTTAACACCAAACAATACATCTTTTTGAAGAGGTGCATCTAGTAATTTAGCTTTGACATGATCTGGTAAGGTTTGCTCTTTGAGCCAAGCATGTCTACATATGACAGACCCTGTAAAAGCAGCTCTACATGAGGCCTCTAAAGCATCAAAACCACATTGCAAGGTATGTTTACCCACTTGCTCTGCACTATGCAACAAATCCTGCAACTCCTTCAAATCTGGTTGTTCATGTTGTGTCATTTTGCTTTTCAACTGAGATAACAAAAATTGTTGACACTTTAACATATGGAACTGACAGTTTAATGCCCTCATGGTTAAAGTGGCTGAGGTGCATACCTTTTTCCTCCACCTTTCTAAAGCTCTGGAATCTCTCTCTGAAGGTAATGGATTTTTGGCAGTAGAGGCCTTAATTCCCTTGGGACCCTGTGAAATAGTTTCTGGGTCAGCAGCATGGCTTTTGTATAGGAATTGGTGTGAATCAGGAACCCGGTAATACCGGTCAGGTTTAACAGGAGCTGGAGGTAAAGAATCTGGGTTAAGGCTGGCCTCTTGAGTACACATCATCTAGTATGTCCAAGACAGGAGGGATAGCCAGAGGCCTGTGCTGAGGAAGCAAGAGAAAATCCCTGAGCCTTTTCTTGGAATCTGAGTAATCTTGGCCTTCCCAGTGGAAGTGTTCCCTCAAGGTATGCAAGGTTTCCCCAAAAGAATAGTCCTCAGGGGGGGAGACAGAGGGGATGGACTCCTCCACATCAGAATCTTCAAAAGGGGAGTATGAATATTCCTGGTCCTCAGAATGTTCTGAGGTAATAGAGGCCTGGTCCGAGGAAGGGTAGTCTTCCTCCAATCTGGGCCTTTTGTCCGAGGGGGGTTGAGAACCCCTGATAAGAGTAATCAAATCCTCAGCCATTTTGAGCATCTGTTTTTTAGGCATGGGGCCTTGAGAGGGGCTCTGTGGAGCTTGTCTTTTAGTTTTCATGGCTGCTTTAGATTTTGTGAAAGCCTTAATGGAAAAAGAAGGTGGCCTGAAGACACCTTGAGAGGTGGCAGGCCTGTCTAAACTCTGAGTTTCCCCGCCAAGAGTAGCGTCGGTATCTGTAGTCGGGGTGGGGGCCGAGGAGCCTGTGACCTCGGGCACAGAAGACACCGCTAAAGAAGCGTCATCGGTACTCAGGGGCTGCGTAGGCAACTCGCTGAGAACCGGAGCACCTGTAGCCGGCTTTAGCGTGGTGTCGGTAGAAGTCGCGGACCTCGTATGTCGGTCCTTATCTTTGCGTCTTTTACTCAAAACTGGAGTCGGAAGTATCCGACGACATAATGTAATTAAATTTTTTACCAAAATAGTGTTGGGCGAACTCCACCCGACGCTTAATTGTGCGTTTGTTGACTCTAGCACAAAAACGACAGGCCGAGACGTCATGATCTGGGCCTAAGCAAGGAATGCAGAAGGAATGAAAATCCTTATGCGGTATTTGCTTCCCACATGAAATGCAATTATTAACTTTGTCTGACATAGGTCACAGGCAAGAAAAGTTTCCCCAACGGGGTACGTAGCTTTCAAGAAGACTTCGCTGAAAAATATTCGTAATCTCAGGAGCTGGCCGACCGGCACTTGCGAACTGCTTCTGCTTCGGGCACCGCGCGGCAAGAAAGACTGAAGAAAATGGCGTCGGCTGGTTCTTTTATACCCCTGTCACACTGACGTCAGGGAAGAAGCGACGACAACTGACGCCAGACCTAGACTTTGGAATTCGGCCGACCAAGGACCCGCCTGACGGCAGGATAACCCATCTGTTACGACTGCAGCTGTATTCACGATGAACATCTTAGAAGATACACAGACAAATATAAAGGAAAAGTACAAAATAAGCAATTTAATGATGACCAAAAAAGTTTTATACAGAACTGGGAAATAAGAAAGACCACCAAAAAATAAGTAATAGATACATTTTGGAGAAGTATCTATGAAGATCCTGTGGAACATAACAAAGATGCTAAATGGACAGAAGTAAAAGAAAAAGAAGTTTTAAGGTACGGGATATGAAATGGGATGAAGCAACAACCAGAGAGATTGAAACAAACTTAAGAAAAGCCTCTAATTGGAAAACCCCAGGCCAGATGCAGTACTTAACTTCTGGTTAAAAGTATTAACATCTCTGCATGAAGATTTAGCCACGAGTAAGAACTATTTAGATGCACACCCCGAACAGAAACCAACCTGGCTAACAGGGAAAAACAATTCTCCTACTTAACAGTGAACCTGCAAGCTAGCCTAAAAATTATAGACCAATAACTTGCCTTCAGACGATGTATAAACTATACACTGGAATTGATGCCGACAGAGTTTATAGTCATTTAGAAGAAGACTCAATTATGGCAGTAGAACAAAAGGGCAATAAAAGAAAGTCATATGGAACAAAGGATCATTTGTTGTTAAGTAAAGCCATAGTGGAGAACTGTAACAAGGGGAAGAATCTAAGTATGGCATGGATTGACTACAAAAATGCATTTGATAAGTATCCCCCATTCATGGATAAAAGAGTGCTTAAAATGTATAAGATACACCCTACACTGATCGATTACATTACAGTGACCATGAAACAGTGGCAGACCACTTTGCAATTAAGGCATGATAAAGGACAACTTATTATTCCAGGGATAAAAATCCAAATGAGGGATATTCCAGGGTGACTCTCTGCCACTGCTACTATTCTGCCTTTCCCTCAATCCATTAAGCCGTCTACTTAACAACTTAGGTCATGTCTATAATGTGGCTCCTAGAAAACAACAAAGTGCAATGACTTATCTTCTCTTTGTTGACAATTTGAAATTGTATAGCTTATCACATGAGGAACTGAAAACACAACTGCAAGTTGTCAAAACTTTTTCAGATGATATAAGAATGTCATTTGGTCTTGATGTGCAAAAGCAACTTTTAAAGCAGGAAAACTGCAGCACCAAGAAAACATTAGTTTGGGGCAAGAATGTGATATAAAAGAACTTGAGCAAGAGACAGTGTATAAATATTTGGGAACTGATGAAGGATCAACAATAAAACAAGAACAAATGCAAATAAAACTTAATAAGGAGTATTTCAGAAGACTTAAATTAATCCTGAAAACAGCTTTGACATCTAGTAACAAAATCCAAGCTATAAACCAATTTGCTCTTCCTGTCCTAACTTACAGTTTTGGTGTGACTGACTGGCCCCAAAATGTGATGCATAGATTAGACAGGAAAACAAGAAGGATGCTTCATGCTCACCAAATGATTTATAAAAATCAGTGCATACCAAGATTATATATTCCCCATTCCGAAGGAGGGATGGGCCTCCTTGAAATTAAATACATGTATAGATCTGCAATCGTAGGACTCCACACATCTGCTGACCTGACAGGACCCAAACATAGTGAAAGTTTTGAAACATGAGGAGAATAAATCTAAGATGACTTCCCTGCTTAGGCTAGCTGAAGCGTCAAGCAGGAATGGAAATCAAACCACAAGTGGATAAAAACCAGGCAGCAACTGAATATGCCAAAAAAACAAAAGAAAGAATATAAAGTGAAAAACCAGATGAGAAGGCAAGAAATGTGGAAAATGTACTGATATAGTTGCACGTACAGAAAACTTTTGGAAGAACCTCATGTTGATCAGGAACGAATACAGGAAAGGTTACAGAGAGGCAAATTTAAACCAAGAGATGAAAGGTTAATATTGGTGGCACAAGATAGTGAGTTACATACATGTTGGTTTACAATGTCCATTGAACATGTGGGAGAAACAGACAATTGTAGGTTTTGTAAAACAGAATTGGAAACAGTTGCACACCTCATTGCTGGCTGCGACCTACTAATGGCAGAAGGACCATATACTGAAAGGCATAATAATGTGGCGAGACTGCTGTACTGGGGATTGTGCAAACATTACAGTACTGAAGTGGCTGAAAAACATTGGAAACATGAGCCACAAAGCATCACAGAAAACAATGAAGTCTATATCACACGGGATCATCCATTGCCAACAGTTCAAAAGAGAGATGATAGAAAACCAGATATAGTGGTCCAAGAAAAGAAGACAAAAGTAGCATTGATCATTGATATCACCACACCCAGTGACTACAGCGTCCTGCAGTGACTAAAGCGTCCTGCATAGAGAGAGACACAAAGTCATAAAATATCAGGATTTGCAGGCAGAAACTAGGCAATGTGGAAGAAAGATACTCAGATAGTTCCGATAGTAGTAGGAGGATTGGGTTTTATAAAAGAAAGTCTACAATCATATTTAAATACGCTACCAATACATGTAACTCCGTACGAATTGCAGGAGTCACTACTGGGCACACGGAGGGTGCTGCGAAGAGCACTTTTGGCTGATATCAAAGAGTGAAACAATACTAACCATGAACTTTAATCATACTTTGACTTAGCAATGGGGTCCAATCCCGTCACAATATTAGAATCCCAAAAGATTTGGCGAAATTAAAAAAAATATATATATAAGTTCTTGTTTTATTCCCTCTAATATCGTTAAGATTCCACTATTCTTACCCTCTCGTGTCTAATAGATTTGCCTATTTGTCTTAAATTACAGTTAAATTATTTGGAATTTTAACAAAGGAACTGGATCTGGTTAAGAATACTTCTAGTGAAAAAGACTAATCTTGCATTTTGTGTTCCACTCAACCAGCCACTTCAAGCTTTGCAGGTTTTGCAGCCAAGAACCCCATGTTAGAACAGTTTTATCAATAATTTAATAGTCTAATTTAAGTGTAATCCATAGAAGAAAAAGCAGCAAAAGAAAATTCTGTAATACAGTGTGGTGAGGAACAGGTGGGATAGAATTTAGTTCTGCTTCTGTACAGAGAGTATTAAATCTTTCAAGATGCTTGTATTAAGACTGAGGGAGATGAAGAGGGAAACACATGATTGTAGGCCTTCTTGATAAAAATGGGACCTTGTATTACAAACAGGAGGAGATAAACTAACAGCAGAGGTGTACACTGACATAAACTAGCTTGTCTTTACTTCTTCTGCCTCTAAAAGTGGCTGGTTTTATTTAAAATCTGTATCTTCCACAGATGAATGAGGAAGCATTGCTGAAACTGAACAAATCTATCCCACATGCATGTGTTCGCAGCTGCTATAAGGATCGCTGCTGGCAATGAGAAAAGCTTTAGACCTGATGTTTTCATGCACAATTTTGTGCAAGACATTTCTGCTCCTGCCATGTCTTCTCCTTCCAGAGGATGGAACAGAAAACGTTACTTCATCTAGTGTTGCCACTATTAGCCTCTCTCTCTCCAAAGAAAGCCAGTGATTTGTGCTAGCTGTTCAGATGAAGGCCATTGCCAGGATGACACCACACATCTTGGCATCTCATTTAAAACGGTATATTTCCCAGTTTATGATTCCCTTGTAAAAAGTTTGTAAAGGGGAGTCATGAGAACAACTCACCTCAGGAGGCTGTGGATGAGCTTAAATGTCACGTACAGTACCATGCTGATGAGGCAGGTGCAGTCCTATTAGATGTTTAGCAACAATGATTTTTTGGATTGGTCCTTCCTGTGGGTGACCTTAGCTAGCTGTGACATTAGAGAGTCACTTTTACTCAAATGTCAGCTGCTGTGTGTGTATATATATATATATATATATATATATATATATATATATATATATATATATATATACACATATATATATATATATATGGGTCTACTTTAAAATACCGACATGCCAGTTCGCGACACACAAACCACCGAGACCAGATAACCGACAACACACAAAACCGACAACGCAAAACACTGAACACCATTACACCGACACGACGTAAACAACACATTACACTACATAGCATAGCCACTAGCCCTAACCCAAACCCTAACCCTAAGGTCCGACACTATCGCACACTCACCCTACCTGCACCCTAACCCTAACTCACTTAACCCACCCCTAACCCCAAGGTCCGACACTATCGCACACTCACCCTACCTGCACCCTAACCCTAACTCACTTAACCCACCCAAAAACATAAAGCCCGTCACTATCGCACACTCACCCCACCCGCACTCTAAACCTAACTCACTTAACCCGTCCCTAAACTACAGTCCCTCACTATCACACACTTACCTTACCCGAACCCTAACTCCGACACTAACACACACTCACCTTTCCCACACCCTAACCCAAAATCCCACAATATCGCACACTTACCTAACCGCTCCTAACTCCGTCACTGTCGCACACTTACCGAGTCGCGCTCACACATTACCCTTGTCGGTCTTTCCGCTGTCGGCAAATCACCCTTTCGGTAAACTTACCTGTCGGTCGTTTGGTCTTCGTCTTCCGCGTGTCGGGGAATCGTCGGTTCGGTCAACTAAAGGGAACCCATATCTATATATATGTGTGTGTGTGTGTGTGTGTGTGTGTGTGTGTGTGTGTGTGTGTGTGTGTGTGTGTGTGTGTGTGTGTGTGTGTGTGTGTGGTTTACTATCACATGTTTGTTCGTCTTTTAGATGAACAAACTATGTGCGAAAACCACATAGCGGAACCATTAGGGTGATCACCGCAATGTCGAAGCTTACAAGAGCGAATGGCCACTGTTGGCGGCTCCAACACTGCGGTGCAGATTGCACTATAGTGGGGATGGGGAAATGTACCCTTACCCTCACTGTAGTGTGATCTCGGAGTTTGTATATATAAGTAAGGGGGTGTGGAGGGTGCAGGGGGCTTGCCACCCTGCAAAAACCAGTTGTAGTATATTGGGTGGGTAGGAGCATTTCAGTGTAGTCGACATTTTCGAAATTTGACTGCACTGAAATGCTCGGTTTGACATTTACACTTTTTTCGGACATCTGTACATTCGAACAATGTCATGTCGAACATGTGATAGTAAACCTATATATATTTATTTTATTTTTATTTTACATTTGCTGACCGAGATAGTCCGACTGGATACATGTCCATTTTCAGCGGAGGCCCAAGGAGAAAGGCTCCAAGGTACAAACAGAAAGACATTACATAAAACTTAAAACATGTTAGTAACTGACAACAATCTATAGTAGTAAGAAAGTTGTACAATTTAAAAAAAAAAAAAAAAAGCTAGATAAGGTAAAAATCTTAGAAATTACAATCCAGTAGATTAGCCATGAAAATGTTACCTTACAATAATAGTGCAAGTACTGGTCAGGCTTAGAGCAAGGACATAGCCAGTGTGACTTAAAATACTGTTTTAGGCTTTTCTTGAATTGACTTAGGGTGGATACTAGGGTAAAGTCTGCAGGAAGGTTATTCCAAATTTTTCCAACAGAGTTGGTAAACAGAGAGGCCCCAGCCAGACCTCCCAACCGTACCGAATTATTTGGTTTTCACTGAGTTTGGGGGTCCAAATAATGAGGAGCCATGATTCCCGAGTGGCACCCCTTCATTTCCAATTTCCCGGCGCTTTTATTTTTTAAAAATTTTATATTCCCGGCTTTTGAGCTGACGTCATCACATGCGCGATGACATCAGCTCAGTAAAACAGAAACAGCCTGTCGGAATTGAATTGAAGGGCTTTTCCAGCTACTCAAAGGTTCCAAATCCTTAGCGGGAAAAACCTACGCTGCTGCTGCCATTATTAGAAGGATCTATGCTGCTGCTGCTGCCATTATTAGAAGGATCTATGCTGCTGCTGCTGCCATTATTAGAAGGATCTATGCTGCTGCTGCTGCCATTATTAGAAGGATCTATGCTGCTGCTGCTGCCATTATTAGAAGGATCTATGCTGCTGCCATTATTAGAAGGATCTATGCTGCTGCCATTATTAGAAGGATCTATGCTGCTGCTGCTGCCATTATTAGAAGGATCTATGCTGCTGCTGCTGCTGCCATTATTAGAAGGATCTATGCTGCTGCTGCTGCCATTATTAGAAGGATCTATGCTGCTGCTGCTGCCATTATTAGAAGGATCTATGCTGCTGCTGCTGCCATTATTAGAAGGATCTATGCTGCTGCTGCTGCCATTATTAGAAGGATCTATGCTGCTGCTGCTGCCATTATTAGAAGGATCTATGCTGCTGCTGCTGCCATTATTAGAAGGATCTATGCTGCTGCCGTTAAGAGAAGGAAGGACTACAGAGGAATGGACCCGAAGCAGAGCTGCCTGCCGAAGTACCGTTTACATATGCTGCAGCAGAGGTGTGCAATGCGAGGCTGGAGTCATGTATCAGATTTTGGAGAGAACTTTTGAACTGCACTGTTGTCAGGAAGTGTGTTGCTGGTCCCGTGTTCGAACTTTTCTGGTGACATAACAGCGTGTTGTGGGGTACCAGGACATAGGAGGCATTTTGTGCACTTGTCCTTCTTGACTGGAGTATGTTTTTCTAGGACCCTATCTGTGCCCAGACTTGATTTTGCTTCGGTGGGGACAACGGGGTGTCCAGTCTCATCTCTGCTTTCCTCACCGATGAATGGAGTTGCTTTCTGGTTGGGATTCCGGCTTTATAGGACAACAACCGGGTAAGTGCCATATGGCTTTTGCCAAAGCCAGTACCTTTTAAGTCACGGTTTACGTAAAGTACATCAAAGTACCTTTTGTGTGCCCCACCCGCATTATCCCCCAGTTTTGTATGTCTACTGTTGTGAATTGAGAGTATTTTCATATTGGACCTCCTGAGAAATGCTTGACCGATAAGCTGAAAGTTCTTGAAGAAAACCATTACGTTTCCTGCTTTGTATTTTTTTTTTTTTTTTGCATCTATTGGCTTCCTAACAGTGTTGTTTATTAAAATAACATAGAAGACACACAGACTTAAATGCTCTCAGCAATTTTTAAAATGAAAGTGTATGTGGTCCTTGTTTGTTCAATACATGGTTAGAAAAGACACTTTCATAACTTTTTGGTATTAATGAGGTACCGCATATATGTATGAAAACAACAGATTGAAGCACATATACTTCGGCCATCTGTTTTTTTCCCCATCACCTTCTTAAGGGAAACCTCAGACATGCCTGGAATAATAATAAAAGATCAGCCAACTTGTTTCCAGAAAGCACACTCAGTACCACTGGCAACCCCATCCTATACCCCTGTTTCAAATTAGTGCAGCGCTCAAAAACATACTGTGCGTCACATATTCTAACAGAGGTAGAACATAGAGAAAACATAGCTCTGAATACCATCCCATTTTACACCCTCCTAAGCACATCTTTATCATCTATATATACATATATATATACATATATATATATATATATATATATATATATATATATATATATATAAAATGTGTGTGTAAGTTGACTTTTATGATGGGAATTTTCTGAACTGGGCAGTTTTGTCATTATTGGCACCTGCATTTTGTTTCATTGCCTACTGGAAAAATGTTGAAACAGTAAATTTAAAATGCGCTCTAGCCTCTAAATCTAACAAGTCTGCTGTATTATACAGTGAATATAATTTAATAAAGTCAGGAAGGTATATCAAAGAAGACATGTATGTTTCTTGTTTTGTGTGCAAGGGGCGTATGATTTGAAACAGCCCAATGGTAATCTTCATCCACCACTGGCCACTGTGGCCAGATGCATTTTCTTTGGATGTGGTGTGCGTTTCAGTCTGTTTTTATTGTGAGATGGTAGTATTGCTTTGTTTAGCAGATGTCTATGTGTTTGTGCATTCTGCTATAAAACGTAAAAATAAAATCCAAATAATCATTGTAGAAGTAAAGCAGTATACACATTAGTGTTTATGGTAAATGTGGCGAAATAGCCAGGTAATGGGACACTGGAATGGCTGCAGGGAGACTCTGGTGCCATATTTTGGTTGTCTGTTCTTCAGTTTGCATTTGAAAGTCAGTATCCCACAATTCCATTGCAGTGGGTGGGGGTTACACAATTACGTATGCAAATTTTATGTTAATCAGCATACAGATTTGTACCTATTTTTCATGGGCCTTGTCCAGATTTTTGATGTTTCCAGGTTGAGAGGTATGGCACCAGCTGAACTGTTGGTTTTGACAGTTTGGACAAAGAGTCTATTAGAAGAACGCAGTGCTCTGAGGTTGCTATAGGAGTACACAATGTTTTTTGAGTGCAGGTGTATTTTCAGGTTGGTTCAGTACTTTATATGCCACTATAAGCTGGTTATATTGAATTAGGCAAGGCAGTTCTAACCACCCAAGAGATTTTAGGTTATTACAGTGGTGTGTATATTACCCCACTACCACTACCATCAATACATGGCATAGATAGTTTCTAACAGACTGATCTCTGTTTGGATTCCTGATGTAGAACCAAAATTTAAATAAGGGAAGGCAAAGTGGTCAGTTGCCACTAGTCCCCCTGCTGGTATGAAAGCAATGTAAAAATCAACACGTATATGTCACTGAAACAAACAGCCAGCAGTGATCAGTCATGTGCCTAAGAGGTAAGTGGGCCATACCCCTTTACTCCTCACCCTCCCTGGCTGGCTCTTCCAGTGACAGGACCGCTAACCAAACCCCAGTTGCCTAGATCAGGCAAGGCTCACTTCCTCTGCATTATGGAATCAAGCCTGTTTTTTCCTCTATTCTGATAAACTCTTTTCTACGTTCATTACTTGCATGCTATACACATACTTTTCCTCAGCAATTTCACTTGTTCTCATTTGCTAACAGCTTTTGATAAGATCAGGACTGCTTCCCTTAAGCACGTTCCTCTTCTTTCCTCATTTTCAGTACACTAATAAGAGTTTGCATAGGTAGTGGTATCATGAAACCCACCAAATAGTGTTTCTGGTCCTGCCCTTCAGCTCTGTAACAAATGCCTACAAACGGTAAAAGACCTCGTGCTCTTGTACAGAACAAATGTTAAATAAAACTGTTCCCTGTTGACGGTAATTAAAGTGCTGCTATTTCCCCCTCTCTTTCAAGGAAAGATAAAGGGATAGCCTTCAATCCTTCTTCCCTGTCACATACAGGAATGTAGCATTCTGCAATCTCTCAACGAGGGAGAATTTCTGGATCCAAAGCTACCAGTTTTCCTTAGTTTCTTTGTAGTAATAAAATTCTAGGGGGTTGTAGTTGAGTAGTTTTCTACTGAGAATTTTGCAGCTGTAATTCAAAACAGCAAAACTCTTGAAAGCAAACAGATTTCCTTCCCTCAGCAAATGTATTTCTTTTGTTTTTAAATGTATTTTTTCAAATCTGACATCATGCAATGTTAAGATACATACTTAACACAAACAATGAGGATGTGGTCTAGCCTTCTTGGGGTGGGTATTCAAACTAAGACTTCTCTAAATGAACTGTGAACAACATGACAGCTATTAGCTCATTAACATTACAACCATACATGTCATATCCAAGCAGAGGCTTTAGCAACTTCTGTCAATAACTGACCGTTTCTCTGGAGATTATAAATCCAGGGTACTAGGCTTGATTTAAAATGTCCTTTTTCCCTTTTATCTGTGGTTTTAAATTTCTACTAAAAGAAACACATTCATTCGCCTTAGTCTTCTTAGTGTGTTACGAGCGGCCAATCCAGTGTTAAGGAAGAGAAAATCTTACCATAATACTAGATGTCCTTGCCTTCACTGCTGCACTATTCTTAACAGATGGGATTCCCTGCTGTGGAAGCCTCAACGTCTGGCCAGTCTACCAAAGACTACTTGTTGCTTTTAAAAGGTACGCCGAATATCATACAAATGCTCCTTGCGTAGTGTAGGGCATAAAGGTGACGTTCAGGCCTATCATAAACAGAATTGAATGCCCCAGCAGGAACACAGTCCAAGAAACCCAAGAGGTAACCTGTACATCCAGGAAGGCAAAAGACTAGGGGGGGTTGTAGGGAAGGAGGGAGACAATACTGCAGCAGTGAAGGCAAGGACACTGTTATGGTAAGATTTTACACAACTGTACTATGTCCTTACATTCACTTGTGCAGTATTCCTAACAGATGGGAGCCTGCCAAAGGTCAAGAGGAAACTTGGAGAGAGGCACAGGAGATCCCCCTAAAAAGCCAGGAAGAACGGTACTAGCAAAAGCAGTCCTAGCTCTAGAGATATCATCCAAAACCAGCCCTAGCTCTAGAGATATCATCCAAAACCAGCCCTAGCTCTAGAGATATCATCCAAAACCAGCCCTAGCTCTAGAGATATAATCCAAAAGCAGCCCTAGCTCTAGAGATGTCATCCAAAAGCAGCCCTAGCTCTAGAGATATCATCCAAAAGCAGCCCTAGCTCTAGAGATGTCATCCAAAAGCAGCCCTAGCTCTAGAGATATCATCCAAAAGCAGCCCTAGCTCTAGAGATATCATCCAAAAGCAGCCCTAGCTCTAGAGATATCATCCAAAAGCAGCCCTAGCTCTAGAGATATCATCCAAAAGCAGCCCTAGCTCTAGAGATATCATCCAAAAGCAGCCCTAGCTCTAGAGATATCATCCAAAGGCAGCCCTAGCTCTAGAGATATCATCCAAAGGCAGCCCTAGCTCTAGAGATATCATCCAAAAGCAGCCCTAGCTCTAGAGATATCATCCAAAGGCAGCCCTAGCTCTAGAGATATCATCCAAAACCAACCCTAGCTCTAGAGCTATCATCCAAAAGCAGCCCTAGCTCTAGAGATATCATCCAAAAGCAGCCCTAGCTCTAGAGATATCATCCAAAAGCAGCCCTAGCTCTAGAGATATCATCCAAAAGCAGCCCTAGCTCTAGAGATATCATCCAAAAGCAGCCCTAGCTCTAGAGATATCATCCAAAAGCAGCCCTAGCTCTACAGATATCATCCAAAAGCAGCCCTAGCTCTAGAGATATCATCCAAAACCAGCCCTAGCTCTAGAGATATCATCCAAAACCAGCCCTAGCTCTAGAGATATCATCCAAAACCAGCCCTAGCTCTAGAGATATCATCCAAAACCAGCCCTAGCTCTAGAGATATCATCCAAAACCAGCCCTAGCTCTAGAGATATCATCCAAAACCAGCCCTAGCTCTAGAGATATCATCCAACTTCTAGTGCTTGGCAAAGGTGTGCAGAGAAGTCCAGGTAGCTGTCTCAAGAACAGAAGTAGGATCTAAGCCCTTGAAAAAAGCTAGCAGAATGAGCCTTAACTGAATAAGGAAGGCTCTTGCCAAGAAAAGTGTAACAAAAGGAAATAGCCTCAGAAATCCAAGAATTAGTTTGCTTGGATACAACAAGTACCAAAGATCTCGGGTGAAAAGAAAGAAATAACCGATCAGACTTTCTAATAACCTTAGTTTTATACAAATAAACCCGGAGTTGCTTATGTACATCCAAAATATGCAGCACCCTCTCACTGTCAGATCCCAGGACAGGGGAAAAAAGGAGACCGATTTATAGAGTGGTTGAACAGTAACTCATTAACCACCATAGGCATAAAAACTGTTAGTGTGCAAGGACACCCATCGTTGTGAAAGACCAAAAAGGAGGACAAGCTAAATGGCCTGCAAGTCTGACACTCATCTGGCAGAAGTAAGAGCTAAAAAAAAGAACCATCTTCCAGGAACAGTGTAAAAAGGAAACTGAAGCAGCAGGCTGAAAAGGAGCCCAAGTCAATTTCTCCAAAACAAACTGAAGATCCCAGTTAGCAGGAACACGCTTACTGGGAGGTCCAATATTAAGCACACTTTTAAGAAACTGTTTAACCTCAAATCTAGAAGCTAAAGAAGGGCATAATGTCAGATAAGCAGAGACAGTTGATACGTGGGCCTTAATAGAAGAATAGGCCAAACGAGTTTTGAGCAACTCACACAACTAAGAGAGAACCAAAGGAATATCCACAATAACTGGGTCCGGGTTACAAGAGAGAAAACCTCTTACATCTGGATAAGTAGGATTTGCTAGTAGTAGGTTTCCTGGCTTCCTGCAGGACTTGCAGCACATCCTCAGAAAAAAAGGTGTCCGTCAGGAATCAAAATCCTATCGCTCACAGTGTTAGCTGAAGCGTGGACAGGTGGTGATGGATGAGAGATCCCTTGTCTTGTGTGATTAGATCCACCCTGTAAGGTAACTTGTGATGATTGTCATTGGCTAGATGCAGAAGTATGCGGAACCAGTGCTGTCACGGCCAAAAGGGATTTTGGGAGCATCCTGTTGAATCTTAAACAGGACTTTTGGAATGTGAGGAAGGGGAGGGAATACATAAAGAAACATCCCCTTCCAAGAAAATGGCAGGGCATCCACCTTCCACACCACAGTACCTGGGACTTTGGCACAATACAGAGGAAGTTGTCTGTTCAGAGGGGAGTCAAAAAGATCCACTTGAGGATGAACACACTGGTGGATAATGTCAAGAAACGCATCCCTGTGAAGCATCTATTTGTGGGACTGAGTTAAGGGCCTACTCAGGGTGTCTGCCACAGTGTTCTGACCAGAAGGGATATAAACTGCCTGGACAGTCATTTGATACTTGACAGCAAGATCCCACACCAAAAGTGCCAAAAGGCAAAGAAGATACGATCTTGTTCCTCCCTGTTGGTTGATATACCACATCAATGTGGTATTGTCTGTGAACACCTTGAGAGGCCATGGACATAAAAAAAAAAGGATGAAAGGCCTGAAGAGCCAGCAGAAGAGCTCTCATCTCTGACACTGATGTGCTCCTTCTGTTGATGAGGCAACCATGCCCCCTGTACTTTTAGGGAGCAAAATGTCACCCCCCCATCCCATGTCTGACGCGTCTGTGAACTGTTGAATCCACCAGTGAAGTTCCTGTCTGAGACAAGGAAGAAGAGGAACTACAAAGCCTGGATGATGTGCATGTTGGAACCACAATGACTTCAGAAACCAATGAAACTTTCTCAGGTGAAGTTTGGCCAGGGGGAACATCGGAATGGTGGAGGCCATGAAATCCAGAGCTCTCAAACTCCCTGGTTGCAATGGAAACCAGAGGAAGAAGAGCTTGAAAGAAGAAATGAGAGTTGGAGGGGACAGATATGCAAGCATTGACACCATCTGAACCCTGGAACCCAGAAAAACATGATCCTGATTAGGAGTCAGAGAAGACTTTTTGAAATTTATAGTGAACCCCAGGCTTTGAAGAAGGGACACCTGAATAAACAGGTCGTCTAAGGAAATATTTGGATCCTTTGAAGCCTGCAAAAAGTAATCACAGGAGCACGGCATTTGATGAACACCCATGGGACAGTAGAAAGGCCAAAGGGCAAAGCAAATAGCTGAAAATGCCAGAAAGCAACAGAAAAATGCAAAAACATCCGAAAGAGGGGATGAATTGGATTATAGAGATAAGCATCTTTGCGATCCAGAGACACCATACAGGCCTGAAGGGAGCACGATAGGAAACGGAATATGAAGGGACAACATCCAAAAGGAAGGCACTTTTAGAAAAGTGTTTAGATGAGACAGGTCTAGATTAGGTCTCCAAATGTCCTCTTCTGGGCATTAGAAACAGTCTGTATTAGAACCCTTCCCACTTTGAGACATAGGTACCTCTTGAACAGTACCAAGAGTCAAGAGATTTTGAAGAAGCTCTGGGAAAAAAGGAAGTTGTTCCCGAGGAGGCTGAGGAATGCCCATAAAAGGAGGACAGGATTTCAACAGCATGAAATACCCCTGACGAATAATCAACAGAAATCAAGAATCCTGAGTGATTTGAAGCCAAACAATAAGAGAAAGAGAAAGTTGAAGAGAAAGAAGAATGTGGCTGGGAAGAGAGAGTCATACAGCGCCTGGTTTGTCTAGAAGGGAAAGCTTTGGAGTCCCTGAAAACTGAGTAGCCTTGGCAGGAGAAGCCCGTTTGCCACAATTCCTACTTTTAGTAGAAGGGCAGGTTTGCCTACGAACAAAGGAGGTTTAGCGGGGTAGTTTGTCTGAAATTTAAGCACAGGAGAAACAGAGATGTCTAAGCTCCTGTAAGGCCTTACCCTTTGTCACTCGTTCATCTAACATAGATGACAAGCAGGCGGGGTAGTTTGTTTAGATGCTTTATTATACAGAAACACATCAGGATGGCTAGCAGCATCTTTAAATATAAACAAACTGATTAACAGACAGGCTTTACATACATACATGCTTACATCTCAACAGCTTACTACAAAATGGCAGTCAGGCTTGCACGTGCTCAGTATTTATTCACTTGTGCAAGCCCTTGGATAGCTTCTTAAAGAGACATGCACACATTGATCTACATCCTCCCTCTTAAAAAGATTGCCCTTAAATGAAAATGACATTGCAATTAAACATGCATCAGTATAGACATTAAAAGAAACACAATGTTCATGTCCAAGTTGCCATGTATCTATAACATGGTTTGGACATGTGACCGGATCTCGAAACAGAACAATCAGGATGGGATTTAGCAACGGGGACAGTCTTCGGTGAACAACTCTTATCAGGAACTTTAGCACTCATCACAGGAAAGTGAATATTCTCTGTAACTTCTTCTGGAGCCAGAACTCTGGACAACTCACTCTGCTGAAGTGGTTCTTTCTGTTGATGTGGCTTTGTAGTAATGCACACAGAACAAGATGAAAGTACTTTCCCAATATCTTGTGACATAGAAGGTCAAAATACTAGTCTTCTTGCCCTTCTTTTGGTAGAGTCTGCTCCAAGGTCACCTCAATGTAAGATAGCAATGTATTCTTGTTGCAAAGACTTTGGAACAATAACTTTAAGACCTTTCATAATGGTACCATCGTTAGACAAAATCTCATCTCTGTACAGAAAGTAAGGTTGCACTTCTGGAGGTAAACTAGACAGCTTTGATGGCCATCCTACTTTGATAAAGTGAATGAGCTTCTGTAAAACAGGATCTGTAGCTGTATGATCTCTAAGCTCATCATGACGTGTGGAAGAAAAATTTCTCACCTCCATGACCTCAAAATCAAAGTGCTCATTCTCATACTGTTCAGTGGTTAATATGGGTGATCTGGACAATGTATCAGCAAGATAAAAAAGTTTACCTTTCTTGTACACGAGACTGAAGTGATACTTTTGCAATCTCAACATCATGCATTGTAATTTGGCTGGAGCCGTATGCATAGGCTTTTTCAAGATAGTGATTAGAGGTTGGTGGTCTTTTTCGATCTGGACAGGTCTACCATAAACATAATTATGGAACTTGGAGCATGTGAACATAATCACCAAAAGCTCTTTCTCTATCTGAGCATACTGCATTTTAGCTTGGATAAGGGTTCTAGACGCATAAGCAAAAGCTCAACCCTCTTGTAGAATGACTGCACCAGGACCAAATTTTGAAGCATCACATGAAAGAGTAACTGGCTTGTGGATGTCATAGTATCAGAGAGTTGGTGGACTGGCAATTCTCTGTTTCAAGACATCAAATGCTCTCTGGTGTTGCTCTAACCTTGACCAGGATACATCTTTGTGTGTTAGATCTGAGTGGTGCAGATGTTTGACTCAAGTCTGGAATGAACATTCCTAGGTAGATGACCATGCCAAGAAAATGTTGCAGGACTTGAACACTGTCTGGAGCTGGCATCTCAAGAATGGCTGTTTGCTTAGAAGGGTCTGGTTATAAGCCAGAACTGGTAAACAAATGACCAACATAAGTGACTTCTCATAGCCTGAATTTACATTTCTGTGCATTGAGGTTAAGATTCACTTAAGAACTTTTCTGAGGTTTGTCATGTTCTGCTTCACCATTACCTCCTACCAGTATGTCGTCAACTGTAATAGTACAAGGATACCCAGAAAAAATTTGCAACCTTGCACGTTGAAAGACTTCACTTGCAGAATTTATCCCAAATGGCATTCTCAGAAATGTGTACCTACCAGAGTACTGAAAGTGGTTAGCAACAAAGCTTTTTTGTCAAGCAAAATTTGCCAAAATGAACTCTTTGCATCCAAGACAGAAAAAAATGGCATTTGGCATGAGAGCAGCGACTTCTTTGACTGTACGCATTGGATGATGAGATCTTTTCAGTGCTTTGTTCAAATCTCATGGATCAATACATATTCTGATGTCATCTGAGCTTTTCTTACGAGCTACTACCATGGAAGATACCATGTCAGTTTGTCTACTGGACAAATCACACCCTGTGCACAATTTTGTCTAGTTCGGCTTTGACTCTAGTCTGCATAGCTACTGGAACTTTCCGGGCTGGCCTGATTACTGGGCTGACATCTGGGTCTAACTTCATGGAATACACACCTGAAAGCTTGCCTAGTTTGCCTTTGAAAAGATCAGCATTGGTAGAAAAAATATACTGGGCGAAATTAGAATAGTGGTCTTTTAAGCTAACATGGTGGACTTCCTTATTAAATGAAAGCAGTCCCACTTTCAAACAGTCTCTGAGCCCTAGTTATGACTGGCACATGACTTGACCACATAAAATAACAAAATTGTAGCATCTCCCAGCAGAGTAACATAAAAGCATTAGCGAGCCTTCCGTTTGAATATCTTCAGCACCATAAGCAAACCAGCAGCAGCTTTCCCAAACAATCTAGATGAGCGAGCATCCATCAATGTAGCTTTAATATCATCCGGCAGAGGTTCAAGCCTACGCCAAGAATACCTCCTCATCACCGAACCAAAAACAACAACCCTAGAAAAGGCATCTGCTGCATCACAACCACATTTAATAGGATAACAAATGACTTGAAAGAAAGTCCCTAGCAAGGAAAGAACAGAAGTTTTACCCTTGGAGTCTGGAAAATCAGAAATAAGTTGAAAGGCCTGAGAAAGAAGAGTCAACACAAACCTAGACATATGGGTCTGATAATTAATAGCGCTAAACCCTAGGGTAGCAGAAA